>NC_058518.1:175843104-177093104 GCF_904849725.1 Hordeum vulgare subsp. vulgare | reverse complement strand
GAGCTACTCGAAAAGCCTCCTCATCGTGACATTGAGTTCTTATTGAGCTAATTCCCGGAGCAGGACCCATCTATAAGAAGCCCTATAGAATGGGTTCCGAAGAGTTGGGTGAACTGAAGAAGAAACTAGCTAGCAGCTCAGAAAAAGATTCATTTGCCCTAGTGCCTCTCCTTGGGGATCACTTGTTCTATTTGTGTCAAATAGGGACGGAACTGTCAGGCTTTGTATTGATTATAATTCTCTCAATGAAGTCACAATAAAGAACAAGTATCCACTCCCCAAGATTGAAGACCTGTTCGATCAGCTAAATGGTGCCAAGGTGTTTTCCAAGATAGATCTCAGGTCTGGGTACTACCAGTTGAAGATCGGGACCGAGGATATTCTGAAAACAGCATTTGTAACCAGTTATGGCATGTATGAATACACGATCATATCATTTGGTTTAACCAATGCCCCATCCTCCATCATGTACCTCATGAACAAAGTTTTCATGGAGTATCTGGACAAGTTTGTCATTGTCCTCATTGATGACATACTCGTCTTCTCCAAGTGTGTAGAAGAACATGAGGAACACTTGAGAATGGCTCTAGAGAAGCTTCGAGAGCACCAGCTTTATGCCAAATTCAGGAAGTGTGAATTCTGGCTACATGAAGTTGGATTCTTGGGCCATGTGTTTACAGTACATGGATCGTTAGTTGATCCTACCAAGGAAGTTAGAAGATTCCTTGGACCCGGGGGATACTACTGCAAGTTTGTCGAAGGATTCTCAAGCACCGCCCGACCAATGACTCAACTCCTGAAGAAGGGAAAGAAGTTCGAATGGACGCCAAAGTGCGAGGAAAGTTTCCACGAGCTCAAGAAGAGATTGGAAATAGCCCCCATTTTAGACACCCTCGATATACACAAGGATTTTGTGATATATTGTGATGCATCGAGGACTGGGCTTGGTGGTGTCCTGATGGAAGAAGGCCGAGTCGTGGCATATCTATCCAGACAACTATGCCATCATGAAGAGAACTACGCCCCTCATGATCTTGAGCTGGCATCAGTGGTTCATGCCTTGAAGACATGACGACATTACCTTATGGGAAAGCAATGTGAGATATACACAGACCACAAGAGTTTAAAGTATATTTTCACTCAGAAGGAATTGAACTAGAGGCAATGAAGATGGTTGGAGTTGATCAAAGATTATGACCTCAGTGTTTAATACCACCCTGTGAAGGCCAATGTGGTAGCTGATGCCTTGAGAAGAAAGGCTTGTTCCTTGAATGTTATGATCAAGGAAAGGCTACCTGCCTTGTATGAGGAACTTGAGAGATTCGGGTTGGTGCTAGTTGCACTAGGATTTCTGGCCAATCTGGAAGCAAAGCCTACACTGATGGATGATATCAAGGAGGCTTAGAAGGGACACGAGAGCATCGATGGTATCAAGAAGAAGATCAAGAATGGCAAGGCCCCAGGATTCTCAATGGATGGACAAGGAGTTGTATGGTTTGGGAATCGCCTTTGCGTACCCAACAATGTTGAGTTCAAAGGCCTAATCTTGCAAGAAGCACATGACACTCCATATTCCATCCATCCTGGAGGAAACAAGATGTACCAAGATCTTAAGGCAAGATTCTGGTGGCATGTCATGAAGAGAGAGATAGCTTCTTATGTCGCTAAGTGTGACATATGCCAAAGGGTCAAAGATGAGCATCGGCAACCCGATGGACTTCTACAACCTCTCAAGGTGCCTGCATGGGAGTGGGACAAGGTGAGAATGGATTTCATCACTGGTCTTCTCACATCAAGCAAGGGACATGATTCCATTTGGTTCATTGTCGATCATTTGACCAAGGTCGCCCACTTCATTCCCGTTAAGACAAGCTACACTCGGAACCTGTTGGCAAATCTCGACATCAACCAGATTGTAAACCTCCATAGAGTCCTGAAGGAAATCATGTCAGATTGAGGTACCCAGTTTACCTCTAGGTTCTGAAACAGATTCAAAGAGGCCTTGGGAACCAAGCTATCCTTCAGCACAACTTTTCACCCTCAAACAAGCGGACAAACGGAACGAGTAAATCAATTACTCAAGGACATGCTCTGTGGCTATGTCTTGGCATATGGATCCAAGTGAGAATATTATTTTCCCTTTGCCGAGTTCTCCTACAATAACAGCTATCAGTCTAACCTTGACATGGCACCATTTGAGGTGTTGTACGGGCGCAAGTGTCGCACTCCCCTCAACTTGTCAGAAACCGAAGAAGGGCTGGTCTTCAGACCAGATGTCCTCCGTAGAGCAGAAGAGCAAGTTCAACTTGTCAAGAATGTCTAGAGGCTGCCAAGTCAAGACAGAAGAGCTACACCAACTCACGTCATCGAGACATGAGTTCCCATGTTGGGGACTATGTTTATCTTTGAGTTACGCCTCTCAAGGGAACAAAGTGCTTCCATGTCAAGGGAAAGCTAGCACAAAGATACATCAGGCCCTACAAGACCACCAACAGGCGAGGAGAAGTAGCTTACCAGCTCGAGCTCTCGGTTCTGCACAACATTTCCCACGTGTCGCAACTCTAGAAGTGCCTCCAATTCCCAACTGCCCCGACCTCTACAAGGATATCGATCATCAAGCCATCAATCTTCAGCCAGACCTCACTTATTGTGAGAGACAAGTCTGCATATCGGATGAAGCTGAGCGCAGCACCAGAAGCCGCACCATCAAGTACCTCAAGGTCAAGTGGAGCAACCACACCGAAGCAAAGGCAACATGGGAGCATGAAGACTACCTCAGATGGGAGTTTCCTTCTCTTCTTAGCGCCTATCCTAGGAATCTTGCGGACTAGATTCTTGTAAGGGGGGTAGGTCTGTCACACCCAGTGTTTGTACCACTTTGCCACATGATGTTTTTGTAAAAATCGGAGCCAACTAAAACTTTTTGTGTGATTGTGATGGTTGATTTGGTTTCTACTTGCTTGCATGTTTGACTATGTTTAAATCAATAAATATATTCTCCTCTTTAGAACTCACGTCCTTGACCCCGAACCTTTGCCCAACGATCGTGCCATGTGAGTAGGACCAGAAAATTAATTTTCAAAATTATTAATTTAACAAAAGACATTTATTTATTTTAAGCTTACTAAAACCCCTGATTTGAGGATTGCACTACGAGTCCTCAATTTAGGAGAGATGCCTTACCCCAAAGATTTTATTTGGAACCTATAATCAAAAAGGTTTCCCAAAACCATAAAATAATTATTTACAAGTTATTTTCCTATTTTATTTAAACACTTCTTTCTGAGGCGAGAAATGGTATTTCATGAGTAAAAATTATTTTATCATTTCAAAAATATTTGAGAAAATTTAGGGAAGCTTAGTGGACATATATTTTCCATACATAAGAGTTTAAACACATGGTCATCTTCAAAATATTGGACAAAATCCCTCAAAACCCTCTCTTCCTATTTCAAGCCTTTGATATATTTCCATAGGAAAAATTCTCAATAAATTCCATGACAATTCTAGCAAGTCACACACGATATATGTGGTGACCCTACAAAGTTTCATCTCAATCCAAGTTGTATTGGTTCACCAAAATACCCCCAAAACCCTCTGTGTCCACAATAAAACTTGGGCAACTTTACATTGCCAAGTTTATCCAACTGATCCCAAACTTTATAGGGGTGATCTAGCCCTCGAATAAGGATGCTACACCAAGTTGTGTATTTGTGGGAGTTGATTCGATCACTTAGGTTCATAGGAATCTGATTTTGTCAATTTCTAGGGATTTTCATGTTTACATAGCCAACCTTGCTTAAATGAGATCAAACTTGGTGATCTCTATTGATTTTACCCCCAATAACATCATGTTAAGTATCAAAACATTTGGGCAAAGTAATCTTGCCCAAAACCCCATCAAACACCTTCTACTAGAATATCAAATCTGCTCCTAGAGCATCCAAAACTTTTCCCCTTCACCCCAAATTGTTACCACAGCTTGATAGGAACCCCCAGCACCCCCGTAAGTTTCTTGCCGCCCAGATCCATGATCGCAGGGGTGAAACCCCACTTGCAATCTCCTAGAGAGGCACTTTCTCCCCCTCTCTCTCTATTCTCCTCCACCCCTACCTTTCCCAGAGCATCCCATGCTCCTCCCTCCTTTGTTTAATCTCCCCACACTCGGTGGACACTACAGGACACGCCAGAGCACTGGCCTCCTCCACACCCATCCTAAGGCCTCCTCGATCTAGTCTCTCGCGCCAGTCGTGTCCCCTTGGCGTCCGCAACAAGCTGGACTGCTGGCGCTCTCCACTCTCCTCCTGCAACGGCTCTCCCGAGGTGTGCCCGATGCTGCCCAAGCTGGCCAATTCATGCGCTCGCTCGTACGTTCTCCGCGCTCTCCTCTCTATTTCCCTACAGTCGTGGACGACCTCCAGGAAGGCATCTAAGCTACCCATCTCTCCTCCCATGCCCCCAGTGGTCGTTGCAGCAATCTCCGTCGCACATGTCCATGGTGGTCTCGTGCCCCGCCTATATAAGGGTACCCGAGATTCCCTCTCCCCTCCTCTAATCGCGTGCCAACGCCCCTAGTTCGCCTCCAAAGCTCCCAGAGCTCGAGATCGAAAAAGAGCTCCGCCTTCTCGGCCTACCGTCGATCTCGCAGTAGGTAGCCGCTCCGGCCCTCCTTCTTCCTCCTTCACCTCTCCCCGGCTCATCTGATGCATTACAAACACCATGTGACCCGTCCTTTTTGCTGCAATAAACAGTCCCGACGACCACCTCTCGAAGCTCCTCCGCTGTGAGATCTCGTCATCTGTGAGTGCCTACGCTATGGTCGTCCCTTCCACCTCCACCACATCTGCTACTCGCCCCTGAGTCCATTCCCATCGCCAGCTTGCCTCATCATGGTCCCAGTGGCCGTCGATGAGCCTCGCCGCCCGTTGGCCAGTGGTTGATGACGGACCCGACATGTGGGGTCCAACCGTCAGCCTCTCGCGCCTCTCCCTCACCCCTCTCTCTCTCTAGCCCCCGGGCCCCGCCCCGTCAAGTCTAAACCTCATGCGACACGGTTGTCCAGCTTGCCTCAGCTGGTTGTCCTCTGGGCCGCCGAGTGGCTGGCCGACTCTAGCCCAGGCATTGTGGCCCTTTTTCCTTTTTCTTTCTAGTTCTCTTCAGCAAAAAGCCGACAGGGGTAAATATTTATCCAAATCCAAATATTTGTCCACCTAAAATCTCGTAATATTGTCTATTATTTTATAATGCCACTTGTGTAATTTTTACAAAAGGTTGCATGCACTATTTTTTTTGAAACCTTGATTAGGGCATTTTGACATCCTATTAAAATGTGTCTCACAACATTTTTCACTTGAAAAATAAAACCCAACAATTTTTACACTACCTATACTCACCCTAGTATTTTACAAAAATGGGTTGACATTTTTCTGAGTGGATCATTTACTTTGTCTTTGTTGTGTTCTTATTTGTGCCCATTGTTATTGCGATGATAGATTGCGTTGTTGACGAGGGACTTTGACCGGAAGACTTTGAAGGCGGCAGAGACTTTGTTGAGCAAGGCAAGCAGCCCTTTGACCATGTCTAAGAAACTATTTTTATGCATGTCAAATATAGCACTTTGTTTCGATGCGTAAGATCATGTTGAATCGGTCACTACCTTAGTGGGATGCTTCCGATAACTCCTTGTTGATACTTGCACTTGGGCATGACCCTACCATCCTACAAGGGTTGTGCAGGTGGTAAGTAGTTAGGTTGCTAGTAGTTGCTACTCAATGGGATGGGAACATGCATGGTGACCATAAAGGAAAGTGATTTCAAGGGTTTTATGAAAACCCCGTCGGGTGCCACTAATGCCCGAGGGAGATAGTGTGAGCTAGGTAGCCAGTTGAGAATGAAGTGGTGTAGTGAGGCTAGTGAGTGTGTGGTTTTCAAAATCGGATTTGTTTAAGTTGTGACTATTACTCCAACCTTACATGTACAACCATGATAACCCTTATTGAATGGGGCTTTGCTGATCACTATGGTTGGTGCTACTAGAGAGCCTACATTACTAGTTGCGGGAGTGACGTGGTCACTCTCTAGACCCGTGGTCATGCCAAAAAGTGACGACCATGGTCTGTTTTCACAGAAATCCGGCACACCGTTGTTTGTCCTAGTGGAGGATACGTGTGATGTACATCATGAGGGATTGTCACCAACAAGTGGTCTCTTTGCTAGTATCTTCATGGGAAAGACAATCTTCGGGAACTTACTATCGGCGTTTTGGGAATGGGGTACCCAGACCTGCCTGCCTGCGGCCCAAGGTTGGCCCACTTCATTGACCAAAAACTATCAGGCCCGGCACCACTCAAGGAAAGGCCCTCGCAAGGGGCCAAGCCTCGCGAGGAGGAACGACATCAAGACTCGTAGGGGGCCTCCTCAGGACCCCTCCGGAGTGGCAGATATTCTGAGGCGAGACCCGGCCTCAGGAGTCTAGGATGACGTGGGGGTAGGACAACCAACCAGCAGACAGCAGGACGGTGCTGTTCCCCTTTAGTGCAAAGGGGGCGAGGATGCACACAGGTCTCCAAGGCATCTCCCAAAGGTTTCCATTATGGTGCAACAAGGCCACCACCGCCCGCTGGCAGGATGGACGTCATCCCTAGACCCATCCCTGCAACGCTGGCAGCTAGTTTCTAGGCGAAGACCACTTTTGGATAGGGGAAGCATGTTCCCCTGTCCCCCATTAAAATTGGTCGTTGTGGGATCCCTTCCCGCCGAAACGATAAGGGAAGAGGACTGGTGCCGCCACTATATATAGAGAGGGAGGTTACTTCATAGGGAGGACCGGATTAATTCATTCGCCCACCGGCACCACACAAACGCCATCCAGCCTCCGGAGGCCCTCAAACACTGTACTAGTTCATCCACCAACCTCAATGAGAGGCAATCCACCAAAGAAGGAGTAGGCTATTATGCTTCTCAGCGGACTGAACCTGGGTAAACTATCGTGTTTTGTGTCTTCCTCACCATCGAGTGAGTTCTCTGCCATCCCCAACGAGTAGCGAGTTAGGTGAGGCAAGCCCTCAAGAGATCTTCGTACACGCCCCTGAGTTCGAATCTTTAGGGTTTTGTAGAGCCCGAAATCTGACATTTGGTGCGCCAGGTAGGGGGCGTGTCAAGGTCTTCTCCGAACTTCATCTTCCCTAGGCCCCGTTGCTCCGATGACCGGCGCCCAACAAGCTTCTTCGAACCTCGTCGAGCTGGCTTCCAACCGTCATACCACAGCGGCCGCAACGTGTACCGGTGTTGTGGTAGCAGGCGGCTCGTACCAGATCGTCAACATCACCTCCACCGTCGCAACCACTCGTGCCACCCAAGCGCACGACGGTTGGGAGGCGCCCCAGCATCCACAACATGCCGCATCAACTTGGGGGACCTCAGCGCGCACGACGTGCTGCAGATGGCGAGTGAGGTGCTTCGATATCGACCGACACAAGGGGGCTTCGACGCGTGGGCGGATCACATCACGGAGATGGTCGCCATCGCCCAGAAGGCCATCCGACCCCACTCTTCTTCAAGGCTGCACGCGCCGAGCACTGGGGCCTCGCACCTCATGCCGGTCCCGGGCCTGCAAGCGACGGGGGCCCTCCTGCACTGGGCAGGGCCGAGAGAGATGCGCCACAAGCTACCCTCCTCCTCCTCCATATTTCAGCGGCCGGCCTCGAGGTGCTGCATGCTGGCAACCACCAGGGGCGCGAAGAGATCGGCAGGATGTTTGATGCGCACACTGGCGTGCATCACCAAGACCAGGTCGGCCCCCGACAACACGGGGTAGCCAGGTGGGAGCACTCCCTCAGGCGCAGCCAGTGGGCGGCGGAGGCGTCGGTGCGGGCGAACTATGGCAATGGAGACACGCCAGGGTACCAAGGTGGGAGCCTGCATTGGGAAATGCCGGGACCATCCACAGGCGGCAACAAGAGCAAGCGACTTCGTGCGGGGGCCCATCGCAAGAAGATCTGCGAGCAATGCGACCGGGGGGACCTCCCCCTGCCGTAGAGAGGGACCGCCACTGTTGTACTGCTGAATGGCCTTGGAGGTCGATCGAACACCTACGTGGAGCCTTATGTGTCATGTTATGCAACACCACCTGACCCTCCCGTCGAGGAAGAGCCTCAAGCATCCACCCCAGGCGCCAGTCCTCCTGAGGAGTAAGGAACGCTTTGGGGCTCCCCCTCGAGCCCAACCATAGGGATCCCACTGGTAGAGCACGGGGCCCAAGAGGCGCGGGCAGGGAGGCGCCCCGAAGCCGCGGGGCATGACGCCAGCCGCCGGCCCCGCGAAGAATCTGCGAAGAACCGGGTCCCCGGACTCGAAAGGAGGAGTCAAAGAAAGGAACGAGACACAAGTGGCGGAGGTCACCCACGACGACTACGTCACTCATGTGGGCGTTGAGAGCCAGGCCTCACGAGGTGCCCCTCAGGCGCGAAGAAGCTATGCGAGGTAATTTTTTGGGTTCACTCCTCTAGGGGGTGTCTGCTGGGTGCGTGAACTTCAAGTGTTCAGGGCACACCGCTGCCCATCATATCATTTATGCATGCTTCCATAACTTCTGATGCATCCATTCGATGATCTGATGCCCTACCTTGCTTGCATCTTCGGGCGATCTACCCCCCCCCCCCCGCTCGGGGGCTCCAGCCGGTGCACGTCGACCCGTCGCGGGACCTGGGAAGGCCCCGCGGCTTCCCAGGGCCACATTCAATAGGATGAAATGGGGGCCGCTTGAGCGTCAAAAGGGGCTCCTTAACATCGAGCCTCAGGAGCCTTACCGGTCACAAAGCCACTTGGCCACCCTGGTGTCGTCCAGGCACATTCGGTCGGTATCTGGGATGTTAGGGCCTTGTGCCGCTTGGAACGACATGGGTAACGGGTCGTGCCTCACGACGGCAGGGAAATGTGCGGGACCGCGTCTTGGCGACACAGAGCAGCTCGAACGTCAAATGAGGCTCCTGAGCATCACGCCTCAGGAGCCTTACCGGTCACAATACCACTTCGCCACCCTGGTGCCGTCCAGGAACATTTGGTCAATATCAGGGGTGTTAGGGCCTTTCCCTGTGAGGAACGACCTTGGTAACAGGTCGCGCCTCACGACGGGAGGGAAATGTGCGGGACTGGGACCTCTCAACGTAGAGTAGTACAAAAGCCATCAACCAGTCTCAGGAGAAGGAGCGGTGGAGCCTCGAAGGGCCCCATCTACAACAGGGATCAGGGTAAAACCGCCCCCCAAGGAGGAAACATCACGAGGCTGGAGCGCTCTCCATTCGCCCTACAGTCCCCGCAGGACCTGCATCAACCCGTTGCACCTGTGCATCGTCCTTCAACCCTTGCGGAACCTATTTCATCCTGTGACACTCTCACGTAATAACGAGCTGCATCTGTATATGCCCGGGGCCCCCCGACGACGCGGAGGGGTCCCTCCCACACCTAGTGGGAGCCCTATGATCCATGCTGGGGAGAAGACGGAGGCAATCAACTCAGTCTGCCAATGACTATACCCAACCCAAATGGATTCAGACGACTATGCCTCGGGTGTAGGGACACTCGCGAGGCCAAAGCGTCCTCGCGACCCCCCACATATACCCTCACCGTGACACTCTCAGGTAATAACGAGTTGCGGCTGTATACGCCCGGGGGGGCCGAGGATGCGGCGGGTCCCTCCCACGCCTAGTAGAAGCCCTATACTCCGCGCTGCGGAGAGATGGCGGCAGAGATTAGCCTAGGTGCCGGACGCGGCGTTTGCTTGCTTCTTCCTGGAGTTTGAATTATCCTCTGCTGGACTTAAATCTCTCGATTTTGAAAGTCGTTGTTTTAAAAACAAAAAGGGGGGAACTTTCTCTTTTTCTTTCTCTTTTCACCAGCTTTGAAGACTCTTTTTCTGGATTACATTTTCTGAGGAGCTGAACGCTCCGCACTGCCCCTAGGCGCCAAGGAGCGTAAACGCAAGGACTTGTTGTCCCAGGGGCAAACATTTTCAGCTGTCGACCCACGCTCGGGGGCCCGGATCGAAGCACGATTCCACCACGAAGAGTCTGACGGGCCTCAGGGCACCCTGGGGCGATGACCAAAGGGACGTAATGGGGAATCGCTCGAGCGTCAAAGGGGACTCCTGAGCATCGAGCCTCGGGAGCTTTACCGGTCGTAAGGCCACTCGCCACCCCTGGTGCCGTCTTGGAGCTCCGGTCAGCGTCGGGGGTCGCGGGGGCCCGCCTCGTGAAGTGCGTCGAACCTAACGGCGGTGGGGGAAATGTGTGGGACCGGGGCCTGTCGACGTAGAGCGGCTTGAGTGTCAAGGGGGCTCCTAAGCAAGATGCCTCAGGGGCCTTACTGGTCGTAAAGCCACTTGGCCACCCAGGTGTCACCTATGTTGGCACCCAAGGCATCGGGGCTTTGCCTCGTGAGGAGTAACCTTGGTAACGGTTGTGCCTCACGGTGGCAGGGAAATGTGCGGGGCCGGGACCCGCAGACATAGAGTGCCAAAAGTGTCTCCACCCCGTCCCATTGACAAAGCAGGAGCTGCAGAAGGGACCGACTCAAACCTACGAGGCCTAAGGACAAAGTTGCGGCAAGGAACAAGGCCATCGACCAATCTGTGCAGCGGCACAAACCATGCCTCGGGAGGATGGGACCTCCTGAGGGCCGTGGCCGCCATTGCCCGTCAGCAGCGGCTGGGTTAGCGATGGGCCCTGTGGAAGGAAGCCAAGCCGCAACGACTACCAGCGAGCAAGCCATCGATTCAAGAGAGAAAGGAAAAGGGAGAACGGCGAAGGTAACATACAAAAGTCTAATGCCCGACAGGGCAGAGTTCATGGTCCAACATGATAGGGGCAGGAAAACAGAAGCTGGGGGACGCCTAGGGGGAGAGGACGCCGAGACCACCTTTGGCATCGACAGGCTCGGCGTCGGAGCCCTCCTCCTCACTGGAGACAGGCACCCGGACGTACCACTGCCCCACGGCATCCAGCGCGGGCGCACTTCGTCCCGGAGAAGACGTCAGAGCTTAGCAGGCACCGGCTCAACGATGCGCTGGAGATTAAGCTTCGAGACGAGGCAGCGCAGGTTGGAGAAGACGATTGTCAAGGCACGACCCAGCAGCTCGCGTGTGTCAGACACGTTGTCCTCCTCCACACAGGAGACGCTGGCCTCTAGCATCTCCACCACCTTCTGAAACAAGGCGAGGAATCCCCCACCGCTCCTCGCCCTTGGCAGCGTCGGGACATCCCCCATGATTCGGCGCGTCACGCCAACCGCCCGGTCGGCGATGCTCGCGAACTGCTTGGCACGCTGAGACTCCATCATCCGGGCGTATGCCGCCTCATCCTAGGCGGCCTTAACGGTGTTGACCGCCTCCTGGACCTGTCTCTGCATGGACACCAACTCCGCCCTGACCTCTGCTTCGCCCTAGCGAGCGGCTTGGAGGGTGGCCTCGGCACTCTCAAGATGAGCTCGCAGCCCCTCCGCCTCCTCTTGAAGCTCACCGAGCTTGAGCTTCTTGGCTGCGGGCGCACTAGATAAAAGGGAAGATCAACCACCAAGCAGCGGACAGGACAACAAGGAAAGGAGCCGCAGACGAGGGACTTACTCATCAGTTAGAGCCCAACGGAGGCGCACGCGCGGCAACCCTGAGGGCCCTCCGCCACTGCTCCTAGGGCGGACGAGGGCGCGGACGGAGCCGCGCGTTTCCCCCTACCAGGATCGCCTCCTAGAGATGCCATGGAAGACGAATAAACGAAGGGGCGAAGAGGTTTTTCTCGGCGGAGCAAGGAAGCAAATAGGAAGCTCAAGATCACAGTGCCTGCCCCTTGCCAGGGGCGGGGCAGATTTATAGGCGAACCGCGATCACCAAGCGTCGCGGGAGGGCGAGCCTTGCGCGCCCAGCGGGAGCCACGAGGTGGGCCGGCAGGCACATTGCCACCCATGCCACCTCACCTGATGACCGAGCAGTCACGTCCATGAGGGTCGTTGGGCGTGTGCTGGCTGCACCAATACCATTCAATATAACAATGATGGTCGGCATGGTTCTCGGAGATCGCTCCATCATGGTCGGGTGCAACCCGGATGCCTCGGGGAGCGAGGGTGTTGCCGCATGGCGGCTGTACATGTGTGCTGCCTGGCCCGTAGGCAATTAGAGCATGCGATGCTTCAGACCTCCCTCAAGGCTTCGCCAAGAAGCCAGCTCGGGCACGCCTTGGGCCCGGGGGCTACTATCGGCGTTCTGGGAATGGGGGTACCCAGACCTGCCTACATGCGGTGCAGGTTGGCCCACTTCATCGACCAAAAGCTAACAGGCTCGGCACCACTCAAGGCAAGGCCCTTGCAGGGGGCCATGCCTCGCGAGGAGGAACAACATCAAGACCCGCAGGGGGCCTCCTCACGACCCCTCCGGAGCGGCGGACATTCCGAGGAGAGACCCGGCCTCAGGAGTCTAGCATGACGCGGGGGAAGGACATGCGAGCAGCAAACAATAGTACGGTGCAATTCCCCCTTTAGTGCAAAGGGGGCGAGGACGCACGCCGGTCTCCAAGGCATCTCCCAAAGGTTTCCATTCTGGTGCAACAAGGCCACCACCGCCCGCCGGTAGGACGGACGTCATCCCTGGAACCGTCCCTGCAGCGCTGGTATCCACTTTGCACGAGAAGACCACCTTTGGACAGGGGAAGCATGTTCCCCTGTTCCTCGTTAAAATTGGCTATTGTGGGAACCCTTCCCGCCAAAACGATAAGGGAAGAGGACCGGGCACGCCACTATATGTATAGAGGGTAGTTTACTTCAAAGGGGGGACCAGATTCATTCATTCGCCTATCGCCGCCACACAAAGGCCATCCAGCCTCCGGAGGCCCTCGAACATTGTACTAGTTCATCCACCAACCTCCACGAGAGGCAATCCACCAAAGCAGGAGTAGGGTTACGCTTCTCAGCGGCCGAACCTGGTTAAACTGCCGTGTTCTGTGTCTTCCTCATCATTGAGTGAGTTCTCTGCCATCCCCCAACGAGTAGCAAGTTAGGTGAGGCGAGCCCGCGAGAGATCTTCATACATGCCTGTGAGTTCGAATCTTTAGAGTTTTGCGGAGACCGAAATTCGACACTTACCTGGGGTATGAGAAATACAGTGAGTCTTGTAATGACACGGAAGCTTACCCAGTCTTTTTGGTAAAGTGTACAAGCTCTGCAGTGTAAAACTATTCGAATAGCCGTGTCCACAATCAAGGACATGTGAATGATTGCTCTTGGGCTACGTCCATATATACCAAACAATGTACGTGTGTGAGAAAGGTGGTTATGTGAGAAACATGATACGTGAGCTAAATCAAACAACTTGGCATGATGTGTGAACATGGGTTGTTCAACCCTCTGTTGTTATTCATACTTGTAGCATGTTATAATGTATATCGCTTAACTCATGATTCATGCTCGCACGAGAAGTTGATCATGTCAATGCACTAGGAAAAAATCTAGTTTCCACAAATTACCTATTGGTGTTATATCATACTTCATTATAGCCTTGTTCCACATGATGGGTTGCTTGCGATTACATTCAGAGTACTCATTGGCTTGCCACTGGTTATTTAATTGGTCAGGCATGGAAGAGAAGGAACTTGGAGAAGAGTTTGTCGGTGACGAACATGCGGACTAGGATGCCTCCTAGTCATAATGCATATAGGTTAAGGCACATGGTATGGGTTCACGCCTTCGTTCAAGATTTCTCCTGCTAGTTATGTTGGTGTATCGGCCTTCAAGGCCCTATCTATGTAAGACTTGACTGTAACGGTCACTATTTGTATCAGACAGTATGTACAGATGTAAGACTCTTGTATTTCAGCTTCTGTGTGTTCAGTGAGCATTGATCTCTACGATCAGTGTACACGTGCATTTGGTGATCATGACTTAGGAGTCGGAGTCCCCACAGGGATCGACACTTAAAAATCAAACTTACTTTGCTACTACTTGTCCTTTATTATTTTGGCATTGTACCATTGTTGTGCTCTTTTCTTTATATAAGTAACTCTCACAGAAAAAAATGAAGATTAGAACACATGACCCAGTTGCTACTGTTGTCCGAAGTTGGGCATGTGGATAAACAATAGATAGGAGCACCGAATGACCATGGCTTCCTCCCCATCCACACATGTTAGCTTGCCATATAAAGTCTACAATTGCTTCAGATGAATGCTCACTACAAGAGTTGGATCATGTGCTACTCCGACCAGTGTTTGTCTATCTGCATTACATGCCTGAGCCCCTAACTGGTGTCACCACATGGCCGTTCCTTCCGCACTGAAAAAACTTACCTTCCCCAGCGGCAACGAAGCTAGCTTCCTCGTATGGAAACAGGGGCGAGATCAAAAGATGAATGGCAACTCTGCACCAGAGGCCAATGCTGACCGACGGTTGTGTCGTTCTTGGAGAACCGTCGGTGGCAAGCATACCGGTTGTCATGCTGGAGAAGATCACCAGCAACGGGGTAGCAACCGGAGACAATCTTGAACGATGTGTTTGTGGAAGAGTCAGAGAGCCGTTCATGGCGGAACTGAATGAGTCATCAAAGGCGAGGAGAATGACGGTCGTACCGAACACAGAGAGTCAGTGGTGGCGAATGTCGTGGGAATGATCCTGACAATAGTACCAGGGGTGAAGTCTTGCTAGGCGCAGCGGATGCACTCGGATTTGCGAGTTCAGGCCCCACTCGGAAGTGGTACTAGCCCTACGTTTCGAGCCCTCACGCTGGTGTTTTCTTATGCGGATGTACAAGATTACAAGTGCTCAACCCTTGAGCTGGTGCCCGGGAGTGGCTTATATAGTGGCTGCCACGACCAGCCGAGCTATATTACAAGGCAATGAATGGTAATAAAGAGGGAAGTTACTAGAAATGGCAGCCTTAACCCCTGGCATTACTAGTAACATAGGTCTTCACTTCACTTCATGTGGTGGATTAAGTCCTTAACTGTTGCTGCCTCTTCGGTTCCTTCACCTTGTTGTGGGCCGACTGACGAGATGCGTGTGACTGATACAAGGTTTTCCTAGTGAATCTGAGTAGGCCGAGTGACCCTGAGCAGGCTGAGTGATGTTTGTCGAACCGAGTGAGGTCGAGGCTTTGATGGTGACTTGTAGGACACTGACGTCTGTGAGGGGTCCTAGGTGGGCCAAGGGAAGCGGGTCCGTAGGCCTACCCCTAATGTACAACCCCATGAGTAGCCCCCAAATTGGTTGAGGTTTTGGAGATCGAGTGAATAATTTCCTTTGATGTCTTCAGAGTCTTGGAAATTCTTGAGCTGCAACGCGGAGCTGGGTCATTCGGGCTTTCGACAAACCTCCACATATTCAAGAGTGACGAATTCCGATTGTCCAGTCGTACGGGTACGACTGCAGTCGGTGCTGATGGACTATCTTTTGGGAAGATAGATTCCATTAATTTCGCATACGAGAGTTCAGAACTCCGCGAGATCGATCGGCGAATGGGGATGGACCCCTGAGTGTATTGAGGGAAGGACTATCGGTCATCCTCATTGATTTATCGAGTGATCGGGGTCCTGCAGGGGAGCGAGCGAAAAGATCATTCGACTCACATCGTCACGCGTCGTCGATACGGTATCCATTCGGGTTATGAGGTGGCGCGAATTTTTCGCGAATTTTTTAATCCAGGGGCGCACGGGGGTGGCAATTTCGGCAGAGGCGTGGGTACTGGAAGTAGTGGAGCGGCGCCCGATTATTGCGCCCGAAACGTCGCCATCGCGTTGCAGTGCGCGTGAGCCCCCGGGTATTGTAGGTTGTCCTTCTGTTGGTGATTTTCTCGAGGGGGATTTCCTGCCGTTGGGTATTTATGGCCCGAAACCGGGGAAAGAGGGAAGGAACCATGTCCTGACACTAGATTCTTCCCGTCCCCACTCCTCCCTCTTGCCACCCAAGACGGAATCGTCACATGTCTCCCTCGATCTCCAGCTTCCACTTCTCCACCGCCGACCATGGCGAAAGGGGCGACATTGAAGGCCGATTGGGCCAAGAGGGGGTCATGTGGATCCTCCTCGAGTGTCGGTGTAATTTCGTGGGGGTGGATACAGGGCAACTGGATGCCATCCCACGTCACGGAGGTGCGGTTGCTGGAGTTGGAAGGTGAGGGCTTGATAGCCCAGGGGACTTGGCGACTGCCGAAGGATTACGAGATCGAGCCGGCTCCCCAGAACGACGAGCGGGTGCTCTTGGTCACCTGCATCGAGCGAGGTTTCTCTCTACCTCCGCACCCTTTTTCCGAGCGTTCCTTGCTTTCTTCGGGTCTCAGCTTCACCATTTGCCTCCCAATGCTATTTCGTATATGTCCGCGTTTCTGTCATTGTGCGAGAACTTCCTCGGATGTCATCCGCATTCGGGGTTGTTCAAATGCTTGTTCACGTATCGAGTGATGACCATGAACAAGACTCCTTCCTCGGGGGGAAAGACCAATATAGTACAGCTTTGCGGCGTCTTAGGCATTCAGCTTAGGGGCAAAAGTAGCTTTCCTGATATGAACTTCCCGGACTCGATGAAGAACTGGCAGGACTCTTGGTTTTACTGTCCAGATGTCTCAGTCGGCAAGGGTCAGTCGGGCCTTCCTCCCTTCTTGTTTCATAGGATCCACTCGGCTTCTACTCTGACCTTGTCCACGGGGGAGAAGACCGACACAGAGATCTTGATGATAGCAGTGGTGTCTTTGATCTGAAAGGGGGTGAACGAGATGGACCTCTTGGAGGTTTTCTTCCGGCATAGGATTCGGCCCCTTTAGGCTAGGGCCCACCCGATGTGGCAGTATGAGGGGCCGGATGACCAGACCCGAGTGCATCTGAGGGCGCGGTGGAGAATAAGCTCAGGGCCATTACTCCACTAAGGGACAACCCCAGAGGATCCACGCAGGTGCAACCCTTTTCGGCGGATAACCAGCCGAATGAGGTGAGTCATTGAAGACTCACACCGAGTGAACTTCTTAGCAGTTTTAACTGCTTCTTATGACTTTGCTTCTTTCATTCGACACGCTTTCATAGGGCTGGTCAGCTCCATACCAGCGGTCAGTCGCTCGCCGATTGACGTGGAGAGCGACAAGGAGAACCAAGACATCGAGCTCCCGGAGGTCTCGGAGTACGCTGAGGACGACGTTGTTGACGATGCAAAGACTGAAAAGAGCAAGGAGGAGTGCGGGGAAGAGGCAGAATCTTCTTTGTCTGACGAAGTCTAGGTCGAGAAACACGTCGAATCCCGATCCAAGGTGTGCCAGGACCCTGGGGTCCATGCAGGCGCCCCAAAGACTCCATCTGCGGCGAAGCCGAGTTTCTCGGCGATGCCGACCCTTAGCTCCAAACGGGGTCGGGGCGAGTCTGAGGCCCTGCCGGAGCAGGCCGCCAAGCAAGCCAAAATCTCAAGCTCCAAGTCTCGTAAGGCTTTCCTGTCATGCCTCATGGTCGACGTGCCTATGGCTTCGGTGTAAGTATCTTTGCTGGGTGAATTGTCTTGATTTGAACCATGTCATCCGGATGATGGTCGGATTTTGTTATTTTTGTTGTACGCCTGACAATTCGACTACTTCACTGGATCCCAAGACTACTGACAAGGTTAGAGCTGACGTTGACGTTGCTTTGTCGAAAGGTAATCCTTGAGTTTATCCAGCAATCCATTCAAAATTTAGGCTTAAGATATTCGAGTGATCTTTGGGCCGTCTTGTGGGTATGTGCAGGGCTGCAGGATGTGATCGAGCTTGATTTGATATCCCTTCTGCAGTTGGAGAAGTGTTGAAGCAGGCTCTGACTCCCAGCCGAGCAAGCATCAAATACAAGGATCATGTGGTGCAAGAGGCCACTTCGGCCAGAGTGTCACTCGGCCACTATCCGCTGACCACTTCATAGTCTTACCCCAAGGACCGCATCCTCTTCCAACTCCAGCCTACCCCGGAGGGTCAAGAGGAGGCGCCCAAGGAAGCCTTAGCTCAACTGGACGTGATGGTTGGGCGAGTGAAGGAGGCATATGACGCGAGTAAACCTATGGCGAAGAACATTTGGGTAAGTTCTTCATGCATGTATTTTTTTTAATTTGGTTCTTGGTATGAGTCCCGAGTGGGCATGCCGAGGGGCACACCCGTTGGGTGTTAGTGGGAGCATGCTGAGCGCACCCAGGGTGTAGTCCCTGAGGCTACCATCGACTATGTTAGTCCGCGGTAGTCTATTTTTCTTTTGAACATTCGATAGATCTAGGAGAGTATAGAGTCCTTTACTTTCTTCCATCTTTCTAGTGGGGGCGCGCTGAGTGCACCCAGTGGGTATAGTTATCGAGGCTAATGTCGATTGATGCAATCGGCAACAGTCTTAGTTTCCCTTTTATTCGTTTTGACTGATAGAGGCCAGTCGGGAGCGGATATCTTATCCTTTGTCATTCTACTAGGGGCACGCTGAGCGCACCCACTGGGTGTAGTCCCCGATGCTACCGTCGACTGTGGCAGTCGGCGGTGGTCTTACAGTTGTGACGTAATGTTATGCCTTTCTTATAATCGTTTATTGCGGACTGCATGTCGGCCTATTGGCCGCGACGAGGCCATGGAAAAAGAGTTGTGGGAACTTCGACTGAGCCTTGGGCGGAAAAGGCAAAGAGGACACGACTAGAGCTGGAGAATAAGACGGTTGAAGGTATGTCCTTGTTATCCAACTGATACTCCATTACGTTGTCTCTCCTTATCTCACTTAAGGTGTCTTCCAGATCGCCTTTCTGAAAGGCTGAAGAGTTCCATTTTTCCAGTGACCATGAAGGAAGCCCGCGACAAGAGGGGTGATGAACTTGCATCTGCTTGGAAGGAGGTCAAACAGAAAACCCTGGCGGCTGAAGCCAAACTCAAATCGGTTGGGGATCTGGAGGAGGAGAATCGTCTTTTGAAAGCCAGTGCACAGAAAACCTCGACATAGCTTGTTGAGCTGAAGAAGCACTACGCCGAGTGGGAGGCCAACCTTGAGAAGGCCACTGCCCAGAAGGCTGAGCTGGAGATGTTAGTTGAGGACTTCAGTGTAGAGCTTTGTGAGAAGCTCAAAGGTACGTTGAATGTCCGAACACTATCCATGATCATTCCGAAATCTTCGACTGATGTTTCTCATCCCCCATTTATGTGGAGTGTAGCCTTTGCTGCTGACGTCAAAGAGGAAACAACGAGAATAGAGAAGGAACTCGATCCCAAGAGGGGTCTCTTGAAAAGACAACACCCTTGTCTCTCCTCCGGCTAGAGAACCGCGTCGGTTATATAGTGGATTGCTTCAAGCTACTCGAGTCGTCCACTGGAGAGACTGGCCAGGAGAAGGTGCCTAAATATACTCCTATGAAGGACGCTCAATCCATTGTGAACCGAGTGAAGTCCATCCCTAGAAGAAGTCATGGAAGGAGTCATCAGCAAGGGCCGGAGCCGACATTCCCCTCTCGCTTGTCCGCATCCATTGCAAGGGCGTGGGTAAGCATAAGCGGAAAAATCTTTGGTTCATCAACTGCAAGAGCATCAAATTCGAAGACTTCGTGGGGATGTTCATGGCGGCGGCCACATGGATTGCAGTGGGAATTGATCTTGACACCTTCGTCGAAGAACTGGAGTCTTCGGCCTCCGAGTGAAGCTCAGAGGGGAAAACACTTAAGCTTTGATTTGCCTCGGTATGCCGAGAGAATTGATGTAACCCCTCTCTTTTGCATACCATTAGTTGAACTTGATCTTATTTATCTGCAGTTGGTTTTGGATCTTATCTGCTTGGTCGTCTTTGTTTGAGGTGGTTTATACTCGGTTGAAAGTTTACTTTCATCTGAGTCCCCGAGTGTGGAAGTTGTCCTCACTCGGGATTGTTTTTTGAGTTAGGGAAAATCTGGTTTGCGCCTAAACCCTCAAGTGTGGAGGTCGTCCTCACTCAGGATCGAATCTCCCCATGCGAAAATAGAATCGCAATTTGGGATGATCGTCCTGTTCATCTTGGAGTCCGAGTGAAAGTCTTGCTTTCATTCGGTATCGCTCTTACTTAGGCGAAAACTGGTTCGCAGCTAAGCCCTTGAGTGTGGAGGTTTTCATTATCACTCGGGGAAGGGTCTACTTTAGACAATATGGGTTTGCTACCAAGAAGTATTTGTTTTGTTCATCTTGGCGCCCGAGCGAAGATCTTGCCTTCATTTGGAACCCCTTTGACTTAGACGAAAGCTGGTTCACAGCTAAGACCCCGAGTGTGGAGGTTTCCGCGAACACTCGGGGAAGGGTCCACCTTAGGCGAAACGTGTTCGCTACTGAGATGATATTCCTTGCAGACTCGTTGATGGTCCTGTCCATCAAGGTATCCGAATGACGATTGTCATCTCATTCGGATTTTTTTGACTTAGGTGAAAGCTAGTCCGCAGATAAGACCCCAAGCATGGACGTTGTCCCTAGTTGCAGCAGGATTTACATTGTTAAGGAATGATTGTCATGTTCATCTTGGCATCCGAATGAAAGTCCTGTTTCCATTCAAGACCGTTTTAACTTAAGCACAAGATGGTTCGCAGCTAAGCCTCCAAGCGTGAGGTTTCCATGATCACTCGGGGAAGGGTATACCTTAATCGAAATGGGTTCGCTACCAAGAAATGTTTGTTTGGCTCATCTTGGCGCCAAAATAAAAGTCTTGCCAACATTTGGAACCACTTTAACTTAGGAGAAAACTGGTTCGCAGCTAAGCCCCCGAGTGTGGAGGTTTCCACGATCACTCGAGGAAACGTATACCTTAGGCGACACAGGTTTGCTACCGAGATGATAGTCCTTTCGGACTCGTTGATGGTCATGTCCATCATGGCATCCGAATGACGATCGTGTCCTCATTCGGAACCATTTGAACTTAGGCGAAAACTGGTCTGGAGCTAAGCCCCCGAGTGACGAGGTCGTCCACACTCGAGGCAGGTTTTACCTTAAGGGAAGACAGGTTTGCGGTTAAGGATTTTTCACCCATTGGAGGTGTGTTTCACTAGAATGAAGTGTTCGAAGATAGTTGAAAAAAGTAAGCACTTTATTCTTCTATTCATTCGGATTCATTAGAGGAATGTACAAAGCTCTATGTGTAGAACTTGCGGAGCAGGTCCGCGTTCCAAGTTGTGGGTTCCTCTGTGTCGTTGTCGATGTTGTATAGTCAGTAAGCCCCATTGTGTAGAACTTTGGAGATAGAGTGTGGCCGTTTCCACGGAGGCGCCAGCTTGTGGGGTTTCTTTTGGTCCAGTCGGAGGACCAGATCCCCCTCTTGAAACGATCGGCCCTTGACTTGTCTGCCATGGTAGCGTGGAAGGTCTTGATGGTATATCGTGGATCGAATGAGGGCTCGGTCCCTCTCTTCCTCCAGAACATCAAGGTTGTCTTGGTGTGCTTCTTCATCTTCGGCTTCATTGTACTGCTCCACTCGGGGTGAGTTGTGACGCAGATCACTCGACAGGACGGCTTCCAAGCCGTATACCAAGAAGAAAGGAGTTCGCCCTATTGAACGATTCAGATTCTTCGCATACCCTCACAAGACGGATGGTAACTCCTCAACCCAAGAACCAACGGCATATTTGAGATCTCTCATCAGCCGAGGCTTCAGTCCTTGGAGTATCATGCCATTCACTTGTTCCGCCTATCCATTCGACTGTGGTTGTGCCACTGCGGCATAGTTAACCCGAGTGCCCTGGGAGTGGCAGAACTCGCGAAACTCATCCGACTCGAAGTTGGACCCATTGTCGGTGATGATGTCATGGGGAACTCTGATCTCATGATGATTTTCCAAATGAATCTCACGACAATTGCCGAGTCCAAACTTTTGATGGGTTTCGCTTCGACCAACTTGGTGAACTTATCCACCATGACTACCAAGTAGGTGAATCCGCTCGACCCGGTGCGCACAGGGCCGACCATGTCGACGCCCCATACAGCGAATGGTCAAGTGAGTGGGATCGTCTTCAGCTCGGATGCAGGCTTGTGTGACCGGTTCTTTTAGAACTGGCATCCGATGCACAGGTCCACCAAGTCCTTTGCCGCCTGATTGGCTCAGGGCTAATAAAAACCCGCTTGGAAGGCATATGCCACCAAGGTCCGAGAGGACGCATGTTGTTCACAGGTTCCCGAGTAAATCTTGTGCAGGATTTAAAGTCCTTCCTTCGGAGAGATGCACTTCTGGCTGACTCCTGTGATGCTCTTCTTGTACAGATTATCTCCAAGTAATTCGAAAGCTTTAGACCGCCGAATGATCTGGCAGGCTTCCACCTCGTCCTCGGGAATCTCTTGCCAGAGAAAGTAATCTAAATAAGGTTGTGTCCATTAGGGAGTGATGACTAGCATCTCATGGATGAGGTCGACCACGACCGGGACATCAATCTCAGTCGGATCGGACAGACCGATTTCTTGTGGGGGATCCTCGGTGAAAGGATCCTCCTTGACCGAGGGGGTGCGTAGGTGCTCGAGGAACACGCCCTTTGGAACAATCCTCCGATTGGATCCAATCTTTTCCAAGTCGTTGCCTGCGTGGTTCTTGGCTCAAGGCACACGGTGTAGTTCCAATCCATCAAATTTTTTCTCCAACTTCGTGACCGCGTTGCAGTAGGCTATCATTGTTGGGCTTCGGATGTCCCATATCTTCATGACTTGGTTGACAACGAGATCCGACTCGCCATAAACCATCAATCGGCGGATGCCAAGTGAGATGGCCATGCGGAGCCCATGCAGGAGGGCCTCATACTCGTCCTCATTATTGGACGAATCAAAGTGAGTTTGGAGCACGTAGCTCAATCGATCTCCCATGGGGGAGACGAGAACCACCCTAGCCCCCGAGCCACGGGGCATCTTGGATCCATCAAAGAACATAGTCCAATGCTCGAGGACGACTGGGGAAGGCTGCTCTTGCTCTACCCATTCGGCAAGGAAATACGCCAGGGCCTAATACTTGATTTCTTTCTTGGCTTAGAACTTGATCTCAAGTGGCACGAGCTCAATCGCCCATTTGGCCACTCGGCTAGTCGCATACCGATTGTGCAGAATTTCTGCTAAGGGAGCGTCGCTGACGACAGTGACCAAGTGATGTTGGAAATAATGGACCACCTTCTTCACTGTGTGGTAGATCCAATAGACTAGTTTCTGATAGTGCCGATACCTTTGTTTTGAAGGGGTCAACACTTCGGAAATGTATTAGATTGGCCTTTGTACCTTGTAAGCTTTGCCTGATTCTTCCCGCTCCACGGTGAGTATGGTGCTAACTACTAGGCTAGTGGTAGAAATGTATAGGAGCAAGGGCTCCTAGCTTCTCAAAGCAGCCAATACAGGCTGGGTGGAAAGCAGAGCCTTGAGTTGGTCGAATGCGACCTGCGCTTCGTCACACTCAAACATGTCAGATTTCTTCATCAATCGGTAGAGAGGAAGGGCCTTCTCACCGAGTCGTGAGATCAAGCGACTGAGGGCCGCGAGGCAACCTTTAAGCCTTTACACATCCTGGATGCGCTCCGGCCGTTTCATCCGGACAATGGCTCTGATATTGTCGGGATTAGCATCGATCCCTCGCTCGGAAACGAGGAAACCGAGTAGCTTACCGAAGGTCCAGTTGGCTGGGTTGAGCTTGATCCCGAAGCGTCAAAGTATTGTGAAGATTTCGGCAAGATCAACTAGGAGGTCGGAACCTTTCCTGGACTTGACCACGATGTCGTCCATGTACTCTTCGACATTCTGACTAATTTTTTTCTGCACACATTTTTGAATCATACATTGGAATCTAGCTCCAGCGTTTTGAGATTGAATGTCATCATGATGTAGCAAAAACACCCGAATGGGTTGATGAAGGCTGTCTTTATTTCATCTGGTCCATACATTCAGATCTGGTGGTACCTGGAGTACGATCCAGGAACGACATGCGTTCACATCCGGCAGTAGAATCTATGTTTTGATCAATGCCAGGCAAAGGGAAGTGGTCCTTCGAGCAGGCTCGATTGAGGTGCTTAAAGTCAATACACATTCGGAGCGCATTGTTCTTTTTTGGGACCAGGACCAAATTCACCAACCACTCGAAGTGGTAGACCTCGGGGATGAACTCGGCATCTAGGAGCCAAGCAATCTTCTCGCCAATTGCTTTAGGATTTTCCACACAGGAGCGGGGCAGGTGTTCCTTGACGGGCTTGATCTTCGGTTCCACTCGGAGGTGATGCTTAGCCAGCTCCGTGGGGATCCTCGGCATATCAGACGGATTCCATGAGAAGATGTCCCAGTTCTCACGGAGGAACTGGATGATCTCGGCTTCCTATTTGCCTCCGAGTGAGGTCGATCTGTTGGTCGCAGCAGCACTCCGATCAGTAGGGTGGAGCTGAACCTGCTTCGTCTCACTAGACGACTGAAAGGCAGATTGAGTGACTGGCCGCTTCGACTAGAGCAGATCTACGGTGTCCATTGCCTTCATGTACCCATGAAGCTCGGCTGCAAGGACCTGCTCGTTGGTGATCCTAGAGCCTTACTAGAGGCACTCTTTGGTAACCTTCCGATTGCCAGTCACCATGATCAGACCTTTCGGACCTGGCATCTTTAGTTTAAGATACACGAAACATGGTCGTGCCATGAAACGTGCATAGGCGGGCCTACCCAGTTTAGCATGATAGGCGTTGCAAAAGTCGACCACCTCGAAGGTCAACCTCTCCTTGCGAAAACAATTCTTGTTGCTGAATACAACGCTCAGAGTAATCTGACCGAGTGACTCGACTTTCTTCCCGGGGATGACCCCATTGAACTGCAGGTTGTTCTTGCTTAGCCGGGACAACGGGATGTCCATGGCCTTGAGAGTGTCCATGCAGATGATGTTGAGGCCGCTGCCTCCGTCCAGGAGGACCTTCCACAGTCAGAACCCATTGACTGCAGGGTCGACCACCAGCGCCTACATCCCGAGGGTGGCTATGCTGGCGGGGTGGTCCGACTGGTCAAAGGTGAAGGGCGTCTTTGCCAAGTTGAGGTACTTTCTGACAGCCAGATCTGCCATGTTAACCTCCCGATTGATAACTTTCAATCGGCTCTTGCTCTCCACATCTGCGAAGATCATGAGGGTCGCCTGAATGCTAGGATACGTGGAGGCATCCGCAGGGTCATCCTCATCCTTCTTGTCTCCGGAGGTCTCTCCGCCCATCTCCGTCCGGAGTAGCCGACATTTGCGAGCCGTGTGCTTGGAGGGGATAGTCTCCCCCTCCTCGTATTTGAGAGAATGGATCGGACACGAATGGCCTAGCAGATTGCTTTTCGACCTGACTTTCTTCTTGCCAGCTGAGCCCTTCTTCTCCTTGGTTTTGCTTTGGCCCTGTCCTCGGACAGCAACTACTTCGGCTTTACCCGATGGGTCTCCTTTTCGCTTTTTCTTCTTTCCAGCATTGCCCGACTGAGGGGCTTCGCTGGCCCGGCCCTTCCCACTATAGAGGTGGTCTTCTCCTTTCCATTCGCGTATGGATTGGCAACCTCCTTGGCCCTACCCATGGACAGGTCCCCCGATCGGCCGAACTTGAGAATGAGCCCTCGATACCGAGTGCCCGCTTTTAAAGCGCACACGGCCTCGTGCTCGATGACGTTCTCAATGGTGTTCTAGAGAGTGGTCGACTGCTGGATGTACTCCTAGAGAGTCTCTTGGTCTTCTGGATGCAGTGTTGTAGCTCGGTCAGTCCGTCTGGGCGCTTGTACGTGCCCTCGAATGTCTTGACGAACACTCGGACGAGATCGCCCCAGTTATGGATGCTGCTGGGGGCAGCTGGTTGAGCCACGCCCTCGTGGATCCCTCCAACATGAGGGGAAGATGCTTCCTTGCGACAAAGTCATCGCCGCCGCCGATCTGACAGCCACTCGGTAGTCTTCCAGCCAGGTCTCTAGCTTCGACTTGGCGTTGAATTTGCGGATCCCCATGGCCAACCGGTAGTTGGAGTGAATTTCGGCCTCTCAAATGTGTCAGCCGAAGCACTGGAGGTCGGACACTCCCCGTCCCACTCATGATCAATTGATCACCTCCTGCGTGATGAAGGACCAAGCGTTGAACTCAGGGGGCCGGTAGTCGCCGCCCTCGTGACCCCGTCGCCGATTGGGGCTTGGCCTGCGGTCATGAGGACGGCGACCAAGTGAGCCACTCCCTTCAGGGGGTGACCTCCTTCGGTCTTGATGACCTTGCCTCCAGTCTCCCTGCGGGCCTCTCGGAAGAGGAGAAGACCTTTGGAGTCGCCTGAGCACGTGCGGGCTATGAGCCGACTGCATGCTGTCCGTCTGGAAGGACTTGGTATGTATGCGGTGCCGCAAGTACGGCAGTGCGGAATTTTTTTGTAAGGCCGTCTTCAACACAGCTTGGATCTACTGAATGCCTTACCTCGCCGCGCTATCACTTAGTTGAATGGAATCAGCGATCCGATTGGTGGCGGCCAGGTTTAGCAGAGGAGTCTGCATCACCTTGATGTGCCGTGGGCGGTCGTTCGGAAACAACTGCCTGCGGCTGCAACTGGAGCTCGGCTAGTCTCTCGCAGCTGGAGCGTTGAGTGAATGTTGGAGCTGGGCCAGGTTGGCCAGTCACGCGTTCTCGAGCGCGATCTCCTCTGAGGTGTTCTCGGTGATGGGGGTGCAAAGGACTTGGTCATCCCTCCGCCGAAGTTCCTTCCGATGCTGCTCGGTGAGCGGCTTTGGAACATTGTGGTTGTGATCACCATGGCGACGCTCCCTGCTATCACGCTCAAGAGAGTTTTCCACGTCGTGATCGGGGTTGCCTTCCTTGTTGGTGTCGGTCATCAGGATATCATCTGCATCCCTCCTGATGTCACAGTCGGAGTCGAAGGGAAGAGGCTGACGGTGGGCTCCTCAGAGCTAAGCATGGCAACCTGTCCGGAGATGGCCTAGTTGGCCATAGTGTGCTTGATCTATCGCTGCATCCGCGAGCACCCAAAGCGCTTTCAGCGGACAGGAGCGGGTCATGGCGATGCCGAATGATACAGCACCGATGGCTGCCGGATCAGACTTTATGCGCTACCGCACTAAAAAGCGACGTACCTCGCGAGGGGAGGATGTCGTTGTCCAGTGGCGCCTCCTGCAGCCATGCTGACTTGTCGATGATGAAGCTGAGGGAACCGAAGAGGATCTCTCTGTCGAGTATCATCATGTTGACGAAAGTGTGAAAAATCTCCAACTACGCTAGATTTGCTAGAAGCGCGGACCCACGATGGGCGCCAATTGTCATGGGAATGATCCTGACAATAGTACCATGGGTACGAACTAAGGGGCGAAGTCTAGCTAGGTGCAGCGGATGCACTCAGATTTGCGAGTTCAGGCCCCACTCGGAAGTGGTAATAGCGCTACGTCTCTAGCTCTGAGGCTGGTGTTTTCTTTTGGGGGTGTAAAAGATTACAAGTGCTCAACCCTTGAGCTGGTGCCCGGGAGTGGCTTATATAGTTGCTGCGATGACCGGTCGAGCGCCATTACAAGGCAATAAATGGTAATAAAGAGGGAAGTTACTAGAAATGACAGCCTTAACCCCTGGTGTTACTAGTAACGTTGGTCTTCACTGCACTTCATGTGGTGGATTAAGTCCTTAGTCGTTGATGCCTCTTCGGTTCCTTCACCTTGTTGTGGTCCAAGTGACGAGATGCGTCCGACTAACTCAAGGTTGTCCGAGTGACTCTGAGCAGGCCGAGTGACTCTGAGCAGACCGAGTGACGGTTTTCGAACCAAGTGAGGTCGAGGCTTCGACGGTGACTTGTAGAACACTAGTGTCCATGAGGGGTCCTGGGTGGACCTAGGGAAGTGGGTCCGTAGGCATACCCCTAATGTACAACCCCATTAGCGACCATCCGACGGGTTTACCCATAGGAGCGCCATCATGCAAAGATCGTCGTCCTGCCGCCGCACACCGGACGGTCGTTGATTTTTGTTTTTCACTTTTGAGGGAGAGAAGGCATGGTCTGTGTTGACGGTTGGAACACTCATCCACCTCTACCGTCGCTGGCACTTGTGGATGAGCCACCAATTCTTGTAACAGCGGCAAGTATAGGAAGATAATAAAGATAGAGCTGAGGATGCGTTGTCACCACAATGCAATGCCCAAACGGGGGATTATAAAGGAATGGTTATATGCTGGCCTTTTTGAGGAGGTTGGGTGGCATGCGAGAGTTCAAGGGGAAGGCTAGCTGACCATGTGAAACGAAATAGATGTGCCAATGTAACTTTAATAGAGAAGGAGATGAAGGATTGGGATGTGAAACGTAGTCTATGTTGATTAAACCAATAATTAATGACATGGCAGTGGGCCAAGTAGTTTACTGCTGAAAACAAAATGCCAAAGTGGGCTAAATTCGGCTGTCTTGCTGATTTGGCAAGAGCTTCATGTCAATATAGAGAGGTGGAAAACTGCATGTCTCATGGCTGCAAAATATTTGTGGGTGGAGACTGCCCATGTGGATAGCTTACATGTTTAGATAAATAAGGTAGTGGGGATGAACTTCTTAGGTATATAGGATAATATGCTCTCGTTCTTCACTTATATTTGTTTGAGAGTTAGTAAATAGTGACGGTAATTTGCATGGGTCATAATACTAGATCAAGAATAATCAGTGTCCAATAAGTGATAATCAAAACCATCATGTAGCACATATAGAGAAATTGTTGTTAATGATATTGATATGGTGATATGAAAAGGTGTGACTACATAATCATTAATTCAGAGAGGTGTTGATATTAAGAGATGTTAAAACTTCTTGACCATCTGAAAATGAAAAGGGCATGGTGATGATGTGTGAGCATTTTTATTCCTCGTTGAGAAACTAGTGTTGTTTCGAGTCGGAGTCGCATGATGGTTAATTCCTACCAACTCCCTCGGGGCATGCGGTTTGTACTTTGATTTGTGATAAGATTAATAAAACTTTGTATAAGTATATGAGTTCTTTATGACTAATGTGACATCATGGACATAAACGATCTCACCTCCTCATATTTGCTAGCCTCTCTAGGACCGTGCATAGCCCATTCTCACCTCGAGGATTGTGTGACTTTTGCTGGGGCATCCAAACCCTGTGACATGATACGCTCTATTGCACATAAGCCTTATTATATCCCCCACAAAAGAGCCTCCATACCTACCTATTATGGCATTTCCACAGCCATTCTGAGATATATTGCCATGCAAATTCCATCGTCACTTCACATGCCTAGTTCGTTCATCATCATATTGCTTACATGATCATATAGAGCTGACATAGTATTTGTGGCAAAGCAACCATTCATAATAGCATTTGTGGCAAAGCCACCAAATTCCATATGTTGAATACATGTCATGCTAGATCATTGCACATCCTGGTACACTACCAGAGGCATTCATATTGGAGTCATGTTGCTTCATTCATCATATCGAGTTATCCATGAGTTGTAAGTAAATAAATGTGTGATGATAATCATTATTAGAGCATTGTCCCAATGGGGAAATAATTATGGGGGAGGCCAAATGATCCCACCATAATAAAAAATGAGAGAAGGGACTTTGCTCCTATCCTTTACCACACTTGTGCCTCAAAGTGGCACCATGTTCATCATGTAGAGAGTCTCATGTTACATCATTCATATTCTAGTGGGAATCAAAAAATTATAAACATGGCTTGTATATTCCGATGACGGGCGTCCTCAAATGCCTGAGGTCTTCATGAGCAAGCAAGTTGGATGCACACCCAACTTAGCTTCAGTGGAGTTTCATACACTTATAGCTCTAGAGCATCATTTGCATGCCAATCCCTACTCCTTGTATAATTATCGACAAATGGGTATCTCCATAACCCATTGGTACCCCTAGTTGATACGAGACTATATTCTCCACCTTTCAACCCCTTTGAAACATACTACCTTACTCTATTCCACATATATGCTATGTCCAATGGTTCACGCTCATGTATTGTGTGAAGAATAAAAAGTTGATGCATATTGAAATAGTATTATCCACTTGCATGACTTGGGCACCGTGGTGCTTGACATTTGTAGTTATGTGGTGAAGATGGAGCCATGCCTTGCTAATATAATAAAGATGGAAAGGGTTGGAACAATCTTTGAGGATCGTACACTTTGAAAGATTAATTATGTTGCTGCTTATACTTATAGATATTGATGTGTTAATAGTTGTTAATTCATCGTTTCTCAATGAGGATACATACATAAGAATACATCATGGATAGCATGTCACATCAAAAATTCTGTTTTTTATCATTTGCCTACTCGAGGACGAGCAGCAATTAAACTTGGGGATGCTTGATACGCCTCCAACGTATCTATAATTTTTTATTGTTCCATGCTAATATGTTATCATTTTAGAACACTTTTTAGGCACTTATCTACCAATTTATATTATTTTTGAAAACTAACCTATTGACACAATGCCCAATGCAATTGTTGTTTTCTGTGTGTTTTCCACTTTTCAAGTTCTAGTACCAAGTGAAGCCCAATTGACCTGAATTGTTTTTTATTTTTTCTGGACCAAAACAAGACCGTGGAGGATCGGAAGAATACCAGGAGGCACACGAGGCCCCCATAGGTCATCAGGGTGCAACTTGGGGGCCGCGACCTGATGGCTTCTGGCCACCTCGTGGCTCTCCTGACCCTATTCTTTGGCTTATAAAATTACTATTTACCCTAAAAACTCCAGAGGAGGTCCCGAAATGCTTTTTATGCCCGCAAGTCTCCGTTCCGATGGAAGGCCATCTAGAGCTCCGTTCCAACACTCTATCGGAGGGGGATCGGTCACAAGAGGGCTTCTTCATCAACATTTTCTGCCCTCATGATGATGTATGGGTAGTTCACCACACACCTACAGGTCCATAGCAGAACCTAGATGGAATATCTCTTTGCCTCTCTTTGATCTTCAATACAATGATCATCGCATCTTCGCTTTGATCCATATGAAGTAACTCTTTTGTACGGTGCGGCTGTTGGGATCCCATGAATTGTGGGTTTATGTTCAGATTATTCATGATAAAGATTTGAGTCTCCTAAGATATATAATATGATTCTTATGTGCATGATTATGATAGCTTTGTAATTCTCACCGTCTATTGAAATAGTTTGGCCAACTAGATTGATATTTCTTTGGTGAGAGAGGTGCATTGTAGTAGGTTCAACCTGGCAAGTTTCTATATCCTAGTGAGAGAAGGGGAAAAGTTGCGTCTTTTTGTTGCTTATATTAAGGGTAGGACGATGGGGTTTATTCATATTAGTTGAGTTTACTTTGTATACATCATGGCATCTTACTACAAGCATTACTTCGTTCGTCATCAACTTAATATGTAGAGAGGCAAGCATACAAGCACCCTTGAAGTGAAGTAATAGTAATAGCTATAGGAAGGAGTCGACCATATTTCTTGAGGTATATTCATATAGCTTGACTTTAATGTGTCTACATCATGTCATTGTTATACATGCATCACTTTGTTTTACTTAATACTCTAGATGCATGCTGGATAGCGGTCGATGAGTGGAGTAATTGTAATAGGTGTAGGAAGGAGTCGGCCTATTTGTTTATGTACGTGATGCCTATATTTACATGATCATTGTCGTGAAAATCGCATAACTATCCTATTTTCTATCAGTTGCGCAACAGTAATTTGTTTACCCACTCTATGCTTATTTTCATGAGAGATGCCATTAGGGAAAGCTATGGCCCCCGGTTCTATTCTAAACATATTGCTAAAACCTCCAACACATTCCTACCATTTATTTAATTTTTTTATTTTGCATCTTACAATTATCTACACACCTCATTCTCTTGCAAATAACGAGACCAAGGGGATTGACAACCCTCTTGCTCCCATTGGGTGCAAGTTGTTTGCTCTTTTGTGTGTAGCCACTGAAGACGGTTGTGGATTGATATTCCTATTGGTTCAATGAACCTTGGTTTCATAACTGAGGGAAATACTTACCCAATTTGTGCTGCAATTACATGTTCCTCTTCATGGAAAATCCAACGTAGATCACGAGTATCAGCCCCGGGATGATACTTTGATTTGATGCTACACTTAAGTAGACAGGGTTTCGGTTGAGTGTTACATGGGAGTTGAGAGTGCCTGGGATGAGGACCACTTCAAGATGATAAATACCACTTCAAGATCAAGGCCACTTCGAGGAGATAAAGACTTCATGATTTAAGACAAATTTAATACACCTACTGGGTGGATTTGGAAATAGGCTCACTCAGTACCCACACGGTGTTGATACGTCTCCAACGTATCTATAAATTTTTATTGCTTCATCCTATTATATTATCATTATAGGATAATTTTTGATTAATTATTTACCAATTTATATTATTTTCGAGCACTAACCTATTGACCTAGTGCCTTGTGGCAGTTCCTATTTTTGTGTGTTTTTGGTTTCTTGGGAATTCCATCTCAAACAGACTCCAAGTGCGATAACAATTTATGGAGATTTTTTTGGAATATATGTGCATTTTGGGAGTCGGAATCAACGCAAAACTGTCAGTGGGGGAGGCGCAAGCCAACGGGGCCGGACCTAGGGGGTCGCGCCCTGATGGCTTGTGCCCACCCCTTAAGTTGGTTGGACCTCTCCTTTGGCCGCAAGAAAGATAATTTTTCAATAAAAATATCCTCAAAATTTCAGCTCGGCTAGAGTAAGGGATCTCCGGATATTGAAGAAATGTTGAAGGGACAGAAAATAGGCCGCAAAAAGAGGAGATAAACAAAGAATGAGATCCAATCCCGGAGGGGCTCGTGCCCTACGGGTGCCATGGTGGCCATGGACCAGAGGAGAAATGCTCCTCCCACCTAGGGAGGAGACCAAGGAAGAATAAGAAGGATGGGGCTCTCCCCCACCCCCTCTCTCTCGGTGCCGCCGGGGCAGCCATCGTGATGGCAATCTACACCGACAACTTCGTCGACATCACCACCAACTCTCTCCTCCTCTATAAAGGAGTGTGTAAAACCTCTATTCTCTGTTGTAATCTCTACTTGCAATGGTACTTAATGCTATATATTATTATTCAATGATGTGTGCCTATCCTATGATGTTTGAGTAGATTTTTTTGTCCTATGGGTTAATTGTGATACGATGTTATCACTACTAGGAAAAAGCCTAGTAGTAGCGCTGGTTTTACCCTTACTAGTAGCACTAGGAGCAGCGCTACTTCTAACGCGCTACATCTAACCTGTTAGCAGTAGCGTTAGATTTCAAGTGGTACTGGTATCTACCTTAGTAGTAGCGCTGGAATAAATAAAGTGCTATTGCTAAGCCAGCGCTACTGCTAATGTTCCTCCTTTCAATATTTAATTCCCGTCGTATTTATGCCCCCTCTATGTATTTGTGCATTCTCTAAACAGTAATTTCATCGTATCATAATAAACATGCATTATTCTCATCGAATAATACACATAAAGTAGTCTCGTCATTTATACCATCATCATCATTATCCAACACAAATATCATCAAATCTCGAAAATAGCAATACACACAAGTCATGGCGCACCCACAAGTTTCATCATCCCTATCTAAACCATCATGTAGAAGAGAAGAATGATCAGCATGAGCAAGAGCGCGACTATGCAATACTTCTTTAGGCACCGGTTTCGCTCCGTCTCTTGCCGTAGCATCCACCTCAAGTAAATCGTTTCCACTTCGGCTCTGGTGTCGAACCCTCTGTGGCTAGCGCCCGGGTACCTGTCCACCTGGGCCTGAGTCTCTGGCCAGTGGTCGTACACTTGTAGAACCCTCCCAATGAATACAGTGTAGCAGCCCTTCGCCATCTCGGATCTATGTACATGCATTGTAAGTTGATTAACAACGATATATAATATGCAACATAATGTACTTGAGAAACACAAAGAGGCATAGTTATCAGAATACAAGCAGTGAACATAAATAACGAAGTTCCTCATACACTAACTAATTAACTAGACCGATGAATACGCTAGTTCGTAGAAAGCCGATAGTACTAATTATAAACACATATTGTCATCGTCAATCATTCCTCCATGTCGGCGCCCCAATCTTCATAGTCAGGGATGAATGACCCGAGCTGGTTGAAAGGCTTTAAGTCCATACACTGAGCGTCAAGCAGTTAGTGGACATTCTCCCGCCTCATTGGCCCATGCAAGAACATCCCTCCTTGTTCGGTGACCTACTTCACGATCACTTGGGCAAGTTCACACTGTATGTGTTAAAACTTAGCTCAGATTCGATGATCCAGTATCGTTCCTATGCTTGTGGCCCAGTTGACAATCTCGGCATCGCTAGAATTAGCTGTCATGCGAAGGCATTAAATATCCCTTCTCTACTTGATCATGCGATGCATGAGGTAGAGTCCATCAACCTTACTAGTGTTCGGTTGCTGCATGCACTAGAAGTCGGACGTATGTCCGAAAGCTGGCGCTTGATTCCTATACTTTTTCACCTTGATATATCCACCAGTAAGGTAGAGGATTGTCAAGGCACTATCGAGAACACTCTTTATGTGTGTGTAATTATTTTTCTCGATGTTCTTCAACAGGTCCAAGTACAGAGCATGAGAGTATTGTGGGTACAAACAGATGAGGACGCCCCCGCCCCCCATTGCGCAAAATAGGTACACCTGAAATTAGACTCAATGCTTGCAAAGAAATGATCAAAACTGACGAAAGGATATATGCGGATGAATTACGTGGGATGATAAGGCAGGAGAATCGTTTCCTTGTCCTTATTAGTGATCATGAAATCGCTGATGTACTTGCTCGCATAGTCATAGTGCACTTTGCAGACTGTCAAGAAGCTCTCGTGCATATAGTATGGGTCCGCGATGCAGATATATTATATGTTCTCGCGCCTGATGATGTAGTTGAGATATAGCGCATACAGGCGGATGAACTAAAAATCCAGCTTGGTCATGTGGAACATGTCGTAGATGTAGTCAAATCGTAGGATGAACTTATCCGCGGGCCATCTATCGACGTATGACATCGCACCCGGAACATGAGCTGGGTAAAGCGGGTAGTATCCTGGTTTTCTCGTGCTCAGAAGTCTTCTCTCTATGGCGAGCACATCATCATGAAATCTCCTTAGATCATTGTTATGTATGCTCTCTAGCGCTTTCTGGGGTAGGATCGGGTTGCCCGCGACATGGAAGCGATCCGCACCTACGACAGGTATTTTGTCTACCTCCCAGGGCTTTAGAGGCGGCTGGCTGCTTGAAGCAGCTCTGGCGCCTTTAGATCCTTTCTTCTCCGGTCTCCTCCTTCGCTTCTTGGCGGGTGGCGGTAGTGAGCCCGCCATACCTTCCCTAACCACCACCCCCGGTGTCGTTGGACTAATTACCAGCAGACGGCCCCTGTGTTCTTCTTGTTGGGTAGAGGTGGCATCTGGAGGCGTCTCCTGCGAGGATCGCATGAAGAGAGACTTTTTGCAATCACCTGTAGGACGTTGCGGCTCCAGCAATTTAGGCATCATCAAGTCATCTCCAAGCTCATAGTCTGAGTCATACTCCTGAGCATCGTCATATCCAGTATTGATATACTGGTTAGGGTCATTAGCATTTGCTTCTTCGATGGGGGTGACGTCAGCTGGCACTAATGGAGGCTCTCTCACGCCGCGTCGACCGCTATCTCCTGCCGCGACAGGTGTAGGTAATTGGCTAGGTGGGGTGGTGTTCATACATTGTTGACGCGTTGTTGTTGGTATGCTACCGGGCGCCTCGACACGAAGGCGAGTCTTCGGCCAATGCAAGATCTAGCTCTTGCATGCGCCAATCTATTTACGGGTCTCGTGGTCATCGACCGGTGTGAGAAGAGGCAAATCCTCGAAACCCGCTTTCACACTGGCCACGCAAACTTGGAAGACGCCATGGGGAATCTGTCGGTTGTGGAGCATGCGGTCCTTTGACTTCATGATTGTTATCTTTCCCACGTCCACCTTCTAGTCGTTGACATCATACAGTAGGGTGCACAGGGTTTCATCGGCCTGCTAAGACATGACTATAATGTCCAACATCCGAAAGGCAACGGAAACGGAAGACTATATAGACATGTTGGTGAAGAGTGTATGACGATTAATTACTTTGATGGCGTCGAGCTCAGCCAAATACAAAGCCCCGTCGAGCACACCAGAGACAGAGGACGGGCTCCTATGAACCGGACCAAGACCAGGTACGGGAGCATGTGCAGTTGCGTGAGCAGGTGCTGGTGGTGTGATGTTCACTGAATTGCTCCCGACAAAGCTGAGAAGGGGAAAGTCCTCTAGCCCTTTTTCTGGATTCCTCCTCACAAACTCAAAAATTGCCGGAACCAATTGGCCCAAGGAAGCTACCACAGCTTCATTCACCTTATCGTCTATTACCTTGGCCATCTCTTCTTTGGTCTCAACTTTGCTCTTATCGACCTCTTGCGTGACCTTCTCGTTGATGGTATGTTGAGAAAGTTGTCGTCACTGCTTTTTTTCCTCCGGCTTCCCGTGGTAGCACTTCATCCACGAGGCGCCATCTCCGACGTCGTGCACATGTCCATAAGACGAAGGTTTGTCCACCGAGACATTCTTAAGTATGTTCAGGACCCGGTTGAACGGGTTATCCCACTTGGGCCTCGCCGACCACTCAGATGACTCATCGCTTTCAGCTGCCTTTTGGTTCTGCTCTTTCTGCAAAAGGAACGTGGATGGTTTATAAATGTTAGAAAACTTTTTGTCGAATTGATTGGAAGCTAATTAATACAAGGTGGTAATAGAACAATTACCAGTAGTCTCATGAACTCCCTCGTGTTCGGGTCCGTGGAAAAGACCTTATTGACGGGGTCCCACTTGTCTCGGGCCGTGATCCAGTCACGCTCTTGTGGGTTAGTGAACTCTGCCAAGGGGTATGGGATTCTGTGACTTTCATGTTCGGTGTCCTCCTTGGCCCATACATGCATATTCCCCTCGTAACCACGTCTTCCGAGGCGGTGGGAAGGCATGTTCCTGGCCTGTAGATCCTTCATTTTCTCCGACTTTTGTTGCGCTTCTTCTATAGCGCAAGTCTCCTTGAATTTTTCGAAGTCCTCTTCCATTAGTGACGTATTGTAAGAATGAATCTTGGACCATGGTTCATTGTTCTGAATTGATTTTTTCAACCTTACTTTCAGGTGGACAAGGCGTTGGTTAACCTCATCATTGCCTTCCTGTTTATCTTTTTCATGGGTCCGTCATCCCACGGAAGTTCACTTGTAGTCCGCCCGGGGAACAAGAACCTATTGTGCAACTTCATTAGAAGTGTGTGCTTCATATGTGGTATCTTCTTTAGCTTTTCGTCATTGATGTTGTCGGTTTCCCTAAGGATGCATCCTAGTTGATTCCCATAGCACTTGCACGCTGACTCCGGCACCGTTGGCTCTAATTTTGTGGGGTGCATCGTCGTGACCACAATTTGTCCGGCGCCGAGCATGTCCGGTTTTCTTGCCCTCTTCGGCTTCGGTCCTTCACCGGGTACATCAACATCATCTCTGGTCTTAGTGCTGATGCCACTATCGCTACCGGTGGTAGTGTCGGCGTCGGGGTTGGTCTCTTTGCCACCCTGCATCTGCATGTCCCGTTGGTCTAGGTAATCGAAATAATGATTTGCTTCCTCAAACTGGTCTTCTTCGTGGCGACCAGATCCCCCGACTTCGTCGCGGCTAGACATATTAATTTCCTACGAGTATTTAAGTATAATAATTTAATTCTAGGCTGAATAACATGAATAATAAAAGGGGTTCTATATTTGGTCGAAATGTTGATTCATTCCCCTTTCCGGCACTTCTCGGGCACTCCATATGTCCTAGTTTCTAGCACAAGTCATGCCGAAATTCACGTAAATTTCGGCATGACCTTTGCTAAAAAGTGGATATGTGGAGCACCTAAAATTTGCCGAAACGGTAATGACTTAACATTCTGGCAAAACATAGGCCACTCGTACATTCCGGCAAAACTTATAAGCTGCTTCTAAAAGATTGCAAAACAATATTGTTGAACGGAGGATCTTAGTGACCTAAAATGGTACTATTGTAGTGTGCAGCTAAGTATCGACCTTAGTAAGCTAACATTGTGCAACATGTCAATTAACAATCTAATATATCAGAACCTACACAAGTATACTACCAAATGCACCCGGGATCCAAAACACCTCTCTGGTATTTTATCAGCTTTATTGGTTGTTATTTTCGCATGACTTGGGTATATCTTTTACGAAAGATAATACTAAGGTGCCTCGGTTCAAACACTCCACTCCATACAAGTCGAAATGGGCGATGAACCTCTCAACCGTGGACAAGCACCGCCAAGAGACGAGTCTGAACACCGACATACCATGAGCTCTATGACGGTACCTTCATGAAAGGCACGACATTTTAGCATCGCCACCACCTGACCCAAAGGATCAAGGTTTTCATACAGAGAATCGCAGAGGAAAAGAAGCAACCATGATGAAGCCTTCAAGAAGGAGGACGACACCCTCGGTCACCACCATCATCAATCTGGAGAGAGGTAGATGGGATTTTCACCCCGTCATGCTCCTCCTCCGACTTGGATGCGGCAAACCATCTGCCGCACAATGGGTATAGCACGCCAACCATCAGCTCCCATGCCGCCCACCAACATATTCTATCGACTCAAAAAAAGCTATGTTCCTCTGTCAACTAAAAAAACTTTGTTATTTTTCCTCTCGCCTTTCGCGTGGACTTGGCGTTGGCGGACGGCATGGGTGGACGGGGGTAGATGCGTTCCAGCGTGGGGAGAGGGGGAGTGGAGGGAGAGAGGAGTTAGGGACATTTCAGAGTCGGGTTAAGTAAAAGTAGCAGTAGCGCTGGATTGGCTCAAGCGCTAGCAGTAGCGCTCGATTAGAACCAGCGCTACTTAGCGGTGTTTCTAATCTAGCGCTACTACTAAATGTCATAGGTCATTTTTAGCAGTAGCGTCGGGTTAGAACCAGTGTACTGCTAACTTAGCAGTAGCTCTTGAACCAATCCAGCGCTACTGCTAAGTATATTTTATGTATTTTCTTAATTAATTTCTTTTAATTATTTTTGTTTATTATTTTATTTTTCCTACTTTTCTTTCCTTTTTACTATTTTCATTTCCTTTTCTGTTTACTTTTCTTTTTCTTTTGTATTGCTTTCTCCCTTTTGTTTTTTTGTTTTTCTCCTCACGGCCTCACACGCATGCAGTCAATGACAAGAATGTCTCCCTCCCACACTGCACGAACATTACCGGAACCATGTGTTGTTTCATACACAAAATACATACATATATATAAATGATTGTTTCTCAGCTGCGTCGAAGACGTTTCACATTGAGCTTCTTTCATTTCTTGTTTGTTGTGTTGATTCTTCTTTTCCGACACCATGGAGTACGATCTTTCATAGGTAATGTAGTCTTGATTCTTCTTTCCAAATATGCTTCATTGTCATCATAATCTTCCCTCATCGGGTTCCCGTATTGGTCATAGTCTTCCTCGTTGGCGACTCCATGCATTCGAAGATGTTTCTTTTGCCTCTCCTCACGACAACACGGCTGGGATTGGTCGGATCGGTTATAAAGAAGCATTGTGTCATGTTCTTAGCGTGTATCCATAGCTCAGTTTTGGCGATGACGTTAATATTCACGGTAGCGCTCTTTGCATCGAGTATAGACATGGTAGTGAAATACTTGTTTTCTCTTACAACGGCCTTAGCCCACCTGACACGGAACATCGTCGCATCGTGCCTTCCAGCATAGTTAAGCTCCCATATCTCTTTGATTCTTTCGTAGAATCATTCAGTTGTGTCGTTGGAGTCGGTCACGCATTCAATCATCACCCTTGAGTTCTGATAATCACTGTCCGTGTCTTTGGCCTTCGTGTAGAATGTGTACCCGTTGATATTGTATGCCTCATAGGATACGAGTTTGGGAGCGGGGCCATGTGTTAAGACGTGTATGAGAAACCCTTCTGCACTGCCCTCTTTCAGGGGATTAACACAAACCTGCTCTTTGAACCAACGCAAGAAAGTGGCGTTGTTCTCTATAGTAACTTCATCGTCCGTCTTGAGCATCCCCTGATCCTGGTACTTCTTTGTGATGATTTGTTTGTGTAGTGTCACATAATCATCTACCACATCTAGGTGTTGTAGCACTACTAAGTTAGCCCTGTCAAAGTCGTCCCGTCGATCCGAGTAGTCCACGTGCAATTCCCGCCAGCTGTTGTTGTGACCTTCTCCTCCGAGCATCCCATGGTTCTTTTGACGGGCAAACCAACAACAGATTCTTCTCTGCCTATATAGTTCTCGCAAAAGCAGATGCACTCTCCGGTCAGATACCCCTAGACGATGCTCCCCTCGAGATGGGACATGTTACAAACGAATTCTTTGCTGACCCCATTCATCCTCTCGAACGGCATCATGTTGTGAAGGAATGTCGGCCCGAGATCGATGATGTCGTCCACGATGTGGACACATAGATGCACCATGACGTCAAAGAACGCGGGCGGGAAATACATCTCAAACTCACATAGTATGAAAATGATCTCTTCGTGTAGTCTTCGGAGCTGCTTCACACCAATGGACTATTGAGAGATAACCTCGAAGAAGTTGCAGAGACCAGTAAGTGTCTCACGTACATGCTTGCCATTATCCCTCTAATGGAAACCGGGAGTATCTGCGTCATCATCACATGACAGTCATGAGACTTCATCCCGCTGAACCTTTTCTTCTTGGTGTCTAGAAATATGCTTATGTTCCCACAGTAACCAGAACTCACTTTGATTCCTGTAAGGGACTTCAGGAATGGGGAATGTGGGCAGACGAGCACCAACATAGAGATGAAGCCTTAACGAAAGATAAGTTGACGCGACCATCGTTTTTTCATCAAAATTTTACATTTTGCATATCCCCATTTGAGACCAAGGGTTTTGTATGGTAAATCTTTTGCGTAATGGAACCTCGTTGTCTTCCTGATCGCACCCCAATTTTGTTTCGAGCCTGCTCAATGAAACCCACGACAGGATCAAAGATCGATGAGGAAAAACTCACCGGCAGCGTGTTTTTGCCTGTAGAATGCTAAGGACCCATTCCTCGAGGCAATCGCGGCAGCATGTTGTCGGCGGGCAACCAGAGCGCACAAAGGAAGCGGCCATACGAATACCGGAAGGAAAGCAAAGGGGGGTGGGATGCGATTACATAAATACATTAATTCAGCATGAAGCAAAGACAGGGCATGAACTAATACGGGATACATATCATGTCTTAGGTACAGGACGGTACGACAGTACGAGTGGGTCAAAGCTAACTCCGACGGCTTCCGTGGGCCCTTGGGAGTGTGAGGACCCTATCGACAAGAGGGCATGCCTTGTCCGTGGCGGCAAAGACATCAGTGTCCGGCGAAAGCTTCTTGAAACCATCGGAGAGGTCGAGCTCCGGGTGGAAGAAGGCGAGGTTGATCAATGCCAAGAAGAGTGCATCGCGAACAAGACTCCGGGATTCATTGGCGAAGTAGGATGCCCTGTCATCCTCGTACGTCTTCAACCCCTCGATCAAGCCCTCGAAAAAGAGTGACAGCTTGACGCTTGGGACTTCATGTGGACCGATGGAGAAGGCCCAAATCTTCATGCGCATGCTCACAAGCTAGGTGGTGAGCCGCTCAGCGATGTCAACCATGCTCCTGATCTAGAGATCGCGCTGCTCGATGTGGTTCTCCAGTCTGTATTCTGCCTCTATCTAGAGAGTTTGGACATTGGTCAGGTCCTTCTGCAACATCTCCTCTCGAATACCGACAGACTCGATTTTCTGCTCCAGCGAAGCAAGTCTGGATTGCGAACCCGAGATAGTATTGTTGGCGGTGTCAAGGATTTGGCTCTTGGAAGAAATCTGCGAGTGCGCCTCTTCCAACGTGGTTTGCGCTTTCTGCGCCTCTTCTTTGACTATCTTAGTCTCCTCGCCATTTCTGGCAAGTTCCTCCGTCAGTGTGCTCAGCTGGGCCTCCTGTTTGGTCTTAGCGGCAGCCGTGGCAGCAAGCTCGTCGGACACCTTTCTTCAACTGGGCAGCGGAAGTCAAGGAGAGTGCAGCAAGAGCGTCTTTGTGGCCGTCCTCTAGCTCCTTGGTGCGTTCTAAAAGGCGAACCTCCAACTCTCGTTCCTTATGACAAAGGGAAAGTTTGAGGGCCTCTTCTCGGGAGGAGATTTCCGCCTTCGTGGCATCCAGATGCGCTTTGCGCTCCGCCAGGTTGGTCTCCGGGGTGCAGTGTCTTCCTTGGCCATGGATAGCATCTCATGCTACCTATTCAGGGAATGCACCTGCTGGTTGTACCACTCCCGCAGTTCATTTCCCTTGTGCCTCAACTGCTTGCCCACAAGGCCGGCCTGCTCGCATTTCTCTTTGGCTGCCTCCTCCTTGAGGTTGTACCTGCTCTACATGTCCTTGATCCCGGCAGCCATGGATTCCAAGAAATCCAGATCATTGGCGTTGTCGGCGCGGTCATCGACCCCTCGAACTTTCTGACATAGCAGCGCGAGCGCCCGCTCGATCCCTTTGATGATGGCTGCACCTGCTAGGTAGGACAAGTCTGGAGTTGGAGGACACAATGGAGCAATGATCATTGCGATCTGATCCGAGGAGGATTGCAAAGACAGTGGAAGAGGATACCGTGGAGGCAAGGGTCCCAGATCCCGAAGGGGGGTCTTCCCCTCAATGATTAAGTTTGGGACAGCTGAGCTCTCGGGGTTCGATGTCCTTATCTTAAAGGACTCTTGAAGTTCCCCGGCAACCGAACCCTGTCCCTCTGGAGCAGCAATCATCTCCGCCTCCACGGCAGCATCCTTCCCGATACTAGCCACCTCTTCCAGCAGCTCTGGTTCTTCATATGGCTATGCTATAATCAAAGGCAATGGACAACAAGATAAAAGTCAAATAGCAAAACAAAGGAAAGAGAAAGGGACAGAGGAAATAAAGTCACAGGCAAGTAGGATACTCGATGGAGTGTGCCGGACAAGAACATATGTTTCCCAGCAAGATCAACTGTCGGGGGACCGTCCATCACTGCTTCATCGACGACGGGTTCTACACGGACAGGCTCTTCGGCGGAGGCCCTTTCTAGAGAATCCCCCCACGGCGATGGGTGCAGAAAGGTTTTCAAGGGAAGGCCCCTGCTGGCGGGCCTCTCCCTAATGAACCTCTCCTGTCTCGCTGTCGGGGGTAGGTGGATGCCTTTTTTCGTCCCTGCCAAGGGACGGGGATTGCGCCTGGATCTCATGGTGCAGGCCGGCTCGGGGGCTAGACATGGGGTTCTCCCCTACGTCTCCCGCCAGGCCCGTGTCTGCCACGGGATCCTGCCCTACCGCAGATTTGGCCCGTTTGGCCCTATGTGCGGCGGGCTCCTCGTCCTCATGCATGTCAAACAGATGACCATACTAAATCAGTCAAGACATCAAAAATGAAGAGGTTTGACGACACTGGTGGTCGAAGGACTTACTCCGGAGCCATGAGCATGGATCCCATCTCATATGATGCTAGCGGCGGAGTTGATCTGCCCCTCTTCAGAGTCGGCAGAGTTGGGGCTTTGGGCAGAGGCGAGCCAGACGAAGAAGTTGGGCTTGAGGGGGGCTAGGGTCCACCCCCATAACCCTCCATCACTTCATAGGAGAAACTTTGGCTTGGGAAAGGCGAGGGGGATTAACGACATGCATCCACGCGTCCTCTTACCTTGGAGGTTGTCTTCGTCGTCTTCGGAGGAGCCCGCGAAGGCGCCGGAGCCGCTGCTTCCCGACCACCACGCTGGCGAGGGAACCGCCCTGGTTCTAGAGCTTGGGGCCTGTTTTGAGCCCCTCTTCTACTGTCGGTCCTCTTGCCTTCTCCACCTCGCCTTCGTCCTGGAGAGCTCTAGCCCCGCCAGGCTCCAACTTGACACCTTCTCCTGGGGAAATATTCTCGTCTTACTCGCTGGAAGAGACATTTTCTTCATATTCCTCCTCTCCTTCATTCCCGGAGGCCGTTCCCTTGGCGATCTTGACATGTTTATCCTTCGTGATCCGGGCAGCAATAAAAGCCCTCTCTACATCCTTGGTGGGCGCAGTGAGGTTGTCCTCTTCCTTGGAGGTCCTTTGCTCCAAGCTGGAGACTCACGTCATCTCGTCTTCGAGGGAGGGTAAATCCCAATCAGGCTTGACCCCTAAATCATCACAATCTGGCATCCACAGCAGAATTTGGTTCCTGTTAGAGTTAATGTGCAAGAGGATGACCCCTGCCGGTAGATGGAATGGCCCCATGGCACCAAACAACTCATCGCACAACCAGCCATGGCAATAGATTGTTAGGTTGTGGTCGGCGCCTAGGAAAAGTCGCGTCGAGTCGGCAAGGCCATTGAACTCCCATGCAAAATTGTCCCTCTTCTGCAGTCATGCAATGCAGCGTCGAAGGAAGTCAACCCCCACGTGTTGAATGGTAAGCCCGGCAGCTTTGAGGCGAGTGACCCTATTTAGCGTCGGGCGAAGCTTGTCATCGGAAATACCAAAGCTACTCCAGTCATTGCCGCGTGAGACACAAGCAGTCTGTGTGGAACAGAACTCTGTTGCTTCAGCATCTTTGATCCAACACCAATTGCCCCTCAACTCTTCCCACTTCCCGCGATATTGGCCAGAGAGGTACCCTCATTCCTCCTTCTTGGCCTGGGGAATCCAGCTAACGTTCCCGGAGCGGTGATTCTTGTCCTCTATCCGGGGGATGAAGAAGTGCCTGAAAAAATCTACATTGGGGGCAACTCCAACGAAGTTCTCGCACAGATGGGCGAAGATCGTCATGCACGCCATTGCATTTGGCGTAAAATCCATAAGGTGAAATCCATACGTCACCATCATGGCACAGAAGAAATCAGAGATGGGGAGAGAGGCCACAGTAAAAGTACACACACAAGAAGCGGTACGAATTTGATGGTATCTTCTCCTTGGGGCTGTGTGGAAAAACTTCAGGCGCCCCGAGCCCCTTTGTCTCTCTCCCCCACATATAGGCATACCTTTTGATCAAGTTGTTGCTATCCAGATTTGACGGGAATAAAACCACATCTTTCCGTTGTCGCTTTCCGCTTCCTCTGTTCTCCTCTTCTTCTCATCAACAACCCGCTCCTTCTCCTCAGCTGCATGTTTTCCCTTCACGGAGGCCATCTTCTTTCCCATCTCCCCTGAGAAGCGGAAGATTCGGCAATGCTCGTTGAAGGAACAGCGGCGGTGGAAGTGGTTTCTTGGCTCGAGGAGGGGGTGAAAGGCATAGGGGCACATGTGAATGAGCAACGCCCCCTTTGAAGGATCCCTTCCTTATGTATGAGGGCCATGCATTGGGGGCTCGCTCCTTGCTATCGCTACCAGGTATTATTGTTTATTTACTGGTGGTTCCCTTTTTTACTCCCCAACGGCTACTGTTCGGTGGCCCCACGACCTGCAGTAAATGCGCGGATTGGGCGTGGGTCATGGGGGAGGGGACAGTAGTTTCACGACAAGTGTCCATGCATTAAGGGAGCCTAACTCAACATGCCCAGCGACACGTATGGCTCAGGATCATGGGCTTCTGTCGGGGTACACAAACAGTGGTGTTTATTTCCCCCTCACTTGTGCACAGACAATAAGGCACCGACCCCACGACCTAAGGTTGTTGGGGAATGCTACCACTCCATCAAGGCGTGGCCTAGGCCAAAGAAGCCTCCCTACGAGAGATCAAGGAGCACATCAAGAAGACCAAGACTCTAGCAGACGCGGCCCCTGATGGTCGACGACACCGGCAAGACCAACACAAGCAGCCCAAGATATGCCAACAACCCCTGGCGCCTGCCAGGGGTGAAGGCACGGGCATCCTCGACAAGACCCGGCAAGACGCCTCCCCAGCAAGAGTGTGCCAATTTTCCACCGCTCCACCTCATCGCTACACCAGTCACTTATCGATGAGGTGTCGAGCTCCCAGGTGGCTCTCGCTAAATACGTGGTGGCGCACCGGAAGACAGGTTGCGACCAGTTGACACCCGTCTAGAGGTGTGTCAATACACCAAGCCACGGGTAGCTAATAGGTTGCAGGAGCTTGCTGGGAATGAACCCCCGCTCGCTACCTAAGGTCGCATTTGTGGCACTTTGTCCTAAGTGCCAGAGTTAGGTATTATAGCACTGTTAGTGATCTGATCATGATTGTTTGCCATTGTGGACGCCCCTTGAGCTATAAAAGGAGGTCCAAGGCAAAGTTCCAAAGGATTCGGACACGGGGAGATTTGACACTTGGTAGATTCACACACCCAGGGGATTAGAACCAAGTGTATTTGTATGTATGTGATATCTCTCTATGGCAACCCTTGTCGGGGTAGAACTCCATGCGAACTTCATCTTCCTCAATCAATCCACCAATGCAGGAGTAGGGTTTTACACTTCACAGCGGCCTGACCTGGGTAAAAATGCCCCGAGTCTCATCATTGTCTTGCCTCGTAGTTTCTGCTCTTTGTGCCACACGACCTCCCCGCCGAACCATATACGGGCCAAAGTACCCATAAGTGATCGAGTGCACATCTACGCCAACATCTTTGGTGTGCCAGGTAGGGGACTTCATTCGCGCAAACCCGAGATTACAAGCGCTTCATCGATTTTCATCACCTTACGGGCCTTTTTCCTCTTCGACCCCATGCCACACACCACCGTCATGGTTGCGTCAATGTCAACAACAATCATCGACGCCGCGGCTGCTGCGTCCGATGCGGACGCTGCGGCCATGGTGACGACCTCGACAAAGGAACAAGCAGACTAGGCAATGGCGCCATCCCTATCACAATCATCGAACTGGCCCACCTAATCCCTGGGGAGGCACGACTACGATCAAATGGGCAGTGTAGAAGGAAAGGTAGAAGGAAAGGTATAGTGGCCCGAACCTGTCTAAAAACACCCCGAGTCTCCTCATCGTGTTGCCTCGTAGTTTCTCCCCTTTCTGCCACACAATCTCTCCGTCGAACCACAAAGGGGCCAAAGCTGGCCTATAGATGGCAACCTTTATTGTGCGGTTCGTCGCTTTTATTATCGCCATCGCAAGTTTGTACAATGCTTAAGTTCCCTTGCACTAAATGATCAAACATGTTTAGAAGCAATTTTTATTGCTTTATGCACCAATGATAACTTACTTGAAGGATCTTACTCAATCCATAGGTAGGTTTGGGGGACTCTTAAAACATTGATTCAGGTTTAAGGTTTTGGATGTACAAGTAGTATCTCTACTTAGTGGAGAGTTTTGGATAGCAAAGATATTGGGAAAGCACCACATGTTAGAGGATCTATAACAATATAACTTCTATGTTAATGTGAACAAACATAAATCATTATGTTGTCTTCCTTGTCCAATATTAACAGTTTTGGCATACTATAATTAATGGGGGCTCACAATCATAAAAGATGTCAAGGATAGTATATTTGCATGTAAATATTCTCTTCCCTAATTAATTCTTTCATGTGTTGCATTACCGACAAATGCTATGTTTGTCAATCTTCAACAAATTTTACTACCAATACTTTTCCTTATGTGGTGTCACTACTTACTATAACATTAGCATATGATCTTTTTCATTATTTTCCTTTATTTTGGTTGCGGCAAGAAAGTAAAGAACCATCACTTAAACTAAACTTTATTATATAACTCTCACTCGATTACAAAGATAGATAGATTGATCACGAAACTAGAACTCAAAAAGATGGATCAAACTAAATTTTGATTTGGCTAAATCATGTAATAGCTAAATATCAATATACGATGGATAAAGATAATAATACTGATGGTGATACGATACCGGGGCACCTCCCCCCAATCTTGGCACAAGACAAGGGGAGTGCCCATACCCGTGTATTCAAGTCTCCTTCTTTAGTGATGAAGATGGAGGTGGTGGTGGTGTAGCACTTAAATTTTCCAACTTGTGTGTGAGGCTAAAATTATCCTCCCTCAGATTCCCATTCTCGAACTCCAGCTTTAATATCTTTTTGCATAAGGCTGCTTTGCTCTCCTCTAGAAAATAGGAAGGGATAAAATTGGAACTTAGGTTTGTACTTTTTACGGAGTCTTGACTTCATGAATTCCACATGCATACCTCCGGTTGAGGTAGTGAATCCTCCCCTTCCTTGGAGATATCCTCCTTTGATTCCTTCATATCATTGTCTTCCTCCTCCTCTGTAGGCCAACCATAGTGATCCACCTCTTCGTAGACCTTAGGGTTCATGATGTAGTGAGCGACATAGCTCTCTCCCTCCAAATCTTGAGACGACATAATTCCAAATCTGTAGGAAAACAACATGAAACAAGAACAGAGGATTTTTCCGTGGTGCTCGGTTCAAATCATTGGTACATATAAATAAAGAATTTGTATACAAGGAAATACGTGTCCCACAAGAAAACGGAGCTGGGAAGGTGGGCACTTGGGTTTCCTTCCCATGTGTTTATCAATTTCATAATTTTTCTAAAATTCCAAAACTAAGAGAAAATATTTTTGCGGATTTTTCTGAGTCTATTTACTTACGTTATCACATACCTCTTCCTTTTATGGGTCCTAGAGTGTTCTGGAAGGTCTCCTTAATGTGCTCTTCCGGTGTCATGGCTTGGATAATATTTGTTTCGACATTAATTGGTGTACCTGAAATATAATGATTTATTCTTTGTCCATTGACCACCTTCGGGTTAGTGCCTTCGGGATTATTGATCTTAATAGCTCCACGCCGATAAACTTCTTCGATGATATATGGTCCTTCCCATTTGGATAGAAGTTTTTCTACAAAAATCTAAGATGAGAATTGTACAATAGAACATATTCACCAATTTGAAATCACGCTTTTCGATTCTTTTGGCATGCTATCTTTTATCTTTTTCTTCGAATAGTTTGGCATTTTCATAAGCTTGGGTTCTCCATTCATCTAATGAGCTAATATCAAATAACCTGTTTTCACTAGCAAGCTTGAAATCATAGTTGAGTTCTTTAATTGCCCAATAAGCTTATGTTCTAACTCGGGAGGTAAATGGCAGCTTTCCCATTAACCATTTTATAAGGAGACATACCCATAGGATTTTTATAAGTTGTTCTGCAGGCCCACAATGCATCATCTAATTTCTTAGACTAATTCTTTCGGGACCTATTGACAGTCTTTTGCAATATTAATTTTATTACTCTATTGGTTAATTCTACTTGACCACCAGATTGAGGATGACATGGAGATGCAATTCTATGCTTAACATCATATCTAGCAAGCAATTTACGAAAAGCACCATGAATAAAATGTGAACCACCATCAGTCATTCAGTATATAGGGACTCCAAAACGTGGGAAATAACTTCCTTAAGCATTTTAATAGAGGTGTTATGATCAACACTATTGGTTGGAATAGCTTCTACCCATTTAGTGACATAATCAACAGCAACCAAAAAATATGTATACCCATTAGAGGAAGGAAAAGGACACATGTAATCAACTGCCCAAACATCGAATGGTTCAATAACAAGTGAATAATTCATAGGAATCTCCTGACATCTACTAATATTACCAATTCATTGACATTCATCACATGAGAGGACAAACTTACGAGAATCTTTGAAAAGAGCAAGCCAATAAAATCCAGACTGTAATACCTTGTGTGTAGTTCTATCTCCCGCATGGTTTCCTCCATAAGCCTCGAAGTGACACTTCCGAAGGATTTGTCCCTGTTCATGCTCAATTATACAACGTCTAATAATACCAGCTACTCCCTCTTTATAAAGATGTGGGTCATCCCAAAAGTAATGTTTCAAATCAAAGAAGAATTTTTTTTTCTTTTGCTTATAGGTGAAACTAGGTGGTATGTATTTAGCAACAACATAATTAGTATAACCACCAAATCAGAGTGTGTTATGAGAAACATTGACCATAGATAGTTGTTCATCAGGGAAACTATCATTAATAGGTAGTGGGTCATCAAGAACATTTTCTAACCTAGACAAGTTATTAGCTACGGGGTTCTCAGCTCCTTTCCTAGCAATGATATGCAAATCAAATTCTTGTAGCAAAAGAACGCACCTAATAAGTCTAGGCTTAACATGTTTATTTTCCATAAGATATTTAGGAGCATCATGATTAGTGTGAACAATTACTTTAGAATCAACTATGTAAGATATGAATTTATCACGAGCAAATACAACTGCTAAGAATTTTTTTCAGTGGTAGCATAATTTCTCTCGGCACTGGCTAGAGTTTTACTATCATAATGGATAACATTTAATTTATTATAAACTCATTGTCCTAGAACAACACCAACAGCATAATCACGAGCATCACACATAATTTCAAAAGGCAAGATCTAATCATGTGGTTGAACAAGAGGTGCAGAAGTTAAGGCTTTCTTAAGTGTTTCAAAGGCTTCTACACAATCATCATCGAAAACGAAAGGAACATCCTTTTGTAATAAATTAGTAAGAGGCCTAGAAGTTTTGGAAAAGTCTTTAATAAATCTCCTATGGAAACCAGCATGACCAAAGAAACTACGGATATCTTTAATATCTTTAGGACATGACATCTTATCAATTGCATTAACTTTGGCCTTATCCACCTCAATACCTCGTTCAGAAATTTTATCACCCAGGACAATACCTTCATTTACCATAAAGTGGCACTTCTCCCAATTCAAGACAAGGTTAGTTTGCTTACATCTCCGTAAAACTAGATCAAGGTTGCTGAAGGAATCATCAAAAGAAGTTTCATAAACGAAAATAAGCATCCATGAAAACCTCAACAATCTTTTCACAAACATTAGAGAATATAGCAGTCATACATCTATTAAAGGTAGCAGGTGCATTGCATAATCCAAAAGGCATACGTCTATAAGCATAGGTTCCAAAATTACAAGTAAAGGTGGTTTTCTCTTGATCAGGTTGTGACACAGGTATTTGAGAGAAACAAAAATAACCATGTAGAAAGCAAAAAATGGGTGTGCTTCGATAATCTTTCTAGCATTTGGTCTATGAAAGTTAAAGGATAATGATCCTTTCTAGTAGCTTTGTTTAATTTTTCCAAAATCAATTATCATTCTATAGCCAGTCATAATTCTTTGTGGAATTAGTTCATATTTATAACTAGGAACAACAGTAATACCTCCTTTCTTAGGAACACAATGAACGGGACTTACCCATCTACTATCAGCTATGGGATAAATTATACCTGCTTCCAGAAGCTTTAATATTTCATTTATTACCACTTCTTTAATTTTGGGATTCAGTCTTCGTTGATGATCAACAACAGGTTTAGCATATGGTTCCATAATAATCTTGTGCTCACAAAGAGTGGGACTAATTCCCTTAAGATCATCAAGAGTATACCCAATAGTAGCTTGGTGCTTCCTTAAAGTTTTTAACAACATTTCTTCTTCATGCTGTGTAAAGTTACCTCTAATAATAACAGAATATATCTTCTTTTCATCAAGATAAGCATATTTCAAAGTGACAGGTAATTCCTTTACTTCAAACACATAATTGCCCTTGGGTGGAGGAGGACCTCCTATAGTTTCAACAGGCAACTTATGTTTAAGGATAGGCTTTTGCTGAAAGAACATATTATCTAGTTCATTTGTTTCACGCATATGCATATCATTTTCATGGTCTAGCAAATAATGTTCTAATGGATCAGTAGGAGGAATGGTAATAGAAGCAAGACCAATTACTTCATCTTTACTAGGAAATTCTTTACCATGGGGTTGCTTACTGAACTTGGAGAAATGAAAATCATGAGACATACCACCAAAATTAACACTAACTGTTTAATTTTTGCAATCTATTTGGGCATTGACAGTGTTCAGGAAGGGTCAACCAAATATTATAGGAGAAGAATCATCTTGTAGTGAGCCAAGTACTAGAAAATCAGTGGGATGTTTTACTTTTCCCCAAAAGACTTCAACATATCTAACAATCCCAAGTGGTGTGATGGTGTCTCTATTAGCAGGTTTAATAGTAACAACTATGTCTTCCGTTTTAGCGGGTGCGATCTCATGCATAATTTCTAGATATAAGGTAAAAGGAACAGCACTGACACTAGCACCCATATCGCATAAACCATGATAGCAATGATCTCCTATTTTGACTGAAATGATAGGCATGCCAACAATAGGTCTATTCTTATCTTTAGTATGAGGTTTGGCAATTCTAGCAGCTTCATCATAGAAATAAATGACATGCCCATCAATATTATCGACCAAGAGGTCCTTAACCATAGAAATACTAGGTTCTACCTTGATTTTCTCAAAGGATTTGGTTGTTCTAACATAAATTTTGTTAACCACGGTTGAAGCTTTAGCATGTTCCCTTATCCTAACACGGAAAGGAGGTTTCTCAATATAAGGAGTAGGCACAACTGGGTCAACATTGTAAATGATAGTTTCATCCTCAACTTTAATTGGTTCTTCAACTTTTTATTTAATAGGTGGATGATATTTATACCATTTCACTTTAGGGAGATCAACATAAGCAGCAAAGGTTTCAGAGAATGAGGCTACTCTCTCAGAGTCAAATCCATATTTAGTGCTAAAATCATTGAAAGCATCGGTGTTCATAAAAGATTTAACACAATCAAACTTAAGTTTTATACCTGACTCTTTACATTCGTTGAGTTCCCAATTTTCAGAGTTGCGTTTAATTCTTTCCAAAAGATCCCACCTGAATTCAATAGTCTTCTTCATAAAAGAACCAAAACAAGAAGTATCGAGCATGGTTGGATCATTACGAGAAAGCCGAGCATAAAAATTTTGAATAATAATTTCGCTCGGGAGCTCATGATTAGGGCATGAATATAACATTTACTTCAGCCTCCCCCAAGATAGGGCGATACTTTCTCCTTAATGAGGCCAAAAATTATAGATAAAGATCTAATCACGATGAACAAGATGCATATGATAAAAAATGTGGTGAAACTCCAATTGCAAAGGATTCCAGTTCCAAGATCTTGTATCATCACATATCCTATAACATGTCAATGGTTTTCCCACCACAGATAAAGGTAAAACATTCTTCTTGACTTCATCTCCGGATAAACCTGCAAGCTTAAATAATCCACAAACTTCATCCACATAGATTAGGTGCATATCGGGACGTTTAGTTCCATCTCCTCTATAAGGATTAGCTAGCAGTTTCTCTATCATACCCGAAGGAATTTCATAATAGACATTTTCAGTAGGTTCAGTAGGTTGAGGGACAACTCTTGGTGTTTCCGGTTGAGGTGAAGATACCCCGAACAAACCCCTCAAAGGATTACTTTCCATAGTGACAAGTAACAAGTAATTTCAGCATGTAACATAAATTTTCCCTTACCAAATTTGGCTTACCAAAGGCGCTTCACTCCCCAGCAACAGCGCCAGAAAAGAGTCTTGATGACCCACAAGTATATGGGATCAATCATAGTCCTTTCGATAAGTAAGAGTGTCGAACCCAACGAGGCGTAGAAGGAAATGACAAGCGGTTTTCAGCAAGGTAATTTCTGCAAGCACTGAAATAGAAGTAACAAGTTGTTTGATAGCAATACAATTGTAAAAAGTAACGAGTATAAATAGTAACAATAGGTGCAGCAAGGTAGCCCAATATAGGCTGGAACGATTTCTTATAATAGGCAAAGTGTTCTTGAGGGCACACGAGAATTTTGTCTAGTCACTTTCATCATGTCGGGTTAATTTGCGATTGGTACTTTGATAATTTGATATGTGGGTTAACTGGTGACTGGGCGTTGTTCTTACTTGAACAAGCTTCTCACTTATTATTAACCCTCCCGCAAGCATTCGTAACTACGAGAGAAGTATTAAGAATAAATTTTAACCATAGCATTAAACATAGGGATCGAAATCAGCCCCTTACGGAGTAGCACATAAACTAGGGTTTAAGTTTCTGTCACTCTTGCAACCCACCAAGTAATTACTACTCCAAAATGCATTCCCTTGGGCCCAAAAATGGTGAAGTACTACATAGTCGATGTTCACATAACACCACTAAGGGAATCACAACAGTCATATCATCAAAATATCGAACGAATATCACCTTCACATGACTACTTGCAACATGACTTCTCCCGTGGCATGAAGAACAAAAGTAACTACTCACAAGTGATAAACATGCTCATCATCAGAGATCTATTAAATAGCATATTAGATCTGAACATATGATCTTCCACCAAATAAACCATAAAGCTTCAACTACAGATGTAATCAACACTACTAATCACACCCGAGGTACCAATCTGAGGTTCCGGTACAAGATTGAGCACAGGAGATGAACTATGGTTTTGAGAGGAGATGGTGTTGATGAAGATTGTCCTTCCCAAGATCAGAGGGTTGTTGGTGATGATGATGGCTTCGATTTCCCCCTCCAGGAGGGTAGTTCCTCTGGCGGAATCGCTCCGCCAGAGGGCAAAAGTGCTCCTACCCAGGTTCCACCTCAAGGCGGCGGCGCTTCGTCCCGAAAGTCCTCTCCTGATTTTTTTAGGTCAAAAGAGAATGTGTACCAAAAGATGGTCGCCAGAAGTTGGCCAAGGGGCCCACTACCCACTAGGTCGTGCCAGGGGGCTAGCATGCCCTGGTGCCTAGTGGGCACCTGGTAGCCCCCCTCTGGTAATTCCTTACTCCAGTATTTTTTATTCCAAAATAAATCTCTATGAAGTTACAGCCAATTTGGAGATGTGCATAATAGGTATCTTTAATGTAGCTTTTTCAGGTCCAGAATTCCATTTGCCGGCATTCTCCCTCTTGATGTAAACTTTCCATATTATGAGAGAAAAGGCAATAGAGTTACTCCACCAAGTGGTATAATGCATAAAACAATAAAAATAACAATAACAAAACATGATGCAAAATGGACGTATCAACTCCTCCAAGCTTAGACCTTCCTTGTCCTCAAGCGGAAGCCGATAACGAAAATCATGACCACATGCTTTAAGAGAGAGGTGTCCTTCAAAACAAAATATGGACATAGTAGCATCATGCTCATTATTATAATATCAAATAAATTTTATAAAATACTTTATCACATCATTTCATCATATAACTTTCATCATAAGAACTTCTTATAAACAACTAATGATTCATCACATCATCGAAGTATGAAGCATAAACTCTGTTGAAAACTAACAAACTATGTTTTAGTCGACTTTGCAACACAATTCATCATATTTTCAGGAAAAGTCACATAACGGAGCTTTTAAGCAAGTCTGAGTACTCAACCATCATTTGGTATTCTATGATTGATAACACTCATCGCGTACATGTGAACAAAATGTTTCAACCGGACACATGGAAAGATAGGGGCTTAAAGTGTTGCCTCCCAACGTATTCACCTCAAGGGTGATGTCAACAATAATAACTCTTGTACATTCACATTCAACTCGATATAAATGCTTAGATTCTTCCCCACCACAAGATGCTTGCAAAGGAGGAAATAAAAAGGAGTAGATAACGATACTTTCACTCTTGCATAAAAACAAAAGATAGGCCCTTCGCGGAGGGAATTAGAGGTTGTCATGTGCCCTTTTCGTTGTTTGCCAAATCTCTTAGTGCATAGGAACGTAACATTATATTTTCCCCTTCTGATGGCAACCTTTATTATGCAGTACGTAGATTTTATTATGGCCACCACAAGTTTGTACAATGCTTAATTTCCCTTACACTAAATGATCAAACATGTTTAGAAGCATTTTTTATTGCTTTATGCACCGATGAGAACTTACTTGAAGGATCTTACTCAACCCATAGGTAGGTTGTAAGGCCCAAGATGCGACCCTATCCTTATTTTGGCACGAGGACCTCAACAGGGATAGAAGCGCATCTCGTCGTTTTGCAAGAATAGACGTCGTTACAAGTACATGTACTGAAAAGATGAGTATATGGAATTGGCTTACACTCGCCACAAGCTACATCAGAGTATCATCAATACCATAGATAAACATCACAAAGAAGAGAAGGGTCCGACTAGGGACGAAAACAAACGAGAAAAGAACAATGTCCATTCTTGCTATCCCAGGCTGTCGGCCTGGAACCCATCCTAGATCGACGAAGAGGAAGAAGAAGAAACTCCAAATGAACAATCATCGCACTCACGTCTTAATCACTTTACATGTACCTACAACTGGTGTTGTAGTAATTTGTGAGACACAGGGGACTCAGCAATCTCATTTCCATAGGTATCAATACTAGCAAAGCTTAATGGGTGAGGTATGTTTAAGTGGTAAGGCTGCAGCAAGCGACTAAGCAATATATGCGGTGGCTAACTTACTACTACAAGAATAAGAGGGGGTGATCTACGCATAACGAACGTGAACTACTGACGATCAAATGAATGATCCTGAACACCTACTTACGTCAAACATAACCCCACCGTGTCCTCGATCGGAGAAGGAGCTCACGAAAGAGATAGTCACGGTTACACACTCAGTTGGCAAGTTATTGATTAGGTTAACTTCAAGTTATCTAGAACCGGATGTTAAACAAAGTTTCCACGTTGCCACATAACTGCGGGCACGGCTTTCCGAAAGAATTAACCCTACACGGGTGATCCAACTAGTCCATCACAAACTACCACATGCTGCGACGGAATGACCTCGATCAAGGAAACCCGTAATCTCCTGGGGTTCCTATTGGAAAACCTCAACCTCAAGATAACCCAAAGCATCCTCGGAATCACTCGCAAAAGATGCTCGAGAAAGGTAAAACAAGTCAAGCAAGGCCGCCCGGCGTGTCGACGAACCCGATAGGAGTCGCGTATCTCGTTCTCAGGACACGACCAGATGGAACTAGCTATGAGAACCAAAGCTCGAGTTTCCTCGCGGTGGCCCCGCAGGCAGACCATTTGGGACCAACACCATCAGCACTGGCCCCCCTGTATTATGTTGAATTACTCCTAGGGTAGCGCTAACTCCCTTTGTTTTTCAGTATTAACAGAATTATTATGTTGGGAAAATATAGTACCAATGTTGGGCCTTCCAGACGAGCTTTATCCTAAAACGAGAATCTAGGGGGTCCCCATAACAACCCCAAGCATGTTAGGAGCGGTCATTTATGGAACATAACACCGGTAGCCGGAACTAAGGGGGAAAAGGTGGAACAAAACACCAGGCTAGTGAGCCAAGCCTTCCACCTTTACCAAGTATATAGGTGCATTAAATTAAATAGCATTAATATGGTGACATAACAAGGAACCCATGTTAACACATGGAAGCAACTGAACCTGCAACTAGCAACTCAAACACATGGTTAAGCAAGCGGTAACATAGCCAAATAGTGGTTTGCTAGGTTGTGATCAGGTTGAAGGTTTTCATGGTAATGTTGTGGGCTGATATTTAACAAGTGGTAGGCAGCGAGACATCATGAAAGAAACAATAAAACTAGCATGGCAATGATAGGAATGATATCTAGGGAAATGATCATCTTACCTAAGATCCCACTGAGAAGAAGAACGACTCTGTGAAGCAGACGAACCGACGTAGTCGAACGGGTCCTCACATTCCGACATGCTTGCGGAACTCTATCGAGACGAAGCAAACCGGAAAGAAGAATCAACACACTATATTTACCACAGGATCCACAACACATATGATGCATGAACGGTATCAATTATGCAAGGTAAGACATGGCAATTCACACAATCAAACACTACACATTAAGTGAAGTTCAATGTGCAACGAGTTGCATATCGACGAAACTCCACATTTAATTATTTAGTTCACTCCCGATTAGTTACATTGTAATATTAAATGTTGGTTACACATGTCAAGAGGTGAAGCTTAAATAAGCTACCTATTTAGGCATTTTAAATGAGGTCGGAAATGACATATAGCATCTCCGAGATGACCCCACACGTTAAATTAGAATTCTGACCAGATCTAACCTAACATGTTTTAGTATTTGTTAAACATCAAAATAAATAGGTTCATGTGATTCTACGTGCCATTCTAGTCAATTTACACATAGAGATCATTGCAAACGGAACTACGGTTCAAAAGATACGATCACCGCAAGATATGATGCCATGAATGCAATATGAATGCAATGGCAGTCACAAGCATTCCAAACCATACAAGCATCAAGATAATATGAAACTACACGATATTGTAAGCACGTTTCATATAGGACACGTTCAAAACGGAGCCACGGATCAACAATTGCAAGCAAAACAAGAAATAGCTACAATCTGTCCAAAACAGCAACATGGCATTTTCTACACCCCAAAACAACGAGCTACATAAATCTAAAATGCTGAAACAAGACATGAGACAGTAGTGGTCAAGATGCACTAAAACATCGTACTAATAACATCTAGCATGGCAGCATGTATCACTAGGAAAAGAACTCACAAAGTGGCATCTCGCACACAGTTTCAGACTAAGTGAAAATGACACTGTTGACAGTGCAGTTTTCGATCTAAAGGCATATTGGCAGCAGCAAAACTATATGCTATAGGACACTGAGTGAGATGAAAATTTACAGCATGCTAGATAATCTTATGAACTACAAATAACTCGATTGCACGAACACCAAAGGAGTTGTATATCACTAGCAAAACTCATGGCAAGACAGAAACAAAATATAACAGATCTCAGACTTAGAAATATTTCAGCATCTCCAAAACAACACTATTTCCTACCATGTTGGCAACAAGCAAACAACACCTAAACATGGATTTCTATTGCAACCAAAATTACCATGGGCTAGCATACATATTCAAAGGCATATCCCTAGTTCACCACTCATGCATATCACACACGGAATAAATTCCACAAAATAGACAAGAGGGCAACACGGCAAAATATCATGCGCACTAACTTACTCAAAACATAAAACTAAACGCACGGTTAAATTATATGGATTATTCTACCCCGAAAACATATATAGCATGTGGGGTTCAAAAAAATAAAACTAGCGCAACAATTAAATGCGGGAATATGCCTAAATGCGACATAGCAAACTAATGACGGCACCTACATTTAAAAATGCAAGCAAATACCCTAAAATACATGGCAAAGGGTAAAGAACATCGTGAACATTTTATCTATGGGATTTGAACAATCCGGACGCGCACAAAAATAACTACGGGAAAGTTAACTTATTAGGACAGCATGCAATTCAAGACAAACGGCGGGTCAAACCAGTACAAACATGCATGCAAGTTGCATAATAATGTTCTACGTGAAAAACTACACAAGTTACATATATCATTCACTGTGCTCCGACGAACGAGTAAAAATATACGGGCGTTTTAAAAAATCTACAATTTCCTAAAATAATTACATCACAGGAAAAACGTAAAATCTAATCGGGCCAAAACTAGTGGGCGCAATTTAGCTATCCTACGCCACGGGCGAGGAATAGAGGGGGAGGGGAGGTTGCTCACCATGGGCCACCGGGCCGGTCGGTGGAGAGGCGGAGGCAGGCCGGGGCTGGGCCGAAGCGGCGGCTGGGCCTCGTGATAGGCGTGATGTAGACCGGCCGGCCCACTGGCGTTGGCGCGGTCAACGCCACCCGATCCCGATCGGGATCGAGGCGGGCATAACAATGGCGGCAGCCTCCCGGGCGGCGCAAGGGGCGAGGGAGGCGAGGCTCCGATGGCGGCTTGGCGGCGGAGATGTCCTTCCCCGGACCGAATCGGGCCGGATCCAGCCGGCAGCGATGCACTGCAGATCGGCGGGGCACGGCGGCCACCTGGCGTGGCGGCGGGAGTTGTGGCTCGGGGCTGCGGGGCATGATGATGGGAGGCGGTCGGCGGTGGGGCTGGCGGCGCACTGCGGTAAGGCGGCAGCGCGGAGGTGCAAGCGCGGCGTGCGGCGACCTGCGTGGTAGGGAGAGCTCGAGAAGATCAGGGGCAGGCCCAGATGGGCTTCGGGTGGGCCCTTGCGCGGGCGTGGCGGGCCGGTAGCGGGAGGAGAGAGGAGGGCAGGATGGCGACCAGGTGGTGGCGGCTGGGTTGGTGGGCGCGGGAATCGAGGCAGACGGCTAGGGTTTTTAGATTAGGAAGGGGGCTGCTTAAATAGGGTAGGGGGATAGGGTTTGGAGTTTTTCACCCCGGTTTCAGCCGTGCGGTCGGAATCGAACATTCTCGCACGCGGGAACGGTCTAGGTGGTTGTGAAGTGTGGCTAGATGGCGATGAGAGGGAAATGGGGCGGCCCGTGACACGCATTTTAAAATACCGAAAAGCGTCCGACGAATAACCGAAGATGGTGCCACTACGGTCGACCGTTCGGGTACGAGACAGACTCCAATTGTGACGAAAATTGGAGGCATCCTACCTATATTGAAATAAGACCGCACGCCAAGTTTCAACCCAATTCGAGACAATTTCATACACACTTTTAAAAACAAGGTTTTGACGATGTCGCGGGCGCGTGCGAGTGTGGTCGGGGTCAAAACGGGCGAGGACGAGAATCAAGAGAACCGGCAACTTTTGAAAACTGGCGGCAATGGAGTGTGGATTCAATGCAGATGATACGCATGATGCAATGATGAATGTGATAGACAACCTAATCCCAGGGCGGCAACGGAACAAAAGGGGAATCTTCTGGAGCGTCGGTCTTGGGCTGTCACATAGGTATGGTGGACTCTTAAAACATGGATTTAGGTTTAAGGTTTTGGTTGCACAAGTAGTTTCTCTACTTAGTGTGGTGTTTTGGATAGCAAAGATATTGGGCAATCACCATATGTTAGAGGATCTATAACAATATAACTTCTATGTGAATGAGAACAAACATAAATCGTTACGTTGTCTTCCCTGTCCAATGTCACCAGTTTTGGCATACTATAAATAATGGGGGCTTATAATCATTAAAGATGTCAAGAATAGTGTATTTGCATGTAAATGTTCTTTTCACTAATTAATTATTTCATGTGTTGCATTACTAACAAAAGCTATGTTTGTCAATCTTTAACAGTATTTACTACTTATACTTTTCCTCATGTGGTGTCACTACGTACTATAAGATTAGCATATGATATGTTTTTTTATTTTCCTTTATTTTGGTTGCAGCAAGAAAGTAAAGAAGCAAAACTCTAACTAAACATTATTATATAACTCTCACTCAATTACATAGATAGATAGATTGATCAAGAAACTAGCACTCGAAAAGATTGATCGAACTAAACTTTTATTTCACTCAATCACGAAATAGCAAAAGATCAAACTAAGATGAATAAAGATAATAATAGTGATGGTGATACGATATCGAGGCACCTCCCCCAAGCTTGGCTCAAGCCAAGGGGAGTGCCCATACCCGTGTACTCAAGTCTCCTTCTTTGGTGATGAAGATGGAGGTGGTGGTGGTGTAGCATTTTATTTTCCAACTTGTGTATGAGGCTAATATTATCCTCCCTAAGATCCTCATTGTCCAACTCCAGCTTTAATATCTTTTCGCATATGGCTGCTTTGCTCTTCTGCATAAAACAGCAAGGGATAAAATTGGACAGTAGGTTTGTACTTGTTAGGGAGACTTGACTTCTTGAATTCCATATGCATATCTCTGGGTTGAGGTAGTGGATCCTCCTCTTCCTCAGAGCCATCTTCCTTTGCTTCCTTCATATATTCGTCTTCCTCCTCCTCCGTAGTCCAACCGTAGTGATCCACCTCTCCATAGACCTTAGGGTTTGCGATGTAGTCAGCGACGTAGCTCTCTCCCTCCGAATATTGAGACGACATAATTCCAAATATGCCAGAAAAACAGCACGAAACAAGAATAAAGGATTTTTCCATGGTACTCGGTTCAAATCATCAGGAGATATAAATAGAGAATTTTTATACAAGGAAAAAAATGTCCCAGAAGAAATGAGAGCGAGGAAGGTGCCTGAAGGGCCCACTAGCCACCAGGCCGCGCCAGGGGGCTCGCGCGCTCTGGTGCCTATTGGGCACCTCGGTTGCCTTCCCGTGTGTTTATCCATTTCCTAATTTTTCTAAAATTCCAAAACTGACAGAAAATATTTTTGCAGATTTTTCTGAGTGTTTTTACTTACCGTATGACATGCTCTTGATCACCTTCAATTTGATTGCTGAGGTGGAGATTTTCCTAGCCAGATTGGATCGCTCACGGAAACCCTTCCAAAATTATTTTTTGAGCCCAGTATTTTTTATGCCACCATCGAAACTTTTTCCAATTTTTACTGATGAATCTAGAGGTAATATAGATCATGTGATGTTGTGTCTTCTTCTCCAGATAATCACGAGCTTCTCGATCCCTAGAAGAGCTCCCTTCAAGAACACAACAACATCATGCACTGGCCCCATAGTGGGTGCCAACTATCATGGTTTTTTCATGAAAATATCCTCGTGAGAGAACATAGGTGTGAGGCTATCGCAACTAGGTGGTAGATTGAACGGGGTTGGTCGGAATCAGAGATGCGAGTTTTACCCAAGTTTGGCCCCTCGCGGTGGAGGTAAAATCCTACATCCTACTTGAGTACTATTGATGATGATGATCTTGATTACAAGAGTGCTATTTCGCTACCTATATTCTCGAGAGCTTCTACTTTGATCTCGTCTAAGACTTGTCTATTTTCCCTCCCTATTGGGATTCCTTGTCCCTCCTTATATAAGATGAAGGGGCACACTTACATGTAGAGTCCTAGTAAGACTATAACTAGTCTATTTTCTATTAGAAGTTGAATCCTAGTTTGGGTCTTGCTTCCCCTCTCAGGGAACCTTTCCTCTTCTTGGACCTTCTCTGTGAGCCAACCCTCTAGGCCTCTTCGTGAGCCGGCCTTTTGTCGGGTTCACACTCGGCCTTAGTCCTTGTCATCTGGGCTGACCCAGTAAGCAAGGTGATCCATGAGCCGCCAAGTGATGGACCAGGTTATACCTCATGGTCTTGTCAAACCGTGGGGAATATCCCCAACCCGTACTACCACAAATAAGAGGTAGTACGGCGACCTACTTCGGCTCGTAGTTCGTTGAGGGTTCTAGGCCCATAAAGAAGGGCAATAGTGGCACGGTATTAACATGCGTACTACCACTTGGGAGCGATATTACTGCATCATACTATCGCCCAGAAACTGCTCAGTCCGACATGAAAAGTCAAGACACCGAAGCCCACGGTATAGCGCACGGTACTCGGCAATGGAACTACCGCCCATGAGAGATGCTACCGCTGCCAAAAACGGTACTACCGCAGATAAGAGGTAGTACCGTTGCCTTGCGCGGTACTTCCGCTTGGTTCCTTGCAAACCAGAATCCAAAGGCAGAACAACTCCAATGATGCGGGAAAGGAACCAGGGTGCAAATGAAGGTGTGCGTGATGGTTCCACCCAAACATTTCCGATGTGGATCTCCTCTTAATAGTACGGTTCTCGTACGACTCAAATCCACAGAAAATGAAATGCAGGGAAGAACCAGTCTTCACTCTAATCCACCGAGGGGCCTGAATCATCTCGTGCCAAATGATCAATTATCTTAAAGGTTAAATGCACATGAGTAGTCTGCAAATGCATTGTCATTAATCACCAAAACCACTAGGGTAGAAATATTCCCTTACAATCTCCCCCTTTTTGGTGGATTGCTGATAACGTGGGATTTGCAAAAACAATATCATGAGATACAAAAAAGAAAACCCCAACATCTATAAAAAATAGACGGGCTCCCCCTATATGTGTACACTATATTTGATATGCTTTGGAATGCAAAGCACACACACTAGGATCAATAGTCCCCCCGTATTTTATAGACAGACACTACTTGCATTAAGAGAATGGGAGAGCATTATAAATGCAAGGTATGACATGTGAGCATAAACACTAGGCACAAGATAAGCGTAACTTATAAACTAAGATATATAAAGATAATTAAAGGGTAGCATATCCCTTGCTCCATATGATGCGGTCTTTAAATATCACAAATATAAACCAAACAAAAGCAAATGATAGAAGAGTTCACAAGTAAAGAAAGTACACAACCAACTGAAACGCACTCGTGACTCGGCAAATCCCTATAACTCTCTCCCCCTTTGGCATCGAGACACCAAAAGGGTAGAGAGTACTAAGACGACCCGAGGTGGTAGCATCTCATGAACCATCGTCAATATTCTCCGGACTTGGGTTGTAAGTTGTTGTGCGAGGTGGAGTTGGGGTGCCAGGCTGATCCACATCTAAATCCCACGGGCAATTGCAGGCAATCCAAGTCTCCTAATGAGTAAGCTTGTCCTCAGAACGACTCTGAATATCCATGCCAAAGTGCCAACCCATAGTATTGTGATGGCTCCTAGCCTATTCTCTATCGCATGAGTTATATATTGACCATGGGCATGCTCGCAGAAAAGCTTCTTCATCTTCTCCTTGAGCGTGTGAGCCCAAGATGGCTCAGCACTAGAGGGCGCATAACTGGGATCAGCGCCACCCTTAGCCACATAATCATCATCCTCGTAATCATCATCCTTAGGTAGATCCATCTCCGGAGCAGCATGAGTGGAACAGTTGTCCTTTAGCCTCAACTGCACAATCTCATGGGGAACCAACTCACCACATTCAAACAGTATGCCCGGAAAGGTGTTTCCCCAGGTCCTCACAATCAGATGCATCAAGTAAGGAGCATACATAGGTCACTGGCGCTCAAAAAAACAACTGAGAGGAGCTCTGACCACATGACATGTTAAACATCCAGAACATCCACCTCAACTCAGTTACTCACATGCTAAAAATAGAGAAGCATATCCACCATATAGGAGCGTACATGATCCAAGTTCCCAACACGGAGAAAAAGAGTGTGTCTGAACATGAGGTGAATAATGTCAAGAAATGGTTAAACCACATATGTTGACTTGCCAATGGTGGTGGAGACCTTCTCAGTGCTAAAGGGCCAGCGGTGGCTCTTGTGAGTAGATGTGGTCTTCTTGTGGGGATAAAATCCAATTGGAGTATGCAGCCCCTTATCCTCAAAGCCTAGCAGATCCATGAACTCCTTCCAAGTAGCAGATAGTTGCTTTCCATTAATCATCCAGGTGAAAGTCCGATCCGAATCAGTTCCAAGATGGAATGTAGCCAAGAACACGGCCACAATTTCTACATTAGAGTCCTCCTTGAACTACATAATACTGATAATACCAAGATTCTCACAAAGGCTAAGATCATCAACAAAGTATTGGGCATTCTTCTACAGATGGTCAATATCAATGGACTGGACATGGGGTACATACAGGTTCTTCAGCTTGAGCACATCATGATAGACATAAACTTGATGCCTGGTCCAGAAGGGACGTTTGTGAAAAGTTGAATCTTGGTATTGAACATAGGGAATGCAATGGCCGACGAGCCAAAACTCTTTGTTGGGCAACTGAGCCATCGATCGACCCTTCTTGGGCTTGGTTCAGTCTTCTTGGTCTTTTGCTTGGGAGGTGCATGGGTTGATATTGTCATCTCCTATAGTTCGATATGGCTGAGAGCCACCCTCACGACTTGGGTTCATCTGACGCTCCAATTGAGGAGAGACGCTACCACCTAGAGCCCACAACACAGAGCTAGGGAAAAGAAGGTGTGAATGAAATGCATAAGCCAAAAAGAAAAAAGAGTTAGTATACCTGAAGGTAAATCAAGAATTATGCGCATTTGGCATAACACGTTGTAGTACTGCCTACCTCAAGAAGTAGTACTACTCCAAGAGAGCAGTAGTACTAGCTCAGGGTGGAGGTTGCCAAGACAACCACTACCACGGTTCATATCCGGTACTATGGGTGACGTGAAATGCAAATATTTTCCAATATAAGTTCAAATCTACTCACTAGCAGTCTTCTACATCCACTCATGCCTCGATTTGACTAAAAATCGGCGAATGCATCTCATATTCCCTAAAGTGTTTTTTTAGTGTAAGACAGTAGGAAAGGCTCCTACTACATGTATATATAAACAGGCAGACAATATTATTCGTAGGAGAGAAGAACGAGGGCAATACCGGCATCCATGGCAAGAGGACAGGGTGGGGATTGATCCCACTCGTTGGAATCATGGAAGAAAGGCCGGAAACAAAGGTCCAACGGTGGCCTCCGGAACACTTGGGTCGCTTGGAGAGAGAGTGCCAAGGGGAGGAAAGAGATGAATGTGTATGGGGAAGTGGGAACTTCCCCTGCCCACCTCATAACCCCCCCCCCATGTGTGCATGCACAAGCGGTAGTATCACCCGTAAGAGCGGTAATCCTGCGTCGATACTACAGTGTGACAAGAGACAGATAGTACCGCAGGGGACATAGGTAGTACCGCTTATAAGTGGTAGTAGCGCTCATGCCCCCGGTAGTACCCCCTAAAGTGACCACTATGCAAAAGCAAACTACAAACGGTGGCTTATGCAATTTTTATGAGGCTGTAGATGAGAGAAAGCTTGGGTTGGAGACTCAAAAATCATCAAATGGGAGGGGACACTTCAATTTTAAAGTGTCAAATATAACATACAAACAAGCTCTCAAAATTGAATACCTTACTAGGAGGGGGCAGTGGCCGAAGCCACCTATGTTTGAGTCAATTGGTATGGCACCGCAAAGATTTTAACCTTGGGCCCATGACCAAAACTCATCTTTGAAGCACAAGTACCATCAAAATGGTGAATTTGAAAGATTTGATCTATTTATGCATAATGGGGGAGGAAGACTTCATTGAGAGAACAACACTCCCCCTATATACATGCCTAGATCTAAACAAGACAATATGATGAGTGGTGGGGTGTGCAATACTTCAAGCCACATTGCTCAAATCAATGATATTTAGCTCATGCCTTAACTCCGTGAAATCGTGCTTCATCCAAGGGCTTAGTGAAAATATATGCAAGTTTATCACGAGTATTGAGATGAATAGGATCAAGCTCCACATGCTAGATATGCTCCCGGATGAAGTGATGACGAATCTCAATATGCTTCATCTTGCAATGTTGAACGAGGTTGTTGCAAACCTTGATTACACTCTCATTATCACAGTAAATAGGCACTTTGTCGCAAGTGGCACCGCAATCCTTTAAAGTTTGCCTCATCCAAAGCAACGGTGCACATCAACTTGAAGCGGCTACATACTCGGCCTTGGTGGTAGAGAGAAACAAGTTTTGTTTCTTTGAAGACCCACTTACCCAAGAGCGACTAATGAATTGGCAACCTCCATAAGTTGACTTCCAATCCACATGATCTCCCACTCAATCCGAGTCCGAATATCCTATGAGATCAAATTAATCACCTTTCAGGTACAATAAGCCAAAGTTTGGGTATGAGCCAAATATCGAATGATTCGCTTGACTGCCACATGGTGGCTTTCCTTAGGTGCGGCTTGAAATCCTGCATATATTCCCACACTCAACATAATATCCGGTCTAGATGCACAAAGATAAAGCAATGATCCAATCATGGAACGATATACATATTGATCCATGGTTTTTCCATTTGGATCAATTTCAAGTTGGCACTTGAGTGGCATGGGGGTCTTGGACGGCTTGACATCATCCAACATGAACATCTTCAGCACGTCTTTCGTGTATTTTTTTTTGGTTGATGAAGGTTCCTTGTCTTCTTTGTTTGACTTCGAATCCAAGGAAGAACTTCAACTCTACCAACATAGACATCTCAAACTTTTCAGTCATTAGTGCAGCAAACTCATCATTGAAAACTTTGTTAGGAGAACCAAAGATAATATCATCAACATATAGTTGGCATATGAGAAAGTCCCATTTAACCCTCTTCGTGAAGACAGTGGGATCAATTTTACTAACTTCAAACTCACGGTCTTGCAACAACTCGTTAAGGTGTTCATACCACACACATTGGGCTCATTTAAGGCCATACAGTGTCGTATCGACCTTGTATACATGATTGGGGAACTTGGGGTCCTCCAACCCAGGGACAGCTTGATATACCAACTCCTTAACAGGACCATTAATAAATGCACTCTTCACATCCATTTTCTACATTTTGAAATCATGATGATAAGTGTATGCAAGCAACATGCGCATAGATTCAAGGCGAGCAACGGGAGCAAAGTCTTCACCGTAGTCGATACCATCGACTTAGGAGTAGCCCTCTGCCACCAATCTTTCCTTATTGCAAATTACGACACCGTTCACATCTTCCTTGTTTTTTAAGATCCATTTTGTTCTAATGACATTGTGATTCTCCTTTGGTCTTGGGACCAATTACCATAGCTTGTTGTGCTCAAAGTTGTTGAGTTCATCGTGATTGGCTTCAAGCCAATTCGTGTCCTCAAGCGCATCTTCTACCTTTAGGGGTTCAATACAAGAAAAAAATGTGTGATGCTCACAAAAGTCTGTTAATTGTTGACAAGTGGTAACCCCTTTACTTAGGCTTCCATGGACATTTTCCAAAACTTGTTGGTAAATCTTAAGCTTGGAAGCAATCTTGGCGGCTCGTCGTTCTAAGATCTCCTCCATGGAAGTTTGAGGAGCACCGTCTTGACAATCTTGAGTGTCGTCGTGATCTTGCTCTTGATCTTGAGCTTTGTCTTGATCTTGAGGTTGCTCGGGGGTATGAAATTGATCTTGGGAATCTATTGGTAAATCACCATCGTCATAATGTTGATCTTGCCCTTGATCTTGTTCACTAGCTTCAGGGCCTTCACTTTGTTCTTCAAAAGCGTGTGGGTCTTGCATCGGTGATGGTTCCACTTGAGTGGAACATTGTCCTTCTCCTTCGTCCACAAGGGGTTCCTCAACGGGTAGGAAGTGTCCCACACCCATTCCTATTATGGCTTGGGGAGGAATTTCATAACCTATATCACAAAGACCACTTTCTTCCACTTTGGAGCCATTATTTTCATCAAACTCCACGTTACATGTCTCCTCAATGACTCCATTGCACTTGCTGAGGACACGATAAGCATGAGAGTTTGTATCATAACCAACAAATATGCCCTCTTGAGCTCTAGGTTCAAATTTATACAAACGAGCACCTTTTTTGAGAATGAAACACTTACAACCAAACACTCGAAATTACTTGAGGTCGTGCTTATTACCGGTAATAATTTCATATGGAGTCTTGTTCAAGCCTTTGCGAAGGTAGACCCGATTAGATGTATGTCATACAGTGTTGATGGCTTTGGCCCACAAGTTATACGGAGATTTGAATACCGCCATCATGGTCCTTGATGCATCCATGAACGTCCTGTTCTTCCTCTCCGCAACACCATTTTGTTGAGGGGTATATGGTGCGGAGTATTGGTGCTTGATCCCCTCATCACTGAGAAACTCATTCAAGGTGTAGTTTTTGAACTCGGTGTTGTTGCCACTTCTAATCATCAATATATTTGCTTCATGTTGACATTGAGCTTCATTAGCAAAGTTGATGATGGTTTGTTGGGTCTCACTCTTTGTATTGAAGAAGTATACCCAAGTATATCTTGAGTAATCATCCACAATCGCTAAGCAGTATTTTCTTTCCCCAAGACTATCATAGGATGGAGGGCCAAAGAGATCCATGTGAAGGAGATCCAAGGGCCTCTTCGAATAGATGGTAGGCGTGGATTGGTTAGTCGTCTCATGTGGCTTTCCTTTGATACAACTACTGCAAGCATGATCTTTGGCAAAACTCATATTTGTTAAACTAGGAACGTGATCCCCTTTTAGGAAGTTTTGCAAAGATCTCATATTGACATGGGCTAGCAAGCGATGCTAAAACCATCCCACATCAACTTTAGCCATTAGGCAAGTCGCAGTCTTAGTGGGTCGCTATGAAAAGTTAATCACATAGATATTGTTTTTGATATGCCCAACAAAGTCCACTTTAAGAGTCTTGCTCCATAAAAGGGAGATAGAATCAACACCAAAGAAGGTACAAAAACCCATGAGTGCAAGTTGACGAATGGAAAGTAAATTGTATGCAAGGGTCTCAACAAGCATGACTTTCTCAATGGTTAATTATGAAGAGATCAACACCTTGCCATGACCCAATACCTTTGAAATTGTATCATCACCAAAGAAGACTTGAGTGGCCATGTATGAGTTAGTTTGAATGTCCACCACCAAGTCCTTTATTCTAGTCATATGATTTCTTGCTCCACTATCAAGCAACCATGAAACTCCTGTGGAAGCAAACTCCTACAAGAGATCAATGCTTGGATTTAGGTACACATTGTTTAATGTGTCCTTTATGTTAGTGACAAGGGTCTTAGGAACCCAAATATACCATTCAATGTACTCATAAGAAGAACCAACAACTTTGGCATAAACAGGCCCATCATTAGCGAGGCATAAATCATAACAGGGGTTAAAGTTGCCAGCTTTTTTGGATGGTGTGGTCTTTCCCTTCTTGGCAGTACCACCCAGAACCTTGTCCTTCTTCTTCTCAAGAGTACCCTCTCCCGCTTTAACAAAGGTTTCCTTGAGCGGGAGAGGTTACTTGGTCTTTACCATCTTTTTCTTCTTAGACTTGGATGCTAACCCAAGTCCTTCCTTTGCAAAAACTTCCTTTTGATTGCTCAAAAGGTCATTGAGGTTCTTCTCACCTTGGATGCATGTCACAAGTCCTTTCTCAAGTTGCTCTTTCAACTTGGCATTTTCCTCCACAAGGCTCACATGCTCACAACAAGGGTTAGTAGCATTGGCATTATCAGTTAACACAAAAGGAGGACACGTGGTTATTTCCTTAGTAAGTTTTACTTGGAGTTGATCATGAGACTCTTCTAGAGAAGCATGAGCACTTTTCAAGGCCTTGTGAGCTTTGTCAAGTGTTACAAACTCTTCATGAGTCTATCATGGTCAACCCTAAGTGCAACCTTTTCAGATCTGAGCACACGAGAGCATGATAATGATCTTTTCATAATTAGCAAGGTCATCATTGTGTGACTCCTCCAAAGTCAAATGAAGATCTCGCTCTTCCTTAAGAGCAATGGAAAGATCCGCTATCTCATCGGCATAGTCATGACTATGCCCCTCTAATTTAGAGAAGTTATCTTCATTACACTCAATAAGGTCACTAGCCTCACCTAGTTGTTCCAAGAGAGCGAAAAAATGCCTCTTGGTCTCACCCTTGATTTTTCTCTTGAATTTATCGAAGGAATTTTCATAATCTTTTACCTCCTATTTTACATCTACACTATCCGTAGAAGAAGTGGTAGTGGGAATGGTACTTTTTATGTTGGAGGTTACCTTGTTGGATGCCTTGGCCATAAGGCACTTGGTGATGTGGTTCTCGTTGGGGGAGTCGAAGAGAGAAATCTTGGTTGGAGAAGAGGTTGCAATGACCACCGTTTCCATCACCATTCCGTCACCACTTGCATCATCATTATCATCGAAGATGTACTCTTCTTGAGCCACCAAGAACTCTTGAGGCACCTTCTTGGGGAAGTTGTTCTTGTTAGGAAAGGACTTGGCTTTGTCTTTGTGAATAAGCTTGCCACCATTGTTTTCCCTCTTCTCATACAGACAATCCACCACAAAGTAACTCACATTGCCACAGTTATAGCAAGTCCTCACAATGTGTTTGCCTTTAGACCCACTTTAATTGTTCTTAGAGAATTTGGGCCTTGAGTTTCTCTTGCTTCCCCCAAAATTGCCTTGATGGAAGAGCCATGTGCTCGTGGTAAGCATATTTGGTGTCTTCGGGACAACACTACTCTTCTTTTCTTCTACTTCTTCTTCTTGTGGAATAGCCTTGGCCTTCAAGGCAAGGTTGGGTGAGGATTTCTTTGACCATTGGAAATGAGCTAGAGCATTGTAGGCATTCTTGTTCAAGATGTCCATGGCAATAAACTCATCCAACAGATTACTTGAGGACAATGAGTGAAAGTATGGTCTTTGACGGATAATGGAGGACATGGCCTTGTTGAATGGCATGATGGCCTTAAGAAACTTACGCTTGATCCAATTGTCATCCTTATCCTTACTCACATGATTTTGAAGAGAGACCATGATAGTTGTCATTCTCCAGTAAAGCTCACGAGGATCCTCATCTTCAGTCATCACAAACTCATCAGCCTCATCAAGAACCACCTCAAAGTTGGACCGTTGAATACTCGATCTTCCCTTATACTCTCTCCATACCTAAATAGTTGTAGTTGGGGAGAACTAGCCCGACTACAGTTATTTAGGTACATAGGAAGTATAGAGAGACAATGTGTTCCCAAGAATCCTTTGCATGAGTGAAAGGACGCAAGAGAGCTAGCTCTTCTGGAGGCACTCCGGATTCAAGGATAAATGATGAGTGATTGAGTTCATTGGCTGCCTCTTCTCTTGGGGTGAGATTGTTTACATCATGCGGGTAGTATCCTTGCTCAATGATACTCCAAAGATGAAGTGGGCAGTGATTCAAATGAGACTTCATCCGAAAAACCCAGTTAGTGAAATCATTTTTCACAAGCTTAGGAGGAGGACCTAGGTTGTTAATGTGAGGTGCATGGAGCATTGCTCCATAGACCTGGGAGGGTGAACTGAGGCAAATGTTCCCGTCCCATCCTTTTCTTGAGGCAACTTATCCTTACCACTACTAGAACCCTCCTTTCCGGAGTTGGCATCCGACTCCGAGTTAGTGAGATTGGCCACTAGCAATGGATCGGTAGAGATTTTGAGACCATAAAGGAATTTTTCAAACAAGGATTTGACCTTGGTCGTCATAGAGGATTTAAGTGAGGAAATTGTCTCATTTAAATCCTCACGAGAGACCACGCTCACTCCCTTTGTGTAATAGCCCAAAACCGACACTCCAGAAGATTCCCCGATGCTCCACAAGATTCCCTTTTTATTTCATTGTTGTCGTGTGATTTATTTGGTTGTCGCATTCAACATCCCATCATCTGCATTGCATTGGCACTTCCTTGTTATCATTTTTGAAACTTTCATGTGTTGTTAGTTGTCGGTTCTCTCTGTTTTTGTCGTTGACCATTTTGGGACCAACCACACATGCACGTGCCCGCATCATCTTTCAAATATTGTTTTAAAAGTGTTTATAAAACATTATCGAAATGGGTTGAAAGTTGGCGAACGGTCTTATTTTTACGTAGGTAGGCATGCCAAATTTCGTCGCATTCCAAGGTCGTTTGATAACTGAACCATTAAAAATATAGCGGCACTATAGCCGGTTTAAATCACGGATGTTTTCGATTTTAAAAACCGTGTCACGGTCTGCCAACCTCCCTCTCTTCTTGGCCCATCCACCTCTCCACAACCCACCATAACCCATCTATCCTCTCCCCTCGTCTGCAACGTCCAATCGCGATCTGACGATCGAAAAATGGAGCAAAACCCCCCTCCATATGGCCCATGTCTATAAATAGGCAGTCTCCCCGTCCAAGTTTGGCCTTAAAACCCTAGCTTAGCCCTCCCCTAACCTCGATCCGCTGCCGCACTCATTTTCAGCGCCGCCCCACTCCTGCTCCACCACTTGGCACCACGGCTGCCACGCGCCCCTCCCCAGTTGCCTTCCACAGCAGCCTGTGCAAGCCTAGGCCAAGCCCATCCCAGGCCCAAATCACGCTGCCGCCCGTAGCAACCAAACCCTAGCGTCGCCTGGGAACCGCTCCTACCGAACCCCCCCCCCCCATGGCCCCCTGTCGTGCCTTGTCGGACCACTACCGGCCGGTCACCGAAGGACTGCCCGCACATGCCCCCACCGAAGCTGCATCGCCAAGCCACCGCACTGGTAGCAGCTTCTAACAGCCCGGAACCGACGCTCTAGAAGATTCCCCTTTTATTCCTTTGTCGTCATGTGATTCTTTTGTTTGTCGCATTCATCATCGCACCATGCGCATCATATGCATTGCATCTGCACTCTATTTTCGTCATTTTTTTTAAAACCTGCATCCGTTGTTAGTTGTCGGTTCTCTATGTTTTAGTTGTTGAACATTTTGGGACCAACCACACACGCACGCGCCCGCGACATTGTTAAAATATTGTTTTTTAAAGTGTGTATAGAACTTTCTCGGATTGGGTTGAAAGTGGTCTGCGGTCTTAATATAATGTAGGTAGGCCACCTGCCAAATTTGATCATAATTAGAGTCTGTATGGTACCCGAACCATTAAATGTATGGCGGCACTATAGCGTGCCAAACGTCAGACATTTCGGTGATTTAAAAACCCTATCATGTGCTAACAAGCCCCTCTTTCCTCTAAGCACATCATGTTTACACAGCCCACCTAGGCCACCTACACCACCCCCGCATCCAAAGCCATCCGATTGCGATCGCACGGTCCAAATAGGCCCCAAAAACCCCTAACCCTAGCCCCTAGCTATACAAGGAAGGTCTCTCCTTCCAAATCGGGCTCCTCCCCCTCTCCTCCTAAATTTCCATGCGGACCCGTTCCCCGACACCAAGTGGTGCTGTCAGCCGCCGCACCGCCGCCAAGTGGTAGCCTGAGGCGCACTAGCCGGCCTCTACTGCCCAAGGCGTGTCAGGCCCACTACCGGCCCGCCCCTAGGCCTAACCGGGCCTATCCATCCCGAGCCGCCCCGCTCCCTGCTCCATCGCGCCTCCCTCTAGCCAGCCGTGCCACCGCCGGTGTCGCACCGCTGCTCACCTGTCGCTGCCCCACCGCCGCCTCGCCCCTGCGGCGATCGCGCTTCCACCTCCACCAACGCTACACCCGAGTGTTGCCACACACTGCTCCCGCAATGCTAGCGCCCGTCAAAGCTCCTCCTCGGTGTCGTTGTGCTGCCTCGTCGAATTGCCGCCTGGCCCCGCAGCTCGCCGGCGCCATCGCCCGTCCCCGATCCGATGTGGATACGCAGGACCTCCGGCGCCGCCGTTGACCCACATGGGCCCGCGACCTCGACGCCCCCAGCTTGCCCGAGCCGGTCTAGCTCCCAGCGCCGTCGGCCCAGGTGGCCCATGGGTGAGCACCCCCCCCCCCCCCCCCCCCCCGTGCGCTTTTTATTGTTCCAAGTCCTTTTACCTACAAAAAATCATCATCATGCCATGTTTAACTTCTGATATTTTTGCAAACCGTGTATCGGATGGAAATGCTATATATATGAAAGTTGTTGTATTTTTCATGTTCTACATCCTAGAATTATTTGCATGCATGCAAAGATTCATATATCTGTTGTTAAGTGTGTTGCAAAAGTGCATCCCGTCGTAGTTGGTAAAACTGTTATTTTCTTCTAAGTTGCGTGGAAGATTGCATCCAAATCGTAGACCATTTGCATATGGTTTATTCATGAGATGTGCCCTATATTATGTCTACTTTTATGTCATGCGTCTGGTTGCCATGTAGATTACAATTAACATGTTCATTTTTTGATCCTAATATGCTATCATGTTAAAAACTCAATCTGCTTTTGTAAAGTTCCATTTTGTGAATCTCGAATTAAGCAAACCATGCCTCTTGTGATCATGAGGAATGGAGTGATTTGTAGTGTGTTATGCCTAGTTGTTGTTAGTAGGTTTCCGATGCCATGCTTAGCTATAGTTTTCATCATGTGAACATGCTAAGATAATGTTGTTGTAGGATCGAAAGTATGTCTAGAGGGGGTGATTAGACTACTTAACCAATAAAACTTAGCCTTTCTTAATTTTAGTTGTGGGCAAATTTTAGCAAATATTGCAAGTCAAGAACACCCTACACATGCATATCTAAGAGTATGTATAGCAGCGGAATGTAATACATGCAAGTGTAAAGTAAAGGGAGTAAGGTAGGGAGATAAAATACAAGAGGTTGACACAACAATTTTTTGCATGGTTCTTATAGGTGGCGCTATCGTACGTCGATGTTAGTGGAGACTTCAACCCACGGAGGGTAACATCTATGAGAGCCCATGGAGGGATCCACCCGCAAGGGGTCCACGAAGAAGCGGCCTTGTCTATTCCACCACGGCTTCCGTCCATGAAGGACTAGCCTAACTCACAGTAGATCTTCATGAAGTAGGTGATCTCCTTGCCCTTACAAACATCTTGGTTCAACTCCACAACATGAAGTAGGAGTCTCCAAAGCGACACCAAACCAATCTAGGAGGCACCACCCTCCAAAATGTAATAGATGTGGTACAATGATGAAATCCTTGATCTTGTGCTTCTAAAGATAGTCTCCTCAACACTCAATCACTCTCTCGCAGAATAGGCATGGGTAGGAGAGATTGATTTGCTGGAAAGCAACTTGGGGGGGCTAGGGATCAAGTTTCAAATGGATGGATTGGATTATCTTGATCTCAACACATGAGTAGGTGTCTCTCTCTCAAAAAAAATGGTTCTCACAATGAAGTGTGTGTTCTGAGTGCTTCTTGTGCGAATGAGAGGTAGGTGGAGGGGTATATATAGGTAGCACCCAAAATCTAACCGTTACACCTAAAGTGACCAACTCGGTGACATCGAAGTCATGAACTTGGTGGTACCGACTTGCACAAAAGGCACCAACTTTTGAATCTTGGTGAGACCGATATATACAACTCAGTAGAACCAAAAAGGTGGCTAATGGTCACATGGCCCAACTCGGTGACACTGATACCCAAACTCGGATATTTCAATTTTGTGTATTGAGGCAATAGAAGGTTTCTCATCTAAACTCGGTAGCACATATGCAGAATCGGTTTTACCAAAATAATAGGTTTGGCTAGGGTTCTGTCTAGGTTGAAAATCGATAGGGCCGAATCAGAAAACTTGGTGGCACCGATTTATGATATTAGGCTTAGGATAGAAGTGTTATGTGGGAAAATGAGTGAGTATTTTTGGTGGCTAACTCTGAGCACTTGAGCAACCAGTTCATTTTAATACCTCACCCCCTTTTAATAGTATTGGCTTTCCTATGGACTCAAAAGTGATTTCTCACAAACATAAAATGAAGAATCTTCTTGCTTGAAGCTTGAGCCAATCTTATTCGTTTCTTACACCAAGGGGCATCTCCACGTAAACCTTTAGCCAATGAATCTTTTGAAATTTTCTGAAATATACTTGGATAGAGTCATTAGTCCAATCATGCATATGTTGTGATCAATTATCAAAACCACCTTAGGGAGAAATTGTGCTTTCAGTTGTTGTTTGGTAGGGTCAAATATTTCTAAGTCTAAGAATCTGATTATTTCAGAATGCCATGTTGTAGGGATGCTAGCTATAAAATGAAATGAAGAAGACCCTTGCAAGTGTGGAATGAAATGAAGTGCATCATGCCTACTACCATGCAATAATGTTTCATGCCATTATATGACCTATAGCATATGATTTTCTTACCTCCAATATGCCATCATGATAAAAATTGCAATACTCAAACTGATACTTTCACTAAGTTAAACATTGTTCAACTTGCCATTTTGTGAGCTCATTTCCTAGTGATCCATGCTTCTATTCAACTTTCTGTTAGGAGCTGCTTGTTGTGTATCTTGTGAACTATTGTATCATGTCTTTTTTGTGCTTTTTGGATTCCTTGAGCTGGTGGTTTTGTTGTGTATAAAATGCCATGTTGCTGATTTTGGCACATTGTAACTAAATCTTGTATTGGGTGTATTTGTTGGACCGCTGCTCCGTTTCGAACATGCCATATATGAAACTTGCATAGAAATTCATTTAGTTACATAAATATCATGTTGCATCCATGGTTTAACATGCTTATGGCTGTCATTTGCATACATTTTGCATTTGTGGCATATTATCTTGTGATGGTCATATCTTTCACACTGCAACTTCGTTTTAGATGATCTATATATGTCAGTCGACTAGAATGACGTGTAGAATCACAGGGTCCGCTTTATTTTTCTGTTTAGTAAATATAAAATACAGTTAGTTCAGATTTGGACCAATTTCGAAATTGACATATGGGGTCATTTCGGAAATGCTATATGTTGTTTCCGACCTCATTTAAAATATTTATATCCCTGTCGAGGCCCTCGAGCCAAAATAAGGATAGGATCACATCTTGGGCGTTACACAGCTGTCGTGCCCCTCACCCCTTGGTGCCTTGTGCTCGCCGCTGCCTCAAGCCACCTCTACCCGACTTGCGTTCCCACGACCTCGGAGGCTCGCCGTCGCCCGCGTACGGCCATGAATCTGGCAGCATCCGGCCTCCCCATGGTGGAACCAGCTTCCCTACCACTACACCCACCCCGCGCCTCATCGTTCTGCCCATGTTGCACCACACGAGCTCATGTGCCTCGAGCGCTCCCGTAAGGGAGACGATCGCGTGGGCCATGATCTCGTCCATGTGGGTCGGCCTGCTGCTCAAGGCCCAGCTCGCCTAGGCATCATCCTCGTCAGTGCCTCTGCCTTCACCAGGCCCAGTTAGCCCCATGAACCCGTCAGCCCAGCAGCGTTGCGCCGGCCTGCCAAGACGCCTCCTCTACTGGGCCAAAGCCCATGGTGAGCGCCACCCTCAACCCCGCCTTATGCACTCCATAGTTATGATGTGCCGAGGACACTATTTAGATTAGGCCCGTGTTATATTTTTTCCTGTTGTGGATTTCTCAAATAATGGGGACATTTCCTAATTTTAGAAAAAGTGTCATTTTTTGTGTTGCTCGTAATTAAATAACTTTGCATCGGACTAAAATGTTATAAATATTTAAAATGTCTAGAATATTGTGTAGATAAATATTTTACAACTTCCATGGCTGATAAAAATGTTTAACTTGTAGTTGTCACGTAATTTGCGTAGATGCCATATTCTTGCATAATTGTTGTGTCATTTTTTTAAAGTAATACCCACAAGTTATATATGATTTTGGGATAGAAAATCCATAAAATCCAAGTGTGCAATTAGTTTGTGTGCATGCTATTTTGTTGTGGTGCCCTTTTGTATTTGATGTGATTTAATCTGAGCATCGGAACTTAACAAACTTAATATTCAAAATGTTCACAATTTTGTGTAGATTCACAATATCCAACTTTCATACGTGTGTAAAGTATTTAAACTTGTTGTTTGCATTGTTTTTGGTAAATGTCATGTTAAAATGATTTACTTCATAACTAAAATATTGTAGCTCTGATTTAAATAAACTTTATATGAAAAATGTTGTGCTTGATGTGCTCTACATGATTATGGCATTTGCATGCATAATAGGTTGAATCTACATGCTCAAATATCTGTTGCAAGTGCTTCATGAATACGTCTAAACTGTTATTTTTTTCAATATTACGTGGATGATTGTTTCTAGTCCGTAGGCCTTTTGCACGTGGTTCCTTTGTGAGAATTGCTCTAGGATATGTCTACTTTGATGGCATGCCTCTGATTCCCATGTAGATTATCATTAACATGTTCGTTTGCTGCTCCCAATGTGCTACCATGTTAAAAGCTGCAATCTATTTTCGTAAAGTTCAATTTTGTGAAGCTCGAACTAAGCAAACAATGCCTCTTTTGAATGTGTGCAATGGAGTGATTTGAAGCATGCTATGCCTAGTTGTTGTTAGTAGGTTTCCCATGCCTTGTATGTCATGTATAACTGTAGTTTTCATCATGTGAACATGCTAAGTTGATGTTGCTGTTTGGTAGGGTCAAATAATTCTAAGTGTGAGAATCTGAATATTCCCGATTGCCATGTTGTGTTGATGCTAGCGATGATTGTGTGCATATTTGGACCTAGCTAGTGTGGAATGAAATGGAGTGCATCATGCCTACTACCATGCGGTAAATTGTCATGCCATTATATGACATGTAGCATATGTTTGTCTTGCTGCCAATATATCTTCATCATAAAAACTAAATTGTTAAAACTAATAATTTCACTAAGTGTGAAACAGTGTTCAACTAGCCATTTTGTGAGCTCATTTCATGGTGATCCATGCTTCTATTCAATTTGCCGTTAGGAGATGATTGTTGTCAACTACTTCCTCATATCTTATTTGTGCATTTTAGAATCATGTAGGTGGCTATTTTGGTGTGTCAAAATGCCATGTTGCTGTTTTTGGACAAATTATAGCTATATCTTGGATTGGTTGTATTTATTGAACCATTGCTCCGATTTGAACATGACATATATGAGACTTGCTTAAAATATCATGTATTTTCATAATATCTTGTTGCATCCATGCTTTAACATGCTTGTGGTTGTCATTTGCATCCATTTTGCATTCATGGCATATTATCTTGTGACGATCATATCTTTTAGAACGTAGCTCTGTTTTAGATGATCTATATATGTAATTCGACTAGAATGACGTGTAGAATTGGATGGTCCATTTTATTTTTTAATTTAACAAATATAGAACATGTTTAGTTCAGATCTAGACCAATTTTGAAACTAACATATGGGGTCGTTTCGGAAATACTATAAGTTGTTTATGACTTTGTTTAAAATGCCTAAATAGTTAGTTAATTTATGCTTCACCTCTTGCCATGTTTAACAATATTTAACATTATCATCTACCTAAACGGGAGTGGACTAAGTAATTCAAATATGTAGTTTCGTCAATATGCAACTCGTTAAATGCTGAGCTTCACTTAATGTGTAGTAGTTGATTGTTGTGCTTTGTCGTGTCTCGCATAATTAATTGGATATGCATCATAATTGCTTTCACATCATATCATGAAAATGTGTGGTGTTTATTGTGTGTTGATTGTTTGTTTCCAAGTTATTTCTTCCCGATAGAGTTTCCAAACCGCTTCCGAGTGTGAGGATTCGCTCGAATACATTAGTTATTCTACTTCACGGATTCCTTCTTTTTCCAAGCGGGATCTGACGCAAGATGATCATTTCCCTAGATCCCACTACTATCATTGTTATTCTAGTTGTCCCGTTTCTATCGCTATGTCTGGCTTCCTACCACCTGTTATGTCAAGCCTCCCAACATTGCCATGAAAAGCCTTTAACCCCCTCCACATCCCAACAAACCTTTGTTTGGCTACGTTACCGCTTGCTCAGCCCTTCTTATAGTGTTGCTAGTTGCAGGTGCAAGCTACTTCCATGTGAAAACATAAGTTCCTTGATATATCACCATATTATTGCTATTTATTTTAATGCACCTATATACTTGATGAGAGGTGGAAGGCTTGACCTTTTAGCTTGGTGTTTTGTTTCACCTTTGCCGCCCTACTTACTTATGTACCGGTGTTATGATCCATATTGAGCGCTCCTAACATGTTCGGGGTTGTTATGGGGACCCCCTTAATTTTTGTTTTCGATAAAACTCTTCCAACAAGGCCCAACAATAGTAATATTTGCTTAATAACAACTAACAAAATTTGCATCGGGCATTGATCACCATGTGGATAATTAATCAGCCCCGTGGGCCAATGCTCCATGTGACTGTTGGTCCAAAAGAGAGCCACTTGCAGGGCCACCCCAGGGCAAGTCTGGGGATTGATATCAGGCCACTATACATACTACTCATGTGGTAGTGCCGTGAGAAAGAGATATGCAAGGCTCCTATTTGGATCTGGTCTGCTAGGCGGTCCTGCTGGATTTCTTTCACCCTTTTTGAATGTCTTGTGCGCTGGGATATCGAGGACACCTTAGGCTACCTCGACGTTGAGGTTTTCTCTCCAAGGCAGCTTGTGATAGTATGTGGTGGACTAGTTGGAGCACCCTTGCAGGGTTAAATCTTTCGAAAGGCCATGCCCGCGGTTATAAGGCAACTTGGAAGCATTGTTTAGCACGTGTTCATAGAAAACTTAAAGTAAATTCAATTAAGATATGCCAAATGTGTGCGTAACTATGACTATCTCTTCTCATGAGTTCTGAATCCGAGAGAGGACACGATGGGGTTATGTTTGACTCGTAAGTAGTTGTTCTGGATCATTTCTTGATCATTATTGGTTCACTCCGTATATGCTTAGATCCCCCCCTCTTATTCTTGTACTCATAAGTTAGCCACTCAAATAAATGCTTAGTGCTTGCTGCAGCCTCACCACTTAACCATAGATCACCCATTAAGCTTTGCTAGTCTTGATACCTTTGGAAATGAGATTGTTGAGTCCATGTGGCTCCCAGATTACTAAAACAACAGCTGGAGGTACAGGTTAAGCGACAATTTGACGTGAGTGCGATGATTGTTCTATTTGGAGTTTCTTCTTCTTCTTCGATCATAGGATGGGTTCCACTCCGACAGACGGGGATAGCAAGGATGGACGTCGTTTTTATCATTTGATTTCATCCTTAGTCGGACCCTGCTCTTCTGAATGGTGATTGTATGTATGTTTGAATTGAGATGATCATTATTAGCTTGTGGCGAGTGTAAACCAATTCCACAAACTCATCTCTTCTTTACGTGTACTTGTAATGATGTCCATTCTTGCGAAATGACGAGATGCGCTTCTATCCATATCAAGGCCCTCGTGCCAAAATAAGGACAGGGTCACATCTTGGGCATGACAAGTTGGTATTAGAGCAGTACCGATCTAGTAGCCCCCGTGATTGATCGAACTTGGCCGAGTCGAGTCTAGTGAAAAACTACTTTGAGTTTAGTTATATATCATAGAGTAGGATTCTTATTACTATTCTTCTATGCTTTGGTGAGGAATCTTGACGTCAGAATTTTAATTCTACTCCTCTTCTCACTCAAACAAACTAGGAGCACACGGGTATTTTGGAGCCTCTATGATGTCGATGTGACAGAATTATGTACTTGGTGCCTTGTATTTTCGAGGAGTAGAGCTCCAAGTGTTTTTGCCACATCGCTATCGTTCAGCTTCCTTAGTATCTCAGGACGCGGACATCAAAATGCTTCTATACTTTTCTTGGTGGCAAATAGTTCCATGACATTTGCGAGTATTGGTGGAGATAGCTCAGATGATCTACTAGGTCTAGTATCGTTGTTTTTCAAAGGTTTGAGGTAGATGAGTTTGCGGAACTTCTCAAATATGTGTTGTCAGTTGCGGGAATGGTCATGCAGTTGATTACATTGAGTAGATTCCTGAACCCGCAACCTGATAGCATAACCAAGAAATATTTTGGAAGTTCTTAGGTGGGAAATCAAGTAGTTACCTAGGATTATCTTCCAACGGTTGCATCATGTGAGGTTGGGGTTCGATATCTAGTGGTTTTCCTGTTCCTGGCATTTCTTACAAAGGACAGTCTCGATATGTGTCGTCAAATATGCTTCGTCAAGCCTTGTAGTTCGCTAAGCATCAGGAGCATATTCATGCGTCATTTCAATATGACAATCCAATGTATGATTGAGCCCATGCGAGCCTCACCACGAAAATATCTGACGAAATCTCTATTATGTATCTGTTTCTAGCTTAATTTGCAAGCCTCGTCCTTTGTTTTGTCGGAGTATGATAATTAGAGATGCTTCAATGTCAAGTGGTGATTTCATATCTTTCCTAAGTAGTGTTCTCATATTCATATGGGAATGCTAATCCTTTTGATCAATCGAGTGGTCATGAAATTTTTGTCAACCTGTGTGCTTCTCTTTAAGATAATTCTATCTTCTCGAGTATTTGCAAGGTTAATCCTCTTATTACTTTACAGAGTTCATTTCATCTGTCCCAAATTGTCTTTGTTTTTTCCCACCCTCCCACCTTTTTTCTTCAATGATTTAATTATCATCCAATTGCCTTTATTTTCATTAATGCTTCCTCTATCTTCTCTTCCATATTGTATCTGGTGATTCATTATGAAGATGCTCAGTGCAAGTTCATTATTCTTCATTCTTTTCCTTCTCGGTGGATTCAATTCAAGCTTTCTGTGTTCATCATATCTTTTTCATTCGTTCAATGCTTTCCCGTGTTACAAATTCTTATCCAACCGCTCTTGTTTATTCCTCTCTCTATTCTACCCGCACTGTAGAAGATATCTCTGAAGATTCATTTTTCCCTTCCAAAATCCTTTCAATTATTTTGAGGTTCTCACCTCATCAGGTTTTCATTGTACCGGTGCAATCTCTTCATCTAAACAATCATATTAATAAGTTTTTTCTTCGAGTGGGCCCATAACCCACACGTTTTCTCCAGATCTCAAGATCTTTTCAAATGCGGCATAAGTATGGATTATATCAGTCATATTCCTTCTTCAAGATCTCTTTGAATTAATTTTCATCGTTGGCTCAACCTTTCTTTATTTATTGTTCTAGAGATCTCACTAATTGTCAGAGGTGCTTCTTTCCATCATTCTCTGCGTGGAAGACCCAAGGAGATTTTCTCTTGAATCTTGGTACATTCTCTTGAAGATTCATGGTTTCAGCTTTGTGCTATCCTCTCAATTGTTTTCCATCATGAAAATTACTTTCACATCTATCCGGTGCATTTCAGAGTTGTTTTCATTTCTTGATCTTCTAAATGTTGTCATTTCAAAAGATTTCTTCGTTCTCAGCTTTCATCTTTCATTCTCAAGTTCTTGTCAATTGTTGTCCCTCCATATGTATCTCAATTATTCCGGTCCCTCATTCAAGTTTTCTGCTATGCGGATTGTGATCTCTTCATTCGTATGCATCTCCATTCATTCGTAGTATCCCCATTCATTTCAATACTTACCGGTGGTTCGTTCAAGAGTTCTTCAAGTTCGTGGTATTGTGTATTCAATGTGTTCAAGAACAATAAGTGGTATGCTAAATCTGTTGCTTTTAATAAATTTAACTTGATGAATGATAAGCATAATGTAATACTTATTCTTGTTCATCAAAGTGATTTCAATCCTTCTTCATGAGTGGATCATGATATCCAATTCTCGATTCTAAGTTGGTTTTCGTTTCTTTTATGGAGTTCAAGTTTTCTCAAGTATCTCATCCCTAAGCTCCATCTAAATCTTGGCAGAGTCAATCTTATTATTTTCAACCTTCATTTCTTTTCTTAATTATTTTTTACATGGAGGGTCTTCATCTGATGTCAATTCAATTGTGATAGAATTTGTCATTTTATTCTCCGCCAAATGATCTAGTTTCTATTCTTTTGTTCTCTAGGCTTTTTGATGTTGCTCTCTTTCATCCATTATCTTGTTTTATCAAGATCATGTTATTCCCTTGCTTGTCCATTTAACCGGAGTGTTGTGAAACCTTTTCAAGTTATTTCCATCTTATCAAGTTTGGCCTCTATTTTCTACTAAAATGCTGCCCAAATTTTTGTTTAGTTCTTGACTGTTTTTCATATCATTCTTCTTATCTTGCATCCCAAAAATTCATTGGTTTCAGTCATTTTTCAAAGAAGTAACTAAATTTTACATCTTCATGTCTTCTTCATATTTGCCTTTGATTCTAAGATCTCGGGTCGAGATCTCTTGTTAGTGGAGGAGAGTTGTAACAGCCCGGAACCGACACTCCAGAAGATTCCTCAACGCTCCAGAAGATTCCCTTTTTATTTCATTATCATTGTGTGATTTATTTGGTTGTCGCATTCATCATCGCATCATGCGCATCATCAGCATTGCATCAGCACTTTCTTGTTGTCATTTTTCAAAACTTGCATCCGTTGTTAGTTGTCGGTTCTCTTAATTTTTATTGTTGACCGTTTTGAGACCAACCACACACGCACGCGATGTGGCATCATTAAAATAGTGTTTTAACAGTGTGTATAAAAATTATGAGGAATGGGTTGAAAATTTGCGTGCGGTCTTATATTTATTTAGGTAGACCACCTCACAAATTTCATCACATTCAGAGGTCGTTTGATACCCGAACCGTTAAAATTATAGCGACACTATAGTCGGTTTAAATCACGGACGTTTCGATTTTAAAAACCATGTCGCGGGCTATCAACCACCCCGTCTTCTTGGCCCATCCACCAAAACCTAGCTAGCCTCTCCCCCCGTATGCACCGACCGATCACGATTCAACAATTGAAAAATGGAGCAAAATCCACTAGATATGGCCTGTGTCTATAAATAGACAGTCTCCCCGTTCAAATATGGCCATAAAACCCTAGCTTACCTCTCCCAGAACTTCCAACTGCCGCCATCCTCGTTTTCAGCGCCGCCCCAGTTCCGCTCCACCACTTGGTGCTACTGCAGCCACCCCTGCAACCAATAGGAGGGCCCACGCACCCCTGCCCAGCCGCCTTCCATCATGGCACGTGTCAGCCAAGGCCAAACCTGCCCCAGCCCACCCCATCGCGTTGCCGCCAGCAGCAGCCGAAGCCCCGCGTCGCCTGGGAGACGCACCTCCCGAGCCTCCCCCCACCCCCTCCCATGGTGCCCTATCACACCTCTCCGGACCTCTGTCGTCCGGTCACCGAAGGACCGCCAGAGCGCCCCGTCGGAGCCGCATCGCCCAGCCACCATGCCAGCAGCAGCTGTCGTGCCCCTTGCCTGCAGGTGCACCATGCTCGTTGCCACCTCAAGCCGCCTCCGCCCGACCTGCGCTGCCACAACCTCGGTAGTTCACCGCCGCTCTCCTCCGGCCATGGATCCGGCCTTCCCTTGGTGGATCCAGCTTCCCCGCCATCGGATCCACCCCGCACATCGTCGTTCTGTCGTCGTTGCACTGCACGAGTTCTTGTGCCTCGAGCGCTCATGTGAGGGAGACGATCGTGTGGGCCATAATCTCACCCATGTGGGCCGGCCTACTGCTCAAGGCCCAGCACCGCAACGCAGGCAGGCATTGCCTCGGGGCCAGATTGCCTAGGCCACATCCTTGTTTGGGTCGCCGCCTTCGTCGGGCCCAGCCAGCCCCATGACCCCGCCGGCCCAGTAGCACTATGCTGGCCTGCCTAGCCGCCTCCTCTACTGGGCCGAAGGCCATGGTGAGCGCCAACCTAAACCTCCCTTGTGCAGTGCTTAGTTATGATGCGCCCATGACACTATTGAGATTAGGCCCGCGTTACATTTTTCCTCGTGCAAATTTATCAAATAACGAGGACATATCCTAATTTCAGAAAAAATGGCATGTTTTTTCCTTGCTCGTAGATAAATAACCGTGCATCGGATTAAAATGTTATAAATACGTAAAATGTGTAGAATATTGTGTAGATTAATATTTTACAACTTCCATGCATGATAAAAATGTTTAACTTGTGGTTTTCACGTAATTTGCATAAATGCCATATTCTTGCGTAATTGTTGTGTCATTTTTTTAAGTAGTACTCACACGTTATATATGATTTTAGGGTAGAAAATCAATAAAATTCATGTGTGCAATTAGTTTTGTCATTTAAGCAAGTTTGTGTGCATGCTATTTTGTTGTGGTACCCTTTTGTATTTTTGTGTGATCTAATCCGTGCATCAGAATTAAACAAACTTAATATTAAAAATGTTTAGAATTTTGTGTAGATTCACAATATCCAACTTTGATGCAAGTATAAAATATTTAAACTTGTCGTTTGCATTGTTTTGTGTAAATGCCATGTTAGAATGATTTATTTCATAACTAAATAAATGTACCTCCGGTTTAAATAAACTTTATATCAAAAATGGTGTGTTTGATGTGCACTACATGATTATGGATTGCATGCATAATAGGTTGCATCACATGCTCAAATCTATGTTGCAAGTGCTTCGTGAATATGTCTAAACTATTATTTTGTTTAATATTGCATGGATGATTCCATCTAGTCCATAGGCCTTTTGCATGTGGTTCCTTCGTGAGAATTTCTCTAGGATATGTCTACTTTGATGCCATGCCTCTTGTTGCCATGTAGATTATGATTAACATGTTCGTTTGTTGCTCCCAATGTGTTATCATGTTAAAAATGGAAATCTATTTTCGCAAGGTTATATTTTGCGAAGCTCGAATTAAGTAAACCATGCCTCTTTTGAATGTGTGCAATGGAGTGATTTGAAGCAGGCTATGCCTAGTTGCTGTTAGCAGGTTTCCCATACCATGTATGTCATGTATAACTGTAGTTTTCATCATGTGAACATGCTAAGATGATGTTGTTGTTTATTAGGGTCAAATAATTCTAATTGTGAGAATCTAAATATTTCAGATTGCGATGTTGTGTTGATGCTAGCGATGAATGTGTGCATATTTAAACCTAGCTAATGTGGAATGAAATGAAGTGCATCATGCCTACTACCATGCGGTAAATTTACATACCATTATATGACCTCTAGCATATGTTTTTTCTTGCTATCAATATGCCTTCATGATAAAAATGCACTGTTAAAACTGGTAATTTCAATAAGTCTGAAATTGTGTTCAACTAGCTATTTTGTGAGCTCATTTCCTAGTGATCCATGCTTCTATTCAATTTGTTGTTAGGAGATGATTTTTGTTCATCTTGTCAACTACTGCCCCATATCTTATTTCTGAATTTTAGAATCTTGTAGGTGGCTGTTTTGCTGTGTACAAAATGCCATGTTGTTGTTTTTGGACATATTATAGATATATCTTGTATTGGTTGTATTTGTTGAACCGTTGCTCCGATTTGAACATGCCATATATGAAGCTTGCTTAAAATCACATGTATTTTCATAATATCTTGTTGCATCCATGACTTAACATCCTTGTGGCCAACATATGCATTGTTTTGGTGTGTACAAAATGCCATGTTGCTGTTTTTGGACAGATTATAGATATATCTTCTATTGGTTGTATTTGTTGAACCGTTGCTCCGATTTGAACATGCCATATATGAAGCTTGCTTAAAATCACATGTATTTTCATAATATCTTGTTGCATCCATGACTTAACGTCCTTGTGGCCGACATTTGCATCCATTTTGCATTCATGGCATATTATCTTGTGATGATCATATCTTTTAGACCATAGCTCCGTTTTCGATGATCTATATATGTAAATTGAATAGAATGACGTGTAGTATCACATGGTCCACTTTATTTTTATTTTTAAAAAATATTTAAAAATAGTTCAGATCTGGACCAATTTTGAAATTAACATATGGGTCGTTTCGGAAATACTATAAGTTGTTTCCGACCTCATCTAAAATGCCTAAATAGTTAGTTTATTTATGCTTCACCTCTTGCCATGTTTAACAACATTTAAAATTGTCGTGTACCTAAACGGGAGTGAACTAAGTAATTCAAATGTAGAGTATTGTTGGTATGCAACTTGTTGAATATTGAGCTTCACTTAATGTGTAGAAATTGATTGTTGTGCTTTGTCGTGTCTTGCATTATTAATTGGACATGCATCATAATTGCTTGCGCATCATTTCCTAAAAATGTGTGGTGTTCATCATGTGTTGATTGTCTGTTTTTGGGTTATTTCTTCTCGATAGAGTTCCGAAACTGCTTTGGAGTGTGAGGATTGGTTCGTCTACGTCACGGGTTCGTTTTTCTTCCAAGCGGAATCTGAGACAAGATGATCATTTCCCTAGATACCACTACTATCATTGCTCTGCTAGTTGTCTCATTTCTATCGCTATGTCTCGCTTCCTACCACCTATTATGTCAAGCCTCCCAACATTACCATGAAAGGCCTTTTACCCCCCCCCCCACACATCCCAACAAACCTTTGTTTGGCTATGTTACTACTTGCTTAGCCCTTCTTATAGCATTGCTAGTTTCACGTGCAAGCTGCTTCCATGTGAAAATATGGGTTCCTTGATATATCACCATATTATAGCTATTTAACTTAATGCACCTATTATGGCTTGGCCTTCTAGCTTGGTGTTTGTTCCACCTTTGCCGCCCTAGTTACTTGTGTACTAGTGTTATGTTACATATTGAGCACTCCTAACTTGTTTGGGGTTATTATGGGGACCCCCTTGATTTTCATTTTGGGATAAAACTCTTCCGGCAAGGCCTAACTTGGTACTATTTGCTTAATAACAACTAACAGAATTTGCATCGGGCATTGATCACCACATGTATAATTAATCAACCCCCCCCCCCCGGGGCGAGTACTCCTCGTGAGTGTTGGTCCAAAACAGAGCCACTTGCGGGCCCACCCCTAGGAAACTCGGGGGATTTCTATCATGCTACCGTACGTACTGCTCATCTGGTAGTGCCCTGAGAAAGACATACGTGCGGCTCCTATCGGGATCTGGCCTCCCGGGCGGTCTTGCTAGATTTAATTTACCCTTTTCAAACATCTTGTGCACTAAGATATCGAAGACACCTCGGTCTATCTCGAGGTTGAGATTTTCTCTCCAGGGCAGCCTATGATAGTTTCTAATGAACTAGTTGGAGCACCCCTGTAGGGTTAAATCTTTGGGAAGCCATGCCTGCGGTGTCGTGGGAATGATCCTAACAATAGTACCAAGGGTACGAATGAGGGGTGAAGCCTAGCTACGGCGCAGTGGTTGTACTCGGATGTACGAGTTCGGGCCCCACTCGGGAGTGGTAAAGACCCTACGTCTCGAGCCCGGGGTCTAGTATTTGCTTATGGGTGGTGTGAGAATACATAATGCTCAACCCTCATCCAGGAGCTTGGGTGCAACTTATATAGAGTGCGCCACGACCAGTTGAGCTCAATTACAAGAGTGAATTAATGCTAATAACTACAGAAGTTACTAGTAACATCACCTCTAACTCTGGCATTACTGGTAATGTCGGTCTTCAATGTACTTTATGTGGTAGTTTAAGTCCGTTGTCGTTGCACTCTCTTCATCGTTTGCACCTTGATTTAGTTCGAGTGTCGGGCACGTCCGACTAACTAAAGGTGGTTCGAGTGATCTTGAGCATCCGAGTGAGAACCTGTTTTCCCGAGTGAGATCGAGACTGCGTCGATAGCTTTGAGGACATTGATGTCCATGTTGGGCCTTAGGTGGGTCCTGGGATGCAGGTCCGTGGCCCTACCGCTAATATACAACACCATCAGTACCCTCGAAACGGTTGAGGTTTTACTAGCGAGTGAAAGGCACTTCTTAGTGTCCTTGGTGTCTCGGAGACGTCGGTGATGTAGCTCGGGGCTATTTCACTCAGACTCTCAGTAAAACCACTATGGATTTAGGAGTGAAATATTTTGAGTGTTTGAGCATGTCCGTATGCTCGCACTCGATAGCAATTGCTTATATCTCGGGGAGATGAGTTGACGATTTAGACGATAGTGAGGCCAAAGCTCTGAATTCCCAGCGGGGAGTTAGGACGGATCCCACTTGCAGCATGGTAAGGGCGATCCGGTCAGCCTCTCACCTATCTAAGTGATTGGAGTCCCATAAAAGGACGAGTAACTTGATCTTCGACTCACTTCAATCTGAGCGATGGATGCGGAATCAATTCTGGATGTAAGTGCAATGGAGTTTCCGCGGTTTTTTGAATTGATGGAGCGTGCTAGTGGGAGCGGAAACAGCGGTGACATGGGAAGTGGCGAGGCACCTTGATTCCCGCACTTGAAATGTCGTTGTCGTGCTGCTGACGCGCTGTCCTAGGGATCCTCCGGATCCCCTCCTCGTAGGTGGATCTCTCGATGGGGAATCTCTAAGCAGCGTATAAAATGGGCAAATAAAAAGGGAGAGGATCATGCTCCCACATCTAGAGTATTTGACTCCTCCCCTTAATCCCTTCTACCGCATCTCAGAGTTCTCCCACATCCCTAGCTTCTACCCGCATCGACCACCTCGCCGTGTGATATGGTGAAGGGCGCGATGGCGAAGGTCGGGCGAGCTAAGAAGGGATCGGCGGGTCCTCGTCGACTGTCGAAGCGCTTCCACCGGGCTAGATCTAGGGAGACTAGATGGCGTACCGTGTCTCCAAGGGACGCCTGGTCGAGCTAGAGAGCGAGGGGCTCATGGCCCCAGGGAGCTGGTGACTGCCGGAGGAGGGAGAGCAGGAGCCTCGCCGTGAGGGGATGAGCGAGTGCTCCTCGTCACCCATGTGGAGGGAGGTTTTTCCATGCCCTCGCATCCATTCTTTCATGCATTTCTTGATTTCTTTGGCACGCAACTTCATCATCTCCCCCCAATGTTGTCTCGTATTTAGATGCCTTTGTGTCCTTGTGCGAGAACTTCCTTGGATGCTATCCGCATTGGGGACTATTAAAGCACTTTTTCGTATGTTGAGTGATGATGGTGAAGAAGTCTTCTCAATCAGAGGGGTGAACAAATGTAGTGCAGCTTTGTGGAGATTAGGTATACAGCTTAGAGGGAAGAGCGGTTTACCCCAAATGTCCTTCCCTGATTCCGTGAAGGGTTGGCACGACTCCTAGTTTTACTGCCAGGACGTCCCAGTCGGTGAGGGATAGTCGGGCCTTCCACCTTACTTGGTCGAGCGAGTCAAGTCGACTCCTTCTTTGACCGTGTCGAAGGAGGATAAGGTGGATGTAGACATTTTGGTGATCACGCTGGTTGTGTTGTTACAGAAAGGTGTCAACGGGATGGATCTTCTTGAGGTCTTCTTTCAGCGAAGGATGCAACCTCTCCAGGCCAGAGCCCACCCCATGTGGAGGTACGAAGAACCGAATTATCCAACCCGTGTTCACTTGGAGGAGATCGGGGTGGAGGAGTTGTAGAACAAGCTCAAAGCCATAACCCCCGTGCGTGACAACCCTAGGGGCACCAGGCTGGTGCCTCCTTTATAAGAGGAGACTCCGCCGAACGAGGTAAACTTTCATATGTTTGATCCGAGTGAACTTCATTGTTGTTGTCTTCTGTCTTTGTTCGCGAACTTGTTTTCCCCACTAGACAGTCCTTTACGGCATTGGTCAGTTCTGTGTTGGTGGTCGATCGCACGTCTATTTATGTGACGAGCGACATCGAGCGTCCAGAGAGCTCGGGAGGTGATGAAGATGATGATGATGAAGAGGAGACCCAGGAGAGTGATGACGACAACGAACACGGGGACCAGGCGGAGTCTTCTCCGTCTGATTAAGTGCCAGCCCAGGCTTGTACCAAGGCACGCTAGGACCATGGAGTCCGTGCTAAGGGTGCCAATACCCCGAGAGTGAAAAAACCGATTGTTTCGGTCATCTCGACTAGCAGTTCTAAATGGGGATGGAGTGAGACCGAGGTGTCACCAGAGAAGGCCACTGAGCAGCCCAATACCATGGTCTCCAATCCTCGGGAGGTTGTCCTACCGGACATCGAGGTTGTTGTGCTAGTTGCTTCAGTGTAATTATTCTTGCCGAGCGATTGTATTTATCAAGGAGGGTTCTCCAGGGGATGGTTCATTTCTTTGCGGTTTTTTTGCAGCGTGATATATCGACTGCTTCATTGGAGCCAAAACCTTAGATAAAGGACAGGTTGCCGCCAACGTCGCTTCTTCCGAAGGTAATTCTTGAACTTATTCATGTTTCATTCGGGACTTGAGATTTTGCTTTGAAATAACTTTTTGAATGCCTTTTGACACTTCAGGGCCGCGGATCGATCTTTACCCGGCCAGTCCTCTGCTCGTTGAGGAGGTTCCAAAGCAAGATGCGACTCCGAGTCGAGTAACTAACACCTCGGTTGCAAAGGCTGCGACTCCCGTGGATTGGAGAGCAACCTCAACTGGGGCATCACTCAGAACTGGTCCGACCGCCACTCCGTTGCCTCCTCCCATGGCCAATATTTTCCAGCTGCACCATATCCCAGAGGACAAATAATACGCACGCAAGGAGGCCCTAGCCCACCTGGGGCTAATGGTTGGACGACTGAAGGAGGCATATGATGCTAGCCAAGTTGTGGAGAAGAACGTTCGAGTAAATTATTTTGTAGACATCGACTTCAATCGAGAATTGAAATTTTTCCTTTGTATTTTTATTTTCTTGTTTCTGATCTCGAGTGGGTTTGCACGGAGCACAACCACTGGGTGTTCACTTCTAGTGGGGGTGTGCTGAGTGCACCCATTGGGTGTAGTCCCCGAGACTGCTATCAACTGAAGCAGACGGTGATAGTCTTAGTTCCTATATTGACTCGAGAGAGGTTGATGGGGTACGAGATCCCGTGTCCCTATTCTCATCCTTCCAGTGGGGGCGTGCTGAGCGCACCCACTGGGTGTAGTCTCCGAGATTGCCATCGACTATGTGAGTCGGTGGAAGTCTTAGAGTTATCATTTCTGTACTTCGCATAATTGTGTTTGTTGTTGACAGACTGTGTGTGGGCTCGGAAGCCATTATGACACAATGGAGCACGAGGTGTGGGACCTGCTTCTCAGTCTTGGTGCTGAAAAGGCTAGGAGTGAATACCTGGATCAGGAGAAACATGCATTCAAAGGTAAACCTTTCTCGTCCGACCACCTTATAATTTGATCTCTCTCCCCATCCGACTGACGTTATTTTACCAGATCGCCTTTCCGAGAGGCTGAAGACTTCTATTTATTTAGTTACCATGAAGGAGTCCCTCGAGAAGAGGGATGAAGAACTGGCGTCATCCTCCATGGAGGCTAACTAGAAAACCAAAGCCGCTAAAGCCAAGCACAAGTGAGTCGACAAACTTGAAGAGGAGAAACAACTCTTGGAGGTTGCCATGAAGAAATCCGCTAAAGAACTTGTCGAGCTGAAAAAGCATTATGCTGAGTGGGAGAGTAAGTTCGAGCAGGTCACCGCCAAGAGGCTTGAGTTGGAACAATTTGTCGAGGACTTCAGCTAACAAATGAGCGAAAAACTTAAAGGAATGTTGTGGGTCTGAATGATTTCTCGTACTATCTTTACGATTCCGAGTTATATTTGACACCCTTTGCTTTTCTTCTGTGTTCAGCTTTTTGTGCTGACGCCAATGAGGAGACCGAGAGGATTGAGAAGGAGTTGGCTCCAAAGTGAGGGCTCTTCAGGGACAGTGCTGCTCTGGCCCTTCTCCGACTAGAGGATCGTATCGAGTACGTGTTGGTCTGCTTCAAGTGGCTCCAATCGTCCGTATCGGAGATTGATCAAGAGGTTACCCCTGGTGAAGAGCTCTCTAAGGATGCTCGAGCCATTGTTGACTGAGTGAAGGCAGTTCCTGGCCGACTCCATTCTTGGAAGAAATTAATGGTGCGGGCTGGAGTTGATATCGCTTTGTCACTCGTCTGCATCCATTGCAAAGGAGTTGACGAAGAGAAGCTGAAGAACCTCAGGGTCATCAAGAGGAAGAGCACCAAGTTTGAGGACTTCATGGAGATGTTCATGGCAGTCGCCAATTGGATAGCTGATGGGATCGACCTCGACACCTTCGTGGAAGCTGTGAAGTCTTCGTCTTCCGAGTGATGTTCATAAAAAACATTAAGTTTAATTTGCCTCGGAATGCCGAGTGGTTGATGTAACCTTTAAACTTTGATTGAGACTTGGGCTCCCTTTATCCGCACTTTTCACTTGGATCAGAATGTGGTTTCATTTGTTATACCTTCATTCGAATTTGAGTCTTCGAACTAATGATGGATCTGTCCAACGTGATGTCCGAGTGTAGGTTATTCCTCATTCATAGTCTTTTTATTTAGGAGAAAGCAGGTTCACTACCAAGTCCCCGAGCGTGGAGGTCATCCTTGCCCGGGGCAAGTTTTGACTTAGGAGAAAATAGGTTCGTAGCTAAGGAATGATTGTCATGTTCATCTTGGCATGCGAGTGGGTTTCGTGCCCGCATTCAGAATGGTTTTTACTGAGGGAAAAACAGGTTAAATGCTAAGCTCCTAAACATGGAGGTCATCCTCAGACGGGGTGGGTTTAGACATAGCCAAAACAGTTTGCAACTAAGGAATGATTGTCTTGTTCATCTTGGGATCCGAGTGTGGGTCGTGCCTGCACTCGGAACCATTTTCACTTAGGCAAAAGCACGTTCGTTGCTAAGACCCCGAGCATGGAGGTTGTCCTCAGTAGGAGCCAGTTTTATCTTAGGCGAATTATGATTCATTCTCACACTCGGAGTTGCTTTTACTTAGGTGAAAACAGGTTCACTGCTAAGCCCCTGGGCATGGAGGTCGTCCTCACTCGGGGTAGGTTTTAGGGGCAATAGGGAACGATGTTTCACTGGAGTGAGAAGTTTGACAAAAAAGGTGAAGAGGGAAAAACACTTTATTCGTCAAATAAATAAGATCTGTTACAAGAATGAAGATACATGTTCTATGTATAGAACTTGCGGAGCAGATCCGCATTCTAGGTTCAGGGCTCTTCCATCTCATTTTTGAAGTTGTAAAGCCGATAGGCTCCATTGTGCAGGACTTTGGAGATTGCATAGGGACCTTGCCATGGAGGTTCCACCTTGTGGGGCTTTTGATGGTCCAGTTAGAGGACCAGGTTGCCCTCCTGGAAGGCTCGCCCTCTGACTTCTTTATCATGGTAGCACCTCAGATCTTGCACATACAGCATGGAGTGAATGAGGGTTAGTTCTCTCTCTTCTTCTAGGAGTTTGAGACTGTCTTGACGCGCTGCCTCGGCTTCAGCTTCATTGTATTGCTCCACTTGAGGGGAGTTGTGACGTAAGTCACTCGGCAAAATGGCTTCAGATCCATACACCATGAAGAAAGGTTTACATATGGTGGAACGACTCGAAGTTGTTCGCATGCCCCATAGGACCGACAACAGTTCTTCTACTCATGCCCATGCGGCCTACTTGAGATCCCTCATCAATCGGGGCTTCAATCCTTGTAGTATCATACCATTCACACGCTGTGCTTGTCCATTCGACTGTGGGTGAGCCATGGAGGCGTAATTAACCCGAGTGCACTGGGAATGGTTGAACTCGCGGAACTTGTTTGAGTTGACATTAGATCCATTGTCCGTGATGATATCATGAGGAACTCCGAATCTGAAGGTATTTGTCGAATGAATCTAATGGTAGTTGCTAAATCCAGGCTTTTGATGGGCTTTGCTTCGACCCACTTGGTGAACTTACCTACCCCTACTAGCTGGTGGGTAAATCCACTCGACCCAGTCCGTTAAGGGTCGACCATGTCGAGACCCCACACGGCAAATGGCCACATGAGCGGAATTGTTTTCAGCGCGGATGCAAGCTTATGTGACTGATTCTTGTAGAACTGGCATCCGACGCATAGCTCGACCAGGTCTCTTGCTGCCTCATTCGCTTAGGGCCCATAAAAACCTGCTCGCAAGGCCTTGGCCACCAGTGTCTGAGAGGATGCGTGATGACCACAGGTTCCCGAGTGAATCTCATGCATGATTTGCAGCCCTGTCTCTAGGGAAATGCACTTGTGACTGACTCCTATAGCACTTTTCTTGTAAAGTTTGTTTCCCAAAACTTCGAAAGCTTTAGACCGCCGAACAATTCGGTGGGCTTCCTCTTCGTCTTCTGGGAGTTCTTGCCTAGACAAGTAAGCCAAATTTGGTTGAGTGCACTCCGGCATTATGACCAACATCTCATGGAGTAGGTCGACCATAGCCGAGACATAGATTTCAGTCGGATTTGCAGGACCGACTTCCCGTGGGGGCTCCTCTATAAAAGGATCTTCTTTAACTGAGGGGCACGTAAGTGTTCCAGGAACACGCCTTTTGGAACAGCTCACCGAGTGGAACTGATCTTGGCCAAGTCGCCCGCCGCCTGATTCTTGTCCTGGGGCACATGGTGCAACTCTAACCCTTCGAAATTCTTCTCTAGCTTCCTGACTGCACTGTAGTAAATTGTCATGGTCGGGATCCAAATGTCCCATTCCTTCATCACTTGATTGAGGATGAGGTATGAGTCCCTGTAGACCATCAGACTTTGGATACTGAGTGAGATGTCCATACGGAGCCCATACAGGAGGGCTTCGTACTCAGCCTCATTGTAAGATGAATCGAAGTGGATTTGGAGTACATAGCTCAGTCGGTCTCCCTGGGGGAAACGAGGACTACTCGAGCTACCGAGCCAAGGAGCATCTTGGATCCGTCGAAGAACATAGTCCAATGCTCGTGGACACTAGGGGCTGGTTTCTCTTCTTCTGTCCATTTGGCCAGGAAGTCCACCAGGGCCTGAGACTTGATTGCATTTTTGGCTTAAACTTGATCTCCAGCGGGAGGAGTTCGAACGCCCAGTTGGCCACTCGGCCAGTGGCGTCTCTGTTGTGGGGGATTTCTGACGAGGGAGCATCGCTGATAACTATGACCGAGTGATCTTGGAAGTAATGGACCACCTTCTTTACAGTCAGGTAGATACCATAGACCAACTTTTGGTAATGTGGGTACCTTTTTTGGAGGTTGTCAATATGTAATAGCTGGGCCTCTGAACCTTGTATGTTTTCCATGGTTCCTCTTGCTCTACAGTGAGAATGGTGCTAACCACTTGGCTAGTGGCTGCGATGTACTCGAGTAAGAGCTCCCAGTTGACCGGAGCAGCTAACACCGGATGGGTGGAAATCAAAGCCTTGAGTTGGTCGAATATGATTCGCGCTTTGTTGGTCCACTCGAACTTGTCAGATTTGTTCATCAATTGGTAAAGAGGCAATGCCTTATTGCCGAGTCTTGAGATGAAGCGGCTCAGAGCCACAAGGCAAGCTGTAAGCCTCTCCACATCATGGATGCATTCTGGTCGTCTCACTTGGACTACAGCACTAATTTTATTGGCGTTGGCATCGATGCCTCGTTCGAAAACGAGAAAATCGAGTAGTTTGCCAGCTAGCACACCAAAGGTACACTTGGCTGGGTTGAGTTTGATCCCATAGCGCCATTGGTTTGTGAAGGTTTCGGCAAGGTCAGTCAGGAAGTCATAACCTTTCCTAAACGTGACCATGATGTCATCCATATAAGCCTCCATGTTCCGACTAATCTGTTCCTGTAAACACTTCTCGATCATACGCTGGAAAGTGGCCCTAGCGTTTTTTAGACCGAATGGCATACTGATGTAGCAGAAACACCCGAATGGGGTGATGAGGGCTGTTCTTATTTCATCGGGTCCATACATTCATATATGTTAGTACCCGAAGTACGCATCCAGGAACGACACGCGTTCACATCCAGCGGTAGAGTCTACAATATGATCTATGCGAGGTAAGAGGAAATGGTCTTTCGGGCAGGCCCGATTAAGGTGCTTGAAGTCAATACACATTTGGAGTGAATTTTTCTTCTTAGGCACCATGACTACAGTCTTGAGTCACTCAGAGTGGTAAACCTCGCGGATGAACTCGGCAGCTAGGAGCCGAGCGGTATCCTCGCCTATCACCTTGTGTTTTTCCATAAGGGAACGATGCAAGTGTTCCTTGACAGGCTTGACCTTGGAGTCCACTTGCAAGCAATGCTCAGCCAGCTCCCTGGGAACACCCGGCATGTCACATGGCTTCCATGCAAAGATGTCCTAGTTCTCATGGAGGAACAGGATGAGCTCGGCTTCCTATTTGTCACCGAGTGATGTAGAGATGTTTGTCGCGGAGGCACTCGGATCGATGGGGTGAATGTGAACCTATCTGGTCTCATCGACCAACTGAAAGGCACACTTAATAGCCAGCTGCTTCAACCTGCGCAAGTCATTGGTGTCCACCGTCTTCTTGTATCCCTCGAGTTCAACGGCGAGGACTTATTCATTGGCGATATTCGAGCCCTGCTAGAGGCACTCCTCGGCAATCTTTCGATTGCCGGTCACCGTAATCACGCCCTTTGACCCTGGTGGGACATGAAACGTGTGTAGGTAGGCCTACCCAGGATGGTGTGATAAGCGCTTCGGAAGTCAACAACCTTGAAGTTAAGTCGCTCCTTCCTGTAATTTTTTTCACCGACGAATACAACCTTCACGGCGATCTGGCCGAGTGACTTGGCCTTCTTCCCAGGGATGACCTAGTGGAAATGCATGTTTCTCTTGCTTAGTTGGGACAATGGGATGTCCATGGCCTTAAGCATGTCGATGTAGATGATGTTGAGGTCGTTGCCACCGTCCATGAGGATCCTACGCAGTCGAACCCCATTCACAGCCGAATCGACAACCAGTGCCTACCTCCCGAGGGTGGCAATGTGGGCTCGATGGTCCCACTGATTTAATGTGATGGGTGTTTTTTCCCAAGCGAGATACTTCGTGACAGTCGGAACTACCATGTTCACCTCTTGATTGATGACCTTAAATAGGCTCTTACTCTCAACGTTGGCAAAAATCATGAGAACCTAATCAATATTGGGATACCCACGGGCATCCTCCTCGTCGTCATTTTTGTCCTTTTCCCCGGAGGGTTCTACGCCCGTCTCCTGCTAGAGCAGGCGATAGTCTCGAGTCGCATGCTTTGGGAAGATGGGCTCGCCATCATCATCTTTCTTGGTGTGAATCGGGCACGACTCGTCCAAGAGGTTGCTCTTGGGCTCGGTTTTCTTCTTAACCGCACACTCCTTCTTTTTCTTCTACTTGGATTTGCTTTGGCCTTACCCTGGAACAGTTGTGGCTTCGGCCTTGCCTGATGCGTCGGCCTTCCGTTTCTTGTTCTTTCCCGTGTTACCCCCCGAGTGAGGGACATCACCAGCTCATCCTTTGCCGCTACGGAGGCGGTCTTCTTCTTTGCCATTCGCATACTGATTGGCGATTTCCATGGCTCTACTGACGGACAGATCCCCCGATCGGCCAAACTTGAGTATGAGCTCCATGTATCGAGTGTATGCGTTCAAGGCGCACACGGCCTGATGCTCAATGACGTTCTCCACGGTGTTGTGCAGCATGGTCATCGTTGGATGTACTCTCGGAGAGTCTCGTTACTCTTCTAAACGCAGTGCTGCAACTCCGTCAGGCCACCCGCGCGCTTGTAAGTGCCCTCGAATGTTTTAATGAACACTTGGGCAAGGTCCCCCTTGCTGTGGCTACTACTGGAGGGCAGCTGATTGAGACACACCCTCACCGACCCCTCCAACATGAGGGGCAGGTGCTTCATTGCAATGAAGTCGTCCTCGCTGCCTATCTCGAAGGCTACTTTCCGGCTTGGACTCACAATAGGTAGTTGGAGTGGATCTCCGCTTCGCGGATGTGTCTACCGAAACACTCGAGACCAGAGACTCCTCGGCCCGCCCACGATCGGTCAACCACGTTTTGCATGATTATGGACCTTGCGTTGAACTCGGGAGCATGGTTATTGTCGTCTCCATAACCCTTGTGCCAATTGGGGCTTGGCCTGCGGTCATGGGGTCGGTGTCTGAGTGAACCACTTCTCGAGGGGGTATCCTACTATGAACCCGATAATCATGCCTTTGATCCCCATACGTAGCTCTCAGAAGAGGAGGAGATCTTCGTGTCTTACGGATGCATGAGGGCTCTGTGCCGAATGCATCGTGTCCACTCAGACAGACTTGTTGTGGATGTGATAGTGTGATTGTGACACCATGGACTTTTGCTGCAGGGCGGTCTTCAGCAGAGTCTAGATCAGTCGGATGCCCTCCCCGACCGTGGAATCACTTGCTGAATGGAATCAGCAATCCGAGTGGCTGCTGCCAGGTTCTCCAAAGGTGTTCGCATCACCTCGATGTTACACTAGCGGCCCTTTGGAAACAATTGCCAGCGGATGCGACTGGAACTGGGTTGATGCCTTGCGGCTCGGGCGTCGAGTGAGGCTTGAAGCCACTCTAGTCACTCGCACTCGGCCAGAGTGGCCTCGCACGCATTCTCCAAGGCTATCTCCTCCGGGGTGTTCCGGGTGATGGGAGTATGCGGAGCCTGTTCATTCTTCCTCCTAAGTTCCTCCCGCTGCTGCTCATTGAGCGGTTGGGGAGCATGGTCGCCGGAGTCGGCATGATGACGCTCGCCACCATCGTGTCTGCGGGACTTCCCTGCTGAAAAACCAGGGGCTCCTCCCCTCGATGTGTCGTCCATTAGGACCTACGCAGTGTCCTCGCTACTTTCGTAGTCGGACTCATTGAATGAGTCGTCGCCCGATGAAGGGAAAAGGTTGACGATGCGCTCGTCTAAGTCGAGCATGGCCACCTGCCCTGATGTGGCCTAAAGGGCCACCGCATGCTTTATCCACTGCTGCAATCGTGAGAGCCCGGAGCGCTTATAATGAACCGTAGTGCAGCATGGGGGTACCGAGTGATACGATACAGATGGTTGTTAGATCAAGACCTCATGCGCCACCGCGCTAAAGTGCAAAGCATCTCGAGCAGGCAGAGTGTCGGTGTCCAATGGCACATCCTGCACCCACGCCGAGTCGTCGGTGATGAAGTTGAGGGAACCTAAGAGGATCTCTCTACCGAGTGTCATCGTGATGACAGAAAGAATGGAAATTCCAACTATGCCGGATTTTGCTAAACGCGCAGCCCCATGGTGGGCGCCAAGTGTCGTGGAAATGATCCTGACAATAGTACCAGGGGTACGAACGAGGGGTGAGGCCTAGCTACGGCACAGTGGTTGCACTCGGATGTACGAGTTCGAGCCTCACTCGGGAGTGGTATAGACCCTACGTCTCGAGTTCGAAGGTTAGTGTTTGCTTATGGGTGGTGTGAGAATACAGAATGCTCAACCCTCGTCCAGGAGCTCGGGTGCGGCTTATATAGATTGCACCATGACGAGGTCGAGCGCCATTACAAGGGTGCGTTAAAGCTAATAACTACACAAGTTACTAGTAACGGCAACTCTAACTCTAGCATTACTAATAACGTCGGTCTTAATTGTACTTTATGTGGTAGTTTATGTCTGTTGCCGTTGGAGTCTCTTCATCATCCGCACCTTGCTTTAGTCCGAGTGTCGGGGCACGTCCGACTGACCGAAGGTGGTCCAGGTGATCTTGAGCATCCGAGTGAAAACCTGTTTGCTTGAGTGAGATCGAGATTACACGGATAGCTTTGAGGACATTGATGTCCATGTGGGGCCTTAGATGGGCCCTAGGATGCAGGTCTGTGGCCCTACCCGTAATATACAACCCCATCACGCGGTTATGAGGCAACTTGGAAACTTTGTTTATGCTTAGTGTCAATGATGTGTTGGTTTCCCTCCAAGCTTAAATGGTGATGTAGCACGGCGACGGCAAGTATTTCCCTCAGTTAAGAAACCAAGGTATCAATCCACTAGGAAGATCCACAAGACTATGTAAGCAGCACCTGCACACGAATAGCAAATCCTCGCAACCCAACGCGTGGAGGGGTTGTCAATCCCTCGTGGATAAAGTAAGGATAGATTGATAGATGCAAATAAGAGTGATATCAAATAGAACACGGCAAGGTATTTTTGGTTCTTTTTTATAATATAGAAATGAAAACAAAAGAACAAATGAAGTAGAAACCCAAATAGCAAAGTAGAGATTGCAAATAGATGATGTGAAGTAGAACCAGGGGCCATAGGTTTCACTAGTGGCTTCTCTCGAGAAATAGAAAATGGTGGATAGACACATTATTGTTGGCAAAATTGATAGAAAAGCAAATAATTATGATGATATTCAAGACAATTATCATGTATATAGGCATCGGGTCCAATATAAGTAGACCGACTTCTACATGCATCTACTTCTATTACTCCACACATCAACCGCTATCCAGCATGCATCTAGTGTATTCAGTTCATGGAGAAATGGGGTAATGCCTTAAGAATGATGACATGATGTAGACAAGATCTATTCATGTAGGAATAGCCCCATCGTTTTATCCTTGATAGCAACGATACATGCATGTCATGTCTCTTTCTGTCACTGAGATTAAGCACTGCAAGATTGAACCCATCACAAAGCACCTCTTCCAGTTGCAAGATAAAAGATCAAGTTGGCCAGACAAAAATCAAATATCGGAGAAGAAATACGAGGCTATAATAATAAAGCATGAATATGTTTTCATATATCTGATCATAAACTCACAATTCATCAGATCCCAACAAACACACCGCAAAACAAAGAGTTACATCATATGGATCTCCAAGAGGCCATTGTATTGAGAAACAAAACGGGAGAGAAAGCCATCTACCTAGTGCCTACGGACCCATAGGTCTGATATGAACTACTCACGCATCATCGGAGGAGAACTAATGAGGATGGTGAACCCCTCCATGATCGTGTTCGTCTCCAAAACACGCTCTAGATTGGATTTCGTGGCCCTAGAACTTGCGGCGACTGAAACGATTTTTTGTCGAATCCTCTAGTGTTTTCTAAATATTAGGGTATTTATGGAGCTCGGAGGTGATGGAGGAGGTGCCCGAAGGCCCCACTAGACACCAGGCCGCGCTAGGGGGCTATGGCGTGCCCTAATGCCTAGTGGGCCTCATCGGCCTCGTCTGCTGCTCATTCTTGGCTCCCAAGTTTCCTTCTGGTGCAAAAAATCTCCGTAAAGTTTCGTGGAAATTGGACCTCTTCTGATATGGATTTTCTGCGAAGGAAAATACAGCAAAAAAATAGCAACTCGCACTAGGCACAATGTCAAATATTAGTCCCAAAAATGATATAATGTTGCTATAAAATGATCAATAAACTTACAAGAATGGTAATATATATGTTGGCGATGTATCAGCATCCCCAAGCTTCATTCGTGCTCGTCCTCGAGTAGGTAAATGATACAACCAGAATTTTTGATGTGGAATGCTTCCTCACATGTTCATCATATTCTTTTTCTTTTTAGTATGGACATATGGACTTGTAGATGATGCAAAGCAATAGTCTATAATTTGACATCAAAATTTCAATACTCAAGCATACCAACAAGCAACCAAGTCTTTCAAAATATCAACGTTAAAGAAATATATCCCTAGCCCATCATGTTGTTTCATTGATCCATTCATGCAACACACTCAAATATTAACTACATCCCATGCTCACGTATGATAATGGTGTTCCCTAGTTGGTGCTTTATAAGAGAAGATGGAGACTCAATTTCAAATAAAAATTGCATAAAGTAAACAGATAGGCCCATCGGACACGGAAGTAGGGATTTGTAGAGGTGCTAAAGCTCAAAGTGAAAAACTTAGAGATAAAAAAAAATTAGGTGGTATGCTTTTCGTGTCAACGAGAACGACTAAGAGTTCCCAATATCCTCCATGCTAAACAAATTATAGGCGGTTCCTTGTCAGTGCACTAAAGATTGGGGTCTCCAATACCCCGGAATAGTGCGTGGACACCGGCAGCCCCCTCCATAACGGCAAGGCGCATCGCTGGAGCATAGAGCGGAAGCAAGGCTCGGAAGCCCACCAAGTGCAGACTACAAGCCCCCGGCAAGCGCCCGCTTGCTGGGATTGAAGAAGAGGCCCCGACAGGGAGCTCCCCGCTGGGAAGGAAGACACTGCCAAGGCGAGACCCTCCCTCCAAGGAAGAAGGACTGAGCCTCGGCAAGCCATTCTTGCCGAGAAGATTGGCAAGGCCTCGGCAGGCCATCACCTCCCTGTCGAGAGTACAAGAAGAGCCCCCGACAAGGTAACCCTGCCGGGGAGGAAAACGCGGCCCAGGGCGCCTTCGCGTCCTGTAGACGCCTCCACCGACGAACACGCCACCGCTGATGCATGGACCACGCGTCCGCACACATGTCAGCGCAACACCCTAACGTTGCCACATGTGCGTACATGTCCAACTCCCCCTGACAAGGACATGCAGCATGTCAAAGCATTTAATGCGCCACAGTAACACTGTGGCAGGCGGTCACCGTTGTTCCACTCGTGAACCCACCGTTCACCCTCTGAGCCATTGTGCTGACCCCTTTGCCTATAAAGGAGGCCCGAGGCTCTGTAGAAAGGACTTTTGGCTTTTTGACCAATCGAAAGGCCATAGGAAGGACGGATCTACAGTAACTAAAACAAATAACAAAACACATGCACGAGTAGGGTTTCACGCACAACGCAGCCCGAACCTGGGTAAAAACGATCTTGTTGGGCCTTGACTGTTGGTTCTACTCTTGCCGCGACCCCTCTCCCCGCCAAACCAGCAAAAGGGGACCGTTGAGGCCCCCATAGGTGTCGATCCTTTCACCGACATCTTTGGCGCGCCAGGTAGGGGTGCACAGGGTCACGTCGACCTGATCTAGTGGTGAGCGGCCGGATTTCTTCATCAGCACCACCGCCATGGCTCCCAAGAGAAGGAGCGTGGCGGCGGCCGAGACACCCGCGCCCATTGCACCTGCCATGGTGTAGGCAGGAGGGGGCACGGGCACGGGAGAGGAAGGTGGAGCCCTGGAACTCCCACAGCATTTCGGAGATCAGACACGGGCGAGCGGGTTCGTCCGCGGTTTCGGCGACTCCACGCGCGCCGAAACGTCCAAGGATGGAGTTGCAGGGCCAACAGGCAGCACAGCTACCTCTAAGGACACTGGAGAGCCCACGGCGATGCCTACGCCACGGCCTTCCCAGGCCATGCACGACGGACGGCCCCGGGATGGCGATCCTTCGCCATCACGACGACGAACCCCCGGTCCTCAAACCAAGGACACTCACGGGAGACAGATGCGCGCCACGGCGGGGAAGGGTGGCGCACGCTCATGTGGCCATGGAGGAGCCCTTCTGACACTGCCATGAGCAAGAGCCCCTTGCATTGCACCCACGTGTCGCCTCCCCCCTCACGGGCGGAAGCGCTGAAGCACGCACAACTACTCCTAGATTTCCCTCCGACGGCGGACAAGCTCAAGGAATGGAGGGCCACCATTCAGAGCTTCATCGCCTTCACCAAAGGAGACGGCCTAGAGGAGCCGGAGACGTCGAAACGACCCTCCAACAGGCATGTCCACGACCGCGCGGAGGAGGGCGGGGATGCTGCCGCCATGGTGCATTCCCCGCCGAGGCAGAGGCAGCAGTTCGTCGTCTCTGACGACTCCACCGGATCATCCGACCCGAGCACCCGCCCCGATCAGTGTCACGTCCTGCGAGAGAGACGAAAGGAAGATGCTAGGACTCTCATCGAGCGATGGCGAGAAATGCGCAGCCAGTTCGACAAGCGGGTTGCGACTGTCGCGGACGCGCCGTCCTCGGGGTACCCCGGCGCCCTGCCCTACGAAGTGAGTTGCCCAGCCTTCACCCCCGAGCTCGGGCGAGTCTAGTGGCCCAGCTCCCGTACTCTCAAGCCGGAGATCCCCGATAAGTACGATGGCAAGACACACCCGTCCGAGTTCCTCAACATCTACACCATCGCGGTGCACGCCGCCGGGGGCCGGGACGACAAGATACTCGCCAACTACTTCCCGTTGGTTCTTAAGACCAACGTGAGTTTGTGGTTGATGCATCTGCCCAAGAATTCCATATCTTCTTGGAAGGACCTGTGCCAGTATTTCGTCAGCACCTTTACTGGTGGCCATCAAGCTCCTCGCCAGGAGAGTGACTTGCACATCATCCCCCAGAAGGAGGGGAAAACTCTACGCAAGTACATCCAGAGGTTCAGCTGCATTCAGCACAACATCCCAGACGTCCACCCAGCCGTCGTCCTCAGCGCGTTCCACCAGAACATGCGCAACAGGAGGATTCGGGAGGAACTAGCGATGTACAAGGTCCGCGACGTCGCCGACAAATGCACGCGGGGAGAGGAAGGGAGGAGGCTTCCTCGCAAAGGCGACAGTGCGGAAGCCGACTCCAAAGACGATGATGCTGACCCTCCATCGAGGAAGGGGAATAAGAGCAACAAGAAGAGGAAGAGCAAGGTCGTGTTTGCCGTCGAGAGTTCCGACGATGTTGACGCCGCCAAGAAGTCTAAGGCGGAGACCCCCGGTAAAGGTGCTGCTGGGTGTGACTCCTACCACGCCTTGGCGACCGCTGACAAGCCAGACGGCTCCGGCAAACAGTACTTCAAGATCCACCGCACCAAAGGTCACGACCTCCAGGACTGCCTCCAAGTAGAGGAGCTTGCCGAAAGGAAAAAGGCTGAGTATGAACGGCGCGACAAGGTGAAGGACCGGGACGGTGCGGAGGGGTCCGGCAGGAAGAAGGGTGGTCACGGAGGATACCCCGGCAAGGCTCAAAACAAGCGGGAGGCACCTACACGACGGCAATACAAGGAGGAGGATGAGGACAAAGGCACCCCAGAAGACGACTCCATCGACCATGAGTTTCAGAGGGCCACCGATATGATGTGCCTCGATGGAGGCGCGTCGCTGCACTCCTCCCACCGCCAACTGAAAAAGTGGGCGAGAGAAGTGAGCACGGCCGAGCCCTCCGTCGGGGTCTATAAGCCCCTGAAAGGGTCGAGCACACCCATCATCTTTGACTCTGAGGATCACCCTGACCAAGTTACTGCGGTCGGGTGCCTGCGATTGTTAGTTTTCTCGATAATTCGCAACCTCAAGGTGACGGAGATGTTGGTGGATCGCGGGTCTAGCCTGAACCTCATCTCCCCCGACGTCATCCGGAGGCTGCAAATCCCGAACAAGGATCTCGAAGAAACGGGGGCGTTTAAAGGGATCAATCCAGGGAAGATTCAGCCAAAGGTAAAGACCACGCTGCCAGTAACCACCGGCAGCGACCAGAACTACCGCACGAAAAGGTCGTTTTCTTCGTCGCCCACAACCCATTCGCCTACAATAGGATCCTCGGGCGCCCCACATTCGCCAAGTTCATGGCGGCATCACACTACGCCTACAATATGTTGAATATGCCCGGTCCCATCGGCGTCATCAACATCAACACCGACAAGAAGGACGCTCTTGTTTGCACCAACCGCCTCTACTGGGGGTCGTCGCGGCGTCCGCCGATAAGGCACCCACTCCCGTTGCCTCAGCCACGGGCAGCAGAAAGAAGAGGAACGGCAAGGAGTCCCATCAAGCCGGCCCCGAGAAACTCACCTCCTCAGAGAACTGCGTTGCCAGAGCTGAAATGCCATAAGGCTCCGCCGGCAAGGACAAGAAGTCAAAGGCTGCCCCGCCTGAGACCAAGAGGGTGCCCACCAAGGAGGATGGTACGGGTAGGACTTTCACCATAAGTTCCACCCTAGACAGCAAATAGGAAAGCGTGCTCATCGCCTTCATGCGGGCAAATCTCGATGTCTTTGCCTGGCAACCATGAGATATCCCCAGCGTTCCCAGGAAGGTGATTGAGCACCACCTAGATGTCTGCCCTCGCGCGCGGCCGGTCATGGAGAAGGTGAGGAAACAAGCTCTGGAGCGGCAAGAGTTCATTGCCGAGGAAATCAAGAAGCTAGAAGCAGCATGCCTAGTTAGGGGAGTCATCCATCCCACGTGGTTGGCCAATCCAGTCGTGGTGCGCAAGGCGAACGGGAAGTGGCGGTTGTGTATCGATTTCACCGATGTTAATAAAGCTTGCCCAAAGGACCCTTTCCCCTTGTCGTGCATCGACCAGATTGTGGACTCCATTGCTGGTTGTGATCTGCTATCCTTCCTCGACGCCTACTCGGGATATCACCAGATTTTCATGGACGAGGAAGACGAAGAGAAGACCGCGTTCATTACCCCGTGCGGCACGTACTGCTTCGTGTGAATGCCTTTCCGGTTGAAGAACGTTGGATCCACGTTCGCGAGGGTGCTCCATATCGGTTTTGAGCCCCAGCTCCACAGAAACTTGGAAGCCTACATGGATGACATAGTGGTCAAAACCAAGGACAGAGCGACGCTCATACAAGATCTGGAGGAAACATTTGCCAACCTACGCAAGATCAACCTGAAGCTCAACCCCAAAAAGTGTGTCTTCGGTGTCCCATCTGGCAAGCTTCTCGGGTTCTTCGTATCCTAGCGGGGAATCGAAGCTAATCCCGACTAGATCAAGGCCACCGAACATATCGAGGCACCGAAACACGTCAGGGATGTACGACGCCTAGCCGGCTGCGTCGCCGCTTTGAGCAGATTCATCTCCAAGTCCGCTGAGCGTGCCTTGCCCTTTTTCAAAATCTTGAAGAAGGAACGGCCCATGCAATGGACCCCGGAGGTAGAAGCGGCATTACAAGACCTGAAGAAGTATCTTTCCACTACACCAACCCTGGTCGTGCCTAGGCCACAGGAGTCGTTGCTCCTGTACCTAGCCGCGACCAACCAAGTGGTGTAGAGAGAAGAGGTTGAAGCTATGTTGACACAGACTACACCATCAGGAGAAACAGAGCCAACCAGCAAGACAAGATCCCCAGCAAAGGAGGGGACCGGCGAGGCCATATCGCCGCCACCCGACGAGCCAACGCGGAAGAAGAAAGTGGAGCAGCGCCCCGTCTATTTCGTCAGCTCGCTCCTACAGGGAGCGCGGTCGAGATACTTGGGGGTGCAAAAATTGCTCTTCGGCCTCCTCATGGCCTCGAGGAAGTTGCGCCATTACTTCCAAGCACATGAGGTTACCATCGTCACCCGTTTCCCACTACAGAGGGTTCTGCGGAACCCTGATGCCACTGAAAGGATAGTGGAATGGGCATTGGATTTATCCAGTTTCGGCCTGAAGTTTGAAAGCACATCAACCATCCAGAACAGGGCCCTGGAGGAATTCATTGATGAGTGGACTCCAACACCCGATGACGAGATTCAAGAATCAGCCCTCCCGGGCAAAGAAGCAAGCCAAAAATGGACCATGTACTTTGACGGTGTGTTCTCCCTCCAAGGGGCAGGGGCAGGCGTGGTGCTTGTTGCCCCCACTGGAGAACACCTCAAGTACGTGGTGCAGATGTACTTCCCCCGGGAGCAGTCGACCAACAATACTGCCGAGTACGAGGGGCTTCCCGCCGGTCTAAAGATCGCGGCAGACCTCGAAATCAGAAGGTTGGTCATCAGAGGCGACTCGTGGCTGGTCGTCTGGCAAGTCAACAAGGACTACCAGAGCCCGTTGATGGAGGCGTACGTCGAAGAAGTGAGGAAGCTGGAAGAGCGTTTCGACGGTTTACACGCAGAGCACATCCCCCGTGCCGAAAATACCATTGCCGATGACCTGTCAAAGCGTGTAGCCCTTAAATTACCTGTGGAATCAGGGACTTCCGTGCTACGGCTCACCCAACCATCCGTGACGACATCAGCCCGGCAAGAGAAGAGAAGGAAGTTGAACTCCTCCAAATAATTCCCAGCAAACCTGCGAGAAAATTCTGGTAAGGGATCTGACGGGGGAGGGATTCCCAACGAAGACCTCCAGCCTGTCGGGGGGATACCACCCCGACAGAAGACATGCCTTTGGTCCTTGCTATCGATCCACGCGCTCCGGCATGGGCACAGCAAATTGTACGATACCTTCAGATTGGGGACCTTCCTGAAGAGCAGGAAGAAGAAGAAAGAGTAGCCCGTCAGTCCAACATGTATCAGTTCATCGACAACACTCTTTACAGAAGACAATTGAACAGAGTGAAATTGAAGTGCATTCCCCAAGATGAAGGTCTGGAGCTGTTGGCCGAGATACATGGAGGCATATGTGGCTCCCACATAGGGTCAAGAGCGCTTGCCGAGAAAGCACTCCAGCAAGGTTTCTTTGGGCCCACATCTCTCCAGGATGCAACAGCAATAGTAACCAAGTGTGAAGCGTGTTAGTTCTATTTGAAGAAAGCTCATCAACCAGCTCAAGCCCTCCAGACAATCCCTCTCTCCTGGCCTTTTTCGGTCTGGGGGCTCCATATACTCGGCCCCTTTCCCCACACTGCTGGGGGCTTTGAGTACTTGAACGTAGCAATCGATAAGTTCACAAAGTGGCTGGAAGTGGAGCCAGTGAGGAAGGTAACTCGCAGTTAGCCATTAAGTTCTTCAAAGGGATAGTTTGTCGTTTTGGTGTTCCAAACAGAACATCACGAACAACGGCACCCAATTCACAAGCCGCGCCTTCATGCAATACGCCCAAGATCTCGGAAGCCGAATATGCTTTGCTTCCGTTGCCCACCCAAGGAGCAATGGCCAAGCCGAAAGGGCAAACGCTGAAGTGTTGCGAGGACTGAAAACAAGAACTTTGAACAAGCTGCGCAAACATGGAAGGAGCTGGATTGATGAGCTGTCGGCGGTTCTTTGGTCGATCAGAACGACGCCAAATCGAGCCACCGGCAAGACACCCTTCTCCCTGGTCTATGGGGCGGAGGCAGTTCTTCCCACATAACTCATTTACGGATCACCTCGGGTGCTCACTCACGACAAGCTCGAGCAAGAGCAATAGCGCCAAGACAACGTTGTGCTCCTCGAGGAAAACCGTCTTCAGGTAGCTCTGCAAGCCTCTCACTGCCAGCAATCCCTGCGCCGCTACCATAGCCTCAAGGTGCGAGCCCGAAGTCTTTAGGAAGGCGACCATGTACTTCGGCACATTCAGTCAGCCAAGAACTCAAACAAGTTGATGCCGAACTGGGAAGGCCCATATCGGGTAGTGCGAGTCACCAGGCCTGGCGCGGTCCGGCTAGAGACAGAGGATGGAATTCCGGTGAGCAACTCCTGGAACATCGAACATCTTCGCAAGTTCTACCCGTAGGGAGAGGCCGCTCGGTACACCACCGACCACCTTTTGTACAAGTCTTGACGATGTTGCATGTAATCGTTTGTACAAAGCCAGGTAAAGACCCTGAGCGCAGTCAAATAAAGTTTAGCGTCATGCATCATCTAGATTTCTCATGATTAAAATCATGCATGCATATAATCTAGGGTTCGATGTAGCGCATAAACTGACAAACACCAAGATATCTATATCTATTTTATATTCTTTCTTACTGCAAAGAACAGGTCCTCCTCCGCGCACAAGTTTGTCGGGGGGAAGGAGGGGAGGAAGTAGCATACAGCATCTAGAACAGGAACAAGCCCGGAGTCAAAAGGAGAGTCGTGGTCCAAGAGATAGGTGACAAAGGCTCCGAATAAACTCCTGGCTCAAGGTATAGCTCCTTACCAGCGCCTTCGAAACTCTTATATGGAAAACTTGTGCGCCAAAGAGCCTAGCCGTGAAAGCCCTGAACACTATCTAGAAGCGCGCATGTCGACTAGTGGCCCCTGATGGCCGCCTTGTTGAGAAGGGGCGTGCTCGATAGTGCAAAGGCAAAACGTGAAGGCGGCAAAGCACCTCGCTGGTGGTGACGACCCCGACAAGGAAGCCATGGCCTATCTCACATGGCATCCACGGCAAGATGTGTCGACGGAAATAAAAAACACATGGATAAAACATACAAAGAAAAGGCGACTGAAAGGAGATCACACCAGATCAAGAAAAAGAACAAGTACATTACAAGCGTTGAAAAGCGCATTTTAAGCTTAAAAAGCATCCATGAGTTTGAGATCGCATGGACAAGGACACGCGAAGCCGTCAATCCCGGTGGGAGCCTTGCACCCTCTTAACTCGGTCCACCTTGCTGATGATGGGCATGACGAGCTCTTCGGGCGCCTTGAGGTCCACGCCCTCCGGTATGCTCCCAAGGGTGAAGCTCATGCCCGGGTTTCGATACACCAGCTTGGTGAGCACCTTCAAGAGAGCACCCTGACAGAGCTTGCGGGACTCGTTCGCGAGGCGCGCCGACTCGCCGGCCTGGTGCTGCTTCAAAGCATCCTCCACGCCTTCGAAGAACAAGGTCAATCGGGCGCCATGAGACACCGCTGGGTCTAATGGGTAGCCAAAGCCCTGGATGCCCATGGTGGACATCTGCTCGTCAACCCTTTCGGCCGTGTCGACAAGGCACTCAGTCCACAGCTTGACGTCACGCGCATAAGTTGTGCGGGCTGCGGAGACAGATTTGAGCTCGTCAGCGAGGGCCTCCTCACGAGCTGGACCATCTTGGAGAGCCTGCTCTGCTGAGGCCAGTTTCCCTTGCAGCACGGTGGCAACATTGTTGGCGGAAAGGAGCTTGGCGGAGGCGTCGGAGGTTGATGCTTGAGCCTCCGTCAGACTAGAGAGGGTCTCCTCCCTCTCGGTCCTCAGCCCCGAGGCCTCCTTTTTTAGCTCGGCGAGGTTCGCTTCCAGCTCCCTCGCCCATGCGACAAGCTCCTCCATGGCCCTTTCGGCAGCGACGGCCCTGTCTGCCATCTTCTTCAGCTCTGTGGCGAAGTTGTAGGCCTGGGCGGCAAGGGCGTTCTTTTGCTGCTCCACCAACTCTTGGGTACGCTGCACCACGAGACACTCAACCTATTCGCCTTTTGCATGAAGGCGGCCGTTGAGCGCCTCCTCGCAGCCAGCAATGTCCTCCTCCGCTGCGTCGAGGCTGATACGGAGGGAGTTGAGGCGGACGTATTCGGCAGCCTGGCGGGTTTTCGCCTCTTCCTCCTGCTTCTGGATGTCATAAGATTTTAGGAGGAGCTCCTCCCTTTCGGTCTTCGAATGGGAGCACTCCTCCTGCAGCTCCTAGAAGGCTTTGGCGAGCAGTTCCTCCGCCTGATCGACACACTGCTAGAACGCCTCCTCCCTCGCTTCGATAACCGCCGTCCGGGAGTCCAGTTTCTTCTTTCGGGCCCGATAGAGGGCCTGGAGCCGGCTCAAGTTGTTCTCCATGGACAAAAAGAACTGCTCCTCGCCGATTTTACTGCCACCGGCCTCCAACCGGTGATGGCCTCGAGCCTGTCGCCGGTGGAGACCTCTCCATCAAGAGGCACTCCCGCCACAATCTCGCTGACGCGAGTCATCCCCGGCGGGCTGATAAATTGCCCTTTGCCCACGTGGATGTACTCGCCGGAAGGAGTGACTACTGAAGAAGAAGGAGGGTCTCCTAAGGCTCCCTCATTGATGAGCGGAGGGTCCGCGCCTGGCGCGGCCTCCTCGCAGCGGCAGCAGAAAAACTGCCATCGCGCCCTTCATGCTCTTTGGTACTCTCCTCTATCGGGCTCTGAGCGGTTGATTCCCGCGCCTCCGCCACGGTCTCCCCGGCAGCAACCTTGTCGGCCTCAGCCGCGGCGTCCAGAGCTATCTCCTCGATGACGAGGTCGACATCTGCCTCGCCCAAACAAAAAAAGAAGAGGAAGAAGCCTGAGGCCCAGGAAAAAGAAGAAAGAAAGAGAGAGAAGAGAAGCTCAGATGTCCTCGACGGGATACTCACCTTTGTCCAGCGGGGGCGGGGTATCTGCCCTCTCCCTGGCAACGTCGGAAGCCGGCACGAGGTCCTCAGCCTCCAATCCTGCTGGGTCCTCCTTGGTGGGACTGGCCCCAGCAGGGGAGTCATCCCCGTCCAGTGAGGCCCTCGGGGATTCCGCCTGCTGCCGACCTTCCCTGCATGATGGGTAATGTCAGCGGTGAAGACCGCATCCCCGGTACTCGGCAAGGGGAAACAGGCGGTGAACCCATGCTGGGGGCTGACTGAGGTCGACTCCGACATCCTGGGATGCTAGCCGAGGGTCTGTCGCTCGCCGACACCTTTGCCCTCTTGGCCATCCTCTGCGCCAGCGTCTCTGTTTCCCTGCAAGAGACCAGGGTCAAGACAAATCCCATGAGAGATAACAAGAATGGAAGAATGAAGGCACGGATGCGTACTCTTCTTCCTCCTCTGAGCAGAAGGTCGAGAAGTCAAAATCCAGGTCCTCCTTGCCACCGGCGGGAGGAGACGGGCCTCTCGGGCGCTTGGCGGGGACAGAGACAGGAGTTTGTCGCACTAGGACCCCGGTGTCGGTGCGTCGAAGAACCCGTTTGCGCCTCCGGTGGGCCAAGGGCTCCTCATCCTCCTCCTCCTCCCCCTCTGCCTCTTCGGCACATGGGCGATGGAGGAACCCTGGGAGGAGCAACTGCAGGCCTCCCCGGCAAGCGCGTCCGCCGCCGCCATCAACTCCTTGGCATATTCTCCTTCGTCGAAGGATCTGTCCTTCCCAGCCGCCTCGGCGAGAGCCCTCTCCTAAAGCTGGCTGGCTATATATGCCACCTCCCTTTCGGTGGTAGGGCGGATGAGTTCAACCTCCTCCACCCTGGCAACCTTCTCCGACAAACGGTCGAAAAAGGACAAGATGACCTCGTCCGACGGCTGTACCCAGGTCGGAAGGACGCCGTGGGCATTGCACTCCAGCATCATTGACATGAGCGTGCTCAAGGCCGAGTTGATGAACACGGGGATGACGCCCGCCGGGAGACGAAGCCTGGGGTCGAACTTGAACAGTTTGTTGCAGACAAAAGCGTGCTGCGCGATGGTCGGGCTGCTGTTCAACCCCGACCGCAGCCGCATTATGTCTGTCGCATTCGTATACACTGATGCCAGCCTCCCCTCTCCATGCTGAAGGGGGCAACTCGCATCCGGATGAACTCAAAAGCCACCATTTCCAGCGTCAGCCCTGCGGCCCTCAGGCGCACGATCCTCGTGACATGGATGGTCAATTTCCTATCGTCGGGGTCGAGGTTGCTCCAGTCATCGCCTCGGGCTTCGATCTTGGTGGTCCTGGGCTCGCGGAAGGGCGGAAACCCCTTTTCCCGAATCAAACACCACTTCCCTCGCCACTCTCCCACTTCTCCCGAAGGGTCCCCTCCAAGTACGCCTCTTTGCACCCGGTCCGCGGGATCCAGGTGATGGAGCCGGAAAGGGCACCCCCTCTTTGGATTAGAGGGATGAAATAGTGGTGGAAGAGGGCGGTGTTGGGGACGATACCGACGAAGTTTTCGTAGAGGTGTGTGAATATCGACATGCACGTCATGACATTCGGCGTAAAATCCAAAAGCCGAAAGGCGTAGGTCTGCATAATGTCAACGAAGAACTCCGAGAAGGACGGGTAGAGCCTGCAATAGAAGAAATCGGTAAAGAATGGGTACTTATCCGGTTGTGGGCCCGATTCCCCCGCGTTCACAGTGGTGGCCGGATGCGCCGCCGTCTTCACCGCACACATGAAGAGGTAGCGGTTCGACAAGGCGCGCGCCTCAATCCCTGGGGGGAAGAAGGCGATCTCCTACCGCTTCTTTGCCATCTCCTTCTCCGTGTTGGCTGGTTTCCCTTTCTTGGCTCTTCCCCCCTTCGGCGGCATGTCGACAGTGGGAGGGGCTGTTACTAAGGGAAGCGTTTCGGGAGAAGAAGGGAAGGGGAACAAAGGCTTGGTCCTAAGGAAGAAGACGACAGCGGCGGCAATATTGGAGGAACGGGAAAGCACAGAAGCAACCGCGCCCCTCGTTATTTTATTTTATGGGGAACGTAGGATGGCCCTTGGTTGCCCAACTAACGGCTCCACGCACACACGCCTGCCTCGGCCATCACGCGCAAGCCGCGCACCCTCCCACTTCGCGCGTTCAATGCGCGGCGTGGGGAAAGAAAGCCTGCAATGGCTCGATTCCGATAAGCCCGGCACCTGCGAGTCCGCGCACCGCTTTGGGCCTGGCCGAACAACGCCTCGCATGCGTATGTGGCCCAGGCCCGGGGGCTCCTATTGGTGCACTAAAGACTGGGGTCTCCAGTACCCCGGACTAGTGCGTGAACACTGGCAGCCCCCTCCACAGCGGCAAGGCGCATCGCTGGAGCATAGAGCGGAAGCAAGGCTCAGAAGCCCACCAAGTGCAGACTACAAGCCCCCGGCAAGCGCCCGCGTGCTGGGATTGAAGAAGAGGACCCGGCAGGGAGCTCCCCGCCGGGAAGGAAGACACTGCCAAGGCAAGACCCTCCCGCCAAGGAAGAAGGACTGAGCCCCGGCAAGCCATGCTTGCCGGGAAGATTGGCAACGCCTCAGCAGGCCTTCACTTCCCTGCCGAGAGGTCCAAGAAGAGCCCCCGGCAAGGTAACCCTGTCGGGGAGGAAAAGAAGGCCCGAAGAGAGCCGCGGGCCCAGGGCACCTTCGCGTCATGTAGACGCCTCCACCGACGAACACGCCACCGCCGATGCATGTGCCACGCGTCCGCCCACATGCCAGTGCAACACCCCAACGTTGCCATGTGTGGGTATGTGTCCAACTCCCACTAACAAGGACAGGCAGCCTGTCAAAGCATTTAATACGCCATAGTAACACTGTGGCAGGCGGTCGCCGTTGTTCCACTCGTGAACCAATCGTTCACCCTCTGAGCCACTGTGGTGACCCCTTCGCCTATAAAAGGAGGCCCGAGGCTCAATAGAAAGGACTTTTGGCTTTTTGACCAATCGAAAGGCCATAGGAAGGACGGATCTACAGTCAACTAAAACAAATAACTAAACACATGCAGGAGTAGGGTTTTACGCACAATGCGGCCCGAACCTGGGTAAAAAGGATCTTCTCGGGCCCTGACTGTTAGTTCCATTCTTGCCGCGACCCCTCTCCTCGCCAAACCAGCAAAAGGGGACCGTTGAGGCCCCCATAGGTGTCGATCCTTTCACCGACATTCCTAAATTGAAAGTAAAGTATATTCCTCTATCCACCATTCTTTTACATTTCACGGCTAGTCGTATCCACGAGTACTATCCACACCAACACTTCCCAAGGAATTTATTATTTGACAACATAAAATATATATGTTTTTTGGGACTCAGCATCCCTATCGTCCAATGACAAGTGAATAAACACTCATCTTGAGAATAACTTATTTAACATGGAAGATGCCGCCCACCCCTCGCCACATCATGAGCGGTACAGGCACACAAAATAGAATTTTATTTTAAACATTAGAGTTGGCACTTGCAAATTTACTTGAAAAAGCATTGAAATACCGCATATAGGTAGGCATGATGGACTCATTTGGCACAATTTTAAGTTTAGGATTTGGATGAACAAGTCGTAGTCCCTCTTAGTACAAGTGAAGGCTAGCAAATAGATTGAGAAGCGCCCAACCAAGGAACAAAAATCATCATAAGTGAACATTAAACATGACTAATACCGAATAATGCAAAAAAAAGTAGGATGTAATTTCGAAGCATAATTATTGACTTCATGTGCATGCATAGGGAATCACAAACCTTAACACTAATATTCTTATTAGAGCATAATTACTCATCAACATAACTCAGATATTACTATCTTCATATCGCAAAACTATTGCAAAGAATCAAGATTTATATCCAGTGATCTTCATCAAAGTTTTTATTATATCTGTCCTGGACATTCATCACTTTGGGACTAATTTTCACTTAAAGCAAATTGCCAATGCAAATAACAAGCTCTCAAACAAATATAAGTGAAGAACGAGAGCACAAGTTTCTTTTACAATTTTCAACTCTCAAAATTATGTAAGTGAAGCGAGAGAGGATTTCTTCAAAATTACAGCACCACCATGCTCAAAAAGATATAAGTGAAGTACTTGAGAAATTCCATGGCTCAAAAAATTTAAGTGAAGCATAAAGAGAGATCCTAACAAATCATAGCATAATTTGGCTCTCTTAAATAGGTGTGTCCAGCAAGGTTTATTATGGAAAACTAACCAGAAAAGAAAAAAAGACATAAATGATACAAGACGCTCTAAGAAAAACTCATGATATGTGACAAATAAAAATATAGCTCCAAGTAAAATTACCGATTGTTTTTCAAAGAAAGAGGGGATGCCTTTCGGGGCATCCCCAAGCTTAGATGTTTGGTACTCCTTAGATGTTGCCTTGGGATGCCATGGGGCATCCCCAATCTTAGGCTTTTATCACTCCTTATTACTTCATCCGTCGTGATCTCACTCAAAACTTGTAACTTCAATCACACAAAACTCAACAAAATATTCGTGAGATCCGTTAGTATAAGAAAAAAACTTTACTATAGGTAATGTTGAAAACCTATTACAATTTTGTTTTTGCGTTATACCTACTGTATTCTAACTTTACCATGGCTTATGCCCCCCGATATAAATCATAGAATCATTAAAATAAGAACATAACGCAAAGATAACAGAATCTGTTAATAACAGAATGGTTTGTAAAGATTCGAAACTTACTTATACTTCTGCAACTCCAAAAATTATGAAAATTTAGGACAATGTAGAGAATTTTTATATTAATCGTGTGTAACCAATTCTAACACTTTTGACGTTTCTGTGATTTTTAGGATTTTTCTACTAGACGCAAAAGTTTTTTTCAACAGGATTAAAGCAACTAACACCCCACATGATCCCAAAGGCTTTACTTGGCACAAACACTAAATATAACACAAAAACACAATTACAACAGTAGCATAATTTTTCAAACACTCAAGAATAGAAAGACAAAATAGAAGTAAATTTTATTCATTGGGTTGCCTGCCAACAAGCATTGTCCTTTTAGGCCCCTAGCTAGGCATATAGCATAGATTTTAAGTGATGTCATCCTTAGCGATTGATCCATAGGTTGCCCTCATGATTGATTCATATGGTAATTTTAATTTTAGTTCTAGGGAAGTGTTCCATGCCTTTTCTTAGTGAAAACTGAAATTTAATATTCCCTTCTTTCATAATAATTACATGCAGTATCATATTCACATTCAATAATATATATATGACATAAAATATTCTCTTCATGATCGACATGCATATAAGTCTTACAATCTTCCAAGGTAGTGGGATTAATATTAAATGAAGTCACGGTCTCTCCACGCCCACTTTATCAAAAAATTCATGAGATAGATAATTCTCCAAAACAGTGGGATCATTATTACCTAAAGTTGACGCTCTTCCAAAACCACTTTCAATACAATTGCAAACATTATTATCAATATCTTATTCATCATGAGGATTAAATAATTTTTCAAGATCATAAAAAGCATCACCCCAATCATGATCATTACAATAAGTAGTGGACATGACAAAATTGTCATCCCCAATCTTGTAGTTTTGCATATTATTAGCACAATTGACATTAATAGAATTTATAATAACATCATTGGAATCATGCTTTTCGTTCAAGGAGATATCATGAATCACCTTATAAATTTATTCTTTTAACACTTTATCACAATATTGGGATTCACGATTTTCAAGAAAAACTTCACAAAATTAGTAGGAGCACTCAACTCACTAGCAATTGGTTCAAGATAATTACATCTTTTGAAAAGATTAGCAAGTGGATGAGGATCCATATATCTTTATTTTTTTGTTTTCGAGTGTTGACATGAAGGAAATAGAAGCAAGCAAGCAAGAAAAAGGCAAACGGAAAGAAGGAATTTTTTGTGAAGTGAGGGAGAGGAAAACGAGGGGCAAAAGGAAAATAATGTAATTGCAAGGACATGAGAGTTGTGTGTAGGAACCTAATAGATCTTGACTTGATCTTCCCTGGCAACGGCGCGAGAAATCTTGCTTAGTCTCGTTGATGCATTGGTTTCCCTCCATGCTTAAAGGGTGATGTAGCACGGCGACAGCAAGTATTTCCCTTAGTTAAGAAACCAAGGTAACAATCTAGTAGAAAGATCCACAAGACTATGTAAGAAGCACCTGCACACAAATAGCAAATCCTCGCAAACCAATGAGCGGAGGGGTTGTTAATTCCTCATGGGTAAAGCAAGGATAGATTGATAGATGCAAATAAGAGTGATAGCAAATAGAACACAGCAATGTATTTTGGTTTTTTCGATAATATAGATCTGAAAACAAAAGAGCAAATAAAGTAGAAACGCAAATAGCAAAGTAGAGATTGCAAATAGATTATGTGAAGTAGACCTCGGGACTCTAGGTTTCACTAGTGGCTTCTCTCAAGAAATAGAAAACGGTGGGTAGACAAAATACTGTTGGGTAATTGATAGAAAAGCAAATAATTATGACAATATTCAAGACAATGATCATGTATATAGGCTTCACGTCCAAGATAAGTAGACCGACTTCTGAGTGCATCTACTTCTATTACTCCACACATCGACCGCTATCCAGCATGCATCTAGTGTATTGAGTTCATCAAGAAACAGAGTAAAGCCTTAAGAACGATGACATGATGTAGACAAGATCTATTCATGTAGGAATAGACCCCATATTTTATCCTTGAGAGCAACGATACATGCGTGTCATGTCTCTTTCTGTCAATGGGATTGAGCACCGCAAGATCGAACCCACCACAAAGCACCTCTTCCCATTGCAAGATAAAAGATCAAGTTGGCCAGACAAAAACCAAATATAGGAGAAGAAATACGAGGCTATAATAATCAAGCATGAATAAGTTTTCATAGATCTAATCATAAACTCACAAGTCATCGAATCCCAACAAACACACCGTAAAAGAAAGAGTTACATCATATGGATCTCCAAGAGGCCATTGTATTGAGAAACAAAACAAGAGAGAAATCCATCTAGCTACTGCCTACGGACCCGTAGGTCTAATATAAACTACTCACGCGTCATCGGAGGAGCACCAATGAGGATGGTGAATCCCTCCGTGATCGTGTTCCTCTACGAAACGGGCTCTAGATTGGATTTCGTGGCTCTGGAACTTGCGACGGCTGAAACGATATTTCGTCGACTCGTCTAGGGTTTTCTGAATATTGGGGTATTTATAGAGCTCAAAGGCGGTGGAGGAGGTGCCCGAGGGCCCCACTAAACACGAGGCCGTGTCAGGGGCCTCTGGCACGCCCTGATGTCTAGTGGGCCCCTTCGGCCTCGTCTGCTACTCATACTTGGCTCCCAAGTTTCCTTCTGGTCCAAAAAAAATCTTCGTAAACTTTCATGGCAATCGGACCTCACCTGATATGGATTTTCTGCGAAGGAAAAAAGCAGCAAAAAACAGCAACTGTCAATAGGCACTATGTCAATAGGTTGTCCCAAAAAAGATATAAAGTTGCTATAAATGATCATAAAACATCCAAGAATGATAATATGATAGCACAGAACAATAAAAAATTATAGATACGTTGGAGACATCAATTTAACACCCGGTCATAACAAACTTAAAGTAAATTCAATTAAAATATGCCAACTGTGTGTGTAACTGCGACTGTCTCTTCTCATGAGTTCTGAATTCGAGAAAGGGCACGGTGGGGATTTGTTTGACTCGTAAGTAGGTGTTCAAGATCATTTCTTGATCATTATTAGTTCGCGTCCGTTTATGTGTAGATCCCCCCCCCCCTCTCTTATTCTTATACTCATAAGTTAGCCACTCAAATAAATTCTTAGTGCTTGCTGCAGCCTCACCACTTAACCATACCTCACCGATTAAGCTTTGCTAGTCTTGATACCTTTGGAAATTAGATTGTTGAGTCCCTGTGGCTGGCAGATAACTACAAGAACAATTGCACATACAGGTAAAGCGATACTTTGGCGTGAGCACGATGATTGTTCTATTTGGAGTTTCTTCTTCTTCAATGATCATAGGATGGGTTCCAGGACGATACCGTGGGATAGCAAGGATGGACGTCATTTTTTATTGTTTGATTTCGTCTGTAGTCGGACCTGCTCTTCTGAATGATGATTGTATGTATGTTTGAATTGAGATTATCATGATTAGCTTGTGGCGAGTGTAAGCTAATTATGTATACTCATCTCTTCTTTACATGTACTTGTAACAATATCCATTCTTGCGAAACGACGAGATGCGCTTCTATCCTTGTCGAGGCCCTCGTGCCAAAATAAGGATTGGGTCACATCTTGGGCGTGACATTCCGCCTCGGGTAAGTCCACCACCTGATCCCCATCATTGACCGTACTCTTCGGGTGGTAAATCCTTTAATAAAGAGACATAGTTGTGATACCAATTGAAAGGATCAATATGGTTGACTAGAGGGGTTGAATAGGCAACTACCAATGTTAAGCTTTTCTTGACAAATTAGGTTTAGCAACAAATAGGTTGTCTAGATATGCAACTAGGTGAAGGACCTATATGATGCTAACAACAAGAAGAAGCGAGCAAGCAAAGGATACAACACAAGTAAAGCTTGCACAAAGTAAAGGTGAGAGATAACCATAAGTGGAACCGATGGAGGTGATGTGTTACCGAAGTTCCTTCCCTTTGAGGGGAAGTACGTCTCCGTTGGAGCGGTGTGGAGGCACAATGCTCCACAAGATGCAGCTAAGGCTACCATGTTCTTCTCACGCCCTCAACAATGCGAGATGTCGTGATTCCACTAGTGATGCACTTGAAGGTGGCGACCGAACCTTTACAAACAAGGTTGGAGCAATCTCCACAAATTAATTGCACGCTCCCAACAACACCAGGAAGCTTCACCATAATGGATTGTGGCTCCGAGGTGACGTCAATCATCTAGGGTGATCAAACACCCAAGAGTAACAACATCCGTAAGGGATTAGTGGGGGGAATCAAATTTCTCTTGGTGGAAGTGTAGATCGAGGTCCTCTCAAGCAAACCCTAGAAGATCGACGAGTTTTGTTGGATAGGGAGAGAGATCGAGCAAAAATGGAGCTTGGAGCAACAATGGAGCTTAGGAATAGGAGAGGTGGTCTTCGTGGGAAGAAGACCCCATTTATATAGTGGGGGAACAAATCCAACTGTTATCCTCTCTCAGCCTGTATGCAAGCGGTACTACCGCTTGGACGGTTGAGCCACCCGCACACGGCAATGGCATGGGGCCATGGGACGGTAGTGTCGCTGGAGCGGCACTATCGCTCGCCCAAGCGGTACTATCGCTTGGGTTGCGGTGCAACAGCTCTACAAACCCAAAGAGGAAGTACGAGCGGAGGTAGTTCCGCCTAAGCGATACTACCGCTCGTGAGAGCGATAGTACCGCAGATAAGAAGTAATACTATGCCCTACTACCGCTCATAGTTTGCTGAGGGTTCTAGGCCCAGAAAGAAGGGTGGTAGTGGCACGGTAGTAACAAATGGTACTACAGCTTGGGAGCGGTACTACCGCCCAGAAACCACTCGGTTTGGCAAGAAAACTAGAGACACCGAAGCCAGCGGTACAGCGCGCGATACTGGGAAATGGCACTACCGCTCGTGAGCAGTACTACCCCTGCCCACAACGATACTACCATAGATAAGAGGCGGTACATCTACCTTGTGCGATACTTCCGCTTGGTTCCTTCTGGACCAGAACTAAGGCAATGGTAGAACAACTCCATTGATGCGGGAAAGGAACCACGGTGAAAATGAATGTGTACGTGATGATTCCACCCAAACCTTTCCGATGCGGACCCCCTCTTAATAATACGGTTCTCCTACAACTCAAATTCACAGAAAATGAAACACGGGGAAGAAACCATCGTCACTCTAATCCACCGAGGGGCATGAATTGTCTTGTGCCAAATGATGAATTATCTGAAAGGCTTAATGCACAAGGTTAGTTCGCAAATGCATTGTCATCATCACCAAGACCACTAGGGTAGAAATATGCCCTTACGCACTTACACAAGGTCAATCTCCTGGGCGCTAGCCATCGACGGTACAGGACCCACTCAGTAGCCTCCGAGCATGGCGGGGTCATACTGAAGGTCATGAGACCTCCGATGGGCTCTCACATCTTCATGTTTTCCTCGAGCCCCGATAGTCTCCGAGCTTGATTTTTACTATAGGACGGGTGTCCATTAGCCTGAGCCCTAGCCCAACGAGAACGATGGGCCCACCGTGGGTCTTGAGGAGATAACGTCGACGTAATCGTCAACCTTGTTTTCTATAAAAAGAAAAAGAGAATCCTCCTGGGGCGGGGAAAAAGGAATTGTTTGGTCCACTTTGGATGGTCGACGCTTCATGTCTGCCATGTGTATAAAAAGAGGGAAACAGGGGGTTTCAAAACCCTACGACATTCTGGCTGATTCCACCTCGTCGTTCATCTCAACTCCTTCGGTGAGCCGCCGCTCTGCTCATCTCATTCATGCACCCTTGTCATCGATGGACAAGGCCAGGAGCAAAAAGGAGAGGCGGGCCTCTCATGCGGATCCATCATCTAGCTCCACCGACAGAAAAATGAAGAAAACCTCCCCCAAAGGAGGAGCAAAGTCGGAGCGCATTGGGCCGAAGGCCACAAGAAAGTGGTTCTCGTTCGTGAACGGAGAGCCAGGTTAAGGGGTACAAGGATTAACTCCTCATACCGGCAGATCTTATCATACGACTTCCGATCGGGGAGGTTCCATCGGAGCCCCGCGCCAACAATCATGTCTTATGCTCGGGCTATTTTGGGTGGGGGCTTGGCTTCCCGATCCACCCATCTGTGCTCGGCCTCCTGCCCTTTCTTGGCTGCCAACTCCACCATATTTCGCCCAATGGGGTGCTCCATATTGGCAACTTCATTACTTTCTGCGAGCGTTATCTTGCGATAGCTCCGCACTTTGATATGTTCTACTACTTCTTCTGAGTCTGTGTACAATCGAACGAATGCGCCATTTGCAACCTCGGAGAGGCCATCCTGTAGCTTCGCCCTAATTCCACCTTCTTCTCCTTTGATCTCCTTAAGTCTGTTTGGAAGTGGCATAAGTCCTGGTTTTACATGGAGGGTCTCGGCGACGATGTGCCGGCCTTTGTGAACGAGACCCTCATAAGCTTCTTATTGGGCCCCGCTCGCAAAACCAACCTCGAAGGTCATGGTCCTAGCGAAGGCAACCGCCCGCCTAAAGAAAGGTGGTTTGACTAGAGGCCACATTGTGCGCACATGGGTGGCGCGTCGCGTCCTGCCCTTGCAGCCCCGAGGCTCCCTCATGTCCTAATATACGGGGTAAAAGCACCCCACGCGGGTTTCTCATGAAGATCTGGATATCAAGGCTATCAATTCCTACCTAGGATTTTTGGTGGGGCGGACGCCATCATGAGGTCTTAGAGCAACTCCAATGAGGCGATCAATTTCGTCCGTCGCCGTCCATTTAGGTCGGCGCGGACACAAAAGGCGGCCCAACGCGCCGACCCAAACGGACATGCGTCCGTTTTTCATCCGCGGGCAACCCATTCCCGGTCCATTTTTGAGCCGGATTTGCGTTGGCGCGGACACGCGACGGACGCGCGCACGCTCGCCTTCTCCTTCCCCCGGGCCGCTGGTCGGTGGCACAATGGCCTCCCCCCATCCAACAACAACCCTCGCCCGCCTCCTTCGTCGCCGACGCCGCTGCTCATTTTTGTCGGCGACTCTGCCAGCTGCCCACTCTCAGCAACGCCGCCCACATCCGCCCACTCCCACGTCGCCGTCCGCCGCCGTCTTGCCGCCGGGGAGCCAACTGCTTCCTACCCCCATGCCCCCCGACCAAGAAGCCACCTCGCCGCCCGGCCAGATCCTCACCGGCATGGCCCACTCGTCGGACGCCGGCAGGGCAGCTAGCCGGTCCGTGCGGGCCACGACTCCCTTCGCCGGCCGTCTTCTTCGTCGACGCCCACAAGTTGTTCGACGGTTTGCCAAGGTACATAAAAATGGACACCGCCGACGAGTTCTTTTTTCACAATTTCCTTTGCGACTCCGGCGATTCGTCGTCTGATGACGAGGAGGAGATGTTGGCTGCCGTGTTGGTCCATCACCACCTCAACAGCCAGCGATCGTTGTTCCGTGGCTCCATTCCGGACCACCTTCCGGCGTTGAATCATAACCGAGAGAGCGGGCATTTCCTTCTTTGGAAGGACTATTTTGATACAACAAACCCGTTATTCAAACATCAACAATTCCGCCGCCGTTTCCGTATGAGTAGGCATGTTTTCAACCGTATTAGAGAGGGAGTGGTCGGCTATAATGACTATTTCGAGTACAAAACGGATGTCGTTGGCAAGATAGGTTTTTCCTCGTATCAGAAATGCACTGTTGCCATCCGAATGCTTGCATACGGAGTGCGGTGATCTCATTGACGAGTTCGTCTGTATGAGCGAGTCTACTTGCCTAGAGTCCCTGTATAAGTTTTGTAAGGTTGTTATTGTTGTGTTTGGCCCTGAGTACTTGAGAGAGCCAACTGATGAAGATACAGCCCGTTTGTTGGCGATGAATGCCAGTAGGGGCTTCCCAGGGATGCTTGGTAGCATAGACTGCATGCACTCGGAGTGGAAGAACTGCCCTTCTGCTTGGCAAGGGCAGTATAAGGGCCATGTCAGGGCTTGCACTGTCATACTAGAGGTCGTGGCGTCTGAAGATCTCTGGATCTGGCACTCTTTCTTTGGCATGGACGGATCACACAATGATATCAACGTGCTTCAGCGCTCGCCGGTGTTTGCTAGGCTTGCCGAAGGCAACAGCCCACCGGTGAACTTTACTGTCAACGGCCACAACTACGACAAAGGATACTACCAGGATGATGGTATCTATCCTCAGTGGATCACTATTGTCAAGACAATACCCGACCCTGGCGGAGAGAAGAGGAAAAGATTTGCCCAAGAGCAAGAGAGTGTTAGGAAGGATGTCGAGCGTGCCTTTGGTGTTTTGCAATCTCGATGGGGCATCGTTCGGTATCCTGCTAATACCTAGAGCACGCAGAAACTGTGGGAGGTGATGACTGCTTGTGTGATCATGCATAATCTGATCGTAGAAAACGAGCGTTTGGAAAGTCTGTACGATCAAGGGTTTCAGTTTCAGGGTGAGAATGTTGTGCCTCAGCATGGAGGAGCGGCAACGTTTGAATAGTTCACCCAATTTCATCAAGACATGCGTGATTGGGAAACTCACGTACAACTGCAAAATAATTTGGTTGAGCATATGTGGGCTCATGTTAGCAATCAATAGATTTATCTTCTTTTATTCGTTAGCAAAACTATGTACGAACTATGTGAGACATTTTTATTTTTATTCGGCTTGTAACTATGCTATTTTCGATCCAAATTATGTTATTTGATTCAAACTATGAAAATCATGCAAAATAGGGCGGCTAGCCGGCCACGCCGACACATATGGGTCAGCGCGTTGGACGCGCTGTCGACCCATATCTAAAACAGGGCGGACGCCAGGCGGTTGACTGACCCAAACAGACAAAAAGCGAACGAAATCGCTATCCGTTTGGGTCGATCCGTTGGAGTTTCTCTTACAAAGAGACGTGTTGCCTTTTTCGGTCGACCTCCTCCTTGGCAGCGGAAGTATCTTTTTCACAACTTCCCTGTTGTTTGGGGTTAGGAGGTCGAATCATGATCTTTCTTTTTTGCTTTCTTCAGGAATTTGCCACCCTCCAATCCTTCCGCTCTGGGCCACCATTCCAAGGGTAGCAAATGATCCCTGCTCTGGCCACCCCCATGGTGGTGTCTTCCTCTGGGGCTTCTAGCGAGGAGGTCGGCTCCATAAAACAAAATAAAATGGCCCCGGAGGATTCACCTGTGGTGACCTTAGAGGGTCGGGAGGACGACGAGGGGAGTGTTCCCCGTCGAACAGTAGTGGAGGAAGGGTGGCGATGATGATGGTGGCGACGGCCATGTCGAGGACGTAGATGATGACAGGTCGACAAGGAGGTCAAGAACGTTGAGGGGGACAGAGGTAAGGAAGACGGCGATAAGGCGACGGAGGCGGCTGCCGGGGCATCGCGCCGGCCCCTCAAGAGCTAGTTCTTGTTTTTTGCCTGTTTTTGACCTTTTAGAGAAACTGTACCAAACGAAGTTTAAACATGATGAAACTTTACGGGGGTTATTTTTTGACATAAAGATACCCTAGAAGCTTCGGGAGACCATCAAGCGGCCAACGGGAGAGCTACGAGCCTGCATGGCATGCCCTTGGGGTAGGGCGCGCCGTGCAGGCGTCGCCATCCATCGAAACACCACCTATGTGAGGACTAAAATCCTACCTATCTACTAGCTGGATTCGAGGCACCATAAATCCCCTCTGCGCCACCGGCCGCCGGGGAGGCAAGCGAGAGGGAAACGAATCCATGAACTCAGCGGTGAAGATCGAGGGAAGGAAGGCTTTCTGTAGTCGCATTGCGATAGGGAAAAAAAGCTAACCTGTGTGGTGATAGTTAGGAGGACGGTAGTATCCCCTACTCATTAGAGTTGAAGTCCTAGACTTGATATTGGTTTGGTGCTCGCGTTTTCTTGGGTTTATTTCAAGCATTTTGGCGATGTGCGTTTAGTGGGAGAAGATGTTTCCCATGACTACGAAGGCGTCTTGATGACTTCAGGCCAGTTCTTTTGATGGTTTTTTTGAGTTTCTAGAATAAGCTGTCCCCTACCCAGCTTATTCTAGAAGCCCAAACAAAAATATTTTTAAAAAAGTCTACAAGTTAAGTCTTAATTAGTAGACTTCTAAAAAAATAAATTTGATTGGGCTTCTACAATAAGCTGGGTAGGGGATAACTTATTCCAGTTATTCTAGAAGCCAGCAAAAGAACTGACCATTCGTCAATCTCAAGATGATGTGTCGGCTTAGTCTGTTGATAAATGTATGTGTGTATGTATGAATGTCTGCATTTGTATTGTGTTAAAATAAAGTGGTTTAGAAAATACACTCGAAGCAGCGAGACAGAGATTCAACACGCAATGCCTATATTCATATCAACCGAGAAAACCAAGTCCTATTAATATCATAACGCCAAATTCCGGTATTTCAGGCTCAAACATGTGTCTGTTGGCCTACTTGTTTAATTTAAGCTCAATACATCCCCACATATGCTCTAGGTCCCATTGTCAATTTACTCTATGTTGTTACATAACACCAAAGTCCACAACGTGCATCGACCAAGCTACAACCATGAGAGCATTAGAAACCCCTTGGGGGAAAATGAGAGCATTAGAAAAAGAAAATTGCATATATTAAATTGTTTATGTAATTTTAAAAACTTTTCATATATTTTCTTTAATAAATATGCATGTGAATAAAAATGTTCAAGAGCTGCGACATGTAGTTATCAAAACAGATGAAATCATAGATGAAGATCAGATCAGATGTAGCAATCCGAGGTGATGGATCAGCTGGGCTGGACACACACAAAATGCGATGAACAACACAAGTATCTTTTTTGAGACAAGCTGTAAACTGCAAGGTAATTGGTGCGTTAACAAAAGGATGGATAGATTATCAAAATATTGACAAACAAATTGGACGAGCATTGATGAGACAATTGACGATCAAATTTTTGAGACAAGTTGTAAACTGCAAGGTAGTTGGTGCGTTAACAAAAGGATGGATAGATTATCAGAATATTGACAAACAAATTGGACGAGCATTGATGAGACAATTGACGATCAAATTGGACAAGCATAGATGAGGCATGAGGAGTTCCGAAGCGAAGTTTGGCATCAGAGTGAAAAAAGGACCAACTCAGCATGGCGTCATGAGGATGAGCTTAAGGTCGTGGAAGCGACTACTGAACATGCCCTAATTCAGTGATCTTGAACTGAAAACCGCCTACTAGGCATGTATGTCTCCTTAGTTTGTCCGCCAGTTCTTGTCGCTTTCTTTCCCAATAACAACACGCCATTCCATGCATGCCTGTTTCTATGTGCATGTTGACATGCAAGTTGTCTTGAAATATAAGACCTGAACTTGCGTAATCTTGAACTATGCTTGACTTTTGAAACAAAAGCAAACTTTATTCATTTGAAATAACCATTACATCATTTATAAGAATAAATTTTAATTGGAGGTTCCTCGAACCAATCAAGGTTGAAGAAGTCATCAAGACACCTTTATAGTTAACAAAAATGTCTCATCCCATTAAATGCACATTGCCAAAAGGCCTGAAATAAATTCAAAAAATACTAGCATCAATGTCAAAGCGCGGGACTTGAATTCTGATGAGCAAAGAATACCACCATCCTCCAAAACATCAAACCATAGGTTGGTTTGCTTCGGTTCGGTTTGTAGCCTATGGTATCCACACCTAAGCATAGTCTTTTTGCGCCCGTGGTGAGAGGCCCGATGCGGCCAATGGATTGTGGGTTGATTACACAATACGTCTCACATGTTTTCAATGAGCGTCACACTTGCCGCTTGTCACATTTTGCTAGTTCCATGACCCACATGTCCTAGAGATCGTGTTCTACTTTTTGTGCCAGCCATAGTTTGCCTAAGGTTAGGTGCCGCAAAGTTAGTCATGAACCAACATGCCCACATATATGTTTGCTCAAGCTGAATAGGTTTTCTTTTTGTGTATGGTTGCATTAGATTGGACCTAATTGCATAGGAAAGGAAAATTGAAAAACAAAAAGTGCACAGTTGAGGAAGTGTGTGGTAACATAACTCCTGAAGACTGTCTCAGGTATGCTCAAACAAATGTGGTACAAGTAAGGAATAGCTAATTTCTGCGGGATATGTCAACATGAATAAATTGACAAAATAGATGATTCAGCCATTCAGGTGGACCTACCAAAGTATCAAGGCTTTGCAACGAAGTCCATTCATGTCAAAAATTAGAACTACCAGGTTGGCACCACCAAAATTCTAGTAGAACAAAGAAACTGCAAAATACAACATACCTCTACTTACAGCTCCTCAGGAAAAATCAATAAAAGAGAAGTTTGCATCTACTAATCTGATGAGTCCTTCCAAAGCTCACCGGAGGGGAACCCACAGGAGGCTTCAAGATTTCTTTGTCATAGTTAACTGACATGAGATATAATCCATGTGGTGGTGCTGACAAGGCCACCTTCGCAAGTTCTTTCCGGTCCTTTGCCGCAATGATTTTTGGGACGATTTCAGGAGGCAGTCCCTCCCTTCCAACTTGAATTAGCAAAGCTACCTGCATTGCCAACATGTTATCATGTTGCTCTGTGGCACAAACACTCACAAACATCAGGGATTTTGAACAAGGGGAGTGATGATGATCGCAAGTGAAATATAGTACAGCAAGATATCGAGTCCGGAATAAAATAGCATACCAACCGATGTTTGCAATAACATTACATGAATATAAATTATCTCCCACAAAACAAAGCTAGAGTACCACTTTGTAAGCTCAAATATAGCTTTACTCTTACGCCCATCTTAACAAAAGAGGGCCGGCCTTAGAGCCAACACCGATACACATGAGGGCGGAGGCAAAGAACATGGCCTTCTCAGTGGCCAAAAACTGCAATTCTAAGCCACTCCACAAGCGGTCAGCATCAGAAGGGCTGTACCAAAGCCAGCGGAGTTGCAGAGGCCATGGGTACAAACTCTTCGTAAAAGAAAAGTGTCAGATAGTTAATTCCCTAAGATATTTCCTCTTGAGTTAGTGAGATATAGATATCTTCTCTTCCATAAAAGCTGCAAATACTAATGCGTAAGTTGGGCATATGATCCAATCATTAGATACCCATTGTACACTCGATATATGATAAAGTAACCCAGTTGTATGAACTGTTGCTATGCTTCATTGTTCATTGATTATTCTATTTTTAGGTACAAGGTAAAAAGTAAAAGAATGATAATTGTTCCCATGAGTTGGTGAAGGCACTTGTATCACATGCAGCCATATACCATGTTGCATGCTTATTAAGGATCAAAACAAGTTGGTTGTGTAATGGTGTGTTCCTGCAGTCAGCTCCGACCTGCGTGTTGGAGCTGGTGCGGCATGATTGTAATGATTTTGTTATCTTAATTAACATACACCATTTTCAAAAATAGAAGGACCATGATAAGTTCTTCAATGCTTATATGGTAGGATTATATGAAAAATCGTTAGGAGGTTGGGTTACACTCAGTTTTTATAGACTACCACATATATGCAAGGGCTAGCACATGAATCAACAAAGGCAAGCAAAAGGTACCAGGCCCCTACTACCGTACTACTCACACCTCTTTAATTCTGTTCAGGTGATGTGACAGGCAAAATAACTTAATTTCCGGCACATGATTAAACACGAGATCAAAATTACCATGTTCCTCACTTGTCTGTACAAAAAGCCGGTGCCTTCAACCTCAAGTTGTATGATAGCATCCTGTACGGCAACCAGAAAATGTCAGGTCAAACAAAACACCAATCAAGCACGTGATACTGAACTCGTAAGGGTAGTAGAAAATCAAACTCATGGGATAATGAGTCACCATTTTAGTAACATCAAAGCGTGATATCTTCTTTATCGGACTGCGGACACGATCATTATGTACTGCATTGGCGAAAGATGTGAAGTCATGTACTCCAACAAAATGATTTGCAGCCTCCTGCATAGCATGTGGATTAAGTTTATGTGCACTATGGTAAGCATAGTTAGTATGGAAGGGGTCCATAACTGCTTCATTATAGATCTTGTAATGATATATTTTGCTCTTTGTGGATGTCCGAGCATGGAATTCTCCACAAGCTGCGCTAATTTCTCTAACTCGAATATCAGGAGGTAGAAGCCCATTGATTGCTGAATGAAAACTGTCGAGACAATGGTAGGCAAACGGCGTGGTGAAATGTGCCACCTGCAAAACAACATATGAGGTGGTATCACAGCATCTCTAAGCCTACCAACAATGAAGGATATACAAGTAGGACCATATATATCAACTTGAGACTGTGCTTCCAGTGTAGTAAGATGATTAAACCTGACCCCGTGCATGAACACCTGTATCTGTCCTTCCTGCACCAACCAAGCAAAGTTCCTTCCGGTCCAGCTTCGTGATGCGCATCAGTGCTTTCTCTAAAAAGCACTGTATAGTTGGAGGTGATGGTTGATACTGCCAACCTAAGAAACAATAGTAATTCGAGAATCAGTTGAGATTTCAAAATTCTGAAGTTATGTACCCAATATTAGTGATGTTAGTATGGAATGTCAAGCAACCATAACTACAATATAGATGATAAATAGGTTTAATTTGAGGAAATTGCTTCAAAACTGCAGAATTTTCCTCCAGCTAGTTGCTAATAAGACATAAAATAGCTCACAGGAGGTAGTGATATTGTCACGGCCCAGGCTCCGGAGAGCGTAGCCCTGCAGATCCTTGTGTGCCGTAGGCGCAGGGAAGTTAGGATTTGGGGATAACTGGAGGCAAGCCTCCTCTTTTCTTCTTTGTTGATTCTATGATGCACACGTACTAGGCTTAGGTCCCTTTATATATAGGGCTGGCTGATACAAATTCAACTTAACTTTCCAACTAACACGATCTGTATCGATCGGAATAATTAACTAATTTGGTATACAAGCAAACTAAAAATAAAGCATATCTCTAAGCAGATTTGGGACCCTCCCTGTTCCTGCACCTGAAGTGCTAGGCCCCACATGACATCACTCTCCCTCGCTTCTTCACCAAATTGGATTTACGGTCAGGGTATCATCAAGTGCGTATGAACCCTGCAGATGGGGAAAAGACAGCTTAGGACCCACCAAGGATTGTTTGAGTTTGTGGCCATGCCTTTTGGATTGACTAACGCCAACGACAACATTCCAGGCTCTCATGAACGGTATCGTACGCCCTTTCCTCCGCCGGTTTGTCTTGGTCTTTTTTGATGATATTTTGATTTATAGCACTTCTTGGTCAGACCACTTGAGGCATGTCAGATCTGTGCTCTGCTTTCTTCAAGATCATCACTTGTTTCTCAAACGGCCCAGGTGCTTATTCCGTGTCTCCTTGGTGACTTATCTGGGCCACGTCATCAAGAGTGAAGGTGTCGCTATGGACCAACGACCGACTGGCCATCTCCTCGCTCTGTTCAAGCCTTGCATGGATTTTTAACTCTGGCTGTATATTACTGCCGCTTCATCAAGGATTTTGGTACACTTGCCGTTCCCCTTACAAAGTTATTGAAGGAGGGGTTTGCTTGGACGAACAAAGCAGAAACATCGTTCATGTTCTGAAAAAGGCTCTTGTATCATCTCGTGTGCTACAATTGCCTGATTTCAGCTTGGACTTTGTGGTAGAATGTGATCTTCCGGTTCAGGGTTTGGGGCTGTGTTACATCAAGTGGTCCTGTGGATTTCTTCAGTAAACAGATTGCACCTCGACACAAGCATCTTGTTGCTTATGAATGTGAGCACATTGGCTTAGTGCAGGTTGTTGTCATTGGCGGCCATATTTATGGGGAAGGTCCTTTCTTGTTCGCACAGATCATTATAGTTTAAATTTTTTGTTGGATCAACGACTGTCAACTATTCCACAACATCATTGGGTGAGCAAGCTCCTCGGATTTGATTTTCGTGTCAAATTTCACCCTGGACACCAAAACATTGTGGCAGATGCTTTATCGTCGCAATGCTGACTAAAGAACAGCCGATCTATGCGCCATCTCCGGTCAACCGTTTTCCCTCTTAGTATCTTGGCTGGAACTACCGAGCCTCATTGGAACATAGTTGATGGTTTGGTCACATTCAAGGGGCGTGTATATGTGTCTACCACCTCACCTAATTACCAGCAATACTAGAAGCAGCACACACAGTTGGCCACAAGGGCATTCAGAAAATGTTACATCAGCTTCGGGCTGATTTCCATGTACCGCAGGTCTGCAAGTTGGTTCAGGAGTTTGTGCGGACTTGTGTGACATGTCAAGGCAACAAATGGGATCATTTACACCCTGCAGGCCTGTAGCAGCCGTTACCAATCCCATCAGTTTCTGGCTGATTTCCATGTACCGCAGGTCTGCAAGTTGGTTCAGGAGTTTGTGTGGACTTGTGTGACATGTCAAGGCAACAAATGGGATCATTTACACCCTGCAGGCCTGTTGCAGCCGTTACCAATCCGACATATCTATGGATTTTGTGGAGGGGTTCCCACGTGTGCACGACAAATCGGTCATACTTACAATGGTGGCCAGTTTCTCTAAATATGCACATTTTATTCCTTTGATACACCCTTATTCCGCTGCTTCCGTGGCAAGAGTAATCTTTGATGAGGTGGTTCTTGCACGGGATGCCAACATTAATTGTCAGTGATCGTGGTCCAATTTTCACTTGCCGCTTTTGGGAGGAACTCTTTCAGTTGGTTGGTGTACAGCTTAACAGAAGCTCAGCTTTTTAGACCCAGTCTGATGGTCAGACAGAGGCTGTGAACAAAGTGATTGCTATGTACTCTTGCTATGGAAGCGATTGCTATGTACTCGGCTTTTCATCCCCAGTCTGATGGTCAGACAGAGGCTGTGAACAAAGTGATTGCTATGTACTTACGCTGCCTTTCAGGTGATCGGCCTCGACAATGGTTGCAATGGCTTGCATGGTGGGAAGGTCAAAAAATGGAGCCTTTAAACACAATGTTGAGAGAGCCTGGAGTAAAGTCGAAGGATGGAAGGGACAAGGACTATCAAAAGCAGCTAAGGAGATCCTCGTAAAATACATGCTTCAAGCTGTTCCAGCGTACACTATGAGTTGTTTTGCCTTCACGAAGTTCCTTTGCAAGCAGCTAACCATGGCCATGGCAAAGTTCTGGTGGGGATCCTGCAATGGCCAGCAAAAGGTACACTGGATTAGCCGGGAAAAGCTCTCCTTGTCAAAGAGGTTGGGTGGAGTAGGCTTCAGAGACATCGCAGTTTTTAACCAAGCTCTTTTGGCTCGGCAAGGGTGGAGGATTCTGACCAGACCGGAGTCTCTTTGTGCTCAAGTTCTTAAAGCCCGCTATTTCAGGTATACTGCTCCCCAAGGGCCACTTCAGTAACATGGCGTGGCATCTTACACGGAAGGAAACTTCTTAAACATGGGATCACTTGGCGAATAGCAAATGGTGAAAAGGTGAAGATCTGGGAGGATAACTGGCTTCCCCAGAATGGTTGCATTGCAGCAGGGCCGGCCCATAGGCAGGGGCAACAGGGCGACCGCCCTGGGCCCGTAGGAGGGAGGGGCCCGTCCCAGGTAGTATTACATATATGTATTATTATATTTTTTATTTAGGTCTAGAAAAATAGGAGGAAGAAAAAAGGCCCAAACCCACCACGTAGCTAGCTTTTTCGAACCGAAAGAATCGGTCCCTAGTTCAATATGCTGCTGCAGCACTCCATCGATCTCCTACGGTCACCTCGCCTCCTCGGCTCCTAAAACAATCTTGCCTCCTCGGCTCCTCCCCAAATTCTCCAATCCCAGAGAACAACGTCGCCGCTCCCGTTCACTTCCAAATTCGAGATGGTGCTCCCGTGCATCCATTAATGGAGACCGATGGTGCTATTCCCTTCCCCAATCATCTCCCATAGCATCCTCAGTGTTCCCCATTAATAGACGCTTGAGGCATCACCACATCAGAGATGGTACGTCTCCCTCCTTAGCCTAATCAAGTACTCTTTTCATTCGTTGTTAAACAACCCGCCTCTCGGCCTTTGATTGCTCCACCTGACATCTTCAATTCTTCTCTTTCTAGTTCCTACTTTTTTGTTGGCCTGTTCTTCAAACCTTCATTGGATCCAAGGAAACTACGTCGACAATTCGACATCAAGCCATATGCCCATACCCAAATGCTTTTGTTCCCTGTATTTACAGTTTTTCCTGTAATTATTTGGTGACATGTGTTCTAACAAATGTTTATATGTGAGAAATAAAGTGAAAAAAAACATAAATGGTTCAAGTGGCTATCAGTTTTGACAATGTTTTCATACTTAGAAGAGCAAGATGATAGTCTCTTTGTGCAACTTAAAAGAACGCTCTTTTGTAGAACTATATTATTTTCATATTATTATGATGTAGTTCTCTCAACCATCAGCCTATGCTATGTACAGAATTGCTTTGGAAATACAATATATTTTTAATTTTTATTTATATACAAGGACCTCATTTTATCGTCTCGCCCCAGGCCCCGAATATGTATGGACCGGCCCTGCATTGCAGGCACCCTCTAGGAAGGAAGGTTGAAACGAATATTCCCATGGTGGCTGACTTGCTGTTGCCGGGCACAAAGTTGTGGAATGAAGAGCTTATCAGAGATACTTTCCACAAAACAGATGCAGAGGACATTTTACAAATAAAGATTGGAGACTGGGAGGGCGAGGACTTCATCTCATGGAATTGGACTTTGAATGGCGTATTAACAGTAAGATCGGCTTATCATGCAAAAAAAAATCATGGACCGGCTGGCGAATATAGATAAGAAGGGAAGTTCCTCTTCAACGTTCGCTACTCAGAGGGGATGGTTGAAATTATGGCATGCTAATGTCCATGGCAAGATCAAAATTCACGTTTGGCGTCTCATTAACAGAGTGTTGCAGTGGGGAATGAGCTCAGACACCGGAATATTAGATTTAATGTGAAGTGCCCATATTGCTGCAGAGCTGAGTCCTTTGCACACTGTTTCTGGAACTGTAATTATGTGAAGGAGGCATGGGGAAAACTGGAGCAACTATGCAACATGCAGTGGCCTATACTTGATGAAACAAAAAGAGAAGCCCATCTTTACCTAATACTAAAGCGACTATTGCTTCTGTCGGAAAACCCGTCGCCGCCGTTTTGCAAAAAAAAAAAAAAAAATCTCCTGTTTTATGGTAATCAACCCGCGGTACCTTTCTTAAGTGAGAAAACGTTTCGGGTGAGAAACACACACGGGCTCTCCTCTCTCTCTCCCCTTCGCCTCCCAATCCCAGCCGCCAAGAGTCACCCCACCCCGGTGCTCGATCTGGTGCCGCGCCGATCTAGCGGCAGGTGCAGCGTCTTGCTCCGGTGGCGACGACGTCCTGCTGATCCAAAGAACGATAGAGACATGGCGTGAGGGAGAGAGGAAAGAGAGGAAGAAAGGAGAAGGAGAAGGGGCACAAGGTGAGGGAGGCAGTCGCCGGTGGTGGCAGCTCCGGTGACCGGCCCGTGGGCAGGTAGACGAGCTCATGTTGAGGCGGCGGGGCTCGGTGCGGGCTGGTCCCTCCAGATCGAGCCTTTGCTCTCCCGAGACGTGCGGTTGCAGGCTTGGATCGAGGTGAACCTTCTTCCCCGCCTTCCCCCTCCATGGCCAACGACATGAGGTGCGGCTGTTAAGCTTCATGCACTAGCCAACGCAACCAAAAGTCCGAACTGATGGAAAGGGTTAGGCAATCCACATATAGTGTAACACCCCCTCTCACGTGTGACGGGGAAAACAAGTCAACACGTGCAACCGGAAGAAAGCGACGGCGCGCGAAGCCACGTATGACTCAAGAGGCCTCTACATGGACACAAAGGGGGGCTACCAGCAATTTTTAATAAATTGCGAAAGCCAGGACTTGAACTCAAGACCTTAGCTCCGATACCATGTTAAGCTTCATGCACTAGCCAACGCAACCAAAAATCCGAAGTGATGGAAAGGGCTAGGCAATCCACATATAGTGTAACAGTGGCAACCTCTTCCGCCGGACTGCCCTTCATCGGCACGAAAGTAAGATTGGACATGATAGACGGAAGCAGAATCGCCCCCCGCCATGGATCCTCTCCCCCTCCCCGGCTAGCGCCCTCCTCGCCCCTTCCCCACCCCCGGCTGATCCCCAAGGTTGCACCCTCCCTCTCTCATAGATCTGGTCCGAACGATCACTGGACCGAGCTCGAACCACACTGCCTGTCTTGGATGGCTGGAAGCTTCTTCAACGTATGCCTCACCATGGGTCTCGATGTGCTGTTGGCGAATGCTGCCTCACCGGTATGGTGGGAGACTTCGAGATCACCCGGTGGCTGGGGTTGGAGGGCAGCGTTGCCACACCACTACATCGGACGCGAGCCTGGCATCGAGCAGCTGCCTCCTTTCCCGTGAGGATCCCATAGCCCCCTCAAACAGCATGCTAATGTGTTCTTATTATTCACCCTGAATCTCGTAGACATACTGTACATGCTTATGTATTGTCACAGTGATTATCCTATTTTTTCAGTATTGAACTTGCATTTTGTGCAATGCCATCAGTTCATGAGGTATAGTGTGAGTATATCTTGGAACTGATTCAAAGGCATGCTAATTTTGGAGTAGCTTGCATTTTATTCCACAGAAATAAAATTGACTCAGTTAACAAATTCTCTTTTTTGCGGAATTAACAAATTCCTGTGGATATGTATGTAATAAGTCGATCACTTAGATAGAATGAGGTCGATTCCTCCCGGCCAACCAGGAATCACCAGCAACCTTGAACAAGTTTATGTTTCAGGAAGATGTTGGTTAATTTCTTTGAGATGGAGTGGTACAAATGGTTATTTATTGGCACTCCTCACCGGCGGAATTTTCGAACTTGCTTGCAACCGTAGTGAACTGCGTTTGTGTTTGTCCGAATGTTTGTGTTTGTGTTTTTATAAGCCAGTATGGAGCCAGGGCACTAGATGCATTTGCTTTTCTTTGTTTTTTTCAGGATAATTTCACTTCGATTTTGTTGTTAGTGACTGATGGCCACGACGCTCCCTCCACGGCGGCGACGGCAATCTTCCCCTCTCCAGCCGCGGTGGCCGCAGCTCACCGCTCCGACGCCATCCGACAAAACCGTCTTGTGGTGGAGGAGGGTCACCTCGAGCACATCTGGGAAGCGGTGAGCGCGGGTGTCACCACATGTTCTGCTGAGTTGTCGATGTCAGTTTCTAGGTGTGCACGCGCTGTCTGGTGCTTCTCTTTTATGGTGTCCGTGAGCAGAAGCACAATGTGTTCCAAGTATTAAATGAGCGAATGTGCTTCCGTTGTGTCCTGTATGCAGACACTGTGGCGGTGCGGCATAACAGGAAGTTTATCTCATGGTCGATAACAAGGTACCCCATTGCTCTGAATATTTACACGGATAATGTGCGTTGAATCATCAAAAGTCTGCGCATTGGTAATGGTTAAAAAATTCATCCCATAAGAGAAAATGAATGGTCTATCAGTTCTTTACTAATACATATTCCTTTCTGTTCGATCATAGGATCACTGCACAACAGGCTTTGGAACAGGATCTGGTTCACAGAGAACTCCCCAGCAACCTCATCTTTTGAGGATACTAGATGAATAGAATAGATAAACATAAAGGAAGTCAAATTTTCTGTTGGAAATTTGCACAGCAGGGTTCTAGCTAATTTATGATTGTGCCTACAATAGATTACCTCTGCCTGAAGATTTGAGGTGTGACTCAAATTCCTGTTGTTAGAAATCAACAATGGAGATTTCTGTTTTTGTCATGTTCTATATTCATAGGAATTTCATATTTAACGTATCATAAATTTCTATTCTATAATCAGATATTGGTATGTTTTCAGATTTTTCAGAGAAGAATTCGGATTTTTAAGATTTTTCATATTTAACGTATCATAAATTTCTATTCATTGAATCAAGTCTGCAGAATACACGCTGATTTCAGGAATTCGGATGTTACCCATGGTCATACACGGATGTACTCTCTCCGTCCAATAAAATAATAAAATAATATCGTTTTGGAAGCTGTTAGTAGTTTATGAGCAACTTCTTATGTGGATATAGTGTAAGCATATCAGCCTCCCGGTTGCCTATTTCATTCCTCAAGGGACCATTATGGCTGGGCTAATGGAGGTATATCAAAATTTCTATACTGAACCATCAGTACATAGAAAGCAAGGCAAGCAACATCAGAATTCTATACTTAGTTGGTTCTTCTATGTTTTGAGCGAACTATAATTTGCAACAATCATTTTTTCGTAAGTTTTTCAAAACTTCCGCATATCTTGAGAATGCTGAATTTGGTTCATCAAAATGCGTTGGAACTGATGGGGTGTCATTCTGAAAAAGAGGTCCTGGATGACCTATTTATGTGTGGGAATGGTGGATTATGAGTCATGATTATTAGATTAGGGCAGTGTGTTCTTCCCGTAGCAACGCACGGGCATGTTTCCTAGTAATATTCAAGAATGGATGTTGTTGAATCTTCACGCTATGCGAGGTGATAAACTATGCATCTTTCTATTTATGCTATATGAGATTTGGCAGACAAGAAATGATGTTGTTCATGGGGGGAAATTACAGAGTCCAAATGAAGTAGCGTGGAGAGCTCATCAGATTGCTGAGGAGTGGGCTGCTATAAATCCTTCACCATGTCAAAATATGCAGAAGCCTGTGGAGCGATAGTGCCCTCCTCCACGTGGGTGGTAACAAAGGTAATGCTGATGGTGGTTTAAATCCAGAAGCAGGTGATGGAGGTGGTGGCGCTATAATCAGGCGAGAAGATGGCGACTTTGTTGCTGCAAGCAGTAAAAAATTCCCAGGCATTCGTGACCCTGAGCTGGCAGAGCTACTAGTAGCACATGAAACCGTCGTACTTGCTGAGCAGGTCGGGATCTCCAGGTTGCTACTAGAGCTGGATTCCAGAGAAGTAGTGATGAAACTGAAAAATTCAGAGCTGGATCGCTCCATTCACGAAACGCTGATGCAGGAAATAAAAGATAGATGCAGGCGTTTTGTTGACTTCTGTGTTGTGTAGTGCCGTAGATCGGTGAATGGCTGTGCTCATGTATTAGCAAAGGCTGGCTGTAATAGTTTAAGTCCTGTGGTGTGGTTTGATGCTCCATCGGAGATGATTGTGCCTGTGTTATGTAAAGAACTTTGTGGGGTTGGTGATTAATGAATACAGCAGCATTTTTTCTCAAAAAAAAAAAGAAAAAAAAAGTTGCACATTCAGTTTAGGGAAGAGTCCTAGTCCAACTTTGCCTTTGAGTTTTATGTGCAAGGCCAACCTCTATATAATGAGGCAGCCATCGTTATTGTGAGTTAAGTCAAGAAGTCTAATCCCCAATCTTGAACTCTCTGTTTCTGCCTGTCCTAATTCTGGTGCCCTGTCCCCTGCACCTCTCCTGCTATCATGGCTCCACCAACAGGGGGCCGCAAGGGTCCTGTTCCCCGGGCTCCTACCTATCACTTTTATCGTCTACGCTCAATCCGTGTTCATGACACAAGTTGTTTTCTTTCTTTCCCTTATCCAATTAGTGCACTTATTTCCTAATAATTTTGTATTAGCACATCAGGATGCATGGTCTTCTTTCACTGAGATCAACACAGTACTTTTGATAATCCAATAAGATACTAAGATCCTGTACAAATTTAATGACAGAATTGGTCCGACTGAGGAGGCTGCTTTCAGGGTTATATTTACAGGCTATCTTCTACCGTTTTCTCTTTCTTAATCAACGATAGGTAAAAACGTCCTGCCACTAAGTACATTTTTTGCTTTTATTTTCTTATTATTCGTTTTTCTCCTTGTTGTGCACCTCTATTTTACGCTCTTTGTAGTGTCCCTCAGCAACGCACGGAATCTTGTCTAGTTCCCCTATGTAGTGATACATGTAAGTTAATGTCTCCAGATCCTAAAAAGAACTACCTCCTTCTCTGGGGCTATAGTTTACAAATTTCACCCCAATAAGTGTAACCATAAATGGCCAGGATCATATGCTACTTAAAATCATCATCAATTCTTTGGATACTCACGAAATGAATCATCATTACGCCAAATTCAAATATAACCATCCAATGGTTAAAGAACGTCCTAACGGTTTAAAGTAGTTATTGTCATAAATAACACAACAGGAAAACCTCAAAACCAACAAAATAACAAAAAAAGAGGCATTCATAACAAAATTGACAAGATAAGAAGAAATGTCAATAACTGCCCCGTTATTTCCGGTAAACTCTTCCCTCCAATATAAGTAAACGTCTCGCGCACAATCCATCACCATGTTCCAATCCTTCGCCCAGTGTCTTCAAAAGTCGTTTTGTGATACTTCATTTCAAAGGTGTTATGAAACGAAGTACCGCGAAACGAAGGCGGGCACTATCCATCACCATGTTCCAATCCTACGCCCACAGCGTGTTTGGCAGCGACGGGTAGATGGAATGGGAATTTAGAGATAGGAGTTTGCAGAGGGATTATCATGGGAAATTGATATTAAATCCCATTCCTTTGATTGGCATGTGTGAAGGAAATTAGACTAGAGAATTTAAGAGACTTAACTGCCTCTGTTTGGTTGGTAGGATTAGGCAGGGGAATAGGAAACTTTCAACGACGTCCATTCGCTTGCGCACGTAACCAATAAACTGAATCGTTCCCGTTTCAATCAAGGGTTTTTTAGTCTCACATAGCTTAACCTCCCATTCCCAATCTTTAAGTCCCTCCAACCAAACACGCTGCCAGTGTCTTGAAAAGTCGTTTCGATAGTCCCCGCCTTTCCTCCACTTTTATTCACCCCGGTAATAGAAAACCTCCCTTCTGCAAGACCTTTTGCTTTCTCTTCATCCTTCGATGCAACCGTCCTTAGGTAGCACCGACAGCCATTCATCACCACCCCCAAGAATCTAATAACGATCAAATACACAAAAACACCACAAATCTAAAGAATCGAGGTGCGGAGAAGAGGGGCGAGAACAACCTTTGAACTTGGTACCATCGTAAGCGATCACCATCCGCCACTTGCGCGAGATCCCCGCCGCCGCTGAATCTGCGTCGTCCGCCCCCGCGCGCAGCACGGCGTGGAGGCTGCCATCCACGAGCTGTCGCCGCCCGTCGAATATACAGACCAAGAAGCCACTCCATGTGAGATGCGTATGTAGATCGTAGGAAGGAGTGCGCAGAAAGACAGGAGGACAAAGCTTATACCGAGATGTTTCCGGCAGCAGCGCGAGGGGGGGTGGCGAACCGAACGGCGGCTAAACCCAGCATATCCAATTCTCAATCTGATGCAGCTCAAAAAAAATAAAAATCTCAATCTGATGCAGAGCAATAGAGCGAACAGCGGAGATGGTCTTCCCAAACAAACAAAACAAAGGATTGTTCAAAAAAAAAAGAAAAAAAGAGGACGCTCCCTCGACCGATGCCAGCTGGGATCGGTCACGTCCCGAGCCGTCCGATGGCTCACGTAGCAGTTCGTTCGATTAGATCGCTGCTACACATCTTCTACTCATCCTCCTCTCTCTTCGATTGGTGTCTCCACATTGTGCCACCACACTCGCAACGAGGTTTGGCACTTTGGCTATGCGAGCGGGATGGGAATGGTTACGGAGAACAAATTTTTATCGTCCATGGCAGGGCTTAACGCTTATGGTGGACAAAGAGGGTAGAGCAGTTTTCGATAGCATGGTGCTCATCAAAGTTGGAGCTGGTGACCAGGTACCGTTCTAGACCGAGATGGATGTGGGCATCTTCAACGGTAGTAAGATATTTATTGATAGATTTTGACACAAGATTTTTAAAGATGTGTCATGCAATAAATGAGGAAAAAGAGTAAGGTTGTATGTAAATTAACCAACACTCTTGCACAAGATTCAATGTAAAATGAGAGAGCACTTTATTTATTATCTCACATCCTATTAGGCAAACTAGATACAACATATTGAAGTAGTTGTATGTTAAAATATTGATTGATGACATGTCATATTTTACCAACAAGCTAACCAACAAACTGTTGGAGATGCCCTGATGTATCCGAGACTTCAAGGATGACAACATCGCTCCACTTATCGTCACCGCGGTTGACACGTGGACCAAGCGGAGAAGAACCGTGCAGCAAGCTCTCATAGACGTTACTTGGATGCACAACATCAAAGGTGAGCTCTCCTTTATGGCGCACATCCAATTGAATATTGATCCATTTGCAACATGTTATTGCGGCGTTGGCTAGGAATGAGTTCGAGGAGGATCTCTTTTGTTGGCCTTGCGATGCATCCGATGCTTACACAACGAAGACCACAACGAAGGCGAGTGGAAAGCGGATGAAAGATGGACTGCTCTCGTGCCCCCCCCCTCCCGAGCGACCCCGCGCCCTCGACGGCGACCGCCGCGCCCGTGCCATCCCAGTCACCGGCGTGCGCCTCGTAAACATCTGCACCCTCTCCCGTCGTCGCCCCTCGCTCGACGACCCCTCCTCCGACCCTTGCCTCCCTCGTGCGTGTTGAGTAAATAGGCAATTTTCTGATTAGATTATTCCACGAAATAATCACTAGCATGGCATTGACTAGATTCATGAGATACTCATAATTGATCATGGCATCGCGTACTAGACAGATAGTACATATATCTACGCAAATCATCAGTACGCCTAAGACAATAATAAGTAGGAGCAGAATAAACAAGTTATACCCTCCGATCGGCCAGTTGGTCGTAGCAGTAGCAGTAGCGGCGGCAGCATCCTCGGCCGCCTTCTTGTCAGCTTCGGCCTTCTCGCGGGCGAGACGGTCGACGCCGGTTGGTGAAGACATGGCGATCACGAAGGCGATGTGGATGTAGATGAAGCAGACGGACGGAGTCGAGCAGTCGCTTAGTCGCTCCCCAAAAACCTAATCGCCCCTTTCCCGTACAAGATCCGGAGAGGCGGGGTTTCGGAGGCCTACTCTCTCGTCGATCGTGTACGCGGTGAACGGGGCGGAGTCGCCGGCGGCAGCAGCAGCAAAAGGAACGTCTGAGTCGCTAATGGCCCACGGTCCGACGTCTCAGATCATGGCGCGTCCGTTACGTACTCTCTGTTCCTGACCGGCAAAAATAAACGCGTACGTATGAGCTCGGCTCAGCTCATTCCCGTAACCCATGGCGCGTCGTGGCGAGGCAAGCGACGAAGGAGGAGAGCGCGAGGGTTCTTCTCTTCTCATGCTCGAACAACATGTAACAAGAGAGACCCTTATAAAGGTGTCCAACTCCTTCTCCACTAGCAGGGTGGGACTAAACTTTCCACCGCCCCTTGCCATACCACCACCTATATGGGCCCTTAGAAATTTCCGAAATTGTCTCATGGGCCTTAAGCCCATCTCAGATTTCAACAGTGCGCCCCCCTTGGGCCGACTTGGCGGAGGCTGCTGACCTCGCAGCGGGCGTTCCCGTCGTGTAGCACGCCGGCTCGCCCCTTCATCCACCCCACAGCCTCTTGGCACGATCCAGCAGGGACGGCGGCATCTCGTTGTCTCGCGTTCCCGTCGGAGTGCTCCGCGAGGGTCCAAGGGTCCGCCTTGTGTGGGATGGGTGAGCGCAACCGCCGTTAGTGGGGCATCGTCGGCCGGTCGAATGTCGTCCCTGCTTAGTCCTCGTGGCGCCGCTCCAGGATGCACTGTGTCGCCCGTGCTCCTCCCAGTTCGTCGGCGGCCGGACCACCAGCTCCCCCCACTACTGAAATTCGGAAATTTGCCGTCTACCAAAGCGGACGGCAAAGGGTGCAACCACCGACGGCAAAGGCTTTGCCGTCGGTCAGCTGACGGCAAATTAGACGGCAAAAAAATCCGGTGAAGAGGTTCTTTGCCGTCTGCTTTCCCAAAGCGGACGGCAAAGAATCTTTGCCATGAGGGGGCAGACGGCAAATTAACTGGGACGGCATATATTGCAACGTCCCTGTTAAGTGTTAATGGCAGGCCTCCTCCCTTTGTCGTCTGCCTTCCCCCCTTTGCCATGTGGGGGCAGACGGCAAAGAGGGGAGAAAGAGAGGGCAGATTCCCCCCCTTTGCCGTCTGCCTCCCCCCCTTTGTCATGTGGGGGCAGACGGCAAAGAGGGGAGACAGAGGGGGCAGATTCCCCCCTTTGTCGTCTGCCTCCCCCCCTTTGCCATGTGGGGGCAGACGACAAAGAGGGGAGAGAGAGGGGGCAGATTCCCCCCTTTGCCGTCTGCCTCCCCCCTTTGCCATGTGGCGGCAGACGGCAAAGAGGGGAACCAGCCCCTTTTTTATTTATTTTTTGTTATATCCAACATTTTTAACAATAATCAGGATATATATATATATATTTGACATAAATAAATTTCTTTCCGTACTCATAACCATATTAAAATAACCTCTTATATCCAGCTTTCAAGTTGCATCCATGTGCATACAAAGTTTCATATATTACACCAGTTTCATCCACGTGCATACAAAGTTTCATATATTCATATACTACAATAGTTTCAATACAACCCATGGTACAAGAAATCATCTTCAAGCATTCCATCAATATTTTCCAAGCTTCCCGTGAAGTGAAGGTAATCTGCAAAATGACAAATAAGAAAGTTAGAAGAATAATACTAGATGAAGTGGTGTGTATATAGGTTATTTCGGAGAGAAATTAGCTAAGTATAGACCATTTAGGAGCTCACTAAGCTAATTATGTCATTTAGGTGGAACCCTAGCTAACTATAGGCCGTTTCGGAGCTAACTTGGGTAAAAATAGGTCATTCCGGAGCAAACTATGCTTATTAAGCCATTTTTGATCTAGCTAGGCTAATTATAGTCCATTTAATACCTAAGTTAGGGGGAATAGGTCATGTTGCAGCTACGTAAGCCTTATTATGTCATTTAGGAGAGCACTTAGCTAACTATAGGTCAAATTTTATTAAATAGACCATTTAGGAGCTAACTAAGCTAATTATGTCATTTCGTAGGATAATTAGCCAAGTATAGGTCATTTTTTATTAAATAGGTCATTTTGGAGCTAACTAAGCTAATTATGTCATTTAGATGGATAATTAGCCAATTTAGGCTTTCTTGGATGAGACTAAGCTACGTAGAAGAACAGAAAAAGAATAAGAAGTAAAAGAAGGAGGAGGAGGAGGAGAAGGAGGAGAAGGAGAAGGAAGAGGAGAAGAAGAAGAAAAGAAGAAGGAGAAGGAGAAGGAGGAAGAAGGAGGAAGAAGAAGGAGAAGGAGGAGTTCCTTCTCCTTCTTCTCCTCCTTCTTCTCCTTCTTCTTATCCTCCTCCCTCCCCTTCTTCTTCTTCTCCTCTTCTTCTTCTTCCTTCCTTTCATTTTTCCTCTTTCTTCTCGTCTTGTCCCCTTCTTCGGGCTAAATTGGCTAAGAATGCCTTTTTGGAGCTAATTATATCAGTTCGAGGATAATTAGCTAAGTATAGATCATTTTTTTATTAAATAGGTCATTTTGGAGCTAACTAAGCTAATTATGTCATTTAGATGGATAATTAGCCAATTTAGCCTTTCTTGGATGAGTCTAAGCTACATAGAAGAAGAGAAAGAGAAGAAGAAGTAAAAGAAGGAGGAGGAGGAGAAGGAGAAGGAAGAGGAGAAGAAGAAGAAAAGAAGAAGGAGAAGGAGAAGGAGGAAGAAGGAGGAAGAAGAAGGAGAAGGAGGAGCTCCTTCTCCTTCTTCTCCTCCTCCTTCTTCTCCTTCTTCTTATCCTCCTCCCTCTCCTTCTTCTTCTTCTCCTCCTCTTCTTCTTCCTTCCTTTCAATTTTCCTATTTCTTCTCGTCTTGTCCCCTTCTTCAGGCTAAATTGGCTAAGAATGCCTTTTTGGAGCTAATTATGTCATTTCGAGGATAATTAGCTAAGTATAGGTCATTTTTTATCAAATAGGTCATTTTGGAGCTAACTAAGCTAATTATGTCATTTAGATGGATAATTAGCCAATTTAGCCTTTCTTGGATGAGTCTAAGCTACGTAGAAGAAGAGAAAGAGAAGAATAAGTAAAATAAGGATGAGGAGGAGGAGGAGGAGAAGGAGAAGGAATAGGAGAAGAAGAAGAAAAGAAGAAGGAGAAGGAGAAGGAGGAAGAAGGAGGAAGAAGAAGGAGAAGGAGGAGCTCCTTCTCCTTCTTCTCATCCTTCTTCTTATCCTCCTCCCTCTCCTTCTTCTTTTTCTCCTCTTCTTCTTCTTCCTTCCTTTCATTTTTCCTCTTTCTTCTCCTCTTGTCCCCTTCTTCGGGCTAAATTGGCTAAGAATGCCTTTTTGGAGCTAATTATGTCATTTCGAGGATAATTAGCTAAGTATAGGTCATTTTTTATTAAATAGGTCATTTTGGAGCTAACTAAGCTAATTATGTCATTTAGATGGATAATTAGCCAATTTAGCCTTTCTTGGATGAGTCTAAGCTACGTAGAAGAATATAAAGAGAAGAAGAAGTAAAAGAAGGAGGAGCAGGAGGAGGAGGAGGAGAAGGAGAAGGAAGAGGAGAAGAAGAAGAAAAGGAGAAGGAGAAGGAGAAGGAGAAGGAGGAAGAAGGAGGAAGAAGAAGGAGAAGGAGGAGCTCCTTCTCCTTCTTCTCCTCCTTCTTCTCCTTCTTATCCTCCTCCCTCTCCTTCTTCTTCTTCTCCTCTTCTTCTTATTCCTTCCTTTCATTTTTCCTCTTTCTTCTCCTCTTGTCCCCTTCTTCGGGCTAAATTAGCTAAGAATGCCTTTTTGGAGCTAATTATGTCATTTCGAGGATATTTAGCTAAGTATAGGTCATTTTTTATTAAATAGGTCATTTTGGAGCTAACTAAGCTAATTATGTCATTTATATGGATAATTAGCCAATTTAGCCTTTCTTGGATGAGTCTAAGCTACGTAGAAGAAGAGAAAGAGAAGAAGAAGTAAAAGAAGGATCAGGAGGAGGAGAAGGAGAAGGAGAGGAGAAGAAGAAGAAAAGAAGAAGGAGAAGGAGAAGGAGGAAGAAGGATGAAGAAGAAGGAGAAGGAGGAGCTCCTTCTCCTTCTTCTCCTCCTTCTCCTTCTTCTTATCCTCCTCCCTCTCCTTCTTCTTCTTCTCCTCTTCTTCTTCCTTCCTTTCATTTTTCCTCTTTCTTCTCCTCTTGTCCCCTTCTTCGGGCTAAATTGGCTAAGAATGCCTTTTTGGAGCTAATTATGTTATTTCGAGGATAATTAGCTAAGTATAGGTCATTTTTTATTAAATAGGTCATTTTGGAGCTAACTAAGCTAATTATGTCATTTAGATGGATAATTAGCCAATTTAGCCTTTCTTGGATGAGTCTAAGCTACGTAGAAGAAGAGAAAGAGAAGAAGAAGTAAAAGAAGGAGGAGGAGGAGGAGGAGGAGAAGGAGAAGGAAGAGGAGAAGAAGAAGAAAAGAAGAAGGAGAAGGAGAAGGAGGAAGAAGGAGGAAGAAGAAGGGGAAGGAGGAGCTCCTTCTCCTTCTTCTCCTCCTCCTTCTTCTCCTTCTTCTTATCCTCCTCCATCTCCTTCTTCTTCTTCTCCTCTTCTTCTTCTTCCTTCCTTTCAATTTTCCTATTTCTTCTCGTCTTGTCCCCTTCTTCGGGCTAAATTGGCTAAGAATGCCTTTTTGGAGCTAATTATGTCATTTCGAGGATAATTAGCTAAGTATAGGTCATTTTTTATCAAATAGGTCATTTTGGAGCTAACTAAGCTAATTATGTCATTTAGATGGATAATTAGCCAATTTAGCCTTTCTTGGATGAGTCTAAGCTACGTAGAAGAAGAGAAAGAGAAGAATAAGTAAAATAAGGAGGAGTAGGAAGAGGAGGAGGAGAAGGAGAAGGAATAGGATAAGAAGAAGAAAAGAAGAAGGAGAAGGAGAAGGAGGAAGAAGGAGGAAGAAGAAGGAGAAGGAGGAGCTCCTTCTCCTTCTTCTCCTCCTTCTTCTCCTTCTTATCCTCCTCCCTCTCCTTCTTCTTTTTCTCCTCTTCTTCTTCTTCCTTCCTTTCATTTTTCCTCTTTCTTCTCCTCTTGTCCCTTCTTCGGGCTAAATTGGCTAAGAATGCCTTTTTGGAGCTAATTATGTCATTTCGAGGATAATTAGCTAAGTATAGGTCATTTTTTATTAAATAGGTCATTTTGGAGCTAACTAAGCTAATTATGTCATTTAGATGGATAATTAGCCAATTTAGCCTTTCTTGGATGAGTCTAAGCTACGTAGAAGAATAGAAAGAGAAGAAGAAGTAAAAGAAGGAGGAGGAGGAGGAGGAGGAGGAGAAGGAGAAGGAAGAGGAGAAGAAGAAGAAAAGGAGAAGGAGAAGGAGAAGGGGGAAGAAGGAGGAAGAAGGAGAAGGAGGAGCTCCTTCTCCTTCTTCTCCTCCTTCTTATCCTTCTTATCCTCCCCCCTCTCCTTCTTCTTCTTCTCCTCTTCTTCTTATTCCTTCCTTTCATTTTTCTTCTTTCTTCTCCTCTTGTCCCCTTCTTCGGGCTAAATTGGCTAAGAATGCCTTTTTGGAGCTAATTATGTCATTTCAAGGATAATTAGCTAAGTATAGGTCATTTTTTATTAAATAGGTCATTTTGGAGCTAACTAAGCTAATTATGTCATTTAGATGGATAATTAGCCAATTTAGCCTTTCTTGGATGAGTCTAAGCTACGTAGAAGAAGAGAAAGAGAAGAAGAAGTAAAAGGAGGAGGAGGAGGAGGAGGAGAAGGAGAAGGAGAGGAGAAGAAGAAGAAAAGAAGAAGGAGAAGGAGAAGGAGGAAGAAGGATGAAGAAGAAGGAGAAGGAGGAGCTCCTTCTCCTTCTTCTCCTCCTTCTCCTTCTTCTTATCCTCCTCCCTTTCCTTCTTCTTCTTCTCCTCTTCTTCTTCTTCCTTCCTTTCATTTTTCCTCTTTATTCTCCTCTTGTCCCCTTCTTCGGGCTAAATTGGCTAAGAATGCCTTTTTGGAGCTAATTATGTCATTTCGAGGATAATTAGCTAAGTATAGGTCATTTGCTATTAAATAGGTCATTTTGGAGCTAACTAAGCTAATTATGTCATTTAGATGGATAATTATCCAATTTAGCCTTTCTTGGATGAGTCTAAGCTACATAGAAGAAGAGAAAGAGAATAAGAAGTAAAAGAAGGAGGAGGAGGAGGAGGAGGAGAAGGAGAGGAGAAGAAGAAGAAAAGAAGAAGGAGAAGGAGAAGGAGGTAGAAGGAGGAAGAAGAAGGAGAAGGAGGAGCTCCTTCTCCTTCTTCTTATCCTCCTCCCTCTCCTTCTTCTTCTTCTCCTCTTCTTCTTCCTTCCTTTCATTTTTTCTCTTTCTTCTCCTCTTGTCCCCTTCTTCGGGCTAAATTGGCTAAGAATGCCTTTTTGGAGCTAATTATGTCATTTCGAGGATAATTAGCTAAGTATAGGTCATTTTTTATTAAATAGGTCATTTTGGAGCTAACTAAGCTAATTATGTCATCTAGATGGATAATTAGCCAATTTAGCCTTTCTTTGATGAGTCTAAGCTACATAGAAGAAGAGAAAGAGAAGAAGAAGTAAAAGAAGAAGGAGGAGGAGGACGAGGACGAGAAGGAGAAGTAGAGGAGAAGAAGAAGAAAAGAAGAAGGAGAAGGAGAAGGAGGAAGAAGGAGGAAGAAGAAGGAGAAGGAGGAGCTCCTTCTCCTTCTTCTCCTCCTTCTCCTTCTTCTTATCCTCCTCCCTATCCTTCTTCTTCTCCTCTTCTTCTTCTTCTTCCTTCCTTTCATTTTTCCTCTTTCTTCTCCTCTTGTCCCCTTCTTCGGGCTAAATTGGCTAAGAATGCCTTTTTGGAGCTAATTATGTCATTTCGAGGATAATTAGCTAAGTATATGTCATTTCTTATTAAATAGGTCATTTTGGAGCTAACTAAGCTAATTATGTTATCTAGCTATCTTTTATTAAAACACTAGAAATAACATACCTAAGTTAGGGTCAAGCACGGCGGCTCTGGCTTGTTTCACGTGGAGAAGGCTGACCTGGAGAAGGCTCGACTGTAGAAGGGTCGTGCGATGCGTTTCGGGAGATATTCTGCACCAAACATCGTTTGCAATGTGTAGTTAGCATGAGGACACTCTTAAGATCACTTCACTGAAATGAAACTCACCGTCCCCGCCACGTTAATGACTGGCATCAGCGGAGGGACTTGGCCGTTCTTCTCGCACATAGACTGTACATTTGGTTTCGACAAGTAAAACTTTTTATTTATTAATGAAACGGACATTCAAATGCAAGATTTGAAATAACATGAAGAAGAAACTTATCACGAAGAGCTCGTATATGGCCCTGGTAGACGCATCATTCTGTGCCCTCTCCGCCTCCACCAATGCAGTCGTCCTCTCCTCCAGCTCCCTAATTTCCTTATCCTTCTCCGCCATAGCCGCCTGCATTGCCTCTCTCTCTTTCTGAATAGCAGCCTACAACACAACTCATTGTTAGCAATGTAATCATATTGGTTCCAACGCACAACATAATGCGGAAAGATAGTTGAGTCCATTAAACTAACCTCGATGGCGAGCTCGACTGGCCGTGGACGACGTGTTATCTCTGGACAAGAGCTCGTTTGGGGTGCCTTTATCTGCCGGAGAGAGCTAGGACAACGTATAAGGCCGTCTACAATGGCGATCGAGCCATGGGGCCTCCCATTGCCAGCTATCATCACCATCTGTGGATCAATAGGCCCCTCGCTCGGGTTAAAGTCCTCGTCTTTCCTCGCCTTCCCGTGAACTCTGTACTTCACGAGCTTGTCGTGGGAGGAGATGTTGGTGAAGTTTTCTGGATGCTCGAGGTCAGACTCAGAGAATGCCTTGACCTTCTTGTACGAGGCAGTATGGGCCATCGCATACATGTCGTACATCTGTGGCGCCTCCGTCTTATTGTGACGCGCCTAAAAGAGAGAGAGAGGAAAACTGTATTGGTAAAGGGCTCAAGATAGCATTAAGAATGAATTGCATGAGGCATGAAGCAAACCACATACCCAGTTCTCGCCAAATTGGATTAAGTTGACGCTCCCTTGATGGTGTGGCACGCCAACCATTTTGCCACGCCTCTCCTTGGCGTTGTTGTGGCTGGCCTCCCACGTTTCGGAGCACCACTGATCCACCAAGGCCTCCCAACAATCCATCTTATCCACACACCATCTCGGGGGCACCTAAGTTAATAAAGAGAAATTTGAGCGCGTAAGAACCAGATCAAGGAAACTAACTACAAAGCCTTAATAATATGTAATTACCTTCATGTAATGCTCCTTCTCCATCTTAGCATCATGGCACTTCGCCTTGTCAAGCCTAATACGCCGCATGGCATAGTAGTCTCGAACAGCCTGCACCCAAGCCTCGTGCCGAAAGTTTTGAAGTAGGCGGCGACATTCGGTTTCGATAACCTTTGCCGCGTCCTCCTCGTATCCCTCCTCACACCTGTAGTAGGTCTGCAAACGAGACAACACCGATTAGTACAATAAATAGGTATGGTTGATTTATAATCGTGTGAAAGAGAAATTACCCAGAACTTTCAGATCACCATGTCCGCCCTCGTGTCACACAAAACACCGTCGATCTCCACCTCCGGCGGGGCCGGGGCACCCAAGTAGTGCTCCCAGGTCATTCCTACCTCTCGCTCCCGACCGGGCAACGTAACAAACCTTGGGAAGTTTTGACGGCAAAGAACACCAAGGACGTTGTTGGGCTTGCGGACACCCTTGGCAACAATCCAACCCCTACAGTATGACAAATTAAAGCCAAAACATTAGATATTTGAGAAAACGCGAAGGCAAAAGGTTAAATAAGAGTAAATTAACTTACTTGTCCCCATTTGGCCTAATTGACCACCTCTGCTCGGGGGTCGCTGGCACGAGCAGGAGCCCCGAACTACCATGCTGGTAGACGGTAGCCCCCTCACCCAGCTCCTCGTCGCTACCAGCATGGCCACTTGGCTCAGGCCAGGTATCCCACTGGGTCTCTTGGGACGTACCCTCATCCCTGCTTTGCTCCGGAGTCGCTGGAAGGAAGCCTCTGGGACACGAGTCTCGTGGGTCGAAGGCTCGTCGACCTGAGGCTCGTCGACCCGAGGCTCGTGAACCGGAGACCGTGTAGCCTCCACCTCAGACGAATGCACCCTAGAAGTCCTGTGCTCAGGTGAATCAGCTTGGGGTGGTGGCGGAGACCGTGTAGCCCTACCTCTCCCGCGGCCACATGTACCTTTAGTACAACATAAATACCAACATGAGTAATAAAATGTATATAAATACCAATATGCATACAACATGGGTACAACATAAATACCAACATGAATACAACGTGTACCTTTAGTGCCTCTCGGCTTCGCGGGGGGTCGACCTCCTCTCATGGGGGGCGCTCCTTGCAAAGTAGAGAGCAACACTCTCCGAAGAGGCGAGGCAGGAATGGAAGTACCCATCCCATCACCCGCCGACGAAGAAGCAGTCGTGGAGTGCTTTCGACCCTTTCCCACCATCTTTCAACACCTGTCATGACAAAGAGTAAATGAAATTAGTACAACATAAATACCAACAGGAGTAATAAAATGTATATAATTTAAGTGTATCATCGTCATAAATACCAACATGACTAATAAAAATTGAATACCTAACATGAACTTAAAATTTATATATAGTATAATAGTTGAATACCTGACATGAACTAATAACAATCGTCCTCATCTATATATGCTTCGGGTGTTGGGGAACGTTGCATGGGAAACAAAAAATTTCCTACGCACACGAAGACCTATCATGGTGATGTCCATCTACGAGAGGGGATGAGTGATCTACGTACCCTTGTAGACCGTACAGCAGAAGCGTTAGTGAACGCGGTTGATGTAGTGGAACGTCCTCACGTCCCTCGATCCGCCCCGCGAACAGTCCCGCGATCAGTCCCACGATCTAGTACCGAACGGACGGCACCTCCGCGTTCAGCACACGTACAGCTCGTCGATGATCTCGGCCTTCTTGATCCAGCAAGAGAGACGGAGAGGTATAAGAGTTCTCCGGCAGCGTGACGGCGCTCCGGAGGTTGGTGATGACCTTGTCTCAGCAGGGCTCCGCCCGAGCTCCGCAGAAACGCGATCTAGAGGAAAAACCGTGGAGGTATGTGGTCGGGCTGCCGTGGAAAAGTCGTCTCAAATCAGCCCTAAAACCTCCGTATATATAGGTGGGACGGAGGGGACCTTGCCTTGGGGCTCAAGGAGCCCCAAGGGGGTCGGCCGAGTCCAAGGGGGAAGGCTCCCGCCCCCAAACCGAGTTGGACTTGGTTTGGTGGGTGGGAGTCCTTCCTTCCCTTCCCACCTCCTTTTTTTCTTTTCTCTTTGATTTTCTTTCCTAGGCGCATAGGGCCCTTTTGGGCTGCCCCACCAGCCCACTAAGGGCTGGTGCGCCACCCTCAAGGCCTATGGGCTTCCCCGGGGTGGGTTGCCCCCCCGGTGAACTCCCAGAACCCATTCGTCATTCCCGGTACATTCCCGGTAACTCCGAAAACCTTCCGGTAATCAAATGAGGTCATCCTATATATCAATCTTCGTTTCCGGACCATTCCCGAAACCCTCGTGACGTCCGTGATCTCATCCGGGACTCCGAACAACATTCGGTAACCAACCATATAACTCAAATACGCATAAAACAACGTCGAACCTTAAGTGTGCAGACCCTGCCGGTTTGAGAACTATGTAGACATGACCCGAGAGACTCCTAGGTCAATATCCAATAGCGGGACCTGGATGCCCATATTGGATCCTACATATTCTACGAAGATCTTATCATTTGAACCTCAGTGCCAAGGATTCATATAATCCCGTATGTCATTCCCTTTGTCCTTCGGTATGTTACTTGCCCGAGATTCGATCGTCAGTATCCGCATACCTATTTCAATCTCGTTTACCGGCAAGTCTCTTTACTCGTTCCGTAATACAAGATCCCGCAACTTACACTAAGTTACATTGCTTGCAAGGCTTGTGTGTGATGTTGTATTACCGAGTGGGCCCCGAGATACCTCTCCGTCACACGGAGTGACAAATCCCAGTCTTGATCCATACTAACTCAACTAACACCTTCGGAGATACCTGTAGAGCATATTTATAGTCACCCAGTTACGTTGCGACGTTTGATACACACAAAGCATTCCTCCGGTGTCAGTGAGTTATATGATCTCATGGTCATAGGAATAAATACTTGACACGCAGAAAACAGTAGCAACAAAATGACACGATCAACATGCTACGTCTATTAGTTTGGGTCTAGTCCATCACGTGATTCTCCTAATGACGTGATCCAGTTATCAAGCAACAACACTTTGTTCATAATCAGAAGACACTGACTATCTTTGATCAACTGGCTAGCCAACTAGAGGCGTGCTAGGGACGGTGTTTTGTCTATGTATCCACACATGTAAATGAGTCTTCATTCAATACAATTATAGCATGGATAATAAACGATTATCTTGATACAGGAATTATAATAATAACTATATTTATTATTGCCTCTAGGGCATAATTCCAACAGCCTCCCACTTGCACTAGAGTCAATAATCTAGCCCTCACATCATCATGCGAATTACATTGTAATAAATCTAACACCCATACAGTTCTGGTGTTGATCATGCTTTGGCCGTGGAAGAGGTTTAGTCAGCGGGTCTGCTACATTCAGATCCGTGTGCACTTTGCATATATTTATGTCCTCTCCCTCGACGTAGTCGCGGATGAGGTTGAAGCGTCGTTTGATGTGTCTGGTCTTCTTGTGAAACCGTGGTTCCTTTGCTAAGGCAATGGCACCCGTGTTGTCACAGAACAAGGTTATTGGATTCAGTGCGCTTGGCACCACTCCAAGATCCGTCATGAACTGCTTCATCCAGACACCCTCCTTAGACGCCTCCGATGCAGCCATGTATTCCGCTTCACATGTAGAATCTGCTATGACGCTTTGCTTGGAACTGCACCAGCTTACCACACCCCCATTAAGAATAAATACGTATCCGGTTCGCGACTTAGAGTCGTCCGGATCTGTGTCAAAGCTTGCATCGACGTAACCTTTTACGGCGAGCTCTTCGTCACCTCCATATACGAGAAACATCTCCTTAGTCCTTTTCAGGTACTTCAGGATATTCTTGACCGCTGTCCAGTGATCCACTCCTGGATTACTCTGGAACCTACCTGCCATACTTATGGCCAGGCTAACATCCGGTCTAGTGCACAACATTGCATACATGATAGAACCTATGGCTGAAGCATAGGGGACGGAGCGCATATGCTCTCTATCTTCATCAGTTGCTGGGCACTGAGTCTTACTCAATCTCGTACCTTGTAAAACTGGCAAGAACCCTTTCTTGGACTGTTCCATTTTTAACCTCTTCAAAACTTTATCAAGGTATGTGCTTTGTGAAAGTCCTATCAGGCGTTTTGATCTATCCCTATAGATCTTAATGCCTAGAATGTAAGCAGCTTCTCCTAGGTCCTTCATAGAGAAACTTTTATTCAAGTAATCCTTTATGCTCTCCAAAAACTCCACGTTGTTTCCAATAAGCAATATGTCATCCACATATAATATTAGAAACGCCACAGAGCTCCCACTCACTTTCTTGTAAATACAAGATTCTCCAACCACTTGTATAAACCCAAATGCTTTGATCAGCTCATCAAAACGTTTGTTCCAACTCCGAGATGCTTGCACCAGTCCATAAATGGATCGCTGGAGCTTTCACACCTTGTTAGCATTCTTAGGATCGACAAAACCTTCGGGTTGTATCATATACAACTCTTCCTTAAGGAAACCGTTAAGGAACGCCGTTTTGACATCCATCTGCCAGATTTCATAATCGAAAAATGCAGCTATTGCTAACATGATTCTGACGGACTTAAGCATCGCTATGGGTGAGAATGTCTCATCGTAGTCAACTCCTTGAACTTGTGAAAAACCCTTTGCCACAAGTCGAGCTTTATAAACGGTCATATTGCCGTCAGCGTCCGTCTTCCTCTTAAAGATCCATTTGTTCTGAATAGCCTTGCGGCCCTCAGGTAGTACTTCCAAAGTCCACACTTTGTTCTCATACATGGATCCTATCTCGGACTTCATGGCTTCTAACCATTTGTTGGAATCTGGGCCCACCATTGCTTCTTCATAATTTGCAGGTTCATTGTTGTCTAACAACATGATTGATAAGACGGGATTACCGTACCACTCTGGAGCAGTACGTGGTCTCGTCGACCTGCGTGGTTCGATAGAAACTTGAACCGGAGTTTCATGATCATCATCATTAACTTCCTCCTCAACCGGCGTCGCAACGACAAAGGTTTCCCCCTGTCCTACGCCACCATCTAGAGGGATGAGAGGTTCGACAACCTCGTCAAGTTCTATCTTCCTCCCACTCAATTCTCTCGACAGAAACTCCTTCTCAAGAAAAGCTCCGTTTTTAGCAACAAACACTTTGCCCTCGGATTTGAGATAGAAGGTGTACCCAACTGTCTCTTTTGGGTAACCTATGAAGACGCACTTTTCCGCTTTGGGTTCCAGCTTTTCAGGCTGAAGCTTTTTGACATAAGCATCACATCCCCAAACTTTAAGAAACGACAACTTTGGCCTTTTGCCATACCACAGTTCGTATGGTGTCGTCTCAACGGATTTTGATGGTGCCCTATTTAAAGTGAATGCAGCTGTTTCTAATGCATAACCCCAAAATGATAACGGCAAATCAGTAAGAGACATCATATATCGCACCATCTCTAATAAAGTACGATTACGACGTTCGGACACACCATTACGCTGTGGTGTTCCAGGCGGTGTTAACTGTGAAACAATTCCACATTGTCTTAAGTGAGCACCAAACTCGAAACTCGGATATTCACCCCCACGATCAGACCGTAGGAACTTGATCTTCTTGTTACGATGATTTTCCACTTCACTCTGAAATTGCTTGAACTTTTCAAATGTTTCAGACTTGTGCTTCATCAAGTAGACATAACCATATCTACTCAAATCGTCAGTGAAGGTGAGAAAATAACGATATCCGCCGCGCGCCTCCACGCTCATCGGACCACACACATCGGTATGTATGATTTCCAACAAGTCACTTGCACGCTCCATAGTTCCGGAGAACGGAGTCTTAGTCATCTTGCCCATGAGGCATGGTTCGCACGTGTCAAGTGAATCAAAGTCAAGTGACTCCAAAAGTCCATCAGCATGGAGTTTCTTCATGCGCTTTACACCAATATGACCTAAGCGGCAGTGCCACAAAAATATGGCGCTATCATTGTTAACTCTAACTCTTTTGGTCTCAATGTTATGTATATGTGTATCGCTATCAAGATTCAATATGAACAATCCTCTCACATTAGGTGCATGACCATAAAAGATGTTACTCATAGAAATAGAACAACCATTATTCTGTGACTTAAAAGAGTAACCGTCTCGCATTAAACAAGATCCAGATATAATGTTCATGCTCAACGCAGGCACTAAATAACAATGATTTAAGTTCATCACTAATCCTGATGGTAACTGAAGTGAAACTGTGCCGACCGCGATTGCATCAACCTTGGAACCATCTCCTACGCGCATCGTCACTTCATCTTTCGCCAGCCTTCGTCTATTCCGGAGTTCCTGTTCCGAGTTGCAAATATGAGCAACAGAACCGGTATCGAATACCCAGGCACTACTACGAGAGCTGGTTAAGTACACATCAATAACATGTATATCAAATATACCTGATTTTTCTTTGGCCGCCTTCTTATCTGTCAGATACTTGGGGCAATTGCGCTTCCAGTGACCCATACCCTTGCAATAGTAACACTCCGTTTCAGGCTTAGGTCCAGCTTTGGGTTTCTTCGTCGGATTGGCAACAGGCTTGCCGCTCTTCTTCGAATTACCCTTCTTGCCTTTGCCGTTTCTCTTGAAACTAGTGGTCTTATTCACCATCAACACTTGATGTTCTTTACGGAGTTCAGACTCTGCGACTTTCAGCATCGCAAACAACTCACCGGGTGACTTGTTCATCCCTTGCATGTTGTAGTTCAACACAAAGACTTTATAGCTTGGCGGCAATGATTGAAGGATTCTGTCAGTGATAGCCTCTTGCGGGAGTTCAATCCCGAGCTCAGCTAGACGGTTTGAGTACCCAGACATTTTGAGCACATGTTCACTGACAGACGAGTTCTCCTCCATCTTGCAAGCATAGAATTTATCGGAGGTCTCATACCTCTCGATCCGGGCGTTCTTCTGAAAGATAAACTTCAACTCCTGGAACATCTCAAATGCTCCATGACGCTCAAAGCGGCGTTGAAGTCCCGGTTCTAAGCCATACAATACTGCACATTGAACTACTGAGTAGTCCTCCTTACGTGCTAACCAAGCGTTCTTAACATCCTAATCAGCCGTAGCGGGTGGTTCATCTCCTAGCGCAGCATTAAGGACATAATCCTTCTTCCCAGCTTGTAAGATTAGCTTAAGATTACGAGCCCAGTCTACAAAGTTGCTTCCATCATCTTTCAACTTAGCTTTCTCTAGGAACGTATTAAAATTCAGGGTGACTATCGCGTGAGCCATGATCTACAACACAAGATAATTAGAGTTTAACTTAATCAAATTATTTGCTAAACTCCCACTCAAAAAGTACATCTCTCTAGTCATTTGAGTGGTTCATGATCCACTTACACTAGCTCAAGTCCGATCATCACGTGAGTTGAGTATAGTTTCAGTGGCAAGCATCCCTATGCTAATCATATCATCTATATGATTCATGATCGACCTTTCGGTCTCATGTGTTCCGAGGCCATGTCTGCACATGCTAGGCTTGTCAATCTTAACCCGAGTGTTCCGCGTGCGCAACTGTTTTGCACCCGTTGTATGTGAACGTTGAGTCTATCACACCCGATCATCACGTGGTGTCTCGAAACGACGAACTGTAGCAACGGTGCACAGTCGGGGAGAACACAATTTCGTCTTGAAATTTTAGTGAGAGATCACCTCATAATGCTACCGTCATTCTAAGCAAAATAAGGTGCATAAAAGGATTAACATCACATGCAATTCATAAGTGACATGATATGGCCATCATCACGTGCTTCTTGATGTCCATCACCAAAGCACCGGCACGATATTCTTGTCACCGGCGCCACACCATGATCTCCATCGACGTGTTGCCATCGGGGTTGTCGTGCTACTCATGCTATTACTACTAAAGCTACATCCTAGCAAAATAGTAAACGCATCTGCAAGCACAAACGTTAGTATAAAGACAACCCTATGGCTCCTGCCGGTTGCCGTACCATCGACGTGCAAGTCGATATTTTCTATTACAACATGATCATCTCATACATCCAATATATCACATCACATCGTTGGCCATATCACATCACAAGCATACCCTGCAAAAACAAGTTAGACGTCCTCTAATTTTGTTGTTGCATGTTTTACGTGGTGACCATGGGTATCTAGTAGGATCGCATCTTACTTACGCAAACACCAGAACGGAGATATATGAGTTGCTATTTAACCTCATCCAAGGACCTCCTCGGTCAAATCCGATTCAACTAAAGTTGGAGAAACCGACACTTGCCAGTCATCTTTGAGCAACGGGGTTACTCGTAGCGATGAAACCAGTCTCTCTTAAGCGTACGAGTAATGTCGGTCCAAGCCGCTTCAATCCAACAATACCGCGGAATCAAGAAAAGACTAAGGAGGGCAGCAAAACGCACATTACCGCCGACAAAAACTTTTGTGTTCTACTCGAGAAGACATCTACGCATGAACCTAGCTCATGATGCCACTGTTGGGGAACGTCGCATGGGAAACAAAAATTTTCCTACGCGCACGAAGACCTATCATGGTGATGTCCATCTATGAGAGGGGATGAGTGATCTACGTACCCTTGTATACCATACAACAGAAGCGTTAGTGAACGCGGTTGATGTAGTGGAACGTCCTCACGTCCCTCGATCCGCCCCGCGAACAGTCCCGCGATCAGTCCCACGATCTAGTACCGAACGGACGACACCTCCGCGTTCAGCACACGTATAGCTCGACGATGATCTCGGCCTTCTTGATCCAGCAAGAGAGACGGAGAGGTAGAAGAGTTCTCTGGCAGCGTGACGGCGCTCCGGAGGTTGGTGATGACCTTGTCTCAGCAGGGCTCCGCCCGAGCTCCGCAGAAACGCGATCTAGAGGAAAAACCGTGGAGGTATGTGGTCGGGCTGCCGTGGAAAAGTCGTCTCAAATCAGCCCTAAAACCTCCGTATATATAGGTGGGAGGGAGGGGACCTTGCCTTGGGGCTCAAGGAGCCCCAAGGGGGTCGGCCGAGTCCAAGGGGGAAGGCTCCCCCCCCAAACCGAGTTGGACTTGGTTTGGTGGGTGGGAGTCCTTCCTTCCCTTCCCACCTCCTTTTTTTTCTTTTCTCTTTGATTTTCTTTCCTAGGCGCATAGGGCCCTTTTGGGCTGCCCCACCAGCCCACTAAGGGCTGGTGCGCCACCCTCAAGGCCTATGGGCTTCCCCGGGGTGGGTTGCCCCCCCCGGTGAACTCCCGGAACCCATTCGTCATTCCCGGTACATTCCCGGTAATTCCGAAAACCTTCCGGTAATCAAATGAGGTCATCCTATATATCAATCTTCGTTTCCGGACCATTCCGGAAACCCTCGTGACGTCCGTGATCTCATCCGGGACTCCGAACAACATTCGGTAACCAACCATATAACTCAAATACGCATAAAACAACGTCGAACCTTAAGTGTGCAGACCCTGCGGGTTCGAGAACTATGTAGACATGACCCGAGAGACTCCTCGGTCAATATCCAATAGCGGGACCTGGATGCCCATATTGGATCCTACATATTCTACGAAGATCTTATCGTTTGAACCTCAGTGCCAAGGATTCATATAATCCCGTATGTCATTCCCTTTGTCCTTCGGTATGTTACTTGCCCGAGATTCGATCGTCAGTATCCGTATACCTATTTCAATCTCGTTTACCGGCAAGTCTCTTTACTCGTTCCGTAATACAAGATCCCGCAACTTACACTATTTCAATCCCGTATGTTGCTTGCAAGGCTTGTGTGTGATGTTGTATTACCGAGTGGGCCCCGAGATACCTCTCCGTCACACGGAGTGACAAATCCCAGTCTTGATCCATACTAACTCAACTAACACCTTCGGAGATACCTGTAGAGCATATTTATAGTCACCCAGTTACGTTGCGACGTTTGATACACACAAAGCATTCCTCCGGTGTCAGTGAGTTATATGATCTCATGGTCATAGGAATAAATACTTGACACGCAGAAAACAGTAGCAACAAAATGACACGATCAACATGCTACGTCTATTAGTTTGGGTCTAGTCCATCACGTGATTCTCCTAATGACGTGATCCAGTTATCAAGCAACAACACTTTGTTCATAATCAGAAGACACTCACTATCTTTGATCAACTGGCTAGCCAACTAGAGGCGTGCTAGGGACGGTGTTTTGTCTATGTATCCACACATGTAAATGAGTCTTCATTCAATACAATTATAGCATGGATAATAAACGATTATCTTGATACAGGAATTATAATAATAACTATATTTATTATTGCCTCTAGGGCATAATTCCAACATCGGGGTCAATAAATGCATCATGATCATCACTATCATCAATAAATGCATCATCGCTATCACGAAGAACATGTGGAAGGCCACCATTATGTAATCGGTCAAGAAGTGACAGGTCATCCGCATCAGTAACCTCTTCTTCTTCCAGCTCTTCCTGTTCGGGCTCAGGGGTTAAGACGGATTCACTGTTGCTGTCTACTTCAATGTTCTGGGGTGAAGTAGAGCGGTTCTTGAAATGTTTCTTGGACATACGTGTTTCTTGGAAGAATTCTCCTTCATATGTGTCTGGGTTAATGTGAGGTTCGTAATCCTCTTCATTGAGGGTAGGTGGTCTAAAATGTGGTGGCACTTCATAAACGACATCCCAACCTTTGAGATTTGGATCAGTTTGGCAGGCCCACGGTAGATACAAAACTTGTGTCGCTTGTTGAGCCATAATATAGACATCGGGAACATCTAAGTGGGTGTTTTGGTTGATTTCGACTAGTCCTATATGTTCATGAGTCCTTCTAGTCTCCCTCGGCTCAAACCAATAACATTTGAAGACTACGACGGTCGGTGGGTTTTCACCATAGAATAGAAGTTCATAAATTTCTTCAACTCTTCCATAATACTCGGTGTCTCCTTCGCCGATAGCAGAGATAGAACAATTTGTAGTCTTTAGGTCGGGCATAGATAGCTCTTTGCCAAAGGTACGAAAGTGATACCCGTTGATGTTGTATTTGTCAAATGAACGGACCTTATAGTCAAAACCATTAGCGACTTGTCTCAACTCGGCGTCCATAGACTCTGCATCAGCCTACAAGTTTAATACAAAAGAATGGATGCATTAGCCGCAAATTAGACCAATAAATCAAATGGGCCCTTAATGGTAATTAATTACCCTTTGTTTGAACCAAGAGATGAAACTGGGATAGTCGCCTCCATGCTTTGCGAGAAGCTCATACTCTTCGACGGAATCCTTTTCGATGACCGCTCCATCCGAGAATTCGACGACGTATCGACTATATCAAATATCCGGGAATAAGAGTAGTTCAAAGCAATTAGTAGTTGCGGAACAATAAATTACCGAGAACTTACTCGATGTACGGCCGCACTTCTGTTAGGTTGGTGAATATATATAATGAAATGGTCCGCCATTCTTCGACATCCAACGATTTCCCTTTCGAAGCACCGGATGGTGCGAGCTTACCTTTGAATAGCCTGAGGTTGGATCGAACTTTTTCTCGATCGCCATCATTGTACCGAGGCTTTGGCTTATGCAAATGATGATTTTTGGCTTCGTAGTGTGCTGTCACGAAGTTTGCCGCCTCCTCAGTAATGAATGCCTCGGCCATCGATGCTTCAATTCTACGTTTATTTTTACACTTAGCTCGAAGCGTCTTCTGCATCCTCTCAGTTGAGTAGCACCATCGATTTTGAACGGCCCCCCCCCATTCTTGCCTCGGTCGGGAGATGCAAAATCAAATGTTGCATTGGATTAAAGAAGCCCGGTGGAAAGATCTTTTCTAATTTGCAGATCAACTCCGGCGCCAACTCTTCCATTTCATCTAGCACGCCAGGCGATAGTTCTTTCGCACAAAGAGAATGGAAGAAATAGCTCAGCTCTGCCACTACTAGCCATTCATCCTCAGGGATAAAGCCACGCAACATCACCGGCATTACCCGCTCAATCCATATGTGCCAATCATGACTCTTGAGCCCAAATATTTTCAATTTCTCAAGACTCGCTCCCCTCTTTAGATTCGCAGCATACCCATCGGGGAACATCAACCGCATTTTCACCCACAATAGCATTTCCCTCATAGCTGGCCTTTCAAGATTGAACCATGCCTTCGGCTTCGCTATGCTTTCCTTTCCTTTCCGTTGTCGCAAGTTTTGCAACGATCTATCACATAGAGCCTCGAGGTCGATTCTAGCCTTAGGATTATCTTTTGACTTCCCCTCTATGCCGAACAATGTACCAAAAATGGCCTCCGCAATATTCTTTTCAGTGTGCATCACGCAAATGTTGTGTGGGCAAAGGAGGTCTTTGAAGTAAGGGAGATCCCGTAAGCATGACTTGTGAGTCTAGGCGTGTTCCGTATTATACCCTTTGAAGTATCCTGGACGCAAAGGATCAGGCTCGAGAGCGTTTAACTGATCAAGGGTCTGTTGGCCTGTCAACGCAGCTGGTGCAGTGTTTTTGACAACTCTACCTTTGATGAAATTCTTCTTGTCTTTTCTGAACTTATGGTCAGGATCCAGGAATTGTCTATGCATGTCGAAGCAAGAATACTTGCGACCAGCCTGCAGCCAACGGAACTGAAGAGCTGCCTTGCATGTGGTGCACGGGAACCTTCCATGCACACACCAGCCAGCGAATAGCGCAAACGCCGGATAATCATGCGTCGAGTACATGTACCACACATGCATTTTGAAATTTGTTTTGGTAGCCGCGTCATAGGTCTTGATCCCATTATCCCAGGCTTCTTGCAACTCATCCTTAAGTGGCTGCATGTACACATTCATATTCTTCCCCGGATAGTTGGGCCCTGGAATTATCAACGTCAGGAAAATGTTCTTTCTTTTCATAATCTCTCCGGGTGGCAAATTTAGTGGAATGACAAATACAGGCCAACAACTGTATTGTGCTACCATCATACCATACACATTGAACCCATCCGTGCTGATGGCAACTCTAGGTTGCCTTGGATCTTCCGATTTATCCTTATGTAATGCATCGAAGTGCCTCCACGCAAAACCATCTGAAGTGTGTACCGGCATCTTGTTCCCATCCGCATCTAGTTCGGTTCTTTTGCCCAATTTGTGCCATGTCATCTGTCTGGCCATCTCTTCGAGCATGAAAAGACGTTGAAGTCTTGGTACGATTGGCAGATATCGAAGAACACTAATGGGGATTTTGGTCTGATTCTTCTCACCCATGCCGTTGTATACCACAATATACCTGGAAGAATTGCAAATGGGGCAATAGTTCAAGGCCGCATACTCAAGCCTAAATAAGGCACATCCATTCTCACAGGCATGTATCTGCTCATAGGCCTAAATAAGTACACGGAGGATTTTCTCTGACTGGTACAGGTTTGCAGGCAGTACATCGCCTTTGGGTAGAAAGCGTCCAAATATCGTCATCATCGCGTCGTAGCATTCTCTGCCTAGGTTGAATTGAGCCTTCAGAGCCATTACTTGCGCGATGGCATCCAGCTGACAAAGCTCAGTCTGCTCGTGGAGAGGACGTTTTGAAGACTCCAGCATTTCATAGAAGGACTTTGCAGATTCCTCCATCTCATCGTCCGAATCACGAGCATCATCAAAGTCTTGCACCATGTCTTCAATCCCGGTACCATGCTCGTCGGTGCGACGACGAATCACCTCAGCTCTGGCACGTTGGTCAGACTCACCATGAAAAGTCCACACCGTATAATTAGGCGTAAAACCCCACTTCTGCAGGTGTTTACCCATTTCAAACTGTGTCTGCTTTTTCCAGTTGTTGCAGTTGGGACAGGGGCACCATGTTTTATGCTGGCCATTTGCAAATGCGGCTCTCACAAACCCCCTGGTTTTTGTTAACCATTCATGGGTCATGTCTTTCTGACTAGGGTGACCACTGTACATCCAAGCACAATCACTCATGTTGCCTAGCTACCTATGGGGGCACAAGAAATAGATATATAATTCATCATCTATATTCATACGCTAATCAAGTTTGTCAGTTTTATTACGTCCATGCAACCTACACGCTAATAGGTAAAGATAGGTCCTAATCCCACCCGAGTATGTGTAGGCTGGGTTCGTTTTCCCATGCTCTGCTCCAGATGCGACGCAGAATTTCGGCAACACCTCCCCGCTGTTCTCCTGATACACGTCTTGGCAATAAGCAGAGAGGATGTGTACCCAGAGAACAACAGGGGAGGCACTGACGAAAATCCGCATCGGATCCGGAGCACAGCATATGGGAAAACAAACCCAATCTACACATACTCGGGCTGTCCATGGATAATGTTGGACAATTCGAAAGGATGGCGGTTATAAATATGCAAAGAAATGCATATTTATAGATGTCGCCCTTTCGAACGGGAGACGCATACTAGTCACGCATACTCATGATTGAAGAAACCTATAGCTAGCAAGTTTCATCGACACGAAGACCGGGACAGAGCAAATTAAGGGGGTAGGAGGAGAAGTCATTTGTGCTCACCAACAAACGCAAGGGCGGAGCTCGTCCAATGCACGTGGAGGTCGTCGAACAACTGCACATTGAAATTCACATGATCAACACAAATACGATGTTTTTATAATTAACATAATCGGAAAATATGTGACCTAACTCATAGTTTACAAAATTATGGCCCCGTGGGCCTCTAGAAGGCCGAAAAGCACCTTCTCGTTCAACAGAAGGCAGAAGAGGTGTTGGGGGTCGGGGCTTAGTGGCGTCGGGAGTCAGTGCTGTCGAGGGTCGGTGATGTCGGGTGTCGGTGGTCGGGAGTCGGGTTAAATGCGTCGATGGTCGGGGGTTAGTGTCATCGGGGGTGGAGGGTCACTAGCGTCGGGGGTTGGGGTCTTTTCGATCAACAAGAGGCCAAAGAGGTGTCGGGGGCTCGGGGTTGGGGGTTAGTGGCGTCGGGGGTCGGGGGTAGGGGGTCGGGGGTCGAGGGTCAGTGGCGTCGGGGGTCGGGGGTCGGGGGTCGGGAGTCGGGGGTTGGAGGTCGGGGGTCGGGGGTCAGTGGTGTCGGGCGTCGGGAGTTGGGGGTCGGGGGTCAGTGGTGTCGGGCGTTGGGGGTCGGGGGTCGGGTGTCAGTGGCGACGGAGGTCGGGGGTCGAGGGTCGGGGGTTGGTGGCGTCGGGCGTCGAGGGTTGGTGGCGTCGGGCGTCGGGGGTCGAGAGTCGGGTGTCGGGGGTCAGTGGTGTCGGGTGTCGAGGGTCGGGAGTCGGGTGTCAGTGGCGTCGGAGGTAGGGGGTCGAGGGTCGGGGGTTGGTGGCGTCGGGCGCCGGTGGTCGGGGGCCGCGGGTCGGGGGTCAGGGTCCTCTTCTTTCTTCTTCTCCTCTCTCCTCTTTTTCTTCTTCTTCTTCTTGATCATCTTATTATTATTATTATTCATCTTTTTTCTCCTCCTCCTCCTCCTCTTCTTCTTCTTCTTCTTTCTTTTATCTTTCTCCTCCTCTCCTCTTTCTTCTTCTTCTTCTTCTTTTTTCTTCTAGTTTATTATTCTCTTATTTTCTTCTAAGTTTTTTTCTATCTATTTTTTTTTTCTTTTCTATCTACTTTTTCTACCTAATAAACTAAGGAAAATGCTTGCCATCCTCCGGCGGATCTTAGCGAACGCGGCTGTCACCTTTTTTGCTTGACACGCGTTGAAATAAGGTCACCCACACCATGTTTTGTCGAACATATTTATGCAACAGAAGCTATGTTTCGGAAACATACGCGATGTTGCGATGGTCCACGACATATTTATATTTTCCAACAAAACATATTTTGGATATTATTTCTGCAACAAGATATGAGTTGGAAAAAATGCCACAAAATCTCAGTTGCAAATTTTTGCTACAAACATCTGTTGCAAACATTTCAGCAACAAGACGTATGTTTCAAAAATAATTCCGCAACAAGACGTGTGTTGCAGAAATAATTTTGGAACAATGCCTATGTTGCAATAATGGAGGCGTGTCCGATCGTTCGATGCTACAGATCTAACGGCTTGTGATCCGGATGATCTTTTTAAAAGATCAACCGGAGGATGCGTAGCACTCCCCATAAACTAACTAACTAATTTAACATAAAAAACAGAAAAAAAACTAAACCTAGCACTAAACTACATATTCTTCTTCTACTTTTTCTACCTTTTCTACTATTTCTTTTTATTATTCGGACTTTCTAGCAAAAAAGAAGAAGAAAAAATAGGAAAAAAATATTAGGAAAACCATACTTACCGGAGGGGAGGGCGTCGGGGTCGCCTGCACAGGGGAGGTGAGGCTGGGGCGGCGACCGGGAGGGAGGTGGGAGGGGGCGGCGGCCGGGAAGTAGGTAGGAGGGGGCGGCGGCGGCCGGGAGGGAGGTGGGAGGGGGCGGCGGCGTCTGGGAGGGACATGGGAGGGGGCGGCGGCCAGGAGGGAGGTGGGAGGGGGGCAGCGGTCGGGAGGAAGGTGGGAGGGGGCGGCGGCCGGGAGGGCGGCGGTGCGGGGTGGCTGGGGAGGGGAGCTACGGCGGCGGTGGGGTGGGCAGACGACAGCGCGCGCGCGAGAGAGAGAGGGGGGGTAGGCGGGCAGGGATTGGGTGCGGGATGGGAGCTGTTAGAGACGCCGGAGCCGTTAGGGCCATGCCCCCTTTGCCGTTTGCAAAGGGAGGGTGGCGGACGACAAAGGGGCGGGGTGGGTGGGGGTGGGGGTTCGGCCGTTGGGGGGGGGGGGGGCTTTGCCGTCTGCCCACCCTTTGCCGTCCGCATAGGGCTCCTTTGTCGTCCGCCAGCAGAAGGCAAAGAGGTGGCCGACGACAAATAAAACCTTTGCCATCAGCCACCTCTTTCCCGTCAGCACTGTGCCAACTGACGGCAAAGAGTGCCTTTGCCATGCGTCAGCAGATGGCAAAGGCAAGGCAGAAGGCAAAATTCTCAATTCCAGTAGTGCCCTCCCCCGCGGTCCCCGGCGAGGATGTCGCTTTTCTAGCCCTTCATCGCGTCCTTTGGCTCCTCCGCCCTGCAACTTCTCGTCCACCCCTCTCTGTGCCGCCCCGGGTGTGCCCCGCTCTAGCGTCCTGCCCCGGCTGTGTCGGCGGCGGTGCCCAGCTCCTCGCGGATGGAAACCCTCCCTAGGGTTGCCCTGCTTCTCGGTCGTGGCGTGCTGGGCCACCCACATAGCCCCCTCTTGGGCCTGCCGCCCGCTGGGGCCTAGCCCAACTCTTCGTGCGGAGCGGCCCACGCTGGGCCGATTTGGCTACCGCGAGGGTTTCCGCTCGCCCCCGTTCATCCCCTCACACCCGCTGCACCTCTTCCCAAACCGATTCGTGTCGCCACCTCCAATACCGCTCCCCCACCTCTCGCCCCGTCGTGTCGCTGCCGCCGGCGACCTCCCCAGCGATGCCTCACACGTGGGACAATGGCAACGACCGTCCTAAGCGGCGCAGGGAGGACTCCGCGACCTCCCGCGCCCCTCCCCTGACGATGTCCGCCACGAGGAGGACCTGCATCGGTGCCTCTACGCGCGATGACCATCGTTATCCGACCCACTCCAGCTCTCACCGCTCTCTCGCTCGGCGGTCTTCGGTCGGCTCAGACTGCCGGGGCCGGTCCTGTCCCCCCCCCCCCCTTTGCTCAGATGACTGTCGGTCCCCTCGACGTCGGTCGTTGTCCCCCGCGCGCCAGCATGACCACATCCTCTCTCCGGGACGGACCGACCGGAGCCCTCCTCCGCATCCCCGACAGCAACCTCTCCAGGCGTTGGCAGCCTCGGGCCACTACCTCCCTCCCCACTCCAATCCGCAGTTCCCTCCTTCCGGACTGGGGAATGGCAACAGGGTGCAGCGGGGACGCCAAGGTCCGACGGCAAAGAAGAAGAAGCATCAGGGCCAGGGGTGCGCTGCTGGCAACGGCATAGCGTTAGGCACCTCTTTGGCTGCCCCGAGCGCTCCGGTTCCAGTTCTCCGTGGCCCCGTGATGGATCATGTCCAGTGCTTCTACTGCGGCTTCTTCGGCCATGCTCAAGTCCCCTTCACCAACCCATTATGCTACTACATCTGCAAGGACTCGGGCCATCCCACACTTCTGTGTCTAGATCATCCAGTGACTGGTGAGCTCATGATGTACGACCATGCATCGAAGGCCTTGGCTTCTTCCACATCACAGTCCATGACCTTCCTCCTGCGGAGCCCTCCGTTCAGGCGATTTTTTTGGTCATCGGGGAGGGTGCGGCCACTCCGGAGACGCTGGAGTCCGAGCTCAACCACCTGTACCGATGTTAGTGGGACTGGCGGGTGACTCCGACTGCAACCAATGAATTCACGATGGTCTTCCCAAATGCGGTCAGCCATGGCTACGCCACCCGGAGCGGCGACCTCACTCTCGCTCTGAACAAGCTCGTCATAGACATCTCATAGCATATCTACGGCGCTTGGGCGGTTGCGGTTCTTGACACGGCATGGATTCTCTTCTCGGGCCTGTCTGACATTGTCCGCTCAGTGCCAATGATCCGCAGCATGTCCAAGTTTTTGGGCGTGGTGGTTGTGGTCGACGAGCTCTCGCTCCTCAAGGAGGAGGAGGTTAGGGTCAAGGTCAAATTCCTAGACTGCTCCAAGTTTCACTCCATGGTTCGAATCTTCTTCAATGACGAGGGATTCGACAGCAAGATCGCCCCTGAGCCGCCCAACCATGTGGGCAACCCCCACTTCATTGATGATGGTTGTGCTCGTGGTGGACAGGGAGGATATGATGACTACAATGGGCGCCACAAACATTCGCGCCACTCCAACGACGACCTCGACTGCTCCTCGTCTTCATCGGTTCCACTTGTGGTTACTTCTTACATTTACTTGTATTAATTACTTGCTTGTTATTATTGTTGCTAGCATTATATAGGTTGCTCACTTAGTTGCATATCTAGACAACCTATTTGTTCCTAAACTTAATTTGTTAAAGAAAAGCTTAAAATTATTAGTTGCCTATTCACCCCCTCTAGTCAACCATATCGATCCTTTCAATTGGTATCAGAGCAGGTTTGTTTATTAAGGGTTTCGCCACCCAAAGAGTATGGCTGGCGAAGAGGAACGGGTTGTGGTGTTGCCCGAGGCAGGGGTTGTGAACTCGATCACCCGAGAGGATCTAAATGATGCTATGTCCACTTTTTGGTCCTAAGTGGCAATCGAGGTCAAAAACATGCTCAAAGATTTCCTTGATGGCTTCAAACATTTATCGATCCGTTGCATGTAGTTAATCTCACAGCTTCGGATTCGGGGACCAACTCCGAAAAGGACAATGCTAGTAGTGATAGAAATAAATTGCCTCAAGGAACGAGTGGGGCAAATACTTTTGCCTCGGTTCCTCCTCCCGTGGTCTATGGAGGACCGGTTCACCCGCCGCATATTATTAACCTCGGTCCTCCTCCTAAACTTGTTAATAATGATTTTGCTAATTGGGTTTCTCGTATCAAGGCTCATTTGAATCACATCTCAACACAACTTTGGAGAAACGTTGAGCGAGGCTACTACCCACATGATCCAAGCAACCTCACTCCAATATAAGAGGTCGACAATCAGCTCAATCACTCAGCCTTGTTCATCCTTCAAGCAACAATTCCAATTGAAGATCTTGCTCATTCGCGTCCCTTCACTCATGCCAAAGATTGTTTGGTGCACATCATTTCCATATACAAGGGAAGCTCAAGTATTCAACGGTCTAACTATAAAGTGGTCCTTGATGAGGCCGATGAATTTGTTATGATTGAGGATGAGGACCCTCGTGAGCTCTACGGAAGAGTGACAACGCTTTCCGTTGCTCTTCAAGATCATGAAAGCAAAGATGTGGATGACAACTAGATCAAGCATACGTTTCTCAAGGCTATCATGCCGTTCAACAAGTCCATGTCCTCCATCATCAGTCAAAGGCCGGACTTTCACTCCTTGTCCTCAAGCGATGTGTTGGATGAGTTCATTGCCATGAGCATATTGAACAAGACCGCTGACAATGCTCTAGCTTGTGTTCAACGGTCAATAAAAGACTCCTCCAACCTTGCTTTGAAGAACAAGGCTGTTTTGGAGGAAGCTGAAGAAGGAGAAGAGAAAATTTTCCCCAAAGACGCCAAGTATGCTTATCACGAGCACATGGCTCTTGCATCAAGGCAATTTTGGGGCAACAAGATAATCTCGAGGCCCGACTTCTCCGAGAACAACTCAAGTGGGTCCAAGGGCAAGCAACGCATGAGGACTTGCTACAACTGTGGTAATGTGAGTCATTTTGGCAGACTGGCCTTATGAGAAGAGGGAAGACAAAGGTGGCAAACTTATTCGAAAGGACAAAGCCAAGTCCTTCCCCAGGAAGAACAACTTCTCCAATAAGGTGACCCAAAAGGTGTTGGTGGCTCAACAAGAGTACCTCTCCGATGAGGATGATAACGATGACGGAAGTGGTGAGGTTATGGGAATGGCCTCTATGACTATTGCATCCTCCTCACCAAGCAAGGTGTCCCTCTTCAGCGCCCCCAATGAGAATTGCATTGCCAAGTGCCTTATGGCCAAGGCATCCAAATAGGTAACCTCAAACATCAAAAGTACCATTTCCACTACCCCTTCTCCTATGGATAGTGGAGATGAACAAGAGGAGGTAAATGTTGAGGAAAATTCCTTTGATAGATTCATGAGGAATGTCGAGGGTAAAGCCAAGAAGCTTTTTATTGCTCTGTTGGAACAACTAGGAGAGGCTAGTGACCTAATTGAAACTCATGAAGAAACTATCTCTATGTTACAAGGACGTAGTCATGACTATGCCGATGAGATAGTGGATCTGTCCATTGCTCTTGAGAAAGAGCAAGGTCTCTGTTTGGATCTTGAGGAGTCACACAATGTTGACCTTGCTAAATTACAAAAGGGTCATGATCATGCTCTTATTCTTACTTGTGCGCTCCAATCCGAAAAGGTTGCACTTGGGGTTGACCTTTATAGACTCAAGGAAGAGTTTGCCATAGTTGACAAGGCTCACAGGGCCTTGAAGAGTGTTCATGCCTCTCTAAAAGAGTCTCATATTCAACTCCAAGTAAAACTCTCTAAGGAAATATCCACATGTTCTTCTTTTGTGTTAATTGATAATTCCCATGTGGAAGGATCGATATGGTTGACCAGAGGGGGGTAAATAGGCAACTAATAAATTTTAAGCTTTTCTTTAAACAAATTAGGTTTAGCAACAAATAGGTTGACTAGACATGCAACTAGGTGAGCAACCTATACGATGCTAACAACAACAATAATAAGCAAAGAGTAAATACAAGTAAAGGTAAGAAATAACCACAAGTGGAGTCGTTGAAGACGAGGATGTGTTCCCGAAGTTCCTTCCCTTTGAAGGGAAGTACTGTTGGAAATATGCCCTAGAGGAAATAATAAAATGGTTATTATCATATTTCCTTGTTCATGATAATCGTCTATTGTTCATGCTATAATTGTATTAACAGGAAACAGTAATACATGTGTGAATAAATAGATCACAATGTGTCCCTAGCAAGCCTCTAGTTGGCTAGCTCGTTAGTCAATAGATGATCATGGTTTCCTGATCATGGGCATTAGATGTCATTGATAACGGGATCACATCATTGGGAGAATGATGTGATGGACAAGACCCAATCCTAAGCATAGCACTAGATCGTATTGTTCGTATGCTAAAGCTTTTCTAATGTCAAGTTTCTTTTCCTTCGACCGTGAGATTGTGCAACTCCCGGATACCGTAGGAGTGCTTTGGGTGTATCAAACGTCACAACGTAACTGGGTGACTATAAAGGTGCACTACGGGTACCTCCGAAAGTGTCTGTTGGGTTGGTACGAATCGAGATCGGGATTTGTCACTTCGTGTGACGGAAAGGTATCTTTGGGCCCACTCGGTAGAACATCATCATGAGCTCAATGTGACTAAGGAGTTAGTCACACGATGACGTGCTACGGAACGAGTAAAGAGACTTACCGGTAACGAGATTGAACAAGGTATAGGTATACCGACGATCGAATCTCGGGCAAGTTCTATACCGACAGACAAAGGAAATCATATACGGGATTGATTGAATCCTTGACATCGTGGTTCATCCGATGAGATTATCGTGGAGCAAGTGGGAGCCACCATGGGTATCCAGACCCCGCTGATGGTTATTGGCCAGAGAGGTGTCTCGGTCATGTCTGCATGTCTCCCGAACCCGTAGGGTCTACACACTTACGGTTCGATGACGCTAGGGTTATAGGGAATTGTTATACGAGGTTACCGAAAGTTGTTCGGAGTCCCGGATGAGATCCCGGACGTCACGAGGAGCTCCGGAATGGTCCGGAGGTAAAGATTGATATATATGACGGATGGTTTCAGATACCGGAAGTTTTTCGGGCATCACCGGTAACGTACCGGGACCACCGGGACCACCGAAGGGGGGCAACGACCCCGGGAGGTAAGGTGGGCCAAGTGGGGGTGGGAACCAGCCCCTAGGTGGGTCGGTGCACCTCCCCACTCAGCCCAATGCGAAGGGGAGAGAAAAGGGGGGCAAACCCTAAGCCAAGTGGGCCTAAGGCCCACCAGGTGGTGCGCCACCCCCTCCTCCCCCCTCTGGCCGCCGCACCTCCCATCTGGGGGGGCTGCCGCACCACCTAGGGTGGGAACCCTAGGGGTGGCACCCCCTCTCCCCTCCCCCTATATATAGTGGGCACTTTTGGCCATCGGGGATCAGACTTTTGCCTCTCCCTCGGCGCAGCCCTGCCCTTCTTCCTCCTCCTCTCTGTCGGTGCTTGGCGAAGCCCTGCCGGGAGACCTCGTCTCTCCATCGACACCACGTCGTCGTGCTGCTGGAGTTCTTCCCCAACCTCTCCCTCCTCCTTGCTGGATCAAGGTGCAGGAGACGTCACCGGGCTGCACGTGTGTTGAACGCGGAGGTGCCGTAGTTCGGCACTAGATCGGAATCGCTGCGAGTACGACTCCATCAACCGCGTTCTAGCAACGCTTCCGCTTAGCGATCTTCAAAGGTATGAAGATGCTCTTACCCCTCTCTCGTTGCTGGTCTCTCCATAGGAAGATCTGAATATGCGTAGGAAAATTTTGAATTTATGCTACGTTACCCAACAAGTACGTCTCTGTTGGAGCGATGTGAAGGCACAGTGCTCCCCAAGATGTCACTAAGGCCACCGTATTCTCCTCACGCCCTCACACAATGCGAGGTGTCATGATTCCACTAAGTGGTGCCCATGAAGGTGGCAACTGGACCTTTACAACAAGGTTGGGGTTCTCTCCATAACTTAATTGGAGGTTCCCAACAAGACCACAGAGCTTCACCACAATGAAATGTGGCTCCGAGGTGACCTCTTCCGTCTAGGGTGCTCAAACACCCAAGAGTAACAAAATCCACACAAGAACTTGAGGGAATCAATTTTTCTTTGGTGGAAGTGTAGATCTAGGTCTCCTCCTTCAATCCCTAGCAAGACAACAAGTTTGGGTGGCTAGGGAGAGAGATCGGGCAAGAAAGCTTCAGTGCATCAATGGTGGAGAGAGAGAGGTAAGAGATAAGAGGAAGGAATAAGAAAAACCTCCTTATATAGCCCCCCAGATTTCTAACTGTTACAACTATTTTGCACATGGCGGTACAACCGGTCGCTGGGCCGGTACAACCGGTGTTCCTATATTAGCGAAATAACCGGTCAACCACCGCCTACAACCGGGCCAAAACAGAAAGTTAGCCCAGAGGTGTCATCAGCCACGGCCGCTGGGCGTGGATAAGTCCCAAGCGGTACAACCGCTTGGAACACTGGTAGTACCGACTATAATTAATACAGTTGTACAACTAGACCACCACCGCCCAACAACCGCAGTGAAACGGAGTCATGACCGGTTGTGGACCCATGCAGGGCCGATACAACCGCCCATAGCAGTGGTACAACCGGTCAATTAGAAAAACAGGGGCTCCTCTCTCTCATTGATGCGATGGAACACGATGGGTGCAACAGTGTGTGAGAAGAATTGATTCACCCATAGACTTCCAATGTGGATTCCCTCTTAATAGTACGGGATCCCTACAACCAAAGAGAATAAACACGTAGGGGACACGTCTTTGATCTTTTCCGTTTGGAGGCAATACCTAACCATCTTGTGTTTAACAAATGATACCTGCATACTTGACACCTGGTTAGATAACATAGTGAGTTGTCATCATCACCAAAACACTTAAGCAGGAGAATGCCTTTATAATCTCCCCCTTTTTGGTGGATGATGACAACAACACGATTTGCATTGATGAGACAGAGCGAGGAATTGGAGCTCCCCCTTGGTTTTAGAGACCATCCATAGGGTACATACAGAAATTTAACATTAAGGAGCATATGTACGAGATAACAAGTAGAGCTTTAAATGATACGGTAATTAATAAACATAGTCACTGTAGAAACGCAAATAGTCTCCACACGATAGCTTCAAGACCAACTAACAAGCAAATAATAGTTCAACTTGAAAAACAACATGAAAGATACGATGAAATGAGTCCAAAGCCCCCCATGCAAATCCCGTCATGATATAGCTCACTCCCCCTTTGGCATCAGGACACCAAAAAGGCAAAGAGTGATGCTAGCACCCCAGTGCTCAGTAAAGCTCATCAGATCCGTCAGACTCCTCGAAATCACCACTAGCGGAATCATCATCACCATCACCATCATCACTATCAAACTCATTCGGAGCACCAGTAGCGAAGGAGGTAGCATGTTGACACGAGACCTCATCATCTATCCAAGAGATATGACCATAGATCCACTTCTCCTCACGGGTGATGGACTTCTCGGAACCACTGGCAGCCTCAAGCTTGAGAGCCCTCATAATATAGATTTGTCTGCTCCAAGCAAGCTTCTCGTTGACATGGGCTTTGTAGAGCTTCTGTTAAACATGAGCTTGGGGGTAGAAGGTCTTCTTCAACTTATCCGAGAACTTGGAGACCCAAGAGGGCTTGGCAGCCGTAGGAAGCTCAAAGTCACTGTCACTGGAAGTAGTAAAGACATCCTCAGGTGCGTCATCAGGGAAGTGAGGAGCAGCATGCTTCTTCTTCCGGAGTTGCTTGACGTCATGCTCAGTGAGATTCTCACGAGAAGAGAGAGTTCAGGCCTCCAAACTGCCCACATAGAGTTGAGGAAGCACATAATGAATGGAGAATACTTGGGGACCAATTTGTAGTAAACTGTGGAGTAGAGCTCCTCCCGTAACCATTTGGAAGCATCAAATGTGGCCCAGTGCCAGCCATCTCCCGCATAGAAACAAGCAGATCAACAAAGTAACCATGAATCTCATCTTGATTGCCCACCTTGGGCAGGAGAACATTCCGAAAAACACGGTGTAGAATAGCATATACCGGCAGCAGGTCCTTAGAGGAGCCAGCAATCCTACGCCCGGGAATGTATAAGGGAGCAAGCTTCACCTTATCCATCGGATGAGCCTGATCATGAGGACAAATCTCACCCTTCCCAGCGAGAATGGAATCATCATACCCAAGAGCATTGCAGAACGCACGCAACATGACCTCAAAAAGCTCATCACGACACATGAAGGTAAGGGTGCGAGCGTCATGAGTGCCAATGTGAACCGTGGCATAGGACTGGTGAATGAGTTGCACATCAAAGGGACAATTGAGTGTCATGAGCTTGAGCAGGTCAAATTCGCCACATAGAGTATAAGCTTCTCCAAAGTAGTCCATGTTATTCTTCGAGTGCTCAATGTCAATAGTCCACTGTTTGGCAAACTTGTTTTTGTGATAGTTATAGGGCTCACACACAATGCGCATGTGAAGCACATTCTGGACTTGGGGGGTGGTCCAGCTGGGAACAATGGGTACCGCATATGGATTCTGAGAGCGAACCTGCTCCCAATCAGCTTGCTTCCATTTGTGCACTGGCTTGGCAGATTTCTACTTTGCAGCCAAGGCTTTTGCATGGCGAGAGGGATTGGTAGGGATCACCACTTCCTCGTGTTCAGAGTCATCGATGAGCCTACACCTACGAGCATGCTTCTTGGTGTTCTTCCGAGGAGCAGAGCGAGAACCAGAGCCTTCTGCACACACACACCAGAAAAAACACACAGAAAGAAACCTAGAAAAGATGAGAGGGTTGTACGCAAAAAACAAGAATATATTAGGTATGCAAAGTAAAACAAAGAAGCAGTGACATCGGAACCAGGCAGGACGATTGTACCGGTCACACGAGCGGTTGTACTGCTAACGCATGCGGTTGTACCACTGTTTGAGGGAGACCAGTACATCCGGATCTGAGACTGTGGGACCCCGACTTACTAGTCGAGAATCGCCGTGCTCAGTGATCCCAAAGATTAATGCTCACCGAACACAGATACTGAATAAAGAGTCTTACATCCAAGTATCGATTATTACAACACATGACCGAAGGGTCAATTTCACAAGACAGGGCCTAAGGCCAAATCACACGACTACACTAATAGCGGAAAACAAAGGGGCTAAGCGGGTGCCCATGCCATCAAGCCTACACCGATAGGCATTCTGACTCGGAAGCGTCCTAGTTTGCAGAGGTGTCTCCAAAGACGTACTCTTCTCCAAACTCCGGTCCTTCCATGTCTGGTCAATAACATAACCAGTGGCAAGCCAATGAGTACTTTGAATGTACTCGCAAACAGCCCATGATATAATCAACGAAAGTGAAGGATAACAATATCATGCATCTCTAGTGTAACTCATCTGGGTGGAATGATCAGGAATATGCATCAAGTTAAAGAATTACTTTTGAAGAACAGGTTACAGATATCAATATATCTGCCGAGGGCTGAACCATCCAGGTTCACCTTATATGCCCAGACACCGAACTTGGTCATATCATTGCTGTCATAGCAACACCTTTCTCATCACACACACACACACACTCACACGCTTGGTTTATGCGAAAATATCAGAACGTAGTTTAAGCAGGATTACCCAACTGTCCTTGACCATGGACATGGCTATTCGAATAGTTTACACTCTGCAGAGGTAGTACGCTGGACCCACGAGATCCGGGAAACTTCCGTGTCATCCACGACTCGCAGTATATCACATACCCGAGGTAAGTACCCAATCAATGCCTTTCCCCTGACGATACTAGACAAAGAGGTCCACTCGATTGGTACCCAGCCCACATGTTGTACGTCTTACGAGCACCAACTCTGGACAGTACCAACCATGCAGGGACCAACGGTGTGACTGGAACTCATAAAAATGGCATAGTCGTCCTACCCGGCACGACCCCATCACGAGAGTGACCACACATCACTCCCGCCACTAGTAATGTGGCTCCTTGCTAGCACCGACCAGAGTAATTAACATAGCCCCGTCCCATAAGGGGTAACGTGGTCATACTGGTAAGGTTGGGACGGTCGACACATCATAAATCTAATCCCATTTCCGAAACCATACTCACACAAATACCGGGTGCATCACTTCACCAAAAGTGACCACCTAACTCATCATCACCCTCGGGCATTAGTGGCATCCGACGAGGTTTTCATAAACTCTTGCTTTATGACAACATCATGCTCATGATAATACTACTGCTATCTTTACTTGTCAACATGGTATTAGCATGACCCTCAAGGGGTAGAGTCAAGCTCAATGCAAATGCTCCGAAGGAGTCTTCGGTAAAATCATATCAAATGATTACCCACACTTATGATCATATGCAACGGGAATACTTTTTATTTAACATGCAAAGTAACATCTGCTCAGTCATGGTCAAAGGGCTGCTTGCCTTGGTCAGCTAAGTATCCGGGGTCTTCGAGGTCTTCAGCTCCGATTCCCTCGTCACACGGATTTTCTATCATCGATAAAACTATAAATAAGAAATTGCTCACACAGAAACAGACCACAAAGTCATTTTAAAAATGTTCTCTATTACTGATAAATCTAAGATATCATTTAAAAAATATTTGCCTTAGTTTTCCTTGAAGGAATATTTTTGAAATCAACCAAACAGAAGCAAAACTATTCCAATTTAGTCCTTTTTATTAATATAAAATGGAATAGTTGTTGGAAAAATTCATCTAAGCATATCAATAAATACTACACATTTTTAGATGAATAACAATGGAGGAATTATATTTTTACACTGGTTAAATGTTTTTATAAAAATCCTAGAAACCAGGGTTTAAAATTAAAAGAAAAACAGGCTAATCTCTCAGCCTGGCTCGGCCCAGAGCTGGGCTGGCCCATGGCCAGCCGACAGCCTACCCAGGCGCGCACGCCGTCAGGTTTGAACCTGACGCCCGGGGCCCTGCGATCAGCGGCCGAGGTCAGCGCGGGGGAGGAGGCTGGGCCACCAATAGGTGGGGCACACCTGTCGGGGTCGTCTCCTACCTCCGGCCAGAGAAGAGGAGGAGGACGCCGACGAGGTTGCCGACGCGCTTATACCCCAACGAACACGGGAATGGGTTCGCCTTACTGTCACCTACCTGCTGGTGGTCGAAACAACAACGGGGAGGCAAAGGTTCGCCGGCAACGAGGAGGCCGTGGCGGAGGAGTTTTGGGAGGTGGTCGAGGGGTGTCTAGAGACACGGAAAAGCTCGGGCGAGTTGGGGGAAAGCTTCCTGGGATCGAGGGGGCTAGTTTGGTGGGTCGAGGGGTGCAGGAACCATCGTGTAGCCGGAGATCGACCGGAGCTCCAAGGCGGAGGGGCCTCGGTCGATCTCGAGCACCGGGGCTCTGCTGGTTTGCTGGGGTGTCTAGGGAGGTACTAGTGATCATGGTGAAGCTATCCGAGGGGTGCTGGAGCGAGGGGGAGGGCTATTTATAGGCCCGCGACGGTGAGCAGATTCGGGAGCGCCGGTGACTCACCGTGGCGCGCATGGGGGCGTAGAGAGGGGTTGAGGTTGAAACCACGGTCTTAGGACGTTGTTTTGAACCGCCCGAACCATCTGCAGCGGATAGAGAGAGAGGGGAGTCGAGCATTCGTGGCCGCGCAATCTTGGGCGGTTCTGGTGTGCGCGGGCACGCGTCGCACGAGCTCTAGCACGGGAGAGGAGGGGCCCTGAGGCTTGCTCGACGTAGAAGGGTTGTCAGGGAAGAGGTTGGACATCTCGGGGGAGGCTGGAACTGGCCGAGGGCGTCGCCCCCACCTCGGTGACTCCCTGTAGCACGCCCATAGCGCAGTTTTGGCATGCCACGACATGCTGGTGCGCTCTGAGGCACTTTGGACGTGTCTAGCATGTCCTGGCACTGGCTGGGGTGTGGCTAGCTGTTTGGTTCTTGTGGGAGCTTCGGCTGGTCAAGGGAGGCAAGAAATACTGGTGCTGTTAGTCATGCACTGAGATCTAAATTGGGATTTTTGGCCTTTTCACTTTGAACCAGTGAGGGGCCAGTTGACTGGGGTTAGACATAGGTACTGGCCACTTAATCTAAGAGTTTGAAGCAAAGGAGTTTGGTTTAGCTGTGGCTAAGGTGGCTTTTTCCTATCTGTCAGAAGGTGTTCGATAGTGGGTTTAGGGGGTTGCACCCAACCACTGGTGCTGCAACTTAACAGGTTTGGGTTTGGTGGTAAACCATGGAGTTTCACCAAATTTGAGCTCCAAAGGACAAGTTTAGCTTTGTAAACTTGAAAACACTCCATTATGATCAGATCTGTTCCTTCCAAAGGGAGTGTGGGCAAACTAAGTCCCACAAATCCCATTTTTGGTGTGGAACCCTCATTTCAGGTATTAGACAGTCCTGCAAAGTTTTAGCATCATCGGACAAACTTTTCTATGTAGAGTTGTTCTAACTTGATTCTGGACAGACAAGGTTTTAGGGTTATTTGGGGTCCTTATCCACCTTTGATCAAGGTGAAACTGTATGTGGACACCAAACAAGGCTTAGGGATATCACTAGAATTTTCTAGGAATTTATTGAGAATATTTCCTTTGGAAATATTTCAAAATGCCAAAACAGACAGAAATAGCTTTTATAGTTTTAATCAATAAAAATAATATAAAATGGGGTTTAAAATCCTATGTATGGAGAATATATGTCATTATGATCATCTCTAAATTTAATCAGATTTTTCCAAAGCAGAAAAGTATTTTTCCATGTTGGAATACCAATTCTGGCCTTAGAAATGGACAAGTTATTTAATTAGGAAAATAATCACAAAATAATTATTTTGTGGTTTTGAAATATAAAGATAGGTAAAAAATCAGATTACCAAATATGAGTAGAAGCACTGCTTGCTATCAAGGACATGTAGTGCAACTCAAGGTGGTTTTACTTTGGTCAGCAATAAGCAAAGGTTTTTGGAAATCAGTATAATACCAAAGGACTTTAGGGTTTTAAAATCCTCACATGATCAAGCATACAAGCATACAATATCAATCATGGCACTCACAACATTGGTTTTGAAAAAGTTTTAACAAGCTCAGAATTTCACAATACAGACAAGTGATAGCAAAAACAGGGTGTGACAGAGACCGATGCTGGTGATTCTAGGTTGTAACATCCAAGATGCGACCCTATCCTTATTTTCGCGCGAGGGCCTCGACAGGGATAGAAACGCATCTCGTTGTTTCGCCAGAATGGATATCGTTACAAGTACATGTACTGAAAAGATGAGTATAAGGAGTTGTCTTACACTCGCCACAAGCTACATGAGGATCACATCAATATAGCAATATCCAGTCATCATGAAGAAGAGCAGGGTCCATCTATGGACAAAAAGAAACAATAAAAGAACGACGTCCATCCTTGCTATCCCACGCCGCCGGCCTGAAACCCATCCTAGATCGATGAAGGAGAAAAATAAGAAACTCCAAAAGCACAATCATCGCGCTCACATCAAAGTAACTCCTTACCTGTACCTGCAACTGGTGTTGTAGTAATCCGTGAGCCACAGTGGACTCAACAATCTCATTTCCAAAGGTATCAAGACTAGCAAAGCTTAATGGGTGAGGTGTGGTTAAGTGATGAGGCTGCAGCAAGCGACTAAGCATTTATTTGAGGTGGCTAACTTACGAGTACAAGAATGAAAGAGGGGGATGATCTACGCTTATCAGACGTGACTACTGATGATCAAATGAATGATCCCGAACACCTACTTACGCCAGACATAACCCCACCGTGTTCACGATCAGAGAAGGAGCTCACGAAAGAGATAGTCACAGTTACGCACTCAGTTGGCACATTTTAATTAAGATTACTTCAAGTTATCTAGAACCGGATGTTAAACAAATTTTCCAAGTTTGCCACATAACCGCCGGCACGGCTTTCCTTAAGATTTAACCCTGCAGGGGTGCTCCAACTAGTCCATCACAAACTACCACACGCTATGACGGAATGACCTCGATCAGGGATAACCCGTGATCTCATCGGGTTCCTATTGGAAAACCTCAACCTCGAGATAGCCCAAAGTATCCTCGGAATCCCTCGCACAAGATGCTCAATAAAGGTAAAACAAGTCCAGCAAGGCCGCCCGGCGTGTCGACGACCCCAATAGGAGCCGCGTATCTCGTTGTGAGGACACGAAGGTTAAGCACAGCGTACGGTGGCTTGATAGAAATCTCCCGAGTTGCCCCGGGTTGGCCCAGCTAACGGCTCTAGTTTGGACCAACACCAGCAATACTGGCCCCCCTGTATTATGTTGAATTACTCATCGGGTTCATGACGCCCTATGTTTTCATTACTAACAGAATTATTATGTTTGGCAAATATAGTACCAGTGTTGGGCCTTGCCAGACGAGTTTTATCCCAAAACGAAAATCTAGGGGGTCACCATAACAACCCCAAGCATGTTAGGAGCGCTCATTTATGGAACATAACACCGGTAGCCGAAACTAAGGCGGCAAAGGTGAACAAAACACCAGGCTAGATGGCCAAGCCTTCCACCTTTTACCAAGTATATAGGTGCATTAAATTGAATAACATTAAGATGGTGATATAACAAGGAACCCATATTAGCACATGGAAGCAACCACACCTACAACTAGGAACGCTATCAAAAGGCTGAGCAAACGGTAACACAGCTAAACCAGGTTTGTTGGGTAGTGGAAAGATTAGAGGTTTTCATGGCAATGTTGGGAGGCTGATATTTGACAGGTGGTAGGCAGCGAGACATAGCGAAAGAAATGAGACAACTAGCATGGCAATGGTAGTAATGGTATCTAGGGAAATGATCATCTTGCATGTAATCCCGCTTGGAAGAAGAACGACTCCGTGAAGCAGGCCAACCGACGTAGTCGAACGGATCCTCACATTCTGACATGCTTCCGGAACTCTATCGAGACGAAGCAAACTTGAAACAAGAATCAACACACGATATTCACCACGGCACATGCACGACATGATGCACACCCTAATTTGATGCATGAACGGTTCAATTATGAAAGGCATGGCATGGCAATTCACAACAATCAAATGCTACACATTAAGTGGAAGTCAATATGCAACGAGTTGCATATTGACGAAACTCCACATTTAATTACTTAGTTCACTCCCGGTTAGGTACATGACCATATTAAATGTTGTTTAAACATGGCAAGGGGTGAAGCACAAATAATCTACCTATCTAGGAATTTTAAATGAGGTCAGAAACGACTTATCTGCGGGACGGCCGAGCAGCTCTAGCCGCGTGCGCATCAGGCCACGTCGAAGGTGTCTTCCCAGAAGACGCTTTCTCTGTGGGGAGGCAGCATCCAGCCGGTGGCGCGACTACTTAAAGAGCGGGGGCAGGTCCTAGCCACTCACTAGAGGGGCCCTCCTATCAGATCCTCCTCCTACCTCTCGTCAAAGCAGGGGAGAGGTAGAAGAGCCTGACTCAGTACGCGCCGACGCCTGACCTAGTGGCTCCATCCACCCCCGGCGGTGCTCCGGCCAACGGCGGGTGCATGGCGTCCCAATGCACTCATCTGGGTGCTCCTTTGTCCCCAAGGGTGGTCGGGGCGAGCCGAGCTGTGGACAGGGCTGGGGATTTCGATGGCGGAACTAGGCAGGGCGCGACGGCCATCGGGAGGGGGAAAAGGGGCCACAGGGAGGAGAGCGGGGGTTCTCGTGTGGCCCAGCTGAGGCTGTGAGGAGAGTAGGGGCTCGGGGAGCTCGCATTAGAGCGAGGCTGAGGCGACACCTTGCGGCCATGGGGGCAGGAAGAGAGCACAAGAGGGAAAGAGGGGAGGTCCAGGAGGTTGCTAGGAGGGAGGGGAATGGACCGGGGTGCAGCAGGGGCTCGGGGCATGGTCAAATGGAGGAAGGAGAGCGAGGGGAGCTTGGTGGCTTTGGATGCGCTCTAGCACAGGGGATCATGAGTGCAAGAGGTGTTTTGGAGGCAAGCTGGTGTCGGGGGAGTGGCATGGGGGCCGAGAGGGAATCATTGGCGCGCTGGGACATGCTACCACAGTCGAACACGAGCTGCAAGACAAGGACAAGGTGCAGGGTACTACATGCCAGCAGAGTGGTCACCATGCCACACCGTGTCGAGAACCACTCTTTGGACAAGCCAAGGTCTCCAGCATGCAAGGCATGCGTGCCATAGGGCACTGGTGCAATTTGGACCTAAATGAAGTAGGCTGGGCTAGGTTTCAGCTTTGATTAAGTTTGAAACATGAAACTTGGGGCTAGCAAAGAGGGTTTTTACTAGGGGGGTCTTGGGATGAATCCATGTCTAGTAGCCCTGGTTATGCTAGAACTCCAAGTCTATCAAGTTCCACATCAAGGAGAGGAGTGTAGCTAGCACTTGCAGGTCAAGGCCACATTTCTGCCAAAAATAAAGTTTCAGAAGGGTTGCTCATATTTTCCACATGAGCATGCCATATCTTTGCATGAAATAGTGCATTAGCATACTAGAGGTTTTTTGGAAAGATGTGAGTGCATTGGCTTGAATAGAAATATTGAAAGAAGGTAAAAGAGGGGCTGCCATGGTAAAAAGGAGAGGTGAAGAGAGGGAGTCATCCCCAATAATTGGCGAGGGGCCATGGCAAACTTACTGGAGGTAAAATAGGGTCACAGAATACCGTGGTAGAAATTTGAGCTCAAGGAGATTAGAAGAAGGGGGCCAAAGCAATAGATTTGCAAGTGAGCAGAATGTGTTTGATGGGTGTTAGGACTAACAAATGGATTCAAATTGCTATTAAACTAAACAAGACCACATGATAGCTGAAAATGAGACACGATGCCAAATTTGGGATTTGTTGGAGAAAGTTTCCATTGTAGACTTGAAAAATCCTAGAAATAGGCAAAAATGACCTTATGCATATAAGATCATGCCAATTAATTCCCACTAATTCACCACTTGGTGTGGTGGCATTATTTCAGTATTAGAGCATGTCCAAAAAGTTTGGGATCAATTGGAGAAACTTCACAATGTAAAGTTTCCCAATTCTAGAAATCAGCAGAGAAGGTTTTGAGGGGTTTTGGACAAGTTTATCTTTTCTCCTTGTTGCCCCACTTGGTGTGGATGCATTATTGGAGCATCAAAACATGTCCACAAAATTTGAACACAATTGGAGACACTTATAAATGGAAAGGGTTTTGAAGGGTTTACTCCAATATTTTGAACATGGCCATGTGTTCAAACTCTTATATATGGAATATATATGTCCACTGAGTTTCCCTAAATTTTCTGAGATATTCTAAAAGCAGGAAAAATAACCTTTCTTCAATAAAGACCATTTTTGTCCTCAGAAGAATGTATTTAAATAAAATAGTAAAATAGCTTTAAAAATAAAAATCCTGTGGTTTTGGGAAGTCTTTTTGATAATGGTATTTAAATAAAATGTTTGGTGCAAAACATCTTCCATAGTTTGAGGACATGCAATACAAATCCCAACTCAGGGGTTTTTGAAAGCTTAAATTAAATAAAAGCTTTTTGGTAAAAAATAGTATTTGGTAAAAAATAGTTTCTGGTCCTATATACATGGTATTGTCATTGGTCAAAGACTTTGGGCATGGATGAAAGTCTAAGGAGTAGTAGGAACTTTGTGATTTAAAAACAAGCAAGCAACAATCACATCAAGCATCACAAGCACTCACAACAAATTTAACTGGTCCTAATTTTTTAGATAAGTTTATTTAGTTAGGAGAGTCAAAACAGAGGGTGTGACATAAGTAGCGGTGGCCTTTATGAACTTATGGCGCTTCATGGCCCCAAAGTCTAAATACTAAGTAGGAAGAATAGGGTCACTAGACCGCTGTGACACACTACACTTCTTAGCTAAACGAGAGGCATAAACCCCGCCATAAAAATAACCACTGTCAGAATTGCATTGCAATCTGCATGCTATGACTGCTCCTAAATTGTAGCATTTAATACTAGTTAACACGGTATGCAGGACACTCAGGGCCGGGGCACATAAAGTACTACAATCTTGCTTGCGCACTATGCATTTTCCATTACAAAGTGCTAGGTAACAAATTGCAGGAAAATGTATACTATTTATTCTACCATGAGTTACTCCCCTATCTTCACCAAAGCAAAGACTAGTTAAAAATGTCTCATATTCAGATTTTGGTGGTTCGTCTAGCGAACCCCAACTGGAATTTTACATGCATCATAGAAATCATCTAGAGGCATAGTTAAGGCATTTTCCTAAAGCTTAAAGGAGACTCTAAATTCTTGAGGGTAAAATTTAAATCCCTTAGTGAAAGTTTCAGTAAGATGATAATTAATGTTGCGTGCACTTATCTGTGATGAAGGGTTCTTGCTCAGTATTATGAATGTATCACACAAATTCTTCCTTAATGCATGCACCCAACATGAAGTCATCATTTGACCAAAGGCACGAGTTGGCGTGGGCTTCTCGCATCGAACTTTCACTTGGCTCACCATAAGATTGTCATACCGGAGTCTCACTAGATGATGCCCCGGAGGACTTCCTCCTCGAAGAACTCCTTTTTAACCGGCTCATTACTCCTTCATATAAATTTCTGAATATTTGTGGGTTATAAGCTAAAGTTAACGAAACTTCACAAGAATGGTATCAACTACTCATAGGGATGCGTAGAGCCTAAAACAAGCATTCAAACTACAGGGTAATTTAAGAATTCAACATGCAAGCTCATCTACAACACTACCTAGACTATCTAATTACTCCTAAGATAAACCACTAAAGCAAAAAAAACTAATTCAAGGAGTGGGGGAGTTACTTACCAAGGAGTAATCCCTCAGAACAGTTTTGAAAAACTGAGTTTCGAGCAAAGAGATCGAAATCCACGGGTTTGAGAGCAAGAACACAAGAAAGAGAGCTACATGGATTTTTTTTCCTCGAGGTGAGTGATCAAGCGGGATGAAGGAATAAGTGAGGGGACCCCTGAGGGGCCCACTAGACACCTAGCCGTGTCAGGGGGCCTGGCGCGCCCTGGAGTCTAGTGGCCACCTGGGACACCCCCTATAGTATCTTTAGTGCGAGAAATTCTCAGATATTCAGAAAATATTCGTGGAAAAGTTTCAGATCATTTGGAGAACTTTTATTTTGTGCACTTTTTTATTGCACGGGAAAATCGGAAAACAAGATAATCATGACTTTAATATTATTAACTTTTATTATTAAGGTTGTGCCTACTAAATTCATCGGCCTCATACTTCTTGAAAATGATACATTAATAAGGTTGATCAAGTCTTATTAACAACCACTTCCAATTAGCATGATCCCAAAGAATCTTTGTATAACACTAAGTTACCTCCATGGGGATGTGCATATCACCCACAATAAGTATCTCATATTTATTGTTGGCAGTAGGCAGAGGTAGTTGAAAACTTTCATTGATGGTAGTCGGAGAATTTTCAATTACATTAACACCATTTGATTGAAATTGTTTCCTCGGAAAATGCACCGTATGTTCTTTACCATTGACGTGAAAAGTGACATTGCTTTTGTTGCAATCAATAACAACCCGTGTTGTATTCAAGAAAGGTCTACCAAGGATAATTGGCATGTTGTCATCCTCGGGCATATCAAGTATAACAAAGTCTGTCAAGATAGTAACATTAGCAACAACAACGGGCACATCCTAACAAATACCGATAGGTATGGCTGTTGATTTGTTAGACATTTGCAATGAAATTTCAGTAGGTGTGAGTTTGTTCATGACAAGTCTTTTGTATAAAGAGAAAGGCATAACACTAACACCAGCTGCTAGATCACATAAAGCAATTTTCACATAGTTATTTTTATGGAACATGGTATAGTTGGCATTCCTCGATCTCCTAGTTTTTTAGGCACTCCATCCTTAAATGTATAATTAGCAAGCATGGTAGAGATTTCAGCTTCAACTATTTTTTCTTTTATTAGTGATGATGGCTTTCATATACTTAGCATAAGGGGCCATCTTCAAAAGATCAGTTAAACGAGTACGCAAAAAGACTGGCCTAAGCATTTCAGCAAAGCGTTCAAATTCTTCATCATCTTTCTTCATAGTTGGTCTAGGTGGGTAAGTCATGGGTTTTTGAACCCATGGCTCTATTTCTTTACCATGTTTTCTAACAAAATATATTTTCTCATAATGTTTATTCAAGATCAAAAAGAGGTTCTATCTCAACATCATTATCTCCTTCTTTATCATTAGTAGTTTGAGCATCTACATGAGCATCATCTTTATGATTTTCATTATCACTAGGTGCATGCTCACTACCAGATTGAGTTTCAGCATCATAGATAGAGATATCATTAGCACTATTAGAAGGTTTTTTGAATTCAGGTTCACTAGAAGTATGCAAGGTCCTATCATTTTTCTTTTATTTTATTCCTAGAAGGACTAGGTGAATCAACATTAATTCTTTGTGAATCTTGTTCAGTTCTTTTAGGACGGCCTTCTTGATATAATGGATCTTGAGTCATCGTTCCTCCTCTAGTCATTACTCTAACATCATGGTCATTCATATTATTAGTCACTTCATGAAGTAACTCACCTTAAGATTTAGCAAGTTGTTCTAGTTGGGTTTGAACCATAGAAGCATGTTTTCCTCCACCTCTTACATCATTGGTGATTCTAAATAACAAGTCACTTAAGTGAGCAATTATACCAGAGTTTTGCTTCAATTGTTTCATGACATAGGAATTGAAATGATCTTGCTTCGTAATATAATTATCAAACTCATATAAGCATTGACTAGGAGGTTTATTGTAAGGGGTGTCACCTTCGTCAAACTTTAAGATAGAATTTACCTCCACCACTTGTGGTGGTGTTTGGAGACCATGGATTTCCCCGATAGGTGGTAAATTCTTGACATCTTCAACTCTAATGCCTTTTCCTTCATACATTTCTTTGCCTCTTGCATAGTTTCGGGACTAAAGAATAAGATACTTATCTTCTTTGGAGTAGGCTTAGGTGGTGGTTCAAGAAGTGTCCATTCATCGTAATTCTTCAATATATTAGTCAATAATTCCTCGGCTTGTTCGACAGTTTGTTCCCTGAAAACACAACCAACACAACTATCTAGGTGGTCCCTAGAAGCATCGGTTAGTCCATTATAAAATACATCAAGTATCTCATTTTTCTTAAGGGGGTGATTAGGAAAAGCATTAAGTAATTTGAGATGCCTGCCCCAATCTTGTGGGAGACTCTCTTCTTCAATTTGCACAAAGTTAAATATCTCATGTAAGGCAGCTTGTTTCTTATGAGCAGGAAAAAAAATCAGAGAAGTAGTAAATCATATCGTGGGGACTACGCACACAACTAGGAGCAAGAGTATTGTACCAAATCTTAGCATCGGCCTTTAATGAGAACGGAAATAATTTGAGGATATAGTAGTAGCATATTTTCTCATCATTAGTAAATAGGGTGGCTATATCATTTTTCTTAGTCAGAATTGCCACCACCGTTTCATTTTCATGATTCAACCGAAGTGATTATCTCTGGGCCGACAGATAATTCATAATTCTTATCGGTAACAAATATAGGTGAAGTAGCAAACTTAGGATCATACTTCATTCTAGCATTCAAGGATTTTTCTTTCAACTTGCATAGTAATTTCTTAAGATCATCTTTATCCTTACAAGCAAGAAAGTCTCTAGCAATTTCTTCATCCATAACATAACCTCCAGGTATTTCAGGCATTTCAGTTCTAGGTTAGTCATAGCTGAAAGGTATTTCAATATTTTCAGTATCAAGGACTTCATATGTTTCCATAGTATCATCAATTTCAGCATGCTCAATTTATTTAGCTCTAGCAAGTTGTTCATCAAGGAATTCACCTAGTGGCATGGTAACATCAAGAAAGGTACTGGCATCATCGTAAGAATCATTCATAGCAGAGTTAACATCATCAATTACTTGTGACATATCAGGACTAATAGCATGTGGTGGTGGTGTTGCAAGTCTATTCAAAACAGAGGGTGAATCAAGTGCAGAGCTAGATGGAAATTCCTTACCTCCCCTCGTCTTAGAGGGAACAATCTTGGTTCTTGGATCTTTCAGATTCTTCATTGTCATAAATAAATAGATATCCCAAGTGACATAGCAAACATAGCTATGCACCCCGGCAATGGCACCAGAAAACTTTCTTCATAACCCACAAGTATATGGGATCGCAATAGTTTTCGAGGGTGGAGTATTCAACCCAAATTTATAGATTCAACACAGGGGGGCGCAAAGAATATTTGCGGGGATTAGCAGTTGAGTTGTCAATTCAACCACACTTGGAGATTTATTATCTACATCATAGTGATATTAACACGGTAATATGATAGTTTTTATAGCAGTGGTAACAGTAGGAGCAGTTACGGTAATAGTAGCAGCAGTAACTGTAACAGTGATAGCAGTTTTGTAGCGGTTGTAACAGCAGTAGCAACAGTATTAACTTACTAACTAAGCAAGCACAATATGTGGAAAACTCGTAGGCACTAGATCGGTGATATTGCTGGATAATATTCATCATATAACAATCACAACATAGAGTGACACAGAACTAGCTCGTGTTCATCGATATAATGTAGGCATGTATTCCGTAAATAGTCATATGTGCTTATGGAACATAACTTGCATGACATCTTTTGTCCTACTCTCTGATGGCAGCGGGGTCCATAAGGAAAGTAAGGGATATTAAGGCCTCCTCTTAATAGAGAACCGGTACAAAGCATTAACACATAGTGAATACATGAACTCCTCATGCCACGGTAATCACCGGAAAGAATCCCAATTATTGTCACTTTGGGGTATGTGGATCCTAACACGTAGTAGGTGCATATAACTTGCAATACCGGATCAGGAACATAGATATAATGGTGAAAACATAAACGGTTCAGGTCGGAAATCATGGCACTCGGGCCCTAGTGACAAGCATTAAGCATAGCAAAGTCACAACCAAGGTTGTCATAATCGCGATTCTGAATCGGATCGGAGCTCCGTTGGTAGGATCGTGAATCGTAGAATCATAACTACTAGGATCGTAGAAACTTAGATTCTATGAGCAAAATTATAGAATCGGAGGGGTTAGTTTGGATCGTAAAGTCGTAAGATTCTAAGACTTGAGTCACGATTCTGACAACTTTGGTCACAACAACATCTTTCTCCGAACATAGTGGATACTAGGGATCAAGCCCTAACAAAACTAACTCGATTACATGTTGAATCTCATCCAACTCTTCATCGACCAGCAAGCATACGAAAATATTACTCACTCCCGGCGGCGAGCATCATGGAATTGGCGATGGAGGAGGGTTGGTGATGACGAAGACCAAAGATTCCCTTCTTCGGAGCCCCAAACGGACTCCAGATTAGGCCTCCCGATGAAGAACAAGAGGTGGCGGCAACTCCGCATCGTAAAACATGGTGACACTTCCTCTCTGAGTTTTTTCTCTGAAATCAAGAATTAATAGTGTTGGAATTAGGGCAATGGAGCCACGTGGGTCCCACAAGACACCAGGTCACGTCGGGGGGGCCTGACGTGCCCTGATGTCTAGTGGGCTGTTGTGGAACCCCCTTCGGTGGATCTTGGTTCCAATATTTTTTATATATTTCAGAAAAATCTCCAAAAAGTTTCGTTCCATTTCGAGAACTTTTATTTCTCCATAAAAACAACACCATGGTAGTTCTACTGAAAACAACGTCAGTCCGGTTTAGTTTCATACAATTCATGCAATTTATAGTCCAAAACAAGAACAAAAGCGTTAGGAAAAGTAGATACGATGGATATATATCAGGGATCACTCGCCCGAGTCGTCGTCGTCGTCCCAAAGGCCTCGCTGGGACTTGCGGAAGTTCGGCGGCTACGCGCAGCCGACATCCTCTTCTTCTTCCTCCTCCTCCTTTGTTGCCTTCGAGTCCTTGTCACTTCCCTCGTCATGAGAGGATGTCACCACGATGGAGGTGATGCTTTGAGGTCTGGCGAGACCGCTTGGCCCTAGTCCCCAATCATTGAAGGTTAGCATACTAGCAACCAACTGAGCCTTGTTATCATGGCAGTACAGTGGGAGCGTAGCCTCGAGAGGACCCTATGGGTCAAGGTTGAGCAGGACCGTCATGGCCCCGCTCACCTCGTCGGACATCAGGCCCCCGGCGAGCAGCCTCATCACGCCCCCTCAATGGAGTACTCCCACACGGGTCACGAATGCGCCTGGAGCGGTGCGATGCGATGCCCCAGGAACTCCTTGACGATCATAGCCCCCGTCAATTGGGCGTCCTCGTGGATGGCGATACTCCAGGACAGGCACCGCCCTCGGATCGGTGATCTTGTTGTGGATCCACCCGGGACTTTGATCTGGCTGGGTCATTGGGGCCATCAGGAGTGGGTTGACGTGGCACACGTGAATAAAGACCCACCATTTCCTATAGCTCTCTACCTTTTTTCCCGGTCTAGAGGCGGATGGTCTTGCCCTTGACATTGGCGAAGGAGACACACGCGGAATGCTGGTCCTGGGCGGTGAACTGCGGGCTGAAGAAGTGGCGAAAGAGCATGTAACAACTAAGATGCGGTCCTTTCCGATTTGGGGAACGAGGCCCTGAATTGGAAAGAAGCGCATCTAAGCGTTTCGCAAACATGGTAACATAGCACATACATAATATCAACAGAATGACAATAAGGGATTCAATTGCCATATCAAATATATATCAGAGTTACATCACGCATCCAAACAAGGTAGTTCCGCTACGAACTACAAAACATGAGAAATGGCTATGCTACCCTGCATGCTTGCCCACGATCACGACCATGCCTTAGTCGTCTAGATAGTTCATGTTCAGGCAATCGTTCTCCTCATCGTACTACCACGCCAGCTGCGTGCCGTCGGGATCATCTGTCTCGGGGGTACCTGAACCTGTTGGTGTTGTGAAGGAATCTGTGAGCCACGGGGACTCAGCAATCTATGACCTCGGTGCCAGAACTAGTCAAGTTATTAGGTTGGAAGATGAAGTGTTTAGGTTGCAGCATCCTAAGCTTTATATGGTGGCTAACTTACGTAGAACATGTATTGAAGGTGGTCTATTCTAGCGGTCGAAAATAGATGATCACTAAGTGATCCTGAACACCTACCTACGTCAATCATAACCCCGCCATGTTCCCGATCGAAGAGAGATCTTCGAAGGGGACAGTCACGGACTCACGGTTACGCACACAGTTGGCAATTTTATTAGAGTTAAGTTTAAGTTATCTATTACCGGATGTTAACAAATATTCCAAGTTGCCACATAACCGCGGGCACGACTTTCTGAAAGATTAAACCCTACAGGGGTGCTCCAACTAGTCCATCACAAACGTACACGGGCCGCAAAGTAATCCTCTATCACAAATCTCGTGATCTCGTCGGATTCCTTAGAGGAAAACCTCAACTCTGGGGAGAACCAAAGCTTCACCGGGATTCCTATACGCAAGATATATTGCTAAGGTAAGACAAGACTAGCAGGACCTCACGGTGTGTCGACGACCCTGATAAGAGCCGTGTATCTCAGTCTCGGGACAACACCGTCTATGCATAGTGGACAAGGGCCAAACATCAAGTTTCCTCGAGGTGGTAATTGCCGACTGCTAGGTGGGTGGACCAACACTCATGAGGAGCACTGGCCCAGGTTGTTGATTAAATTCCTCGGGGTAGCTATTCCCTATGCAGATTATTATTAAGTGATTAGCAGATTAAAACCAATGTTGGGTCCTGCCACACAAGTCTTAACACTAGGCGATTTATCGAGGGGGTCCCCATAACAACCCCGAACGTGTTAGGAGCGATCATCATGGAATCAAACACTGGTAGCCGGTAACTATGGCAGCAATAACGGAACAAAACCTCCGGCAAAAGGCTAGGCCTTCCGTTATTTACCAAGTATATAGGTGCATTAATTAAATAATAGATTTAGGATAATGATATCAAACTCATGTTATCACATGAGACAATTGCACCTGCAACTAGCAACGCTAACATTAGTAGCTGAGCAAGCCTACTTAGCCATTCAAGATTTGCTAGGAAGGGATAAGTGTTTGGTTTCATGGCATATCAGGAGGCAATTATTTCAGTGGTAGGCAACAAGCATATGACAAAGGAAACGTGAATCTAGCATAACAAGTCTAGAGATGGAATCAAGGTCATATCATCTTGCCTGTGATATCCTCAGCTTGGAACTGCTCTTGTTCGTCTTGCACGTACTCTCCCGAATCCACGTACTCGTTCTCCGATCTAGGTGCTACCCAACATAAAAATAGCATCCAATGAACAACAACACCTCAAGATGCAACAAGCACATGATGCATGAGATGAATATGAGCATGCATCTCTATTTCTATCACTAGCACAAGCATGAGAAGGGAATGCAAGTTCCTGGACAGAATTGTACCCAAAGCTATCTTGACATGCATGAGAATGACATGATCAGATGCATCACATGAAAACAATGCAAAACCATATAAATAATGTCACCAACGGAGCTACGGATCAACGGGAAACAACGAAACAAGATATGAAGTGCTACGTGTCAAATTCATCACAACACACTCCAAGGGCATATCTCTGGTGTTTCCAAGTTGCCAAGACATAAAACAAACCAACATGGATGGGGCAGAGCAAAGAAGAACACCACACCATTATCTATGCACTCACAAACATCAAAATACCGAAACTACACAATCTGCCATAAACAACATCATAGCACTTTGAGAGCTACATGCAAAGCACCTACAACCACCCAAACATGCCAAATAAGATATGTGGCAGTATCTATCCAAGAGTACTTCAAGCACAAGCAAAAAGATCACATAAAGGAGTTTCACACAGAAAGTTACACAACTGCTAACTTGGCCAAAAATATCAGATTTCATGGACTTGGTGAAAATTCCAGATTCTCACTATTTACAGCACCCAAAACAATATCTACACGACTCCAAATGGAATGAAAATTTACATAGATCTAGACAAACACATAAGCTTCAACTTTCAAGTTGAAAGCTGCGGCTGAATCACAACACATTGACCTGCACAAGCTCATCAACAGGAGAAGAAAATATAAACAGATTCTCAGATTTTCACTAATCTGGAATTTCAGCCACATGCCTACTTTGAATGGGCACAACTTGCACATATGAATTCCTAAGCATGAAACAAAAGCAACAAGTGGTAGAGGGGGTCACCCTCTAATGCCACAATAAGGAATCAACCTATTGTGCACACCACAACTCATGAGACCAAGCTCCAAACATAGAACAAATCTGAAATATGTCATTTCCAGAAAGTGTTCCAATGGCAGAACTGATCTCACCAATGGATTCATGGGATGATTCTACCCCAAGAACATATATAAAACATATGCACTTGTATAGAACAAATGGGCACAAACTAGGAAATGAAATCTTGCATAGAATCACATATAGCGAATAGTGCATCATCACATGTGCTATTCACTAGAACTATATCTACACAAGCATGTGCATATGCCCACAACATCAATGGGGTACATGAGGGGTAGACCTCATGCCCATGTGCCTTGGCACACCACCACACCACCACAAGTACAAGCACAACATATAATCACCTACACTATCCAAGAGAGTATGCACACACTCACATATGGACATGTGATGGTGCACACTTGCCTTAGTAGGTGGGGGTGAACCCACACACACCCACACTACTACACACTCACATATCTAACTCCAAAGCACCTACACACACAAAGACACACACTTAGGCACGCACAACCATATAGCACTTACTCACACATACACATGTATGTGAGTCTTCTCACACACACATACACACCCACATCACCAAGTGCACCATGAACTAGTGTTCATGTGTGTGAGATGCACACACACACATGCACCACAATGCACCACTTCTATGTGTGCCATCACACACACACACTCACACACAATACATACACTAAACCTAAAACATGCACACACAACTAAACTAGGCAGGAAGAAAAAAATAACAAAGGAAGAGCAACTACAGTGCTAAAATAATCTGGCAACTTAGATATCAAATCAGCAAAGGAAAAATAAAAGAAAACAAAAGAAAAAGAAAAGGGGAGCTACTGGGATCGAACCCCAGACCTACTGGATCCAACACACACGCACCACATAGCCACACCACTCTGCTACATGCCACTGGCTCGACAGGAGAGAGGGTGCATACAGGGTAAGGTCTACTCTGCATCTACTGTGCCAAAAATCCCCACAAAAACAAAAGGGGCGCCGAGGGGATTAAACCCCCGACGTGCTATTGCCAACAACAATGCACTACCACTACGCTACGCAACGAATTCTGAAACAGAAGGGGGCTCTGCTCTTTTGAGCAACCCCTTCGGGATCCACTGCTGACCCACGGTGGCTGGAACAGGGGAGCCACAACGTCGGTGACACAAGCCAAATCTGCCAACGGCTCGTCGATGGAAGGATGCCCTGGCACCCATGGTTCCATTTCTACACCTACCGTGCCTTGGGAAGTCCTACACCTACGGGACCATGCTGTGTGGCGGCTCCGGCGACAGGGAACAGCATGGCAGCCAAACCACGGATCCTACGCTCGATCTAAGACAGGAAAGGGGGAGGAAGGCTCTGCTCACCCTGCGGACGAAGAAGCCGATCCTGGTCAGAGAGGACGCAGGGGAAGAAGAGGAGGAAGCCGCATCGGGGAAGATCGTCGGAGCGGAGGGGCCATCGTCGAAGCAGGGGAAGAAGAGGCCGACCCTGCGAGCTCGACAAAGCCTTGGAGAGGAAGCGGAGGCACAGCAACAACGGCGACGAACTCCTTCACGGATCGGCCATGGCGGAAGCGCCGCTCCTCTTACCTGAGGTCGTCGACAGAGAGAGAGGGAGATGGGGAAGAAGTGGCGGCGGAGGAGGAGGAACCCTAGCTTTGGCACAGACGCTAAGGGGGATTAAATAGGGGAAAGGAGGAGGAGAGGGATGCGCCGCGGCCATGTGCGTGATCGAGCTCCGGTGGAAAGCGAGAGAGGGGAAAAGAGATGAGTCGCTGACAGGGGCCCCAGGTGCCCTGCTGGAAAGAGGAAGAAGAGGGACGCGCCGCGGGCTACTGCGCGAGAGAGAGGAGGGAGTGGGCCGGCCTGTGGGAGGAAGCCCACAGGGTGGCGCCAGATAGAGAAGAAAACAACTCCCTGGCTTTCTAATATAAATAAAACAGGGAAAGAAAAAATAAGCCACATGCCAAACTGTTGGCTCAAAAATAAAGATAAAATCACCCCTGGTCATAAGGAATTATGACCTATTTGAATAAAATGGAAAAGAAATATTTGGGGCAAATAAATATTTACAAAACAACATTTGTTTGATCTGTTTTGTAATTATTTGCACCTTTAAAACATGTTTTCAAAATAGCAATTTCACCTCTCCATATCCAACACAAAACCTGCTAAAACATGGGCATTTTTAAATCAGGAAGGAACAAGTGGAAAATTGAGCTTGAGATAATAAAGAGGGAGAAGTTTTGAAATCTATGCAAGCCACAATGCACTTCCTACTATCATCTACCTCCACATCATACACACATCCCACACCACATCAACACATCACATGAATTCACAAAGGCTCAAACCAAGACATGGATACATGCAAAGGAAAAAACAAAACAAGGTGACATCACATGAAATCATACATGCATTGAGCTCTCATGTCCATGACAAGGTGGACCCACATGGGAAGGTTCCAAAAAGGGAAGGTTACACACTTGGGGCATTATAGAGCGCCACCGAGGGCCTCACCCCCATGAAAACCTCGCAGTAGAAGGCGAAGATGTCCAGGAGGAGAATGGATTTGGGCTTATGGTGCGGGGCCTGGATTCCATAATGGGAGATAATGGCATAGAAAAACTCAAAAAATGGCGGAACCAACCCGACATAAACATTGTGGAGGAAGAAGGGGTAGACGAACTCCCCCATGCTGCTCTCCATCATCGAGCCAGGACAGATCCCCGACGCGCGTGCGAGAGGAGGCCAGCAAAGGGGGAGAGAGAGGAGGCGCACCAGGTCATGGCGTGTCTTGGACGCCGAAAGACCTCGACTAGCATGCGGGGAGGCACGAGGTAGCTACGGTACGTGTGGTTTGTGCTTGAGTGCACCGCGACACACTCCAGAGCATGCTTTTGGCTGGCATGGCCATGCCTGCACGCGCTCTGGCATGGCCACTTGCGTCCACCAGCTGCATAAGGGATAAAATAGGGGTGCAGAAGCATTGGATGCTCTGGGTGTTGGCTAGGAGAGAGGGAAGGCTGAGAGAGAGACGGATTCTTGCTGTCGAGGGGGTGCAAGTGGGTATTCCACCCCCTCAATCATCGAGCTGGGTGCTGAGGTTGCTACTGGAGGTAAAGGGGGCTAGTAGAAGGTAAAATTTTGGGCTCAAGGAGAGCACTTCTGGTTCTCCAATCATTGAAAAAGAACAAGGGGTAGAAGGTGTTTGATGGATGTATGGGTTAGCTAAACTCATTCCCTTTGCTATGGAACTTAACATGAGTGATCACCAATTTTGAGATTATTGGATGAAAGATTCTAGTGAAAACTTGGTAAATCCTAGAAATAAAAAAAGATTTCTCTATATATACTTATGCAAATTCATGACCCCTAATGGACCACTTGGTGTGGTGGCATTATTTGGTGTTTAGAGCATGCCCAAAAAGTGTGGGTCTATTTGGAGAAACTTGACAATGCAAATATTCCCTATTCTAGAAATCAGCAAATGTGGTTTTGAGGGGATTTGTACAAGTGGATATGTTCTTCTTGATGCACCACTTGGTGTGGATCGATCATTAGGGTATTAGAACATGTCCACTAAATTAGAGCACAATTGGAGACTTTTGGCAATGTAAAGTTGCTCAAATTTGGATCTAGACAAAGAGGGTTTTGGAATATTTTGGTGAATCAAAACAATTGAGATTGAGATGCAACTTGTCAAGACCATCACATATGGCATGTGTGAAACGCTAGAATTTTCCTTGATTTATTTGAGGATATTTCTATAAGAAATATTTCAAAAGCTTGAAATAGGCAAAAAAGGTTTTGAGGGGTTTTGTCAAATATTTTGAGCATGATCATGTGTTGAAACTCTTATATATGAAAAATATATGTCCAGAGGGTTCCCCTAAATTTTCTAAAATATTTTTGAAGCATAAAAATAGTTTTTATTTTATAAAAGATCATTTTTGACCTTAGAGAAAGGTATTTAAATAAAATAGGAAAATAACTTTTAAGATAATATTTTTGTCTTTTTGGGAAGACTTGTTGATAATAGTATCCAAATAAAATATTTGGGGCAAAACATCCTCCCTAATTTGAGGACTTGTAGCGCAAACCTCATTTTAGGGGATTTTGAAAGCTTAAACTAAGTAAATGCTTTTTGGTCAAAATGATATTTCGTAAAAATAATTTTAGGTCCTATACACATGGTATGGTCAGTGTGAAAATATTTAGATCAAGGAGATGAGTCTTGAGAGATAGGGGATTTTTATGATTAAACATTATCAAGCAAGAAAGCAAACAACAATCACATCAAGCATCACAAACACCCACAAAAGTTTTTGCTCGCCCCAATTTTTGAGCTATGTTAACTTAGTAATATAAGGCAAAACACAGGCTCGACGTTTGACAGACCTACCCCCCTTACAAGAATCTCGTCCCCAAGATTCCTAGGCTCGGCGTTCCCGTGTTGCTCCTTCTCCAACGTGATTGCCCCATTGGATCTTGAAGTGCTTGATGATACAGTTTTGAATGCTTCTCTTGGCTTCGTCTCAGGGTGAGCGGGGTTCTTGCAATATGTTAGGCTTGACTAAAAGTCAAGTTCTTGGTGAATGAGGTTTGGGCAAGGGTCTGGCTTGCGTGTGTATTCCAAAGTCAGAATATGTGGAAAAGTAGTGTGTCTATGTTGGTCCTGGGGTTACTCACGTTGGTTAGTGACATCTAGATGTGTCGTTTTAGAATAGAAGGGTCAAGGTTCTAGTGTAGCTTCCCGTTGACGGGGAAATCCTTTACTTCCTTAAAGCATGTGATCTTCCGTCATAGGAGGTCTTCATCCTTGAGAGTGTTGAAGTGTGTCAACGTAGGCTTCTCGTCGAAAACTTCCACTTTGTTGAGCTGCTCGGGTATGTTCTTCAGTCTTCTTCAGCCATTTGTCTTCATCGTTACAGACGCACGTTTCGGCGTCTTTGGATGCTTGGTCTTCTAGCCTCTTTGCAACTTTTAGTGAAAAGGTCTAGGTTGAGTTTCATCCCTAAGACTGAGCTTAGAGACTTTGTGTTGAAATGGGTTCTACCACCTAGGAAAGTTTTTGAGGGGGTCCTAGATAAGCTGGCTACCCAAAGTACAGATCAACCATCCAATCCCCAGGGTCTAAGGTTTGGCAAATAGGGAAAACCACCTCTGACAGGGGTTTCACCATGGTCCAGCCATGATTCACGTCCTTGATTGGACTAAAAATGGTCTCTTTAATTTCTCTCGATGTCCAAAGGCTTCATCATGTTTGATCGTTGGTGCTTCTTGGTATAATCTAGCTGATGTAGCTCGCAGAGTAGTGGTGGCTAACTTCTATTGCTTCTTATTCATCGTCGTGGTTTCCCAACCATAGTGATTCTTGATCTTGCTTGGGTAAGATTGTCTTCTGCTGCTTGGAGGGTGCTTCGAGGAGTCCACTCCTTCAAGATAAAACTTTACACTTGAGAGGCATGGCGATCGGTGTTTGTGGGGCTTATCCAAATAGTACTAAGATATTCCTTACTCTTCTTGGGTAAATAAGTATATGAGGATAACAACATAATTTTCCAATCATCACATAAGCACATGTTCATGTGATATGTGAGTGAAGCGGACATTTGCTCCAGACGGTCACTCGTCCATAGGTTTGTGGTCCAACATAATCTAGTTCTTCATGTCCACCTTCCTCATAGACTTTATTGGTGGTGGTCGAGGTGGAGTATCGGCAATAGCCTAATGACTTAGAGCCAAGATCTATGGTCATAATCCGACCATATCATGGCTCGGTAAAGCTTCGGGGTTTCAAGGAGCTTAGGATGTGAGTGAATGTCTATCATCTTATCCTTGAGCATAGTTCTTGGATGCCCATAGTACTACCTATTTCTCCAAACAGAATCATCCAATATCATCAAAAGTACCATCTCATATAAGTCAACGCCAACATTACTCGTGCTATTCAACTCCAAGGTTTTGTGAGAAGGACAAAACCAAAATATCTTATGTATACTATAGCCAACTCACATGTATAACTATGTATAAATCATTGGGAAAGCTTACAAGATGCTAGGCTTGATTACGACACCATAAACCGAAGTGTTTTACCAACCTATCCAAGGTCTAGGGTACTACATTCCTATCCCAAGGAGACACGTATTATATCAATCCATGATCTTTTTTCCTTCCTATGAATTCAATCAAGTGGCCGTTAAATGTCATCGATCAATTTATAATCCACTACTCCTACCAATCCAGTATCGGTGGGATTCCATATACCTCATAGAGTTCCTATAATCCTCAATCATCGAAAGGACTATTTATCACAAAATATCCACCAATCACCATTATGATGACCAAGTAAACTCCAAGGTCAAACTTATCTAGATCCTTAAATGAATTCTGACAACTCCAATTTTCCTATCTTATCATTCACCGAGAAATATGGTATTATAATCAAGATCACCGGATCAAATCCAAATTACTTCGAACCATGTAGACTTACTTAACACCAACACTTTACTAGGATCACCTATTGAAATCCAAATCTTATGTCCAATGGAAATTCCTACTAGTTCCTCCAAGTCATTGTTGTAACCTCGTCATTCTAATAATATTACTTGACAAAGCCCAAAATTTATACCACAAAGAATTTTAGCTTGTGATCACAATTGTCCTACTACACCCGATCTACCCAAGGGAGAATCAAGTTATGCTACTCTACCAACTTTGGTCCACCAAATTCATCTACCACATAAAGGTCTTATGATCCAACAAGGGGGCTTAACTATATCCTCAAGACACTTATTGTAGTCACATCAAATCATTGTCCATAAATCGTATATCCTTAGAACATTCCTTCCTATGGCATCAAGGTTTTGGTGCTAGCTTAAGAATGAAAAATGTTTGTTCACTATGATCACCAGTTCCATAATGAATCACATTGCTAAGAAGGGGATATTGAAGCTCAACATGTGCTCTAGAAAACCCGTGTATTAAACAAATGATCAGAGGTTAGAGTTGGGGAAGCTTGTGAGGTCTAGGTTGGTCTAGGTATTTGTTTCCAATCTTGAGGGAAAAGCATAACTCTATGGGGTTGCGTCTGATTGAGTACGTTGTTGTCAAAGTCTTCAGTGCTAGTTGTTTGTCGAGGTGGATCTTTGGTGCATCTTGTCTTGCTGGTCTTTAGTGGACGAGATGGGGGTGGGGGAAAGTAGCATAGAGGGAAGTGCTTAAGGTATGGTATAAAGCAAGTGTAGTCAAACAAGTGCCGAAAAGGCCAAACACAAACATCAAGACGAGGTAGCTGATATAGTTGTGTACCTATTGCCTAGGGTAAAGCTGAGACTTATATCAAAGCACAAACAAGCAAAAACAAGAAATACACAACATGGTCCCATTCGAACCATCACACGGACTCGACTTTGCATGGGAGATACACGACTCATCCTACCCGAGGGGTTTTGAGACTCAGTAGTCATTCTTGCTTCGTGTCTTGGAGAGAAAGACTTTCAGTCTTCTAGGTCTTCCTCAGGTTTGTTGCTACGTGTCTTGTGGTTGTCCATCGAAACGATCCAGGTTAATCTTGAAGAATCTTTTGACGACTTCTCTCTGGTAAGATGACGACGAAGGTGGTTCCTCATGGCTATCGTCGATAGGGTCTTCTGTTGTCTTTGTAATCCTGCCAATGTCTTCTTGTCTTCCATGTCGTTGAGAGTTCTGAGTGGACAATCCTTTATGCAATGACATCGACAAGGCATGACAGAGTTCTGACCTGTCCGTTATGTTGATGACAATATCGACACTAATAGTGGGGGATGAAGAGAACCATTTTCCTGCTCACTATGGTGAGGTAGACCAAATGTCCATGTTCTCATCCATCGGTGGTTGTCGATACAACAACAGTAAAGACAATGTTACTCTACTAGAGATGCATATCATGATCTTGCATATCTTTGGTCCTGATCATTGTAGGCCATGGTTGCATCACTCTCGGACAGTGTCAAGGGTGGCACCATCTTCTGAGTCTTGATGTCATCATTCCTCGAGAAGGTAGCTTCTGTTGGTATTGTCTTATTGCAGTGTCGCCAAGCTTGTGTTCAGGAAATGTGGGCAAACGTATGGCAAGGTGGATTCCTTATAGGTTACCCACGAGGATTGCAGGGAATCCATTGGTTAGGGGCATAAGGGTACTATCGAGTGTTTGCACGGTTTTGAAATAGAAGTTGAGGAAAGCCAAGGGAAAACTGGTGGAGGTGCTAAGGCAAAAACCTTTTCTTTCTTTGGAAACTTAGAAGAGGTGAGAAATATATAGGTTTTGTAGGTGGTTTTGAAGGGTGGGGAAAAATAGTTTTGTCCTAACTAACATCCATGCTAACTAAGGGCTTCATACAGTCACGATGGATCTGATACTAACTGTGTGGGGACCCCGACTTGTAAGTCGTGATCACCAAATCTACGTGCACAGTGATCCTAGATATGAATGCTCCCTGAACACACTGAGACTGAATAACAATAGTCTCACATATTTTACGTACCGTTTTACTCGAATATGAACTTTACAACCAAGTCTTCATATATTTGCAGGGGAAATCTTCAACGATGGCGTGAACCCATGCCATCTGCCTTAACCCTACATGCATTCTGACTAGGAAGCGTCCTAGGTCGCACGTACATCACCAAGTAGTATTCATTGTATCTTGGTCTTTCATGCCTCACAAATAAAATAACCAGTGGCAAGCCAATGAGTACTTTCAATGTACTCGCAAGCAACCAATGTTTGGAACGAGGCAATAACAATGCATGATATAGCACTAAGCAGGTAATTTACAAACTTATAGATATAGAACTAAGTTGGAGCATGCATCATGAGGTTGCAGATATCCATACGAACAAGTTATAGATATCATCATAAGCAGGGGTTGAACATCTTATGTTCATTCATCATGTCAAGTCATCTGACTTAGCTCGAGTATCATCTTTCTCACACACACGCACCAAATTTGGAAACCAATGGACGTAGCCCAAGAGCGGTCATCCAAATGTCCTTGACTATGGACATAGCTATTCGAATAGTTTTACAATCTACAAAGGTTTGCGTGTTGTACCCACAAGACTCGGGAAACTTCCGTGTCATCCATGACTCGCGGTATATTGCATACCTGAGTTAAGCACCTGAACAATGTATTTCTCCTAGCGACACTAAATAAAGAGTCCACTCATTGGCCCATGTCCTCATGGTGTACATCATGCGAGCCTCGCTCAAGATCATACCATCCCCGAGGGGATGCAATGGTGTCCCGGTGTCTATGAAAATAGCCCATGGTCGCCCTACCTGGCACGACCCCCTATCGAGAGGGTAAATCTGGCCCTCTCGCCACTAGTAATGCGGGCTCTCTGCTAGCATCGGCCAAAGTAATCAACAAAGCCACATCCCACATAGGGGTATCATGGTCACACACGTAAGGTTGGAGTAACAGTCGCAACTTAAACCAATCCGTTTTAAAAACAACACAATCACTTGCCTCGGTACACCACTTCTTTCTCAATTCATTACCTAGCTCAAGTCCATCTCCCTCGGGCATTAGTGGCACCCAACGGGGTTATCAAAAAGTCTTTGAGGTCATTTACTTTCTATCACCATGCATATTACCATCCTACTTGCGTAGCAAGTACTTAGCATCCTAACTACTTCCCACACGCACAAACCTCATAGGAAGGTAGGGTCATGCTCAGTGCAAGTATCAACGAGGAGTTACCGCATACAACCCACCAAGGTGGTCATCGATTCAACATGATTCAAATGCAACAAAGTAAAGTGTCATATGACATGCATAAAAATGTTTCGAGTCACGGTCAAGGGCTGCTTTCCTGGTTCACCAAAGTCTTCGAGCTCTTCACGAGCTTCTAGTCCAACTCCGGGTACTTCGTCTACATTGTCAACTATCGTCGAAAACACCCACAAAAGTCAACACAACAAGCAGAGAAATAAAAGTCTTTTAAATAGGAGTTTCATTTTTCTTGGGCACCTTTGGTCACAAAAAAAATACCTAAAGTTGTTCTAATGGATTTCGACTAACAGATATTTTTGAATAGTGAAAATGGAGGAATTGATGATCCTATAAGAAGTCTATAGAAAACATTTTTGTAAAAATGAGTGGATGTACCTATTAATTAGGGCATGATATTAGAAGAATTTATAAAGTGGTTTCACTGGATTTGGAGTTGGTATGAGTTTCCTATGAATTTACTAAGATGGAATAAATGAAAAATGGGGCTATTTATTTGGTCCAACCAGAATATAGCATGGGAAAAATGTTTACCATGACTGGATAAATAGGTGATGATTTTATAGGCACCTAGGAACTGGAATCACTCCATTTGGAGTTGATTTGGATGCTCTAGGCATTTTACAAGGTGGCCTTAAGAAGGTTCAAATTTGAACAATATAGATAAATTCTCTAGAAAATTTGAACTACAATGCACATATTTGGACAGGATTTGATTTTAGAGTCCATTAGAAATTTGAATCATCAAATTTGAAGTTTCCTAGTATTTATTGTGAATTATATAAGCTCACTCGAAAAGAAAAACGTAAAAATGAAATTAACCAAATGGGCCTAAGCTACGCTCTCTGCGTAACTTAGTGCCATAGCGCACTGGGCCGACCCAGCTGCTCGGCCACAAGCGTGTACTGGCGATGTCGAAAGCATACCCTTCAAAGTACGCCTCATTTGCACAAAGGCAGGAGACGGCAGGGGGCGTCTCCACTTAAATGAGGGGGCCCGGCTGCTGGGGTCGCTAATTGGTGGGAACCATTTGTCAAGTCCTTCCCTCACCTCCCGCTCGATCACAGTAGGCGTAGGGGAGGCGAGGCCGACACGTGCTAACGCTCGTCCTGTGGCTCCGGCCACCCCCGGCGACGCTCCGTCCACTGGCGCGTTGTGGTAACGAGTCACACCTTCCAAGATGACACACGCCCATCGAGGAGGGACGCAGTGGAGAAGGCGCGGCCAACCGTGGAGGATGACCACCGACGAAGAAGGGCACGGTGCCGGGGCCACTAGATGAGGAAAATGGAGCGTGTGGGAAGAAGCTGAGCTGATGCTGATACCCCGGGGATGCTCTAGAGAGAAGGGGAGCAACCAAACGCTTGAATTTGAGCAGAAGCCGCCGGCGGGGCTCCGTCCATGGAAATGGATGGAGTGCCCGATAAGAGGAATTGGGGGGTCCGGGAGCTTTCCAGGAAGGAGAGGGGTGATCAAGGGAAAATGGGGAGGCCGGGGTGGGCTTATATAGTCGGGCATGAGCCCACCGTGGACGGCTCCCATGGCCATGGCATGGCTCCCGCTAGGGGTCGTGGGGGCGACCTAGAGCATGTCTATGTGACTCGTGGACGTGGCCTACGTCTAGGGAAGCAAAGCGAGGAAGCCAGGGGACGCAAAGGCACGCGTGTGCGAGACAACTCATTGGAGGTCTCTCGGAGGGCGACACGCCTGTGAGAGGAGGCCAGCAGAGGGAGAGAGAGGAGGGGGACCAGGTCATGGTGTGTCCTGGATGCCAAGGGATCTCGACTAGCACGAGGGGGAGGCACGAGGTGGCCAGGGGACGCGGGGTCAGCGCTCGAGTGCGCTACAACGTGCTTCAGAGCATGCTTTTGGCCGGCATGGGCATTCCTGCATGCGCTCTAGCGCAGACACTTGCATCCACCAGCTGTAGACGGAATACAATAGGGGGAGGGAGCACTGGATGCCCTGGATGCTGGCTAGGAGAGAGGGAAGGCTGAGAGAGAGATGAATTCTTGCTGTCCAGGGGGGTCCAAGTGGGTATTCCACCCCCTCAATCATGGATTTGGGTGTTGAGGTTGCTACTAGAGGTAAAGGTGGGCTAGTAGAAGGAGTGGTAAAATTTTGGGCTCAAGAAGACCACTACCGGTCCTACAATCATTGAGTAAGAACAATGGGCAGAAGGTGTCTGATGGATGTCTGGGTTAGCTAAATGATTTCCCTTGCTATGGAACTTAACAGGAGTGAAAGATAGATAGAAATGAGGTTTATCACCAATTTTGTATTATTTGATGAAAGTTTCTAGTGCAAACTTGGTAACCCCTAGAAATCAACATAAATGGTTTTCTCTAGATCTACTCATTCAAATTCGTTCCCCCTAATGCACCACTTGGTGTGGTGGCACTAATTGGTGTTTATATCATGCCCAAAAAGTTTGGGTCTAATTGGAGAAAATTGACAATGCAAATATTCCTAATTCTAGAAATCACGAGACGTAGTTTTGAGGGGATTTGGACAAGTGTATGTGTTCTCCTTGATGCACCACTTGGTGCGGATGCATCATTAGGGTATTAGAATATGTCCATAAAATTTAAGCACATTTGGAGACTTTTGACAATGTAAATTTTCTCAAATATGGATCTGGACAAAGAGGGTTTTGGAATATTTTGGTGATTCAAAACAATTGCGGTTGAGATGAAACTTGGCAAGACCATCACATATGGCATGTGTGACATGCTAAAATTTTCCTCGATTTATTTGAGAATATTTCTTATAGAAATATTTCAAAATCTTGAAATAGGCAGAAAAGGTTTTGAGGGGTTTTTTCCAATATTTTGAACATGCCCATGTATTGAAACTCTTATATATGGAAAATATATGTCCAATGAGTTTCCTTAAATTTTCTAAAATATTTTTGAAGCGTAAAAATAAATTTCCCTTATAAAAGACCATTTCCGGCCTCAAAGAAAGGCATTTAAATAATTTAGGAATATAAATTTTAAAATAATAATTTGTGTTTTTGGGAAGTCTTTTTGATAATAGTATCCAAATGAAAATTTTGGGGCAAAACATCCTCCATAATTTGAGGACTTGTAGTGCAAACCTCAATTGAGGGGGGCTTGAGAGCTTTAATTAAATAAATGCTTTTTGGTCGAAATGATATTTGATAAAAATAGTTTTAGGCCTATACACATGGTATGGTCACCGGGCAAATATTTGGATCAAGGATATGAGTCTAGAGAGAGATGGGGGATTTTTGTGATTAAAACACTATCAAGCAAGCAAGCAAATAAAAATCACATCAAGCATCACAAACACCCACAAAAGTTTTTGTTGACCCTAATTTTTAAGCTACGCTAACGTTGTAATACAAGGCAAGACACAGGACGTGACACAAACATCTAGAAGCCCGGGAGCCACGCCAAGCTGGTGGACATCATCGATGTGATGTTGCACCGCGACATCCTACCACTCCAACTCCTGGCCAAACCGATGTGGCTCTATACACCCCGAGGACCCGCAGACAATCCACCACTTTTTCCGCGCCAATATGGATAGCATGTAGCGTCCCTTTTCAAACCGAAGGTGACTAAGGCTGGTTGTAATGGGTAGTATCATATACTAGTATCATGCATATGATACTAGTGTATGATACCACATCCGTAATGCATAGTATCATATGTTAGTATCATAGGGTAGGTCATTTATTGACATGCAAGATACATAGTAGCACATCATTTAATATGATACGGTATCATAATATGATACTCAACCCTCTCTTTCTTCATTTAATTCTATGCCACCTCATCAAAATTTCTTAGTTTGCATGCATGATACTACCTACAATACTCCCATTACGGGCAGCCTAAGTACCCCGTGGACTGTCCGAAAGCGGCTACTCGGAGACTCCGCCCCAGGTAAGCTTTTATCCTATCGAGCCTCTATGTCCGAGGATGATTCTTCTTATATGTGATGTTCCTTTCCATGTGCAGAAGTGGATGGATGAGGCAGCGAGCATAGACTGTCCCACCCCATAGACCGAAGACGCCATCTCCCCTATCTTCAAATCCTTCTGACAAAAGTGCCTACCAAGCCCCCGGTCAAGCCTAAAAGGGAGCAAGGGAGGAAAAGGAAGAAGGCGAGAAGTCTTCGCATTGAGGAACCCTTGCATTCCATGTCCGGGACCTCAAATCCGGCTCCTCAAAAGAAGGAGCCAAAGAGTAGGAGGAAAGTGAGGATGACTCCTATCCTCCGATGAAGAGGGCAGTGTCCGAGGACACCGTCGGGGTGGAGACATCCGACGACATCGCATCCCGCAAGGCCAAGGCCCGGCTTGTTCTCACCTCCTCGGATAGAGAGGAGGCGGGGGTTGAGAAGCGAAAGCAAGCACCGAGGAGGACTCCCCTTTTAATACTGATTTTGTGCTTCATGCGGCTTTATATATTTGTTACTTATTCTTCTGATATTCCCTTTCTTTCTCACCCAGGACCCAGGGGACGGTCCCCATTAACGGGGGATCCAGCAGGCTTCCTCGAGGGAGCTCGTCTGATGAGCATCACCCTTCCCCAATAGCTCATGAAGCGTAGGGAGGCGACATCGCTGACTCCGCCCGTACTTACTATGGGAGGAAATGTCATCGCACCCATGGCCGGAGTGGAGTCTTCAACCATTAAGAACGCGCTAACCAAGGTTCCTTCTTTCACAGAAGGAACGAGCTTGGAAGAACCAACGTCCTTGGTGCCCAAGGGTGCCGAGATGAGTCGACCATCCATCCGGGTGGCCTCCTATCCTCTAAGGGAGAGAGTCGAGGTGGTTTTCTCACCTTCGCTTGCCATGGGGGAGGTATTCTCGGGGTGGGCCGAGGAGGTGGAAGTGGCCCCAGAGGCTCTTCCATCCATGTTGAGCACCGCACAATGATGAGTGTGGTGATGCAAAGCTACCAGGCCACGAAGACTGGTATGCGGGTGCCTTCAGAGGCCTCTTGTGTGGTTTTGAGGTAAATCCCCCTTATGTTTATTTTTAATAATGTCGCTAGTGTTTGTAATTGCTCGCGGCTAGGATGTAATAAAGGATTGATTAAAAAACAGGTGGTTGATCCAAAGACCATAGGTGTCTAACCACGGTAGACCCCAAGCCTTGAGTAAGATCCAAGGATCTTGCTTGGTTTTTTTTGATATGGAATCTAAAACAAATAGCAGTAGCCCCTAAGACCTTGATCGGATACTATTATCTGATCAAGGGATCGATGCCATCCAAGGAGTTTTAATGCCTGCCTGTTTGATTATATGTTTCAAGTTGCAGCTTCCACCTCCCACGAGTAGGAAGAAACCAATCGTAAGCTCAAGATGTCCGAGAAGGACATGGAGCTTATGAAAAAATGGATGGAGGAAGCGCGAGGTATAATTGATGATCTAACTTTGCTTTGATAGTTCTCATCCGATCTAAATTTTTAGTATTAGGCTATAAACTTATTGCGTATTAATCTTGCATCTTCGTCCACAACACCGGAGAAACTCCAGGCCGAGCTAGAAACAGCTCGACGGGAGGCCTAATGGCACAAGGTTTCGGCGAGGCAGTCCAGCTCGAAGTTGGTCGTGGAGAAGGAGACCATAGGAAAGCACATGGCCCGTGTTCAGTAGCTGGAAACAAACCTGACAGGGGTTCATACCGAGTGGGACGACCTACGGGAGGAGAAGAAGAAACTCTCCATCGATCCCTCCGCATCGAGCCTGGAGTGCAAGGAGGCCAGGACCCGGGCCCGGGAGGATCGTCAAGTGCTCTAGCAGGTGAGCCAGATCGTCGTCGGTATGCTCTATCTACTTCAATGTATTTTTGGTGATAGTTGTTTTACCAATCTTACACAAAACTGACGTTCCTTAGAGGCCTTCACAGACCTCCTTCGCAGCGCTTCAGATGCGTGCTCCCATTATGCCGCCCGTTCTGACGAGCCGGACGAGAAAATATATTGTCGTCAATTCTAGGTGACCGAGCACCCACCACAGCTGAACAACAAGATGAAGCATTTGGTGGAGCTATTCTAACCAGCGGGTCCTATTATGATGGATCTCTGCATAAACCTATGACCATCAAGGCCAATATAGAGCAGCTTCTTCGGCTTGTTGAACATGTTGCAAGAGGCCATCCCTAGGTCATCAACTCGAAGAGGTCGGCCTATTTGGAGGGCGGAAAGTGGGCATATGCGTCAACAATAGCACATTTCCCGAAGATCAACCCGTTGGAAATTGTCTCCGGGCCTTTGGTGGGAAAGAGCCAAAGAGACGAGCATTATATTGCCGTGGTCTTGGAGGGCGCCAAGAAGATGGAGAGCCAATGCTCAAAACCCGAGTTGTACTTCCAGTAGGTCCCTTGGAATGCCGGGGGTAAATTTTATAAAGGCGAGTTTTAATTTTAAGTGCTCGACTTTTATCCAATGTGTTTTATATGCACCTCCCTCTGTGACTGTTTATTGACATGAAATTTTCCGTTCGTCGGCTTCTGCCCCCTTGTAGTGACAATGTGGGGTGTCCTCTTAGCACACATAAATCCTTAGACAATGTCTCGGAACCATAGTGATGATTTGTGTGTAGAGATGGATGAGGCAGTCGAACCATGATGGCTTTATCCCTTTCACTTAGACATAGGAGCTCTATGTTGTGGGGTAGTTCATCTAGCCCCCGGTGTAGTGGTGATCGACAAGCCAAGGTCCTGAGTCCTACATCATGGTCCTTATAGGAAGGACCCATCAGTTATCACAATTTCACCACTAACGGCGCAGTGGTTTAACAATGTCTTCGCATAGCTTGACTTGCTTACGCTTATCGTGATGGTTGGTTTTCGGTTTTATCCACAAAGGTGCTTAACCATCCAAGATAGAAGCACAATCGCAGTGGTTCTTCCTTTACACTCTTAGCCGAACAAAGCGGGACATAATAGGTAAGCACAAGAGTCAGGCAACCCAATCCTTGACCAAAGTCACAATTGGAAACATGTGCATATAACACAATATCCGAGATGCCGAACACACATCGGACTTAAACATGGGCTCGTCTAGGAATCCGAGCCCCGAGTCTAAAGTCGGACTCTACTGTATGTGGGCGGAAACCACCTCGAGCAATTTATGAGATAGAAAACAACACGAAAAAGATGTGCGACGACCGAAAAGGGGTATGTTTTATTATTCATAGGGCCAAGCTGAAAAGACATATAGAGAGTATGGTAAAGAGGAATCAATAGGATGGGTAGGTATGGTAGTACGGGGTTTCAGACGATTGCGCCTTATGATCCATTGCTCCCCTGCCGCATATTTGTGTCTCCGAGCTGTTGGCCAGCCAGGCCTTGTCCATTCCAAGGCTAATGTATATGGTTGTCCCCTGCGATGCCGACAACATTTGAGAGGCAGGGCCTCCAAAGAGGCTGGATGCATAGTTTAGCAGTTTGATGCTGCCAAGATGGTTTCCTGGTGGGCCTTTATGTGTCGAATAGATCACTAGAGGCCAGGTGTGTTCGAATCATCCGACATGACACTCTGGTATTATAATTTTCTGCTCCCTGATACCCCAAGAAATTTTAAGTGCGAAGTTGTGTACGCAAGGTACATAGTCTACTACTGGGTAGTAGGGTCAGGGGAGCATGTATCCCTATTTGGTAGGGACGCGAGTTCGACACGCGGTCGTGTGCATGTGTTTGGAGGACCCCATGAAATTTTGTCGGGCTTCCTTTCATGCCGCTTCTTTGGCTTTCTAGGTATCAGCTGCATAGGCCATTGTCCGCTCCTCGGTCTGGAGGAAGCACTTTGTATTGCCGTTAATGGTCATGATCCCGTTGGCTCTTGGCATCTTGATCTTCAAGTATGCATAGTGTGGCAACGCGTTGAAGCGGGCCTAGGTATTACGACCAAGCAATGCATGGTAGCCACTGTGAAAAGATACTATATCCAAAATCAAGTTTTCACAACGTAAGTTGTCGGGCAAGCCGAAAACAACTTGTAGTATGATGGTGCATGTGCACTAGGCCTCTATGCCGACTATCACTCCCTTGAACTAGGTTTTGTTGTGTAGGATCCGTAATGAGTCAATCCCCATCTCCTGGCCGTGTCTGCATATATCAGGTTTAGACTTTTTCTGCTATCCATAAGGACGCGCGTAAGGTGAAACCCATCTAAGATGGGGTCCGGAACCAGGGCGGCTGACACGCGATGACGGATGTGGTCGGATGATCCTTCTTATCAAAGGTGATCAGGAAGGCCATCCACGGGGTGCGCCTCGGGGTTGTGGGCTCTATGGAATAAACATTCCAGAAGTGCATGTTTCCTCTCCTTTTTAGGAATATGTGTGACATAAATCACATTCACTTCCTTTACCTTGGATGGAAACTGATTTTAACCACCATTGTTTGGTCGTGGAGGTTCATCCTCGTCGTCATCTCTTCTAGACTGGCCCTTGCCTAGATCCTCGGCCAAAGCCTTGCCGGCCTACTTGAACACCCCAAGAGTTTCGATTGGTGTGGTTGGCAGGTTTATCTGGGGTTCTGTGGATTTGGTAGGGCTATTCAAGTATTTTGTCCGGATTGGTTATTTGTCCTTGCTTCCTTTGAAGGATTTCTTTTTGGGTCCATCCCAAGGTTGTCAGAATTGTTATTCTGAATTGGATCGAAGCTCTGATGGCAGGATCACAAATCATAGAATCTTCACTATCAGGATCTTAAGAACGCAGATTCTATGAACCAAAATTGTAGAATCAGAGGAGTTTGTTCGGATCGTAAAGTCGTAGAATCATACAACAGAATCGTGATTTTGACAACCTTGTTCCAGCCCGTGAGCTGGTGAATCTGGCATGAACTGTTGGGTCCTCGGCATCACTACCATTGTTCTTGTTTTGGCGCTTATGCTTGTTGCGCCTAGGCTTGTTGTTCTCGTCCCGGACTTCTAATGTACTAGGGTCGCCTCTCTCGGAGGTATGTGCGAGATAGCTGTCTTCTCCCGCGCAAAAGCGGGTCAATAATGTCGTGAGGACCGTCATGGTTCTCGTCTTGTCCTGTCCGAGCTGTCGGGCCAACCATTCATCTCGGATGTTGTCCCTGAATGCTGCAATGGCCTCGGCATCCGGGCAGTCAACAATTTGGTTCTTTGTAGTTAAGAACGGGTTCCAGAATTTTCGAGCTGATTCATTGTCTTTCTAGATGACATGGCTGAGATCATCGGCATCTGTGGGACGGACGTAGGTGCCCTAAAAGTTGGACCTGAAGGCATCCTCCAGCTCTTTCGAGCTTGTGATAGAATTTCTAGGCGGGCTATGGAGCTGGCATGTCGGTCCCTTAAGCTTGAGGGGCATGTATTTTATGGCGTCAAGATCATCTCCTCGAGCCAAGTGGATTTGTAGAAGGAAGTATTCTATCCATACTATCAGATTTGCCGTGACATCATATTGATCGATGTTGATAGATTTAAACCCCTCGGGCAACTAATGTTCCATGACCTCGTCTATGAAGCAGACTGGGTGTGGAGGAGCTCGGTGTCGGAATGATCCTAGCGGGCGTTTGCATATGCATGTTCCCTTCTGATTTGTCGAGTTCGGTCTTGCGTGTCCGTCCAAGCTTCATATCCCTTCCGACCAACGGGCACATGGTCCAGGGCTCCGTAGATCGATCGAGGAGATCATTTGTCCCTCCCTAGTTTTGTTCGAAGGTCATAAGGTTCATCCAAGCCCTTGCCATGAGGGAGGGGTCTCGATGGGGGTCATTTGTAGGCCCCTACTGGCCGATCTCTCCCTAGGGGGTGATCACCCTGCTCGTTGTGGTCGTAATCAAAGGGGTCAGTCTCAGCTACCCCGCCCTCGAATTCAGGTAACATACGCTATCGTGGGAATGACTTGGAGGCGTGTGCCGCGCTTTGAGATCGGCTTTGGTCATGAGCAATTTCTCCCACTTGTCATTAAGAGTGGCTTCGTGTGATTACAGATCCTGCTGCTTTCGCTTCATGCTTTGAACGGTTGTGGCTAGCCATTGTTGGAAGAGTACCTGTTCGGATGGGTCCTCGCGCACTTAAAAGTCAAATGGTCTGAGGTTGTTATCTTCCTCAGATTCTGACATGTAGTCGCCATCCGTCCCATTGTCAGAGCTCTCCTTTTCTTCGGGTTTTTCCTTGATGGGTGTGTCCATGGGTCCATTATGCTATTCACGTTTGATCTGTCCATTCTCGCCTTTGTTGGGGCTAGCATCGTCATCAGCGGTGTTGGTTTTATTATTACTTACGTTGGTTTCATTTGGATTTCTCTTCTGACGACGGCGTTTGGAACTTCCTTAGGCTTCTCATCAGAGCCCTCCTTAGGAGTGTCGACCATATAGACGTCACAAGTTGATGCCACGGCCCACTTCCGTGTTCGGGAGGTGACTAAAGGTGAGTGATGTCCTTAGTTGCCGAGGTCTTTGTCATCTATGTATACGGCCTCATCGGATCTGTAGTCAAGAACGTCGGTTAAATCTTCAACTATCGTTGTTCGGGCATATTTCTCCTTAAGTGGTTTTAGTGATTGATGACAATGCATGTGCGGACTAAACGTGTGCATTGAGCATTTCACATAATTCATATCTAGGCACAAGACGATTCGATGCCCCTCGGAATCTCTCGAAGACGGTTGCTTTCTACGTTTCTCTTTGGTGGTTTTGAGTCTTAGGAAAGTCGTACTATTAAGAGGGGGTCCGCGTCGGAAAGGTTTGGGTGGAATCATCACATACACACTTAGTGCACCACCTTTTCTTTGGCTACAATTGAGCTCCATACCCATCTTTAATGTCTATGCAAAAGGGCCAACGGTAGTAGTGCTTGCACAGCGGTAGTAATTTTTTACTACCGCTCCAAGAGCAGTACTACCGCACTCAGTGCGGTACTAATTTTTTACTACCGCCCCGACGGAAATTTTCACATACTTTTCCCCCCGCAGTAGTGTTAGAGCATATTTCTCCATATGTGGTTTTGGTAATTGATGACAATTCCTATGGACTAATGGTTGCCTTAACTTATATTTATAGGATTTGTCCATAGGCACTTCTTGAAGTCCATCTGTTGGGTTCAAGGAGTTTATATGATGACTAAGATGGTATTAAAGGTATTATCCAAAGAATGGTCACAGAGACACAAGGTTGATCAAGATCGTCGGACAAAGAGTAAATCAAGATGATCAACACATAAAGCGTACAAGATGTACCCAGAGGGATCAAGTGATCCCATGGTATGGTAAGCATTGTCCATTACGTATTTGTGTACTAACCCATGGTCTTCGTGAGAGTTCTATGTGGGGTTAGGTGTGTTTCCATGGGCTTGCGTCAAGAGGAAGATCTCATACAACCCATGGAGGATGACGTCAAGTGGTGGAGGATGGTGGCAATGGACTTGTGAAGATATGCTAAAGAGCGGCTCACCCATAGTGTGTATGGGGGAGCAATCAACTAGTCTTCATCAAGCCAACGCAATCAAGAAAGGTGGTCCATCTTGAGGAAGCCAAGATCATCGTCATCTAGCTCAAGAGGTCGACGTGCAAGGTATACGTTTGCCCTTGATAGGTTTTCCGTTTTAGGATAGATTGTCGTACTATCAAGAGGAGCTCTCAAGTGAGTAGGTTGATCGTATCGTTCATTGAGAGCTCAAACCATTTGCATCCTTGCATCATACTTCTTGGTTCTTGTTTGGCGTTTCTCTTTGTGAGTTTTAGAGCTTATGGTCATCTTCATGACAAGCTCGAGTTCATCGAAAACGGAGTCCATATGCATCTTCTATGATGTTTTCGATGTTGGGAGTTTTTACCGGTCTTATTCGAAGAAGGGTTCTCACCATTTTCTTATGGAACTTTTGTCAATTGCTTCTTATTGATATTTCTATCAAGATTGTGTTAGCCCATGTCGTTAGCTTTCCAACAAACTTGGTTTCGTTGAATTCGGAGTCCGTATGCGAAAGTTAGAGCAGTTTGAGTATCCAACGGTAGTACCACTCCTCGTGCCAGCGGTAGTACCGCTCATGTGGCGGTAGTACCGCCCCTGGAGCGGTAGTACCGCCCCAGAGCGGTAGTAATTTTTTACTACCGCTCCCTAGCGGTAGTACTGCCCCCGGAGCGGTAGTAATTTTTTAATACCGCACCCTAGCGGTAGTACCGCTCCAGGAGCGGTAGTACCGCTTCGTTGGACTGTTTTTCGCGTCCTCTTTGGCCTCAGCATGGTTGGTGAACATACCGAGCGGTTGTACCGCTCCCATGAGCGGTAGTACCGCTTTTTGCGGGCTGTGGAGCATAACGGTTGGATTTTTTCCCACCTATAAAAGGGGGTCTTCTTCCCCATTGAACCTTATCTCTTTAGCTCGTGTTCTTCCCCCATTGTTGACCTTCTTCGAGCTTGATAACTCTCAATCTCTCCAATGATTCTTGCTAGTTCTTGAGGGAAAAGAGAGAGGAGATCTAGATCCACATTTCCACCAATCACTTTCTCCTCTAAGTGAGGGGAACCCTTTGGGTCTAGATCTTGGAGTTCTTCGTGTTCTTCTATGTTCTTCCTCTCATTTTCCTCCCTAGCATTAGTTGCTTTGGTGTGATTTGGGAGAGAAAGACTTGGGCACTCTATGTGCCCTTGCCATTGCATTAGTTGCATTGGTTTGAGTTCTCCACAGTGATATGTGGAAGTGAAGTTTGAGCAGCTTATTACCTTTGGTACTTAGTACCCTAGATATTGTTCTTCGTGGATGCTTTGGCGTCCTAGAAGCTTGGTGGTGTCTCGAAGCTCAATCATTGTGGTGTAAAGCTCCGAGCAAGCGTCAGGGTCTCCAATTAGGTTGTGGAGATTGCCCCGAGCAATTCGTACGGGTACCGGTGACCGCCCCCAAGGTTTGCCATTTGTACAGGTTCAGTGACCGCCCTCAAGGGTCCCTTAGTGGAATCACGACATATTGCATTGTGCGAGGGCGTGAGGAGATTACGGTGGCCTTAGTGGCATCTTGGGGAGCATTGTGCCTCCACACCGCTCCAACAGAGATTAGCATCAGCAAGGGTGTGAACTTCGGGATACATCATTGTCTCCGCGTGCCTCGATTATCTCTTACCCGAACCCTTTACTTATGCATTTTACTTTGTGATAGCCATATTGTTTATTGTCATATATCTTGCTATCACTTAGTTGTTTATCTTTCTTAGCATAAGTTGTTGGTGCACATAGGTGAGCCTAGTTGTTGTAGGTTTTGTGCTTGACAAATTAAATGTTAGGTTTATTCCGCATTTGTTTAAGCCTAAACCGTAATTATTTTAAAGCGCCTATTCACCCCCCTCTAGGCGACATCCATGTCCTTTCAATTGGTATCAGAGCTAGGTCTCTCTTTATTAGGTTTAACCACCTAGAGAGTAAGGATGTCGACTAGGGGTTTAGGATTCTTTGACACTCTTAGTTTTGATGGCACAATTTTTTATGTTTGGGTAATTCGCATGCTTAATCACTTTCGGGTCTTGGACCCAAATTTAGAGCGAATTGTAGATATGGGTTTTCTCCTCCAAAGGATTCTCAAAATATATCTTTAGAGGATGAGAAAAACTCTTATCTCGATTCTCAAGCTTCTAATGTGTTTTTTGATGCTTTGAGCAATGTAGTTATATTTCAACTCATGTCATTTCGGGATGCTCATGAGTTGTGGACAAAGCTTCAAGATAAATATGGTACGTCCAAGATTTGTGGGAATGATTGTTCTCCCTCCACCTCCAGTCGTGTGCTCTTATCAACTTCATCTACTTCACCTACATGTGGATTGCCACAAGGTAATGATATGGTGAGTAGTGGTGATCATTGCAATGATGATAGTGTGTTTATTGTTGATGATCCTTCTTCACTATATTATTGGAATGGTTCATCTTTGGGTATTAACACTTCGAGCACTCTAAGTGTTTTACATGCTTGTGTTGATAGTCCTTGCATATCATGTAAAAACTGCTTGACTAAATCTCATGATGATATGCTTCCTATATCTGGTTGCCATGATAAAAATGTATATATTTCCTCGCGTTGTTGTGCTAACAATGTAGAGGAAATTCATCACTCCATGGAACAAGATGTGGCCTTTAATGATGCTTCAAGGGATCCTACATCATCATCTATTGTTACTCACTTTTGCCTTATGGCTAAGGCTTCAAAGGTATCTCCTACTTTGAATCCTAATTTATCTCATGATGATGATGATGTTGATGATAATGAGGATGAGAATAATGATGAAGAGTGTGATATTACTGCATCCTTCAAAATTACGGGTGAAGTGATTTTTAAATCTCTTTATAAGAATAAACTTGCTTGTTCCAACTTCTTGGAAATCATGTTTATTGCCACTAAGGGCAAGAAATACATTAAGGAGTTGGAAGCTCATCTCGAGGAGCATGAGGCCACCATTAAGACAATGGAAGGTCATGAGCGTGATTACGCTAACGAGATAGCCGAGCTATCTCAAGCTCTTGAAAATGAACAAACCACCAAGGAATCTCTTGAGGAAACCTTTGCTATAGAATTATCTAGATTAAAGGAATCCCATGATAGAGCTCTCGAGGTTGCTAATGATTTTAGAACTAAAAAAGATAATCTTGAAGTTGCACATGCTAAACTCGTTGAGGACTATGAGCACCTCAAAAATGGCTCAAGGACTATTAAGAGTTCGCTCATCGAACTCACCGAGTCTCATGCTCAACTTTAAGATTCATATGCTAAAGAGCTTGCCAAGTTGCCTTCTCCTCTTATTGTTAACTAGCAAAAGGGCCCATGCGTTGCAACGGGAGAAAGAAATACCACACGGCACACACTCTTAATTTATAAAAAATGTCTATAATTTGAGAATTTATAGTTACGATACAAATAAAGATGGTCTTATCCTACAAAAATGCAGTTCAAAATTTCACAGGTCTTCCATTTTAACACGGCTTGCATGTAGATTTAATACGTGCAAAGAATCAGTCAAGTGACCTTCAGTTTCATCATTAATCCTGATTTTGTTGACGTGTTCATCCCCAACCCGGATGAGTACCGGTATGAAAGAAAGATGAATAATGACTTATTTATTAAGATTGCACCCTAGATAGTATTTTTATTAAACGTTTAACAGATAAAATAATATCATATTTAAATTCTACATATTTTTCTAATCAAATTCCATGTATAATATGTTAAATTTGGAGTTACGGTTTAAAAGATATGAGTATTTAAAAATATATTTAATATATACTACGAGTTTAATGTCATAAACAGTAAGGGTTTTTTTGTAAAATCACCTCGGTGGGTTTTCCGACGGAAGCGATAGCCTCTTTATTATTAGGTAAAGATAACAATGCTTGTGCTACTAACTCTACTTCTTGTGAATCATCCATTTTAAAGGAGAATGTGAGCTAAGGGCTCAACTTGAGTTGCTATCTAGCAATTACGGGAAATTGGAAGAAAGTCATGTAATGCTCACAAGCTCTCATGATGATCTTCTAGTATCCCATAGTGTGCTAAAATTAGCTCATGAGGCTATTACTACCTAGGTAACATCGAGTGAGCCTCACGTGGACATTAGCACTACTTCTATTTGAAAAGCTATATTTCCATGTGCTAGTCCTCGTAATTCATCTACTCATAATGTTGCTACATCTTGTGATAAATTACTTTCCATGCCTTGTTGCTCTAACAATGAAGCTTATACTTCCTCTAGTACTTGTGTTGATACTAACCATGTAGAGGAAATCAAAGAGCTCAAGGCCCAAGTCACTTCCTTGAAGAAAGACTTGGAAAAGAGTCATGAAGGAATGTCCACACTCAACAATGTCTTGTGTGGGAAAAATCCCCAAATGACAAAGATGGACTTGGATTCAACTCCAACAAGAAGAGTAAGTCCAAAAGCTTCAAGAAGAAGGGTCGAGAACAAGTCAAGAATTCGGCCAAGATTATTTGCTTCAAGTGCAAAATTGAAGGGCACCATGTTAGATCTTGCCCACTAAAGAAGAAGCCCCAAAGTCACAAGCAATAAGGGAAGCGGCCACAAGTTCAATCACATACTCAACTACAAGTTCAAGAAAGGCCCCTTCCCAAGAAGACCCAATCCAACACTCTTCATGTTGACAAATCAATAGGGAAGAAATTAAAGGGTAGATGTTGCTACTTATGTCGTGAGAAGGGTCATTTCGCTTCTTCTTGCACGAGAGGTAATTTATCCAACCCAATCATTATTGATGATATCTATTCTATTGGGAAGGATAAGGTTGGCAATGTGTTTGCCAAGTTTGTTGGTACTCAAAGTGGTGTCAAGAAAAGTACCATTTGGGTTGCCAAGCCTATTCTGACTAACCTCTTAGGACCCAACGTGGTTGGGAACCAACAAGCTCAAACTTGATCAATAGGTGAATGTGGAGGACATTGGAGACTTTGATACATAATGAAGAATTAAGGGGTCTTCATCATTCATATTATCTCAAGCCAAGTCATTTGGATTATCGAGTTTCTATCTTATATCCAATGTGCCTCCTTACGATAACTTGTACTTAAACTGTTTACATTGTTAGTTACTTGCCCCTTTGCATGTTGTGGTTTTGTACCTTGCATGTGTTTACATATGTTGTGCTTCCAACTTGCTTATCTTGAGTAATCGAGTATGTGTATGTTGGTTTGCACATCTTGTACATGTGAGTCTTGTATTGAGCCTTTTTGCATCTTGTTTGTATCTTTGTTGGCTCCTGTGAGAGATTAATGGATTATCCCATTGTGTGGGAGTGATGTGCTTTGCACACCTCACAATACTATAAATGTGTATACTTGGGGAATACCACTTAGTATTGATATTTCAAGATTATCTAGTTTCTATGTGGTATGTCTTACTCATGAGAAATTCAAATTCTATATGGCCCATTAGTTATCTCTTTTTGGTTTTAATTTGCCACTTGTTAATATTGTTGGGTTATCACATTATGGGGGAGTAATATGCTATGTGCATATTACAAGCCTAGAAAATGTGTACATTTGAGGTATTGCCACTTAGTGTTGATATTGTGAATTATCTTCTTCCTAGGTGGCATGTTAGCTCTACAACTGTCATTTGCTTGCGTTTTATGGGTAAAGATGATGTTGGATATATTTGCAATCTAGCAATGAGTATTATTTCCAAAATACTTCTTGTCCTTGACAATTGGTATTCCCGTCATGTGGTAGGAATTGCTAATCGTCTTTACATTGGATTTTGAGTTTCGTTTGTCTTCCTTGCCTCTTGTGGATCTATTTTAACATGTCTAGTGTTTTTATAGATATAGAGAAAGTGATGATCCCATCTTGTGCATTTTGTATTTAAATGCAAATTCTATATAATGAACATCCCTTGGGGGAGCTATCATATTTTCTTTAGAACACTCTCTTTATTCGCCCATCATAAAATTTTGTGATCCCCATCAAGTGTGTGTTGAAGGGAGGAAAGTCTTTCTATTTATGATGCTTTGTGCCATCATGAAAATTTGTCGAGGGTTTGGTTTTTTGGAACCTAGCTCTCTATTGGAAACTAGATACCTCGTGTTTGTTTTCCTTCAATTGGTATCTTGTTTCCTTTTATTTGGCATGTGTCAATGGATATCTCATTCCTTGAGGTATCTTTTCATTGATATCCTTAAAGTGATAGTTTTTCGTTTGGTATATTATTATCACTTGATACCTTGTCTTTTGATGTATTATCAACTTTTTGTTGAGTTGATTCTTGAAAGCCTTGAGCATGCATATTTACAATATATAGCTTATTTTGCTTGCTTTCTTTCTTTGACCCAATATATAGGGGAAACTCCACCTTGTCATAAATTGGCTAAAGTGTGCATGAAATTCAAATTCATATCTATGTGCACATATGTATGTGGAGTTTGTCCTATGTATTGTTGGTTTCTAACTCTTTGGTCCCAATGAACTTGGGCACCATTTTGTTTGTTTTGTTGTTCCAGGAACAATTGTAGATGCATTGGATGCTCGGCTCACCTATAAGGAAGGTGTTGAGACCATGTGATTATTGGAGCCAAGTTAGGATGATCAACGAACAACTATCTACTACATCAATCCAATGTTGTCTCGGTAACAAGTATCTATTTCATGCATTCATTTCTTGCAAAGGCCCAAACATGTCTTTTCTTCGCCAGGTTGCATCATGGCATGAATCTCTTGATTTGTTCTTGTAGTACTTGTTTCCTTTCTCAAAGCATCCGAACGATGATGTCTTATTGCTAGTTGGGATGTCTTTGATGTTCATATGTTGGAAGTTCATATTGTACAATAAGAAAATATTAGGCCATGTGCTATGCTTCCAAGCAAAAATCTTATTGATATATTTATGACTTCCTTTTGGATATCTTGTTTGTTCCTTCTTGTAACCATTTCGTGTGTACATCCTTCTTTGTGGATATATATCATTATGATTGTATTCTACTTAGAATCTTTTACACACGAGAGAAGTTACATCTCTAATTGATATCCTCTTTTCTTTCACATCCACCATTGCATTTCCTTTTTCAGTTTTGGTGGCTTCGTGAAAGGATTTGTCTTGAGTGCGTATCTTATTTTCCTACATCTTGATGCACTCTTTGGTCGTGAAGATTATTTTTCCTCATGCTTGTCTTGATGAGGGCTTTGCCATTTCGATTGGTATCCCTCCTCTTGACAAGGTTTTTATTTCCTATCTTCACCATGGGTTGTGACAAGCGTTGGTTCTTATTTTGTTTATTAGTAAGCTTGTGAACCCATTTTCTAGTATGTGTGTGTGGGAATGATATGTCTTGCACTTTGTTTCTCATTTCATCAAGACTATGTTGATGAGTAATGCGCATCCTTATCTTAGTCTTCTCAAGTGCTCTACCATGACTCACACACATTATTTTGGTTGAGCCTATTCTTAAGTTGCTTCTTTTACATGTTGCTCAACCATTTGTTTTGTGCAAGTGGTATGCTTATTGTCTCATCTATCTTCTTGCACTAGTTGTGTGTTTTTATCAATTTTGGGGGAGCAACAATCCTATTTTGTGCACTTGTATCAAATACAAAAATCTCTTATTAGTGCACAAATCATGGGGAACTTCTCTAGTTTTGATAAAACACTCCGTTGCCTTTATCATAATATCTTTTATTCATGTGGTTCGAAGGACCATATGATTGTTTGTTCCATATGGTATCTTTTGATAGCTTGCCTCTATTTTTTGTATGTCCTTGTGGCATACGATCGTTTTATTTGCAATCTTTGGGTCCTCGATATAGTTCGTTTTCTCTGCACTCATTTGTTGAGAAGTACACACTTTTTGGAGAACCACCTACTATATTGGCTTTCTAAACTTTTTGTCCATTTTGGCAATCGATGCCAATGGGGCAGAAGTTTAGAGAGTTTAGTTTGGTTATGCTTAGAGGGTTTTGCTTTTATTGCATAAGCATTTACATCTTGTACGCATGCATTATTGCTTTACATGTGTGTGCTTGGTGATGCTTATTTCCTTATATAAACTCTCTTTAAGTGGTTGTCATCAATTACCAAAATGGGGGAGATTGTTAGAGCATATTTCTCCATATGTGGTTTTGGTAATTGATGACAATTCCTATGGACTAATGGTTGCCTTAAGTTATATTTATAGGATTTGTCCATAGGCACTTCTTGAAGTCCATCTGCTGGGTTCAAGGAGTTTATATGATGACTAAGATAGTATTCAAGATATTATCCAAAGAATGGTCATAGAGATACAAGGTTGATCAAGATCGTCGGACAAAGAGTAAATCAATATGATCAACACATAAAGCATACAAGATGTACCGAGAGGGATCAAGTGATCCCATGGTATGGTAAGCATTGTACATTACGTATTTGTGTACTAACCCATGGTCTTCGTGAGAGTTCTATGTGGGGTTAGGTGTGTTTCCATGGGCTTTCGTCAAGGGAAGATCTCACACAACCCATGCAGGATGACGTCAAGTGGTGGAGGATGGTGGCAATGGACTTGTGAAGATATGCTAAAGAGCGGCTCACCCATAGTGTGTATGGGGGAGCAATCAACTAGTCTTCATCAAGCCAACACAATCAAGAAAGGTGGTCCATCTTGAGGAAGCCAAGATCATCGTCATCTAGCTCAAGAGGACGAGGTGCAAGGTATAGGTTTGCCCTTGATAGGTTTTCTGTTTTAGGATAGATTGTCGTACTGTTAAGGGGGGCTCTCAAGTGAGTAGCTTGATCGTATCGTTCGTTGAGAGATCAAACCATTTGCATCCTTGCATCATACTTATTGGTTCTTGTTTGGTGTTTCTCTTTGTGCGTTTTAGAGCTTATGGTCATCTTCATGACAAGCTCGAGTTCATCGAAAACGGAGTCCATATGCATCTTCTATGACGTTTTCGATGTTGGGGGGTTTTTACCGGTCTTATTCGAAGAAGGGTTCTCACCATTTTCTTATGGTACCTTTCTCAATTGCTTCATATTGATATTTCCATCAAGATTGTGTTAGCCCATGTCGTTACTTTCCAACAAACTTGGTTTCGTTGAATTTGGAGTCCGTATGCGAAAGTTACAGCAGTTTCAGTATCCAGCGGTAGTACCGCTCCTCGTGCGAGCGGTAGTACCGCTCGTGTAGCGTTAGTACCGCCCCCGGAGCGGTAGTAATTTTTTACTACGCTCCCTAGTGGTAGTACCGCCCCCGGAGCGGTTGTAATTTTTTACTACCACTCCCTAGCGGTAGTACCGCTCCAGGAGCGGTAGTACCGCTCTGTCGGACTGTTTTTCGCGTCCTTTTTGGCCTCATCATGGTTGGTGAACATACCGAGCGGTAGTACCGCTCCCATGAGCGGTAGTACCGCTGTGTGCGGGCTGTGGAGCATAACGGTTGGATTTTTCCCCACCTATAAAAGGGGGTATTCTTCCCCATTGAACCTTATCTCTTTAGCTCGTGTTCTTCCCTCATTGTTGACCTTCTTCGAGCTGGCTAACTCTCAACCCCTCCAATGATTCTTGCTAGTTCTTGAGGGAAAAGAGAGAGGAGATCTAGATCCACATTTCCACCAATCACTTTCTCCTCTAAGTGAGGGGAACCCCTTGGGTCTAGATCTTGGAGTTCTTCGTGTTTTTCTTCCTTCTTCCTCTCATTTTCCTCCGTAGCATTAGTTGCTTTGGTGGGATTTGGGAGAGACGGACTTGGGCACTCCGTGTGCCCTTGCCATTGCATTAGTTGCATCGGTTTGAGTTCTCCACGGTAATACGTGGAAGTGAAGTTTGAGAAGCTTATTACCTTTGGTACTTAGTACCCTAGATATTGTTCTTCGTGGATGCTTTGGCGTCCTAGAAGCTTGGTGGTGTCTCGAAGCTCAATCATTGTGGTGTAAAGCTCCGGGCAAGCGTCGGGGTCTCCAATTAGGTTGTGGAGATTGCCCCGAGCAATTAGTATGGGTACCGGTGACCGCCCCCATGGTTTTCCATTTGTACGGGTCCGGTGACCACCCTCAAGGGTCCCTTAGTGGAATCACGACATCTTGCATTGTGTGAGGGCGTGAGGAGATTACGGTTGCCTTAGTGGCATCTTGGGGAGCATTGTGCCTCCACACCGCTCCAACGGAGATTAGCATCCGCAAGGGTGTGAACTTCGGGATACATCATTGTCTCCGCGTGCCTCGGTTATCTCTTACCCTAACCCTTTACTTATGCACTTTACTTTGTGATAGCCATATTGTTTATTGTCATATATCTTGCTATCACTTAGTTGTTTATCTTGCTTAGCATAAGTTGTTGGTGCACATAGGTGAGCCTAGTTGTTGTAGGTTTTGTGCTTGACAAATTAAACATTAGTTTTATTCTGCATTTGTTCAAGCCTAAACCGTAATTATTTTAAAGCGCCTATTCACCCCCCTCTAGGCGACATCCACGTACTTTCAAGTAGTAGGCACGGTAGTAATTTATTACTACCGTGGTTGGTGAGATGCAGAGCGGCAGTACCGCTCTTAGGAGCGGTACTAAGAGCGGTACTACCGCTCATAGCAGTGGTACTACCGCTTCTAGAACGGTAGTACCGCTCCCAGAGCGGTAGTACCGCTTGACTATTGCTGTGGTGGGTGGGTAACGGTTGGATCTGAGCCCGCCACTATATAAAAGGTATCTTCTTCTCCAAGGAGCTCACCTTTAACCTCTCCAAGCTCCATTGTTGCTCCATAAGCTTATTCTTGCCCGATCTCTCTGCCTAGCCAATCAAACTTGTTGATTTTCTAGGGATTGCTTGAGAGGGCCTTGATCTACACTTCCAACAAGAGATATTTGATTCCCGCACTAATCCTTGTGGATCTTGTTACTCTTGGGTGCTTGAGCACCCTAGACGGTTGAGGTCACCTCGGAGCCACATGCCATTGTGGTGAAGCTTCGTGGTCTAGTTGGGAGCCTCCAAGCTTTGTGTGGAGATAGCCCCAACCTTGTTTGTAAAGGTCCGGTCACCGCCTTCAAGGGCACTAATGGTGGAATCACAACACCTCGCATTGTGTGAGGGCGTGAGGAGAATACGGTGGCCCTAGTGGCTTCTTGGGGAGCATTGTGCCTCCACACCGCTCCAGCGGAGACATACTTCCTGTTGAAGGGAAGGAACTTCGGTAACACATCCTCGTCTCCACCGGTTCCTCTTGCGGTTATCTCTTACCTTTACTTTGTACTTGTTGTTGTGATGTATTCTTTGCTTGCACTTATTATCGTTGTAGTTAGCATCATACAGGTTGGTCACCTAGTCATTCATATAGAGAACTTTTTGTTGCTAACGTTAATTTGTGAAGACAAGCTAAAAATTGGTAGTTGCCTATTCACCCCCCTCTAGTCAACCATATCGATCCTTTCAATTGGTATCAGAGCTACGTCTCTTTATTAAGGGTTTCACCACCCAAAGAGTATGGTTGACGATGGTGAGGCTCGATCCGAAGGGTCGGAAGCCCTGGAGGTGGTTTCGGTCACACGAGACGACTTGAATGAGGCCATGGCTTCACCCAAGACGTCCGTGACTACGAAGTCAAATCCATGCTTAAAGAATTACTTGATGGGGTGAGAAATTCTCCCACCCCGTTGCTTGTGGTTAAATCCACCTCACCGGTGTCGGAGGCCAATTCCAATAAGGAAGCGGTTAAAGGTACTCAAACCTCCTCCCCTCATGACAAGAATGGGACGAGGACTTTTGCCTCGGTTCCCCCTTCCCCGGTCTATGGAGGACCGGTTCCTACCCCGCATATTAATAAGCTAGCACCTCCTCCAAAACTTGATAAAGGTGATTTCGCTAATTGGGTTTTTTCTATCAAGTCTCATTTGAATCACGGCTCAACAAATCTTTGGAGAATCATCGAGCAAGGTTATTATCCTCATGATCCAAGGAACCTTACTCCAAGAGAAGAGGCAGACAACCAATACAATCATTCCGCATTGTTCATCCTTCAATTCATAGTTCCACCAGAAGATCTCCCACACATGCGTCCCTTCACTCGTGCAAAGGAGTGTTGGGAGCACATCATGGTGTTGTACAAGGGGAGCTCAAGCATTCAACAGTCAAACTTTGAAGTGGTCCTCGATCAGGCCGATGAGTTTGTGATGCTAGAAGATGAGGACCTATGTGATCTCTATAGGAGGATGACTGCCCTCGGTGTTGCTCTCCAAGACCATGGAAGCAAAGATATGGATGACACATGGATCAAGTGCAAGTTTCTGAAGGCGATCATGCCTTTCAACAAAGCCATGTCTTCCGTCATTCGGCAAAGACCAGATTTTCACTCCTTGTCCTCAGGCGAAGTGTTGGATGAGTTCATTGATATGGATATCATGAACAAGACCGCCGACAATGCACTTGCTCGTGTTCGGTCAAAAACAACATCACCCAACCTTGACTTAAAGACTAAGGCCATTGTTGATGAAGAAGAAGAGGAAGAAGATGGATGCCCCGAAGACACAAAATACGCTTATCTTGAGAACATGGCTCTTGCTTCAAGGCAGTTTTGGGGAAACAAAATAAACTCAAGACCCAACTTCTCCAAGGACAACTCAAGTGGGTCCAAGAACAAACAACGAGTACGGACATGCTACAACTGCAACAATGTGAGTCACTTTGTTGCAGATTGTCCCTATGAGAAGGGGAGGACAACGAGGGCAAGCTCATTCGCAAGGATAGGCCCAAGTCCTTCTCTGACAAGAACACCTTCACCAAAAAGACTCATCCAAGGGGCTTGGTGGCCCACCAAGAGTACACCTCCGATGATGATGAATACGATACAAGTCGTGAGGGGATGGCAACAGCCACCGTCGCCATTGCCACTTCCTCCCCCAAGGTATCTCTCTTCGACGCCACCAACGAGAACCATATCGCCAAGTGCCTCATGGCCAAAGGTATCAATAAGGTAACCCCTAGCACCAAGACCACTCTCACTGCCTATCCTTCATTATTAGACTATGTTGATAATAGAGAGGTAGTAGAACTTTATGAAAACGAATTTAATAAATTCTTGTGTAAGATCAAGGGTGAATCCAAAAGACACTTTGTTGCTCTTTTGGTACAACTTGGTGAAGCCAATGATCTCACTAAGACTCATGAGGATACTATCTCCAAGAAGCAAGAACATAGTCGTGATTATGCCGATGAGATAGAAGAACTATCCATTGCTCTAGAAGAAGAGTGTGGTCTTCGTTTGGCTCTTGAGGATTCACACAATGTTGATCATGCCAAATTACGAAAAGATCTTGATCATGATAGTGTTCTTACTCGTGTGCTTAAATCTGAGAAGGTTGCACTCAAGGTTGGCTATGATAGACTCAAAGAAGATTTTGACGTACTTGACAAGGTCCACATGGTCTTGGAAAGTGCTCACTCCTCCCTTAAGGAGTCTCATGATCAACTCCAAATAAAACTAACCAAGGAGATTTCTACTTGTCGTCCATTTGTTTTTATTGATAATGCTTGTGCTACTAACCCTTGTTGTGAGCATGTGCATCTTGTGAAGGAGAATTCCAAGTTGAAATAACAGCTTGAAAAGGGCCTTGTTACGTGCATCCAAGGAGAGAAAAACCTAAATGGTCTTCTGAGTAATCAAAAGGAAGTTCCACGAAAGAAAGGACTTGGGTTTGCAACCAAGTCTAGTAAGAGAAGGAAGAACAAGACCAAGCCATCTTCCTATCTCAAGGACATCTTTGTCAAAGAGGATGAGAGTACTCATAAGAAGATGAAGAACAAGGAAGGGGGTGACAATGTCAAGAAGGGCAAAACCACTCCCACCAACACTGCCGGCGATTTTAACCCCTCTTACGTTTTATGTCGTGCTAGTGATGGGCATGTTTATGCCAAATTTGTTGGTTCTTATTATGAGTACATTGAGTGGGCTATTGGGGTACCTAAGACCCTTGTTTCTAACATCAAAGGACCCATTCAAAAATGGGTACCTAAATCCAAGCATTGATCTCTTGCAGGAGTTTGCTTCCGGTGGAGTGTCATGGTTGCTCGACAGTGGAGCAACAAATCATATGACCGGAAGCAAGGACTTGGTGGTGGATGTGCATACGATACCATCTATGCCCACCCATGTCCAATTTGTTGATGCTTCAACATCTAAGGTAATGGGATTTGTTAAGGTGGTCATCTCTCAAGATTTATCTATAGAGAAGGACATGCTTGTTGAGTCCCTTGCATACAATTTACTTTCCGTTCGTCAGCTTGCAATTATGGGCTTTGCCACATTCTTTAATCTTGACGTTCTGGCCCTTTTGTGGAGCAAGACTCTTAAAGTAGCCTTTGTTGGATATGTCGAGAACTATTTAGTGAACTTTTTGGAGCGACCTACTGAGACCACGACTTGTCTAATGGCTAAGGTTGATGTGGGTTGGCTATAGCATCGCCGACTAGCCCATGTCAATATGAGATCTTTGCAAAGTATCCTCAAAGGGGACCATGTTCTTGGACTAACAAATGTGAGTTTTGCCAGAGACCGTGCTTGCAGTGCTTGTATTGAAGGAAAGCTTCATGAAACAGCTCATCGTCCCACAACTGTCATCTACTCTAAAAGGCCTTTGGAGCTCCTTCACATGGATATCTTTGGACCTCCCTCTTTTGATAGTCTTGGGGGAATAAAGTATTGCTTGGTGATCGTGGATGGCTACTCAAGATACACTTGGGTATATTTCTTCAAGAAGAAGAGTGAGACTCAACAAACTATCGTCGACTTTGCTGATGAAGCTCAATGTCAACATGAAGCAAGGATATTGATGATTATAAGTGACAACGACACTGAGTTCAAGAACTACACCTTAAATGAGTTCCTTGGTGATGAGGGGATTAAGCGTCAATATTCAGCACCCTTTACCCCCCAACAGAATGGTGTTGCAGAAAGGAAGAACCAGACATTGATGGACGCGGCAAGAACCATGATGGCGGAATTCAAATCTCCGTACAACTTTTGGGCTGAAGCCATTAGGACCGCGTGTCATGCATCCAATTGGCTCTACCTCCACAAAGGCTTGAACAAGACTCCATATGAGATTCTTACCGGGAACAAGCCCAACCTCAAGTACTTCCGGGTGTTCGGTTGTAAGTGTTTCATACTCAAGAAAAATGTTCGTTTGTCTAAATTTGAATCTAGAGATCAAGAGGGCATATTTGTTGGTTATGCTACAAACTATCATGCTTACCATGTTCTCAACAAGTCCACCGGACTCATTGGGGAGACGTGTAACGTGGAGTTTGATGAGAATAATGGCTCCTAAGTGGAGCAAAGTGGTCTTTGTGATGTAGGTGATGAAATTCCTCCTCAAGCCATAAGAAGAATGGGAATTGGTCAAATAATCCCCATTGAGGAACCCCTTGTGGCCGAAGGAGAAGGACAATGCTCTACTCAAGTGGAGCCATCACCCTCACTAGACCCACACGCTTCCGAAGAACAAAGTGAAGGCCCCCAACCCGACGAACCCGATCAAGGACAAGATCAACCTCATGAAGATGGTGTCGCTCCAAATGATGTCCAATATCATGCTTCAAATCCCGAGCCTGCTCAAGATTTAGTGCAACCTCAAGATCATGTGCTACCACAAGATCAAGGGCAATCTAGTGTGCAAGCTCAAGACGGTTCTCAAAGTGTTCAAGCAAAAAACCCTACAATATCAAGTAGGAAAATTATGAAGCGGTGTGCTACCAAGATAGTCAACCAACTCCGAGTTCGACACCACATCTTCAAGAATGTGCTTGGTATCTTCAATAAAGGGGTAACCACTCGTCAACAATTATCAAACTTTTGTATGCATCACACGCTTGTTTCGTGTGTTGAACCCCAAAAGGTAGATGATGCGCTTGATGATGAAGATTGGCTTGAAGCTATGCATGATGAACTTAACAACTTCGAGCGCAATCAAGTTTGGGAATTAGTGCCAAGACCAACGGAGGAACATAATGTCATTAGAACCAAATGGATCTTCAAGAACAAGCAGGATGCAAATGGTGTGGTCATTCGAAACAAGGCAAGACTGGTGGCGCAAGGCTACTCCCTAGTCGAGGGTATCGACTACGGTGAAACCTTTGCTCCTGTCGCTCGTCTTGAATCTATTCGCATGTTACTTGCTTTTGCTTCTCATTATGAATTTAAATTGCAACAAATGGATGTGAAGAGTGCTTTTCTTAATGGTCCTTTAAATGAGTTGGTATATGTCAAACAACCCCGGGGATTCGAGGATCCCAAGTTCCCCACTCATGTATACAAACTCAGGAAGACACTCTATGGTCTTAAACAAGCCCCACGTGCGTGGTATGAGTACCTTACTGAGTTGTTGCAAGACCTTGAGTTTGAGATTGAAAAAATTGATCCCACTCTTTTTCCCAAGAAGGTCAAAGGGGAGTTGTTCATATGCCAACTATATGTTGATGATATTATATTTGGTTCTCCTAACAAATCTTTAATTGAAGAATTTTCTGCACTAATGACCGACAAGTTTGAGATGTCGATGATGGGAGAGTTGAAGTTCTTTCTCGGGTTTGAAATCAAACAAGGAAGAGAAGGAACATTCATCAAACAATCCAAGTACACTCAAGACATGCTCAAGAGGTTCGAGCTCGAGGACGTCAAGCCAGTCAAATTTCCAATGCCAACCAAATGCAAGCTCGACAGTGATGCCAATGATAAAGCCGTGGATCAAAAGGTATATCGCTCCATGATTGGATCATTGCTTTACCTCTATGCATCTAGACCCGATATCATGTTGAGTGTGGGAATCTATGCACGGTTTCAATCCGCACCAAAGTAAAGCCACTATGCAGCAGTGAAACGAATCTTTCGATATTTGGCTCATAGCCCAAACTTTGGCTTATGGTACCCCAAAGGAGCAAGCTTCAGTTTAGTAGGTTATTCTGACTCATATTGGGCTGGAGACTGTGTTGGAAGGAAGTCAACCTCTGGAGGATGACAATTCCTTGGTCGTTCCTTGGTAAGTTGGTCTTCGAAGAAGCAAAACTGTGAGTCACTTTCTTCCACCGAAGCTGAGTATGTAGCTGCTGCAAGTTGTTGTGCTCAAATATTATGGATGAGGCAAACTTTAGAGGATTACGGTGTCTCTTGTGAAAGTGCCTCTTCTGTGTGACAATGAGGGTGCTATCAAGATATCCCTTAATCCGGTGCAACATAGCAAGACCAAGCATATTGATATACGTCATCATTTCATTCGAGATCATATCAAGCAAGGAGATATTGAGTCCCTCTTCATCAACACTGAAGTGCAACTTGCAGATATTTTCACCAAATCTCGAGATGAGGCAAGGTTTCGCGAGTTAAGGCATGAGCTAAATATCATTGATTCAAGTAATGTAGATTGAAACCAGGCACACCACACCTAACGCATCATTATATTTGGCTCTAGATGTAGGCATGGACATAGGGAAGTGTTGTTCTCTCAATGAACCTCTCCTCCCCCTATTATGCATAAATTGATCAAATATTTCATATTATCCATTGTTGATGGCACTTGTGCTTCAAAGACGAGCTGTGGTCATGAACCCAAGGATAATTCTTCGCGGTGTCATACCATTTGTCTCAAACATTGGTGGCTTCGGCCACCGTCCTCTCCCCATCGGGAGATTCGGTGTTGCTTCTTATCCTTGTTGGGGTTTTCATGTTCTCTTTTATTGATCACTAGCATTGTTCAAGTCCTTTTTATTATCGAGGGGAGTAGAGCTATTTTTCCAAGCAGTTTTGTTGAAAGGAGCACGGTACTACCGCCCCCAGCACAGTAGTAAATTTTTACTACCACTGGCAGAACGGTACTACCGCCCCAGCACGGTAGTAAATTTTTACTACCGCTGGGCGAGCGGTACTAGCGCTGGCCAAGCGGTACTACCGCGATGACGGTGGTACCACCGTGCCGCCACGACCTCGGGGGTTATTTAAAGGGCAGCGGAGGCAGTTCCCCCCCTTTACCCATTCATCCCGAGTTCTTCTTCCTTTCTCTCTCTCCTCTCTCAAGGTGCTGCCCAAGGGAGTCGCCGAATCTCCATCTTCGGCCACTCTTCTCCGATTCCGATTGGTGGGATCCTCTCCCACGTGCCATGTACCTCGGTACTGCCCCTCTTTCCCTTCATTTTTGCCTAGTTTTTGTTAAATCTAGGGTTAGGGGCATGTATATGTTCTTTTCTTCATGGCACCCTATCCTCTTCCTAGAGGGATTGGGGAGTTCTTGGGTAGTATATCCTTCATGTAGTAGGGTCTCTTGTGTGTAGGGATGCTCAGTAGTTCCATATCTAAGGTTTTGTTTCAAAGCATTGCGGATTTTTGGTTTCATGGAGCTGTCAGATTTGGCACTCTGCCTCTCGTTCAGTACTACCGCTCGAGCAGAAGTACTACCGCTGCCAGGGGTAGTAAATTTTTTACTACTGCTCGAGCAGTGGTACTACCGCTGCCAGAGCAGTAGTAAAATTTTACTACTGCTCCAGCGGGGGTACTATCGCCCTTCCTTAAGCACACACGTTGAACCCTCTCCTTTTTGAGCTTTTTATGTTGATTATTGATCTTTGCCTTAACGTTTTGTTTCCTTTGTGTTGTGTTTGCCTTTTGTGTATCATAGGTGGTGGTTCTAGGCGCTCTAACCCACCTCGAGATGCCAGCTCCAAGTGTCCCCGCTCATCACATGTCCTCGAAGGTTCTAAAGCACCCAAGCGCAATTTCAATAAGACCGCTCAAAAGTCCAGGAACTCTGTTGACTGGAATACCATGCCACTAGGAGAGTTTCAGCGGCGGTGAAGGATCAACCCCTACAACAACAATAGAGAGCAGTTCCCTGGAGGTGAAATGTTCTGGAATAAAGACCAGTTTCTTATCTTGGAAGATGTCCTCAAAACAAAGAACAATTTGTATGTTCCTGTGCAGTGGATTGATATCAACCATCTGAAGAAAGACCCTACATATTTTGTCCATAGTGGACCAGCTTTAGATTGAGGACCTCATCACTTTTCAGCAAGATTTTGATTATGAGTTGGTGGCACACTTCTTCGCTAGTGTTCACTTTCACACTAATGATGATCGCACCATGACCTAGATGACAAATGGGGAAGTGATGTCTGCTAAGTGGAAGGATTTCATGGATCTTCTGCATGTCCAGGATGAGGGGCTTCACCACCCAGTTGGCTTGCTCCCACATGCCAACCCAACTGCTATTGCCAAGGAGAAGTTTCTACCATTCTATATTGTGAAGAAAACCCCATCCGGTGAGGTCTCCTATGTCATGAACCCTTTTCTGGATGTGATGCACCGCATTTTCCGCAACACATTGTTTCCTAGAGTTGGCAACAAGGACCAGGTCCACTCATACCTGGTAGATATGCTCATCATGTGTCAGAAGGGGCGGACTCACCCCTCTGGACCATTGGATGTCTCTCATGTTATGTGGAACGAGTTGTACTCCACTGTCTTCCACCGTAAGGTCCCAATCTACGGTCCGTATCTATTTTACTTCATCAAGATGACTTGGGATAAGGCATTTCCAGCTGTTGAGTTTCTTGTTCCTAATTGGATTCGACATGATCCCATCAAACTGCGCTAGAAGGATAAATGGGCAAACACCTCAACTACACCTGCTGCCCCTAGGGGTTCTGATGAGGATGTGGCTGCTCCAGAGTCACGTATGCCTTCCTCTGCCGAGTCATCATGGGCCACAAAGCTCACCGACATTATGAAGACCTTGTTCTGCATGCAGGCCAAGGGACACTACAGGACCCATGTCGCTCAGAAGGAGAATCGTCAGCGTGACAAGATGATCATGAGGAAGCTTGACATGCACATATCTAGTGGATCTAAGCGAGAGATCACCCTTGAGGGTGAGTGGATGCATAAGAACAAGCTCAGTGGGCTGCGTTTGGCCAAGGCTCTGAGGAGGAGACCGACAATGACTCAGATGAGGAGTATGTTCAGGAGGAGACCGAAGACTGATGGCTATATTCTCTCCAGTTCGAGCTACCACCTATGTCATAGGTGTCCTCTCTGCCTTTTTGGTGTCCCGATGCCAAAGGGGAGAGAGTGTAGGATTTGCTCGTTTTTCTCGTTTTCATGGTTGTTTGGTTTGCTGAACTTTTAGTTTATTTCGCTGGTTGTCTTTGCTTTATGGGTGAAACTATGAGACGTCAGACTTTATCATATGGTGTGATACATATGCTATATCTTCCCTATCCTTTTTCTCATTATTATCTGTTTTATTAATAGCTTGTGAGTCTTATTATCTCGTGCCTTTATCTTCATGCTCACATGTTATGCCTTGCTTCCATTTATAAATATCTACTCTTTTATGTAGCAAGGATTGCTTAGTCTATAAAATCTAGGGGGTTCTTTTTCCTTGGTTGTGTGTTGGTATGCACACACCCAGGGGGAGTTTGTCTCTAGTTTGTAGATTTTGGAGTTTGCATATGCCTTATCTATATCATTTATTTGCAAATCATGTATTGTCATCAATCCACCAAAAAGGGCGAGATTGTTAGGGCATATTTCTCCTTAAGTGGTTTTAGTGATTGATGAAAATTCCTGTGCGGACTAATCGTGTGCATTGAGCATTTCAGATCATTCATATCTAGGCACAAGACTATTCGGTGCCCCTCGGAATCTCTCGAAGACGGTTGCTTTCTACGTTTCTCTTTGGTGGTTTTGAGTCGTAGGAAAGCCGTACTATTAAGAGGAGGTCCGCGTCAGAAAGGTTTGGGTGGAATCATCACGTACACACTTAGTGCACCACCTTTTCTTTGGCTACAATGGAGCTCCATACCCATCTTTAATGTCTATGCAAAAGGGCCAGTGGTAGTATCGCTGGTGTCAGCGGTAGTAACTTTTTACTACCACTCCAAGAGCGGTACTACCGCCCTCAGTGCGGTAGTAATTTTTATTACCGCTCCGATGGACTTTTTCGCATAAGTTCCCCCCCCCCCACACAGTAGTAGGCACGGGGGTAATTTATTACTACCGTGGTTGGTGAGATGCAGAGCAGTAGTACCGCTCTTAGGAGCAGTAGTACCGCTTGACTATTGTTGTGGTGGGTGGGTAATGGTTGGATCTGAGCTCCCCACTATATAAAGGTATCTTCTTCTCCGAGGAGCTGACCTTTAACCTCTCCAAGCTCCATTGTTTCTCCATAAGCTTATTCTTGCCCGATCTCTCTCCCTGGCCAATCAAACTTGTTGATTTTCTAGGGATTGCTTGAGAGGGCCTTGATCTACACTTCCACCAAGAGATGTTTGATTCCCCCCACTAATCCCTTGCTGATCTTGTTACTCCTGGGTGTTTGAGCACCCTAGACGGTTGAGGTCACCTCAGAGCCACATGCCATTGTGGTGAAGCTTCGTGGTCTAGTTGGGAGCCTCCAAGCTTTGGTGGAGATATCCCCAACTTTGTTTGTTAAGGTCCGGTGGCCGCCTTCAAGGGCACCAATAGTGGAATCACGACACCTCACATTGTGTGAGGGCGTGAGGAGAATACGGTGGCCCTAGTGGCTTCTTAGGGATCATTGTGCCTCCACACTGCTCCAACGGAGACGTACTTCCCGTTAAAGGGAAGGAACTTCGGTAACACATCTCGTCTCCACCGGTTCCACTTGCGGTTATTTCTGACCTTTACTTTGTACTTGTTGTTGTTCTAGTGTATTCTTTGCTTGCACTTACTATCGTTGTAGTTAGCATCATATAGGTTGCTCACCTAGTCGTTCATATAGAGAACTTTTGTTGCTAATGTTAATTTGTTAAGACAAGCTAAAAATTGCTAGTTGCCTATTCACCCCCCTCTAGTTAACCATATAGATCCTTTCAATCGCGACAAGGTGGGTGAGATAAAAATCCCGATCATCGGCTTTACATCCGATGTGATCGTAAACTGCACATGAGATTACCAGGTTGGATCCAATCCAGCACCTTGTTTACTTGCGAGAGATCCTTCGCATCTAGGTCCTGGCGATAAGTTGGTCTAATATGGAAGGGATTGCTCAGACTGCTCAAGGCGGGCTCGCCTCCCATGGCCTTACACGCCAAATCTGGTTCAAGGAGCGGAGCAACCACCTCCAAGATGGTCGTCAGATCCAAAGTCAAAGTTGGCTCCGGGAAGGTATCCGAGGTGACGTCAATAGAGTCGAATGTGGTTGCCTGCAGATCCATCTCTAGGACAGCTTCATAAGGGGTTTGGATCCGTGGATCAGGTAGGGAGCCAGCTCCGAAGCGCTTGCATTTGAGGATTCCCCGGGTGTGATTGTGATTCATACCAATAGGACTAGATCGCCATGGGTGCCAGCAACATATTCTAGCCTTCTGAACGTGATGACCTAGTTTGGAGCAAAGGTGTCGATGCAGCCTAGACGGACGCTGATACATCTCAAATGTATCTATAATTTTTGATGGTTTCACGCTGTTATCTTGTCATCTTTGGATGTTTTATGCACCTTTTATATCTTTTTGGGACTAACTTATTAATTCAATGCCAAGTGCCAGTTCCTGTTTTTCTGTGTTTTTCGCTCATTTGAGATCTGATTTTGGAACGGAGTCCAAACGGAATAAAATCACCGAAATGATTTTTTCCTGAACGGAAGAAGATCAGGGGGCATGTGGGTTAAGCCAGGAGGGCTCCTGGGAGCCCACAAGCCTCCACTCCGCCACCAGGGGGAGGCGGCGGTGGCAGGGCTTGTGGCCTCCCTGGCCGCCCCCTGACCTAGATCCTTGGCCTATATATTCCCTAAAATACAGCAAAAAATCAGGGGAGCCTCGAAAATACTTTTCCGCCGCCGCAAGCTTCCGTTTCCGCGAGATATCATCTGGAGACCCTTCTCGGCGCCCTGCCGGAGGGTACTTTGGAGTTGGAGGGCCTCTTCATCATCATCATCGCCCCTCCAATGACTCGTGAGTAGTTCACTTCAGACTTACGGGTCCGTAGTTAGTAGCTAGATGGCTTCTTCTCTCTCTTGGATCTTCAATACAAAGTTCTCCATGATCTTCATGGAGATCTATCCGATGTAATCTTGTTTGGCGGTGTGTTTGTCGAGATCCGATGAATTGTAGATTTGTGATCAGATATCTTTGATATATATATATTTGAGTCTTTGCTGATTTATTATATGCATGATTTGATATCCTTGTAAGTCTCTCCGAGTCTTGGGTTTTGTTTGGCCAACTAGATCTATGATTCTTGAAGTGGGAGAAGTGCTTGGTTTTGGGTTCTACCATGTGGTGACCTTTCCCAGTGACAGTAGGGGCAACAAGGCACACATTAAGTAGTTGCCATCAAGGGTAACAAGATGGGCTCTGTCATTGATATGAGATTGTCCATCTACATCACGTCATCTTGCTTAAGGCGTTACTCTATTCTTTTGGACTTAATACACTAGATGCATGCTGGATAGCGGTCGACGTGTGGAGTAATAGTAGTAGATGCAGAAAGTATCGGTCTACTTGTTTTGGACGTGATGCCTATAGATATAATCATTGCCATAGATATCGTCACGACTTTGCGCGGTTCTATCAATTGCTCGACAGTAATTTGTTCACCCACCGTCTACTTGCTTTCATGAGAGAAGCCACTAGTAAACACTACGGCCCTCGGGTCTATTCACATCCATCGTTTACACCTCCGCTTTTACTTTGCTTTGTTACTTTGTTGCTTTCAGTTCTCACTTGGTGAACAATCTATAAGGGATTGACAACCCCTTCATAGCGTTGGGAGCAAGCTTTTGTGTTTGTGCAGGATCTTGTGATACTCCTCCACTAGATTGATACCTTGGTTCTCAAACTGAGGGAAATACTTACCACCGCTGTGCTACATCACCCTTTACGCTTCGAGGGAACACCAACGCAAGGCTCCATAGCCGTAGCAGAAGGATTCCTGGTGCCGTCGACACGACTATTCCTGTCGTCGTTGCCAGGGAAGCACATCTGACATCAGAAGAATTTTGGCGCCGTTTCTGGGGAGGTGAGATCAAGATCTATCCAAGTAGGTCTCACAAACTCATCTCTTGCATTTACTTTTGTTGCCAGTTGCCTCTCGTTTTCCTCTCCCCCTCTTCACATTTGTCATTTTCATTTGCCTTTCGCCTTTTGCCGTTTCCCTTTGCCGGTTTTGTTGCTTGCTTGTGTGCTTGTTTGTTTGTTGAAGTCATCATGGCTGAAAACACCAAACTTTGCGACTTCTCGAGCACTAATAATAACGATTTTATTTGTACTCTGATTGCTCCCGCCACTAGTGCGGAATCGTATGAAATCAACGTTGCTCTGCTGAATCTTGTTATTAAAGAGAAATTCTCTGGCCTTCCTAGTGAAGATGTCGTATCCCATCTCAATACCTTCATTGAGCTTTGTGATATGCAAAATAAAAGAGATGTGGATAATGACGTGATTAAGTTGAAACTTTTTCCTTTCTCATTGCGAGATCGCGCAAAAACTTGGTTTTCTTCTTTGCCTAAAAATAGTATCGGTTCTTGGGATAAGTGCAAAGATGCTTACATATCCAAGTATTTTCCGCCGGCTAAGATCATCTCCTTACGTAACAATATCATGAATTTCAATCAACTTGATCATGAACACGTTGCACAATCTTGGGAGAGGATGAAGCTTATGATTAGAAATTGTCCCGCTCATGGCTTGAGTTTGTGGATGATTATACAAATCTTTTAGACTGGCTTGAATTTCGCTTCTCGCAATATCTTGGACTCCGCCTCAGGGGAACGTTCATGGAAATCATGTTAGGAGACGCTACAAAACTCCTAGACAATATCATGACCAACTACTCTCAGTGGCACACTGAAAGGTCACCTGCTAGCAAAAAGGTGCACCCTATAGAATAAATTAACTCGCTTAGTGCTAAGATGGACGAGTTGATGAATTTGGTTGCTAGTAGAAATGCTACCGTAGATCCTAATGACATGCCACTATATTCTTTGATTGAGAGTAGCAACGCTAGTTTGGACGTGAATTTTGTTGGTAGGAACAATTTTGGCAACAACAATGCTTTTAGAGGAAACTATGTTCCTAGGCCTTTTCCTAGTAACTCCTCTAACAATTATGGCAATTCCTACAACAACACTTATGGAAATCACAACAAATTACCCTCTGATTTAGAGAGTAATATCAAAGAGTTCATCAACTCTCAAAACATTTTCAATGCGTCCATAGAGGAAAAACTACTCAAAATAGACGATTTGGCTAAGAGCGTTGATAGGATGTCTTGTGATATTGATGCTTTGAAAGTTAGATGCGCTCCTCCTAAGGTCAACTTGGATGAAACTTTGAAAGCTATGCGTGTCTCCATGAATGATAGCAAAGAAAGAACCGCCCAAATTTGCGCTAGGCATGAATGGTTTAAAAGGGTGTGTTCTAGTGATGCAAATCACGAAGATCTTAAAGTGCTTGGTGTGTCTCCTCTTGAATCTTTGTTTTCGCTTGTCAAACCTACTTATGGAGGGGCTGGATATGAATCCACTTTTGTTGAAAAACGACCCAATGATTCGGAGTCCACCTATCTTGATGATAAAGGTGTGGAGAGTGGAGTAGAAGAAGTCCAAATTTTGGCTGGTAATGAAACTCCCACTTTGGATTTCAAGGAATTCAATTATGATAATTGCTCCTTGTTTGAATGCATTTCTTTGATGCAATCCATTGCAAACTCTCCACATGCTTATAGCCAAAGCAAAGCCTTTACCACGCATATCGTAGATGCTATGATGAAATCTCTTGAAGAGAAGCTCGAATAGAAGTCTCTATACCTAGAAAACTTCATGATGAGTGGGAACCTACTATCAAAATCAAAATAAAAAACTATGAGTGCAATGCTTTGTGTGATTTGGGTGCTAGTGTTTCCGCGGTTCCAAAGTCTTTATGTGATATTCTTGGTTTTCATGAGATTGAAGAGTGTTCTCTAAATTTGCATATTGCGGATTCTACTGTCAAGAAACCCATGGGAAGGATCGACGATGTTCTTATTGTTGCAAATAAGAACTATGTACCCGTGGATTTCATTGTACTTGACATAGATTGCAATCCTTCAAGTCCCATTATTCTTGGTAGACCTTTCCTAAGGACTATTGGTGCTATCATCGATATGAAGGAAGGGAATATTAGATTTCAATTTCCTTTAAAGAAGGGATGGATCACTTTCCTAGAAAGAAAATAAGATTGCCTTATGAATCTATGATGAGGGCTACCTATGGTTTAAGCATCAAAGATGACTATACGTGATTCCATCATTTTTTGCCTAGCTAAGGGCGTTAAACAAAAGCGCTTGTTGGGAGGCAACCCAATGAATCTATCCTTTTTATTCCTGTTTTGTGTTTTACACACTTCCATAATTCTGTTATGATTGTGTTTTTTTGTGTTTCTTTTTGCGTTTGTGCCAAGCAAAACCGTTATGATTAGTCTTGGGGATGATCGTTTGGTCATGCTGGAAAAGACAGAAACTTTCTGCTCACGAAAAGAATTTTCATTTTTTTTTCTTTAAAATATTTTGAGTTGATTCTTTTTTATGCTGATTTCTACGCAAATTATTCAGACTTTCGTAAGTTTTCAGAATTTTTGAAGTACCATAGGTATAGGAAATATACAGATTGCTACAGACTGGTCTGCTGTTAACAGATTCTGTTTTTGTTGTGTTGGTTGCTTATTTTGATGAAACTATGGATAGTATCGGGGGGTATTAGCCATGGAAGATTGAAAATACAGTAACCCAACATCAGCATAAGTAGAATTTAAGTTTGCTACAGTACCTAAGGAAGTGGTGGTTTGCTTTCTCATACTAATGTTATCACGAGTTTCTGTTTACGTTTCGTGTTGTGAAGTTTTCAAGTTTTGGGTGAAGTTCTTATGGACAAAAAGATAAAGAGTGGAAAGAGCTCAAGCTTGGGGATGCCCAAGGCACCCCAATATATTCAAGGATGCCGTAAAAGCCTAATCTTGGGGATGCCCCGGGAAGGCATCCCCTCTCTCGTCTTCAATCCATCGGTAACGTTACTTGGGGCTATATTTTTATTCACCATATGTTATGTGTTTTTGCTTAGAGCGTCTTGTATCGTAAGAGTCTTTTATTTTTGTTGTGACACAATCATCCTTTCTGCACACCTAGAGAGAGAGACATGCACACACCGTGATTTTTTTGAGCTTCACTTATATCTTTTGGTAGACAATTCAGCTCACACGTGCTTCACTTATATCTTTTGAGCTAGATACTTTGCTCTATGTGCTTCACTTATATCTTTTAGAGCACAGTGGTGCGTGGATTGGTAGTTGATCTATGCTTTGAAATTAGTCTCAAAAGGGGTAGTTATCCAAAGGGATACGAAAACTTCCACCTTCATGTGCATTGAATAGTTAGAGAAGTTTGATTCCTCTCAATTAGTTTTGAGATATGGTTGTGGTAATATTGAAGTTATGCTAGTAAGGTGTTGTGGATCTAGAAATACTTGTGTTGAAGTTAGTGATTCCCGTATCATGCACGTATGGTGAACCGCTATGTGATGAAATCTGAGCATGATTAGCATATTGATTTTCATCCTTTCTGTGGCGGTCGGGATCACGCGATGGTTTATACCTACCAACCCTTCCCCTAGGAGTATGCATTGAATGCTTTGTTTCGATAACTAATAAAACTTTTGCAACAAGTATATGAGTTCCTCATGACTAATGTTGAGTCCATGGTTTAGATGCACTTTCACCTTCCACCATCATTATCTTCTTAGTGCCGAGCAACTTTCGCCGGTGCACAAAACCCATCATTAGCCTCCCTCAAAATAGCCACCATACCTACCTACTATGACTTTTTCAAAGTCATTCCAAGATATATTTCCATGCAACTACCACCATGACATGTGCCACTACGTCTACATTGCCATTGCATGATCGTAAGATAGCTAGCATGATGTTTCCATTGGTGTTTATGCCATGCTAGATCATCGTCACGGTACACTACCGAAGGCATTCCATATAGAGTCATAGTTGCTCTAAGTTTTGAGTTGAAAGTGTGATGATCATCATTAATGGAGCATTGTCCCATGTGAGGAAATAAAAGAGGTCAAAGAAGCCCACCAAAAAAACAGGCCAAAGAGCCCACCAAAAAAATGAGAGAAAAAGAGAGAAGGGACAATGCTACCACTTTTTCCACACTTGTGCATATTAAGCACCATGATCTTCATGATTGAGAGTCTCTCGTTTTGTCACCACCATATAGCTAGTGGGAAATTTTCATTATATAACTTGGCTTGTATATTCCAATGATAGGCTTCCTCAAAATTGCCTTAGGTCTTCGTGAGCAAGCAAGTTGGATGCACACCCACTAGTTTTCTTTAAGAGCTTTCACATACTCGTAGCTCTAGTGCATCATTTGTATGGCAATCCCTACTCATTCACATTGATATCTATTGATGAGCATCTCCACAGCTCATTGATATGCCTAGTTAATGTGACTATCTTCTCCTTTTTTGTCTTGCAACCTCCACCACATTCCACACCATTTATAGTGCTATAACCATCGCTCACGCTCATGTATTGCGTGAGAGTTGAAAAGGTTTGAGAAAGTAAAGGTGTGAAACAATTACTTGGCCAATACCGGGGTTGTGCATGATTTAAATTCGTTGTGCAATGATGATAGAGCATAGCCAGACTATATGATTTTGTAGGGATAACTTTCTTTTGTCCTTGTTATTTCGAAAGTTCATGATTACCTTGCTAGTTTGCTTGAATTATTATTGTTTCCACGTCAATAGCAAACTATTGTTTTGAATCTAACGGATCTGAACATTCACGTCACATAAGAGGAGTTACAAAGGACATCTATGCTAGGTAGCATGAAAGCATCAAAAATTCATTCTTTATCACTTCACTACTCGAGGACGAGCAGGAGTTAAGCTTGGGGATGGTTTCACGCTGTTATCTTGTCATCTTTGGATGTTTTATGCACCTTTTATATCTTTTTTGGGACTAACTTATTAATTCAGTGCCAAGTGCCAGTTCCTGTTTTTCTGTGTTTTTGGCTCTCTTCAGATCTGATTTTGGAACGGAGTCCAAGCGGAATAAAATCACCTAAATGATTTTTTCCCGAACGGAAGAAGATCAGGGGGCCTGTGGGCCAAGCCAAGAGGGCTCCTGGGAGCCCACAAGCCCCCACTCCGCCACCAGGGGAGGCGGCGGTGGCAGGGCTTGTGCCCTCCCTGGTCGCCCCCTGACCTAGATCCTTGACCTATATATTCCCTAAAATACAGCAAACAATCAGGGGAGCCTCGAAAATACTTTTCCGCCGCCGCAAGCGTCCGTTTCCGCGAGATCTCATCTGGAGACCCTTCCCGGCGCCCTGTCGGAGGGGACTTTGGAGTTGGAGGGCTTCTTCATCGTCATCATCACCCCTCCAATGACTCGTGAGTAGTTCACTTCAGACCTATGGGTCTGTAGTTAGTAGCTATATGGCTTCTTCTCTCTCTTGGATCTTCACTACAAAGTTCTCCATGATCTTCATGGAGATCTATCCGATGTAATCTTCTTTGGCGGTGTGTTTGTCGAGATCCAATGAATTGTGGATTTGTGATCAGATTATCTATGATATATATATTTGAGTCTTTGCTGATTTCTTATATGCATGATTTGATATCCTTGTAAGTCTCTCCGAGTCTTGGGTTTTGTTTGGCCAACTAGATCTATGATTCTTGCAATGGGAGAAGTGCTTGGTTTTGGGTTCTACCATGTGGTGACCTTTCCTAGTGACAGTAGGGGCAACAAGGCACACATTAAGTAGTTGCCATCAAGGGTAACAAGATGGGCTCTGTCGTTGATATGAGATTGTCCATCTACATCATGTCATCTTGCTTAAGGCGTTACTCTGTTCTTTTGGACTTAATACACTAGATGCATGCTGGATAGCGGTCGACGTGTGGAGTAATAGTAGTAGATGCAGAAAGTATCGGTCTACTTGTTTTGGACGTGATGCCTATAGATATAATCATTGCCATAGATATCGTCATGACTTTGCGCCGTTCTATCAATTGCTTGACAGTAATTTGTTCACCCACCGTCTACTTGCTTTCATGAGATAAGTCACTAGTAAACACTACGGACCAGGGTCTATTCACATCCATCGTTTACACCTCCGCTTTTACTTTGCTTTGTTACTTTGTTGCTTTCAGTTCTCACTTGGCGAACAATCTATAAGGGATTGACAACCCCTTCATAGCGTTGGGAGCAAGCTTTTGTGTTTGTGCATGATCTTGTGATACTCCTCCACTGGATTGATACCTTGGTTCTCAAACTGAGGGAAATACTTACCACCGCTGTGCTACATCACCCTTTCCGCTTCGAGGGAACACCAACGCAAGGCTCCATAGCCGTAGCAGAAGGATTCCTGGTGCCGTCGACACGACTATTCCTGTCGCCGTTGCCAGGGAAGCACAACTGACATCAGACGCCGGGGTTGGCATGTAGTACAATACCACCGAAGGTGAAAAGCTGGCCAGGGATGAAGGCACCACCGCAGCAACACTGTTGTCAACTATAGACTAGTCATCCATCCTGGTGATCTACACATCGAGCTATCAATGAAAGCACCAAAGTCGGTGTCAAAGTTGATAGATCTCGGGAAGGGGTCCCGAGTTGTGAGACCGGGTCGAGGGTAACAGAAGATAAAGATCATAAGGCTTTTACCCAGGTTCGGGCCCTCTCGATGGGGGTAAAACCCTACGTCATGTTCTTGTTGTATTGACATTGTAGCAATTACATAGTTGATCTACCTCAAGATAGTGAGATTGTGGGCTAAAACCCTAGGGGTTAAGATGTTTTGTAAGGGTATGTGTATATTTTTGTCCTCTACGGGCTATACCCCACGACTTATATAGGCACCGGGGGTATCTAGGGTTACATAAATGTCAGTTACCATCTATGGATTACATGTGGAACAAATCATCCTTCCCTTAGAGCGTACACAAGACTTGGTAGAATCCGGAGTATCCACACTTCGTCATAAGGCCTTTGTAGTCCTTCTTCTTGATGGGCTTCCAGTCCGGCCCATGGACTAAACCACCTCGGCCGAAACCCCGAAGTCCAAGACTCCCTCACGTGCTCCTCTACTGTCGTCGTTGTCATGGGAATCACACGCAAAGCATGTTTGCTGCAGCGGTGGCGACAACGCTTCTCCTCGACCAGCGCTTCGGTCAAGGTGGCGGCGGTCCATGCCATTTGGAGCTATGGCAGTGGCGCGGGGCGGCGGCGGCCAGATTCGCATGCAAGCAGCGGTGTACAGTGACAGGTCCATCGGCGGTGGCTTGGGCGCCTGATCTAGAATCAGATGGGCATTAGCGGGTTGCACATCCTGATATCATGTATGATCCTTGTGCCATCAACTGCATGCTGCCTCTGGGCTCGACCTCCAACACGAGGATGTCAGGGGCTCTGGCCCTGGGCTTGGCGGTGGTAGCCACCTGCTTCGTCGGAGATGGTTGGCTTGAGGCTGGGTGGTCGGATCTCAAGATCTGTCATCTAGTACCGGCTGCGAGTTGGGGAGCCATAGTTGTCGCTGAAACCCCAACCAATGGCGGTCGATGGTGGTGTTTTGCATTGTTACCTTGATAAAGGCATCATCGCGTAACTACTCTCGACCCGCTCGTGCTCCTTCGGGGAAACCCTAGGATCTCGTCTTCCAAATCGAACCATGGTGGTACTATGATGTCATTTCTCTGTTGGGAGCATCGTTTGTGGAGACGCGCCAGAAGATAGAGGCAAGAGGTGGATCTGCTTCGTCTGGCATGAAGCTTGTGTGCAGATTTCAAGGCATACCTGGCCGACAGGTGCTACATTGTTTCATGACTAGTGGGCAGGTGCTACGCACGACAGATCTTTCAGAGTCTTCGCGTCTGGATGGACGAGCGCATGGTGGTGGCGCCAGTGGGCATCGTGGTGGCATCGATGTCGGGACTAGCAAGGATGATACAGATCTCTCTCTTGAAGATGGGTCAACGATCTGATGATGATGGCGACTTATAAAAGATGTGCATGTGGTGTGCACTTTAGGTCTATTGCACCGTCTATTGGTGTTGATATGTTATGTGGATGGATCAACGACGTCACCAATTTTAGATACGGGGAGTGAGAGCACTCCGAATTATTGAGTTTGTAGGTGTGAGTGGTCGCTCCGAGTGACTTGATGTATGTTCTTGAAAGACTTTTGTTGAATGATTAATAAAGATGGTTGTATGCATCGATTAATGTAGAGGTCGGGGTTTAACCTCCTTTTCTAAAAAAATATGTATCACAAGCTCTTTCATGGATTCAGCTACAGTCTTATGTTAACTTCCTGCAGGTCTAGCTATATTTGTAAACTATACTTTGACTTGTCCTCTAATCATAGAAGTGTCCCAAGTAAATGTTCTCATTTATATTTTCCTTTGTACACATACCACTAAGACCGCCATGTAGTAAACATAAGTCCTAAGAAATAGGCCACCAAGTCACTAACACACTCCAAGTTTCGGACATCAAGATTTCAGTCATTTTATGTACTGTAGAAACAAAGTTTCAATATAAGTAAGTTTTTTTTGAAACGCGGTCCCTTAGGTACCGATCTCATTAAAAAAGGTCAAAGAGAGTTGTCCGGTTAATAATCGGAAAACCGGACTAAAACCGTCACAATGCGCCCGCCACGACAAGGCACACAGGGCGACCTGGCAACCTACACAAGAACGCACACACGCTGCCTAGGGGAAGAGCTCCGTCAAGGTTGTAATCCGGCGTCATAGTCATCACGCATCCGCGAGGGCAACTCCGACTTCACCATCGACGACCACCGATGTAGCCTCCACCGCAGACAAGCGTAGAGGCCTGCGTCGGACAACGCCAAAAGTCCACCACACGCGTTGGCGACCAGGCAGCTTTGACTCAGCCGACAAGCATTGAAGGAAGAAAAGCACAGGACCTGCGTCGAGCCAGCGCCAGAACCGACCACCCGTCTTCACGTCATCGTCGTCGCAAGGATCCCCCTCAAACAGCCCCGACTTCAGAAGACAAGAGAGGCACGGCGACCCCTCGAACACGCCGGACGAGACCGACTACCAAAACCCAACATCAAATCCTTCTTCCCATGAAGGGGCCATCGTTGCCGCACAAGAAGCCGTGCAGATCATCCACATTGCCGGACGAGCCCCAGCCGACCGCAATGTCGCGAGCGTCTAGCCCCTGGAGAGTGCAATCGAAATCCAAAGCTCTTCAAGACGACGCCCCCAAGGAGGAAGCGACGATGCCGACGCCATCGTCCGACCCAACTCGGCCTAAGGTTTTCACCCAAATAATTGGATCCGAGGGTGTGTAGGGACAGAACTCCTCAACGGTGCCTCCAAGAAGGTGAGAAGACGTCCACAGCCGCCGCCACCGCCGGCCGGCAAGCTCTTGCCCATCAAGCTTTCGCCCGGAGCACCTCCCAACACCACAACCCCACGCACAACACCTCCACTAGCCCACACGCCTCCCACGAAGCCACCGCGCCAGCGGCACCGGGGAGCCACCAAGCACGTCCTCCATGCAGCACCGCAGCAGCCCCAGCGACACGACACCTCCGAAGCCACCATGACCTAGGCCCGAGCACCACCAGATCCAGATCCAGATCCAGATCGGGGTCAAGGGCAGGCCGCAGCCGCTGCGGAGGCAGCACCACTGGACGACGCCCTGCCTCCAGCCCGCTAGAGGACCCAGCCCAGGCCGGAACTCCGCCGCACCACGCCGCCAAGCCGCCATCGCGGGACCCGCACCCTGGACCATCACCAACCCAAGCGGGGGAGAAGGCGTGCCAAGGCCCAGCCCCGCCAAGCCACCCACGCCGCCATCACCGGGCCGTCGCCCCGACGACCAGCCTCGTCGAGCCGTCCGTGCCGCCGCCCCGACGCCCAACCTCGCGGAGCAAGCCGCGCCGTCCAGGGCCGGTCCCGGGATGCATCCGCGCGAGAGAGGCCCGCCGCCGCCGGCTGTTGCACGCAGCGACGCCCGACGGTGGCGGGGGCGGGGAGGAGCGGGTGGGGAGGCGGCGGCGGTGCTAGGGGACGCTCGGGCCGCTTCCCTGGAGAGCGACGCGAGCGCGTAATGCTGTAGTGGTAGTATAAGTAAGTTGTTCTTCACATACACTAGAAAAATTGTCATCATGCAGAAACTCACAACGCTTGTAAGTTCGTTTAGGGCTTCCAGGAAGTGGTTGCGGCGGCCTGGAGCAGTGTACCTACGATGACAGACCCAATTTCCTCTTTCTAGAACAGTAGCACGGGCGCTGTCGGTTTGGAGCAAGGCCAGAATTGGGAACCTGTAGCTGCAGCTTCTCACGGCACAAGAACTAATTCTCCGGTTGGATTTTGCCCAGGATGAACGCGCTCTCGCACCTCACGAAAGCGCAACCAGACTGAACCTTAAGTCAAGGTGTCTAGGACTAGCAGTTTTGCTGAGAATTAAACAACGACATCGTGTGAGCATGATCCATTCACTATTAGACCCTCTTGGAACGCTTCTGAGCGACCAACCAAGCATCATCAATGCGGTTGGCGAACATTTTTCCGCTGTTGTGGGAACACCGACTGAAATTTCAAAATATTTTTGCTGGGACTTCCTTCAAATTACTCCTGAATATCTCCAGGATCTTGAGCATGGTTTCTCTCTTGAAGAAATCAAGAATGCAATCTAGGACATGCCAATGGATAAAGCGCCTGGCCCCGACGGCTTCCCAGGAGCGTTTTATCGCGCGTGCTGGGAGATTATTAAGGAAGATCTGCTCGTTGTTTTCCAACGGCTTTTTAACCTCAACACCAGATCGTTTCATAAGGTCAATGATGCTTTGATTGTGCTGATACCCAAAAAAGCAAGACCCTACACAGATTGGAGATTACAGACCAATCAGCCTGATCCACAGCCTCATGAAATTAGTAACGAATGTGCTCGCAAGAAGGCTAGCACCACGGCTACCTTCCCTTATTTCAAACTACCAGAGCGCATTCATGAGCGGACACAGCATACAGGAAAATTTTCTCTATGTAGAGAGTCTATCAAAGCACTACCATCGGACACGGCTCCTATCAGTCCTGCTAAAACTTGATCTCGCAAAAGCTTTTGACACCGTTTCCTGGCCATACATCTTAAACTGTATGCAGGCAATGGGTTTTGGACAACGATGGTGTTCTTGGATCGGCATGATCTTATCCTCCTCTTCATCAATGGTCATGGTCAATGGTGTGCCGACTGCAAGGATCTGGCATAAATGTGGAGTTCGACAAGGAGATCCAATATCACCTTTCCTCTTCATCATCGCTATGGAGCCCCTCCACAGGATTTTAGACATGGCAACCTAACATGGGCTCCTCTCACCACTTCGGGGACGGGCAGCCACAATGAGAACATCACTGTACGCTGATGACCTGGCGCTTTTCGTAAACCCGGTTCAAGAGGACATGCCAATGGTTGGATTGATCCTACGGATATTCCAGGAGGTAACTGGCCTTCATACCAATTTTGCAAAGAGTGTTGCGTTGCCAATCCGTTGTGATGGCCTTGACCTCCAACAAGTGTTGCTGCCACTGGGAGTACCAATTGGCACATTTCCCTCAACCTACCTTGGGATGGCGCTCTGTGTCAAGAAACTACTGAAAATTCACTACCTCAACATCATGTCCAAGTTTGACAACAGAATGGCTGGATGGAAAGGCAAGCTAATGTCCAAGGGGGATAGTCTAACCCTCGCAAAAGCGGTTCTACAATCCCTGTTTATCTACATGCTCTCATCGCATAAACCTCCAAAATGGCTACTAAAATGGTTTGACCAGCGCACTAGAGCCTGGTTTTGGTGTGCCGAAGAAAAATGAAATGGAGGGCAATGCAGGGTAAGATGGGACGTCATCTGTCGCCCAAAACGGCTTGGAGGTCTTGGGTTGCATGACATGGAGAAGTTTGCTCATGCACTCAGATTAAGATGGATTTGGCTATGATGGACCGATGCCAATATTCCGATTGCTCGCGCAGGAGGACCATGTGATGATAGAGATTTCGTTATATTTGTCGGGGCTACTAAAGTCAACATAGGTGATGGAAAAACATCTCTTTTTTGGAAGGATGCATGGCTACAGGGGATGGCACCAAGAGATACTCCACCAAATCTGTTTGCGGGCTCATCCAGGAAAGGTAGAACCGTCCATGATGCGCTGTTGAGAGATAACTGGGTCCACGACCTCCAGCGCAACTGGCGTGATGATATGATTGATGAGCTTATTAACCTCTCCAATTTGTTGGATCAAACTCATCTGAGCACGACGATCAGAGACTCAATTGCATGGAAGCTAACCACTGATGTTACATACTCTGCCAGATCTGCCTACCTCTTCCAATTCGAGTGTATGATCAACTACAATCTATACACCTCGATATGGCGGACCTGGGCACCTCCCAAATGCAAGATATTCCTCTGGATGGCCATGCAAAAGAAGATCCTCACCGCAGACGTGCTGCTATTGCGAGGTTGGGACAATAATTATTTTTGCCCTCTCTGCATCTGCTGCCTGGAGACAGCCGCGCATCTCCTGTGTGAATGCTCATGGCCGAGGAACGTTTGGGTCGCAATGGCTGTTTCTGCAGGTAGGCCATCCTTGCAGCCCGCTTCCTGGATGGCTGAGCGATCCCTCAGCGATTGATTTCAGGCTCTAAGCCCTCCTGACTTGGACGCACATCGTAGGAAAGGGATACGGGCACTTGCAATGTTGATCTGCTGGGAGCTTTGGCTCGAACGCAACCGTAGGATTTTCTAGAAAAAAAAGCTTCCGATGTCGGCGTTGATTACACGTATTAGAGATGAAGCTCCAGCCTGGAAACTTGCTGGCTGCCCAATTACTTTTGACCCGGGCTGAAACCTTACTATTTCGTCCCGTTTGTTGCCTGGCAAAGCCGGCAACAGTTGTCTTCTCTTTTCATTGTGTTCTTTTTCTCTTTTGCATAACGTTGTAATTGGCCATCGGCCTCTTTCTCCTTAACAGAATCACAGCAGATCTCCTGCTGTCTTACTAAAAACAATTTGGGCGAAACAATACTTCCAAGTTCTCACTTTTTGTCTAGTGATTTAAACATCTTCCTTCACAACAGGACACCAAGCATACTCACTACTAACACAAAATCTTGCAAATATCCCAGCCTAAGATAGTTAGAGTAGATAATATTCATTCCATCGCTACTGTCCCTCGTGAAATAAACTCTCCCGCCAGCTTCTCATGGCTGGCTGATCCATCTAGGCAGTGCACTGCTCGACCTATGTACGGCACGCTTTGCCAAGGATTGGAGAGAGTACCATTTGCAGCTTGTATATGAAAGAGTTGGGCACCTTAAAAGTGCAAAATACACTTGGGACGCGTTTGGTAGACTGCATAGAGCCCAACCAGGCCCTGGCAGGATGAAAATGGGTCGTTTGGTTGCCTGCATTGAGTCTTGGCTCGCATCGGCATGAAATTTAGAGCAACCCAGAGCCTGGCTCGCTAGGAATGCTGGAATCGTCTGTTTCCATCGAGCCATGCTGAGTCGGGCGCAAAAGGAAAACGCGGCATAGGACACGGTGCAGGGTGGATTCGGTCAAAGATGGTGGGAGGGGGAAATCTGCGGAGACGGGATGGCGCGAAATATATCCACACCACCCCATTTACTCGCTCACCCCTAGCTCTATGACAAGCCATCCTATGTTATTGCATCGACGACAACGATGGCTCGGATCTACGGGTGCGACGACGGCGACGACATTGGTGGTGGCAGAAGCACTCCCCAACACCGACATATGCTTGTCCTCTTATTTGACTCCATCCGACTATCCTCGTCTCCGGCATGTCTCCCCCAACCCGGAAGTTGGTAAGCTACCCCCTCCCCTCCTCTTCTAAGACTGTTTTATGGTTGGTAGTGCGTAGGCTCGCCGCATCATGGATGTTGCTTAGGTTGTCGATGAATGGACAAAGCTTCTAGTTCAGGCAGCATCACTGATAAATTTGGTTCAGGCCTGGATCCTATTGGTCCATAAGAGAGTTGTTCATCAGAATGAGAGACCTCTCATCCGGTATGGTCCGATGTTAATCCGGGGTAGGGAGAGGTTAGCGAATCTAAACTACATCTACAACTGCAATGACACAAAGGCTTTGTGGATGCTTAGAATGAAAAGAGTACCATTTTCAATACTTGTCCACACCTTCAGGAGTAAGGGGCTGCTAAAAGATATCATCCACACCAGTGTTGAAGAGCAAGTGGCCATGTTCCTTCATGTTGTTGGACATAACTAGAGGTTTAGGGTTATCCACAACACGTTCATGAGATCAATGGAGGTCGTCTCCGAGTACTTCAAGAAAGTATTGTATGTTATTAGGGAACTCAGAGGAGAGATGATCGTGTCACCAAGCGGCTGGGCTCCTACCAAGATTCGCACTAGTCCAAGATGGTATCCATACTTCAGGGTGAGCATTGACAATATGTTGTTAATGCTTACATATGTTGTTCTTGTTCTGTTGTAGACATAACACTGTCTTTTAATGCCATTCCAGGATTGCATTGGTGCAATAGATGGTACTCATGTCACTGCCAGAGTGTTGATGTCACAAGCTGCAGCATATAGAGGGAGAAAGCACTACACAAGCCACAATGTTCTTGTTGTTGTTGACATTGATCTGAAGTTTACATATGTCTTGGCTCCCTCGGAAGGATCAGCACATGATGCTAACATTCTCAGTGACAGCATGTGTAGGCCTAATGGCATCAACATCACAGATGGCAAGTTCTACCTAGGAGATGGCTATGCTTCTCGGTGAGGTGTTCTTCCACCCTTCAGGAAAACCAGGTACCATGTGAACGAGTTCTCTAGTAGGAACTATCCTAGGACTCCACAGGAGTTGTTCAATCTCAAACAGTCGAGCCTTAGAGTAACTATTGAAAGGGCATTTGGAGCTCTGAAGAATAGGTTTAAGATCCTGGATCAAAAGGCATTCCAACCTTACCCTACCCAGGTCAAGCTAGTTCTTGCATGTTGCATCATTTACAACTAGATCCTATAATGGTGAACTAATGAACTTGTGCTAAAGGAGGATGATGTGAGTCCTAATGAGGTGATCAACTCCGGCCATGGTGTGGAGGCGTTTGAGAATGAAGCATGGAAGACCAAACGGTTGGAGTGGGCTCGGGCAATGTGGGATAACAGAGGTCAAACCATGATTTGAAGAAGAATAAGAAGAAGAAGAGAATGAGAGGAAGAGGGAGAGGAAGAGGAAGAAGATGAACTTACACCTAGTTAGCATCATTGAACTTTCGACTATTCAGCTATATTGACACTTAATAATTTGTACTCTCATTTGCTAGTCGCTAGAATACACTGCCATTTGTTTCCTAGCTAGGAGAAGACAATGTTGTGTGTGTGTGGTAAGGTCACCACTAGTGAGAAGTGGTGATCACATGTTTAGCCGATTGCAATCAGACAACATGTTATTTGTCTAACAACAACGATGGAGGCAACCAAACAGCATGCTAACATATTGCCCCCCTCATGCGAATAGCCTAATGCAGATGGCCAAACTACATGGAGATGTTGTTTTTTAGCCTGCATTAACTCAGCCAGGCCCAGCCGTGACAAGTATGAAAAAAATCCCTCAAACACAGATGTGAACCAAACGCATCCTTGGCTGGTTGTTCAACATCGGTTAGACGTGCCAAGCATGCACTACAAGACCAACGATCACCATGTTACACGTGCTTGCAAGAGGAGGATAACATGGAACACATCAACATACAATGTATATATGTTAGGCTAGTATGGGACAAGTGCCTAGCTAGTCTGAACTTGGAAGTGCAATACCCGCAACTAGAAGACAACATGTTGGAGTGGTGGCTACAAGCAAGAAGAAGTTTCACACTGTGGGGAAGAGATGATTCGACAAGTTTGTTATTGCGGTGGCTTGGTCGTTTTGGGAACAAAGAAATGCTCCTATGTTCAACCGGATTGACCAACAAAAAAGATCGGCGAGCTACACAACCACATAGGATATTGGACTAGGTGTTGGTGTTCTCAACCGTTTTGTGAGAGAGTAGATTTATGCTTACGTGTTGGAGTAGGAGTGTTGTGGTTCACTTGCGTTGATGTTCCCATCGATCGCAAGTTCTTGTAAATAACTTTCTATCTTCTATAAAAATATGGTACGTCATTGGCGTACTCTCGAAAAAAGAACAAATATTGTCGTTACTTATCTATGGAAGTATGTGTATAGTAAATGGGGAAATCCTGTCGGTATATGCATTTGATGTTTATGCTTGTTGGAGGTGGTGCACCTCTTTATGATCTTTCTAGCAAGTTTATGCTATTATGAAATGTAAGCTATGTATGTGCACCCCTTATTGCAAGTTATGTTGTGAAAAAAATATTATTGACTCTTCTCTTGTTTTTCTTTATTTCTTATTTAACTCGTGCTTATTAGCATATGTGAAAGACAAGAAGGTGATTGGAAAAGAAGATATGCAGTTGACGGAAAAGCTGCTTTGCAAGTATGAAATTAGCCTTTCAATTTATCTTATAAAAATAATTTTGGGACAAATTATATCGTTTATTTTGAAGTGTTGTTGAATTCTGTGTTTGTATCCATGGCTTAATATGCATTTTAAAATTATGAAACACCTTAAAATTGGTGTCAAATCCTCGTTAAAAGATGTTTTTGCATTGAATGCATGCAAAAATATTAAAAGTATGTGTTTGTTTCATGAAATTGAAATCAAAGCGCATGTGTTGTATTGTGATTACAATGTCGGGGCCGAAGCAAGTAAACTTATAATTTTACAAGTGGGATCCAAACAGAACACTGAATCTGTTGTTACACCTCTGGTTCTAGCGTTTCCTATTTCCATTCGCCTTTCCGTTTGTCAAACAAACACCTCCAAAGTTACCCCCTACGAAGCACCGATACTTCAGAAATCTGTGTATCGCCGTTCAGTACTTCGTCGATACTCCGATACGTCAGATACGTCTTCGATACGTGTATCCCCGAAGTATCGTCTTTTTAAATTTAAAAATAAAAGAAAAAATAGCGATACGGGTATCCTTGAAGTATCGCCACTGAGTATTGCTCATAACTTAATGTATCGATGATCTGTTCATATAGTTAGTGTACGTGTACTGTGTACTGATGTAGTAGTTGGATAAAAGTGCTTTCTAAGAATGTTGTTTGCTGGATAAAATTGCTTGTTGATGTTATTGGCTCGTTGTTTGTTGATTTTTATGGCGTAAAATTACTTGCTGATGTTGTTGATGTCTCCTATTGCTAAGAAAGAAGATACAAATATAAATCATGTCATCTTTTAACTTTTGCATTATTGATGTGTATTGCTTGCTGATTTTAATTATCGTCGTGTTCATAGGTGAGAGTTTTTATATATTTATTATTATGAGAATAAAGAGCTCAATGAAGATTGTGCTCTCTATATCGTTATTAAGAAAAAACTTTTAAAATGTTGGAAGAAGAGTAGTACCCCTCCATTATTTGGCCAACTTGTGCAATCTAAGGTTGCTCTTTATATATGTTTGTCATTTAACAATCTTAAGTTTTTAACACTAAAAGATTTGTTGACTTTATGTTGTCATGTTAATATGTATTACAGTTCAAATTAGATTGTGGCAGTCTATGATCGATTGGTTGTGTTACCCCATTGCTGATAGTGCGGTTTTTAGAATGAGAAACACGAAGGTATGGAATCAATTAGGCAATCAGTGATGCGGTATTTTGATCTCATCTCATACATTTTGTTACGTTAGCTTTTTTACATGTTATTTTATCATTATTTATATATGCCTAACGTATCGCCGTATTGCTGTTTTTAAAAATTACCGTATCCGGTATCGATGCTTCGTAGGTTACCCCACAAAGAAGCACACCACAAGGAAGGTCCATCAAAACACAACATTATGGATATGCATCACACGTAGCAAAGTCCGAGGACCGGACTTGCCCTCGCGTCACCTCTCTGTCGTGACTCGGGGGATCTCCCCGGCGCCGTTACCACCCCAGCCCCCTCCTCCTCCTCACCTCACCACCGCCTGAGGAGCCCGCCGGCGAAGCCCGGGCTGGCTCCGGGTGGTGGTGGGGGGGGGGGGGGGGGGTGGATCTGGCGAGTAGGGCGTGCGGGCACGGCTTCGTTGCTGGTCAGCGCGAATCCGACGGCCCTAAAGAAGACGGCGTGGTGGCGGGCTACTGGCGGCCACTAGCAGCATGGACACGGTGGGGATGGTGTGCACGCATGGTGGAGGTCCGGTTGGGCGAGGCGGGCGCGCGCAGAGGTGGATGGTTCATGGCATGCGCGTGCAGCGTGCACGAAGGTGGCTAGGGCGCGGCTCCGACGACGGGTGACTCGGCTCTGGCGGGGGATGGCACAGATCCACTGGTCTCAGGAGGGAGGGGAGGGACGACACATCGGCATACTCGTGGTGGCTTCATGCGGCACGGCTGCACGACGGGTTGTGTTGGTGCTCCTGCGGGGCAGATCTAACGAATGTGTGGTGGTCGGACGCGGGGGCAGTGGCCCCAAACCCCTTCTTCGATGATGGCGGTCGTGGAGGTTGTGTGGGCAGCGCCACACCTGGAGCTTGGGTACATTGGAACTCTACGGCAGTGCGTCGGTCCTCAATCATGTCAGGGACGCTTGGTGATGGCCGCATCGAGGGGAAGAGTTCTTTTGGCTTCTGGAGGTGAAAGCCTTGCTCTAGCCTTGGCCAAAGCAGACGACGGCAACACTTGTGGGCGCCCCACACCTTCTTGAAGGCGTCTTCGTTCGAGGGCCTAAGACCTCTTCTCTCGTGCTCCGGGGAAACCCCTGTTGCAGGTTCCTAGAACAGACTATGGCGGCGGCGTTTTGGAATGGTCTTGGCCTGCAAGAGCAATCGACTCGTGTGATGCGCAACCTTGGGGCTGGCCTGGAAGTCAAAGCGATGATTTCGAAGCTCATCATCATGGAGGGGTGTTGGCATTGGTCTCGTGGGTGACAGTGTTGTTGACCAACCTGGGGCGTAGCCTCAAGGTCGACTTTGATGTCGAAGCGACGACTCCAGATATGGTTGTGTGGTGTCGAGTTCAATTACTTGGATGATGAAGCTCGCGGCTTGCCTAGTGCACGGCCTCAGAGACGACATGCGTGGTTACTGTTTGTATGTCAAAGCGGCTACTTCAAAGATAGATGTAGGATGTCGGCTATGAGTTTGCTCAGATGACAGAGACGACGATGCGCGGCCTCAGGGTCAACGTGTGTTGTTGGTGCCCCGCGAAGGATGTGTTGGTCTCCTCACAGTTTCCGTTAATTAACCGAGCAACTCTCCTCGATCTTAATTGATTCAAATTAATGAATCAGGGTCTAAGGGACTGTGTTTAAAAAGAACACAACATTATAGAAAAAGGAAAACACACTCCATCTTCCCCACACGCCATAGCAAATAACAATTTTTCTATGAAAAAAATCCCAACACCAGTGACGCAGCAAAGCGCGTCTAACTATTCCTGTAGAGATTAAAACAGGGAAGACACTACAAAATTATCTGAGATTATGCAATTTATTCTGTTCAAAGAAAAACAAGCAACCACAATCATGTCTCAGGCATCTACAATTCATCAATATACAAGCCTACAAACACAAAATAAAGAAGAAATTCCTATTACACAAAATACATGAATGAATTCCATCAGTTGCTGTGTAACTTCCTGGCAGCAGTGACGAGATAGAACCAGTTCCAATGCAGTTGCGCCACTCACGGGTCTGCTGATATTCTAAAAGATGAGTTCTATATTCCGGCAAATGGCATAATTCGCTACTTCATACAATAAACAACCGGCTTGAAGAAATATACAAAACAGATGTATAGTAATGGTGCATCATGAGCAGACGCATACGGAAACATGCAGAGCTGAACTGACCATACCTAGCACTATGCTTGTTGGTACCAGTCCATCTGAATTAGGTGGCCCTGATTCAGAGCGCTCCGTCTTACGGCCATCTCTTCCTGAACTACGGTGCCCATCATCTCTAGTATGGTCATCAAAACTGTTTCCATCTTCGTGGTCGTTTGAGCTCCCGGAGCTACCACCCCGTGTGAAACCCTGGACTAGATCCGGTCTTGGTTCTACTCCAACTCGCCTTAAGTGTAGCTGCCAGTGTTTTGCAATCTGTTCTTCAAAGTTCCACATTAACAAACAAATGGAAAAGGAAGGTAATCAACAATACCTGAAGGTACAGATTGACCTCATCTGGACGTGACAGGAAGGGAAAATCCCCACCAGTCCTCAGTACTGCACGCTTTGCACTTGGGTACCTTTCATTCACTTGGTCCTTCAACTGCTGAGGAACAGCAGAGTAGTCGCTCGTCTGTGCATAGAAGTTAACTGAACATAGTTACCGTACAAGGGATGCTGGAGTGTCAAAACTAATAGATAGGAGAAAGAATCAATCTTGGATGTCCTTATGAATTGAGGGTTTCAAATGCAGAGATTATTATATGCTACACAAGATTAACATGCTTGTCTAAGCATAAGAGTCACAGAGGTTAGGAACTGATTTATTAATCTTAAATTAACCAAAGACCACAGCAAAAACTCTCGCAGGCAATCGTTGGAATTATGTAAAAATAATAAAGAAAAACTTAAATGCACTAATCTGTCATGTTATATAACTGAGTTGGGTACTTACATCCATTATGGTGACGAATGAATCAGGTAGTGATAATGACCCAACTGATGCAACATTAACATTTAATATCAACCTTGACGAAAGGTCTTCCCTTGATAATGTCTCTACCTGGCATGCAGAAGTTCAATCTTACCAAATCATAAACTAGGAAAAACAGAAGAGCATCAAGATCCATTACTTATAGATTACTTATTATTTATAACATGCCTAAGTATTTGAACGTGATACAACCTGACCGACTACAAAATCCACAGAATCTGCAATGAATGGTTCATGTGGACCATCTCGGATTCCTGTTAAGAGATATCTCTTCAGCAAAAAAGAAGGGGTCCAGCTGACACTGCAATATCAGAAAGTAGTTGAGACAGAATAAATGATTAGTATCTGTAGTTATGATTTACAGGAAAAATACAAACATAAAATATTAGCTAATGTTGCATCGAAGAAATCTTTTGACATTTTCTTTTCTTTTCAAACCATGCAGAAGAGCTGCATGTAATTTCATTATGATACAATGCTAAGATAGGCACGGCCCATGCATCGCCACAGAGGCATGGCCCAACTACAGAACCAAACGACCAAAGGATCGCCAACCTAAGAATCGGCGATCCTCTACTAGAAGACCGACAAGCCCAGCCTAAACTAGAACAAGAGTGCCTGGCAGGGCAGTAGATAGCAAAGACAACGTCCACTGTGAGAGCCTGAACAACAGCCAGCAACAACACGACCCATACAGGATTACAAAGACGATGACAAACACGACTGCACAAGCATCACAGGGACAAGTCCGCCAACATCTATTTCTGCAAATCAATCCTTCTTTCTTTGCGTGTGCCATAGGAACCGAGGTCAATTCTCTCCTACTTGAGCTCCATATGCATTTGGATGAGACTTGGCTACTACCTCAAAGTGAAACCTTATGCATGATTAGGTACAACAATGACCACCACGAAGAAGCGAGGAAGGAACCTCAAGTCCATGAAAGGGAGTTGGATGGAGGCATGGAAGACGGTGCCCAGAGTTTGAAGACTCTCTGGACACCCCGTGCCCACGGGGCTCTGACCACCCGCGCGCACAGTGTACCCCCGACCTATCCCCTACCTCCAGCCACTATATATTTTGTACCTCTTGCACTTTCTGGGGTTAGCAAAGCATTAGACAAGATCTTGAGAGAGCTTTGCTCATCTTATCTCCTCCTAAAGGATCAAGACCTCCTACTAGGAGAAGAATCCTCCTAAAACATAGTTGGGGCGTGCTCGACCAGAGATTGCCATGCCTCCCGCACGGACTCGATAGACCCCGAGCGCGTCGGGGTCGTGGCATGTCCGACCAGAGCGTCGCGCCTCCTGCACAGCCTCGTTGGTCACCAGAGTCACGGTCGAGGCCTTGCCGCCCCATGACTGTCTCTTCATCGCCTCCCAGTTGATAGGCCTCGAAAACAACGTTGTCGGGGAGTGGCTTGTCAGAGTTGATGTTAAGGCGAACAAAGAGTGCCGCGTCACCCACACGGGCTTGGAGAACCCCGAGAACCTGGTTTTCGGGGTGTGGCCGACGTAAGTTGACGTGCGCTCCTGCACGGGCTCACTGGTCGCGGAGGTGGCCCACCAGATGTGTTGTTGTCGTGCCTCCTGACACGGGTTTGTCGTCTCGAGGTTGTGGGGGACGCCATTGCCGTGCCAACTTGCACGGGCTTGTCGGTTCTCAAGGATGTCGGGGCCGCAATTGTCATGCCAACTTGCACGGGCTTGACTGGCGTCGCAGGGGACGTGGTTGCCGGGGTGTGGCTCCCCCACACTCCGCTCTTCATTGCCTCCCAATCGTAGGCCCCCGAGAACGTTGTTGTCGGGGAGAGTGCTACCGATGTTGGGAGGGGATTAGTGGAAGAACTCTGTGCCTCCCGCACGGACTTGACGGTAGCCGGCACCATGGTCGCGTGAGGTGTTGCGCCCTCCTGCACAGCTTCGATGCTTGTCGGGACCATGGTCACCGGAGGCGCTGGGCCCTCCTGCATGGTCTTGACGCAAGCCATCATCATTGCTAACCCACCGTCCTCTTCAGCCTGCGGCATCCTCGTCAGCTATCCTTTTGCGGCAAACACGGGCCCAGTGGCCCTTGATGCTGCAATATCGGCACCTGTCTCGGTCGTCCTTGTTGGCACTTCGTCCGGCCCCGCCCTGGGTGTGATCGCCGCCTTTGCCGGTGTCGCCTTCTCTGCTCGGGGCATTGCCACCATGTCCTTGACGCTTCCTCACCTCCCACTCCTTCGAGAGTAGGAGTTGTCCGCCACCAAATCTCTCGCGTTTGTCCTCAAGGCGGTCCCCGACAACCCGCACCCGGACTGTGAGCTCCTCGATGGAAAGCTCGATCAGGTCAAGCAAGGTCTCGATGGAGACTGCTACCCGAGCGAAGCGAGGTGGCAGAACGAGGAGAAATTTCCACATGACTCTTGCATCGTCCATGGTGTCGTCAAGCGCGTGGAGCTGCGACGCAAGGCTGGAGATCCGCAAAGAGAAGTCATCAACGAGCTCACCCTCCTTGAAGGCGATGTTCTCGAAGTCCGCCTGCAGCTTTTGCGCGTTCCCCTCACGCACGCGGTTGCTGCCGAGACGCTGGGTCCGGATGGCTTCCACGCCTGCTTGGCGCTTGCCTTCGTAGCGAGCATGGTGTGCATCTTCGATGGCATGGCGCGCATGAGTGTCGTCATGGCTTTCCTGCCCTCCTTTCTCTCGACCGTGTCGTCCTCCATGGGAACCCAGAGGGTCGCCGCATGATGGTTGCACTCCATGATTAACGCCCACTCGTCGTAGTTCGAACACATGAGCATCTGGAAGGTGATGGGCATGCTACCACTGACTACGGCTTCGCACACGATCTCCCTAACCACGACCTCACCGCCACGGCCACGACTTGACTGGTTGCGCCCTCGGCGCTCCCGCAGAGCCGGCGACTGGGAGCTACTGTTATGTAGGCGCCAACTCCCAGTTCTTTCTCTTCTTTCTTTTTGATTTTTTATTCTCATTTTTTTACTATAAACGTATGATCTCCTTTCCGAGGAAGGGGTAACATACACGGAGGCACATGTAGACAGATACAAACTTTTTCAATCTTTCTCTGATCCTAGCATGTGATGTCTGTAACTTGGAACCACCCGACATGACTACCGCAACCTGAGGCTCTGATGTCAATTGTTAGCCCAAACTACGAAGTAGCTGGCTCTCGAGGATCAGACGAAGTCGAAGAAGAGCTGAACTACGCAGGGTAGCGGCTATGTGGTATTGCTACTTGCGCTCAGCCTTTCTAAATTACTATGCGCGCACACACTAGTGAACCGCAGTAGTACTAGAACCCGAATGGCTTGCTTTTGATTTGGCCTGGAATGGATTGGTGTGGAATGAGTTTTACAACCCGATGTGCAGCTCCTTTTATAGGAGAATTGAACCGACTAACTCTAGTAGTTGATCTAAGCACATAGGTCATATACCCTAATGTCAGTGCTTACCTACAACAGTGAAAATCAAAATGGTCTTGCCGACCTGTCATTTGCTACTTCACTTTGTAGCTAAGTGATGTGCTGCCGCTCGTGAATGCATGCTGCCGACATGCACATGCATGTCTACTGTAGACAGAATTTAAAGCCTACAGAGAATCTGCCTCTGTCCTTGAGATAAGTTTCTATACTTGGCTTCAATTGTTGATCTAGACACAACTGTTTATTTCTTGCTTCTCCATGACTCCAAATTTCCTCCCACAGAACACAATAGCCAGAAGTTGATCTTCTATCATCTTGACAACTGACCCAATCAGAGTCACTATAGTCATCCACCTCAAGATGCCCACTCTTCGCAAACCACAACCCTTTACCCGGAGTGCCCTTGAAGTATATCAGGATTCTGTGCACAATATCGAGATGCCCACTCTTTTGTTCATGAATGTATCCCACCACAACCAACACATGCATAATGTCAGGCCTGGTATGGCACAAGTACAATAACCTCCCAACCAGTTTCTAATAATCTTTCTTATTCACTAGCTCTCCTGATTGTGTCGTCACTTGATGGTTTTGTTCAATCAGAGTAAGGGTTGCACAGCATCCCATCATGCCCATGTCACTCAAGAGATCCAAGGTGTATTTCGTTGGCACAAAGATTTTTTTTTTGAACGGAGGATATTCCCTTCGCTGTCCGGGCCACTTCAATGCCAACCAAGGAAGTTTTTTAGGTTGCTCATATCCTTTACCTCAAACTCCTTGCTCAGACACCCCTTCAATCTTTCTATTTCCTTCTTATTATCTTCAGTGATGATAATGTCATCCACATAAACTGCAACAATGGTGATATTTCAATCAAAGTGACTGTAGAACACCATGTGGTCACTGTTACATTGACCCATACCACGGACAACAAGTTTGAACCTATCAAACCATGACCTCGACGATTGCTTTAGTGTATACAAGGACTTCTTCATCCTGCGTACCTTTCCCGTAGTTGGTTCCGTACCAAAACCTGGTGGTATCTCCATGTATACCTCTTCCTGCAAGTCACCATGTAAAAAGGCATTCTTGACATCTAATTCATGGAATTTTCACCAAAATTTTGCAGCACAAAAACCAGTATCCTTACTATGTTCATCTTTGGAACAGGAGCAAATGTTTCATCATAGTCCATCCCATAAGTTTGACTATATCCATTGGCGACCAATCTGGCCTTATACCATTACACCTTCCCCTCAGGATTTTGCTTCATGGTATAGATCCACTTACAAACTCACTACGTTCTTTTCTGCCGGCAATGTGGTGTGTTTTGTTTTTCTTCAGTGCTTCCAACTCCTCTATCATCGTTTCATGCCACTTTCGATCTTGCTTTCCAGCCATCCAATCCTTTGGGATTGTCATTGTTTGTAGCGAGAGACAAAACACTCTACAGGAAAGAGACAAATCCTCATAAGGCACAAAACTGCCAATTTCATGATCATCAAAAATATCCAATGGTAGAGCCTTCTTTGCCGCTTCACGTGTCCCCTTTCGCAACACAATAGGCAGTTCCATTGAGTCGGATGAGCTTGCATCACTACATTGCTGCTTCCCTTGCACTGGTTGCTCCTTCTACACATGTGGTTGTCGTCGTGAGTACCAACCAGAATTGTACTCACTATTGGCTGGACCTGAGCCTGCACCTCATCATCAGTGTTAGTCCCTCAGAATCACCATGAGTATGAGAGACGGCCTTCTCCCCCTCTTGACCATCTTCGACGGGGTGTAGGTGATCAAGCTACGCAAACAACAGACTCAGGTCTGTCGGCTCACCATAGAATGGCTCGGACTTCTTGAAGGTGACATTCATACTTACAAATCTGCGTTTCTCATAGGTACACCAACATTGATACCCCTACAGCCTAGAAGCATAGCCTAGAAAAATACATTTCACTGCTCGCGGATCTAGCTTTCCAACAGAAGGTCGGTGATCACAAACAAAGAAAATACTTCCAAACAACTTTGGGGGAACAACAAACTTATTTTCTCCAAACAACAACTCACTCGGAGGTTTCACGGCAAGCATCCTTGAAGGTGTCCGGTTGATCATGTATGTGATTGGCATAGCTGCTCCACTCGGTAAACATCCATTCTAGGGGGGGGGGGGGGGGGGGGGGGAGTTTGATGAAGAATCCCTTGGTCATACAATAACGCCCCAAAAGTGTTGTTCACAGACTTTGTGCCATTATCAATCCTGATCACATGTACCTGCATCTGAAACTGATTATTTACAAGAGCATGGAAGTCTAAACACCTCATCCTTGTGAGGTATCAAATAAATCCAGATCACATGAGAATAGCAGCCGATAAAGGTAACAAAATACTTCATTCCATTCACTGACACCACTGGGCTAGTCCATATGCTCTTAGGGTGTGTTTGGTTGAGGTCATCAAGTGGAATGTAACGGGTCGATTCCATCCCCAGAGCCCATTCCAGTGTTTGGTTTGCCGAAGGAACAAGAACCAACCGATTCCAAAGAATGGCATATTCCCTGTTTATGTGGAACTAGGCGATACCTCCGAATCGAGCGGATGACACGAAACGGCCCGCTCGACTCTCGCTCACCTTTTCTTCCTAGGCGCCGCATCTCCATCCCCAACCTTGCGCACGCCGACGCCAGCAGCCCCAACGTGCGCGGCCATGAATGGCTGCCGCCGCACCCGTCGCGCTCGCAGCCGGCCCGGACATCCCCTCATCTCCCCCCTCACCGGCGCAGCAGCTCCCGCTACCTTGCGTGAGCTGCCATCGTTAGCCCCACAGCACGTGGCCATGACTGGCCCACTGCCACATCCTCGCGCTGTCGCGTGGCCGAATCCCAACCGGGCGCACTTGATGCGTCCCGCCCAGCAAGGAGGTCGGGTGGCCTTCCCAATCGTCTTCTTCGGTCAAGCAGGCAGGACGGACAGCCCTCTCAATCGAGTTCTTCAGCCGGGCAAGGAGGCTGGGCGCACCTAAGGCGCCATGGTCATCGAGGAGCCCATGGTGTGCAGTCACATTCTCCGTGGGTGGGTGTTCTTTTGCAAGACTTGAACTCCAATATATTTTGTTCTTCTATATTCAGCATTCAGTATTCCGTGGCTGTTCTTCTGTACTACAACGGCAAGTAACATCTATTCATTACACTCGATGTAACGAACTATTCAACATTCATTTTAGATTTCTACCAAAATCTAATTTAGTATGAATCAAAGTAATGAGGTGAGATGAACAATTTCATTCCATTCCATCTCTCAAATCAAACACTAAGATATAACCATTCCATTCCTCGAAACTACCCCTACCAAACATAGGGGCGAAACCGACCCATTACACTAGAATGGAACCATGACATTCCGTTCCACTTTGTCCCCGAACCAAACACACCCTTAAGCCCCTTATTCACAACTCTTGTGTGTTCAGCATATTAGCAAGCATCAAAACACAAGTTGCCCTTGCCTATGCCGCAGTTCGTGTTGTTTGGCATTCACTGCTATCAACAGTTGTTGTCGGTCCTCTACCCGTTTCCTTTACTTCCTTGCTAGCCACGACGGTCCTCTCCTCCTTGATGCCTCTACCTCTTCGAGATCCCTGATGAAGCTTGTCGTGTTCATCATGCGAGCCACCCTTGCACGTGCAACATCAAAGGCTGCTTCGACGGAGGTTAGACGTTCATGCAACAACTACCACCTTGATGACGGTGAGCGGTGATGGATAAGTCTATGTACTATGGTCTTTTGTGGGACTGCAGCACATAGTCCTTTGTGGGGCTGCAGCACATGGTCCTTGTGGCTGTTAGGATAGAATCCTTGACCATCAAGGACTGGCAGTTAGGATAGCATCTTGGACTAGCATCTTAGACTAGCATCTTAGCATATGCTTGGCTGGCTAGCAGCCTATAAGTATGTATCCCCAACCCCTCAGGTTGGCATGGCATTGTGTGAGAAATAAACCAACGAAAATTGTCCCAACTCTCCTAGTGTCATCCACAACTATCAATGCTCAGGCTGAAAGGTCTAACAAGTGGTATCAGAGCCTCGTTATCTTGTACCCTGACCATTTCCTGCTCACCTCTCTCACCGGGAGCTGAGCAGCCTAAGCCGGTAGCAGCAGCTGCTCCGACTTCCCCTAGCTACCTCCCTCCCTCCGGACTGTCGAGCAGCAGCTCGTCAGCAACAGCCTCCTCTTCACGCAACAGCCCCCCTGCAGCGAGCCATGTCTGCAGGTCGCTCTCAGCACACGGCTACCTCGAGCATACGGCGCCGGCAGGAGGCCGAGCGCGCCGTGGCAGAGGAGCGTGAGCGAGCAGCTGTAGCAGCAGCTGCTGCGTCAGCAAGGGTGTCGAGGCTGGCTGCAGCGGAGCTGGAAGCAGCCAGGGCGGAGGTAGAAGCAGCAGCGGAGGCAGCACGTGAGGCTACAGCGGATGCCAAGGCACTCCGCGTCGGCTCCGGCAGCTCCAACGGCTCCGCGCCTGCGGACGACGGCGCCGACGCAGACCGCGCCAAAGTGGCGCAAGAGCGGACAGCGCAGTGGGCAGCCGAGCACGCCCGCGCTCCAGGTGGAGGTGCGCACGGCGACGGCGGCTGCAACGACCAAGACCGCGGCCTCTACGAGGTCCGGACTGTGGTCAGGGATGTTGGTCCCAGTGTTGGGTGGCCTACCCTCACTAAAACCAACTACGTCGAGCGGGCCGCGATCATGAAGATCAGGCTCCAGGTGCGGCGGCTGTGGGAGGCAGTCCAGGACAGCAACGTCGACCACCAAGAAGATCGACGGGCGCTGGACTCCCTCATCGCCGCAGTCCCGCCCGAGATGCAGTTCTCGCTTTCCAACAAGCGGACTGCCAAGGAGGCTTGGGACGCCATCGCCGCGGCACGCATCGGCAGCGACCGTGCTCGCAAGTCCACACTGCAGGCACTTCGTGAGGAGTGGGAGAGCCTGGCTTTCAAGCCAGGTGAGGACGTTGATGACTTTGCTCTCCGTCTCAACACTCTGCTGCAGAAGATGGTGAAGTTCGGCGATGCCACCTACACCGAGGAGAGAGCTGTCGAGAAGCTTTTCCGGTGCATTCCCGAGAAGTACAAGCAGATGGCTCGCTCGATCGAGTCTTTGCTGGACCTCTCCACGATGACGATCGAGGAGGCGATAGGTCGCCTCAAGGTCGTCGACACCGACGAGCCACAGCCTCCCTCGGGGCCCATCACCACCGGCGGGAAGCTGCTCCTAACTCGGGAGCAGTGGGATGCCAGCCTTGGTGACAAGAAGAAGGGGGAGCCTTCTTCCACGACGGGCGGCCGCAAGCGCGGCAAGCAGCGCAAGGCGCGAAGGGGCGGCAAGGCACAAGGACGTGCCGAAGGTGACGCCCGCGGAGGCGCCAAGGACGGCGTCGCTGGCAAGCCCAAGCCGGCACAGGACAACAGCTGCCACAACTGTGGCCGGCTTGGCCATTGGGCCAATGAGTGTCGCCAACCACGACAAGGCCAGGCTCACGTCGCACAGGCGGCGGAGGAGGAGACGGCTCTGTTCATGGCGCATGCAAGCATCGAGCTACCTTCAGCGACACCAGTCGCAAAGGCTCCCCTCCACCTCGACGAGCCAAAAGCACACGCTCTTCTCGGCGATGGCTCCGGGAAGGACAAGACTGCGGGGTGGTGCCTCGATACCGGCGCCACCCACCACATGACCGGTCGAAGGGAATTCTTCGCCGAGCTCGACTCCGACGCGCGAGGCTCCGTCAAGTTTGGGGATGCCTCAGCGGTGGAAATTAAGGGCGTCGGCTCCGTCATCTTCACCACCAAGACGGGAGAGCACCGGCTGCTCACCGGGGTCTACTACATCCCCGCGCTAAGGAACTCCATCATCAGCTTGGGACAGCTGCATGAGAACGGCTCACGCGTGCTGATTGAGCATGGGGTCCTACGCATCTGGGATCGCCAGCGTCGCCTTCTCGCCAAGGTACCCAGAGGTGAAAATCGACTCTACGTCCTTGATGTGCAGGTGGCACAACCGGTCTGTCTCGCTGTCCGTCGGGACGACGAGGCGTGGCAATGGAATGAGCGCTTTGGGCACCTTCATTTTGAGGCCCTGAAGCGTCTAAGTGCCAAGGAGATGGTGCGAGGCCTGCCATGCCTCGACCATGTGGAGCAGTTCTGCGACATCTGTGTGCTGACGAAGCAGAGACGACTCCCCTTTCCCCAGCAGGCGAGTTTTCGGGTCAAGGAGAGGCTGGAGCTCGTGCACGGAGATCTGTGCGGCCCGGTGACGCCAGCCACACCAGGAGGTCGACGCTACTTCCTGCTGCTCGTCGACGACCTCTCTCGCTACATGTGGGTGATGGTCCTCGGCAGTAAGGGAGAGGCGCCGGACGCCATCAGGCTGTGCGCAGGTTGCTGTGGAGGCGGAGAGCGGCCGCAAACTGCGCGTGTTGCGCACTGACAACGGTGGCGAATTCACGGCGGCTGAATTCGCGTCGTACTGCGCTGATGAGGGCATCCAGCGCCACTACTCCGCGCCGTACAGCCCGCAGCAAAACGGCGTCGTCGAGCGGCGCAACCAGACGGTTGTGGGGATGGCTCGGGCTCTCCTCAAGCAGAGAGGGATGCCGGCTATTTTCTGGGGAGAGGCGGTGCTAACAGCCGTCTACATCCTCAACCGCTCGCCTACTAAGGCACTCGACGGCAGGACGCCGTACGAGGCCTGGCATGGGCGGAAGCCGGCGGTCTCTCACTTGCGGGTCTTTGGCTGCCTTGCGTTCGCCAAAGAGCTCGGCCACATCGGCAAGCTCGACGACAGGAGTACTCCGGGAGTCTTCATCAGCTATGCGGAGGGCTCAAAGGCCTACCGCATCCTCGACCCAGAGACACAGCGTGTGCGCACGGCGCGAGACGTCGTGTTCAACGAAGGGCGAGGGTGGAAATGGGACAAGGCGGTGGACGACGGCTCGACGCCGACGTATGACGACTTCATTGTCGAGTACGTCCACTTCAAGGAAGCTGGGGGAGCAAGCAGCTCCTCTTCGCCGAGCACGTCTACCCCAGCCCCCAAAACTACATCGACTCCGGTGCCTGCTACGCCGACGGCACCACAACCGGCGACGCCGCATACTCCAGCCCCGACAGTCACCACTCCGGGCTCGTCTTCATCAGCACCAGCTCACGCAGAGCACAACCCGATGAAGTTCGCTTCCCCGCTCACTCACGACGAGGAGCGCATCGACGCGTATCATAGCGGCGAACCGCTACGGTATCGTACGATGGATAATCTACTCGGCGACCAGCCGGTGCCGGGACTGGTGCCACGCGACCTGGAGGCGCAGCTACAACTTGCGTGTGAGGACGGCGAACCTCGGTCTTTTGCAGAGGCCGAGAAAGACGCGGCATGGCGCGCCGCGATGCAGTTGGAGATGGATGCGGTCGAGCAGAACCGCACCTGGGAGCTCGCTGACCTCCCTCGTGGTCACCGCGCAATCACCCTTAAGTGGGTGTTCAAGCTGAAGAGGGATGGAGCCGGCGCCATCATCAAGCACAAGGCTCGCTTGGTGGCCCGAGGCTTCTTGCAGCAGGAAGGAGTCGACTTCGACGACGCTTTCGCTCCCGTGGCACGGATGGAGTTCGTGCGACTTCTCCTTGCGCTAGCTGCCCAGGAGGGCTGGCGTGTCCATCACATGGATGTCAAGTCGGCATTCCTCAACGGCGACTTGAAGGAGGAAGTCTATGTGCATCAGCCACCGGGATTTGCGATCCCTGGACAGGAGGGCAAGGTACTCCGCCTGCGTAAGGCTCTCTACGGCCTACGGCAAGCACCTAGGGCGTGGAACGCCAAGCTGGACTCCACGCTAAAGAAGATGGGCTTCGAGCAAAGCCCGCATGAGGCGGCCGTCTACCGACGGGGCAGTGGAGGAAATGCCCTGATGGTGGGCGTCTATGTTGACGACTTGGTGATCACCGGCATCAAAGATGCAGAGGTGGCGGCGTTCAAGGAAGACATGAAGGCCACCTTCCAGATGAGTGATCTGGGGCTCCTCTCCTTCTATCTAGGGATCGAGGTGCACCAGGATCACTCCGGGATCGCGCTTCGACAGTCCGCCTACGCCAAGCGCATCGTTGAGCTAGCTGGGCTCACCGACTGCCACCCAGCTCTCACTCCGATGGAGGAGAGGCTGAAACTGAGCCGCGACAGCATGACGGAGGAAGTGGACGCTACGCAGTACCGACGCCTTGTGGGGAGCCTTCGCTACCTCGCCCACACACGGCCGGACTTGGCATTCTCCGTCGGCTATGTCAGTCGGTTCATGGAGCGACCGACGTCGGAGCACCAGCAGGCAGTGAAGAGGATCGTCCGCTACGTGGCAGGGACCCTCGACCACGGCCTCCACTACCCTAGGTGTCCGGGGGCGGCACACCTCGTCGGGTACAGCGACAGCGACCACGCCGGCGACATCGACACCATCAAGAGCACGAGCGGGATCCTTTTCTTCCTTGGCAAGTGTCTCGTGAGCTGGCAATCGGTCAAGCAGCAGGTGGTGGCCCTGTCCAGCTGTGAGGCCGAGTACATAGCGGCCTCCACCGCCTGCACTCAGGCGCTTTGGCTCGCTCGACTGCTTGGTGATCTCCTCGTCCGAGACACCAGAACGGTGCAGCTCCTGGTGGACAGCAAGTCCGCCCTGGCCCTGGCAAAGAACCCCGTTTTTCATGAACGGAGCAAGCACATCCGATTGAGGTATCACTTCATCCGCAGCTGCTTGGAAGAAGGGAGCATCGAGGCGAGCTACATCAACACCACGGACCAGCTCGCTGACCTGCTCACCAAGCCTCTTGGGAGGATCAAGTTCCTCGAACTCTGCTCCAGGATTGGGATGATTCGACTCTCCCACAAGACGACGTACAAGACTTAGGGGGAGAATGATGGATAAGTCTATGTACTATGGTCTTTGTGGGGCTGCAGCACATGGTCCTTGTGGCTGTTAGGATAGAATCCTTGACCATCAAGGACTGGCAGTTAGGATAGCATCTTGGACTAGCATCTTAGCAGCATCTTAGACTAGCATCTTAGCATATGCTTGGCTGGCTAGCAGCCTATAAGTATGTATCCCCAACCCCTCAGGTTGGCATGGCATTGTGTGAGAAATAAACCAACGAAAATTGTCCCAACTCTCCTAGTGTCATCCACAACTATCAATGCTCAGGCTGAAAGGTCTAACAAGCGGGGCATCGTTCAAGCACCTGCACCCAGCTACATCTTCCTTTTCGGGCAGCCACATGCAGCAATCTCCTCTAGAGCCCATCAAGCAGTGATGTTGTTGCTGCCTCTCCATCCACCGCAGCAGCCCCAGCAACCTCGACAACCGCAATTGCATCCTAAATCACAGCAGTCCCTACAACCTCCACTACATCTCCTTGGGCTCAACCAAAGCAACACTTGCGTAACCTCAACTGCAGCTCCATTTGCAACCCCGACAACACACACCATTGCTGTTGTTGCATGTCCTCCTCCTCGAGCCCTCTCCATCGCCTTCACCTCCTGGAGCGGCGGCAAGGACGCGCCCGCTGCCTCCTCACGGTCACCGCCATAGATGGCCGCCATGACACAGCAAAGCCCTCCATGGCAAGCGCGAGCAAGAACGCGACGAGGGCCTCCCTACGCACCGCCGTCGTGCCCGTGGTGCCAAAAGCCACCATTGCCTCCGCAGGCACCGCTCTCCTCCACAACTCACTTTCCCGAGTTGTTGAATCTCACCTCTCTTCTTTCTATGGCTATGGCGGCTGATGTCTGGTCGGGGGTGCCCGCTACTAGGTTCTCTTGCTAGAGAGAGAGAGAGCTCTCCATGCTCCTCATGCTCTGTGAAGATGATGTGCTGCTAGTCGACGATAGTCGGACGAGGGTTAACAGAAAGTTAGAGCTACGGAGACAGGTTTTGGAATCAAACAGTTTAGCTTAGTAGAACTCAAACTGAGTAAATGAAGTGCGCTTTTAGTACTACTAGGCACAAGGAGGTCAGACTTGTGGTACCTCAGAAAAACACCTTTTGATATTTGGATCAATGTTGTAGAAGGATGGCGATATCGATGAAGATGTGAGTCATCAAATCAAAGCTGGATGGATGAAGTGGGGCCAAGCTTCGGACACTATGAGAATTGAATGCCACAAAAGCTAAAAGGAAGATTCTATAGGACGGCGATTCGACATACAATGTTGTATGGCACTGAATGTTGGTCAACTAAAGAGCGACATGTCCGACGGTTAGGCGTAGTAGAGATGCGCATGTTGAGATGGATATGTGGCCACACAAGAAAGGATCGGGTTCAAAATGATGGTATGCAAGATAGAGTTGGAGCAACACCGACTGAAGAGAAGCTTGTCCAACATCGTCTGAGATGGTTTTGGCATATACAACGCTGACCTCTAGAAGTGTTAGGGCATAGCAGACGGTTAAAGTGTGATGATAATGTAAAGAGAGGTCAGGATAGACGAAACTTGATATGGGAGGGCTCCGTAAAGAGAGCTCTGAAGGACTCAAATATCACCAAAGAACTAGCCATAAGACAGGGTGTGTGAAAGTTAGTTATCCACGTGCAAGAACCATGGCATGACTTGGTTTTGAGATCTTATGGATTTCAATTCTAGCCTACCCAAATTTGTTTGGGACAGAAAGGCTTTGTTGTTGTTATGAATCTATAAGTACATTTTGTAACTTTTAAAAATATAGGGATCAATGCAATTTGGAAACCAAATATTACTGCCAGAATTTCAGACCTCACAAACCATTATATTGTATTCTAATAAAAAATATACATCTTGCTTCTAAGGTGTATTTCCAGCTAATTCTATACAGAATGCTAATATGCATGTGACTAAGACTTTATACGTATAGAAGTGTGTAGGCATGTAAACACAATAAAACATTTTCGCATGTGCATATCACTAGGCTATAATAAAGCAATCATGTGATCTTACAAAAAAAAGTTCTTAAAATAGACTACATACAGTGGAGACCATGGCATAGCAGCAGCAAACTTGTGTGTCTCAAGAAAGGTATTTGATAGCACCAAGGACTTCACTCTCCTTGGGCGGTATTGAGCAAATATTTGTGCAAGAAATCCACCAAGAGATGTACCACAGATATGAACCTGCTTCATAAGATGGATGAATATAAATCAGTACCACGTCATCCACTACTAACTATTTGAGTTAGCTTTCACCTAAGTAAAAATTCTCTATATTTTACCAAGTCTGAAAAAAATGTGCAAATATCTACATAATGGAAATATATTCTATCATTAATCTAATGAAACTAATTTGATGTTGTGGATGTTGATATCTTTTATATGGACACAACTATGTAGCAGCCGCTGCGTCTTAGTCTTTCCATGGGGCCATCCAACCTCTCTCTTTCTTTCAGACAAGCATGGTATAGTATTGCATGCAAAACAAGACATATATTTTAATATATTCTCTGTTTTGACTTTTAATATATTTGAAAGTGCAGTGTAGAGATGCAGAGAGGCCGAATCAAACCAGGACATCTTGGCAGAAGTGGGGAGTACTTCACCACTGCGAATCGCTAATCGGTGTGAGACAAGTCATTTTAAAAATTCCAATTTAGCAATTAATGCAGATGAAGTCAACATGTCGAGGCAGATTCCTGCCCTATTGGAAGGTGCAACAAATGTGCATGTGTGTGCCCATTAGATTGTCAAATTTTACAGACTTGGTTAAAACTTAAAAATGTTTGACATAGTACAAAGCTAGAATTTCAAATAATTTGGAACGGAGGAAGTACTTCGCAATAGTCCCTCAGGGATTAAGCAAATAAAATACAACATCTGCTGTTAATTTGCACAGAATAGGCAATTAAGTTAGAAAACCATGCTACAGCCGTCCCCTGAGGGAATCATAGAAAACTAGTAAGTACAAACTGTACCACGTGTATTCCAAGAACAGGTAGGAGCAGAACTAATTTAGGTTCACATGTTGATACATCATGATACCGTGCTTATATATTTTTAGATGTACCAATAAAAACTTGAACAAGACTACAAAAGTAATTCAGGATTATAGGTGCAGCAGGCACACACACATGAAGTGAAGATGCATTAGATCCTAGGAAATATGGGTTCCCCATTTTAAGCAACGCTGGAAATGAAATAGAGCAACAGATTATTAGGCTAGCAGCCTCGTAAAAAAAAGGAAAGTATTATTATACTTCCTTACATGATGGATATTCATGGAGTCCAAGAACTTTTCAAATGAATGAATCCATTCATGGTGATTCCAAACTTGGGGAACATCAATAGATATTACTCGATAACCCTGAAAAAAATGAAGACAAAAATATTAGGTTGGTCTGATATGTATCTAACAATTATACATGTGTCAAGCAGAACTAAAGGAGGATTCTGCAATTGTTGACCTCTGTAATAAAATTTCAAGAAGAGAGAGATGGCTATTCAAATTGGATACACTTAACAGTGCCACCACAATTTGGACGTCACTCAAAGCATGAATAACTCATAAAATACTAATGTAGCACAAAGAGATCAAGGCATCTTGCCCACACTGATGCATTTTTATGTCAATTTCATTTCTTGTTGTAGGTATAGAAGATGAAGAGATCCTTTTCGCCAGTGCATTGAGTTTAAATTCTTGATTTAATGAACAATTAAGCTTTTTTTGTATATTTTCTTCTTGGATATTTTTGGAATGTATGAGGTATTTTTGGGGTAGTTTATAAGTGTCAAAGTCTATCCATGTTGCCAGAAAAAAATTGGCCCAGGGTTTGCTTCAATGCTGGCTCTGCCACTGTATGTCAGCTATCGCATTGTGTATACATTTGCAGGTACATATGAACACTCAAGACAGCTATCAAAATCAGAAAAGATGTGTGCGGAACTGACAATGGAATGGGACTCATTCATTCTTATTGTATAAGCACCTTCATAGAGAGGGACATTATCTGTTTATAGTATACATCAGCCGTCCCAGCAATTCCTGGGATGCAGATAAGGGGTGGCACAACCTTGGGGCCAAAATCATAATACCTCCACAATTTTGATCCAATCTACAAAATCCAATAGAAAGAAATAATTTAGGATCTCGCTAACCATAAGAAATGATAGAAACAAGTTAAAAATATATATTTTTTGAGCAATACTTTCCCTTCTTTCTTACAAAAGGCATGAATCACAGAGTGTATTTTAGTAATCAGATTCAAAACTGGATTGATAAGATTGTAAAACATACATTTGATTTTGTACATGACAGGGGACTTGTTAATATGCGTGTATATTTGTACGATCGCGTGCGTGCCAGTTAAATGGATAGGTAGCCATAGCCAATAAATTAATTTTATTATCAAATATGCAACATCTATTTGCTGGGTCCAAGGGCCGGTATATACAAGTACAAATGGTAAATATGCAAGAAACCCCTCATACAACAAGGAAAATACATAGGCTATACATGGAACATAATATAACAACACCCCCCTCAAACACAGGGTGGATCCATGATTCACGCAAAATACTGATAGCACATGTACGATTGAACAATAGTGACAGACACACCAAACTCTTGAAGTAATCACCATAACCAAGTCACCTTTGCCATCAAAAGAGTGTCACAGCTCGCAACTAAGCCTCTTCGTAAGGAATAAGGATGTTCCAAAAATAGGAGCATCAGGAGCTGATTCGAGTGCATATTCCACTATACGCACTAGTGATGTAGAATGCTTCAAGTGTGGAGGTCGTGGACATATGAAGCGTGAATGTCCTAGTGAGAAGAGAGTATTAATCACAAAAGATGGATACATCAGCTAGTAATGAAGAAAAAGTTGATAACAGATCTACTGAGAAGTCTGAAGATCTTGAAAAAGAGTCCATGAGTTTTGAAGATGTTGAATCATATTCGTCCTTGATGGTGCAGCGAGTACAAGACCATATTGAGGACAAGGGGCAGCTCTGGAATATTATTCAGCCTGAGTGCAAAATCAACGACACCAATTGTAAGTTGATCATCGATGAAGGAAGCTACACTAATGAGGTCAGCAAGGGGTTGGAGGATTCTTTAGGATTACGTGTGTGGAAACACCCACAACCCCACTTAGTCAAGTGGATGTATCACATTGGAAAGTTAAAAGGTTACTCAGAAGGTGTGCATCAATTTTTCGGTTGGCAACTATATTGATAGGGTGATATGTGATGTTTTGCCAATTGGGTGCATGCCACTTATTGGGGAAGGCCATGGCAACATGATCGTGGTCTCACACATGAGGGGAGGTCTAACACTTATTCATTTAATGGGAAACGACATGGCTACAACCGATGTTTGCCAATGATATCAAGGTGAATGCTATTATTTCAGTTCCAAAGAAGGTCCCCAACGAACCCACAAAACCAAAGACAACTTTATTTCAAGAGGGAGGGAATGATGTGGCAACTAGAGCCTTCTTCGGCCACGACACGGACACGAGAATGTCTTCATGAAATAGTATTGTTTGCTCAAGACAAGAAAGATGGCAAAGAAAACCTGGGAATTGCACCATATGCTAAATCTGCTAACACAAATTTGAATGGTGAATGTAGTGTCGGAGGAGGTCGTTTTTTTGTTGAGAGTTAGGAAAGTACAGGAAAGCTACAAAGTTGATCTTTTGATTGTTGCATCTCAAGAGCACGGCAAGAGTTGCTAGGAGACTGATTTCTGATCTATCTTGTGTTGGTTTTGTTACTTTGGTTTCTCGCATCTCACTTGATCCATAGTATTTGTCCGGCTACATCTACTTCGTTGCGTCTTCGTTTCGTCAAGTACAGTGAAAATTGGGAAATCCACACATGTGAATTTGTCACACATGTGAATTTGCGTCTCGATTGTTCATGTTTCATCACGCAGCTAGCAAGCACCGAAGTAATGTAATCTCCTGCTCAGTCAGGGGCTCAACTGAAGAAGTTGACATAGATGCACCCGGAAATGGAGAACCGGAGGCAATAAGCAGGTCGCGAAGGCACGCAGTCTCCTACTCGGTGAAGGACCCACGTAGCAGCACCAGGAGAGGAGCGGGCACTACCACCCATGGAAGTAGCTAGAGGAGGCAGTGTAGCACGACCAGCGTCGGTCCACAAAAGCCAGTAGAGGAGACAAGGTCGCAGGCACACACACAGCAAGGGTAGACGTGCATGTGGAACGGAGTCGGTGTAGCAGTTTGCACCAATACCGCCGATGAAAGTCAGAGGGGAATCAACTTTACATCTTTGACCACTAATATATACCAAAATATACAGATTCTGCATATATGAACGGAAACATTATCTTAAAAAAACTGCCATGTCTTTATAATAATTTTGTAGACATATTATAAGCAACATCATAGGAGGTGATCTCAATGGCCACGTGGACACATCTAACACAGGTTTCGAACGGGTGCGTGAGGGCTTTGGCTATGGCATCAGAAATCAAGGAGATGTCTTCCTAACATGGTATCAGAGCTCTAAGTTTTTTTCACACCCGCGACTCGTGCTCCTTCCGATCCAATTTCTTGCACGGCCATTGTCGTCGTTGTTCTCTCTCCCGTCGGCCCCTGTTTCCGTGCCTCTCCGTCCTGCCCGCGTCACATCTCCAGCCGCATGAGCTTCACGGTCACGCTCGTGCAAGGTGTCCCAACTCCCGATCAATCCCCTCCGCCGTCGGCCAGTTCAACACGCCGCCAACCCGATTCACCGGCCTCCCATCCAGGTCGGTACCGCCGACCCGATTCCTTGAGCACCAGCTGCTGTCAGGTCCTTGTCGTGTCCTTGCTGCTGGCACGTGCTCCAGAAACGGCGAGTATCAACACGGGCCTCCAGGCCAACGCCCACCGCCCCGTCCAGCAGCTCTCTGCCGTTGCCTCGTGCAGGCATCCTCAGCTGGCTGCTGGTCCCTTCAGCTGCTCTCCCTTCATCTGTCGGCGTTGTTCCCGCGTCTCCACCTGCAGGTCAAAGCTCATGATATACGCGTCCGCTCGACCAGGCCGGGAGCGGCTGCAGGTGCTCCACGCACATCCTTCTCTAGCTATAGGTGCTCCACGACCATGCTAGCGTTGGGTGTTGGATCCAATCCACTTGGTCCAGATCGATCCAGTCGTTGACTGTTGCTCCTCTCATGACTCGTCGCTCCAACCGTCATCCCGCCATCCCAGATCGAGCCACCAACGCACCAAGCACTCAAAATTTCAACGATCGGCATCCTTCTAGGCCACCCGTTCCACTCCTGTCATCGAATACGACGGGCCGCGTGAGGGCCTCCTCGGGTTGTGTTGACCTTCCATCTGTTTTGTTTACTTAAAGAAGAAAAAACAAACAAATATGATGTTTCGGTCGGGCATGCATCTTCATTCCTACTCGCAGACTTCCGGTGTTCCCTATATTGATCCTGTCTCGCACATACGCCGTCGCTCGGTGCTTGGTGCTCATCCGTCTATGACTTGTTCCATACGACATCTTCCACAGGTTATGTTGGTCGTTATTCGTCAACTCTTCTCATGGCTTCTACCCACGGTGGTGGTGCCTGCTCTACGCTGCTTCCTCTCGCAGCTTTCGTGCGCGCCGGTGACCGCTCTACGTCGACTCCCCTAGTGCCTTCCACATGCGGCTCTACGTCGACTCGCTACTCTCGACCGACTCTACACGTTGTTTCCACAGGTGGTGGCGACTGCTCATCGCCGGCTTCCACGGATGTTTCTACCTTGACCTCTTCCGTCGTGTCCCTGCGTGCACGTGAGATTGCATAGCTGCGATGCATGCTTGCTACTTGGGATTCTTCACTGACAGGTTCTGCAGGTTCTGTGACCGACTCTTCTGGCACTGAGAAACCACCTTCTACTCATTCAGGTACATCCCCATGGATTCTTGATACTGGACCGTCTTTTCATATGACTTATGATTCTTCCACTTTGACCTCCGTTCGACCTGTCGAATCTCATGTTCGTGTTCTTACGGCTGATGGCACTCCCCTCCCTGTAGCTAGTCGAGGGTACTCTTAGCACTTCTTCATTTCATGTTCCTCCTGCCGCTCATGTCCCTCGACTTACCATGCAACTTATATCTGGTGGTCGGATTATTGACTCTAGTTGTAGGGTCATTCTCGACATTGGTTCGTGTTCTGTCCAGGGTCGTCGCACGGGCACTCTACTTTGTGCTGGCCCTCGCCGCTCTGATGGTCTCTGGGAGCTTGACTGGCTTCGTCTTCCTTCCACTGCCACAACCGCCAGTCTCGTAGCCCCTGTCGCTGCATCTACCAGCTCTTTTCAGCAATGGCATCATCGCTTGGTCATTTATGTGGTTCTCGTCTCTCGTCTTTGGTTCATCAAGGTGTTCTAGGGTCTGTCTTCGGTAATGCTTCGTTGGATTGTCTGGGTTGTAGGCTTGGTAAGCAGATTCAGCTACCATATCCTCACAGTGAATCAGTGTCCGAGCGCCCTTTTGATTTCATCCACTCTGATGTCTGAGGTACGGCTCCCTTCGCCTCGAAAGGGGGTCATTGCTACTATAATATCTTTGTAGACGATTTTTCTCGGTACACTTGGATCTATTTCATGTCTTCTCATATTGAGGTCTTATCAATATACAAAAAAATTGATGCCATCGCTCATCCCAGTCTTCCACTCCTATTTGTGTTTTCGCGCAGATTCGGCTAGTGAGTATATCTCCCATGCGCTGCGAGGATTCCTTGCTGAGCAGTGTACTCTTCCTCAGTTCTCTTGCTCTGGTGCCCATGCTCAGACTGGACTGGCTGAGCGCAAGCATCGTCAGCTTCTTGAGACAGTGCATGCGATGATGATAGCCGCCTTTCTTCCGCCTCACTTCTAGGCTAAGGTTGTTACCACTTCCACTTATCTCATCAACATTCAATCATCTACTGCTCTATGGGGTGGTATTCCTCTCAAGCGTCTTTCTGGCCGTTCTCCTGATTATTCGGCGCTCCGTTTGTTTGGTTGCGTTTGCTATTTTTGCTTGCCCCTCTGAGGACGCACGAAATTAACCGCGCGGTCTGTTGAGTGTCTTTCTCGGATACAGCGATGAGCACAAGGGTTTTCGGTGTTGGGATCCTGTCGGTCGCCGAATGAGTATTCCTCGGGATGTGACCTTCGATGAATCTCGTCCCTTCTACCCACGTCCATCCTCCTCGGCCTTTTCCACAGAGGACATCTCTTTTCTTACATTCTTGGATACACCTCCCTCTGTGCCCAGTATTCGTACTCGTCGTCCCGCTGTGGCAGATCCGACGTCATCCTCTCCTACGGTTTCTTCTCGTCCCTCATCGCATGACTCTCCACCTTCGTCATTGATACCTTCCCCTTCTCCACCTTCGTCATCGTTAGCTTCCCCTTCTCCACCTTCATCACTGATACATTTGCCGTCTCCACCTCCAGTTATTCCACCTCTTCAGTCCTTTCCATTATACTCGTCGTTTACTTGTCGTGGACAAGTCTACCGATGTACCCTCTACTTCTGTTGTGTCATCTTCTTCCTCTCAACCGACTTATGGTCTTCGTTCTGAGCCTTGTCTGCCCCCTAACCGATATGCTCCTTTCAGTATGGTCTTTCGGCCGTTCTTGAGCCGACTTCTTATCGAGATGTTATTGTTCATCCTAAATGGCAGTTTGTGATGGCAGAGAAGATTGCTGCCCTTGAGCGCAATTGCACATGGGACCTGGTTTCTCTTCCTCCCCGTGTTCGTCCCACCACTTGTAAGTGGGTCTATAAGATTAAGACTCGCTCTGATGGTTCTCTTGAGCGTTATAAAGCTCGTCTTGTGGCTCGTGGCTTTCAGCAGGAGCATGGTGAAAGTGCAATCATGCCCTTAATCATATTTTGATGTTGTTAATAACATACACATAGGGAACTAATCACCTCTGTCAAGTGCGTTTCAGGTTTAGTTCCCAAGAGATTATTTGTGTGGATCATAACTGACATTTTCACGATACTCAAAGTATGAAGAAACAAGACAAAAAGCTCTATCTCTTTTGGTTTACTCTTGAGTATTGGGATCACGCACTATTAAGAGGGGATCACTAGTTCGTGGTAGACTTGCTCAAAAATCTAAGAAAAAACCCATGGTTGGGTTCCTATCTGAACTATACAGTTTTGGCCTCTGCTGGCTCGGACGTCCGATGGTCTCCAGACGTCCGACGCTTCACAGCTCTCGGATGCCCGACGTCCCCGGAGGTCCAGAGCTACCTCATTAGCAAAGAATCCTCGAATTTCTGGCCCTTCCGGTCGACCGGCCTTCGGACGTCCGTGTGTGGCTGGAAATCCGATGCCATCCCAACAGAACCAAATTATCGGACGTCCGGCCCTTACGGACGACCGACGCCCTTCGGTCGTCCTACACTGTGCTTCAACCTCCCTCTGTTGCGCTGACCCGCTCTCTCTGATGGTCGGTCGTTCGACCCCTGTCGGACGTCCAAGCCTTCCTTTCGGTCCGAACGACCGGAGCCTATCAGACGTCCAGCAAGTGCGCAGACTAAGTGACTTCCAACGGCCATTTTCTACTACTACTATATATACCCTCTTCCCAGCTCGGGTGAGGGTTGTCCAACAACAACAACCAAGCCTTTCAGTCCCAAACAAGTTGGGGTAGGCTAGAGTTGAAACCCATAAGATCTCGAAGCCAAGTCATGGCTCTGGAACGTGGATAGCTAACTTCCACGCACCCCTGTCCATGGCTAACTCTTTGTCGATATTCCAAACCTTCAGGTCTCTCTTAACGGACTCCTCCCATGTCAAGTTTGGTCTACCACGACCCCTCTTAACATTCTCAACACGCTTTATCCGTCCGCTATGCACCGGCGCTTCCGGTGGCCTCCGTTGAATATGTCCCAACCATCTGAGACGATGCTGGACCAGCTTCTCTTCAATCGGTGCTACCCCAAGTCTCTCTCGTATATTGTCATTCCGTACCCGATCCTTCCTTGTGTGGCCACATATCCATCTCAACATGCGCATCTCTGCTACACCTAACTGTTGGATATGTCGTCTCTTGGTTAGCCAACACTCCGCGCCATACAACATCGCAGGTCGGATAGCTGTCCTATAAAACCTGCCTTTTAGCTTTTGTGGCACTCTCTTGTCACAGAGTAAGCCAGAAGCTTGGCGCCACTTCATCCACCCAGCCTTGATTCGGTGGCCCACGTCTTCATCGATATCGCCATCCTTCTGCAACATGGACCCCAAATATCGAAATGTGTCTCTCTCCGATACCACCTGCCCACCAAGGCTAACCTCTCCATCCCCGTGCCTAGTAGCACTAAAACTGCACCTCATGTATTCAGTTTTAGTTCTACTAAGCCTAAAACCTTTCGATTCTAGAGTCCGCCTCCATAACTCTAACTTTCTATTAACCCCCGTTCGGCTATCATCAACTAGCACCACATCATCCGCAAAGAGCATACACCATGGGATATCTCCTTGTATATCCCTTGTGACCTCATCCATCACCAAATCAAAAAGATAAGGTCTCAAAGCTGACCCTTGGTGTAGCCCTATTCTAATCGGAAAGTCATCGGTGTCGCCATCACTTGTTCGAACACTTGTCATAACATTATCATACATATCCTTGATGAGGGTAATGTACTTTATTGGGACTTTGTGTTTCTCCAAGGCCCATCACATGACATTCCGAGGTATCATATCATAGGCCTTCTCCAAATCAATGAACACCATATGAAGGTCCTTCTTTTGCTCCATGTATCTCTCCATCAGCTGTCGTACCAAGAAGATGGCTTCCATGGTAGACCTCCCAGGCATGAAACCAAATTGGTTTTTGGTCACGCTTGTCAACCTTCTTAAGCGGTGTTCAATGACTCTCTCCCATAGCTTCATAGTATGGCTCCTCAGCTTGATTCCGCGGTAATTAGTACAACTTTGAACATCCCCCTTGTTCTTAAAGATTGGTACTAAAATACTCCGCCTTCATTCTTCGGGCATCTTGTTTGACCGAAAAATGAGGTTGAAAAGCTTAGTTAGCCATACTATCGCTATGTCTCCAAGGCCTCTCCACACCTCGATGGGGATACCATCAGGACCCATCGCCTTGCCTACTTTCATCCTTTTTAACGCCTCCTTAACCTCACACTCCTGGATACGTCGCACAAAGCACATGCTGGTATCATCAAAGGAGTCGTCTAGCTCAATGGTAGAGCTGTCAACCTCTCCATTGTAAAGGTTGTCAAAGTACTCCCGCCATCTACGCTTGATCGCCTCATCCTTCACAAGAAGCCGATCATCTCCGTCCTTGATGCATTTCACCATTAAAAAAGACATTGATAAGCAAGTTCTTTAAAAATAGGTGCAAACATTGATAAGCACACTAAAGAACTTGCCTCCTTGAAAAAGACAAAGTGTTATAATGTGTTAATAAATGACAAGTGTAAGCTTGAAGAGTCGCATGCCACTCTTTCTAAGGATTGTGAGCTCTTACTTTTGTCTCTCAAGACAAAGGAAGAGGAGTTCAACATTCTTACAAAGAAGTTTGACGAACTCAAGCTTACATATCTTAACATTCTTGGAAAAATTTACTCCTCTCCTATTATAAATGTTGATGCTTGTGCTACTAACCCAAGTGGTGACCTAGCTAGCGTACTTGAGGAGAATCGGTTGCTAAAGACTCAAATTGAAAAAGGGCTCATGTCATGTGCCCAAGGACAAAAGAACCCCAATGAAGTGTTGAGCCAACACAAGGAGGTAGTGGCTAAGGAAGGGCTTGGATTTGATCCAAGCACAAGCAAGAATAAAAAGGCGACACATAAGTCCACAACTCCCCTCAAGGAGATATTTGTGCAAGAAGGGCACGAGGAGAAAGGATTGGCTAACGTTGGGAAGGTTGCGAGTAGGAAGGCCGCAAGGGGGCAGCCTACTCCTTACAAGCCAAAAGAATGTATGCCTCCATCATATGTGCTTCGTAAGGCAAAAGATGGAGATGTCTATGCTCAATTTGTTGGGCCTCGAAATGCTTTTCGTTTCTATGCAATTTGGGTTCCTAAGACTCTTGTTACTAACATGAGAGGTCCCATTGTAAAATGAGTGCCTCTAACCAAGACTTCAAACGTGTGTAGGTTGCTTTTTCCGGTGGAGTCAAATGGGTGATTGATAGCGGGTGCACCAATCATATGACCGGAGATGGCACATTGCTCATGGACTTCATGGAAGCAATTCAACCATTTATGAACACTGTCCTTGGTGGTGGGTCTAAAGGACATATACTTGGTTTGGGCAAGGTGGCTATCACAAATGAAATGTCACTTGCAAATGTCATGCTTGTCCAATCCCTTAAATATCACTTGCTTTTTGTTCGTCAATTAGCTTCTGTTGGCGATGATACACTTTTTGTCCAATCCCTTAAATATCACTCTTGAAGTTGCCTTTGTGGGGGAGTTGGATGCAACCTTTACACGGTTGATTTCTCGAAAGAGAGCACATTCCATGGAACTTGCCTCATGGCCAAGGCCGACAAGGGATGGCTATGGCATCGTCGGCTAGCCCATGTCGGCATGAGAAATCTTCAAGATCTCTTAAAGGGTGAACACATCCTTGGACTAACCAATGTATCTTTTGAGAAAGATCGTGTGTGCAGTGCATGCATAGCCGGGAAGCAGCATCAATCAAAGCATCCCCCCCAAGAATATAGTATCAACTTCAAGATCTTTGGAGCTCCTTCATGTGGATCTCTTTGGGCCTCCTTCATGGGATAGTCTTGGTGGGAAGAAGTATGGGTTTGTCATTGTTGATGATTACTCAAGATACACATGGGTGTTCTTTCTTAAATCCAAGGATGAGACAAAAATCACTTTCATTGATTTTGCAAAGCAAGTTCAACGCAAGTTTGACAAAGAAATCATGGCAATAAGAAGTGACAATGGATCCGAATTCAAGAACACCCTGGAAGAGTTCCTTAATGATGAAGGAATTGAGCATCAATACTCCGCACCATACACCCCACAACAAAATGGGGTAGCCGAAAGGAAGAACCGCACTCTTGTGGAGATGGCAAGATCCATGTTGGATGAGTACAAGTCTCCCCATAGCTTTTGGGCAGAAGCCGTAAACACCGCATGAGCATCAATACTCCACACCATACACCCCACAACAAAATGGGATAGCCGAAAGGAAGAACCGCACTCTTGTGGAGATGGCAAGATCCATGTTGGATGAGTACAAGTCTCCCTATAGCTTTTGGGCAGAAGCCGTAAACACCGCATGCCATGCTTCAAATCGTCTCTTCCTCCGCAAGATCTTGGAGAAGAGCCCATATGAGCTCATAACCGGAAACAAGCCAAATGTCAAGTATTTCCGGGTATTTGGTTGCAAATGCTTCATTCTCAACAAGAGAGAACAGTTTGGAAAATTCCAATCTAAAACAACCGAAGGAATGTTTGTTGGTTATGGATCAAACTCTCATGCCTATAGGATCTACAACAAATCCACCAGATGCATCGTAGAAACTTGTGGCGTGGTGTTTGATGAATTTAATGATTCCCATGGGGAGCAAGTTGATCTAAGTGATGCAGGTGATGAAGATCCTTCACAGGACATTTTGACCATGGGTGTAGGTGCTCTCCTTCCAATGGAACATGTTCCTTGTGAAGGTGAAGATGAGGACACAAGCACCACTCATGCTCAACCAACTACTACACCTTCATCACCACAAGATCTAATCCCTTAAGAGGAGTCCATAATTCAAGGACAAGAAGATGTTCACCATCAAGTACAAGAACACGAACAAGTTCATCATCAAGTACAAGAGCAAGAACATCTACATGTCGATGATGACTAACCTTCTGATGATGGTGAAACTCAACAAATGATGCATGAAGAAGATCTCCCACCACACATTATAGATCCTTATGTTGAAGATGTTGATGATGGGAACGAAGTCGAACCTCGTGAAACCTTAACCTCCATCATGCCTCGTGTGGCCGGTCGTGTTGATGTTGATCAAATTCTTACCGGGATATCGGAAGGTAGAGTCACTCCTAAACAATTGACAAACTTTTGTGCTCACTTTTTGTTTGTCTCTAGTGTTGTGCCACTCAAGGCACAAGATGCGTTGACGGACAACGACTGTCTTGTTACAATGCAAGAAGAATTGAACAGCTTCGAGCGCAATAAAGTGTGCCAAGGAGCACGGTGTCATTGGGACAAAATGAGTCTTCAAGAACAAACAAGATGAGAATGGTGTAATCATCAGAAACAAGGCAAGGTTAGTGGCACAAGGGTTCTCACAAGTTGAGGGTTTGAACTTTGATAAGACCTTTGCTCCCGTTGCCCGTCTTGAATCAATTCGCATTTTACTTGCTTATGCTGCTTTCAACGGTTTTACTTTACATCAAATGGACGTGAAAAGTGCTTTTCTTAACGGTCCTTTACAAGAATAAGTATATGTATCACAACCACCCGGTTTCGTTGACCCCGATCACAAAGACTATGTTTACAAACTTCACAAGGCTTTGCATGGCCTCAAACAAGCACCTCGTGCTTGGTATGATCATCTTAAGAAGTTTCTACTCGATGATGGTTTTGTGAGAGGGGTGGTTGACCCTACTCTCTTCACTAAGAGGGAAAAGGGTGATTTGATCTTATGCCAAATTTACGTAGATGATATCATTTTTAGTTCTCCTAACATCTGTTTATGCAAGAAGTTTGCGGAATCCATGACCAAGACCTTTGAGATGTCACTTAATGCGGACTTGAAGTTCTTTCTCGGTTTTCAAATTCAACAATGTCAAGAAGGAATTTTCTTGTCTCAAACTAAGTATCTCAAGGACATTCTTCCAAAGTTCGGAATGACAGACGCCAGTCCATGCAAGACGCCCATGCCAACCAAACTTGCTCTTAACGAAGAAACAAACGGTATTCCGGTTAACCCATCTCTTTACCGCTCTATGATTAGTTCATTGCTTTATCTTTGTGCATCTAGACCAGATATCATGTTAAGTGTAGGCATTTGTGTAAGATTTCAAGCTTCCCCTAGGGAAAGTCATCGTAAGGCGGTTAAGCTTAATCTTAGATGCCTTGTTCACACCCCAAAGTTGGGTCTATGGTACCCCAAGGATGCCAAGTTTGATCTCGTGGGGTACACCGATGCAGATTGGGCAGGAGACAAGGTAGGAAGGAAGTCTACCTACAGGGCATGTCAATTTCTTGGACGCTCCTTGGTTAGTTGGTCCTCCAAGAAGCAAAAATGTGTCTCTATCCACCGCCGAAGCCGAGTATATTGTAACCGCAAGTTGTGCAACTCAATTGCTATGGATGTGGCAAACTTTGAAGGACTATGGTATAACCTACAGACATGTGCCTCTTCTATGCAACAATCGAAGTGCCATCAAGATTGCGGAGAATCCTATTGATCACCCTTGTACCAAGCACATTGACATTCGGTATCACTTCTTAAGAGACCATGTGCAAAAGGGTGACATTGATATTGGTCATGTTGGTACGGATATACAGCTTGCTGACATCTTCACCAAACCACTAGATGAAGCTCGTTTTTGTCAACTTAGGCATGAACTTGGTATCTTGGAGCTTGATAGCATTATGTGAAAGTTTGTACACATGCATACATTTATTTCATGTCTTGTCTAGATGTAGGCATTTATCTAAGGGGAGACACTCAATTCATGAGTTCTTTCACCCTATATGATGCATAAATAAACCAAGCACTCTCAAAGTTACTGTGATCGCTTTTGTGACTTGGTAGTTTAAATGATGGAGTTGTGGCAATGGGCTCAAGGTTCATATCTTCGCAGTGCCATGCCACGTTCGCTCAAACATGGTGGCCATGCCACCTCTCCTATGAACAATGTTAGAGCAGCTCAATTATCTCATATAGGGTCATCATTGCTTGGTATGGTCGTATTCATTGTGTTCTATATACCGCATTTCATCATCTCATTGTTAGGACCATTTGTGTCATTGAAATTGCCTCTAGTTATCCTCACGGACGTCCGGCCACCTCCGGTTGTCCGACAGTCCCCGGTTGTCCGATTGCCCCCAGACGTCCGACAGCCCGCGGTCGTCCGACTCCTCTCGGTCGTCCGACATCTCGACCGCGCATACATAAAAATTTGGGGGTACGCGTGGCTGGGCAGTTACCCTAATCCTCCACGCCGCCCCGTCTTGATCCTCTTTTTTGCCTCAGCGCCGCCGGGCCGTCGCTGGACGAACTCCGTTTGTTTCCCTCTGTTTCTCTGGCCCAAGGTAGTTCTTTTCATCCTCTTCCTCCAGAACCGGTTCCTTCTTCGAAAATTCCTGACTGAATATGGGATTTGAGAGCCTCTTCTCTCATAGCCTGCTCGTCGAGACTTTGGCGATTCCCCATGCTGAAGATTAAGCACACCGGGCTCAAGACCTCCGCGGGATCGTCTGCCCGAGCCTCCCGTCGTGATGGCTCCGATTGTTAGGAAAGCAACTTATCTTTAATACTAAAAAAATGATAATCCAAATCTGCGTCTTGAAGGTGTTGTCGTAGCATGAAGAGTCTTCAAAACCTGTCGAGTCAAGCCAAAGGGGATAACAAAGAGATGGCACATCAGAGGAAGACGTCGCATCACTTGAAGATACAACATGAGTATCAAGAGAAGATGGGTTGTCAAAAGAAGATGGCACATCAAAAGAATGAAACATTGCTTAAAGAATCATGGCCCATAAAACCGACGGCGAAAGAAGCTCGGCGGCAAGAGAACGGGCTTAGATCAACAATGCAAACAGAATAAAGCATTGCACAAAAAATCATAGCCCACGAGAACCGACGACGAAAGAAGCTCGGCGGTTAAGGCACGATGGGTGTAGATCGACAATGCAAAAGGAGTCCAGAAAATCCTATAGAAAACAACAAGGGCAAGTAGGCCACAAAAGTTGTATAGAAAGGATCAGGACCAGAAAAGGCTGACGGACAAAGGTATGGTGGACTCGCATGACGGTGAGAAACACAAAATATCAACGGATTTGGTGGACGCATCGGAAATTATAGAAAACTAGAAAGATAGAAAGCACAGACAAAACGAAGATGCATTGCAAGGAGCAACATGTGAGCAGCGGTAGTAGCTACAGAAAAGAGCCAGCATGTAGACAAGTAGCACATGGGTCAGCACGAAGCCATGCAGACAATGCGTAAAGAGCCCATGCAAAGCGGTATCAACTATCAACGCAGCAGCACACACGTGGACGTGCGGGAATAGAGCAGGAGCCAGCCAGGAGGAGCATACACGGGTGAAGCAGCGCATACGTCCTTGCCAGGGAGGTGGATTTGGAGCTGGATAAGGCGACCTCAATTTGGAGCTGGACGAGGTAAACCGATCCGACGCATGGGTGTGAACGCAACGCAGTAGCCAACCAAGATGAGGCAAGGCTTTGATCCATGCGGGTGATCACGGCTGGGCAGGCGCACGTCACGGGCGGCACGCTCATCATGGGCGCACTTGTCACCGGCTTGGATCGAGCGAAGCAGCTGGGCGGCAGGTGCCCCGTGCAGCTTTGAGAACGTCAGCGGAAGACGAGATCGATCGAGAACAAATCGATCTAGAGGGAGAAGGGAAAAAGAGTTGGATCATTAGAACGAGTTGCAGCGTCCGGAGACCTAAACCTAGGCTCTAATACCATGTTAGGAAAACAACTTATCTTTATTGAAGGCCCAAGGGGCATATATATATTACACAAGACTTGAGGTGCAAGGAAAGTAAACATAGACTAATAGGACTCCTAGACCAATAGTAATACTTCCTAACACCGATGACTCCCAAGACCGGACCCGTCCTCGTAAGCGCCTTGCCAAGCGTCCCATCCGCGATGTTGTTTCTTCTACGGAGGGTTGTGACTATGAGGAAGACATGGAGTATGAAGAACGGGCTGAATATGCCGGTGTTCGCGTCAATGCCCCAAAGCATGGTACTCTGAGGCCCTCGTACATGCCTCCTCCACCTCCGGATCAGCCTCAAGGTGATGCTCGACGCATCTCTTTTGAAACCCCTCCCTCTCTTGGTCGCGAGATAAAGGATTTCACCCTAGTTTCCAAGCCAACTTATCTTAAGTTTCGTCGCGACATTGACCAGTTTTCTGTCGAGCATGACTCTTGATTCTTGTTTCTGTACAAATGTTCAGGCAGACATTTCTCCACTGTCATTTTCCCCAAGGGTTTGTCTATTCATCACTACATTGACTTAGAGCATATTCGCGCTCACCCGGCGAAATATCCGGGTGCCATTGCGCTCATTGAGTCTTCTGGTCTTGCTGCCCCGTTTGCCTTTGAACATGATTTCAATCATGCTGCCATTCATCAGTTCTATGCCACTTGTTTCTTTGGTCCTAACAAGATCGTCACTTGGATGACTTCTAACAACGAGCTCTCCGCTACTTATCCTCAGTTTGTCGCTGCTCTTGGTTTTCCTGACTCTGGTTTCAAAATCCACGAGGATGATCCTCATCATGCGCCCAAAGCCGTTGAGGCTTGTGGCTATCTTCTAAAATCCCTTGATGAGCTTGAGGATGATGAAAAGGGCAAGGATCTAAATCAAGTTTCTATTTGCCGAGGCTTGTGGCTATCTTCTAAAATCCCTTGATGAGCTTGAGGATGATGAAAAGGGCAAGGATCTAAATCAAGTTTCTATTTGCCTTTCTTTACCATTTTTCAATGTCATTCGCACCACCTATCCCAAAATGGGTGACAAGGGGACCTGTAGCGGGTACTCTATTGATCTTATGTCTCGCCTTAATGAGCAGCTGAAAGGGAAGATTAATTTTCCTCACTTTCTATGGCATAAGATTTGTATCGCTAGTTTTCAGTACAAGCGAGCCTTTCCTCATGCTCCTTTTATTCAGCCTCTCAGCGAGCATGTGGCCCCTTTCCCCATTGCTCGCACTCATGTGCATCAACAGTGGGTCATTCCACCTCATATGGCAGATGATTGGGCTCCCAAGAAATCCTCCTCTGACCCCATTCGACGGGCTGCTGCCCGGTCTCATTCTGCTCCCTCTGGCTCAACCCCCTTCGGTCGCATTGCTCGCTTTCAAGGGAAGGCCCACTCTGCCATGATGAAGGCCTTCTCCTTTCAGTGCTCACAAAACCACGATGTGGTCACTTGCATGATCTCCTCTAAGAATGCTTTGAAGGCTCGTTTGAGAGACTCTGGAGCAACTGATGTGAGTGAGGATGAGCGTCTCCCTGAGGCTCCTCCTTCTAATTTGGGCTTCCCATCAGGCCCTGAATGGGCTGATTTCTTTGGCGATGTAGGAGGCAGTGGGACCCATGGTGCTGAAGATGATGATGATGATCTTTGATTGTGGGACCCATCTGGCCCGACGCCATCCTCTCCTACGGTTTCTTCTCGTCCCTCATCGCATGACTCTCCACCTTCGTCACTGATACCTTCCCCTTCTCCACCTTCATCATCGATAGCTTCCCCTTCTCTACCTTCATCACTAATACATTTGCCATCTCCACCTCCAGTGATTCCACCTCTTCAGTCCTTTCCTTTCCATTATACTCATCGTTTACTTGTCGTGGACAAGTCTACCGATGTGCCCTCTACTTCTGTTGTGTCATCTTCCTCCTCTCAACCAACTTATGGTCTTCGTTCTTAGCCTTGTCTGCCCCCTGACTGATATGCTCCTTTCAGTATGGTCTTTCGACCGTTCTTGAGCCGACTTCTTATCGAGATGTTATTGTTCATCCTGAATGGCAGTTTGCGATGGCAGAGGAGATTGTTGCCCTTGAACGCAATGTCACATGGGACCTGGTTTCTCTTCCTCCCCGTGTTCGTCCCACCACTTGTAAGTGGGTCTATAAGATTAAGACTCGCTCTGATGGTTCTCTTGAGCGTTATAAAGCTCGTCTTGTGGCTCGTGGCTTTCAACAGGAGCATGGTGAAAGTGCAATCATGCCCTTAATCATATTTTGATGTTGTTGACAACATACATATAGGGAACTAATCACCTCTATCAAGTGCGTTTCAGGTTTAGTTCCCAAGAGATTATTTGTGTGGATCATAACTGACATTTTCACGATACTCAAAGTATGAAGAAACAAGACAAAAAGCTCTATCTCTTTTGGTTTACTCTTGAGTATAGGGATCACGCACTACTAAGAGGGGATCACTGGTTCGTGGTAGACTTGCTCAAAAATCTAAGAAAAAACCCATGGTTGAGTTCCTATCTTAACTATACAGTTTTGGTCTCTGCTGGCTCAGACGTCCGACGCTTCACAGCTCTCGGATGCCCGACGTCCCCGGAGGTCCAGAGCTACCTCGTTAGCAAAGAATCCTCGAATTTCTGGCCCTTCTGGTCGACCGGCCTTGGGACGTCCGTGTGTGGCCGGAAATCCGATGCCATCCCAACAGAACCAAATTGTCGGACGTCCGGCTCTTACGAACGACCGTGCACCGGACGACCAACGCCCTTCGGTCGTCCTACACTGTGCTTTAGCCTCCCTCTGTTGCGCTGACCCGCTCTCTCCGGTGGTCGGTCGTCCGACCCCTGTCGGACGTCCAACCCTTCCTTTCGGTCCGGACGACCGGAGCCTGTGAGACGCCCGGCAAGTGCGCAGACTAAGTGACTTCCAACGGCCATTTTCCACTACTATATATACCCTCTTCCCAGCTCGAGTGAGGGTTGTCCAACACACCAAAAAAATTCCAAGAACACTTTTCTCTCACTCTCCCCTCCTCACCAAATCCCAGATCCCAAGAGCATTTGTGAGGATTGTTGGGTGTTGTTCCAGTCAAAAGATAGATCGTCCCTCTCCCCTCCTCTCAACCAAAGCAGTTCATGATTTGAGCAAAGCCTTGAGCGGTTCCCTTGATCTTGTTACTCTTGGAGGTTGGAGACTCCTAGGCGGTAGGAGTTCTTTGGAGAAGAATTGAACCATTGTGATTTCCCCCGAAAAGTTTGTGAGGGTTTGGAGGCCACCTCAAGGCCTACCACTAGTGGTTGAGAAACGCCTTCGTGGTGTTGTCTCAAGGAGATAAAAGGGTGAGCCTTTGTGGCGTTGGTGTGCCTTCGTGGTAACATCCACCTCTCTAAACGGTGGCGTAGCTTCCCTCCAAGGAAGTGAACACCGGGATACATCCTCGTCTTTCGAAGTTGCGGTTATTCCTAACCCTAGCTCCTTACTTGTGGTTACTTGTCTCCTTACCTGTTTCACTTGTTTTCATATTAAGGTTTGTTTATCTATTTAGGTGCTTAACTTGTATATCATACTTGTCACCTTATCACCGGTGCAATTGTTAGGCTAAAGTTCATATTCCACATTATTGCCTAAAATTGCTAAGTAACAATTAAAATTTGTAATTGTACCTATTCAACCCCCCCCCCCCCCTCTAGGTCCATCTCGATCCTTTCACATGGTCGTGATTACGATGAGACTTTTGCTCTTGTGGCCCATATGACCATTGTCCTCACATTTCTCTTTGTGGCTTCTGTTCATGACTGGTCCGTGTCTCAGCTCGATGTTAAGAATGTCTTTCTTAATGGTGAGTTGCATGAAGAAGTTTATATGCAGCCACCACCTGGGTATTCAGCTCCCGACGGCATGGTTTGTCGTCTTCGTCGCTCTCTATATGGCCTTAAGCAAGCCCCCGCGCTTGGTTTGAGTGTTTTGCCTATGTGCTCACTGCAACTGGTTTTTCGCCCAGTGCTCATGATCCAGCGTAGTTTGTCCACCTTTCTGCTCGTGGTTATATTGATGATGGCCTTTGGCCTTTTGTATTCTTGCCTTTTGGCATCCTCTTGTACATTATATGTGTGTTGGCTTTGGCCTCCTAGTAGTATAAGTTGCATATTTCTTAATAGTCTTAAGCTTTGCTCTAGGCTACGACATTATCGTAGCTAACACCCTCTTTAAGAAGAGAGAATCACATCTAGTGACTTTTAGTAGTGGTCAATGTTAGGAAATATGCAACTTGTATTCCCATGAGGCCATACGCCGATATATATACATGTACAGGTGTGGAATATATGCAAAGAACCTCTTATACAATGGGATAAGTACGAAAGGTTACATGGCTATATTATATATACTCTAACAACCCCCCTCAAGCTCATGGTGGATGAACAACACTGAGTTTGGAGAGATAGAAGCCATGTTGCGCTCTAGTCTAGGCCTTCGTCGGAAAATCCGCCAACTGTAACTCGGAAGACACATACTGAAGAGCAATAACCTGATCCTACACACCAGCGCACACATAGAAAGCATCAACACCAATATGCTTGGTGAGCTCACGCTTCACAAGATCGCGCGCAATGCTAATAGCACATGTACTGTCAGGTAATAACATAGTAGGTGTACTGACAGAAACACCAAAATCCTGAAGTAACCACCGTAACCAAGTCACCTCAGCCGTCAAAAGAGCCATAGCTCGCAACTCAGCCTCTGCACTTGAATGGGAAACTGGAGTCTGTTTCTTCGTCTTCCCGGTAATGAGAGAACCACCAAGAAACATACAGTAAGCAGAAAGTGAACGGTGATCTGAGGAATCACTAGCCCACGTAGCATCCGAATAAGCCTGAAGCTGTAAAGAACTGGAGTGAGGAAAGAATAGACGGTGAGAGATCGTGCCCCGAAGATATCGTAGAACACGAAGAAGGTGAGTATAGTGGATCGAAATGGGAGCGGAGACAAACAGACTCAGAATATGAACCGGATAAGAGATATCCGGACGAGTGGTAGCTAGATAGACAAGACTCCCAATAAGATGACGATAACGCGTCGGATCAGGCAAGGGGTCACCATCAGTATCACGGAGGTGAACATTAAGCTCCATGGGAGTCTCAACAATGCGCTCATCAGTAAGAGCAGCATGAGCAAGGAGATCCTGGATATACTTTTCCTGAGATATAAAAAAGCCATCAGAGGTAGAAGAGACTTCAATCCCAAGAATGTAGCGAAGAGGTCCAAGATCGGACATAAGAAACTGCTCACTAAGACGAGCCTTTACAAAGGCAATATACTCGGGGTCATCCCCAATGATGATCATGTCATTGACATATAGAAGAAGAAGAGTCCGACCACGAGGTGAAAGATGGACAAGCAATGTTGGATCATGAGCACTTATTGAAAAACCAGCGGCAGTCACCACAGAGGCAAAACGCTCAAACCAGGCACGGGGGGCTTGCTTAAGGCCATAGAGAGAGCGGCGAAGACGACATACCATGCCATCAGGAACCGAATACCCAGGTGGTGGCTGCATACATACCTCTTCACGCAGCTCACCATTAAGAAAAGCATTCTTAACATTAAGCTGAGAGACAGACCAGTGACATGAAGAGGCCACAACAAGAAGTGTACGATAATGGTCATATGGGCCACAGGAGCAAAAGTCTCGTCGTAATCACGACCATGCTCCTGCTGAAAACCACGAGACACAAGACAAGCTTTGTACCGCTCAAGAGAACCATCGAAGCGAGTCTTAACCTTGTAGACCCACTTACAAGTGATAGGACAGACATCTGGAGAAAGAGAAACAAGATCCCATGTACCGGTGCATTCAAGAGCAGCAATCTCCTCTGCCATCGCAAACTGCCATTCAGGATGAACAATAGCCTCACGATAAGAAGTCGGATCAAGAACAGCAGCACTAGCGGTTGAAAAACCAAGGCGATCAACAGATGGAAGCAGACGAGGACGCAAACCATAGGTAGGCTGAGAGGAGGAGGACGACACATTAGTAGACGCATCCACATGATGTGAATGACGAGTATAATGCTGAGGAAAAGATGGACAATGCGAGGAGGAATCGTCGAAATAGAATCAGGGGGTGGAGACAAAGAAGTCGGCGGAAAGGAAGGTGCAGAATCCGGGGACATGCGAGGTGAGGAAACCGTGGAAGATGGTGGCGGCGAATCAATAAGAGGTGGAGAAGCAGAGTGAGCAGGACGGGTAAACAAAGGCTCGGCGGGGGTGATAGGTATGTCAGGAAAAGTGAGGAAAGAAATATCCTCCACTGAAAAGGTCGAGGAAGATGGACGCGGGTAGAAAGTCACATCCCAAGAAATACGGATCCGACGACCGATAGGATCCCAACAACGATAGCCCTTATGTTCATCACTGTAGCCTAAGAAAACACACTCAACAGACTGAGCAGTCGGTTTGGTGCGTTCGCGAGGGGCAAGAACATAGCAAACACAACCAAACAAACGAAGCGTCGAATAATCAGGAAAACGATCGAAAAGACGCTCGAAAGGAACACCGCCCTGTAGAGCAACGGACGGCTGAAGATTGACGAGATAGGTGGAGGTGAAGACAACCTCAGCCCAAAAAGGAGGCGGGAGAGAGGCGGCGATCATCAATGCACGAGCTGTCTCACGAAGGTGGCGATGCTTACGCTCAGTCACACCATTCTGAGCATGAGCACCAGGACAAGAGAACTGAGAGAGTCCCTTGCTCAGCAAGAACACCACGCAACATCTTGGAAATATACTCGCCAGCGGAGTCAGCACGAAACACACGAATAGGTGAAGAGAACTGAGTGTGAACCATGACAGCAAAACGCTTATATATAGATAAAACTTCACTGCGAGAAGTCATAAAGTATAGCCAAGTGTAACTAGAGAAATCATCTATGAAAATAATATAGTATCGATGACCACCTTTCGAAGCGAAGGGAGCCGGTCCCCATACATCGGAGTGGACTAAATCAAAAGGACGATGGGACACTGACTCACTGGTAGGATAAGGTAACTGAATCTGTTTACCAAGCCGACAACCCTGACACTCTAAAGAGACATCTCCTGGGACAGACCCCGGAAGGTCTCGGCAAACAAAAGACGACAAACGAGAACCACAAAGATGACCAAGTCGGTGATGCCACTTCTGAAAGGAGCCGGTAACTGAAGCCACAGAAGCAGATGAACTGGTGATAGTGGTGGCATCGGAAGGAACATGAAGCCAGTCAAGCTCCCAGTGACTCTGAGAGTCATGGCGGCGAGGGCCAACCCCAAGCAAAGTGTGCGTTCGACGATCCTGAACAGAACAAGAGTCAACGTCAAGGATCACGCGACAACCAGAATCAGTAAGTTGACCAACAGAAAAAAGATTCATGGTAAGTCGAGGAACATGAGCAACATCAGGAACAGAATAAGAGGGTGTGGTAAGATTGCCTCGACTAGCAACAGAAAGAGGAGTACCATCAGCAGTGAGTACATGAACAGGAAAATCAAGTGGTCTAAGAGAGGACAACTTGGAAGAATGAGAAGACATATGAAAAGAAGCTCCGGAGTCTAGAACCCACGAGGATGTACCTGACTATGTAGAGGGTGGTGGTTGCTCAGTGCGGGAAGCATCAGTCACAGAACTTGCAGTACCTGTCAAAGAAGAACCTAAAGCAGCAAGTAGACGCTTAAGCCTCAAAATATCCTGCTCAGTCAAGGCCGTGGCAGACGGTGTCGAAGGAGAGTTCCCTGATGATGATGACCGCGCCTTACGCAGGTGACGCTTCTTCTGGAAGCACTGATACTCAGCATGCCCATCCATATTGCAGTAGCCGCAATGAGGACGAGAGCGACCCTGACCACCTGTAGGAGTAGGCAAGAGCGGTGGAGCACTGGAGCGGGAAGGAGCCGGTGCAACAGGCGTATAGCAGGAACTCGAGCAGCAAGCACAGAGGGAACCTCAAGTAACTCAGCGCCACGTAGGCGAGTCTCCTCAGCACAAATCTCAGAAAGCGCCTCCATGAGGGAGATACGTCCACGAGCAAACAACTGAGCACGTCGGAGCTCAAAGTCCTTACGAAGCCGAGACAAGGACTCATAGACACGATGAAACTCCAAATCGGCCGCACAGCCTAGCAACACTGACAAGTACGACAACCAGCAGTGCGGAGAGAATCAAGCTGACGCCAGATAGCAGAACTCTGTGCAAAGAAATCATCAACAATGGAGTCACCCTACTGAAGAGCATGCTCCTGACGGACCACAGAGAGGTACAAGGCATCACCAGAGGGCTCATAGCGCTGACGGAGACGGGTCCACATCTCAAATACAATAGGAAGGCCCAGAAACTCAGAGGCAAACTGAGGCAAAACACTAGCAGTGAGAACAGCTGCAACACGAGCATCATCATCAAGCCACTATGTGTAAACAGACAAAGCACCATGATACGCCTGAAGAGCCTCCTCATAAGTCAAAAACTGCTCATCATAAGCACGAACAGCGGCCTCATCAGCAAGTTTAGTGGCATCCTTCGCGGCCTGATTAGCATCCACAGGAAGAACCGGTGGCTTCGGCGGAGTGGGGGCCACAGGAGGAACTAGACGTGACGGACAGCGGACCTCACCAGAAAGAACACCCCACAGTGAATGCGCATATGAAGGCGCATGAAGCCAACGAACTCAGTGTAGTTTGTGCCATCAAAAATCACCGAACAACGAGGAACGACAACATAGCCAGATGCAGCAGACATTTTTTAGAACATACGCAGCTCTCCCGGCGGCAGAAGAGACCACGAGAACCAACAGCAGAGCAGGGGCGGGATCAGGCGAGACGACGGAGAGCAGCTACTGGCAGCAAGGTCCGGCGAGATCCGGCGAGGGGCGCAGGTCCGGCGAGAGCCAGCGGCTGGCAGAGGAGGCCGGCGGCTTCGAGTCTGACGAGGGGCTGCAGGATCGGGCGAGCGGTGGGATCCAGAAGGGTGGAACGAAGACGGCGACGACAGAGGACGGCGGGATCCAACGACTTCGGTCGAGGGGCTTCGATCTGGAGCGGCTTCGAGCGAGACCCGGCGAGAGCAGCTTCGTGCGAGACCCAGGCACCCAGCGACAGCGTCTTCGAGCGAGAGAGGACCCGGTGGCTGCGCTCCTCGATCCAGACGAGGAGAAAAGCAGCGGCGACGCCACGGAAGATCAATAGCATGAGTTGAGCGTGCAAAAGATTGACCTAGCCAAATTGTATTCCCATGAGGCCATAGGCCGGTATATATACATGTACAGGCGTGGAATATATGCAGGGAACCCCTTATACGATGGGATAAGTACGAAGGTTACATGGCTATATTATATATACTCTAACAATCAACACTCTAGCCAAATTGATTTCATCCTCTCGAGAAGAGAAGACACACGTGCATGCCTACATTGTAAGGTGATACCTGGAGAGAGTGTTGTCCCTCAGCATAAGCTTGTGGTTGTTGACTTCCGCTTTAGCTCAAGGGGGAGGAGGTAGCTCAGGCGTTCAAGGAGAGGGTCATTAAGGAGGGCCCTTGGAAGGAAGGAGGTGATGCAGACAATATGTGGATGAAGATGACGACTTGCATTCGTAAGGTGGCCTCAAAGGAGTTTGGAGTGTTCAGGAGAAGTAGAAGTGAAACTAAAGATACCTGGTGGTGGAACGATGATGTCCGAAAGGCTATGAAGGAGAAGAAAAATTGTTTCTAATGCCTGTACCTGGATAGGAGTGCGGACAACATAAAGAAGTACAAAATAGCAAAGAAGACCGCAAAGCGAGTCGTAAATGAAGCAAGGGGTCGGGCGTATGAGGACCTCTGCTAGCGGTTAGACACGAAGGAAGGCGAAAGGGACATTTATAAAATGGCCAAGATCAAAGAGAGGAAGGCGAGGGGTGTCGACCAAGTCAAATGCATCAAGGACAGAGCAGACCAGCTCCTGGTGAAGGACGAGGAGATTAAGCATAGATGGTGGGAGTACTTCAACAAGTTGTTCAACGGGGAGAATGAGAGCTCTGCCATTAAACTGGATGACTCCTTTGATGATACTACCAGCGTTTTGTGCGGCGAATCAAGGAGTAGGAGGTCAAAGAGGCTTTAAAAAGGTTGAAAGGAGGCAAGGCGATGGGCCATGATTGTATCCCCATTGAGGCGTGGAGAGGCATCGGGGACATAGCGATAGTATGGCTAACCAAGCTTTTCAACCTCATTTTTCGGGCAAACAAGATGCCAGAAGAATGGAGACGGAGTACATTAGTGCCAATATTGAAGCACAAGGGGGATGTTCAGAGTTGTACTAACTACCGTGGAATTAAGTTGATGAGGCATACAATGAAGCTACGGGAGAGAGTCATTGAGCATCGCTTAAGAAGAATGACAAGCGTGACCACAAAAATCAGTTTGGTTTCATGCCTGGGAGGTCGACCATGGAAGCCATTTTCTTGGTATGACAACTTATGGACAGATAGAGGAAGCAAAAGGACCTACATATGGTATTCATTGACTTGGAGAAGGCCTATGATAAGATACCAAAGAATGTCATGTGGCGGGGCTTGAAGAAACACAAAGTTCCAGCAATTATACATTACCCTCATCAAAGACATATACAATAATGTTGTGACAAGTGTTCAAACAAGTGATAGCGTCAATGATGACTTCCCGATTAAAATAAGACTACACCAGGGGTCAGCTTTGAGCCCTTATCTTTCTTTTTGCCTTGATGATGGATGAGGTCACAAGGGACATACAAGGAGATATCCCATGGTGTATTTGCGGATGATGCAGTGCTAGAGAGCGGACAACAATGACTACTGCACCTGTCTTGGCATTACATGATTTTTTTTCTGCCTTTCATGCTACAAGTTCACGCAAGTGGTACTTCTATAGGAGTTGTTCTCATGCAAAACAGACATCTATTGCCTACATCAGTAAGTGTTTAGGTCCAAATGCAACTGCACAGTCCACATATGAAAATAGGCAATTGCAATTTTGGAAGGCTTGAAAAAGTGGAGACATTATTTCACTGGCAACAAACAGACAATAGAAGTCTCAAGCTCATGTCCAGTCATGAGATAACTAAAGGGGATACAACACAAACTCATGCTCAAGCTCTTGGAGTATGATTATGCTATTAAGTGCAAAAAAAGGAGTAGAAAACAAGGTAGCAATCCAAGAAAGACCAACAAAATGAAGTGGTTGTTGTAATGCAATCTCAATGGCAATCTCGTTTGAGTAAAAGTGGAAGAATCATACAAAACCGATCACAAGTGCTTGAAACTACTACAGGAACTGGTCGTAGCTCCCTCAAGCAAACGAAAATATTCATTTGAAGTTCACAACCTCGGGTACAAAAGAATAATTTATGTTGGCAACTCCAACAACCTCAGGAAACAAACCCTCACCTTCTTTCAATTCTTCCATCATTCGAGGGTATTCTCGCAGAAGAGTGACATATCATAGAATTAAGAAGCTCTTGTATTGGTACGGGTTAGAAGGAGAAATTGAGCAGTACCTTGCTTAGTGTCCAAATTGTGAAAGTTACTAAAGGAGAAACAGTTAATTACCCAAGTTCGCTCAACCCACTCGGAATTCCTAAAGGCATGATCCCAAATCTCCATGAATTTTATAGAGGGGTTGCCTAATCCAAGGGCAAAGATGTCATTCTAGTTGTGGTTGATCAACTGACAAATTATGCACACCTCCTGCCATTGGTTCACCCATTCACTGTGCAAACTGTGGCAAAACTCTTCATGGATAATATCCATAAGCTACATGGCCTGCCTCGGGTGATTGTATGTGATCAAGATAGGATGGATTTCTTTCACACCTCTCGTTGTATAACTGAAGTAGTCCACCACTCATCACCTAGAAACTGACGGGCAGACTGAACCTAAACGTGTAAATCAATGTCTTGAAAGCTACCTCGGTAGCATGACATTTCAGGAATCCAAGCGTTGTTGTGATCTGCTGCCAGCAGCAGAATGGTGGTACAACACGTCGTACCACATATCCTCGAAAACTTCTCCATTCAAGGCTCTGTAAGGGTATCAGCCACCTCAGATTGCTGAAATGGCAATTCCTTGCACTGTCACTGACAAAGCCAGAGCTGCACTAATTGACACAGAAGCTACAATGGCAAAACTGCAGGAAAATGGGGATCATGCTTAGGCCAGAATCAATAAATATGCAGACCTGAAGCAGACAGAACGCACCTCAACGTGGGAGATATGGTATACCTTAAACTTCAAGCATATACAGAACTACTGCATTTGATCTCCGTTCCACCTTGACGGTGCAGTCCAAATACTACGGCCCCTTTCACATCCTTCAGAAAGTGGGCAAGGTGTCTTATAAATTGCAACATCTGGAGAGCACTCAAATCCACCAAGTGTTTCATGTCAGTAATCAAAAGTAGCACTTGGGCCACAATGCTCTCCCAAACCCTCAACTGCCTATGATCAGCTCTTCCAGCAATCCCTCTCGCAACAATGCTGCAACGATGCAATGGCTTGTGCATATCTGCGAGGATGTGCATTCATTCAAAAGGTATTTCCTACATTTTAGCCTTGAAACAAAATCTCAGGAGGTGCAGTGTCAGCACCCAAATATCCAAGTCCGAACTTTTCGACAGTCAGTCTATTCACCAGAAGAGTAACAAGGGAACGGGCGAACGTTGTGTTCCTCAAACGGTCTAGATCCCTCAAATGCAGCGGCAAATTACCTTTCCTGTTCACTTTCATCTCGGCTTTGTAATAATTACACTCCAGTTTAAACTCTATAAGTGAGCTACTATTGATTCATCGCAAGAGTAGTATATATACTCGGAGCTGGATATGAAAGGGATAAGCAGAAAAACCCTGAAATACTTGCCTTTACATTTTCGCAACTAGAACCCTAGCGCAGCTATCTCTCCTCCCCTCTCTTCTTCCGTCAGGATTTTCCCAAAATCCCCCTACCTATCCACTTCGATCCTGAGAACTATCAACGACCTCAGAATCAGAACAAAACAGAACCCGACTACACCACCCGAGCCCGAGACCACGGCGCCACGCTAAAGTCTGTGTCCACGTTGGTTGACGGCGAGACCGAAGAGGGGTTCGGAAAGGCCGGAGCTTACAGATATCTTGTGGAGCGGGACGACGGACTTGAAGTAGATGTAGTCGCCGGGCGACGCCGCGCCGCCGCCTAGTGCCGTCATCTTCCTCTCACACAGCCTCCAACCCGAGCGGCAGCAACCGGGGACGGCAAATCGGAGAGACGGAGAGGAAGAGCAAATCGCATCCAAGTGGGCTGGCTTTACGTGTATTACAGTGGGCACGGGCGTACGCACGCGAGGAGACCAGATCAGACTGTCCTCTCTCTCCAGGACCCGTTAAGGAGACCAGATCAGACTGTCCTCTCCAGGACCCGTTAAGGGGATGTACAATAGTGGGATACACATGCCTCATAACAAAAAGTAATTTGAATCATCTATATAAAAAAAATATTTAATGTAAGTTATTTTCCTTCGTCACAGTTTAGAAGACACGTTTAAATTTAAGTGTATTTTCACAATAGACAATGTTTAAGGCGCATTACATTTACTCATAGCAGCTAATTAGTACTCCAATGTACTATTTCTATATGAATGCGTAATGTGAATACTATTTTTCAGCACATCTCATAGTCATCAATAATCATTTAGGTTTCACAGAATTTCCAAACACGCGTTCTGTCGTGGGAGTAAACCTGACAGTAGAGGTGTAGGGTACGAATGGAGAGGGTAGAGTCCTGGCTACGGCAAGATTGTACGCAAGATGTATGAGTTCAGACCCCTCTCTTGAAGGTAACAACCCAACGTCTCAGGTGTTTGGGAGCTCTTGCGGTGTGAATTATGTAATACAGGGGGTGCGAACCCTTGTGCCACACGGGAGGGGTGGCTTATATAGAGTGTGCCACCTCTCATCAATACCTCAGCATCTAAGGGCTTGATCAATATGAGTTAAAAATATATGTTAGTGATAACGTAAGTGGGTAATAAATGCTACTAAAGACCATTAGTTGAACGTGTGTCCGTTGGCCCTTGTGGGTGACTTCTGGTCTTCAATGTCGACTCGAATCCTTCCGAGTGTATACGGGTTGTCGAGTGGATGGAAATGTAATCCGAGTGTTTTCGTACCGAGTGACTTTTAAGTGTCATCTTCATCCAGTCGGAACCTTCTGTCTCACCCTTGGCCTAATAATGAGGTGCCCTTGGGTAGGACATTTAGGTCAGGCTTGTGACCCTACCCTAGGTACATATCCCCATCATTAGCCCCCGAATGGATCGGGGTTCGAGTGATGAAGGAGTCGACGTGAGTTCTTGTCGAGTCATTCTGATCTTGGTCCTTTTCCTGGGATTGACAAAACTTCGAGTCGACTGAAATCTTCGTCATTCGCCTTGATCGATTCTGTTGCGAAGTTTGTCCGAGTGATTTCAGATGCTTGGGCTCATTCCAAGTGACTGACAAGATCTTTTGATATGACTGATCACTGCAGCAGGTCCGGATCTTACGGGATTCGAATTTCCGGTTTCCGCGCGCCTCGCGGGGGTGACGCAATTGTCAGGCAAGTGGAGCAACGACGCCTCGATTATTGCGTCATCATCATCGCCACGCGTCATGTCTCCACTGATATCGGGATAGGTTGAGATCTGGAGGGCCCACTAGTCGGTGACTCGGTCGGTCGCTTATATAAATGCGGCCGGGGCTAGGGTTACGGCTACGCCTTGATCTTTTCGTGCTTCTCCTCCACCTTCACCCCACCAGCTCTGTTCTATCTTCCTTCACCACCACAACCATGCCGAAGGGCAAAACCTCCAAGCTTGAGCGCGCCAAGAAGGGTAGCAAGGGAAGAAAACCCGGTAGGGCTGCAGTGCCGCCAGGGTGGATACAGGGGGATTTTCTCCCGTCCAACGTGACAAAGGAGGACGTCTTGGATCTTGTTGAGAACGGGATGGTGGTGGAGAACTCTTGGAGACTGCCAGGGGAGGAGCTTGAGCCAGCACCTCGTGAGGGGGAGCGAGTCCTTCTCCTCGCCCATGTCAAGAGAGGTTTTTCTCTGCCTCCACACCCTTTCTTCCGTGGCTTCCTCTTTTATTTCGGGATTCAACTTCATCATGTTCCTACCAACACTGTTGCATACCTTTCCGCGTTCATCACTCTGTGTGAGTGTTTCTTGGGCTGCCCTCCTCGTTGGGGGTTGTTCAAAAACATATTTACTGTCCGATCTCAAACAGTGAAAAAATGAATCCCGAGGACACTCGGACCAACGTTATCCAGTTGTGCGGTTGTTTAGGGATTCGGAAAAGGAATAGGAGTACTTATCCTCCGATGACCCTCCCTGAATCGGTTAGGAACTGGCAGTCGTCATGGTTCTACTGCAAGGATATTGCATGTCCGAACATGTCGACTAGCCTTCCCCTTTTCACCTTAGATCGTCCGACTGACCCTGGAATATTAACTATATTCGAGGATGAGAAAGTAGAGGTGGAGATGTTGGCGAGTGAGGTGATTAACTTGGTCAAAAATGGGCTGAGTGGCATGGACCTGCTGGAGACGTTCCTCAGTCGGCGCATCCAGCCCCTTCGGGCGAGGGACCATGCCATGTGGCATTACTCTGGTTCTGAAGATTCCACTCGGTCGCACCCAGAGGAAGTTGATCAACAGACGGTAAGCCAGTGGATCAAAAGCATCACCGGTCCTTGCGACAACCATGTCGGATCCAAATGAGTCGCGACATATTCTGCTGAGAATAAGCCGCGAAAATTGGTATGTTACATCTTTTCCGAGTGTGTTCATGTCTTCGTCGAGTGACTGCATATTTGTCCGATCGACTCGTTGTCTTTCTTCTTTTGCAGGAATGGACCCACTTGCACTCTCGTGTTCCCAACGGGGAGCAGTTCGATCTTGGGACAGAAAACAAAGGCGGAAGCCGAGAGTGAGTATGTTGATGATAGCGAGGAAAGCGAAGATGCTTCAAAGGACAAGAAGAAGAAGAACAGCCTCCTCCATGCCGTGAGCCGCGGACTAAGCAACGCCACGACCCATCAGCCGCACCGAGCAAAACAGTAGCCTCGAGCAGCAGAAATGTGAAGCGGGACCGAGCCGCCGCAACCGACTGTGTAGAGAAGGCTGCTAAGCAGCCAAAGCCTGACGCGCCCAAGCTTCGGAAGGCCTTGCCGCGTATGAGAATTGTCGTTCCGGTCGCCTCAGCGTGAGTGTTTATCTTTTTCATCTTTGCCATTGTGTCTTTTAAAACTTCTTGTAACCGAGTGCAATTTGCTTGCCAGTGCTGCTACTTCGGTGTCGACTCCTGTCGAGACTGGAGAGGATCGTATGGACCTGGACGTCGTGGATCAGCCTGCACCTCGACAAAGTATGATAAGCATTAGCTTCACTGCATTTTAAATATTGGATCTGTCGACTGATTTGACCATCACTGCTACAGCTTCAGACGTCATTTATTTAGATGACGAACAAGAGCTGCAGCAGACAGCTACAGAACAAACTCCTGCTGAGCCAGTTACATCTTCCCTAGGGATGCGTGTGACGCCTGCGTCGAGTGTTCCTCCAGTTGGTTCGGGTGCTATGGCAACAGCCTCTCCGACTAGATCGACTATTGTGACGACTATGCAGAGTGTGCCTCTGGTGACCCAAGCTACCACTGTCGTGATGCCAACTTCCTCATCACTTGCATTCCCCCTGCATCGCATCCCAGAGGAGCGGACTGGTGCTGCCAAAGAGGCTATGATACAGGCCGAGCTGATGATGCAGTGAACGAAAGAGGTGTTCGAGGCCAGCAAGTTGGCGTATGATGCCAGCTCGGCGCTCCAGGCGAACATCCGAGTAAGTTCCACTTTAAGTTAATTTTTGATTGAATCTTGTCAATCTTGCTTTACACTTTACACCCCACTCGGGTTTGCCATGTACTAGTGTAATGCCCCAAGTGTGTAGTTGCCATAATTGGAACCTATCTTATGTGGGTCCACCTTGTCACGAACATGTTTGATCTTAATGCATGTATGATTTCATGTGGCACTTGATCTTCTTTGGTTGTGTGGCTATATTTTTTTTGCATGTCTTGTCATTGTGATTGAGTTGATGTGGGGTTGGCCTTGTGATCACATGTGATGATGGTGTGTGGAGTGTAGGAGTGGTTGCTATGTATTTTCAAAGCTTGTTGCAATTCAGACCCTTCTCTCTTTTATTCCACAAGTGCAATTTCAAGTTGTTCCTAACCTGGATTTAAAATGTTCAGGGTTTAGGAAATATTGTGGGCATAATAGTGTGCTAGATTGGTGAATTGTTTTGGGTGCTAAAGGTGCATGAATAAACACAAAACAACCACTAATATGCTTTTTTGTATTTATTTTATATGCCCCAAAAATCCTTTTAGTATTTTATTTAATTAGCTTACTATTTTTCAGGCCCAGGAACATTTTTGCTTTTATTTTATCTTCTTTGGTTTTCTTTGTGGCCTTTTCCTTTTCTCTGTGATTTTATTTAAAAGGAATTTGAAGGAAGTGGCCTTTTCCTTTTAAGTAACGCTCTCGTGGGCTTCCTCCCACCAGAGAGGCCCATCTCTCCTCTATAGCGTAGCGGCAGCCCGTTCCCGCGTCCCTCTTCCTCCTCGAGAGAACGTCATGGTGTACGACGGCTTCTCGTCCTCGCGATCCTCCATCCTGTCGATCCAGTGGTCAAGCTCCTCCCCCGAGGCGCTATAAAGCCGCAGGAAGCTCCTCCTCCTTCCTAGGTTTCCCCTCCCTCCTCAAGTGCACCGCCACCTCCTCTCTTCTTCTTCCTTCTCCTCTAGTAAGTTTCGTAGGTAGCCAGAGCAGCCCCTCTCCGTCGATCGTTGCCCTCGTCGTCATTCTTCACCGGCGACCATGTCCAGGGGCTCAGGGTTGGTGCCCGCGCCCCATTTTTGCCCTCGATGAGGTCAAGGTGCCTCCTCACCGACGGCAGGGACGACATCTGCGCCGCGGACCCTAAGCCCCCTTGTTCTGCTTCCACGAGCGCCTCGCCGTCGATCTGCTTCCTCTTCGTCGTCGGGCTGCTTCCTCTCCGTCGCCTCTTCCTCCATTCAGTCCTCCCCTTCATTCCCCAAGGTGAGGAACGTTCCCCCTTCCTTCTTCCTCCTTCCCTCGGCCTAGATCCGCCGTAGTTCTCGTCGTACTTCTCTGCTCGTAGCAGATCGGCAGTAGTGCATGCCATGTTGTTGTTCCTGTATGTGCAGTAGCAGAAGATTGTGTAGTAGCGTGTAGACGTGGTGCAATAGCACGCGGAACACTAGCAGGGTGGTAGAACTCATGCCGTGGCGCAGCAGCAGCAATAGCCCCGGCGGTCTCCCTGTCGCCGGTGCTCCCCTGTAGGCAGATGGGCAGTAGCAGTAGTTTCCCTGTTGTGGTGTCCCTCTCTGTTAGTCGTTCGTGTCATAGCGCAGTGGTTCGAGTGGGTGTGTTGTATGTTGGAGATACAGGGTTCGATCCCCACCGAAGCCCCCCCCCTTTTGATTGTATTTGTGGCACAGTTTCTGAAGTAGCGCAGTAGTAATCCTGCTAGGCATCACCTCTCTGTCGAGCCCATGGGCAGTAGCAGAGTGGTGCCCTGTCTGTTGTTGGATCAGCAGGTCCAGGGTTCGGCTCCCCTCAAACCCCCTTTTTATTGCTCTTGTTTTTGCACAGTAGATGTAGGAGATGCTTTGTATTGCTAGAACCCCTCTGTTCTGTCGAAGCCATGACAGTAGGAGGGTGGAGCTGGCTCTGTGCTTGATTCCAGGAGGCCCTGGGTTCGAATCCCAGGCCTGCCACTTATTTTTTTTGCCTTCTTTCCTATTTATTTTTCTTGCCATATTTGCTACTTCTTGTGCCTAAATAATTGGCATAAAAAATAGAGCATTTATTTTGTTCCTCCCTGCAAATGCATTGGAGTTGTGGGTCTTGTATGTGTGTATGTGGCTTAAGTGATGTGTGTGTATGTGTTATTGCTAGTATGTGTTGGTGGTGTAATTGCAGCTAGCTTGTGTGCATAGGAGTTGTGAGTGATGATGATGGTGTACGAATGAAGATATGTGTGTAAGTGGTGCACACAATATATGACTTGTGGTTATGTGGTGCTTAGTAGGAGTGTATGTATGTGATGCTCCATGTTTACTTGCATAGTAGTTTTTCCTTCATGTTGTTCTTGGGATTAAGTGCTTGTGATGAGGTTGTTGTGATGACATGTGTGTGCTGAAAATAGCCCCATTTGCAACACTTGTGCACCTCCTCATGTTCATATGAGGGAGGGCATGATGTGTGTGTGTGTGTGGTCTAGTGAAAGTAGTGCTTGTGATGTTGTTGTGCATGACACAAACATGGGGTTCAAACCCTCATGTCACTATTGTATTTGTGCACATGAGCATAACTATGTAGTAGTTGTTCTAGTGATAGTCACATGAAATGTTGAACTATTCACTATACATGATTTGGAGTAGCTTCTTCCTTCTTAATTTGTGGTCACTTGTTCCAAGTAAGTGCCCACATATTATATATGTTTTGGTGTATAATCTCCCAAGGAACCCATTGGTGAACTCAGTTTTGCCATTGGAACATTTTCTGAAGATGACATATTTCATTTTCTTCTATGTTTAGAGCTTGGTTCCATGTGATTTGTTGAGCACAAAGGATTGCTTCTTGGTTGTGCTAGTAGAGGGTGACTCCCTCTACCTCATGTTGGTTTCATATCTTGATTAGGATTCCATATGTGCAAGTTATGCCCACTCAAAGTAGGCATGTGGCTGAAATTCCAGATTAGTGAGATTTTCACTAAGTCTGAGAATCTGTTTATAATTTCTTCTCCTGTAGATGAGGTTGTGCAGGTCAATGTGTTGTGATCTAGACTTAGCATTCAACTGGAAAGTTGGACCTGATATTTTTGTCTAGCTTCCTGTAAAATTTCAAGTCATTTGGAGTCCTGTAGATATTGCTTTGGCTGCTGTCAAAATGCTTGAGAGCATAGACAGAAAGTGAGAATCTGGAATTTTCACTAAGTCCCTGAAAACTGATGTTTTTGGGCAAGTTTACAGCCTTGTATCTTTCTGTGTTTAATTCCTTTTTGTGTGATTCTTGCTTGTGCTTGTAGTATTCTTGGTTAGCTACATCCACATATATTATTTGCCATATTTGGGTGGTTGTAGGTGCTTTGCATGTAGCTCACAAAGTGCTATGATGCAGTTTATGGCAGATTGTGTAGTTTAGTCATTTTGATGTTTGAGTGTGCTTAGTTGATGATGTGGTGTTCTTATTTGCTCCACCCCATCCATGTTGGTTTTTTTTATGTCTTAGCAACCTGGAAATACCAGAGTTGTGCCAATTGAGTGTGTGGTGATGATTTTGTCACGTAGGGCTTCATGTCTTGTTTCGTTGATTCCCGTTGATCCGTAGCTCCGATTGTAATGTTCTTTATATGGTTTTGCATCGTTTTATCGAGACGCATATGATCATGTCATTCTCATGCATGTAAAAATAGCTTAGGATGCAGTTCTGTCCAGGAACATGTATTTACTCCTTATGCTTGTGCTAGTGATAGAAATAGTGATGCATGCTCATATTCATCTCATGCATCGTGTGCTTGTTGCATCTTGTGGTGATGCTGTTCATTGGATGTTATTCTTATGTTGGGTAGCACCGGCATCGGAGAACGAGTACGTGGATTCAAGAGAGTACGTGCAGGACGAACAAGACCATTCCAAGCTGAGGATATCACAGGCAAGATGATATGACCTTGATTCCATCTCTAGACTTGTTATGCTAGATTACGTTTCCTTGTCTTATGCTCGTTGCCTACCACTGAAATATTTGCCTCTTGATATGCCATGAAACCAAACACTTACCCCTTCCTAGCAAACTTGAATGGCTAAGTAGGCTTTGCTCAGCTACTAATGTTAGCGTTGCTAGATGCAGGTGCTTTGTCTCATGTGATAACATGAGCTTGATATCATTATCTTAAATTATGTTATTTAATTAATGCTCCTATATACTTGGTAAATAACGGAAGGCCTAGCCTTTTGTCGGGTGCTTTGTTCCGTTATTGCCGCCATAGTTACCGGCTACCGGTGTTTGATTCCATATTGATCGCTCCTAACACGTTCGGGGTTGTTATGGGGACCCCCTCGATAAATCACGTAGTGCTAAGACTTGTCCGGCAGGACCCAACATTGGTGTTAATTTGCTAATCACTTAATAATAATATGCATAGGGAATAGCTACCCTGAGGAATTTAATCAACAACCAGGGCCAGTGCTCCTCATGAGTGTTGGTCCAAACTGGGCACTGCTCGGGGCCAACTCAGGGCAACTTGAGTGATTTATATCAGGCCATCGTGCGCGTAGCTCATCCGTCGTGTCCTGAGACTCAGATACGCGGCTCTTATCAGGGTCATCGACACGTCGGGAGGTCCTGCTAGTCTTGTCTTACCTTAGCGATATATCTTGCGTACATGAATCCCGGTGAAGCTTTGGTTCTCCCTAGAGTTGAGGTTTTCCTCTAAGGAATCCGACGAGATCAGGAGATTCGTGATAGAGGATTACTTTGCGGCCTGTGTACATTTGTGATGGACTAGTTGGAGCACCCCTGCAGGGTTTAATCTTTCGAAAATCCGTGCCCGCGGTTATGTGGCAACTTGGAATATTTTGTTAACATTCGATATTAGATAACTTAAACAAAAGCTAATAAAATTGCCAACCGTGTGCGTAACCGTGATTGTCCCCTCGAAGATCTCTCTTCGATCGGGAACACGGTGGGGTTATGATTGACGTATGTAGGTGGTCAGGATCACTTAGTGATCAAGTATTCTCGACCGCTAGTATAGACCTCCTTCATAAATGTTCTACGTAAGTTAGCCACCATATCAAGCTTAGGATGCTGCAACCTTAAACACTCCACCTATCCAACCTAATAACTTGACTAGTTCTAGCACCAAGGTCTTAAATTGCTGAGTCCCGGTGGCTCACAGATTCCTTCACAACACCAACAGGTTCAGGTACCCCAGAGACAGGTGTTCCCAACGGCACGCAGCTGGCATGGCAGTATGATGAGGAGAACGACCGCCTGTACCTGAACTATCCAGAAGATTGAGGCATGGTCGTGATCGTGGGCTAGCAGGCAGGGTAGCATAGCCATTTCCCTTGTTTTGTAGTCCGTAGCGGAACTACTTTGATTGTATGCGTGATGTACTCTGATATATTTATGAGAAGACAATTGAACCCCTGATTGTCTATCTGTTATTATTATTTATGTGTTGTGATACCTTGTTTGCGATACGCTTAGATGCGCTCCTTTCCAATTTGGGGCCTCGATCCCCAGATCGGAAAGGACCGCATCTTAGTCGTTACAAGTTGGTAATCAGATCCTTACGACCATAGGAGCCTTTGAGTGATCGTACTTGGTCGAGTCGAGTCTAGAAAATGTTTTGAGTCTTAGTTATATCGAAGAGTAGGATTCTTTTTTCTCCTCTTCCATCCTCTGGTGAGGTTCCCGACTTAGGAAATCTTTAATTCTACTCCTCTTCTCGCTCAATTTTTTTAGGATCACGCGGGTATTTGTGAAATCTATATGATTTTGATGTGACGGAATCCTGTCTTGGTGCCTCCTATGTACTTTGATTTTCTTCCAGGGAGTTGAGCTCCAGGGGATTCTTGCGCACATCGCCATCATTCAGATTTCTGAGTATCTAAGAACGAAGGATGTTCGTAATTGCTTCAATACTGGTAGTGGCGAGATAACCCCGATGTCCCCAGTACTGGTGCAGATTGTTTGGGAGTACTGCCATACCTAGTATCGTTGTGATCACGAGGGTCTATTGTAGATGAAGGTCCGAGATGCTGGTTGTGTGTTGACGGATGTGATACAGGTGACGAGTTAGTATAGGAGTTGTGTGATATTACTCCTTGTATCCGTGTACCAGATTGCATGACCAGTTATTTCGGGAATTTATAGGTGGGATATCAAGTAGTATCTTATAGGACTATCTTCCTACAGATGCATGATTGAGGTTGGGGAAATCTCGATCATATGTTTGTTCCGAGCAGTTCTAGCTCATACTTGTTTGCAGTGGTCTTAATCGGAATTTTGTCGTCCGTCACCTTGAGGAAGCATTCTTACTATTTGGTTCGAGTGCAATTGCTTATTCCTGTTCAGGTATTCCTGTCTTTTGATTCAGCAATATCTTTAATTTATTGTGTGGGCTAATATGTTGTCCGTCTTCAGGATGGCTCCACCAAGTCGTCAAAACCCAGGGCGTGAGGACATGCCGCCACCACCTCCTCCTCCGGAGAATCCTCCGCCGCCGCCGCCTGCTCCTGCAGAGGCCTGGCAAGCGGTGATGGCTGCTACTAATGCAAACACCCAGATGCTGCTACAGTTGTTGCAAGAGAGAGCCAATCAGCAGCAAGGCAATTTCCAGCATGGTGGCAATTAGTTTGCGAGTCTGAGTGAGTTCATGTCGAATCAGCCAAAGACATTCACGTCATGTGATCAGCCATTTGATGCAGAAGATTGGATCCGTGATATGAACAAGCATTTTGAGTGTAGCAATGTGCGTCCGGAGGATTATGTCAAGTTTGCAACGTTCCAGTTGAAGGGGCAGGCTTCTATATGGTGACAACAGCTGAAGGACTCCAGAGGCGCTAGGGTGATTTCTTGGGATGAGTTATGTCGTGACTTCAGGTCCCACTACATCCCTTCCAGCTTTGTGGAGGAGATGCGTGAGAAGTTCACGCATTTGAAGCAGGGTGGCAATTCCGTGTACAAGTACAATGTTGAGTTCCACGAGCTGGCCCGTTACGCGCTGCAGGATATCCCGGATCAGAAGAGCAATATTTATTAGTTCAGAGGTGGCTTGAAAGAAGATTTGCAGTTATCTCTTGCCTTGCACGATCCTGAGGAGTTCGACAAGTTCTACAACCTTGCTCTGAGAGTAGAGGCAGCCTTGCTCAGGGTGGAGAATTCTAAGAAGCGCTTCAGAGATTCCAGCTCTTCCTCGACTCAGGTGGTTCAGAAGCAACAGAAGTTCTGGGTGTCTCCTCCTCCTCCTCGGCACTCGCAGCAGCTCAAGCACTCTGGTGGTCATGGTTCTTCCCACCCACCCAACCCTGTCTTCCAGCAGAGATACCAACATCAGAAGAAAGGGCCTCCTCAGACTCAGTACTGGCAGCCAGCACAGGTGACTTGTCACAAGTGTGGGCAGAAGGGTCACTATGCCAACAAGTGTACTTCTCAGCTCCGTCTGCCGCTTCCTCCTCCAGGCAAACCTCCAAGCAACGCTCTTATCAAGTTCAACCCCAGATCAGCTCGAGTCAACATGGTGAATGCAGCTGAGGTAGAAAACTCGTCAGATGTGATCATGGGTAACCTCCTTGTCAATGATATTCCTGCTAGAGTGTTATTTTATTCTGGTGCTTCTCATTCGTTCATGTCTAGACCATTTGCATGGAATCATGATTTCATTTCTAAGACCTTGGACAAACCTTTTCGTGTGGTTTCCCTAATGTGGTCATTCTGGATGTTTCTGTCAAGATGGGCGCTTATGCTTTTCTGGCATCTCCTATTGTCTTGGACAATTCCGACATCGACTTGATACTTGGTATGGACTGGCTGGCCATGAACAAGGCGTCAATTCATTGTGAAGCCAAAGAAGTGAAGCTTACCCACTCTTCGAAGGACGTGATTATATTTGCAGCGCGGGATGATACAATCTGCGTGTTCTCTTTGAATGAAAAGGGTGAGATCAATCCTATTTCGCAAGTCCGAGTGGTCTGCGAATATGAAGATGTGTTTCCTGAAGAGCTGCCAGGCATGCCTCCGCACAGAGAAGTTGAGTTTGTGATTGAGCTAGAGCCAGGCACAGAGCCCGTGTGCAAACGGCTATACAAGCTTTGTCCAGAAGAATTGAAGGAACTTAAGAGGCAACTCGATGAGCAGGAGCGTTTGGGTTTGATCAAACCGAGCTTGTCTCCGTGGGGCTATGGTGTTCTGTTTGTTAAGAAGAAGGATGGCACGGACCGGCTATGTGTCGATTACAGTCCATTGAATAAGAAGACAATCAGGAACGAATATCCACTTCCGAACATAACTGAGTTGTTTGAACAACTAAAAGGTGCTAAGGTCTTCTCCAAGCTTGATCTCTGTATGGGCTATCATCAAATTCGCATTCGCGAGGAAGATATTCCGAAGACTGCCTTCAGGACTAGTTTTGGCTCGTATGAGTATACGGTCATGTCTTTTGGTCTGGAAAATGCTCCTCCGACATTCTGTCGATTGATGAACTACATATTCTCTCCGTTCAAGAATGACTTTGTCTTGCTCTATCTCGAGGACATTCTGGTCTTTTCTGAAACTGAGGAAGAACATGAAGAACATCTCAGATTAGTGCTTGATAAGCTGAGAGAGTACAAGCTGTATGCCAAGTTTTCCAAGTGTGAGTTATGGCTGAAAGAAGTGGTTTATCTTGGGCACATTATCTCTGCTGAGGGCATTAAAGTTGATCCGTCCAAAGTTCAGGCCATTGTTGAATGGGAGCCTCCGCAGAATGTGAAGCAGCTTCGAAGCTTTCTCGGGCTTGCTGGATATTGCAGAAGGTTCGTTGAGAACTTCTCAAAGATCGCCAAGCCGCTCTCAAGTCTTCTTCAGAAGGGTGTTACGTATGCTTGGTCTCCAGAGTGTGAGTTGGCCTTCGACACACTCAAAGAGAAGCTTACCTCCACTCCAGTCTTGGTTCCTCCGGATGATTCCAAGCCTTACCAGGTATTCTGCGACGCTTCTCTCCAAGGTCTTGGTGCAGTCCTGATGCAAGATAAGAAGGTGGTTGCTTATACCTCCACGCAGTTGAAGCCAGCGGAGAAGAACTATCATGTGCATGATCTCGAGCTAGCAGCTGTGGTACACGCTCTGATGACTTGGAGACACCTTCGTTGGAACGTAAGGTTGAAGTTTTCACCGATCACAAGAGTCTCAAGTACATCTTCACTCAGCCTAACTTGAATCTTTGGCAAACACGTTGGGTGGAAATGCTCCAGGATTTTAATCCGAGTGTGGAGTACACGCTAGGCAAAGCTAATGTCGTGGCGGATGCTTTGAGCAGGAATGCATATTGCAACAGTCTAATTCTGCAACCTCTCCAGCCTGGTCTTTGTGAGTCTTTCAGGAAGCTCAACCTTCAGCTAGTACCTCAGGGATTTCTTGCAAACCTTCAGATCTCTCCTACCTTGGAAGATCAGGTCCGAGAAGCACAACTTCTTGACGCTATGGTGAAGAAGGTCAAGATTAGCGTGGGAAAGAGTCTTCCCAAGTATAAGTGCTTCACTGCTGATGCCAGGGACACGTTGTACTTCGAGGATCGTCTTGTCGTCCCGAAAGGTGATCTCAGGAAGGTAATCATGGAGGAAGCTCATAACTCTCTGCTCTCTATTCATCCTGGAAGCTCCAAAATGTACCACGACTTGAAACAAACCTTCTGGTGGACTCGTATGAAGCGTGAGATTGCTCAGTTCGTAAATGAATGTGATGTTTGTCGAAGGGTGAAAGCATAGCATCAACGTCCAGCAGGTCTTTTGCATCCATTGCCCATTTCCGAGTGGAAGTTCGATCACATTGAGATGGATATCATCACCGGGTTTCCGAAGTCCAAGAAGGGTAATGATGCCATCTTCGTCGTCATCGACAAGTTGAGTAAAGTGGCTCATTTTCTTCCAGTCAAGGAGTCCATTTCAGCAGTTCAGCTGGCAGAGTTGTACACCTCCAGGATTGTCTCTTTGCATGGCGTGCCTATGATGATCTCTTCGGATCGCGGAAGTATCTTCACTTCCAAGTTCCGGGACTCCTTTCAGTCTACTATGGGCACCAAGATCCGCTTCAGCACAACGTTCCATCCTCATACTAGTGGTCAAGTGGCGAGTGTGAATCAAGTTCTTGAGAATATGCTGAGAGCCTGTGTTATCTCTTTTGGCATGAAGTGGGAATATTTTCTGCCTTTTGCGAAGTTCTCGTATAACAACAGTTATCAAGCTAGTTCTGGCAAGGCTCCATTTGAAATTCTCTATGGCAGGAAGTGTCGTACCCCGCTCAACTGGTCCGAGACCGGCGAGCGTCAGATCCTTGCGAATGATTTGATAGAAGAAGCTGAGGAGATGTGTCGAGTCATTCGCGCAACCTCAGAGCAGCTCAGTCCCATCAGAAGAGCTATTATGATAGCAAGCACCGTGACATGTCTTATGAGCTTGATGACTTCGTCTATCTCAAGGTGTCGCCTATGAAGAGTATGCAGCGCTTTGGCATCAAAGGCAAGCTTGCGCCTCGTTTTGTTGGTCTGTTCAGGGTGGTTGGCAAGAGAGGCGACCTTGCGTACCAGCTCGAGCTTCCGTCAACCTTTGCAAATGTCCATGATGTGTTCCATGTTTCTCAGTTTCGGAGGTGTTTCAAGACCCCCAAGCGCACTGTTCATCTTCAAGACATCGACCTTCAGCCTGACCTTTCTTATCGTGAGCATCCAGTTGTGGTTCTCGAGGCGACTGAGCGTATGACCCGCAACAAGACCGTCAAATTTCTCAAAGTGCAGTGGTCACACCATTCCGATAAAGAGGCTACTTGGGAACGCGAGGATCACCTCCGTTCCGAATTTCCCGATTTCTTTCAGTCTTAGATCTCGAGGAAAAGATCTTCTTTGTAGTGTGGGAGAGTTTGTAATACCCCAAGTGTGTATTTGCCATAATTGGAACCTATCTTATGTGGGTCCACCTTGTCACGAACATATTTGATCTTAATGCATGTATGATTTCATGTGGCACTTGACCTTCTTTGGTTGTGTGGCTATATTTTTTTTGCTTGTCTTGTCATTGTGATTGAGTTGATGTGGGGTTGGCCTTGTGATCACATGTGATGATGGTGTGTGGAGTGTAGGAGTGGTTGCTATGTATTTTCAAAGCTTGTTGCAATTCAAACCCTTCTCTCTTTTATTACACAAGTGCAATTTCAAGTTGTTCCTAACCTAGATTTAAAATGTTCAGGGTTTAGGAAATATTGTGGGCATAATAGTGTGCTAGATTGGTGAATTGTTTTGGGTGCTAAAGGTGCATGAATAAACACAAAACAACCACTAATATGCTGTTTTGTATTTATTTTATATGGCCCAAAAGTCCTTTTAGTATTTTATTTAATTAGCTTACTATTTTTCAGGCCCAGGAACAATTTTGCTTTTATTTTATCTTCTTTGGTTTTCTTTGTGGTCTTTTCCTTTTCTCTGTGATTTTATTTAATAGGAAATTACACGGAGTGGCCTTTTCCTTTTAAGTAACGCTCTGGCGGGCTTCCTCCCACCAGAGAGGCCCATCTCTCCTCTGTAGCGCAGCGGCAACCCGTTCTCGCGTCCCTCTTCCTCCTCGAGACGACGTCATGGTGTACGACGGCTTATCCTCCTCCCGATCCTCCATCCTGTCGATCCAGTGGTCAAGCTCCTCCCCCGAGGCGCTATAAAGCCGCAGGAAGCTCCTCCTCCTTCCTAGGTTTCCTCTCCCTCCTCAAGTGCGCCGCCACCTCCTCTCTTCTTCTTCCTTCTCCTCTGGTAAGTTCCGTAGGTAGCCAGAGCAGCCCCTCTTCGTCGATCATTGCCCTCGTCGTCGTTCTTCACCGGCGACCATGTCCAGGGGCTCAGGGTTGGTGCCTGCGCCCCATTTTTTCCTTCGGTGAGGTCGAGGTGCCTCCTCACCGACGGCAGGTACGATGTGTGCGCCGCGGACCCGAAGCCCCCTCGTTGTGCTTCCAGGAGCGCCTCGCCATCGATCTGCTTCCTCTTCGCCGCCGGGCTGCTTCCTCTCCGTCGCCTCTTCCTCCATTCAGTCCTCCCCTTCGTTCCCCAAGGTTAGGAGCGTTCCCCCTTCCTTCTTCCTCCTTCCTTCGGCCTAGATCCGCCGTAGTTCTCGTCGTACTTCTCTGCTCGTAGCAGATCGGCAGTAGTGCATGCCATGTTGTTGTTCCTGTATGTGCAGTAGCAGAAGATTGTGTAGTAGCGTGTAGACGTGGTGCAATAGCACGCGCAACACTAGCAGGGTGGTAGAACTCATGTCGTGGCGCAGCAGCAGCAATAGCCCCGGCGGTCTCCCTGTCGCCGGTGCTCCCGTGTAGGAAGATGGGCAGTAGCAGTAGTTTCCCTGTTGTGGTGTCCCTCCCTGTTAGTCGTTCGTGTCATAGCGCAGTGGTTCGAGTGGGTGTGTTGTATGTTGGAGATACAGGGTTCGATCCCCACCGAAGCACCCCCCTTTTGATTGTATTTGTGGCACAGTTTCTGCAGTAGCGCAGTAGTAATCCTGCTAGGCATCACCTCTCTGTCGAGCCCATGGGCAGTAGCAGAGTGGTGCCCTGTCTGTTGTTGGATCAGCAGGTCCAGGGTTCGACTCCCCTCAAACCCCCTTTTTATTGCTCTTGTTTTTGCACAGTAGATGTAGGAGATGCTTTGTATTGCTAGAACCCCTCTGTTTTGTCGAAGCCATGACAGTAGCAGGGTGGAGTTGGCTCTGTGCTTGATTCCAGGAGGCCCTGGGTTCGAATCCCAGGCCTGCCACTTATTTTTTTTGCCTTCTTTCCTATTTATTTTTCTTTCCATATTTGCTACTTCTTGTGCCTAAATAATAGGCATAAAAAGGAGAGCATTTATTTTGTTCCTCCCTGCAAATGCATTGGAGTTGTGGGTCTTATATGTGTGTATGTGGCTTAAGTGATGTGTGTGTATGTGTTCTTGCTAGTATGTGTTGGTGGTGTAATTGCAGCTAGCTTGTGTGCATAGGAGTTGTGAGTGATGATGATGGTGTAGGAATGAAGATATGTGTGTAAGTGGTGCACACAATATATGACTTGTGGTTATGTGGTACTTAGTAGGAGTGTATGTATGTGATGCTCCATGTTTAGTTGCATAGTAGTTTTTCCTTCATGTTATTCTTGGCATTAAGTGCTTGTGATGAGGTTGTTGTGATTACATGTGTGTGGTGAAAATATCCCCATTTGCAACACTTGTGCACCTCCTCGTGTTCATATGAGGGAGGGCATGATGTGTGTGTGTGTGTGATCTAGTGAAAGTAGTGCTTGTGATGTTGTTGTGCATGACACAAACATGGGGTTCAAACCCTCATGTCACTATTGTCTTTGTGCACATGAGCATAACTATGTAGTAGTTGTTTTAGTGATAGTCACATGAAATGTTGCACTATTCACTATACATGATTTGGAGTAGCTTCTTCCTTCTTAATTTGTGATCACTTGTTCCAAGTAAGTGCCCACATATTATATATATTTTGGGGTAGAATCTCCCAAGGAACCCATTGGTGAACTCAGTTTTGCCATTGGAACATTTTCTGGAGATGACATATTTCATTTTCTTCTATGTTTAGAGCTTGGTTCCATGTGATTTGTTGAGCACAAAGGATTGCTTCTTGGTTGTGCTAGTAGAGGGTGACCCCCTCTACCTCATGTTGGTTTCCTCTCATGATTAGGATTCCATATGTGCAAGTTATGCCCACTCAAAGTAGGCATGTGTCTGAAATTCCAGATTAGTGAAAATCTGAGATGTTCACTAAGTCTGAGAATCTGTTTATAATTTCTTCTCCTGTAGATGAGGTTGTGTAGGTCAATGTGTTGTGATCTAGACTTAGCATTCAACCGGAAAGTTGGACCTGATATTTTTGTCTAGCTCCGTGTAAAATTTCATGTCATTTGGAGTCCTGTAGATATTGCATTGGCTGCTGTCAAAATGCTTCAGAGCATAGACAGAAAGTGAGAATCTGGAATTTTCACTAAGTCCGTGAAAACTGATGTTTTTGGGCAAGTTTACAGCCTTGTATCTTTCTGTGTTTAATTCCTTTGTGTGTGATTCTTGCTTGTGCTTGTAGTATTCTTGGTTAGCTACAACCACATATATTATTTTCCATATTTGGGTGGCTATAGGTGCTTTGCATGTAGCTCACAAAGTGCTATGATGCAGTTTATGGCAGATTGTGTAGTTTTGTCATTTTGATGTTTGAGTGTGCTTAGTTGATGATGTGGTGTTATTCGTTGCTCCACCCCATCCATGTTGGTTTGTTTTATGTATTAGCAACCTGGAAATACCAGAGTTGTGCCAATTGAGTGTATGGTGATGATTTTGTCACGTAGGGCTTCATATCTTGTTTCGTTGATTCCCGTTGATCCGTAGCTCCGATTGTAATGTTCTTTATATGGTTTTGCATCGTTTTCTCGAGACGCATCTGATCATGTCATTGTCATGCATGTAAAAATAGCTTAGGATGCAGTTCTGTCCAGGAACATGTATTTACTCCTTATGCTTGTGCTAGTGATAGAAATAGTGGTGCATGCTCATATTCATCTCATGCATGATGTGCTTGTTGCATCTTGAGGTGCTGTTGTTCATTGGATGTTATTCTTATGTTGGGTAGCACTGGGATCGGAGAACGAGTACGTGGATTCAGGAGAGTACGTGCAGGACGAACAAGAACCATTCCAAGCTGAGGATATCACAGGCAAGATGATAGACTTGTCCGGTAGGACCCAACATTTGTGTTAATTTGCTAATCACTTCATAATAATCTGCATAGGGAATAGCTACCCCAAGGAGTTTAATCAACAAGCCGGGCCAGTGCTCCTCATGAGTGTTGGTCCAAACTGGGCACTGCTCGGGGCCAACTCAGGGCAACTTGAGTGATTTCTATCAGGCCATCGTGCGCGTAGCTCATCTGTCATGTCCTGAGACTGAGATACGCGGCTCTTATCAGGATCGTCGACACATCGGGAGGTCCTGCTAGTCTTGTCTTACCTTAGCGATATATCTTGCGTACAGGAATCCCGGTGAAGCTTTGGTTCTCCCGAGAGTTGAGGTTTTCCTCTTAAGGAATCCGACGAGATCACGAGATTCGTGATAGAGGATTACTTTGCGGCCTGTGTACGTTTGTGATGGACTAGTTGGAGCACCCCTTCTGGGTTTAATCTTTTGGAAAGTCGTGCCCGCGGTTATGTGGCAACTTGGAATATTTTGTTAACATCCGGTATTAGATAACTTAAACAAAAGCTAATAAAATTGCCAACCGTGTGCGTAACCGTGACTGTCCCCTCGAAGATCTCTCTTCGATCGGGAACACGGTGGGGTTATGATTGACGTAGGTAGGTGTTCAGGATCACTTAGTGATCAAGTATTCTCGACCGCTAGTATAGATCTCCTTCATAAATGTTCTACGTAAGTTAGCCACCATATCAAGCTTAGGATGTTGCAACCTTAAACACTCCACCTGTCCAACCTAATAACTTGACTAGTTCTGGCACCAAGGTCTTAAATTGCTGAGTCCCCGTGGCTCACAGATTCCTTCACAACACCAACAGGTTCATGTACCCCAGAGACAGGTGTTCCCGACGGCACGCAGCTGGCGTGGCAGTACGATGAGGAGAACGACCGCCTGTACGTGAACTATCCAGAAGATTGAGGCATGGTCGTGATCATGGGCCAGCAGGCAGGGTAGCATAACCATTTCCCTTGTTTTGTAGTTCGTAGCGGAACTACTTTGATTGTATGCGTGATGTACTCTGATTTATTTATGAGAAGACAATTGAACCCCTGATTGTTTATCTGTTATTATTATGCATGTGCTGTGATACCTTGTTTGCGAGACGCTTAGATGCACTCCTTTCCAATTCGGGGCCTCGATCCCCAGATCGGAAAGGACCACATCTTAGTCGTTACAAGTAATTTGTCTTTTACTCCAGTGGGGGCACGCTTAGTGAACCCACTAGGTGTAGTCCGTGAGACTGCTGTTGAATGCTTGCATCAACAGGAGTCTGTAGTTGAGAGGTATGCTCTATTTTTGACTTAGCCAGGGCAGACTTGGTCGAGTGTTTTTATATCCAGTGGGGGCACTCTGAGTGCACCCACTCGGTGTAGTCCCCGAGAAAGTTGTCGAGTGCTTGCCTTCACAAGGGTCTATTTGAGAATTAGTAGATGTTTTACTCTGGCCAAACAGGTCTAACTGAGTAGTTTTTATCTAGTGGGGGCACGCTAAGTGCACCCACTAGGTGTAGTCCGTGAGACTAGTGTTGATCGTTTACAAAGGACAATACTCTTAAGAACGTGGGGGGGGGTGTGGCGGGCCGCTAATTGGTCGAATGAATTGTATTTCTCCACTCGGAAGTAGAAAAATATTTGTGTTGAGTGAAACATATTTTTCCATTCGGAAGTAGAGAAAAGTTGTCGACTGAAATAATATTGTTGATGTTTTCCAGAAGGCTTGCGAGATTGAGTCGCAATATACCCAGATGGAATCTGAGAAGAACCAGCTGCAGCTGGAGTATGATGCTATGGAAAAGGTGCTGGAAGACAAGGATCTAGCACTACTGGAAAACAATTTTTTGCCATCTGCCAAATCTTTGCCGTCTGCTAGCTGATGGCAATGAGTGTCTTTGCCGTCAGCTCCCAGAAAGCATATGGCAAAGAACTGGCTGATGGCAAAGAAGGTCTTTGCCAGCAGTCAATTCTTTGCCATCTGCCGCAGACGGCAAAGAAGGGGACATCAGACGACAAAGAAGCTCATCTGGCCGGGGGAACCTTAGGTCAAACTACTCCCTTCTTTGTCGTCTGCTGGCTGACGGCAAAGATGCCACAGGCAGACGACAAAGAGTATAGACCCCTTTGCCGTCCGCCAGCAGACGGCAAAGGTCCTGAATCTAGTAACGGCTGTCCCGCCCCCACCCCGGCCCTCTCTCTCTCAAACGGCCACTCTCTCTCTCTCTCTCCTCCCCCGACGCCCAACACCGCCACCACCGTCGCCCGGCCACCCCCGGCGCCCCCGGCGCTGCCTCGGTGCCCCACAACCCCCCGGCGCCCGTGGTGCCGCCCCCGAAGCCCCACCGCCGGCGCCGCTGGTGCCCCTGGTGCCGCCCCCGCAGCCCCACCGCCGGCGCCGCCCACGCACTCCCCCGCAGGCCCTGGCGCCGCCCCCGCAGCCCCAACACTGCCGGTAAGCCCCCACCCCCACCCCCTTGTTATTTAGTTATTTGGAGGAAGAAGAAGAGGAGGAGGAGGAGGAGAAGAGGAGAAGAAGAAGAGGAGTAGGAGTAGGAGGAGGAGAAGAAAAAGAAGAAGAGGAGAAGAAAAAAAATAAGAAGGAGAAGAAGAAGAAGAAGAAAAGAAAAAAATAAGAAGGAGAAGAAGTAAAGAAGAAGAGAATAAGAAAAAAATAAGAAGGAGAAGAAGAGAAAAAACAAGAAGAAGTTGATTTTTTATTTTTTGGTATTTAGTTTTTTGGAATTAGATTATAACTACCGACATGATTTTTTATTGTTGTTGTAGTAGTTGTTCTTGTTATTGTAGTTGTTGTAGTTGTTGTTGTTATTGCAGTTGTTGTGGCATATGTAGTTTAGTTGGTAGGTTAGTTAATTAGTAGTTTTAGTGGTAGTTTAGTTAGTTGGTAGATTTAGTTAGTTAATTAGTAGATTTAGTAGGTAGTTTAGTGGTAGATTTTGTTTTGTTAATTAGTGGTAGCTAGATTCTTTTTTAGTTACTTAGTGGTAGATTCTGTTTTCGTTATTTTTTTGCTGTTTAGTGCTATATAGGTTTGGCGATAGGTTTAGTTAGCTTGGTTAGTTAGGTTAGTTAGTTAGTTAGCTTAATAGAAATAATAGGAAGAAGAAGAAGAGGAGGAGGAGGAGAAGAGGAGAAGAGGAGGAGGAGAAGAAGAAGAGGAGGAGGAGGAGGAGGAGAAGACAAAAATAAGAAGGAGAAGAAGAAAAGAAGAAGAAAAGAAGAAGAGAAGAAGAAGAGAAGAAGAGAAGAAGAATACCTTCTCCTCCTTCTCCTTCTTCTCCTCCTTCTTCTCCTCTTCCTCCTTCTCCTTCTTCTTGATTTCTTCTTCTTCTTCTCCTCCTCCTCTTTCTTCTCCTTCTGAAGCTGATGAGCTGAAGCTTACGGACTTTGACAGGTTGATGACAGAAAATGAAAAAATGAATAAGAAAGAGATGAGTGGGCAAAGAAGCTTAACTCTATGGGAAATGCCATAAAAAGTTTTGTAAAAGATTTCCTGGCGAAGATGCCTGTGTCCCTCATTGGTATGTTCTTTTTGTCGAGTGAATCTTTACACTTTTTGCCGAATGAAATGCGGCTCATGCTTCGTTTTTCTTCTTCCACAGAATTCTGTTCGGACTTCGAGAAAGAGACCTTCAAGGTGGAGCCATACTTTGACCCCATCAAGTTTCCTGTTCCTGATGACTTGGATGTAAATATGTTTCGCCTCAATTGCCGCCTCGTGAAAGTTCAAGGATATCTCACTCGGCTGTGAGCTGCTATGGGGGGGATCGACAAAGAACTGTGGCCTGAAGACACGTTCCTCGTCGACTTGGAAGCTATGATGGACCGCTTGGGTCGAGTTCCTGAGAGAGTCCAAGCGTGGAAGAAATCCGCTACTCGGTGCGGAGCTGATGTTACTCTTTCACCCGTCAGGGTCCACTATAAGGAGGCGAGAGAAGACAAACTGAAAATGCTCCAAGTAGCGAACACCAAGAAGCTCCAGTTCGAGGATTTCATGGAGACCTTCATCAGCGCTGTGACTTGTATTGTTGATGGAATCGATCCCGATACTTTTGTCGAACTAGCAAGTCCCGAAGGTCCTTGAGGATAAAACTGTTGTTATTCCCAAAAACTTTAAATTTGCCTCGGTATGCCGAGTGGCTGATGTATCGTGGAACTTCGTTCAGGTGTTGAGCCCGAGTACTTTTTGGCTGCGCGGATAACTTTGATCCGTGTTGAGCTCTTTTGAATTTATCTGCTTTCGATATTTGCAAGATTTGCTTGGTTTCCTTCGAGTGAATAGATTGCTATTCATTCGGAAAAAAGTTTTTTGACTTAGGCGATTTGGTCGCAACTAAGTTTCCGAGTGTGAAATCTTCTTTCCACTCGGGCTATGTTTTTACTTAGGCAACTCGTGTTCAGCTAAGCCCCCGAGTGTGAGAATTTTTCTTCACTCAGAGTATGTTTTGTACTTAATTAGGCAAAGACTGGTTCGGAGCTAAGCGTCCGAGTGAATATTTTTATCCACTCGGAAGAGTTTGTTAACTTAGGCGAATCTTGTTCGCAGCTAAGCCCCTGAGTGTGAGGATCGCTCTTCACTCGGAGTACATTTTGTCCTTAAGCGAAGACTGATTTGCAGCTAAGCCCCCGAGTGTGAGGATCGCTCTTCACTCGGAGTACATTTTGTACTTAGGCGAAGACTGGTTCGCAGCTAAGCGTCCGAGTGAATAGTTTTTATCCACTCGGAAAAGTTTGTTTACTTAGGCGAATCTTGTTCGTAGCTAAGCCCCCGAGTGTGAGGATTGCTCTGCACTCGGAGTATATTTTACACTTAGGCGAAGACTGGTTTGCAGCTAAGCGCCCAGGTGAATAGTTTTTATTCACTCGGAAGGGTTTTGTAACTTAGGTGAATCATGTTCGCAGCTAAGCCCCCGAGTGTGAGGATCGCTCTTCACTCGGAGTAAGATTCACACTTAGGTGAAGACTGGTTCGTAGCTAAGCGTTTGAGTGAATAGTTTTTATTCACTCAGAAGGGTTTTGTAACTTAGGCGAATCATGTTCGCAGCTAAGCCCCCGAGTGTGAGGATTGTTCTTCACTTGGAGTAGGTTTTGTACTTAGGCGAAGACTGGTTCACAGCTAAGCGTCCGAGTGAATATTTTTTATTCACTCAGAAGGGTTTTGTAACTTAGGCGAATCATGTTCGCAGCTAAGCCGTCGAGTGAAGGATCGCTCTTCACTCGGAGTAAGATTCGGACGTGTAGCCACTCGACCGGAATCGACAAAAGTTGATGAGGTTATTACTTTGACAAGCAACTTTATTCAGCAAACTTCATCTGTGACATCAAATAGACCAGTGATCAAGCATAAAAACGTTTGAGCAGATCCGCATTCCATGCATGCGGTTCATCAATCCTCTTGTAGAGATTATAAAGTCGATATGCTCCATTGTTTAACACCTTGGTGACGATGAAAGGCCCTTACCAAGCACGAGCTAGCTTATGAGGTCGTTGTTGATCCACTCTGAGTACCAGATTGCCTTCATGAAACGCCTGACTCCTCACATGCCTTGAATGAAAACGTCGTAGGTCCTGTTGATAAACTGGATCGAATCAGCGCCATCTCACGTTCTTCCTCCAAAAGATCCACTCCATCTTGATGTGCTTGCTCGGCTTCAGCTTCTGAATAGAGATCCACTCGAGGTGAACTGTGAAGCAAGTCACTCAGTAGAACGGATTGGGCTCCATCGACCAGGAAGAAAGGAGTTCGCCTAGTCGACCGGTTCGGTGTTGTCCTCAGACCCTAGAGAACATAAGGTAGTTCAGTCACCCAAGCACCTGCGGCATACTCAAGGTCTCGCATGAGTCGAGGCTTTAATCCTTGTAGGATAAGGCCATTCGCTGGCTCTGCCTGGCCGTTGGTTTGCGGATGGGCAACAGATGCATAATCCACTCGGGTCCCTTGGTTAGTGCAGAAACGTCTGAACTCGTCCGAGTCAAAGTTCGACCCATTGTCCGTGATGATGCTATGCGGGACTCCATACCGGAATGTAATTTCCTTCACAAACTTGATGGATGTGCGGGTATCCAGCTTCTTGATTGGTTAGCTTCAATCCATTTGGTGAACTTGTCGACTGCGACGAGCAAGTGTGTGAACCCACTCTGACCTGTCCGGGAAGGCCCGACCATAGCTAAGCCCCAGACATCAAACGGCCAAATGAGAGGGATCGTCTTCAGGGCAGATGCAGGTTTGTGAGACAAGTTGGAGTAGAACTGACAACCTTCACAACGGTCGACGAGATCTTTGGCCATTTCATTCGCGCGTGGCCAGAAGATTCCAGATCGGTACGCTTTGGCAACAATGGTCTGAGAGGACGCATGATGGCCACATGCCCGCGAGTGGATTTCTTCCAGAGTCAGTTGCCCCTCCTCAGGGGAGATGCATCGTTGAGCTACACCGGTCACGCTCTCTCTGTAGAGCTGATCACCCATTACTGTGAAGGCCTTTGACCTGCACACAATCTGTCGGGCTTCGTCTTCGTCCTCTAGCAGCTCTCGCCTTAAGATGTATGCAATGTACGACATTGTCCAGTCGGGGGTGATTACCAGAATCTCCATGATTAGATCGACGACTGCTCGAACATCAACTTCAATCAGATCAGAAGTACTCGTTGGTTGTGGGGGCTCTTCAGTGAAAGGATCTTCTTGCACAGACGGAGTGTGCAAGTGCTCCAAACATACATTGTTGGGTATAGGCTTTCGAGTAGATCCGATCTTAGCCAATTCATCAGCTGCCTAGTTCTTAAGTTGGGGTACATGATGAAGTTCTAAGCCTTCAAACTTCTTCTCCAGCTTCCACACTGCATTGCAGTATCCTGTCTTAGCGGGGTTCCTGACGTCCCACTCCTTCATCACCTGATTGACCACCAAGTCTGAATCGCCGTAGACCATCAGGCGTCGGACGCCGAGTGAGATGGCCATACGCAATCCGTAAAGGAGAGGTTCATACTCAGCTTCATTGTTGGATGAGTCAAAGTGAATCTGAAGGACATAGTTAAGCTTGTCACCTTTTGGAGATACCAGTACTATAGCAGCACCAGACCCATTTAGTTTTGGATCCATCGAAGAACATAGTCCAGTGCGCCGAGTGAATCTGAGCTGGCTGTTGTTGTTCCACCCACTCGGCCAGAAAATCAGCAAGGGCCTGAGACTTGATGGCTTTCTTTGCTTCAAACTTCATATCCAAATACAACAACTCCATAGCCCTTTAGCCACTCGGCCTGTTGTATCCCGATTGTCAAGGACCTCTGATAGCGGAGCATCATTGACGACTGATATGGAGTGATCTTGAAAGTAATGTGCCACTTTCTTTGTTGTCAAATATATTCCAAAAAGAAGCTTCTGGTAATGGGGATACCTTTGCTTCGAAGGAGTCGATACTTCTAAAATATAATAGACTAGACGTTGAACCTTGTAGGCTTTACCTTCTTCTTCTCTCTCGACAGTCAGGACTGTACTGATGACTTGATTGGTGGCTGTGATGTATAGGAGCGGTGGTTCTTTGTTGTGCGGAGCAGCAAGCACCGGCTGGGTGGAAAGCAGAGCTTTGAGCTCTACAAACGCTACTTCTGCTTCATCATTCCACTCGAATACATCTGACTTCTTCACCAGTCGGTACAAAGGCAGTGCCTTCTCACCGTGACAAGATATAAACCGACTCAATGCTGCTAGACATCGTGTAAGTTTCTGTACATCATGCACTCGCATGGGGCTCTACATTCGGTTGATGGCGCTGATCTTCTCGGGGTTAACGTCGATCCCTCGCTCATAAACGAGCAAACTGAGTAACTTGCCACGAGGAATGCCAAAAGCGCACTTAGCTGGATTTAGCTTGATGTCGTACTTCCTCAAATTAGCAAATGTTTCTACCAAGTCAGTCAGCAGGTCAGAAACTTTGCGTGACTTGACAACAATATAATCCATATACACTTCAATATTCCGACCGATCTGGTTGAGAAGACACTTCTCGATCAGGCACATGAAGGTTGCACCAGTATTCTTCAGACCAAAAGGCATAGTGATGTAACAGTAACACCCGAAAGGGGTGATGAAGGTTGTTTTTATTTCATCTGGGCCAAATAGACGGATCTGATGGTAACCAAAGTAAGCATCCAAAAAAGACAAATGCTCGCATCCCGCAGTTGAATCGACAATCTGATCAATGCGGGGGAGTGGAAAGTGGTCTTTCGGATATACCTTATTAACATTCTTGAAGTCGATACACATGTGAAGGGATTTGTCTTTCTTGGGGGCCATGACAACATTCGAGAGCCACTTAGAGTGGTAAATCTCATGAATGAATTTGGCCTCCAAGTGTCGCGCCACCTCCTCGCCGATTGCTTTCCTCTTCTCTAATGTAGATCTTCGCAAGCGCTCCCTGACTGGCTTCGCCTTTGGATCCACTCGCAAATGGTGCTCAGACAGCTCCCTGGGTACACCCGACAGGTCAGCAGGCTTCCATGCAAAGATGTCCCAGTTCTCACGGAGGAACTGTATGAGCTCGACCTCCTATTTGTTGTTGAGTGTCATGGATATGTTGGTTAGAGTGGCATTGGGATCAGTCGGATGGATGCTCACTGGCTTGACCTCTCCTGTCGACTGAAAAGCGAACTCAGAAGCAGGCTTCTTGGAGCACATTAGGTCAGCTGGATCGACAGTCCTCCGATATTCTTCCAACTCTACCACGGCCATCTGCTGATCTGCAATCTTTGAACCTTGTTGCAAACACTCTTCAGCTCTCTACCGATTGACGAAAAACAGTGATGATCCCTTTAGGGCCGGGCATCTTCATCTTCAAGTACAGGTAACATGGTCGGTCCATGAAACGTGCATAAGCAGGACGACCCAGAATAGCATGATATGCACTCTGGAAGTCCACCACCTTAAATGTCAGCTTCTCTTTGCGGAAAGTTCTATCAGAGCCGAAAACAACATCCAGCCTGATTTGGCCGAGTGACTTGGCCTTCTTTCCTGGGATGACTCCATGAAAGGACATGGAGCTCTCGCTGAGTCTGGACATCGGAATGCCCATCCCCTTGAGAGTTTCTGCATATAGGATATTGAGCCCACTCCCTCCATCCATCAAGACTTTGCGAAGCCGAACACCTTCGAGAACTGGGTCGACCACCAGCGCTTGGCGGCCCGGAGTCGGAACAACCGCCGGATGGTCCGACAGATCGAACGTAATAGGAGTCTCTGACCACTTCAGGTATGTCCGGGTGGTAGGTAATGCCATGTTGACCTCCGTGTTGATGACTTTCAGTCCACTTTTGCTCTCTACGTCAGCAAAAATCATCAGAGTTGCATTGACCTTGGGGAAGTCATCTTTCTGTTCATTACCTTCTTCTTCAGGTTCTTTTCCACCCAACTGGTCCTTGAACTCTTGAACCAAGAGTCGGCACTGTCGAGTGGTATGCTTTGGCAATATCAGGTTCCTTCATCATCTTTCTTCGTGTGAAAAACGCACAACTGGTCCAAAACATCCGACTGCATCTTGGACTTCTTTGGGGGAAATGGTGCCTTGGACTTTCCCTTGAATTTTCCTGCCGCCAGAGTGGCTGCTTCTGCTGGGGTTGCATTCTCAACCTTCTGCGTCTGCTTCCAATTGGAATTAGCATCGGTGTGGTCGACTGCTTTACCCTTGCCGCTACGGAGGCGGTCTTCTTGTTCCCCGTTTGCATAACGGGTGCCTATCTCCATCATTTTACTCATTGCCATGTCGCCTGAGCGACCAAACTTCAAATACAGCCCTCGATACCTGACACCTGCCTTGAAGGCATAGACTGCTTGGTGCTCGGTAACATTCTCTACTTTGTGATGAAGAGTGGTCCAGGGATGGATGTAATCGTGAAAGGACTCACTCGCCTTCTGCATGCAATGTTGTAACTTTGAAAGGCCGGCACGACGCTTGCAAGTGCCCTCAAAGGTCTTGATGAACACTCGGGCCAGATCCGTCCAACAATATATACTTGATGGCGCCACCTGATTCAGCCATGCACGGGCCGAACCATCCAGGATCAGGGGCAAGTGCTTCATCGCAACATTCTCGTTGCCGCCGCCAATCTATACCGCAACTCGATAATCATCCAACCAAGTTTCAGGCTTGGACTCGCGTGTGAACTTACTGACTCCAGCCGCCAACCTAAAGTTGGGGGAAATATCAGCAGAGCGGATTGCCCTACTGAAACACTCAGGACCGGAAACTGCATTTCCACTTCCACTCGGTTGATCTCTGTAGAGACCATCTTTGTAGGCTCTGCCTCTGTCGATCCTTCTTTGTGCAAGTACATCTCTTGCATCAAATCCGGGGATCCGCTCATCACCGAATGGGCATCAGTCATCATAGTCCCGGGGCACATACAAGCCGCTCAGCGGAGGAGAATGCACTCGACGATGGTCATCGCGGTGATAACGAGGGGGAAAGTGGTTCCGACCCTGGTCTCGATGCTGATACTCTCGGTGCCCCCCCCGTCCCTGTGACGCTGGGGTGAACCTGGACTGTAATCCGATCAGACTGTTTCTGCCCTTGGCGAATTGCTGTGTAATCTATTTATCGACTGTGATACAACCGAATTGTATAGTTGTGTTGCTTAAAGCAAAGCGCGAATCTTCTCTAAGCCTCTGTCTGCCTCTGAATCTGAAGACTGGATTGAATATGTTATTTTGGCTGTTGCTGCGACATTGAGTACTGGAGTATGATATACCTCAGTATTGGCACGATGATCGCGTGAGAAGAGTTGTCGCTGACTGGAAGTTGGAGGGTGCCGACGACCGCATCCAGACGACGGTTCACCGACCTCATGGCCGCCGCGACCGAACCTGGGTGGGATCTCCGCGGATCCCACCGTGAAGACCTTTGCTGCTGGGTTGCAGCTCTCGCACTCAGAGGGAACGTCAGACTGATCTAACGCCGAGTGGATCGGGTCCTGAAGGGGTACTGCAGGCTCGATGGCTGCAACCTGAGGAGTCGACGGAGACGATGCCTGGCGAGCCACCGCGTGCTTCACCCATCGCGGAAGTCGAGAGCGACGGATCGCTTGCAATGACGAACAGCGGAGTGAAGAGCCGACACCGGAGTCGACGACTACAGAAGGAGTACGCCAATGGAGCTTGCACGGAAGTGCGTTGCTCCGTGGATGGGGAGCGCCTCGATGTCGAGTGGAGCTTCCTGAAGCCATGCCGAGTCGTTGGTGACGAAGATGAGGGCGCCGAAATGGATCTCACCACCCATGAACGAATCGCCACCGGAAGACATCACGAAGAGTAAAAAATGCAAACTTGTGGGAAGTCGCTTAGACGCCTGCCCCATGGTGGGCGCCAACTGTCGTGGGAGTAAAACTGATAGTAGAGGTGTAGGGTACGAATGGAGAGGGCAGAGTCCTAGCTACGACAAGATTGTACGCAAGATGTATGACTTCATGCCCCTCTCTTGGAGGTAATAGCCTTACGTCTCAGGTGCTCGGGAGCTCTTGAGGTGTGGATTGTGTAATACAGGGGGTGCTAACCCTTGTGCCAGAGGGGAGGGTGTCTTATATAGAGTGCACCACCTCTCATCAATACCTCAGCATCTAAGGGCTCGATCAATATGAGTTAAAGATATACGCTACTGATAACGTAAGTGGGTAATAAATGCTACTAAAGACCGTTGGCTGAACGTGTATCCGTTGGCTCTTGTGGGTGACTTCTGTCTTCAATGCCGACTGGAATATTTCCGAGTGTATACGTGTTGTCGAGTGGATGGAAATGTAATCCGAGTGTTTTCGTAACGAGTGACTTTTAAGTGCCATCTTCATCCAGTCGGAATCTTCTGTCTGACCCTTGGCCTAATAATGAGGTGCCCTTGGGTAGGACATTTAGGTCAGGCATGTGACCCTACCCCTAGGTACATATCCCCATCACCTTCTAAACCGTGATGGATGGAGTATCATTAGTAGGCCTCATCAAATAACACAAAATAAAGACTACTCCATCCGTCTCGGTGTATAAGTCATCTTGCGAAAACAAAATAATCCCAAAACACTTAGGCGCGGTGCATTAACTTTCACTTTGATTCTTGTTTTTGACATGAATAAAGGAATCAACCAATGAGAGACATGGGGCGTGTATGTTTTTAATTACTTGAGCTAACTAGCACGACTTGCAGTGGTCAATTCATTGCATGCAATGGTATTAATTAGCAAATTAGCATTGATTTCTCTCGTTTTTCTCTCCGTCTTGGTCACGATTCACAACCTAAGATGGCTTATACACGAGGACGGAGGAAGTAATTTATTCAACTTTTTACATCGTACCATATTTTTTCTCTTCAAGCACCTGCCTCCTTCAAAGGATCCCGCTTCCTCATGTGAACCTACTTTTCCCGAATCTGATCCTACATGGCATACGAGGCATCACCTTGAAGCTATGCATTGTACATGCCCTAATTAATTACTAGCTAAACGCATATGCATTGTCATGGAACAACAAAAAATATAGAAGTAGATACATTTATATCAAATACTTGGAGAAAACTAGTTCTTCCCAACAACAAGTATTTAGAAATAGAGGAAGTACTTCCTCGTTCCTAAATATAGGTCTTTTTAGAGATTTCACTAGGGGACTACATAGGGATATATACAGGCATAGTTTAAAGTGTAGATATACTCATTTTGCTTCGTATATAGTCTCCTAGTAAAATCTCTAAATAAACGTATATTTAAGGAATGGAGTAAGTATCATTGTCGCTTACAATATGTGGATAATAAAGTAATATCATCTTAGAGCGTGTTCTTATTGTCACCTTTGCTTTATCGTCAACTGATAACGACAACCGTGTTATCTCCGTTCACTTACAATGGATCTCTCTCTTTCCCTCTGTCTCTCCCTCTCTCTGTTTTCTACAGCACCGCTAACCGTGGACGTCGTATTTCTTGGTCGCATGGAGCACTCATGTCATCCCAAGTCGTTCTGGCCTCGCTCGTGCTTGCTTTCTGACCATATCTAGGTCCTCCTTGCACCCACCTTCTGTTTTTAGCCGCACTATCGTATCACGCTTGTTATTCATGATTATCAGCACCCCAATTGTGATAGATAGAATAATAGTGCTTAGTTACTAACATGAAATTTCCAAGCGCACAAGAAATAACTTATTCCTATATCTCCTCCATTGAGACCCAATAACTTAGTTTATGTTCTACTTTGTCGCGTGTCTTCTTTTCCTCCTTATCCATGCATGAATACAAAGTACTTTGTCGTGTGTCTTCTTTTCCTCCTCATCCCTCCAAGAATACAAAGTGTGTGTGCACCACTTATGATATTTGTTGAAATACATTGTATATGTTCAGTTTCTCACCACATAGGTATGGACACAAATATTTTCTTATGTTGCCGCTCTCTAGGCCACGATGTGTACTGGTTCTCCATCTTTACCCATGTCAAACTTCACAAACGACATGAAAATCTGTTGTGTGAGTAACAAATTAACACATGCATAGACATAGGATATATGCAAAATTGTGGAGAGACATGCATCATATCTTTCTATGTCAAATGTTCGGTCTAGATGTTGGATGGTCCCTTTATGTATTTTAGTCTTCTTTGATTGTTTCTGCATCAGCTCAAAATCTTATCACCGAGAGATTATTGTGCGGGTTGCTTAAGTGTGTAGATAAGCTTATATCAACTGAGAAGAAGAACACTCAAATTGAAACTTTGCATAACTGTATTGTTTAGATTGAGCATTACACACTTTTAATTTTTAGTGTGTGCTGCCTTAGTTTTGCATCTCTGGTAAATAGGGAACATCCATCGTTGTTGTTGACGTCCTAGAATGTTTACACGTTCGTCATGCTTTACCTGCTATGAATTGTTAACAAAGTGTCAAGTCAATACACATTTTTGCTGATTGCAATAACGACAACGACCAAATGACTGAACTGAGCAAGCACGTCCAGGTTCTTTTGGCATGGCAAGTGGCCTCTCAGCTAGAATCAATTGGAGGTGAAACAAAGAGCACCACCAGAAAAGTTGAAAGAAATTGCAAAAGCAGAACAACTTAGTATAATCCAAATGATCAAGCGAAAAGAATGCAAACAAACTCGTTGGATGTTGGTAGTAGTATCGATATCTTAGAGTTGTCAGTTTTGAAATTATGATAGAAATTGCTCCCTCTCTCTATTCCATACACCGGCCACCCTGCCCCATCACTAGTGCTGTCGTTGGCATGACGTGTATTGGAGGCTCAAAATCCTGCTTGCACGGTTGCACATGGGGCACTTCAAGCCATCCTAGGTGCATGCGTGATCTGGACCATCGCAGGCAAGTCGATCTTCAAGTTATGCCATTGTTCCTCGGTGATCGGTGATCTTCGATGGCCAACTATGTTGAATTTATGGGCTTCATGCGTATCCACATGTGCGGTCTTACGTTGTGGGGCGTTCTCTCTGGTGAGCTCCCCTGTCCGCCATGCCCTATTGCTCTCGTGGCTCCTACCCCGCGAGTGCTGCTTGTTCTGGCTGCTGATGCTTCCTAGGCTGATCAGGATGCATCCAAGGCTCTCAATGATGTTGTGGTCGATGCCTATGATCAACACGTATCAACTCATTCAGATGCTCTTTCTGTCTATAGTGACGATGTGTGTGCTTACACTCAGTGGTGCAATGATGATGCCCGGGCTGCTGTTGTTCTCATTGCGAGTGTTCTCCCTTAGTTTGCCTCACAGTTCATGGGTCTTGGCACTGTTGCAACAATGTGTTCTTATCTCTGTCAGCGCCATCAACCCTCTGCTGATGCTCTCTACTTATCTATGGTGTGTCAGGAGCACGCTCGTCAACAAGGTGACTCTTTTGTTGATGAGTTCTACACACAGAGTTCCGCCATCTGTCGCCATATTGAGCCTCTTCAAACAACTGTTTGTGGAGCTTGCCGTTGTTGCCAGACTATGCGGACCGACTTGGAGTTTCAGCGTGTACATGAGTTCTTAGCTCGCCTCCGCTCTGAGTTTGAGTCTCGGCGTGCTCACTTGCTTGCTCGTGGTTATGTTCCTATCACAGAGGTACTTGTTGAGCTTCATGATGAGGAGACCCACCTTCGTTCTGCCGAGTTGATTGCGGTTCCTTCTGTGTTGGCTATCCGAGCTCGTGTGCCATCTGCTCATCCCACTGCACCGCCGCTCCTGCCCACACTCAAAGGGGGGATGGGTCACCCTCCTTATGCTGAGAAGGGTCGGTCGCGCAGTGATACATTCTGTGGCTACTGCTCCAGGCCAGGTCACCTAGAGTCTGATTGTCGCCAGAAACAGCGAGACCAGAGGCGTTCTACCTCCAGTGAGAGTCCTGTGTGACAGCCTGAGACCGACACTCGAGAAGATTCCCCTTTTATTGCGTTGCCGTCGTGTTATTATTTTGTTTGTTGCGTTCATCATTGCATCATGCGCATCATCTGCATTGCATCGGCATCCCATTGCCGCCAGTTTTCAAAACTTGCATCTGTTCGTAGTTGTTGGTTCTCTCCGTTTTCGTCGTTGTCCGTTTTGAGACCAACCACGCACGCACGCGCCTCTGACATCGTTAACTCTATCGCCGGGTTGCAGTTTTCCCTCTCATCTCCGCCTAGCCCGTGTGCACAATGCATCGTCCTGCCCGCAACCTAGTCCAAAAACCCTCCCGGTACCCGTAACACACGGTCATAACCGTTGGGTCTGAATCAACCCCGTTATACCCAAAATCGTCATCGATTTTGCAGTTAGACCCCCTAACCTTTTATTTCCGGTTGTTTAATCTAATCGGAGAGCCTAAATGCTGTCCAAAGCAACCCTAGGTCAAACCCTGTGTATTTAAACATCTCAACCCTATATTTTAGGCAGCTTGTCCCATCCATCCCGTCGTCGTGTCGCCACCCACCTCGGAGTTCCCATCCATCCAACCGGATGCGCTAGCCCGGTCCAAAAAACCCTCCTCCTTCCTCCCGATCCAACACTCAAGCCACCACGGGTTCCGAGCCCCACCACAGCCCCAACCAGGAGCTCCTCCCATGGAGCAGCCGCCCCAGCCCGCCGCCGGCGACAAGCTTGCCGTCGCATCGCCCTTCGTCGGAGCCACCAAGACAACATTGTCGTTTGCAACCCCGAGCCAGTCGAGTCCCTCGCGCGAGCCTCTGACCATGCATCGCCGGTGCCGTGTGCGTGAGCCACACCCAATAGGCCTCGTGCAACTCGTTTACTGGAGCCCCGCGCCCAAGCCGCGTCCCCAGGCGAGTGCCCGCAACACTGTTCTCTCCTCCTCCCTCACTCTTTTTCTCATCTCTTCCTCTCTCTATTTCTCGCTGACAGGAACAAACGGCTTTGAGATGAATAGGAATCGGAGCTCACTGGTGAAGACTCGCGGGATCAAGGAGCTCCACCGTCCGGGGCCTCGTCTCTTGATGGGAACGGGTCCGATCGAGTCCCCAAGCCCAGATCCGTGCCTCCTCGAGTTCATCTCGGCCTTCCTCTGCAACTTTTGCCATGGCCGCTCGTCTGTGAACCCCGATGCGTGCAATCCCCCTATCTGAAACTATGTTGTTTTCTTAGATCCCTTCTGGTAAGCCTATGTTGTTTGGAGTGGGTACCATATCTTCCAATAGGGAGATTGCTAGCCGAGTTGGCTAGCGCAGCCAACTACCATGTTGGAGGTCTGTAGTTCGAGTCCCTTGAGGAATGCATTTCTTTTGGAATCAGTTACTTTTATTTTGCTTCACATCTGCACTGTGTTGTTTAGCTAGTTCTTATCAAATAAATGCTATATAATGTTAGTAACACCACCGTAGCCCACTGGCTAGCACCATCCGGGATTCAAATCCTAGGAAAACCATTTTGTTTTTATTTTGGGCAGATTCAAATGCCTTTTTTTGTAAAATTCATATAAATTTAACCATGCTCTGGATTAAAATGATTTCAACATGTAAGTTGCTTAGAATTTTCTGTAGTTTAACAATAATCAACTTCCACATGTATTTAAAGTGGTTAACATCCTTTTATTTTGTTTTGCACCAATGCCATGTTATAACGGTTTAAATCTTAGTTAAACAACCGTAGCTCAGAATTAAATAAATGAGATATGTATGTTGGTTAGGAAAAAGTGTAGAACAACATGGTGACATTTATTTTTCTGTTTAACAACATTTAATATTGTCGTGTACCTAAACGGGAGTGAACTAAGTTAATCAAATGTGGAGTTTCGTCAATATGCAACTCATTGCATATTGAGCTTCACTTAATGTGTAGTGTTTGATTGTTGTGAATTGCCTTGACGTGCCTTGCATAATTAAACTGGACATGCATCATATGTGTTGTGCATAATATGGTGCATTTTTGTGGTGTTACCATGTGTTGATTGTTGTTCCAGATTGTTTCTTCTCGATAGAGTTCCGGAAGCGTGTCAGAATGTGAGGATTCGTTCGGCTACGTTTGTTCGTCTGCTTTACGGAGTTGTTCTTCTTCCAAGCGGGATCTCAGGCAAGATGATCATTTCCCTAGATATCATTACTATCATTGCCATGCTAGTTGTCTCATTTCTTTCGGTATGTCTTGCTGCCTACCACGTGTTAAATATCAGCCTCCCAACATTGCCAGGAAAACCTTCAAGTTGTCTACAACCTAGCAAACCACTGATTGGCTATGTACCGCTTGCTTAACCATGTGTTAGTGTTGCTAGTTGAAGGTGCAGTTGCTTCCATGTGTTAACATGGGTTCCTTGTTATATCACCATATTAATTCTATTTAAATTAATGGACCTATATACTTGGTAAAAGCTGGAAGGCTTGACTTTCTAGCCTCGTGTTTTGTTCCACCTTTGGCCCCTTAGTTTCGGTTACCGGTGTTATATTCCATAAATGAGCACTCCTAACACGATCGGGGTTGTTATGGGGACCCCCTTGATAATTCGTCTTAGATTAAAGCTAGTGTGGCAAGGCCCAACTTTGGTACTACATTTGCCCAATAACCTAATAAATTGCATAGGGACTTTCCGGACCCCGTGGATATTTAATCAACCCCCGGGCCATTGCTCCTCATGAGTGTTGGTACAACCCAGAGCACTGTGCGGGGCCAACCTAGGGCAACTTGGGTGATTTCTATCACGCCACCGTACACGTAGCTTATCCGTTGTGTCCTGAGAATGAAATACGCGGCTCCTATCGGGATCGTCGACACGTCGGGCGGCCTTGATGGATTAGTTTTACCTTTGACGAAATATCCTTTCCATCGGGATTCCGGTGATGCTTCGGGCCTTCTCAGAGTTGATGTTTTCCACTAAGGAATCCGAGGAGATCACGAGTTTCGTGATCGAGGTTTTCTATGCGGCTTGTGGTAATTTGTGATGGACCAGTTGGAGCACCCCTGCAGGGTTAAATCTTTCGGAAAGCCATGCCCGCGGTTATGTGGCAACGTGGAAACTTTGTTTGACACCCGGTTCTGGACAATGTGAAGTAACTTAATTAAAACTTGCCAACTGAGTGCGTAACCATGACTGTCTCTTTCACGAGCTCCTTCTCCGATCGAGGACACGATGGGGTTATGTTTGACATAAGTAGGTGTTCAGGATCATTCATTTGATCATTATTAGTTCATGTCCGTTATGAGTAGATCTCCCCCCTCTTATTCTTGTACTCGTAAGTTAGCCACCTCAAATAAATGCTTAGTTGCTTGCTGCAACCTCACCACTTAACCTTACCTCACCCATTAAGCTTTGCTAGTCTTGACACCTTTGGAAATGAGATTGCTGAGTCCCCTTTGGCTCACAGGTTACTACATCACCAGTTGCAGGTACATGTAAGGAGTTACTTTAACGTGAGCGCGATGATTTTTTGTATGGAGTTTCTTCTTCTTCTTCTTCTTCATCGATCTAGGATGGGTTCCACGCCGGAAACCTGGGATAGCAAGAATAGTCGTCGTTCTTTTATCGTTTGTTTTCATCCGTAGTCAGACCCTGCTCTTCTTCATGATGATTGTATGTATTGTACTGATGTGACTCTGATGTAGCTTGTGGCGAGTGTAAGCCAACTCTTTATACTCATCTTTTCAGTACATGTACCTATAACGATATCCATTCTTGTGAAACGACGAGATGTGTTTCTATCCCTGTCGAGGCCCTCGCGCCAAATTAAGTATATGACCGCATCTTGGGCGTTACAAGTTGGTATCAGAGCAGTACTGACCTAGGAGCCCCCTTGATTGATCAAACTTGTCCAAGTCGAGTTTAGCGAAAAACTATTTTGAGTCTTAGTTATATCGGAGAGTAGGTTTCTTTTTTCTCCTCATCCATGCTCTGGTGAGGTTCACGACTTAGGAAATTATAATTCTACTCCTCTTCTCTCACTCAATTTGTTTAGGATCACGCGGATATTTTTGGAATCTATATGATGTCGATGTGACGGAGTTCTGACTTGGTGCCTCCTGCTGTGTCGATTTTATTCAGGGGAGTTGATCTCCAAGGGATTCTCGAGCACATCATTATCATTCAGATTTCTTAGTATCTCAGGACGGAGGATGTTCGGAATTGCTTCAATACTAGTAGTGGCGAGAGGAGTCCGGTTTCCCCAATACTGGTGCAGATAGGTCCGGATGTATCGCCACACTTAGTATCATTGTGATTACGAGGGTGTGAGATAGATGAAGTTTCGAGATTCTGGTTATGTGTTGATGGATGTGATACACTCGACGGGTTAGTATAGGACTTGAGTGATATATTACTCCTTCTATCCGTGGACCAGATTACGTGACCAGAAATTCGGGAGTTCTTAGGTGGGAATTCAAGTAGTCACTTATAGGACAATCTTCCTACACATGCATGATGTGAGGTTGGGGTACGACATCAAGTGGATTCGTTTGTTCATGGTCGTTTTACAGCGGTTCTCGTTGTGTCTTAAAGAGTCCTTGTAGCTTGCTAAGACTCGAGGATGCTTCGTATGTCGTGTGCACTGCCTTGTACATGATGGTTACTGTAGGATCGAGCCCGTGCGATCCTATCCTAGAAAATATCAGACGAAATCTCTGTCATGAATTTGTTCTGGCTTGTTTCGTAAGCCTCATCCTTTATTTTGCTGGAATATGGTAATTCGTGTTGCTTCGATGTCAAATGGTGATTTCATATCTTTTCCAAGAGGTGTTCTCATATTTTTATGGGAATGCAAATTCTTTGCTCAATCAAGTGGTGTTCTTAATTATTGTTAACCGGAGTCGTCATGTCAATTCTTTTTCAACCGATGTGCTTCTCTTCAAGTGAATTCAATCCTTTCCAATTTTTGCAAGATCAATATCTCATTTTTTTTCCGGAGTTCATCTCATCTGTCCCAAGTTGTCTTTGTTTTCCCCGCCGTCCCGCCCTTTTCTTCAGTGATTTCATTATCATCCAATGTCTTTCTTTTCATCAATGCTTTCGTTCTGTTTTCTTCCGTATTGTTTCCGGTGATTCGTGTGAAGATTTCAGGAGTTCTGAATTCATCATTTCTTCATATTTTTTTCTTCTCCGGTGAATTCAATTCAAGTTATCCGTGTTGATCATATCCTTCTCATTTGTTTGAAAATTCTCTTCAAGTCTTTCTTGGTTATTCATTCATCTATGTTCTATCCAGAGTGTTGAAGATATCTCAAGAGTTTCTTGTTTTCAACCCTTTCAATTATTTTGAGGTTCTCACCTCATCAAGTTTTCATTTATACCAGTGCAATATCTCTCTTTTCTAATCAATTGTTTCAACGGTGGTTTTCTTTTGAGTGGGACCATAACCCACGGGTTCTTTCCTAGGATCTTATCTGGCTCTTCTAATCTTTCTCGAAGATCTCTAAATCTTTTCAAGTGTGACAAACGTATGGATTCCATCAGTTATGTTCATTCTCCAAGATCTATTCGAATTTGTTCTCATCTTGAGCTCAACCTTTCATTGTTCATTATTCTGGAGTGTCTCAATTATTCTTGGTGGTTTTCCTCTCATCTTTCTCAATCTGAAGGCCGAAGGAGTGTTTCTCTCAAACCTTGGTCCATTCTCTCGAAGATTCATCATTTCAGTTGTGTGTTATCATCTTGAATTGTTTCCAATCATGAGTAATCCCTTTCTTGCTATTCGGTGCATTTCAGAATTGTTTTCATTCTCGATCCTCCAAAGGCCATCATTTTAGAAGATTTCTTCGTTCTCAGGGTTAGCTTTCATCCTCAAATTCTTCTCAATTGTTGTCTCTTAGTTTGTCTCTCAATTATTCCAGTGCCTTGTTCAGTTTTTTTTCTCTCAGGTGGATCTTGATCTCTGCATTCTCATGTATCTCCATTCATGGTTGGTATCCCTTTCGTTTGAAATTCTTACCGGTGTTTCTGTCAAGACTTCTTCAACTTTGTGGTCATATATCTCCTCCATCTTTCCAAGAAGAATAAGTGGTATGATAAATCCGTTGCTTGTCGTCAATTTAACTTGATAAAGGATAAGCATAACATAATTCTTATTCTTGTTTCATAGTGATTTCAATTCTTCTTCTGGAGTGGCTCATGATATCAATTCCTTTCCCAACTGCTCCATCTTTTCTTTTCCTTTATCCTTTGAGGTGGTGTTATACGTTCTTGTTAGTGGAGGAGTCCCGAAGAGTAGTTCATTCAAGAATTAAATATGTAAACCCACCAAATTCTTTGATCATGAGATATTTTGAACCCATGAATTCTACATTGAGCTATCTTGGTTTAGATTTCACCTAAAGCTTTTCCTAAGGATTGTTGCTATTATGGTGATTATTGTTGATCCAAGTTCTCAATGCATCCTCTTGGTGTAAGAAGTTGTGCATATCTTGTTGCCCCAATCTATCCTTGTTTCCGTTAGTGGCTGGTTGTCAAGTCCTTATTTGAGATGGTTTTCGTAAGTCCACTTCAAGCCTGTTCTTTTCATTGTTAGTTTTCCGAAAACTCCGTTCAATTCTTGTTGTCAGGATGCTCTTCAATTTAATTGTGGTAGTAATTGTCATTCTCTTCTTCCCTATGACCTAGTTCTATTCTCTTGCTCCGAAGTTGTTGTGATGTTGCTCTTTTTTATCCATTATCTAGTTGTGTCAAGATTGTGTTCTTTCCTTTCTCATTCATTTAACCGGAGTGGTGTGTTATCTTTTCATGTTCTTTCCTTGCATATCAATTTAGTTGGATTTTTGGGAATCTTGTTAAGATCTTTTCCATCTTATGAAATTTTTGTCCTCATTTTCCTACCGAAGTGTTGCCGAAACTTTGTGTGAATTCTTGTTGTTTCTCATATCATTCTTCATCTCTTTGCAACCTTAAAGGATCGCTGGTTTCACTCGTTTGTCAAAAGGCAACTAAGTTTACCTATTGCTCTTGCTCTTTCTCTTCCCTTTCATTCTTGGATCTCGGGTCGAGATCCTCTTGTAGTGTAGGAGAGTCGTGACAACCCGAGACCGACGCTCCAGAAGATTCCCCTTTTATTGCGTTACCGCCGTGTTATTATTTTGTTTGCTGCGTTCATCATCGCATCAAGCTCATCATCTGCATTGCATCGGCATCCCGTTGCCGCCAGTTTTCAAAACTTGCATCTCTTCATAGTTACCGGTTCTCTCCGTTTTTTTCGTTGTCCGTTTTGAGACCAACCACACACGCACGCGCCCGCGACATCGTTAACTCTGTCGCTGGGTTTCCGTTTTCCCTCTCATCTCCGCCTAGCCCCTCTTCACAATGCATCGTCCTACCCGCAACCTAATCCGAAAACCCTCCCGGTACACGTAACACATGCTTGTAACCGTTGGGGGTCTGAATCAACCCCGTTATACCCAAAATCATCATCGATTTTGCAGTTAGACCCCCTAACCTTTTATTTTCGGTTGTCTGATGTAATCAAAGGGCCTAAATGCTGTCGAAGGCAACCCTAGGTCAAACCTGTGTATTTAAACGGCTCAACCCTAGATTTTAGGCAGCTTGTCCCATCCATCCCGTCGTCGCGCCACCACCCACCTCGGAGTTCCCATCCATCCAACCAGATGCGCTAGCCCGATCCAAAAAACCTCCTCTTTCCTCCCGATCCAACACTCAAGCCACCGCGGGTCCCGAGCCCCACCACAGCCCCAACTAGGAGCTCCTCCCATTGAGCAGCCGCTCCAGGCCGCCACCGGCGACAAGCTTGCCGTTGCGCCGCCCTTCGTCGGAGCCACCAAGACAACATCATCGTTTGCAACCCCAACACAGTCGAGTCCCTCGCGCTGGCCTCTAACCCCGCATCGTCGGCCCGTGCGTGTGGGCCACACCCAATAGGCCTCACGCAGCTCGTTTGCCGGAGCCCCGCGCCCAAGCTCTGTCCCCAGGCCAGTGCCCGCAACACCGCCTCCCTCTCTCTTTATCTCATCTCTTCCTCTCTCCGTTTCTCGCTCAGAGGAACAGACGACTTGGAGACGAACAGGAACCGGAGCTCGCCGGTGAAGACCCGCAGGAGCAAGGAGCTCCACCGTCTGGGGCCTCGTCTCTTGACGAGAATGGGTCGGACCAAGTCCCCAAGCCCAGATCCGTGCCTCCTCGAGTTCATCTCGGCCTTCCTCTGCAACTTTTGCCATGGCCGCTGGTCTTTGAACCCCGATGTGAGCAATCCCCGTATCTGAAACTATGTTGTTTTCTTAGATCCCTTCTGGTAAGCATATGTTGTTTGGAGTGGGCACCATCTTTGTTAACAAGCAGGTTGCCAGCCGAGTTGCTAGCGCAGCCAACTACCATGTTGGAGGTCTCTGGTTCGAGTCCCTTGCGCAACACATTTCTTTTGGCACCGATTACTTTTATTTTGCTTCACATCTGCACTATGTTGTTTAGCTACTTCTTCTCAAATGAACGCTATATATTGTCAGTAACACAGCCGTAGCCCACTAGCTAGCACCAACTGGTTTCATGCCCAGAGATCTGGGGTTCAAATCCTAGCAAAACCATTTTGTTTTTATTTTGGGTAGATTCAATTGCCTATTTTGTAAAATTCATATAAATTTAACCGTGCACCGGATTAAAATGATTTCAACATGTAAGTTGCTTAGAATTTTCTGTAGTTTCGCAATAACCAACTCCCACATGTATTTAAAGTGGTTAACCTGCCGTTTATTTTGTTTTGCACCAATGCCATGTTATAACGGTTTAAATCTTAGTTAAAGAACCGTAGCTCCGAATTAAATAAATGAGATATGTATATTGGCTAGGAAAAAGTGTAGAACAACATGGTGACATTTATTTTGCTATTTAACAACTTTTAATATGGTTGTGTACCTAAATGGGAGTGAACTAAGTTAATCAAATGTGGAGTTTCGTCAATAAGCAACTCGTTGCATATTGAGCTTCACTTAATGTGTAGTGTTTGATTGTTGTGAACTGCATTGTCGTGCCTTGCATAATTAAACTGGACATGCATCATATGTGCTGTGCATCATATTGTGCATTTGTTGTGGTGTTACCGTGTGTTGATTATTGTTCCAGATTGTTTCTTCTCGATAGAGTTCCACAAGCGTGTCGGAATGTGAGCTTCACGGAGGCGTTCTTCTTCCAAGCGGGATCTCAGGCAAGACGATCGTTTCCCTAGATATCATTACTATCATTGCCATGCTAGTTTTCTCGTTTCTTTTGTTATGTCTCGCTGCTTACCATGTGTTAAATATCAGCCTCCCAACATTGCCATGAAAACCTTCAAGTTGTCCACAACCTAGCATACCACTAATTGGCGATGTACCGCTTGCTTAACCATGTGTTAGCGTTGCTAGTTGCAGGTGCAGTTGCTTCCATGTGTTAACATGGGTTCCTTGTTATATCACCATATTAATTCTATTTAAATTAATGGACCTATATACTTGGTAAAATGTGGAAGGCTCGACTTTCTAGCCTGGTGTTTTGTTCCACCTTTGCCCCTTAGTTTAGGCTACCGGTGTTATATTCCATAAATGAGCGCTCCTAACACGGTCGGGGTTGTTATGGGTAGGAGCGGAGCCAGTATTTGAGCATGGGGGGGGGGGGGGGCGAAAAAGACCATGACAAGAGGAACACAATTTTATATAAATTTTTCGATTAGGAATAAGGTCTACTTCTACTAGTTTGAAAGTAGGTCTTATGCCTAAAACATGTGAAACAAAGTTGATATTCTCATAGTGTGCTTTCGATTCTACCTTGAGTGATTTCTACTTATGCCAGAACATTTTCGCAGTAGTTTGTATATAGACTAAACTGAGATTGAAGCTAATAATAGTTAATTTTTGAGAATAAAATTGTTATGTATACCACCAACATGTAATGCAAAATCAACCTGACAAATAGTAACTAGCGTCTAGCAGTTTGTACAGAGTCTATAATTTTAACTAATGATAGCGTGGACATTAGCCATAAATATGGAGGTAAAGATGGTACCTTGAAATTGGGGCGACTTGTGTTGTGCTACCGTGATCCCTGAATGGAAATCTGGACAACCTCTTCCAAAGAAATCATGCTACACGCAGTGACTGGTGAGGGTAAGGGTCGACGATCAACGAAGGCACAAATCGCAGACAGGGACTCGCGAGGGCGAAGGTTGATGATCGACCAAGGAACAAATCGCCAACTGCTGGCAATACCCTAGCTCCTGTAGCACGCGGCGGCAATGGGCATCCATCCAGTCAAAGTGAAAAGGGCTAATCGTCTCGTGGTGAAAATGCATCGAGTCCACACGTTCTTCTTAGCGGTATCCACTATCCAGTACACACGTGAGGCATCCATCTCACACGACATTGTGGGTTGTTTTGACTTTGGGCTATTTTCCAGACGTACTCCCCTGGATAGTTATGTATATATGCTATATAACGATGACCGTGTCAATCAAATAATTAATGCAACTTAGTCGGGAGTATTTCAACCAATACATAGACCCCGCTAGAAATCCATGGGGGTGGCCGATCGTTGGGGGGGGGGGCTGGCCCCTGCTTTCCCCCCACTGGCTCCGCCCCTGGTTATGGGGACCCCCTTGATAATTCGTCCTAGATTAAAGCTGGTCTAGCAAGGCCCAACTTTGGTACTACGTTTGCCTAATAACCTAATAAATTGCGTAGCGACTTTCCGGACCCCGTGGATATTTAATCAACCACTGGGCCAGTGCTCCTCATGAGTGTTGGTCCAACCCAGAACACTGTGCAGGGCCAACCGAGGGCAAGTTGGGCAATTTCTATCAGGCTACCGTACGCGTAGCTTATCCGTCGTGTCCTGAGAACGAGATACACGGCTCCTATCGGTTGTTGGGGAATGTAGCATGGGAAACAAAAAAAATACTACGCACACGAAGACCTATCATGGTGATGTTCATCTACGAGAGGGAGATCGGATCCACATACCCTTGTAGATCGCTAAGCGGGAAGCGTTAAGAAACGCGGTTGATGTAGTGGAACAACTTCATGATTCAAATCACCGTCGTCCCACAATCCGTTCCGATCTAGAACCGAACGGACGCACCTTCGTGTTCAACACACGTACAGCTCGATGATGATCTCCGCCTTCTTGATCCAGCAAGAGAGATGGGGAAGTAGATGAGTTCTCCAGCAGCATGACAGTGCGTCGGCGATGGTGATGATCTGTTTCTGCAGGGCTCCACGCGAACTCCGAAGAAAACCGATCTAGAGGAAGAACAACGAAGTAGAGGCATAGGGTTACACATGGCAAAGTTGTGTCTCAAAACCCCTAAAACCTCTAGTGTATATAGGAGGAGGGGAGGGGCTAGCCTTGAGGCTCAAGAGAGCCCCAAGGGCGCCGACGGAGAGAGGAGGAGGAGGACTCCAACTCCAATTCGGTTTTGAGGAGGAGGAGCCCCTTCCTTCCTTCCCACCTCCCTCTTTTTTTTTCTTTCCTTTGGTTTTTCTTTCTACTAGCCGACATAGCCCACTTGGTATGGACTCACCAGCCCACCAAGGGCTGGTGCGCCACCCTTGGGATGTTAGGCTCACTCCCGGGTGGGTGGGCCCCTCCCGATGAAAACCCGGAACCCATTCGTCACTCCCGGTACACTGCCGGTAATGCCCGAAATCTTTCCGGAGACCAAATGAAACAATCCTATATAACAATCTTCATTTTTAGACCATTCCGGAAACCCTTGTGACGTCCGTGATCTCATCCGGGACTCCGAACAACCTTCGGTCACCAACACCTATAACTCAACTATACCGAAACGTCACCGAACCTTAAGTGTGTAGACCTTGCGGGTTTGAGAACAATGCAAACATGACCGGAGACACTCCCCGGTCAATATCCAATAGCGGGACCTGGATGTCCATATTGGATCCTACATATTCTACGAAGATCTTATCGGTTGAACCTTTGTGCCAAAGATTCATATAATCCCGTATGCAATTCCCTTTGTCCTTCGGTTACTTGCCCGAGATTTGATCGTCGGTATCCCTATACATATTTCAATCTCGTTACCGGTAAGTCTCTTTACTCGTTCAGTAATACAAGATCCCGTGACTAACGCTTGAGTCACATTGCTTGCAAGGCTTAGATGTGATGTTGTATTACCGAGTGGGCCCCGATATACCTCTCCATCACATGGCGTGACAAATCCCAGTCTTGATCCATGCTAACTCAACGGACACCTTCGGAGATACCTGTAGAGCACCTTTGTAGTCACCCAGTAACGTTGCGATGTTTGATACACACAAGGTATTCCTCCGGTGTCAGTGAGTTACACGATCTCATGGTCATAGGAATGAATACTTGACACACAAAAAACAATAGCAACAAAATGACACGATCACATGCTACGTTTATAGTTTGGGTCTTGTCCATCACATCATTCTCCTAATGATGTGATCCAGTCATCAAGTGACAACACTTGCATATGATCAAAAAACCTTAACCATCCTTGATCAACTGGCTAGTCAACTAGAGGCTTACTAGGGACATATTTTTGTCTATATATCCACACATGTAGCTATGCTTTTATTCAATACAATTATAGCATGGATAATAAACGATTATCTTGAAACAGGAAATATAACAATAACTATTTTATCATTGCCTCTAGGGCATATTTCCAACAGTCTCCCACTTGCACTAGAGTAAATAATCTAGTCTCACATCGCTACGCGATTTACATTGGAATGAATCTAGCACCCATACAGTTCTGGTGTTGATCATGCTTCGCTCGTGGAAGAGGTTTAGTCAGCAGATCTGCAACATTCAGATCTGTGTGCACTTTGCAGATATTTACGTCCTCTCTTTCGACATAGTCGCGGATGAGGTTGAAGCGTCGTTTGATGTGTCTGGTCTTCTTGTGAAACCTTGGTTCCTTTGCTAGAGCAATGGCACCAGTGTTGTCACAAAACAGAGTTATTTGATTTAGTGCGGTCGGCACAACTCCAAGGTGCGCCATGAAATGCTTCATCCAGACACCCTACTTAGCTGCCTCCGAGGCATCCATGTACTCCGCTTCACATGTAGAATCTGCTACGACGCTTTGCTTGGAACTGCACCAGCTTACCGCACCCCCATTAAGAATAAATACGTATCCGGTTTGAGACTTAGAGTCATCCGGATCGGTGTCAAAGATTGCATCGACGCAACCCTTTACAACGAGCTCTTCGTCACCTCCATAAACGAGAAACATTTGCTTAGTACTTTTCACGTACTTCAGAATATTCTTGACCGCCACCCAGTGTTCCACTCCTAGATCACTTTGAAACCTGCCTGCCGTACTTATGGCCAGGCTGACGTCCGGTCTTGTGCACAAAATTGCATACATGATAGACCCTATGGCTGAAGCATAGGGGACGGTACTCATCTTTTCTCTATCTTCCGCGGTTACTGGACACTGAGTCTTACTCAACTTTACACCTTGTAACACTGGCAAGAACCCTTTCTTGGATTGCTCCATTTTGAACTTCTTCAAAACTATATCATGGTATGTGCTTTGTGAAAGTCCTATTAGGTATCTCGATCTATCTCTATAGATCTTAATGCCTAATATGTAAGCAGCTTCTCCTAGGTCTTTCATTGAAAAACATTTGTTCAAGTAATCCTTTACGCTCTCTAAAAACTTCACATTGTTTCCAATCAGCAATATGCCATCCACATATAATATTAGAAATGCTACAAAGCTCCCACTCACTTTCTTGTAAATACAAGATTCTCCAACAACTTGTATAAACCCAAATGCCTTGATCACCTCATCAAAGCGCTTATTCCAACTTCGAGATGCTTGCACTAGTCCATAAATGGATCGCTGGAGCTTGCATACTTTGTTAGCATTATTTGGATCGACAAAACCTTCGGGTTGCATCATATACAACTCTTCGTTAAGAAAACCATTAAGGAACGTCGTTTTGACATCCATCTGCCATATTTCATAATCGAAAAACGCAGCTATTGCTAACATGATTAAGACGGACTTAAGCATCGCTACCGGTGAGAATGTCTCATCATAGTCAACTACTTGAACTTGTGAAAAACTCTTTGCCACAAGTCGAGCTTTATAAACGGTCACATTACCGTCCACGTCCATCTTCTTCTTAAAGATCCATTTGTTCTGAATAGCCTTACGACCTTCAAGTAATACTTTCAAAGTCCACACTTTGTTTTCATACATAGATCCTATCTCGAACTTCATGGACTCTAACCATTTGTTGGAATCTGGGCCCACCATTGCTTCTTCATAATTCGCAGGCTCATTGTTGTCTACCAACATGATAGATAAGACAGGATTCCCGTACCACTTAGGAGCAGTACGTGATCTTGTCGACGTGCGAGGTCCGACAGTAACTTGATCCGAAGCTTCATGACCATCATCATTAGCTTCCTCCTCAACCGGTGTTGCCTCGACAGAGATTTCTCTCTGCCCTGCGCCACCATCTAGAGGGAGCAGAGGTTCCACAACCTCATCAAGTTCTATCTTCCTCCCACTCAATTCTTAAGAGAGAAACTCCTTCTCAAGAAAAGCTCCGTTCTTAGCAACAAACACTTTGCCCTCGGATCTGAGATAGAAGGTGTACCCAACTGTCTCTTTTGGGTAAACTATGAAGACACACTTTTCCGCTTTGGGTTCCAGCTTTTCAGGCTGAAGCTTTTTGACATACGCATCGCATCCCCAAACTTTAAGAAACGACAACTTTGGCCTCTTGCCATGCCATAGCTCATATGGTGTCGTCTCAACGGATTTTGATGGTGCCCTATTTAAAGTGAATGCAACTGTCTCTAATGCATAACCCCAAAACGATAAAGGCAAATCGGTAAGAGACATCATAGATCGCACCTTATCTAACAAAGTACGATTACGACGTTCGGACACACCATTACGCTGTGGTGTTCGAGGCGGTGTCAACTATGAAACGATTCCACATTGTCTTAAGTGAGCACCAAAATCGAAACTCAGATATTCGCCCCCTCGATCAGATCGTAGGAACTTGATCTTCTTGTTATGATGATTTTCAACTTCACTCTGAAATTTCTTGAACTTTTCAAACGTTTCAGACTTGTGCTTCATCAAGTAGATACATCCATACCTACTCAAATCATCAGTGAAGGTGAGAAAATAACAATATCTGCCGTGTGCCTCCACACTCATTGGACCGCACACATCAGTATGTATGATCTCCAATAAGTCACTTGCATGCTCCATTGTTTCGGAGAACGGAGTCTTAGTCATATTGCCCATGATGCATGGTTCGCACGTGTCAAGTGATTCGAAATCAAGTGACTCCAAAAGAACATCAACATGGAGTTTCTTCGTGCGCTTTACACCAATATGACCAAAGCGGCAATGCCACAAAAAGGTGGCACTATCATTGATAACTCAACATCTTTTGGTCTCAATGTTATGTATATGTGTGTCATCAGAATCAAGATTCAATATGAACAAACCCCTCACATTGGGTGCATGACCATAAAAGATATTACTCATAAAAATAGAACAACCATTATTCTCCGACTTAAATGAGTAATCGTCTCGCAATAAACAAGATCCAAATATAATGTTCATGATTAACGCATGCACTAAATAACAATTATTTAAGTTCATAACTAATCCTGATGGTAACTGAATTGAGACTGTGCCGACGACGATTGCATCAAGCTTGGAACCATTTCCCACGTGCATCGTCACTTCATCCTTCGCTAGCCTTCGTTTATTCCGCAGTCCCTACTTCGAGTTGCAAATATGAGCAACAGAACTGGTATCAAATACCCAGGCACTACTACGAGAGTTGGTTAGGTACACATCAATAACATGTATATCACATATACCTGGTTTGGCGTTGGCCGCCTTCTTATCAGCCAAATACTTGGGGCAGTTGCACTTCGAGTGACCCATCCCCTTGCAATAATAGCACTCTGTTTCCGGCTTAGGTCCAACCTTGGGTTTCTTTGTCGGATTGGCAACAGTTTTGCCGCTCTTCTTGGAGTTACCCTTCTTGCCTTTGCTGTTTCTCTTGAAACCAGTGGTCTTATTGACCATCAACACTTGATGTTCTTTCCGGAGTTCTGATTCTGCGAATTTCAGCATTGCGAATAACTCACCGGGTGACTTGTTCATCCCTTGCATGTTATAGTTCAACACAAAGCTCTTATAGCTAGGTGACAGTGTTTGAAGAATTCTGTGAGTGATAGCCTCTTGCGGGAGTTCTAGCTCAGCTAGACGGTTTGAGTACCCAGACATTTTGAGCACATGTTCACCGATAGACGAATTCTCCTCCATTTTGCAAGCATAGAATTTATCGGAGGTCTCATACCTCTCGATCCGGGCGTTCTTCTGAAAGATAAACTTCAACTCCTGGAACATCTCATATGCTCTATGACAATCAAAGCATTGTTGAAGTCCCGATTCTAAGCCATACAAGACTGCACATTGAACTACTGAATAGTCCTCCTTACGTGCTTGCCAAGTGTTCAAAACATCTTGATCAGACGTAGCGGGTGGTTCATCTCCTAGTGCAGCATCAAGGACATAATTCTTTCTCCCAGCTTGTAGGATGAGCCTAAGATTACGAGCCCAGTCTAAAAAGTTGCTACCATCATCTTTCAGCTTAGCTTTGTCTAGGAACGTATTGAAATTCAGGGTTGCTACTGCATGAGCCATTGATCTACAACATAAAATATTGCAAAGTGGACTTAGACTATGTTCAAGACAATTAGAGTTTAACTAATCAAATTACTAATAAACTCCCACTCAAATAGACATCCCTCTAGTTACTTGAGTGTGGCATGATCCAAATTCACTAACTCAAATCCGATCATCACGTGAATTGAGTGTAGTTTCAGTGGTAAAGATCTCTATGCTAATCATATCAACTATACGATTCATGCTCGACCTTTCGGTCTCTTGTGTTATGAGGCCATGTCTGCACATGCTAGGCTCGTCAAGTTTAACCCGAGTGTTCTGCGTGTGCAACTGTTTTGCACTCGTTGTATGTGAACGTTGAGTCTATCACACCCGATCATCACGTGGTGTATCGAAACGATGAACTGTCGCAACGGTGCATAGTCGGGGAGAACACAATTTTATCTTGAACTTTAGTGAGGGATCACCTTATAATGCTACCATCGTTCTAAGCAAGATAAGGTGCATAAAAGGATTAACATCACATGCCATTCATAAGTGACATGATATGGCCATGATGTTGTGCTTCTTGATCTCCATCACCAAAACACCGGCATGATCTTCATCGTCACCGGCGCCACACCATGATCTCCATCTTCGTACCGCCATCGAGGTTGTTTTGCTATCTATGCTATAACTACTAAAGCTACAGCCTAGCAATATTGTAAACGCATCTGCAAACACAAACGTTAGTTTAAAGACAACCCTATGGCTCCTGCCGGTTGCCGTGGCATCAACGTGCAAGTCGATTTTAACTATTACAACATGATCATCTCATACATCCAATATATCACATCATGTCTTTGGCCATATCACATCACATGCATACCCTGCAAAAACAAGTTAGACGTCCTCTAATTTGTTGTTGCATGTTTTACGTGGCTGCTATTGGTATCTAGTATGATCGCATCTTACTTACGCAAAACCACAACAGAGATGTGAAAATTGATATTTAACCTCTCTCCAAGGACCGCCTCGGTCAAATCCAATTCAACTAAAGTTGAAGAAATAGGCACCCGCCAGTCATCTTTATGCAACGAGTTGCATGTTAGTCGATGAAATCGGTCTCTCGTAAGCGTACGAGTTGGTTCGGGCCGCATCAATCCAACAATACCATCAAATCGAGAAAAGACTAAGGAGGGTAGCAAATCGAACATCAACACCCATAAAAACTTTTGTGTTCTACCCAAGATTACATCTACGCATGAAACTAGCTCATGATGCCACTGTTGGGGAACGTTGTATGGGAAACAAAATTTTTGCTACGCACACGGAGACCTATCATGGTGATGTTCATCTACGAGAGGGAGATCGGATCCACATACCCTTGTAGATCGCTAAGAGGGAGAGGGAGATCAGATCCACATATCCTTGTTGATGTAGTGGAACAACTTCGTGATTCAAATCACCCTCGTCCCACGAACCGTTCCGATCTAGCGCCGAATGGAGAGCACCTCCGCGTTCAGCACACGTACAGCTCGATGACGATCTCCGCCTTCTTGATCCAGCAAGAGAGACGGGGAAGTAGATGAGTTCTCCGGCAGCGTGACGGTGTGTCGGCGATGGTGATGATCTGTTCTTGCAGGGCTCCGCCCGAGCTCCATAGAAAATGGATCTAGAGAAAGAACTACGAAGTAGAGGTTTAGGGTTGCACGTGGCAAAGTTGTGTCTCAAAAACCCTAAAACCTCTAGTATATATAGGAGGAGGGGAGGGGCTAGCCTTGAGGCTCAAGAGATCCCCAAGGAAGCCGTCCGAGAGAGGAGGAGGAGGACTCCAACTCCAATTCGGTTTGGAGCACGATGACTTCCCTCCTTCCTTCCCACCTTCCTCTTTTTTTTCCTTTGGTTTTTCTTTCTCCTAGACGACATAGCCCACTTGGGCTGGCCTCACCAACCCACTAAGGGCTGGTGCGCTACCCTTGGACTATTAGGCTCACTCCCAAGTGGGTGGGCCCCTCCCGGTGAAAACCCAGAACCCATTCATCACTCCCGGTACACTACCGGTAATGCCCGAAATCTTTCCGGAGACCAAATAAAACAATCCTATATATCAATCTTCATTTTCGGACCATTCTGGAAACCCTCGTGACATCCGTGATCTCATCCGGGACACCGAACAACCTTCGGTCACCAACACCTATAACTCAACTATACTAAAACGTCACCGAACCTTAAGTGTGCAGACCCCGCGGGTTCGAGAACTATGCAGACATGACTTGAGACACTCCCCGATCAATATCCAATAGCGGGACCTGGATGTCCATATTGGGTACTACATATTCTACGAAGTTCTTATCGGTTGAACCTCTGTGCCAAGGATTTATATAATCCCGTATACCATTCCCTTTGTCCTTCGGTATGTTACTTGCCCGAGATTTGATCGTCGGTATCCCTATACCTATTCCAATCTCATTACCGGTAAGTGTCCTTACTCGTTCCGTAATACAAGATCCCGTGACTAACACTTGAGTCACATTTCTTGCAAGGCTTATATGTAATGTTGTATTACCGAGTGGGCCCCGAGATACCTCTCCGTCACACAGAGTGACAAATCCCAGTCTTGATCCATGCTAACTCAACGGACACCTTTGGAGATACCTGTAGAGGACATTTATAGTCACCCAGTAAGTTGCGACGTTTGATACACACAACGTATTCCTCCGGTGCTAGTGAGTTACATGATCTCATGGTCATAGGAATGAATACTTGATACGCAGAAAACAATAGCAACAAAATGACATGATCACATGCTACGTTTATAGTTTGGGTCTTGTCCATCACATCATTCTCCTAATGATGTGATCGAGTCATCAAGTGACAACACTTGCATATGGCCAGAAAACCTTAACCATCCTTGATCAACTGGCTAGTCAACTAGAGGCTTACTAGGGACATCGTTTTGTCTATATATCCACACATGTATCTATGCTTTCATTCAATACAGTTATAGCATGGATAATAAACGATTATCTTGAAACATGAAATATAACAATAACTATTTTATCATTGCCTCTAGGGCATATTTCCAACATCGGTATCGTCGACACGTCGGGCGGCCTTGCTGATTAGTTTTACCTTTGACGAAAATTCTTGTGCATCGGGATTCCGGTGATGCTTTGGGCCTTCTCAGGGTTGAGGTTTTCCACTAAGGAATCCGAGGAGATCACGAGTTTCGTGATCGAGGTTTTCTATGCGGCTTGTGGTAATTTGTGATGGACCAGTTCGAGCACCCCTACAGGGTTAAATCTTTCAGAAAGCCGTACTGGCGGTTATGTGGCAACATGGAAACTTTGTTTAACATCCGGTTCTAGACGATCTGAAGTAACTTAATTAAAACTTGCCAACTGAGTGTGTAACCATGACTGTCTCTTTTGTGAGCTTCTTCTCCAATCGAGGACACGGTGGGGTTATGTTTGACGTAGGTAGGTGGTCAGGATCATTCATTTGATCATTATTAGTTCACGTCCGTTATGATTAGATCTCCCCCCTTATTCTTGTACTCGTAAGTTAGCCACCTCAAATAAATGCTTAGTTGCTTGCTGCAGCCTCACCACTTAACCTTACCTCACTCATTAAGCTTTGCTAGTATTGATACCTTTGGAAATGAGATTGCTGAGTCCCCATGTGGCTCACAGATTACTACATCACCAGTTGCAGGTACAGGTAAGGAGTTACTTTGACGTGAGCGCGATGATTTTTTTTATGGAGTTTCTTCTTCTTCTTCATTGATCTAGGATGGGTTCCAGGCTGGCATCCTGAGATAGCAAGGAAGGACGTCGTTATTTTGTCGTTTGTTTTCGTCCATAGTCGGACCCTGCTCTTCTTCATGATGATTGTATGTATTGTACTGATGTGACTTTGATGTAGCTTGTGGCGAGTGTAAGCAAACTCTCCATACTCATCTTTTCAGTACATGTACGTGTAACGATATCCATTCTTGCGAAACGACGAGATGTGTTTCTATCCCTGTCGAGGCCCTCGCGCCAAAATAAGGATAGGACTGCATCTTGGTCGTTTCATCCTGCATCTTCCTCGACTCCGTCACTCCCTCACCAGGATATTGTCCGGCTCAAGCGCCTCCTGGCTTCCTTTGGCTCTTCATCGAAGGGTTCTGCTACCGCTATGACCGCTCCCACCCCTTCATCATCATCGACACCTACACAGTCAGGTACATCTTTGTGGGTTCTAGATTCTGGAGATTCTTTTCATGTCTTCCGATTCTTCCGCGTTGTCTTCTCTTCAACCTCTTGATTCGCCTATTAATGTTCTCACTACCGATGGCACACCCCTTCGTGTTGCTAGTCGTGGTACACTTTCTACTCTGTCTTTTTCTGTTCCTAGTGTTTCTCATGTTCCCCTCATACCATGAACCTCTTCTCCGCTACCCAACTTACAGATTCTGGTTGTTGTGTAATTCTTGATACCGACTCTCGCTCTATTCATGATCTTCGCACCAAGGCTCTGGTTGGTGCTGGCCCTCGGTGCCATGAGTCAGAAGGTCTTTGGGAGGTTGACTGGCTTCATGTTCCTTTTGCTGCCACCACTTCTACCAGTTCTGATGCACTTGCTGCCTCCTCTTCCGCGACCTTCGAGTAGTGGCATCATCGACTTGGTCACATATGTGGTTCCCGCTTTCGTCGTTGGTGCATAGGAGTGTCTTAGGGTCTGTCTCTAGAGATGAATCTTTACATTGTAATGGTTGTAGACTTGGAAAACAGACTTAATTACCTTATCCTACTAGTGAGTTAGTATCTCAACGTCCTTTTGACTTAGTTCATTCTGATGTGTGGGGTCGTGCTCCCTTTGATTCGAAAGGTGGCCATCGCTATTATGTTATGTTTATTGATGATTTCTCTCGTTACACTTGGCTATACTTTATGAAATCTTGTAGCGAGGTTCTCTCTATATACAAACGATTTGCTGCCATGGTTCACACCCAGTTTTCCACACCTTCGTACTTTTTGTGCTAACTCCGCTCGAGAGTATATCTCCTTGATGTCGCGTGCCTTTCTTGCGGAACACGATACTCTTTCCCAGTTCTCATGTCCTAGTGCCCATGCTCATAATGACATTGCAGAACGCAAGCATCGTCATCTACTTGAGACGACTCATGCGCTGATGATCGCCGCTTCCCTTCCACCCCATTTTATGGATGAGGCCGTCTTCAGATCCACCTATCTCATCAACATTCAGCCTTCAATTTTCTTGCAGGGTGGCATTCCTATGGAGTGTATCACTGGTCGTTCTCCTGACTACTCAGCTCTCGTATGTTTGGGTGTGTATGCTATGTGCTTCTTGCCCCGCGAGAATGCACCAAACTAACTACTCAGTCAGTCGAGTGTGTTTTTCTTGGCTACAGTGATGAGCACAAGGGCTATCCTTGCTGGGATCTTATTGGTCGTCGGTTGCGCATTTCGCGTGATGTGACTTTCGATGAGGCTCGTTCTTATTACCCCCACCCTTCCTCCTCAAGCTTTTCTGTGGATGATATTTATTTTCGTCTTCTTCCCAATGCACCGTCCTATGTGCCTCGTGTCTTCCCCTTCCTCTCACACATCTCCCTCTTCCTCATCCACCAGCTACATCACCTTCCCCTCCGTCCTTCTCCCCACCCTCATCATCCGTATCTCCTTCTCCTCCATCCTCCTCCCCGCCCTCATCATCCATCTCTCCTTTTCCTCTCCACTACACTCGCTACCCACATAGTGAAGATGATCCTAATGAAGTGCCCTACACTTCCGGAACGTCTCCCTTCATGCCTCCCTCGGCTCATAACCTTCGTGCTCGGCCTCGCCCCCACCTGATCGCTATTCTCCCGACCGTTATGGTCTCTCTGTTGTGGCTAAGCCCACTTCTTATCAGGCTGCCATGGCTCAGCTTGAATGGCAGCTTGCGATGGCCCGGGAGCTTACTGCCCTTGAGCGCAATGGCACCTGGGATCTGGTTTCTCTCCCTTTTGGTGTTCATCCCATGACTTGCAAGTGGGTCTATAAGATTAAGACTCGCTTCGATGGTTTTCTTGAGCGCTACAAAGCTAGTCTTATGGCTCGTGGTTTTCAGCAGGAGCAAGGACACGATTATGATGAGACGTTCTCTCCTGTAGCCCACATGATCGCTGTCTACACTATCCTTGTTGTGGCTTCTGTTCATCATTGGTTTGTGTCTAAATTTGACATCCAGAATGCTTTTCTCAATGGCGAGTTGCGTGGGGAGGTTTATATGAAGCCACCATCGGGGTACCATGCTCCTGATGGTACGGTATGCCAACTTCGACGCTCCCTCTATGGTCTAAAACAGGCCCCTCGCGCCTGGTTTGAGAGTTTTGCCTCTGTGGTGACTGTCGCGGGATTCTCTCCCAATGATCATGACCCCGTGTTGTTTGTTCACATGTCTCCTCGTGGTCAGACTCTTCTCCTTATCTATGTTGATGACATGATCATCACTGGTGATGACTCCGTCTACAATTGCATTTGTTAAGCCCTCTGCCTTCGTGACTAGTTCCTCGTGTCTAATCTTGGTCCCCTTCGCTAATTTCTTGGGATTGAGATTTCTTCGACCCCTCATGGCTTCTTCATCTCCTAGGAATGATATATTTAGGATCTTCTTGCTCGGTCCACTCTCGGTGATAAGCGCACTGTTGTGACTCCTATGGAGCTCAACGTTCAGCTTTGTGCTTCTGACGATGATCCTCTTCCTAATCCCACTCGCTATCGCCACCTCGTTGGAGCCCTGTCTATCTTGTTGTTATGGGTCCTGACATCTCCTATCATGTCCGCATTGTCCATCACTTTGTTGCAGCCCCCACCTCTGTCCACTATAGTCACCTCCTCCGTGTTCTACGATATCTTCGTGGCATGATCTCTCATCGCCTTTTGTTTCCCCGCTCCAGCTCACTCGAGCCCAGGCCTACTTTGATGCTATGTGGGCTAGTGATCCCTCTAATCGCCGCTCGCTATCTGCTTACTGTGTCTTTCTTGGTGGCTCTCTTATTGCCTGGAAGACCAAGAAACAGACTGCAATTTCTCACTCGAGTACCGAGGGTGAGTTGCGTGCGATGGCTATGCCGACAACTGAGGTGATTTGGTTATGATGGTTACTTGAGGACTTTGGTGTGCCTGCTACTACATCGACTCCCTTACCTAATAAGATAGATGAATATTCCACGATCTACGATTATAAAAATATTCTTATAGAATTCTAGATCTTTCTTCTTTTAGAAAAGGAAGTCTTGCTCTCCTTTCTTGCCGCTACTTGCGTTGTGAGCCAATCTTCAAACTGTTACGGAGAAGTCGTTTACTGATTAGCTGCTTGGATGTGGAAATATTTCGGCATATCTGCTCTTAGGTTAGTACGAGAACTCGACTCTACTCGTGCTATAGTCGAGGATGTACTTATACTACCCTAAAGAGGGATCAATTAATGGGGTGCATTTTTCTTAGGGCAATTCTAGGCAAGACCTTGAATCGCAGGGTTTGTTCCTGGCAACCCAGCATTCTTTATCTTGGCGTAGATTGGTGTGATGGGACGGATGCCGTGAAAAAGCTTTTTTCTTTGACCGGAATCAACAGGTGTGAACCCATCTAGGATGAGTCAAACATAGGGGGAAGGTCAGACACACAGGTGCTCTCAGTATCGCGCGTGACCCGGTGAAGCATTAGCTCACCAAGCACATCAGTGTGGATGCCCACTTTGTGCATGTTGCTGTGCAGGATCAGACTCCCGCTCTTCACTATGTTGCCTATGAGTTACAATTGGCACACTTCTTCACGAAAGCACAGACTCGAGCGTAGGATGGGTTCTTTCTCTCCAAACTAAGTATTGTTGACCCACCATGAGTTTGAGGTGGGGTGTTAGATGTGTATGGCCCATTTTCTGTATATCCCCAATGTATAAGGGATTTCTTGCCTTTTATCACATGTATATGTACCGGACCTCGGCCCTCTGTGAATGTATGTTGCTCATTCTCTAGCAGACAACACCATGGAGCCGTCATCGTACATGCCTCACGATATGAGTCCTATCATGGTGCGGGTGTAGCAGGAAGAAGCCCTAGTGACGTAAGTCCACTGTGCGACGTCAGATCGAGTAAATGAAGAAGGGCATGCCGAAGACATTGACGGATCGGTAGAAAGGGAGAAGAATACGGTGATGATGTCCTCCTCTGTAAGCACGTTGGCGAAGCAGATTTTCTGCAGCTACCCCTCTGGTTTCCCGAGTTGAGCCCCGCGGGCGGAGGATGATGGAAACCTGGCCAGAGCCCAAAGGTCGGTATTTTGTAATCGGATGGAGGAGGTACCAGCGGTGGATGCCCAGGGCTGCAACAATCAGGACTTGCAAGACATGGCGGGAGTTGACAAGGGAATGGAGCATAGGGGATGATCCAATGAGGACCGTGTCAATCATAGAGGACGTTCTCTTCCTCACGCATGCGAGAGAGATCGTGGTGGGATAGGGAGTAGTTTCTGCAAGAACCGGGGAGCGATGTGCGGGGCGGAGTTGGTTCGTTTGTGCTGATTTGGTTGATTGTGCGTGCGTGGGGAACATTGGGACTGGACCCCAAGATGCAACCTATCCTTATTTTGGCACGAGGGCCTTGACATGGATAGAAGTGCATCTCGTCGTTTTGCAAGAACGGATACCGTTAAAAGTACATGTAAAAAACAGATGAGTATATGGAATTGACTTACACTCACCACAAGCTAATCATGAACATCTCAATACAAACATACATTCAAGCACCATTCAGAAGAGCAGGGTGTGACTATGAACAAAATGAAACAAAATATGACGTCCATCCTTGCTATCCCAGGGTGCCAGCCTGGAACCCATCCTATGATCAATGAAGAAGAATAATAAGAAACTCCAAATAGAACAATCATCATGCTCACGTCAAAGTATCGCCTCACCTATATCTGCAACTGTTGTTGTAGTAAACTGTGAGCCATAGGGACTCATCAATCTCATTTCCAAAGGTATCAAGACTTAATGTGTGAGGTATGGTTAAGTGGTGAGGCTGCAGCAAGCACTAAGCATTTATTTGAGTGGCTATCTTACGAGTACAAGACTAAGAGGGGGTGATCTATGCATAAACGCTTGTGAACTAATATTGATCAAGAAATGATTGTGAACACCTACGTACGAGTCAAACATAAACCCATCGTGTCCTCTCTCGGATTCAGAACTCACGAGTAAAGACAATCACGGTTACGCACACAGTTGGCATATTTTAGTTGAGTTTACTTCAAGTTTGCTATGACGAGGTGTTAAAGAAAGTTTCCAAGTTGCCACATAACCACGGGCACGATTCTCACAAAGATTTAATCTTGTAGGGCTACTCCAACTCATCCATCACAAACTAGCCACAAGCTGCATGGAAAATCTCAACCACGGAAAACACGTAGTCTCCTTGGAATCCTGGTGCACAAGACGTCCGACAAAGGTAAGACAAATCCACCAAGGTCGCCCGATGCATCGATGAACCCGATAGGAGCCGCGTATCTCGTTCTCAGGACACGACGGATAAGCGAAGCATACGCTGTCGTGATAGAATTCTCCCAAGTTGCCCCGAGTTGGCCCCGCACGATGCTATAATTTGGACCAACACTCATTAGGAGCACTGGCCTGGGCGGTGATTAATTATCCATGGGGTGATCAATGCCCTATGCAAATTTTATTAGTTGTTATTAAGCAAATAGTGCTAATGTTGTGTTGGAATTATGCCCTAGAGGCAATAATAAATATAGTTATTATTATAATTCCTGTATCAAGATAATCGTTTATTATCCATGCTATAATTGTATTGAATAAAGACTTATATACATGTGTGGATACATAGACAAAACACTGTCCCTAGCAAGCCTCTAGTTGGCTAGCCAGTTGATCAACGATAGTCAGTGTCTTCTGATTATGAACGAGGTGTTGTTGCTTGATAACTGGATCACGTCATTAGGAGAATCACATGATGGACTAGACCCAAACTAATAGACGTAGCATGTTGATCGTGTCATTTTATTGCTACTGTTTTCTGCGTGTCAAGTATTTGTTCCTATGACCATGAGATCATATAACTCACTAACACCGGAGGAATACTTTGTGTGTATCAAACGTCGCAACGTAACTGGGTGACCATAAAGATGCTCTACAGGTATCTCCGAAGGTGTTCGTTGAGTTAGTATGGATCAAGACTGGGATTTGTCACTCTGTGTGACGGAGAGGTATCTCGGGGCCCACTCGGTAATACAACATCACACACAAGCCTTGCAAGCAATGTGACTTAGTGTGAGTTGCGGGATCTTGTATTACGGAACGAGTAAAGAGACTTACCGGTAAACGAGATTGAAATAGGTATAAGGATACTGACGATCGAATCTCGGGCAAGTAACATACCGAAGGACAAAGGGAATGACATACGGGATTATATGAATCCTTGGCACTGAGGTTCAAACAATAAGATCTTCGTAGAATATGTAGGATCCAATATGGGCATCCAGGTCCCGCTATTGGATATTGACCGAGGAGTCTCTCGGGTCATGTCTACATAGTTCTCAAACCCGCAGGGTCTGCACACTTAAGGTTCGACGTTGTTTTATATGTATTTGAGTTATATGGTTGGTTACCGAATGTTGTCCAGAGTGCCGGATGAGATCACGGACGTCACGAGGGTTTCCGGAATGGTCCGAAAACGAAGATTGATATATAGGATGACCTCATTTGATTACCGGAAGGTTTTCAGAGTTACCGGAGAATGTACCGGGAATGACGAATGGGTTCCGGGAGTTCACCGGGGGGGGGGGGGGGGGGGGGCAACCGACCCCGGGGAAGCCCATAGGCATTGGGGGTGCCACACCAGCCCTTAGTGGGCTGGTGGGACAGCCCAAAAGAGCCCTATGCGCATTGGAAGAAAAATCAAAGAGAAAAAAAAGGAGGAGGTGGGAAAGGGAAGGACTCCACCTTCCAAACCAAGTAGGACTCGGTTTGGGGGGGGGGGAGACCTTCCCCCTTGGCTCGGCCGAAGCCCTTAGGGGTCCTTGGACCCCAAGGCAAGGCTCCCCCTCTCCCTCCTATATATAGTGGGGGTTTTAGGGCTGATTTGAGACAACTTTGCTACGGCAGCCCGACCACATATCTCCACGGTTTTACCTCTAGATCGCATTTCTGCGGAGCTCGGGCGGAGCCCTGCTGAGACGAGATCATCACCAACCTCCGGAGTGCCGTCACGCTGGCGGAGAACTCTTCTACCTCTCCGTCTCTCTTGCTGGATCAAGAAGGCCGAGATCATCGTCGAGCTGTACGTGTGCTGAACGCGGAGGTGCCGTCCGTTCGGCACTAGATCGTGGGACTGATCGCGGGATAGTTCGCGGGGCGGTTCGAGGGACGTGAGGACGTTCCACTACATCAACCGCGTTCACTAACGCTTCTGCTGTACGGTCTACAAGGGTACATAGATCACACATCCCCTCTCGTAGATGGACATCACAATGATAGGTCTTCGTGCGAGTAGGAAATTTTTTGTTTCCCATGCGACGTTCCCCAACAGTGGTATCAGAGCTAGGTTCATGCTTAGATGTCTTCTCGAGTAGAACACAAAAGTTTTTGTGGGCGGTGATGTGCGTTATGCTGCCCTCCTTAGTCTTTTCTTGATTCCGCGGTATTGTTGGATCGAAGCGGCTCGGACCGACATTACTCGTACGCTTACGAGAGACTGGTTTCATCGCTACGAGTAACTCCGTTGCTCAAAGATGACTGGCGGGTGTCAGTTTCTCCAACTCTAGTTGAATCGGAATTGACCGAGGAGGTCCTTGGATGAGGTTAAATAGCAACTCATATATCTCCGTTGTGGTGTTTGCGTAAGTAAGATGCGATCCTACTAGATACCCATGGTCACCACGTAAAACATTCAACAACAAAATTAGAGGACGTCTAACTTGTTTTTGCAGGGTATGCTTGTGATGTGATATGGCCAACGATGTGATGTGATATATTGGATGTATGAGATGATCACGTTGTAATAGATAATATTGATTTTCACGTCGATGGTACGGCAACCGGCAGGAGCCATAGGGTTGTCTTTATAACTAACGTTTGTGCTTGCAGATGCGTTTGCTGTTTTGCTAGGATGTAGCTTTAGTAGTAATAGCATGAGTAGCACGACAACCCCGATGGCGACACGTTGATGGAGATCATGGTGTGGTGCCGGTGACAAGAAGATCGTGCCGGTGCTTTGGTGACGGAGATCAAGGAGCACGTGATGATGGCCATATCATGTCACTTATGAATTGCATGTGATGTTAATCCTTTTATGCACCTTATTTTGCTTAGAACGACGGTAGCATTATGGGGTGATCTCTCACTAAAATTTCAAGACGAAATTGTGTTCTCCCCGACTGTGCACCGTTGCTACAGTTCGTCGTTTCAAGACACCACGTGATGATCGGGTGTGATAGACTCAACGTTCACATACAACGGGTGCAAAACAGTTGTGCACGCGGAACACTCGGGTTAAGCTTGACGAGCCTAGCATGTGCAGACATGGCCTCGGAACACATGAGACCGAAAGGTCGATCATGAATCATATAGATGATATGATTAGCATGGGGATGCTTACCACTGAAACTATGCTCGACTCACGTGATGATCGGACTTGAGCTATTGTAAGTGGATCATGAACCACTCAAATGACTAGAGAGATGTACTTTTTGAGTGGGAGTTTAGCGAGTAATTTGATTAAGTTAAACTCTAATTATCTTGAACATAGTCTAAGTCCACTTTGAATATATTTGTGTTGTAGATCATGGCTCACGCGACAATCACCCTGAATTTTAATACGTTCCTAGAGAAAGCTAAGTTGAAAGATGATGGAAGCAACTTTGTAGACTGGGCTCATAATCTTAAGCTAATCTTACAAGCTGGGAAGAAGGATTATGTCCTTAATGCTGCGCTAGGAGATGAACCACCCGCTACGGCTGATCAGGATGTTAAGAACGCTTGGTTAGCACGTAAGGAGGACTACTCAGTAGTTCAATGTGCAGTCTTGTATGGCTTAGAACCGGGACTTCAACGTCGCTTTGAGCGTCATGGAGCATTTGAGATGTTCCAAGAGTTGAAGTTTATCTTTCAGAAGAACGCCCGAATCGAGATGTATGAGACCTCCGATAAATTCTATGCTTGCAAGATGGAGGAGAACTCGTCTGTCAGTGAACATGTGCTCAAAATGTCTGGGTACTCAAACCGTCTAGCTGAGCTGGAGATTGAACTCCCGCAAGAAGCTATCACTGACAGAATCCTTCAATCACTGCCGCCAAGCTATAAAGGCTTTGTGTTGAACTACAACATGCAAGGGATGAACAAGTCTCCCGGCAAGTTGTTTGCGATGCTGAAAGTCGCGGAGTCTGAACTCCGTAAGGAGCATCAAGTGTTGATGGTAAATAAGACCACTAGTTTCAAGAGAAACGGCAAAGGCAAGAAGGGTAATTCAAAGAAGAGTGGCAAGCCTGTTGCCAATCCGACAAAGAAACCCAAAGCTGGACCTAAGCCTGAAACAGAGTGTTACTATTGCAAGGGTATGGGTCACTGGAAGCGCAATTGCCCCAAGTATGTGGCTGATAAGAAGGCGGCCAAAGAAAAATCAGGTATATTTGATATACATGTTATTGATGTGTACTTAACCGGCTCTCATAGTAGTGCCTGGGTATTTGATACCGGTTCTGTTGCTCATATTTGCAACTCGAAACAGGAACTGCAGAATAGACGAAGGCTGGCAAAAGATGAAGTGACGATGCGCGTAGGAAATGGTTCCAAGGTTGATGCAATCGCCGTCGGCACAGTTTCACTTCAGTTACCATCAGGATTAGTTATGAACTTGAATCATTGTTATTTAGTGCCTGCGTTGAGCATGAACATTATATCTGGATCTTGTTTATTGCGAGACGGTTACTCTTTTAAGTCAGAGAATAATGGTTGTTCTATTTCTATGAGTAACATCTTTTATGGTCATGCACTCAATGTGAGAGGATTGTTCATATTGAATCTTGATAGTGATACACACATACATAACACTGAGACCAAAAGAGTTAGAGTTAACAATGATAGCGCCATATTTTTGTGGCACTGCCGCTTAGGTCATATTGGTGTAAAGCGCATGAAGAAACTACATGCCGATGGACTTTTGGAGTCACTTGACTTTGATTCACTTGACACGTGCGAACCATGCCTCATGGGAAAGACGACTAAAACTCCGTTCTTCGGAACAATGGAGCGTGCAAGTGACTTGTTGGAAATCATACATACCGATGTGTGTGGTCCGATGAGCGTAGAGGCACGCGGCGGATATCGTTATTTTCTCACCTTCACTGACGATTTGAGTAGATATGGTTATATCTACTTAATGAAGCACAAGTCTGAAACATTTGAAAAGTTCAAGCAATTTTAGAGTGAAGTTGAACACCATCGTAACAAGAAGATCAAGTTCCTACGGTCTGATCGTGGGGGTGAATATCTGAGTTTCGAGTTTGGTGCTCACTTAAGACAATGTGGAATTGTTTCACAGTTGACACCGCCTGGAACACCACAGCGTAATGGTGTGTCCGAACGTCGTAATCGTACTTTATTAGAGATGGTGCGATCTATGATGCCTCTTACCGATTTGCCATTATCATTTTGGGGTTATGCATTAGAAACAGTTGCATTCACTTCAAATAGGGCACCATCAAAATCCGTTGAGACGACACCATACGAACTGTGGTATGGCAAAAGGCCAAAGTTGTCGTTTCTTAAAGTTTGGGGATGTGATGCTTATGTCAAAAAGCTTCAGCCTGAAAAGCTGGAACCCAAAGCGGAAAAGTGCATCTTCATAGGTTACCCAAAAGAGACAGTTGGGTACACCTTCTATCTCAAATCCGAGGGCAAAGTGTTTGTTGCTAAAAACGGAGCTTTTCTCGAGAAGGAGTTTCTCTCAAGAGAATTGAGTGGGAGGAAGATAGAACTTGATGAGGTTTTTGAACCTCTCATCCCTCTGGATGGTGGCGCAGGGCAAGGGGAAACCTCTGTCGTTGCGGTGCCGGTTGAGGAGGAAGTTAATGATGATGATCATGAAACTCCGGTTCAAGTTTCTGTCGAACCACGCAAGTCGACGAGACCACGTGCTGCTCCAGAGTGGTACGGTAATCCCGTCTTGACAATCATGTTGTTAGACAACAATGAACCTGCAAATTATGAAGAAGCGATGGTGGGCCCAGATTCCAACAAATGGCTGGAAGCCATGAAGTCCGAGATAGGATCCATGTATGAGAACAAAGTGTGGACTTTGGAGGTACTACCTGAGGGCCGCAAGGCTATTCAGAACAAATGGATCTTTAAGAGGAAGACGGTCGCTGACGGCAATGTGACCGTTTATAAAGCTCGACTTGTGGCAAAGGGTTTTTCACAAGTTCAAGGAGTTGACTACGATGAGACATTCTCACCCGTAGCGATGCTTAAGTCCGTTAGAATCATGTTAGCAATAGCTGCATTTTTCGATTATGAAATCTGGCAGATGGATGTCAAAACGGCGTTCCTTAACGGTTTCCTTAAGGAAGAGTTGTATATGATGCAACCCGAAGGTTTTGTCGATCCTAAGAATGCTAACAAGGTGTGCAAGTTCCAGCGATCCATTTATGGACTGGTGCAAGCATCTCGGAGTTGGAACAAACGCTTTGATGAGGTGATCAAAGCATTTGGGTTTATACAAGTGGTTGGAGAATCCTGTATTTACAAGAAAGTGAGTGGGAGCTCTGTGGCGTTTCTAATATTACATGTGGATGACATATTGCTGATTGGAAACAACGTAGAGTTCTTGGAGAGCATAAAGGATTACTTGAATAAAAGTTTCTCTATGAAGGACCTAGGAGAAGCTGCTTACATTCTAGGCTTTAAGATCTACAGGGATAGATCAAAACGCCTGATAGGACTTTCACAAAGCACATACCTTGATAAAGTTTTGAAGAGGTTCAAAATGGAACAGTCCAAGAAAGGGTTCTTGCCAGTTTTACAAGGTACAAGATTGAGTAAGACTCAGTGCCCAGCAACTGATGAGGATAGAGAGCATATGCGCTCCGTCCCCTATGCTTTAGCCATAGGTTCTATCATGTATGCAATGCTGTGCACTAGACCGGATGTTAGCCTGGCCATAAGTATGGCAGGTAGGTTCCAGAGTAATCCAGGAGTGGATCACTGGACGGCGGTCAAGAATATCCTGAAGTACCTGAAAAGGACTAAGGAGATGTTTCTCGTGTATGGAGGTGACGAAGAGCTCGCCGTAAAAGGTTACGTCGATGCAAGCTTTGACACAGATCCGGACGACTCTAAGTCGCAAACCGGATACGTATTTATTCTTAATGGGGGTGCGGTAAGCTGGTGCAGTTCCAAGCAGAGCGTCGTAGCAGATTCTACATGTGAAGCGGAGTACATGGCTGCCTCGGAGGCGGCTAAGAAGGGTGTCTGGATGAAGCAATTCATGACGGATCTTGGAGTGGTGCCAAGCGCACTGAATCCAATAACCTTGTTCTGTGACAAAACGGGTGCCATTGCCCTAGCAAAGGAACCACGGTTTCACTAGAAGTCCAGACACATCAAACGACACTTCAACCTCATCCTTGACTACGTCGAAGGGGAGGACGTAAATATATGCAAAGTGCACACGGATCTGAATGTAGCAGACCCGCTGACTAAACCTCTTCCACGGGCAAAGCATGATCAACACCAGAACTGTATGGGTGTTAGATTTATTACAATGTAATTCGCATGATGATGTGAGGGCTAGATTATTGACTCTAGTGCAAGTGGGAGACTGTTGGAATTATGCCCTAGAGGCAATAATAAATATAGTTATTATCATAATTCCTGTATCAAGATAATCGTTTATTATCCATGCTATAATTGTATTGAATAAAGACTTATATACATGTGTGGATACATAGACAAAACACTGTCCCTAGCAAGCCTCTAGTTGGCTAGCCAGTTGATCAACGATAGTCAGTGTCTTCTGATTATGAACAAGGTGTTGTTGCTTGATAACTGGATCACGTCATTAGGAGAATCAGGTGATGGACTAGACCCAAACTAATAGACGTAGCATGTTGATCGTGTCATTTTATTGCTACTGTTTTTTGCGTGTCAAGTATTTGTTCCTATGACCATGAGATCATATAACTCACTAACACCGGAGGAATACTTTGTGTGTATCAAACGTCGCAACGTAACTGGGTGACTATAAAGATGCTCTACAGGTATCTCCGAAGGTGTTCGTTGAGTTAGTATGGATCAAGACTGGGATTTGTCACTCCGTGTGACGGAGAGGTATCTCGGGGCCCACTCGGTAATACAACATCACACACAAGCCTTGCAAGCAATGTGACTTAGTGTAAGTTGCGGGATCTTGTATTACGGAAAGAGTAAAGAGACTTGCCGGTAAACGAGATTGAAATAGGTATAAGGATACTGACGATCGAATCTCGGGCAAGTAACATACCGAAGGACAAAGGGAATGACATACGGGATTATATGAATCCTTGGCACTGAGGTTCAAATGATAAGATCTTCGTAGAATATGTAGGATCCAATATGGGCATCCAGGTCCCGCTATTGGATATTGACCGAGGAGTCTCTCGGGTCATGTCTACATAGTTCTCGAACCCGCAGGGTCTGCACACTTAAGGTTCGACGTTGTTTTATGCGTATTTGAGTTATATGGTTGGTTACCGAATGTTGTTCGGAGTCCCGGATGAGATCACGGACGTCACGAGGGTTTCCACATTGTCCGGAAACGAAGATTGATATATAGGATGACCTCATTTGATTACTAGAAGGTTTTCGGAGTTATCGGGAATGTACCGGGAATGACGAATGGGTTCCGGGAGTTCACCGGGGGGGGGGGGGGGCAACCCACCCCGGGGAAGCCCATAGGCATTGGGGGTGCCGCACCAGCCCTTAGTGGGCTGGTGGGACATCCCAAAAGAGCCCTATGCGCATTGGAAGAAAAATCAAAGAGAAAAGAAAAAAAAGGAGGAGGTGGGAAAGGGAAGAAGGACTCCACCTTCCAAACCAAGTAGGACTCGGTTTGGGGGGGGGGGGGAGACCTCCCCCCTTGGCTCGGCCGAAGCCCTTAGGGGTCCTTGGACCCCAAGGTAAGGCTCTCCCTCTCCCTCCTATATATAGTGGGGTTTTAGGGCTGATTTGAGACAACTTTGCCACGGCAGCCCGACCACATATCTCCACGGTTTTACCTCTAGATTGCGTTTCTGCGGAGCTCGGGCGGAGCCCTGCTGAGACGAGATCATCACCAACCTCCGGAGCGCCGTCACGCTGCCGGAGAACTCTTGTACCTCTCCGTATCTCTTGCTGGATCAAGAAGGCCGAGATCATCGTCGAGCTGTACGTGTGCTGAACGCGGAGGTGCCGTCCGTTCGGCACTAGATCGTGGGACTGATCGCGGGATAGTTCGCGGGGCGGATCGAGGGATGTGAGGACGTTCCACTACATCAACCGCGTTCACTAACGCTTCTGATGTACGGTCTACAAGGGTACGTAGATCACACATCCCCTCTCGTAGATGGACATCACCATGATAGGTCTTCGTGCGCGTAGGAATTTTTTTTGTTTCCCATGCGACGTTCCCCAACATGTTGAGCCTTGTTAGAAGAGTTGTATCCCAAAACAAAAATCAAGGGGGTCCCCATAACAACCCCAAGCATGTTAGGAGCGCTTAGTATGGAACATAAGACTGATACACAAGTAACTAGGGCGGCTAAGGTGGAAGAAAACACCAAGCCAAAAGGTCAAGCCTTACACCTTTTACTAAGTATATATGTGCATTAAATTAAATAGTAATAATATTGCGACATATCAAGAAATCCATGGTTTCACATGGAAGCAACTTGCACCTGCAACTAGCAACGATATAAGAGGGGCTAAGCAAGACGTAACATAGCAAAGCAAAGGTTTGCTGGGATGTGGAGGGGGTTAGAGGCTTTTCATGGCAATGTTTGGAGTGTTGACATTGAGGTCGTATGTAACGAGGCATAACGTTAGAAGCGAGATAACTAGCATAACAACGATAGTAGTGGTATCCAGCGAAATGGTCATCTTGCCTGAGATTCCGATTGGAAGAAGAATGAATCCATGAAGTAGATGGGACGTAGTCGAATGAATCCTCACACTCCGAAGCGGTTTAGGAACTCTATCAAGAAGAAACAATCCAGAAACAAACAATCGACACATGATAACACCACACATATTCATGACATGATGCACAATGAAAGATTATGCATGTCCATTTGATTATGCATGACATGGCATAGCACAACAATCAACTTCTACACATTAAGTGAAGCTCAATATGCCACGAGTTGCATATTGTCGAAAATCTACATTTGAATTATTTAGTTCACTCCCGTTTAGGTACACAACAATGATAAATGTTCTTAAACATGGTTAGAGGTGAAGCATAAATAAGCTACACTATCTAGGCATTTTAAATGAGTTCAGAAACAACTTATAGAATTTATGAAACGACCCCATATGTTAATTTCGAAATTGGTCCACATCTAAACTAAACATGTTTAATATTTATTAAAGATTAAAATGCACTGAAGGCCCTAAAAGTATTCCAAGTGTTTCATGTAGGTCCTAAAAGTTTGAAAACGTTCACCGCAGGTCCTATATGTGTGTTTACTCGTGACTTTTAGGACTTACTTGACACACTTAAAATAGTTTTAGGACTTGCGGTGAACTACTTATGCACATTTAGGACCCGTGGTGAATGGTTTCAAACTTCTAGGACCTACTTGACACACTTGAAATAATTTTAGGACCTCCAATGTATTTTAATCTTTACTAAAAAAGGAAACAAATTGTACCATGTGATCCTAAACGTCATTCTAGTCGATTTACATAGATGGATCATCTAAAACGGAGTTATGGTCTAAAAGATAGAACCAACACAAGATAATATACCATGAATGCAAAATGTATGCAAATGGCACCTACAAGCATTTAAAATAATGGATGCAACAAGATATTATGAAACTAATGCAATTCTAAGCAAGTTACATATATGGCATGTTCAAAACAGAGCAATGGTTCCACAAATACAACCAATACAAGATATAGTGATAATCTACCCAAAACAACAACATGACATATTATACACACCAAGACAACCACATATGGGATTCTAAAATGCACAAATAAGATATGGGACAATAGTTTACAAGCTGCATAACAATCATCTCCTAACGTCAAGTTGAATAGAAGCGTGGATCACTAGGAAATGAGCTCACAAAATGGCTACTTGAACATAGTTTCAGACTTAGTGAAATTATCAGTTTTAACAGTGCACTTTTTACCATGAAGGCATATTGGCAGCAAGAAAAACACATGCTACACGACATATAATGGCATGAAAATTCACCGCATGGTAGTAGGCATGATGCACTTCATTTCATTCCAATCTGGCAAGGTCTAACTAAACATACATTCATAGCTAGCATCCCTACAACATGACATTATGAAATAATCAGATTCTTAGACTTAGAATTATTTTGACCCTACAATAGAAACATTTTCATGGCATGTTCACATTATGAAAATTATATCTAAGCATGACATATATGGCATGGGAAACCTACTAATAGTAACTAGGCATGTCATACAACAAATCTCTCGATTGCGCACATTCAAAAGAGGCATACTTTGCTTAAAGCGAGCTTCACAAAATGAAACTTTATGAAAACAGATTAGCAGTTTCAGCATGATAACACTTTGATAACAACAACTGAACAAGCTAATAATAATCTACATGGCAACCAGAGGCATGACATCATAGTAGACAACACATAGAACAACTCTCATGAAGGAACCACATTAAAAGGCCTACAAATTAGTTGCAATCATCCACACAACATTGAATAAAATAACAGTTTATACGTATTCATGATGCACTTGCAAGAGATATTTGAGCATGTAGATGCAACCTATTATGCATGCCAATGCCATAATCATGTAGAGCACGAAGAGTAGATGATTTTCCATATAAAGTTTATTTAAATCAGAACCACGTTTATTGTGTTACTAAATAAATTATTAAACATGACATTTACACAAATCAATGCAAACAACAAGTTTAGATGTTTTAAACATGGATTTTCATGGCAAACAAAATACTAGGGGATAGCACACATCACAAAGGGAACATCTCATGTTCAACAAAATCCATATGATGCATGAATTAAATCACACAAAATAAAAAATGCATCACAACAAAAATAGCATGGACACAAACTTGCTCAAATGGCAAAACTAATTGCACACATGGATTCTATGGATTTTTCTACCCCAAAATCATATATAACATGTTGGTATTACTTTGAAAAAAATGACACAACAATTATACAAGATTATGGCATCTAGGCAAATTACGTGAAACCGCAAGTTAAACATCTTTATCATGCATGAAAGTGGGATATTGCGAATCTACACAAAATTCTACACATTTTACATATATAAAACATTTTAATCTGGTGCACGGTTATTTAGTTATTGCCATTTAAAAATCATGTTTTTCCTGTAATTATGGAATTACTCGATAATTGACAAAATTAATAGAACGAAAAAAACGCCCACGGACCGAAATTGATACTCGGCTAAAACAAAGCATGGGCGCAACATAATTAAGTTGTGCACATGGCACGACATAGAGAGGCGGAGCTCACCTCGGGCCAGATCTGGCCGGCTCGATGCAACGGCCCCGAGAGGCTAGACCTTGCGGCCGGCTCGAAGAGGTGGCGAGGCTGAGGCCCACGAGGCACGGGACGGATGGCTTGGCCATGCATGCTCGACTGGCACGGTTGACACATGCGCTTGGTCAACGATATCTGAGCTGAGGACGAGGGGAGCTCTCGCGATGAGTACTCTGGCCAAGGGTGGCACGGAGGCGTAGATGGTCACGAATAGGGCAGCATGGCGGGATCCGGTCCGTGGACCACCGGATCCGGGCAATGACTCTTCGCGAATGCGTTGGTCTCCCTCCAATCTTAAAGGGTGATGTAGCACAGTGATGGCAAGTATTTCCCTCGGTTAAGGAAAACATATATTAATCCAGTAGGAAGATCCACAAGAGTATGTAAGCAACACGTGCGCACAAATAACAAATCCTCGCAACCCAACGCGTAGAGGGGTTGCCAATCCCTCGTGGGTAAAGTAAGGATAGATTGATAGATGCAAATAAGAGTGATAGCAAATAGAATGCAACGAGGTATTTTTGGTTTTTTTTTTATATTATATATCTGAAAAACAAAAGAGAAAATAATGTAGAAAAGCAAATAGCAAAGTAGAGATTACAAATAGATGATGTGAAGTAGACCCGGGGGGCGTAGGTTTCACTAGTGGCTTCTCTCGAGAAAATAGGAAGCGGTGGGTAGAGAGATTACTGTTGGGCAATTGACAGAAAAGCAAATAATTATGACGATATTCAAGAGAATGATCATGCATATATGCATCACATCCAAAATAAGTACACTGACTTCTGCCTGCATCTACTTCTATTACTCCACACGTCGACCGCTATCGAGCATGCATCTAATGTATTGAGTTCATGGAGAAACGGAGTAATGCCTTAAGAACGATGACATGATGTAGAAAAGATCTCTTCATGTAGGAATAGACCTCGTCGTTTTATTCTTAATGGCAATGATACATGGGTGTCATGTCTCTTTGTGTCACTGAGATTGAGCACCGCAAGATCGAACCCATCACAAAGCACCTCTTCCCATTGCAAGATCAAATATCAAGTTGGCCAGAGAAAAACCAAATATCAGAGAAGAAATACGAGGCTATAATAATCAAGCATGAATATGTTTTCATAGATCTGATCATAAACTCACAATTCATCGGATCCCAACAAACATGCCGCAAAAGAAAGAGTTATATCATATGGATCTCCAAGAGACCATTGTATTGAGAAACAAAACGAGAGAGAAAGCCATCTAGCTACTGCCTACGGACCCATAGGTCTGATATGAACTAGTCACACATCATCAGAGGGGCACCAATGAGGATGGTTAACTCCTCCGTGGTTGTGTTCCTCTCCAGAACATGCTCTAGATTGGTTTTCGTGGCTCTAGAAGTTGCAGCGACTGAAATGATTTTTCGTCGACTCCTCTAGGGTTTTTGGAATATTGGGGTATTTATAGAGCTCATAGGCAATGCAGAAGCTTCTAGAGGTCCCACCAGACACCAGGTCATGCCAGGTGAGGGAGTCCGGGATTAAGGAGTCCTCACGTAGTCGGTTCGCTTCGTAGAGGCCGACTTAATGGGCTGTATTAATTAAAGATCAGACCGCATGGTCATCTTGTATTGAAGGAGGAAAGCATCAAAGACTGGCATGACGTCGAAGTAAGGTAGACTAGGTCGGCCTATCCGCCCCCGGCCGGAGGTCAGTTGCATGTAACCCTAGATCCCGTGGTGACTATATAAATGAAGGGTCCTCGTCCATGTAGGCAGGTTGACTCATCTAGGGTTTAGCTCATATGATCTGGAGGTAGATCAACTCTATAATCATCATCCACATCAATATAATCAAGAAATACATAGGGTTTTACCTCCTCAAGAGGGCTCTAACCTCGGTAAATATTGTCTCCCCTTTTCTCCTGCAATCCATCAATCCAAGGTCTACAGTTTGGGAACCCCTACCCGAGATCTTCCGGTTTTGACAGCGACATTGGTGCTTTCATTGAGAGTTCTGCTGATTGGGTCGCATGAAGGATCGATGGCACGCTTAATCATCAGTGAGGAGATCTTCAACAAGGATGTTTTCATCCCCAAACAGATCTTTGCATTTGGAAGCATCGTTCTGCATGCGAATCCGGCCGACCACCTTAGCCAGGTCGAGATTTTTATCCTCGGCCAGGAAGTCACGTTCGGGAGCCTAGAGTTCACCATTGACCCTCGGGGAGACCTTGTGTTAACAAGAATTTTAGCTCCTTTCGAGGAACCCGCTGGTCCTGATGCTTTGGCTTCGGAAACCATGGAACTCGCCACTAGGACGACCTTCAGCCCTAAGCCTATGTTAGAGCTTGACGTGTCCAAGATGATCGAACTCGTCTCAACCGAATACACCCCGGAGGCGACCTTGAGCGCCATTGGGGCATTAGTGACGCGGGCTAACCCCGAACTCATGAAATGTATGAGCTCCGCCAAAACCCCGGTACTACATGAACTACTCAACCAGATCCAGTCCATGAGGAAGATGAACAATCAAGGTATAATCTATGATCGGATTGGACTCGGACCCGACGATAGGAAAATTCACGTCCCGCCTATCACGCATGTGATCAACACTGTCGAGTGCCCGATTAAGGGCTCTCCGCACCAACTACCCGAGTTAAGGACGGTATACGTCCTGATCACTGATCACCCGAACTTACCTGATAAACCGGAGTATCTATATCACCCCATTAATATTTTCGGGTCGGTGGTTGATCCGGTACGCGACCCAGCCGGGGATGCGGCCACCGAGATCTCAAACCTACCACTCATGGGAAATCAAAATCTTATCCCACCCACCACCCAACTCGAGCATAAAGCAAAAGTGTTTGGTTTATCAGTCCCACGTGAAGTCACACAGTGGCCAGGGCAATCAGTACACCACTTCTGGGCTAGATTCCTCCTCAACAACAGGACCAAGGGCCGCGACGAACATGAGCTTATTAGCGCGTTCCGACATCATTGCCGTGTTGAGGGTATCCTTAATTCCGTCTACTGTCGCTGAATTCAAACCCTCGCCGAGCTATCAAGCCTCGTGCTCAAATACTGCGCCATAGAAAGCACTTGGGAAATACAAAAAATGTGCAACGATCCTAGCCTTACTGAGCAAACCAGACAAATCTGGACAAGATGCCCACCCCCACTCATGGGACCGATTACCTACGGGCACCAACAAAAAGAACACAGACAAGGACCAGGTTGGTCCTCGATGTACTACTAGACAAGCCATGCCCCATACACTCAGACCCGCCTGAATCAAGTTCCACCCATAGCCTTTGAGCATGCGGGGTCATGAGGCAAGTCGCAAACAACGGGGAAGGCATCCTCAAGGCAACACCCGCGCATGGCCGGTTAGGAGCGCCGCCGGATAACTACACATAGATCTTAACAATCTACAAAACATTTACCTCAAAGAATCAAAGAAAGAGAGCCCTTCGGGAGCTCCATAAAATCCACCATGTAGTGGCGGCAAAACCATGGTCAAACACACCCATTACTTTCGACGAGGCAACGAACCGATGACTAGCACAGGATGGACACCGGCCGCCCTAGTCTTGAACCCCATAGTCGACGGCTTCAGACTCAACAAGGTGTTAAGGGATGGGGGCAGCGGCCTCAACCTCATCTATGAGGACACACTGGAAAAAATACAGTTCGACCGATCTCGAATCAAGCAAAGCACAACCACCTTCCGAGCTATTGTCCTCGGGAGAGAGGCCCGCTGTACCGGGCGGGTAACACTCGACGTAATATTCGATACACCCAAGAACTAGTGATGCGAAGAGCTCCTCTTTCATACCGCCCCATTCCATAGTGGCTACCATGCCCTGTTGGGACGCGAAGCCTTCACAAGATTCCAGGCCATACCGCACTGCGGGTTGTAAGTGCATCTTGTGCCCCTTAGTGACTTTGGTGGATTGAAGACTTATAGGTTAAGAGACTGATACATTTGTGAGTGTACACATGCTCTATAAGTCGCTGATGAGTTTGAGTTATTCGATGAATATCGACCCCTAAAAATGTATGTCTTTGGGTGAAGACTTTGGTCATTCCTTGAAGACTTCGATTGTGAAGAAATTGCGAATAAATTGATATTCCTCATGCAGACATTGAAGATGAGGAATTCGGTGTGTCTCGAAGAAAATACTCTGAAAACTTTGAAGCTTGAAGATTTACTGTTTATGTTTCATTTTCTTCATTCTTGAGTCACAGGAACACCGTACTGTTAAAGGGGGTCGAGGTAAAATTATGAAAAGAATTTCCTCATGGTGCTCAACTCAAACCTACACCTACCAGATCCTCAAAGCAAGGAACATGAGATACATGCGCACTTTCACAATTGAAAGTTCCGACCGTTGCTGTGCCACGCGCCACCTGTGACAAATCTTCTCCACCCAATGGTCATATCATTAAGGGAGTTAATGTCAAATCATGTCGGGATGCTCCCAGGCTATAAATAGCGGCCCCCACAACCACTAGCTAGTTGGCTGCTGCGAGAGAAACTGACACTTGTCATTTAGAGCAACCCAATTCCTCAGGACTTTGAGCGAAAATCATCAAGTGAGGAAATACCTCAAACACCCAAACCCAAACCAAAACCAAAGTGATTGAGCATCACTGAAGAGATTGTTCCTGTGTGGAACCGACGCTTGTTACCTTTGAGGACTGTGCATCCTCGAGACGGTTAGGCGTCATGGTCTAGAGCATCGAGCAGTCAATTGTGGATCACCGGGTGATCGAGTTTGTGAGGGTTTGGAAGTCTGCCCTAAAGACTTACCACGAGTGTTGGGCAAGGACTGTGTGTCCTTAGCTCAAGGAGAATATGGTAGGGATTGTGTGTCGTTTGGTTTCAATACCAAGCCGCTCCAAACCAGATGTATAACTGTCACAACAGTTGGAACTGGGTCATCAACCACTGTCTTCATCGAGCTACTGGTTCAATTTCTTCAACTCTTTTCATTTCCTCAATTGCATGTTGAAGACTTTCATCTGTACTGTTTTAAGAATTTGACTGAAGACTTTCACTGAATTCCCCACCTCAAATTCTTCACCTCATTTATTCATCACCCGCTTATCCTGTATATGTGAATTGTGCAAACCGATCCTCTCAATTCACGCTGAGTACTTTGCTATAGTCGTTTTTGCACTTTCGTCTAAGTACTATTCCACTACAATCAGTTCATGACAGAGGACTTTCCTCACTAGGAATTTCCTGAGTGATGAATTTGTAAAAATCGCCTATTCACCCCTGCTAGTCGATATAACACACTTTCAATTGGTATTAGAGCAAGGTACTCCCTTGTTCTGTGTGATTTTGGTTTAACCGCCTGGAGTTTTAGTCATGTCGACCGCATGTACGATCAAGGTTAAAGTAGGTTGTCATACCTTCGAAGGAAAGAACTAACCCTAGTGGAAGACCAAGATGCAAATGCATTTTCAAGCAATTGACAACGATCTCTGGTACATTGTGGAACATGGTGTTCCCTCCATCACTGCAACTATCTGTGCCACTGATGTGAAGAAGTTCAAGCAACTCGACTCGCAAGCGAAGAATATCATTTGTGGCCATATGAACAAAGGTTAGTATGGAAGAGTTAGTGCTTTGGGCTTAGCGAAGCTTTGATACGTCTCCATCGTATCTACTTTTCCAAACTCTTTTGCCCTGGTTTTGGACTCTAATTTGCATGATTTGAATGGAACTAACCCGGACTGACGCTGTTTTCAGCAAAATTGCCATGGTGTTGTTTTTGCGCAGAAATAAAAGTTCTCAGAATGACCTGGAAATTTACGAGGATTTTTTGTGGAATATATAAAAAATACCAGCGCAAGAATTACCTGGAGGGACGGAGCCAGGAGCCCAAAAGCCCAGGAGACGCGGGCCCCCCTGGTCGTGCCTGACAGGCTTGTGAGGCCCTCGTGGCTCCGTCGCGTCCAACTCCACGTCTATATAGTCTCTCTCGCCCGGAAAAAATGAAGAGAGAAGAGTTCATCGCGTTTTACGATACGGAGCCGCCGCCACCACCTGTTCTTCCTCTTGAGGGCAGACCTGGAGTCCATTCTGGGCTCGGGAGAGGGGAAATCGTCGCCGTCGTCATCACCAACCATCCTTCATCGCCAATTACATGATGCTCTTCACCATTCATGAGTGATCTCATCATAGGCTTGCTGGACGGTGATGGGTTGGATGAGATCTATCATGTAATCGAGTTAGTTTTGATGGGGTTTGATCCCTAGTATCCACTATGTTCTAAGATTGATGTTGCTACTACTTTGCTATGCTTAATGCTTGTCACTAGGGCCCGACTGCCATGATTTCAGATCTGAACCTATTATGTTTTCATCAATATATGTGTCTTCTTGATCCTATCTTGCAATTTGTAGTCACCTACTATGTGTTATGACCGGACAACCCCGGAGTGACAATAACCGGAACCACTCCCGAGATGACCATAGTATGAGGAGTTCATGTATTCACTATGTGCTAATGCTTTGTTCCGGTTCTCTATTAAAAGGAGACCTTAATATCCCTTAGTTTCCATTAGGACCCCGCTGCCACGGGAGGGATGGACAATAGATGTCATGCAAGTTCTTTTCCATAAGCACGTATGACTATATACGGAATACATGCCTACATTACATTGACGAACTGGAGCTAGTTACATATCTCCCCATGTTATAACTGTTACATGATGAATGTCATCCAACATAATTATCCATCACCGATCCAATGCCTACGAGTTTTACCTACTGGTCCTTGCTAAGTTACTTTATCGCTGCTGCTATCACTACTGCTACTGTTGCCGCTGCTACCTTTACTATCACACTACTCTGCTACTGAAACTTTGCTGCAGATACTAAATCTTTCAGGTGTGGATGAATTGACAACTCAACTGCTAATACTCGAGAATATTCTTTGGCTTCCCCTTGTGTCGAATCAACAAATTTGGGTTGAATAGTCTACCCTTGAAAACTGTTAAGATCCCCTATACTTGTGGGTTATCAAGACTATTTTCTCGCGCCGTTGCCGGGGAGGCATAACTCTATTCTCCGAGTCACTTGGGATTTACGTCTGTTGATCACTATGAGGAATCCAAGAGATCCAAAAACTAAAGTCTTGCCCTCAACTACGAGGACAGGTAAGGAACTGCCATCTAGCTCGGCACTTGATTCACCTTCAGTTATGAGTAAATTTGCGACACCACCACCTACTAGAAATTCTGATGTGTTGCCTGTGCTTGATGATGCTACTTCTGCTATCCATGATGCTTATGATGATGCTTTGATTGATACTGCTTTGCCACTGGGTGCATTTCTTGATGCACAAATTGCTAGAGTTGCTCCTGAATGCCATGATACTTCTGAAACTATGAAATTATTGAAGTAGAACCTGCTGTTTCACCTGTTAGAACTAGCTCTCCTAGATATGAATTGCCGAATATACCCGAGGGTTATGTTATGGAGGGAGAGGGAGAGGTAGCTGAGGGTTATGTTATGTGCAAGTGGAAAGAAAAATCTCTGAACGCTAGAATGAAATACGATCCTAAGTTTGCTACTTCACCCATCTTTGTTACCAATAAGGATTATGAATTCCCGGTTGATCCTGAGTTGATCACTTTGGTTGAATCTGATCCTTTTCATGGTTATGAGTCTGAAACGGTTGTAGTACATCTTACTAAGATGAATGATATAGCCACCCTATTCACGAGTGAGGAAACAATTCGCCACTACTATATCCTTAAGTTGTTTCCTTTCTCGCTAAAGGGTGATGCTAAGACTTGGTTTACTTCTCTTGCTCCTGGTTGTGTGCGTAGTCCCCAGGATATGATATACTACTTCTCTAAGAAATATTTTCCTGCCCATACGAAACAAGCTACCTTGCAGGATATATATAACTTTGTGCAAGTTGAAGAAGAGCGTCTCCCACAAGCTTGGGCGAGGCTTGTCCAGTTACTGAATGCTTTGCGTGATCACCCTCTTGAGAAGAATGAAATACTTGATATCTTTTATAATGGACTAACCGATGCTTCTAGGGACCACATAGATAGTTGTGATGGTTGTGTTTTCAGGGAATGAACCGTGGAACAAGCTGAAATTCTATTGAATAATATCTTGAGCAGTGATAATGCTTGGACTATTCCTGAACCACGTCCGAAGCCAACTCCAAAGAAAAGAGGTATTCTATTCCTCAGTCCTGAAGATATGCAAGAAGCCAAGAAATCTATGCAAGAGAAAGGTATTAAATCTGAAGATGTTAAGAATCTACCACCTATCAAAGAAATACATGGTCTTCATAACCCGACATAGGTAGTAGAGGTAAATTCTCTTCGTAGATTCAATGAGAGTGATATTCCTTATGATAAACCTGCTAGCTTATGCTTAGATGAATTTGATAACTTCGTTGCCAAACAACAAAGTTTCAATGGTTATGTTAGCAGACAATTGGAACAAAATGCTTGCATGATTAATCTTATAAGTGCTTGTGTGGATAGAAATGTCAATGATCTTAAGCTTTTGAGTAAACATGCTTCTATGGTCACTACTCAAGTAGAAGAAGTACTTAAGGCTCAAAACGACTTGCTCAATGAGTTGAATGACAATTCTGTTAGAGTTGTCACTAGAGGTGGTAGAACGACTGAGGAACCTTTGTATCCTGAAGGCCATCCTAAGAGAATTGAACAAGATTCTCAAGGAGTTAACACTGAGGCACCTAGTCATCCTGGTAATAGGAAGAAAAAGAAACATGATAGGAACTTGCATGCTAGCAAACCTGTTGCTGTTACACCTGAGAATCCAAATGATGTCTCTGTTTCTGATGCCGAAACACAATCTGGTGATGAACATGAGCCTAGTGATAATATTGATAGTGGTGTTCATGTTGGTGCTCAACCTAGTAATGATAAGGATGTGGAGATTGAACCTGCTGTTGATCTTGATAACCCACAACCTAAGAACAAGAGATACAATAAGAACGACTTTATTGCTAGGAAGCATGATAAAGAAAGAGAACCATGGGTTCAGAAACCCATGCCCTTTCCTCCCAAACCATCCAAGAAAAAGGATGATGAGGATTTTGAGCGCTTTGTTGAAATGATTAGACCTGTCTTTCTGCAAATGCGTTTGACATATATGCTCAAAATGTCTCCTTATGCTAAGTACATGAAAGTTATTGTGACTAATAAAAGGAAGATGCCCGAGGTGGAGATTTCCACCATGCTTGCCAACTACACTTTTAAGGGTGGGACCCCTAAGAAACTAGGTGATCCCGGAGTGCCCACTATACCTTGCTCCATTAAAGGAAATTATCTTAGAACTGCTTTATGCGATCTTGGAGCTGGTGTTAGTGTTATGCCTCTCTCTCTTTATCGTAGACTTGAATTGGTAGTGAGCACACGGTGCACTTTCCGAAGAAACAATATCGAGTACATTGCATCAATGCTATTGAAAAATCTTCATCAATTCTTACTGGAAGCTTTGAATGCCCTATACCGACTGTCAATATGAAGTATGATTTACTAGTTGGGGATATGCACATCCCTGTTGAGGTAACATAGTGATTATTCGAAAATTCTCCGGTTTTATGTGATCCGAAAAAAGTTTGTCAAGGAGACTTGATCAACCTCATTGACAGATTTCTTTTGATGACCATGAGATGCATGAATCTAGGAGTCACAACCTTCTGTCCCCAACTTTTACTTTCTGCTGCTTAGAAGAAAAACGATAAATTTAGCTTTATTTTTCCTGTTTTCTGCTTTTTCCGTCCCCTAGAAAAGTGTCCCGAAAATAAAATTTCTTCAAATGCCGTGAAATTCAAGTATGATTTTTTCTGGAATTTTTGAAAATTTCTGAGATAGAGAGCTAGTCAGGGGGATGCACCAGCGGGCCACAAGCCCAAGATGCGCGGGCACCCCCCTAGCCGCGCCTGGCAGGCTTGTGGGTCCCACGTGGCCCCTCCACTTATTCCAGCTCCCATCTCCTTCTTCTACCTCCAGAAAAAATCATTCCACAGCTCAAACCCGTGTTCTTGCTCTTCTTGCTGCATTTTCCGATCTCCTTGTGCAAAGCCCCATTCACCAAACTGTTTTGGGGAATTGTTCCTTGGTATGTGACTCCTCCATTGGCCCAATTAGTTTTTGCTCTAGTGCTTTATTCGTTGCGTATTTTTGTTGACTTGGTGACCCTGTTCTTGAGCTTTGCATGTCAATTATAGTAATTCTTCTTGCTACCTCTTGAGCTTGCGTTGGTTTTTCCCTTGAAGAGGAAAGGGTGATGCAACATAGTAGCAGTAAGTATTTCCCTCAGTTTGAGAACCAAGGTATCAATCCAGTAGGAGTATCAAGGCAAGTCTCCAAAGTACCTGCGCAAAAACAAACAAACTTGCACCCAACGCTATAAATGGCTTGTCAATCCCTTCACGATTGATTGCAAGGTGAGATCTGAAGGCGGAAAGTGCAACAAAGTGAAAGTGTAGAGCTGAAAATATGAAGTGAAGTAGACCCGCGGGCCATAGTGTTCAATAGAGGCTTCTCTCATGATAGCAAGTATTACGGTGGGTGAACGAATTACTGTCGAGCAATTGATAGAACCGCGCAAATTCATGACGATATCTAAGGCAATGATCATACATATAGGCATCACGTCCGAGACAAGTAGACAGATACTTTCTGCATCTACTACTATTACTCCACACATCGACCGCTATCCAGCATGCATCTAGTGTATTGAGTTCATAACAAACAGAGTAACGCCTTAAGCAAGATGACATGATGTAGAGGGATAAATTCATGCAATAGATATGAACCCCATCTTTTTACGCTTGATGGCAACAACATGATGCGTGCCTCTCTACCCCTTCTGTCACTCGGTGAGGTCACCGCACGGTATGAACCCAAAACCAAGCACTTCTCCCATTGCAAGAATTGTAGATCAAGTTGGCCAAACGAAACCCACAACTCGAAGAGAATTACAAGGATATGAAATAATGCATATAAGAGATCAGAGGAAACTCAAATAAGATTCATAGATAATCTGATCATAAATCCACAATTCATCGGATCTCGACAAACACACTGCAAAAGAATATTACATCAGATAGATCTCCATGAAGATCATGGAGAACTTTGTATTGAAGATCCAGAGAGAGAAGAAGCCATCTAGCTACTAGTTATGGACTTGAAGGTCTGTGGTGAACTACTCACGCATCATCGGAGAGGCAATGGTGTTGATGAAGAAGCCCTCCGTGTCCGAATCCCCCTCCGGCACGGCACCAGAACGTGCCCCAGATGGGATCTTGCGGAGACAGAAGCTTGCGGTGGCGGAAAAGTATTTTCGTGGCTCCCTCCCGTGGTTTTAGATTTTTAGGGAATTTATAGGCGGAAGAGGTAGGGCAAAGGAGCCACGGGGGGCCCACAAGCCTACTAGGCGCGCCCCCCAGGCCGTGGCTAGGGGGCTTGTGGCCTCCACCAAAGCCCTTTGCCTTGGTTCTCAAGTTCCCTGCATACCTTCTGTTCCGGAAAGAATCTTTCTGGAGTTTTTATTCCATTTGGACTCCGTTTAATATTCTCCTCTGAAAAGGTCAAAAACACGAAAAAACTGGAACTGGCACTTGGCATTGAGTTAATAGGTTAGTCCCAACAAATATATAAAATGCATACAAAACATCCAAAGTTGACAAGATAATAGCATGGAACCATAAAAAATTATAGATACGTTGGAGATGTATCAAGCATCCCCAAGCTTAACTCCTGCTCGTCCTCGTGTAGGGAAGTGATAAAGACTGAATTTTTGATGTGGAATGCTACCTAATATATTTGTCCTTTGCAAATTCTTTCATGTGACATGAATGTTCAGATCCGTAAGATTCAAAACAATAGTTTGCTATTGACATGAAAACAATAATACTTCAAGCAAACTAGCAAGGTAATCATGAACTTTTGAAATAACAAGGCCAAAGAAAGTTATCCCTACAAAATCATATAGTCTGGCTATGCTCCATTACCCCCACACAACGAATTTAAATCATGCACAACCTCGGTATTGGCCAAGTAATTGTTTTCACGTTCTTACTTTCTCAAACCCTTTTTAACTGTCACGCAATGTATGAGCGTGAGCCATGGATATAGTACTATAGGTGGAATAGAGTGTGGTGGAGGTTGCGAGGCAAAAAGGAGGAGATGGTCACATGGACTCGGCGTATCAACGGGCGATGGAGATGCCCATCAATAGATATCAATGTGAATGAGTAGGGATTACCATGCAACGGATGCACCTAGAGCTATAAGTGTGTGAAAGCTCAAAAGGAGAACTAGTGGGTGTGCATCCAACTTGCTTGCTTACGAAGACCTGGGGCAATTTTGAGGAAGCCCATCATTGGAATATACAAGCCAAGTTATATAATGAAGATTCCCACTAGTATATGGTGGTGACAAAACAAGAGACTCTCAATCATGAAGAACATGGTGCTATTTTGAAGCACAAGTGTGGAAAAAGATAGTAGCATTGTCCCTTCTCTCTTTTTCTCTTTTTTTTGTTGGGGCTCTTTGGCCTCTTTTTTTTGGTGGGCATCTTTGGCCTCTTTTTTTTATTTCCTCACATGGGACAATGCTCTAATAATGATGATCATCACACTTTTATTTACTCACAACTCAATACTTAGAGCAATGATGACTCTATAGGAAATGCCTCCGGCAGTGTATCGGGATGTGCAATGATCTAGCTTAGCGTATGACGTTGAAACATCTCGCTAGCTATCTTACGATCATGCAATGGAAATATGAAAGTGACGGCACAAGTCATGATATGGAACGGTGGGAGTTGCATGGCAATATATCTCGGAATGGTTATGAAAAGGCCATGATACGTAGGTATGGTGGCTGTTTTGAGGAAGGTATATGGTGGTTTTGTGCACCGGCGAAAGTTGCGGCACTAGAGTGGCTAGCAATGGTGGAAGGTGAAAGTGCATCTATACCATGGACTCACATTAGTCATGAAGAACTCATATACGTATTGTGAAAGTTTTTATTAGTAATTTAAACAAAGTGCTAAATGCATACTCCTAGGGGAAGGGTTGGTAGGTGTTAACCATCGCGTGATCCCGACCGCCACACAAAGGATGACAATCAATAAATCAATTATGCTCCCAGTTCCTAACATAGCGGTTCACCATACGTGCATGTTACGGGAATCACTAACTTCAACACAAGTATTTCTAGATTCACAACACCCTACTAACATAACTCTAATATTACCATATCCATGTCTCAAAACTAATTGAGAGGAATCAAACTTTTCTTTACTAATCATTGCACATGAATATGGAAGTTTTATTATATCCTCTTTGGATGTCTATCATCTTTAGGACTCTTTCATGGCACACGCCAACTACAAAGTTACTCAGAGAGAGCACTCTCAAAAAGATATAAGTGAAGATCGAGAGTTTTTATTTCTCCAAAATATGATACCGCCGTGCGCAAAAAAGATCTAAGTTAAGCACTAGAGCAAAGTTATCTAGCTGAAAAGATATAAGTGAAGCACACGCGAGCTAAATGGTCTAACTCAAAAGATATAAGTGAAGCTCAATGAGTATTCTAGCAAATTCACGATGAGTGCATGCCTCTCTCAAAAAGGTGTGCAGCAAGGATGATTGTGACACAACAAAAAGAAAAGATTCCTATAATACACGACGCTCCAAGAAAAACACATATCATGTGGTGAATAAAAAGATAGCTCCAAGTAACGCAACGATGGATTGAAGACGAAAGAGGGGATGCCTTCCCGGGGTATCCCCAAGATTAGGCTTTTTGGTATCCTTGAATTTCGCTTGGGATGCCTTGGGCATCCCCAAGCTTGAGCTCTTTCCACTCTTTATCCCATTGTCCATGAGAACATCACCCAAAACTTGAAAACTTCACAACACAAAACTTAAACACAATCTCGTGATATCATTAGCACAAGAAAACAAACTACCAACTCTTTAGGTACTGTAGAAAACTTGATTTATATTTATATTGGTGTTATATTACTATATTCTCACTTTTCCATGGATAGTACCCCCCGATACTATCCATAGTTTCATCAAAATAAGCAATCAACACAACAAAAACATAATGTGTCAAAAACAGACCAGTCTGTAGCAATCTGTATACTTCGTATACTTCTGGTATCTCAACAATGCTGAAAATTTATGAAAATTAGGGAAATTGGCATATCAACCAGAAGCAAAAAGAATCAACTCAAAATCTCTTTATGGATAGGAATTAAAAATAATTTCGTGAGCGCAAAGTTTTTGTCTTTTTCAGCAAGATCAAACAACCATCACCAAAACTAGTCATAAAGGTTTTACTTGGCTCAGACACAAAAAGAAACACAAAAAACACAATCATAACAGAATTATGATGGTTTGGACACAATAAAACAGAAAGCAAAAAGCAAAGATAAATTCATTGGGTTGCCTCCCAACAAGCGCTATTGTTTAATGCCCTTAGCTAGGCATTGATAATTCAATGATGCTCACATAAAAGATAGCAATCAGACACGAAGAGAGCATCATGAAACATGTGACAAACATATCTAAGTCTAACATACTTCCTATGCATAGGCATTTTATAGGGAAACAAATTCTCAAGACAACCAATAGTTACCATATGCAAGGAAGAAGAAAGAGACAATATCAATCTCAACAAAACGAGAGGTGATTTAGTGATATGAAAGTTTCTACCACAATATTTTCCTCTCTCATAACAATTACATGTGGGATCATATTCAAATTCAACAATATAGCTATCACATAGGATATTCTTTTCATGATCCACATGCATGCAAAGTTGACGCTCTTCAAAAATAGTGGGATTATCATCAACTAAAGTCATGACTTCTCCAAACCCACTTTCAATATTATTGCAAATATCATGTTCATCATGAGGCTTAAACAAATTTTCAAGATCATAAGAAAAATCATTACCCCAATCATGATCATTGCAACAAGTAGTGGACATAGCAAAAGTAGCATCCCCAAGCTCAGGGTTTTGCATATTTTTAGCATGATTGACACTAATAGGATTTATAGTGAAACCATTGCAATCATGCTTTTCATTCAAGGAGCCCTCGTTAATCACTTCATAAATTTCTTTATCACGATTTTCAGATTCACGCATCTCAAGCAAAACTCCATAGAGAAAGTCAAGTGCACTCAACTCACTAGCAATTGGTTCAACATAATTGGATCTCTTAAAGATATTAGCAAGTGGATGAGGATGCATATCAATAGATACTTAGCAAGCAAAGATGCAAGCATATTGAAGGCACATGGCAACACAAGCAAACAAAAAGCAAGCAAAAGAAAGGGGGAACGAAAAAGGCAATTTTTTTTCCAGAAGTGAGGGAGAAGAAAACGAGAGGCAAAAAAAGTAAATGCAAGAGATGAGTTTGCGACAGTTACTTGGATAAGCTTCACGTAGAATAGTCCCTGGTGCCAGAAATTGACACGTTGAAGGAAGACTATTCTAGACTTGATACTCGCCGGCAACGGCGCCAGAAATTGGCACGTTAACGGGAGACTATTCTTGTCTTGATCCTCCTCCCCGGCAACAGCGCTAGAAATTCTTCTTGCTACCTCTTGAGCTTGCATTGGTTTTTCCCTTGAAGAGGAAAGGGTGATGCAACACAGTAGCAGTAAGTATTTCCCTCAGTTTGAGAACCAAGGTATCAATCCAGTAGGAGTATCAAGGCAAGTCTCCAAAGTACCTGCGCAAAAACAAACAAACTTGCACCCAACGCTATAAAGGGGTTGTCAATCCCTTCACGATTGATTGCAAGGTGAGATCTGAAGGCGGAAAGTGCAACAAAGTGAAAGTGTAGAGCTGAAAATATGAAGTGAAGTACACCTCGGGGCCATAGTGTTCACTAGAGTCTTCTCACATGATAGCAAGTATTACGGTGGGTGAACGAATTACTGTCGAGAAATTGATAGAACCGCGCAAAGTCATGATGATATCTAAGGCAATGATCATACATATAGGTATCACATCCGAGACAAGTAGACCGATACTTTCTGCATCTACTACTATTACTCCACACATCGACCGCTATCCAACATGCATCTAGTGTATTGAGCTCATAACAAACAGAGTAACGCCTTAACCAAGATGACATGATGTAGAGGGACAAATTCATGCAATAGATATAAACCCCATATTTTTACCCTTGATGGCAACAACACGATGCGTGCCTCGCTACCCCTTCTGTCACTGGGTGAGGTCACCGCACGGTATGAACCCAAAACCAAGCACTTCTCTCCCATTGCAAGAACTATAGATCAAGTTGGCCAAACAAAACCCACAACTCGAAGAGAATTACAAGGATATGAAATCATGCATATAAGAGATCAGAGGAAACTCAAATAAGATTTATAGATAATCTGATCATAAATCCACAATTCACCGGATCTCGACAAACACACTGCAAAAGAAGATTACATTGGATAGATCTCCATGAAGATCATGGAGAACTTTGTATTGAAGATCCAAGAGAGAGAAGAAGCCATCTAGATATTAGCTATGGACCCGAAGGTCTATGGTGAACTACTCACGCATCATAGGAGAGGAAATGGTGTTGATGAAGAAGCCATCCATGTCCGAATCCCTCCTCCGGCACGGCACTAGAACGTGCCCCAAATGGGATCTTGTAGAGACAGAAGCTTGCGGCGGCGGAAAGTATTTTCGTGGCTCCCTCCCGTGGTTTCAGTTTTGTAGGGAATTTATAGGCGGAAGAGGTAGGGCAAAGGAGCCACGGGGGGCCCACAAGCCTGCTAGGTGCGCCCCCCAGGCTGCGACTAGGGGGCTTGTGGCCTCCCCCGGAGCCCTTTGCCTTGGTTCTCAAGTTCCCTGCGTATCTTCTGTTCCGAAAAAAAAATCTTTCCGGAGGTTTTATTCCGTTTGGACTCCGTTTAATATTCTCCTATGAAAAAGGTCAAAAACACGGAAAAACAGGAACTGTCACTTGGCACTGAGTTAATAGGTTAGTCCCAAAAAAGTTATAAAATGCATAGAAAACATCCAAAGTTGACAAGATAATAGCATGGAACCATAAAAAATTATAGATACGTTGGAGACGTATCAGTCCCAAGTAGTTTTGATGCATGATATGGCCTCTAGGCACTTGTAGGAGTAGTTGCTATGAGTTTTGTTGAGCCTTGTTCACTTTTCTTTTGAGTCACTAAAAATTTCAGAAATTTTCACAGAAAGAAAAAGGAAAAGATGAGGAGGTTCCTAAGAGCCTCTTCAAGCCGTGACCCCAAGGAAGATGAAAATGAGAAGAAGAAACCCAAGTATCCGGTCCCCCGTGTTGAGAAGTTTGATCGTGCGAGTGACGAAGCGATGTGTTCTTACGTGCCGCCGGTATTTATGAGGATTTTTATTACTTGGTGGTGAACGCAGGCCTTACCACATTGGTGAAGATAAGTGTACACAATACCTCCTCCTCACTAATATTTTCGTGCAAAGCTTTAATTTCTATCCAAGGAAGAATCCTCCTATGGTTGAGTTCAAGTTATATGATATCCCCCAGCGCATGTCACTTCAGGAGTTTTGCAATGTTTGCAAATTACCTTATGTTGGGGATATTCATGAACCTCGTCTACGGGACTTGGAGGCTTTCATTGATACTATTGTTGTAGGAGAGGAGAGAGGAGTGTCTTGCGCTAGAGTTGCTGGTGTACATTTTCCCATGCTTCGGTATCTCTCATTATTTGTGGGTAAATGTTTGATTAGCCGTGGGAAAGCTGGGGCTCTTAGCTCCCCAGATCTTGCGGTTTTGCATGAAGCTCTTTATAATGATAAAAACTTATAACTTGGGCGCTATAGTGGCTCAACGGTTGAACACGAACCGTACTAAAGGCGCTATTTATGGAGGTATCTATGCTACCCGTCTTGCTAAACATTTCGAAATACCTATTAGACTGTATGAGGAAGAAGAGATGCTTCTTCGTGAGAGATATCTGGATTATGATAGCATGGTTCGCCAAGACTTTCTTGATAAAGATATAAATAAGAGGATGATTTATAACTTGGTATTTAGCCAGTGTACTTGTGAGACTATTACTTCGCCTGCTCCTTCTTTGTTCAATCTTCATCTAGACAGGTACATTATTATACCCTCGGACATCTACGCATATTGGGGCATAGCGCCACCACAGGCACCCGTGCCCGAGCTACTAGTCGAGTACCAGACGCCAGTTTATCAGTGGGAGCGAGAGGAGCTCACCCAGCAGTGGCACCCTCAGTACACTCCGGAGTGCCTCGGAGACGGTTATTTCCCTCCATGGGAGTATACCAACTTAGGCCAAAAGCCTAAGCTTGGGGGAGTACGTGTTTCTCACCGACTTTATATTCATGCTCACACTTTCACTTTGTTAGTCGGTGTTCACACCTTGCCATTGTATCATCCATGCTAGTTTATTTATTTTTCTCGCTTTCTTCTCGTGTGTTTGTTTAAATTGAGAAAAACAAAAAAAAAATTAGTTGTAAGTTTACTTTCCAGCTTTCTTAGTGGTAATTAGAGAGAAAACCCAAAAAGATTTCCCGTTCTTCTTTTGCTTGTTGGGAGCTTTCCCGTGTAAATAGTTTTCTTTTTCTTTGGGTCAAGGTAGAAGACCATGGTTAAAATGTTTAGTGGCTCTCACATGCATATTTGTTTATCCGTCCAAGAGCCATATTACTTTGTCTTCTCCTCTATGTTTGCTTGCAGATTCTAGCTTAGTCCAATGCACGAACACTCTCATTATTATTCACATCATTCGGTCGTGCAAGTGAAAGGCAGTAATGACGATATATGATGAAGTGAATGAGCGTGGAAAAGCTGGTATGAACTCGACCTTTTTTGTTTTTGTAAATATGACTAGCTCTTCATTCCTAATTCAGCTTTGTTATGAGAGAAACATGTTTTCAATGACAACTTAGAGATCGTAGTTTCTGATGCCATGCTTAATTAGCTAGGAGCTTATAATGGTTTGTCTTGGATGCCAACATGAATTTCAAGATGATTATTATGTAGTATGATAGGATGGTATTCTCCTTTGAATGATTCAAGTGGCTTGACTTGGCACATGTTCACGCATGTAGTTGAAACAAAATCAACATAGCCTCTATGATATTCATGTTTAGGGTGATTTGTGTCCTACTCATGCTTGCACTCAATGTTGGTTAATTTCAATGCATATTGATGATTGTTGTCGGTCTCTAGTTGGTCGCTTCCCAATCTTTTGCTTGCCTTCACTTGTACTAAGCGGGAATACTGCTCGTGCATCCACTTCCATAAACCCAAAGTTGTTCCATATGACTCCACCATACCTACCTATATGCGGTATCTACCTGCCGTTCCAAGTAAATTTGCATGTGTCACTCTCTAAATCTTCAAGTAATAATCTATTTTGTATGCACGAACTACTCATGTGGTGACAAGGGGCGGTTAGTATCTTCCATTCTAGGCGTGTTATCCTCGATACGTGTTTATTCACTATCACTCACGAGAAAGGGGTCGGTAATTGGAATGCCCAGTTCCATGCTCAAATCTAAAATATAAGTGTAAACAAAACTCCCCCTGGATTGTTGTTCGTATGGAGGGCACCCGAGGATTCGGCTAGTCGTGGAGTGTGATTGATCGGTGGAGGGGGAGTCAAAACTTTACTTTTCTATTTGGGAACCGCCTATAATATGTGTAGCATGGAAGATGGTGAAAACTCTTGGTCATCGCGTTGACAATGAAAGCATGCCACCCAAAATTATTTATCTCTGTTTTAAAAGATTGAGCTCTGGCACCTCTGCGAATCAATGCTTCCCTCTGCGAAGGGCCTATCTATTTACATTTCTGTTGAGTCATCCTCTTCTTATAAAAGCACCAGTTAGAGAGAACCTCCGTCATTTTTATGCTTTGCTATTAATTGATATTGAGTATGACTGTGACTCGATCTTCTTTGCCATGAATTACAATGTTCAGTCAGCCCTTGGTCTTTGAAGGTGCTTTGCGTTTATGTTTTGCGGTCTCAGAAAGGGCTAGCGAGATACCATCTGTTCATATTGCTTCATGATTGTTTTGATTGAAGTGTTGACATTTGAAACTTATCATTATTGCTTGCTAGTTGATTATGCCATTGATATGAGTTTTCCATGAGACCTAAATGTCATTGCTTTTGTGTTTAGCTTATGATCTTGCTGAAAATCTGAATATGAGTTAGACATAATTACAACAACAAGATCAAACAGAGTTCGTAAAAGTTTTTCTTTTGTCTCTTTCAGTTTGTCAACTAAATTGCTTGAGGACAAGCAATGCTTTAAGCTTGGGGGAGTTGATACGTCTCCATCGTATCTACTTTTCTAAACTCTTTTGTCCTTGTTTTGGACTCTAATATGCATGATTTGAATGGAACTAACCCGGGCTGACGCTGTTTTCAGCACAATTGCCATGGTGTTGTTTCTACGCAGAAATAAAAGTTCTTGGAATGACCTGGAAATTTATGAGGATTTTTTGTAGAATATATAAAAAATAATGGCGCAAGAATTACCTGGAGGGACGGAGACAGGAGCCGACAAGCCCAGGATGCGCGGGCCCCCCTGGCCGCGCCTGGCAGGCTTGTGAGGCCCTCGTGGCTCTGCCGCCTCCAACTCCAGCTCTATATAGTCTCTCTCGCCCGGAAAAAATTAAGAGAGAAGAGTTCATCGTGTTTTACGATACGGAGCCCCCGCCACCACCTGTTCTTCTTCTGGAGGGCAGATCTGGAGTCCATTCTGGGCTCCGGAGAGGGGAAATCATCACCGTCGTCATCACCAACCATCCTTCATCGCCAATTCCATTATGCTCTTCACCGTTCATGAGTGATCTCATCGTAGGCTTGTTGGACGATGATGGGTTGGATGAGATCTATCATGTAATCGAGTTAGTTTTGACGGGGTTTGATCCCTAGTATCCATTATGTCCTAAGATTGATGTTGCTACTACTTTGCTATGCTTAATGCTTGTCACTAGGGCCCGAGTGCCATGATTTCAGATCTGAACCTATTATGTTTTCATCAATATATGTGTGTTCTTGATCCTATCTTGCTAGTTGTAGTCACCTACTATGTGTTATGACCCGGCAACCCCGGAGTGACAATAACCAGAACCACTCCCGAAGATGACCATAGTATGAGGAGTTCATGTATTCACTATGTGCTAATGCTTTGTTCCAGTTCTCTATTAAAAGGAGACCTTAATATCCCTTAGTTTCCATTAGGACCCCGCTGCCACGGGAGGGATGGACAATAGATGTCATGCAAGTTCTTTTCCATAAGCACGTATGACTATAAGGGGAATACATGCCTACATTACATTGACGAACTGGAGCTAGTTACATATCTCCCCATGTTTTAACTGTTACAGGATGAATGTCATCCGACATAATTATCCATCACCGATCCAATGCCTACGAGTTTTACCTACTGGTCCTTGCTAAGTAACTTTACCGCTGCTGCTGTCACTACTGCTACTGTTACCGCTGCTACCGTTACTATCACACTACTCTGTTACTGAAACTTTGCTGCAGATACTAAATCTTTCAGGTGTGGTTGAATTGACAACTCAAGTGCTAATACTCGAGAATATTCTTTGGCTTCCCCTTGTGTCGAATCAACAAATTTGGGTTGAATACTCTACCCTCGAAAACTGTTGCGATCCCCTATACTTGTGGGTTATCAAGCTTATCTGGGATAGGATGTCCAAAGTCAATAAGGGAGTCTCCACACAGCGTGACTCTTGTGTTGATGTTCTTCACAATCTCTTCATCCCTTTCAAGAGGCTCGATAATGAAAGCTGCCAAGATACCTTTGATCGCCCCACTGACATGTCAAATGAATTGCAAGCTCTGGGAGCCAAAGACATCACTGACCATGAAGTTGTGAAGAAACTGCTACGATCTCTTGATCCATCGTTTGACACACTGGTTTTGATGATCCAAGAACGAAGAGACTACAAGATGCTTGATCCTGCTGATATACTTGAGAGACTCAATACTCATGAATTCCAACAAGAAGAAAAGAGAGACCTATATGGACCAAGCTATTCAAGACCTCATGCGCTGAAGGCAAAGGCTATTTCCTCATTTGAAGAAGAAGAATCAGACTGTAGCCTTGGTGATCCTGAAGAACTTGGGTAGGAAATTGCTATGCTCATGAGGAAATTCCACGAGTTCACAAAGCTTGTCCAGTTCAGAAAGTCTTCAATAAAATATACGAGGAAATCAGAATCTTCGTCTGAGGACTACAAGAAAATAACCTACCATAAATGCAAGAAATCTGGTCACTACATTGCTCACTATCCTCGGTGGGTGAAGGAATCAAGAAAAAATAAATATAAGGATGAAAGTTCAGATGACTAGAAGAAAAACAAGAAATCTTCAAAGTCCTTAGCGCACAAGAAGACCAGTTTCAGAAAGGCTCGGGCACTCATTGGAAAGGAAATGGATTTTGAAGAAGAATCCGAGGAATGTGATGAAGAGGAAGGTTCTGAAGTGGAGTCCGAGGAATGTGATGAAGAGGAAGGTTCTGAAGTGGAGTCAGAGTCTGGTGTGGCAATTCTTTCACTTGGTACCACATTCGTGAGCAAGTCCATATTCAACCTTGAAGAAAATGACAACGCCAACAACAATGATGAATATGATGATGACTTTGATCCCACCTATTGCTTCATGGCAACAGGTTCAAAGGTACCAAGCCACACATCCTCGTCTGATTCAAGTGACTGTGAACCTGATGAATATAAAAAACCTAGTTACTATAAACTTGCCAACATTGCCACTAAGCAACAAAGTGCTATTGAAAAGCTTCATAAACTACTAGACAAAAGCGATGATATGTTGAATGTTGAAATGAATCGTACTCAAATCCTCACTGTAGATGTTCAAAGTCTCGAGTCTAGATTTGATAGTCTTCAAGATCGTTGTGGTACTCTCTTGGCTGACCATGAGAAGCTTTCCTACGAATTTCTTCAAAGGAAGCTTGATCTTGAGAAGTTGAAAATGTCCTATGATGATATTCAAATGGAAAATGATTCATTGCTTGCTCAACAGATCAATAGCGCTCAGGAACAATTCATTCCAGCATGTCTGAAATGCATTGAATGTGAAATTGCAAATTCTTCACCTAAAACCTCAAATGCTTCTATTGCTACAAATTCTTCAACTGTTCATGTGGTATCAAATTCTTCACTTGAGGAAACCACAAATGCTACCGACAAAAATGCAGGATTGAAGGAATTGTATATGATAGGCATATACAAAGTCTCAAAGGGCATACAAACTTTTGCGATGTGCTTAAAAAGCAAATTCTGAACAGGAACCCAAGGAAAGAGGGCATTGCCTTTGAGAGGAAACTGAACGTTGATGGGTCATACTGGAAACCTGAGCAGCACCCCAAAACCTCATGGGTTGGTGCTAAAGGACCTCCCATTGATCCATCCACTATATTAGGCTTTGCATGTGGAATGTCTTATTCCTCTGATGAGTCATTTTACTTCAACTAAAAACTGTTCAAAAATCAATATGGTGAAGTATTTGCTCAATATGTTGGAACTAACTACAGGAATGGACCTCCTGTAAGGAAAATTTGGGTTCCCAAAAGCTGCTTGGAAAGTCTTCAGGTGAATGTCCTCATGACTCCACGAGTGAAGAACAGGAACCCCAGATCAAATTCCTCAGGTGGACCAAAGTCTTCACGAGGATCAAATTCCTCAAATGGTCAAAATTATGCTCGTACTCGCACTAATGCTTCTGATATGCAGGGAAACTACAAGGGACATGAATATGTGCACTATTCCTCAAATCACTATGTTCATAAGTCCTCAAATGATTTCTCTGCCTATTCATTTGAGTACTCTAACCCCCCTACTGTGAAAAGAAGTGCATTAGCTTCAACGCCTCCATTCTCATATGGTGCTCATAGGATGATGAACCCTTTGCATCCCCTTCAGATGTGGGTGGTGAAGAAATTGAACTAATCACTTCTGCAGGTCAGGTCTCTAGATGAAAGTCGTCATGTGAATAATTTGCTAGAGACCTGAGGAAATTGCTTGATAGGACGCAAGCTAAAACATGATGAAATGATCTATCATTTCACTCGTCCTCATTATGTCCTTAAATTTACTTTTTTGATGAAATTCAAGTCTGATGAAATGGATATCATATTATTCAAATCTGAAGCATATGAGATGGTAAGAAGTACTAATTCATCTATAGGATGATCAACCCAAGAACACAGAGTGGGTTCTTGACAGTGGATGTACAAATCACATGACTGGTGATAAAAGCTTATTAATGAATATCCCACTGTCTCCATCACCACTGAAGCATATCACCTACACTCACAAAGGTAAAAGCAAGGTACTGGGACTTGGTAAAGTGGCCATCTCTAAGAATTGTCACATGGACAAAGTCATGCATGTCGAATCCCTTGGGTTTAACCTCATGTTAGTCTCAATGCTTTGTGATCTTGATATGATTGTTGTTTTGGAAAATATAAATGTGTAGTCATCATGGAATCTGACAAATCAAAAGTATTCGAAGGCTTTAGGAGAGGTACTTGTATATTGTTGACCTCTCTACAGGTCGTCAACCAGCCACATGTCTACTAGCAAAAACATCAAAAGGCTGGCTATGGCATCGACGACTTGGTCATGCAGACATGAGGAATTTGCATACACTCGCTAATAAGAAGCATGTCATTGGCATCGAAACCGTCAAATTCCTCAAGGACCATCTCTGCGGTGCGTGTGAGTCCGGAAAGATGACCAGATCCAAACACCCCTTGAAGACTATCATGACTACTACTCGTCGGTTTGAATTGCTTCATATGGATCTCTTTGGACCTACTCATTATACTACTCTAACCAATGCATCATCTCTATATGGCTTTGTCATCATTGATGATTATTCTCGATATACATGGGTGCATATCATTCTGTATAGAACTGAAGTCCAGGAAGTCTTCAAACGATTTTCCTCAAGGGCCTCGATGAACTTCGGCGTCAAGATCAAACACATCAGGAGTGACAATGGGACAGAATTCAAGAACATTGGCCTTGATGATTATCTTGATGAACTTGGTATTACTCATGAATTGTCTACTCCTTATATTCCTCAACAAAATGGCGTCGTTGAGCGCAAGAACAAGACTGTGGTTGAAATGGTATGGACCATGCTTGAAGAATATCAGACTCCTTGTCACTTTTGGCCTGAGGCAACCAACACTGCATGCCACATCATCAACAGAGTATATCTTCACAAATTCCTCAAGAAAACTTCGTACGAACTCCTTAGTGACAATAAACCCAATGTAAGTTATTTCAGAGTTTTCGGTGGAGAATGTCGGATTAGATATCCTCACCATAGCTCAAATTTTTTACCTAAAGGACATGAGGATTTTATGTTCTGTTACGAAAAGGACTCGCACACCTACAGGGTCTTCAACACCTATCACAACAAGGTTGTTGAAACTGTAGATGTGCGGTTCGATGAAATTAATGGCTCACAAAGAGAGAAACTACCTCTTGTGTCAGATAAATTGACTAATGAGAAAGCTATTAAGCACAAGGCTACTGAAGATATCATTCCTACTGAGGAACAACCTCTTGTTGAATAAGTCGTCCCTAACAATGATGAAATTCAAGCGGGTGCACCTGAGGAAAATGCTCCAGATCTAATTCATCAGCCCAACCAAAGTATTCAACCAACACATCCGAGGATTGCAAATGAAGTGGAAATTGACAAAACCCTCGATGACATCAATGCGGCAGGTCCTCTCACTCGCTCAAAAGCCTCACATTTAGTTAACTTTTGTGGGCATTCCTCCTTTGTGTCTATCACACAACCCTCAAAAGTTGATGACGCCTTCATGGAACCTGTGTGGATTGAAGCCATGCAAGATGAACTTCTTCAGTTCAAGCTAAATGATGTATGTGAACTCATCAAAAGACCTGATCCTCGCAAGCACAACATCATCGACACCAAGTGGATCTACCGAAACAAGCAAGATGAGGATGGTCAGGTTGTGAGGAACAAGGCAAGACTTGTAGCCCAAGGCTACACACATGCTGAAGGAATTGACTTTGATGAAACTTTTGCACGTGTTGCTAGACTTGAAGCTATTCATATATTGCTTGCTTATGCTAACCATCACAATATTACACTATATAAAATGGATGTGAAAAGTGCATTCCTCAATGGTAAGCTTGAGGAAGAAGTATATGTTGCTCATCCTCTGGGTTTTGAAGACCCGAAGCATCCTGACAAACTCTTCAGACTCAAAAAGGCACTCTATGGTATCAAACAAGCCCCTCGGGCGTGGTATGACACATTGAAGGAATTTCTCATGAAGAAAGGCTTCAAACTCAGTTAACTTGACCCAACTCTTTTTACAAAATTCTATGATAATGAAATGTTTGTATGCCAAATATATGTGAACGATATTATCTATGCTTGTACTGCCAAACGTTACAGTGATGAATTTGCCTACATGATGGGTGAAGAGTATCAAATGTCCATGATGGGGGAGCTGAAATTCTTCCTAGGTCTTCAAATTCATCAAAAACGCAGTGGCATCTTCATATCTTAAGAGAAATACCTCAAGGACATCCTGAAGAAATTCGGCATGAATGAATGCACAGGCGTCAAAATTCCTGTGCGTACCAGCAGTCACCTGTGCACTGATGAAAATGGTATAGATTCGATCAACAGGTATATCGCTCTATGACTGTCTCTTTATTGTACGTGTGTGCATCTATGCCAAACATTATGCATATTGTTTTCATGTGTGTCCATTTCCAAGTAAAACCGAAGGAATCACACCATGAGGCTGTGAAACATATTCTTCGATATCTAGCTCACACACCAACACTTGGATTATGGTACCCCAAGGGCTGAAATCTTCACCTCGTTGGATATTCTCATTATGCTGGTGACCATGTGGATCACAAGTCAACATCACACACATGTCATTTCCTCAGACGATCCTTAGTCTGTTGGTCCTCAAAGAAGCAGAACTACGTATCACTCTTCACTGCTGAAGCTGAATACATTACTGCTGGATCTTGCTGTGCTCAACTGCTGTGGATGAAGCAAACCCTCATGGACTACGACATCAACATGAAGAATGTGCGCCTCTACTACGACAATGAGAGTGCAATCAAGATAGCCTACAACCCAGTACAACACTCGAAGACCAAACACATCCGAATTCATCATCATTTTCTTCGTGATCATGTACTCAAGGGCAACATCATCATCAACCATGTGAAGACTGAAGGCCAGCTAGCTGAAATCTTCACTAAGCCCTTGGATGAGAAGAGATTTTGCAAGTTGCGGTGTGAGCTAAATATCTTAGAATCTTCGAACGTTTTTTGAAAATGGCACACATCCTAACACTTATGCAAAATTGATGACTTAGATGTACAACACACGAAGACACGTTTTTCTTCAATCAATGAAGAATAACACCCTATGTGAAGAAATTAATGAAGAATTCGATTTTTAGGTCCCTATGACAATTGTACACGACGCGTGAAATCACTATTCTTATACGGTGGGTCACTCCACCACCAAAATTTGAAATTCTTCAAATTCGAAATTCTTCAAAGTTGAAATTCTTCAAATCTGAGACTTTTCACAAATTCCTCAAATTTTCAAAGTCTTCAAATTCTCAAAATTTACAAAATTTTATGTGATGATCTTCATTGACTATACATTAAGTAATGAGCTTTCAATGTCCTCAACAACATTCACTTATTGCTAAGTCTTCAAGTTGGTATTTCTTCTAAGTGAATGTGATCGGACCCATCTCCCCTCTATGCTAAGTTCAACCCAGTCTATTCTCAGTTCTTCATATGCGTTCTATTTGACACTTGTTCAAAGTCCTCACTGAGTCCTTGTGAGCTCAAGACTTTGCTACAAAATCCTCTTTTTTTATAATTTAAATATTTTTACCGTTACCGCTCTAATTGCACCCACTACTCACGATAGGATAACCACGATCGCCACTATCTCCACCGCTTCGTACGTGGGTAGCTGATACGTCTTCATCGTATCTACTTTTCCAAACTCTTTTGCCCTTGTTTTGGACTCTAATTTGCATGATTTGAATGGAACTAACCCGGACTGACGCTGTTTTTAGCAGAATTGCCATGGTGTTGTTTTTGTGCAGAAATGGAAGTTCTCGGAACGTCCTGAAATTTTACGGGGAATATTTCTAGAAAATATGAAAAATACCTGCGCAAAGATCGACTGGAGGGGATGGGCCAGTGGGCCACAAGCCTTGTTGCCGCAGCCCCCCTAGCCGCGACAACCAAGCTTGTAGGGCCCACGTGGGTCTGCCGCCCCCAACTCCAGCTCTATAAATTCACTTTCGTCCCGAAAAAAATAAAAAGAGAAGATTTCATCGCGTTTGCGATAAGGAGGCGCCGCCACATCCTCTTTTTCATCTGGAGGGCAGATCTGGAGTCCGTTTTGGGCTCCGGAGAGGGGAAATCGTCGCCATCATCACCATCAACCTTCTTCCCTCTCCAATTCCATGAAGCTCTTCATCGTTCGTGAGTAATCTATTCGTAAGCTCGCTGGGCGGTGATGAGTAGGATGAGATCTATCATGTAATCGAGTTAGTTTTGACGGGGATTGATCCCTAGTATCCACTATGTTCTGAGATTGATGTCGCTACTACTTTGCCATGCTTAATGCTTGTCACTAGGGCCCGAGTGCCATGATTTCAGATCTGAATTTATTATGTTGTCACCAATATATGTGTGTTTTAGATCCGATCTTGCAAGTTGTAGTTACCTACTATGTGTTATGACCCGGCAACCCCGGAGTGACAATAACCGAAACCACTCCCGGTGATGCCATTGTTTGAGGAGTTCATGTGTTCACCAAGTGATAAAGCGTTGTTCTGGTTCTTTATTAAAAGGAGAACCTTAATATCCCGTAGTATCCTTTTGGACCCTGCTGCCACGGGAGGGATGGACAGTAGATGTCATGCAAGTTCTTTTCCCTAAGCACATATGACTACACACGAAATGCATGCCTACATCACATTGACGAACGGGAGCTAGCCACATATCTCTCCGTGTTATAACTGTTGCATGATGAATGTCATCCAAACGAATCACCGACCCATTGCCTACGAGTTTGTCCCACTTCTGCTGTTACTTATTTTGCTCAGCTGCAATTACTACTCTTGCTGCCGCTGTTACTTGCTTTGCTCTCCTACTACTTGCTACTACTGTTACTTGGTACTGTTGCTACTTGCTACTGCTGTCACTACTGCTTTTCCTTGCCACTGCTGATACTCGTTACTCTGCTACTACCTGCTACAATACGTTTTCTCGCACCGTCGCCGGGAAAGAATATTTCCCGTACATGGGCAACTTCTGGCGCCATTGATACAACCGTTAGGAATAGTCTGCCGTCAACAGATCGTTTCTAGCACCTTTGCTATCATACTACTTTGCTACTGATACTTTGCTTGCAGATACTAATCATTCAGATGTGGTTGAATCTGACACATTCAGCTGCTAATACTTGAGAGTATCCTTTCACTTCCTGTCGGGCGAACCAACAAATTTGGGTTGAATACTCTACCCTCGAAAACTGCCGCGATCCCACGCGCTGGTGGGCCATTGCAAGACAATTGCTAATTGTTGAGCAACTGGGAGCAGTTCTTTTCTAGCTCCGTTGCCGTGGAGGCATCAAGTCAAGAACACGTCAACAACATTTTTCTAGTGTCGTTGTCGAGGACTGCTAGAAGCATTTTTCTGGCGCCGTTGCCGGGGACTGCTAGCAACATTTTTCTGGCGCCGTTGCCGGGGAAGTATTGCTATATTCTTTGAGTCACTTGGGATTTATATCAGCTGATCACTATGAAGAATCTGAAAGATCCAAAAACCAAAGTCTTGCCCTCAACTACGAGGGGAGGTAAGGAACTGCCATCTAGCTCTGCACTTGATTCACCTTAAATTATGAGTAAGTTTGCGACATCACCTCCTGCTAGAAATCTTGATATGTCTCGTGTGCTTGATGATGCTTATTGTGCTACTGCTAGAGATGCTATGCCTGATACTTCTAGAGATACTATGACTGATACTGCTAGAGATGATATGCCTGATACTGCTAGAGATGCTATGCCTGGTACTGCTAGAAATGCTATGCTTGACACTGCTTTGCCTAATGATGCTAGAGATGCTATTTTGCCTGATGATGCTATGCTTGATACTGCTAGAGATGCTACTTTGCCTGATGATGCTATGCCTGATACTGCTAGAGATCCTACTTTTCCTGATGTGCCACTAGGGGTATTCCTTGATGCTCATATTGCTAGAGTTACTGCCAATGCTCGTGATGTTTCTGAGACTACCGATACTATTGAGATAGAACCTGCTTTTGCTCCTGCTAGATCTAGCTCTCCTAGATATGAATTGCCTCATATACCCAAGGGTTATGTTATGGAGGGAGAGATAGCTGAGGATTTTCTTGCGTTTAAGGATGCCTATGATGCTGAGAAATTACTTCTCAAGTGGAAGGAAAAATCTCTGAAAGCTAGGATGAAATACGACCCGAGCCACTTCACCTATCTTTATCACCGAAAAGGATTATGAATTCTCTGTCGACCCTGAGATAATCTCTCTAGTCGAATCTGATCCTTTCCACGGTTATGAGTCTGAGACGGTCGTAGGCCATCTTACCAAACTTCACGATATATCCACCCTTTTCACTAGTGAGGAGAAGATTCGCTACTACTATATCCTTAAGCTATTTCCTTTCTCTCTAAAGGAGGATGCTAAAGCCTGGTTCACTTCTCTTGCTCCTGGATGTGTGAGTAGTCCCCAGGATATGGTCTATTAGTTCTGTCAGAAATATTTCCCTGCCCATAAGAAGCAAGCTGCCTTGCAGGAAATATACAACTTTTCTCAACTCAAAGAAGAGAGTCTCCCACAAGCTTGGGGGAGGCTCATCCAGCTACAGAATGCTTTGCCTCATCACCCTCTTAAGAAGAACGAGATACTTGATATCTTCTATAACGGACTTACCGATGCTTCTAGAGACCACCTAGACAGCTGTGGCGGTTGTGTTTTTAGGGAACAAACTATAGAACAAGCTGAGACTCTACTGAATAACATCTTGATCAACGATAATGCTTGGACTATTCCCGAACCTCCTCCTAAGCCAACTCCGAAGAAAAGAGGTATTCTATTCCTCAGTCCCGAAGATATGCAAGAAGCCAAAAAATCTATGCAAGAGAAAGGCATTAGGTCTGAAGATGTCAAAAATCTACCACCTATCGAAGAGATCCATGGTCTCGATAACCCGATACACGTAGTAGAAGTAAATTCTCTACGTAGGTTTGATGAGAGTGATATTCCTTTTGATAAACCTGCTAGCCTATCCTTTGATGAATTTGACAACTTTGTTGACAAACAACAGAGTTTCAATGATTATGTTAGCAGACATTTGGAACAAAGTACTCGTATGCTTAGTCATTTAAGTGCTTGTGTAGACAGAAATGTCAATGATCTGAAGCTTCTGAGTAAACATGCCTCTATGATTACTACTCAGGTAGAACAAGTACTTAAAGCTCAGAATGACTTGCTCAATGAATTAAATGAAAACTCTGTGAGAGTCATTACTAGAGGAGGCAAAATGACTTAGGAACCTTTGTATCCTAAAGGCAATCCTAAGAGAATTGATCAAGATTCTCAAGGAATTAATGCTAATATACCCAATCATCCTAAGGAGAAGAAGAAGGATGATAGAAACCTACATGTCAGTTCTCCAAATACTGCCACACCTGAAGAACCAAATGATATTTCGGCGTCTCATGCAGAAACACAATCTGGTGATGAACATGAACCTGGTGACAATATGGACAACGATGTTCATAATAATGCTCAACCTAGCAATGATAAAGATGTGGAGATTGAACCTACGGTTAATCCTGATAACCCACAACCTAAGAGATACGATAAGAATGACTTCACTGCTAGGAAGCATGGTAAAGAAAGGGAGCCATGGGTTTAGAGACCTATGCCCTTTCCTCCTAAGCCATCCGAGTAAAAGGATGATGAGGATTTTGAGCGCTTTATTGAAATGATAAGACCCGTCTTTCTGCAGATGTGGTTAGTTGATATGCTCAAAATGTCTCCATATGCCAAGTACATAAAAGATATCATGACCAATAAACGGAAGATACCTGATCTTGAGATCTCCACCATGCTTGCCAATTACACTTTCAAAGGTGCAACTTCTAAGAAACTTGGTGATCCCGGAGTGCCCACTATACCTTGCTCCATTAAAGGAAACTACGTAAGAACTGCCTTATGTGACCTTGGAGCCGGAGTTAGTGTTATGCCTCTCTCTCTTTATCGTAGACTTGAACTAGATAAGTTGACACTGCTACTGCAACAAAAGACCTTCCAACAGCTCCACAAACACGTGCTGACGGGAGACTATTCTTGTCTTGATTCTCCTCAGCAAAGGCACCAGGAATCCTTCTGCTACGGCTATGCCTTTTGGGACTTCCTAGGCAAATATGCAAAGGATTTCCCCGTGGCCTTGGAGCCTAGCATTGGTGTTCCCTCGAAGCAGAAAGGGTGATGTAGCGCAGCGGTGGTAAGTATTTCCCTCAGTTTTGAGAACCAAGGTATCGATCCAGTGAAGGAGTATCACAAGTACCTGCACAAACACAAAAAGCTTGCTCCCAACGCTATGAAGGGGTTCTCAATCCCTTATAGATTGTTTGCCAAGTGAGAACTGAAAGCAACAAAGTAACAAAGCAAAGTAAAAGCGAAAGTGGAAACGATAGGTGTGAATAGACCCGGGGGCCGTAGTGTTCACTAGTGGCTTATCTCATGAAAGCAAGGACGGTGGGTGAACAAATTACTGTCGAGCAATTGATAGAACCGTGCAAAGTCGTGACGTCATCTATGGCAATGATTATATCTATAGGCATCACGTCCAAAACAAGTAGACCGATACTTTCTGCATCTACTACTATTACTCCACACGTCGACCACTATCCAGCATGCATCTAGTGTATTAAGTCCAAAAGAACAGAGTAACGCCTTAAGCAAGATGACATGATGTAGATGGACAATCTCATATCTACGACAAAGCCCATCTTGTTACCCTTGATGGCAACAATACGATGTGTGCCTTGCTTCCCCTACTGTCACTGGGAAAGGTCACCACACGGTATGAACCCAAAACCAAGCACTTCTCCCATTGCAAGAATCATAGATCTAGTTGGCCAAACAAAACCCAAGACTCGGAGAGAGTTACAAGGATTTCAAATCATGCATATAAGAAATCAGCAAAGACTCAAATATATATCATAGATAATCTGATCACAAATCCACAATTCATCGGATCTCGACAAACACACCGCCAAAGAGGATTACATCGGATAGATCTCCGTGAAGATCACGGAGAACTTTGTATTGAAGATCCAAGAGAGAAGAAGCCATCTAGCTACTAACTACGGACCCGTAGGTCTGAAGTGAACTACTCACGAGTCATTGGAGGGGCGATGATGTTGATGTAGAAGCCCTCCAACTCCAAAGTCCCCTCCGGCAGGGCACCGGGAAGGGTCTCCACATGAGATCTCACGGAAACGGAAGCTTGCGGCGGCGGAAAAGTGTTTTCGAGGATTCACTGATTTTTTTTGTATTTTAGGGAATATATAGGCGAAGGAGCTAGGTCAGGGGGGCACCAGGGAGGCCACAAGCCTACTAGCCGCCGCCCCTGGTGGCGGCTACAGGGCTTGTGGGCCCCCTGTAGCTCTCGTGGCTTGGCCCTCAAGCCCCCTGATCTTCTTCCGGTCGGGAAAAATTTATTTCGGGGATTTTATTCCGTTTGGACTCCGTTCCAAAATCAGATCTGAAAAGAGCCAAAAACACAGAAAAAACAGGAATTGGCACTTGGCACTAAATTAATAAGTTAGTCCCAAAAAAGATATAAAAGGTACATAAAACATCCAAAGATGACAAGATAACATCATGAAATCATCAAAAATTATAGATACGTTTGAGACGTATCAGACACCCACTGAAATTTCTCTGCAAATGGCTGACAAATCAACTGCTTTCCCTGTTGGCATTTGCGAGGATGTGCCTTTTGTGGTTACTAACACCACTATCTTAACAGACTTTGTTATCTTGGAAATTCCTGAGGACGATGCCATGGCTGTCATCCTCGGAAGACCCTTTTGAAACACTGCAGGGGCTGTTATAGATTGCAACAAAGGCAATGTCACTTTCCATGTCAATGGTAATGAGCATACAGTGCACTTTCCGAAGAAACGATATCAAGTACATTGCATCAATGCTATCGAAAAAACTTCAGCTATTCGTATTGGGAGCTTTGAATGCGCTATTCCTCGTGTCAAGATGAAGTATGATTTGCTTGTTGGGGAGATTCATATCCCCATGGAGGTGACTTAGCGACTATTCGAAAATTCTCCGTTTCCTTTTGCGATTCGAAAAAGTTTTTTCATGATGATTTGATCAACCCCATTGACGGATTTCTTTCGATGACCATGAAATGGATGAATCAAAGAGTCACATACCTCTGTTTTAAGCTTTCGCTTTGTGTTGCTTAGAAGAAAAATGATAGGTTTAGTTTAGTTTTCCCTGTTTTCTGTTTTAGCGTCCCGGAGAAAAGTACCCCGAAAATAAAAGTTCTCCGATGGTCCTGAAAATCTAGTATGATTTTTTCTGGAATATTTGAAAAATACTGGGATTGAGAACTGGCGTGGGGGCCACACCAGTGGGCCACAAGCCGTGTCACCGCGGCCACCCCCCTGGCCGCGGCAAGCAAGCTTGTGGGGCCCACATGGACCCCCTCCACTCATTCAGCTCCCATCCTCTTCCTCTACCTTTAGAAAAAATCGTTTGGCAGCTCAAACCTGTGTTCTTGCTCATTTGGCTGTGATTTTCGATCTCCTTGCTCAAAGCACCATTCTCTGAACCGTTTTGGGGAAATTACTCCTTGGTAAGTGACTCCTCCATTGGTCCAATTAGTTTTTGCTCTAGTGCTTTATCCTTCACATATTCTTGCTACCTTGGTGACCCTGTTCTTGATCTTGAAATGTTGATTTTAGCTTGTCCCAAGTAGTTTTAGCGCGTGATACGGTCTCTAGGCGCTAGTAGGAGAAGTTGCTACGAGTTTGGTTATCTCTATTCACTTTTCTTTCGAAGTCTCTAAAAATTTCAGAATTTTTCAGAGCTAGAAAAGGAAAAAGATGAGGAGGTTCTTGAGAGGCTCTTCAAGCCATAACCCCTAGGAGGATGAGAAGAACCTCCCCAAGTACGTGGTTCCTCGAGTCACGGAAGTTCGAGCGTGCGAGTGGCCAAGTGATGAATTTTTGCGCGCCGCTGGGCTTTATGAAGACTTTTATTACTTGGTGGAGAACGCAGGTCTTACCGCATTCGTTGAAGATAAGTGCCCACGATACCTCCTTCTCACCAATATTTTCGTTCAAAGCTTCAACTTTTATCCGAGGAAGAATCCTCCCATGGTTGAGTTCATGTTATACGATATCCCCCAGTGCATGACACTACAGGATTTTTGCAATGCATGCAAATTACCTTATGTTGGGGATATTCATGATCCTCGTCCACGGGATTTGGAAGATTTCATAGGTACTATTGCAGTTGGAGAGGAGAGAGGAGTGTCTCATGCTAGAATTGCTAGCATACATTTTCCTGTGCTTCGGTACTTCTCATTATTTGTGAGAAAATGTTTGGTTGGCCATGGGGAGGCCGGATCACTTAGCTCTCCAGACCTTGCGGTTTTGCACGAAGGCCTTTATAGAGATAAGACTTATAGCCTAGGTGCTATAGTAGCTCAACGGTTGAACACAAACTGTTCCAAAGGTGTCGTCTATGGAGGTATCTATGCTACTCGTCTTGCTAGACACTTTGAGATACCTATTAGACTTCGCGAGGAAGAAGAGATGCTTCTCCCCGAGAAATATCTGGATTATGACAGCATGGTTCGCCATTTTTTTCTGGATAGAGATGCTAGTAGACGGATGATTTATAACCTGGTATTTAGTCAGGGAACTCGAGAGACTATTACTTTGCTTGCTCCTTCTTTGTTCAACCTTTATGCAGGCAGGTACATTATTATGCCCTCAGACATCTACGCGTATTGGGGCTTGGCCCAACCACAGGTGCCCGTGCCTGAGCCGCCAGTCTAGTACCAGATGCCAGTTTATCACTGGGAGCCAGAGGAGCTCACACAACAGTGGCATCCACAGTCCACTCCGGAGTATCCCGGAGCTGGTTATTTCCCTCCTTGGGAGTAAACCAAGCTAGGCCAAAAGCCTAAGCTTGGGGGAGTACGTGTTCTCACCGACTTTACATTCATGCTTATGCTTTCACCTTGTTAGCCGGTGTTTACACTTTGCCACTGTATTATCCATGCTAGTTTATTTTCGTTCTCTTGTTTTCTTGTTTTGTGTCCTTTTGAGAAAACCCAAAAATATTTTCCTTTCTTCTTTTGCTTGTTGGGAGCTTTCCCGTGTAAATAGTTTTCTTTTTCTTTGGGTCAAGGTAGAAGATATTGGTTACAATGTTTAGTGGCTCTTGCATGCATACCTGTTTAGCTTTCAAAGAGCCATATTACTTTGTCTTCTCCTTTGTGTTTGCCTGCAGATTCAGCTTAGTCCAATGCACGAGCACTCTTATTATTGTTCACATCGTCCGGTCGTGCAAGTGAAAGGCAATAATGACGATATATGATGAAGTGATTGAGCCTGGAAAAGATGGTATGAACTCGATCTATTTTGTTTTTGTAAATATGACTAGCTTGTCGTCTCAGATTCAGCTTTGTTGTGAGAGAACCATGTTTGCAATGACAACTTAGAGATCATAGTTTTTGATGCCATTCTTAATTAGCTAGGAGCTTATAATGGTTTGTCTTGAATGCCAACATAGATTTTGAGATGACTATGATGTAGTATGATACGATGGTATTCTCCTTTGAATGATTCAAGTGGCTTGACTTGGCGCATGTTCATGCATGTAGTTGAAACAAAATCAACATAGCCTCTATGATGTTCGTGTTCATGGTGATTTATATCCTGTTCATGCTTGCACTCCATGTTAGTCAAACTCATTGCATCTTGATGACTGTTGTCGCTCTCTAGTTGGTCGCTTCCCAGTATTTTGCTAGCCTTCACTTGTACTAAGCGGAATACTGCTTGTGCATCCACTTCCGTAAACCCAAAAGTTTTTCCATGAGAGTCCATCATACCTACCTATTTGCGGTATTTACCTGCCGTTCCAAGTAAATTTGCATGTGCCATTCTCCAAACCTTCAAGAAATATTCTGTTTTGCATGCCCGAACCGCTCATGTGGTGACAGGGGCTATTGGTATCTTCCATGTTAGGCGTGTTATCCTCGACATGTGTTTATTCACTGTCATTCACGAGAAAGGGGACGGTAATTGGAATGCCCAGTTCCACGCTTAAATCGAAAACATAACTGTAAAACAAGACTCCCCCCGGATTGATGTTAGTATGGACGGTACCCGAGGATTTGGCTAGCCGTGGAGTGTGATTGATTGGTGGTGGGGGAGTTAAAACTTTACTTTTCTGTTTGGGAACCGCATATAGCATGAATAGCATGGAAGATATTGAGAACTCTTGGTCATTGCGTTGACAATGAAATCATGCCACCCAAAATTATTATTTGTGTTTTCAAAGCTTGAGCTCTGGCTCCTCTACAAATCAATGCTTCCCTCTGCGAAGGGCCTGTGTATTTATTTTCCTCTTGAGTCATCCTCTTCTTATTTAAGCACAAATTAGAGAGCACCTCTGTCATTTTTTATGCTTTGCTTTTGATTGATATTGAGTATGACTATGACTGGATCTTCGTTGCTATGCATTACAATGTTTAGTCAGCCCTTGATCTTTGAAAGTGCTCTGCATTTATGTTTTGCGGTCTCAGAAAGAGCTAGCGGGATACCACCTATTCATATTGCTTCATGCTTGTTTTGATTGAATTGTTGGTATCTGAAACTCATTATTATTTGCTCGCTAGCTGATTATGCCATTGATATTAGTTTACCGTGAGACCTATGTGTCACTTGCTTATGTGGTTAACTTGTGATCTTGCTGAAATTCTGGTTATGAGTTAGACATAGTTGCAACAACAAGATCAAACAGAGTTTGTCAAAGTTTTTCTTTCTCTTTTAGTTTGTCAACTGAGTTGCTTGAGGACAAGCAAGGTTTTAAGCTTGGGGGAGTTGATATGTCTCCATCGTATCTACTTTTCCAAACTCTTTTGCCCTTGTTTTGGACTCTAATTTGCATGATTTGAATGGAACTAACCCGGACTGACGCTGTTTTCAGCAAAATTGCCATGGTGTTGTTTTTGTGCAGAAATGAAAGTTCTCGGAATGTCCTGAAATTTTATGGAGAATATTTCTGGAAAATATGAAAAATACCCGCGTAAAGATCCACCGGAGGGGATGGGCCAGTGGGCCACAAGCCCTGTTGCCGTACCCCCTGTCCGCGGCAACCAAGCTTGTGGGGCCCACGTGGGTCTGCCGCCCCCAACTCTAGCTCTATAAATTCACTTTCGTCCCAAAAAAATAAATAGAGAAGATTTCATCGCGTTTGCGATACGGAGGCGCTGCCACATCCCGTTCTTCATCTGGAGGGCAGATCTGGAGTCTGTTTTGGGCTCCGGAGAGGGGAAATCGTCGCCATCGTCATCATCAACCTTCTTCCCTCTCCAATTCCATGAATCTCTTCATCGTTCGTGAGTAACCTATTCTTAGGCTCGCTGGGCGGTGATGAGTAGGATGAGATCTATCATGTAATCGAGTTAGTTTTGACGGGGATTGATCCCTAGTATCCACTATGTTCTGAGATTGATGTTGCTACTACTTTGCCATGCTTAATGCTTGTCACTAGGGCCCGAGTGCCATGATTTCAGATCTGAAATTATTATGTTGTCACCAATATATGTGTGTTCTAGATCCGATCTTGCAAGTTGTAGTTACCTACTATGTGTTATGACCCGGCAACCCCGGAGTGACAATAACCGAAACCACTCCCGGTGATGACCATAGTTTGAGGAGTTCATGTGTTCACCAAGTGCTAATGCGTTGTTTTGGTTCTTTATTAAAAGGAGAACCTTAATATCCCATAGTATCCTTTTGGACCCCGCTGCCACGGGAGGGATGGATAATAGATGTCATGCAAGTTCTTTTCCCTAAGCACGTATGACTACACACGAAATGCATGCCTACATCACATTGACGAACGGGAGCTAGCCACATATCTCTCCGTGTTATAACTGTTGCATGATGAATGTTATCCAAATGAATCACCGACCCATTGCCTATGAGTTTGTCCCACTATTGTTGTTACTTGTTTTGCTCTGCTGCTGTTAATACTGTTGCTGTTGCTGTTACTTGCTTTGCTCTGCTGCTACTTGCTACTGTTGCTACTAGCTACTGCTGTCACTACTTCTTTTCCTTGCCACTGCTAATACTCATTACTCTGCTACTACCTACTACAATACTTTTTCTCGCACCATCGCCGGGAAAGAATATTTCCCGTACACGGGCAACTTCTGGCGCCATTGATACAACCGTTAGGAATAGTCTGCCGTCAACAGATCGTTTCTGGCACAGTTGCTATCATACTACTTTGCTATTGATACTTTGCTTGCAGATACTAATCTTTAAGGTGTGGTTGAATCTGACACATTCAGCTGCTAATACTTGAGAGTATCCTTTCACTTCCCGTCGGCCGAACCAACAAATTTGGGTTGAATACTCTACCCTCGAAAACTGCCGCGATCCCACGCGCTGGTGGGCCATTACAAGACAATTGCTAATTGTTGAGAAGCAGTTCTTTTCTGGCTCCGTTGCCGTGGAGGCATCAAGTCAAGAACACGTCAACAACATTTTTCTAGTTTCGTTGTCGGGGACTGCTAGCAGTAGCACGTGCCACGCGGAGACAAAAGGGCAGCGGCTGTTTCATCCATTTTTTTGCTTCGGACCGTTTTTCCTCAGCTATAAATACCCCCTTCCCTCCTTCTGTAAAAACTCCTCTCTCGATCCCTACTCCTCCGCTCAAGCTCAAACCTAGCGTCGCCGCTATAAATCTTCACCACCGGTGAGGAACAGCGTCACTGCCTCGCCCTCGCCCTCGTGGACTCATGCGGACTACAGATCGTCTCCCTATGCCGCCGCCGTAGCTGTCTTTAGTCGCCAAGTTAGGGCACTGAAGATATGAACCAACGAGCTTCTATTTTCACTTCCATGGTTCATCGAGTTCGTAATACATGGTAATTAAAATCTTATTTTACTACCCCTGTTGATCCATTTAATTTCTTTAGATATGTGAAATCTATTATTCCTCAGAAAATCCCTCAGTTGTGCACACCCATGTCTAGAACAATTGATGAATTTCACTAAGATACTAAATTCTTCACGAGATTCCTCAATTGTGTAAATTTCCAAATTTGCACAACTCTGGAACCCAAGATCAAAATGCTTAGGAAATTCCTCAACACTGTATTGATCACATTCCTCAGCACTATACTGGTCAAATTCCGTAATTTGAGTCATTTCTCAAATTCCTCAAATCTAAGAACGAATATGACCTCTCCAAACTCTTCGCACCTATACTCTGTTCACATGTACAAAATGTCAGCTGATGAATCACTAGGTTCTCATCAACTTAACTCATTTGCAACATTTCTCGAAGAAAATATACCTATGTTATCAGATTCCTCTAGAATACAAATTCCTCAGCAAAAACCTCTACTGAACAAAATGGAGGATGGCAGGAAACAGAAGGGTGGCAAGAAGCTATAACTGAACAGAGCCTCCGAGATTCCAGAAGACCTCTATGCTGATTACTGTACACCAGATGAAGAGATTCATGGGAAAGAAACCACTGGAAAACGCCAAATCAGGCTTCAGAGGACTGAAATAAGATGGGCTCAGGAGTGGAAGAAATACAAGTATGTCACTCCCAAGTATGCCAAAAAGTTTGCCCTCAAACCTCCTTGCAATAGACCGCCTCTGGGAGACCAACAAAGTGCCCATCCCTCGAGTATGTTCACAGTTGAAGACTATCGTGAAGAAAAAGCCAATTATTTAGCCAAGTTGAGGAAAAAGACAAACGAGGCTGAAACCAAGTTCAATGAGGATTGTGCTGCTGCTGCTGCCTCCTCCTCTGCTGCTAAGGCTTCTGCCACAGAACAACCTCCCAAGAAGACACTGGCGTAGAAATATGGTGTCAAATCAAAGTACTCAACAACATTATCTAAATAGCAAATTTCTCAGACAGAAAGAACCATGGATGCAAAGTCCTCCACGACTGCCAAGTCCTTAATTGTAGCATAGTCTTCATTTCCTCTGCAGCTCCAGCTCAACCAACATCCAACAGGGACTCCAATCCCCTCAATGCCATGTGCCTCTGGCTCGTCTCACAAACCTTCAAGTGGCATACTGAAGAGTAAGATGATTGCTTGGAGAGGAACAAGGCCCAACCCAAGCAAAGTTGTCCTCAATATTCCTTCTGCATCAGAGGAAAGTGAGGAATATGATTATGAAGCTATTCAATGCACCATCACGAAAAAACAAGAATGGGTTGCACAAGCTACATGTACCACCATTCCCCTCGCAGTGGATCCACAAGTGGTACCGGACTTCATCGATCTTTGGTACGAAGATCCCAACACACCCATTGATGATATGAAGCTTCCACCTGGACCCAGCCACATGGTAGCCTCATTCATAAATGAAGCAAAGTGGAAGGAACAACAAGCCAAACAAGCCCGGACATCAAAGGTTCAAAAGGAGAAGTACTTGAAACAAAATCTTCTCACCTTGACGTGAGAGCATCTTGTCTCTACTCAAGCTAAGCTGAAAACCCTCACCGACAAATACACAAGTCTTCATCAGACCAACAGGGAGTCAAAGTGACGTTTGTCAAGGTCGCAACTGAAGCCATTGCTCATTACAACAAAAGGGTTGCAGCCCCAAAGCAACCAGCAATACCTCAAGCCAGCTACACTGTACATCTGGCTGATGAAGATGAAGAACCTGCTGCAAATGAGCTCACTGCTGATGAAAGTGCCGAAGAATATGCCAGGAGTGCAACTGCATATGCAATGCCTGAAGATATTGCTCCTTCACCAAAGTATTCAAAAGTGAAGAAAGTGGCACTTCCTTCTGCCTTAGAAGTGAAAAAAACAAAAGTTGCTGAGAAGGAGGCCAAGAAGAGAAAGGCATCAACACCTTCAAAGTCTTCAGAGGCAAAACACGTGAAGACTTTGTCTACTTCATCATTGGCTCCAGTTGATGCAACTCCTCTCAGCTTTGCACTGTCATACATGATTGTACCATTTGGTGAAGAACATATCATTCCAGAAAGGGATGAGGAAATGGATGAAAATCGGTCTACAACATCCACACCAATAAATGAGGAAATTCAAGCAGATCAAATTCCTTACAACACCTGCTCAAAACCCAGAGACGATTGCTGAAGAAAAGTAGGATGATGTGGACATTGGCTGCACCACACCTATAATTCATGATGATTTCTGGGAAAAGGCTCATCCAAATTCGCCAATAGTTTCTCAAATTACTCAAACCCCTACATCCCCTGCAGCTACAGAAATTTTGACTAGCTCTGAAGAGAAGAGCTCACCTATGAAGTCAGCACCAGATCAAGAATCAGCTGCATCAGCTGATAAAAATGCAAATGTTGAAGAAACTATTATACCTCCAACTGCACCCATGCAACAAATTCCTCAAACTAAAGAACACGTGCCTAAAGAAACTGCCTCAACACAAAATAAAGAAACAACTCATGAACCACTTGTTGAAAATCCTGAATTAGCAATTGTGGTGGCCAAAATTCCTCAAGCTGAAAAAATTCCACACCAAAAATCTTTAACTGAAGCCTAGACAGCCATACTCAAAGAGTCTATAGTTTTTGAAAGCATAATTCTATGATGAATATCATTTCTTCGCTGAGGCAAATCCATATGACAAGCTTCGTATCCTACAGAGGAAGTTTTGGACCATAACACAACTCAACTACTATGCTCCTGTGCTAGTAGGGAAGAAGAAGATATTCCATCACACACACATTCCTCATTGTGACATGGAAGAAATTCCTAGCTTTATCCCTGTTCTAAGTGTTCTTCACGATGCATGGCTAGTGCCATTCTGCACGGACATCTGTGACTGGAGCACATACATTATTCTTCAGTTCTATGCCACCCTGCACATCTCAGGTGACCCCAAAAACATCAACTCTTGGGTCTTGGACTAGATGACTCAGCACACTCATTTCAGAGCTCCAACCATTGAATTGCTTCGAGCTACACCAGTCCCAATTCCTTCAGATGAAGCAATAAGCCTATATGATGAAAAAGAGTTGCCAAATCATCTAATGGAAGCCCTCATGAAGCCTTTAGCTACGGGCCAGCGTCCAAGGACTCGATTCATGGTAAAGGAATTGAAGTATGTGCCCGTAACAGTCTACAGGATCTTGGCCTATTCCTTCGGCCCTATCAAAGGACATGATAACAAAGAAGATGTTGTCGGGATCATGAAAAACATACTATTCAATGTCATTCACGGAATCCAAACGAATCTTCACGACTTCTTCTTGAGGACTTTGGCCAACAATGCTTTGTCACAATTTGAGCTGAAGATTTATGCGCCTTGGATCATGAGATTCATTAGAACCAGATCCTCAATCAACTATCAAGCTGACTTTTAGAATCACCTTAGTTATCTGCCTCCTCTAAAATTCATCAAGAAATCTTTTGAACCAGTTGAGGGCACATGCAAGTCTATGATTGATGAAGGAAATCGGCCACTGTATGGTCAATTTCGCAAGGCAACATGCTACTCTACCTATGATGACACTACCACCCAAGAATCTGATGGCAGAGGAAAACCTCTAAGTCCAACTGCCCCACGGGTGATGACTAACAGAGAGCTACTTCTCAGTCTTCATCAGAAGGTTGATCAAAACCATAAGTGGGTTAAACGTTAGTTTGGATCTATTGTGAAAACCCTCAATGATACTAAAAATGCTGTGAGAAAAATCACTATTATCTTCATGATGTATTTGATCACACATGGGACATATTGTCACACCTCAAGACTCCCGAGGAACTTAAAGAACTGAAATTCACTCAAGACTTTGATTGGTAATGGCCACCAAAGAAGAAATTCAATAAGATCCCAGTTCTTGACTTGGTGGACAACTGATATTCCTCGTTCTGCTCTCCTGATTCTCATGAAGAACCCGCTGATACTTGATGAATGTGATCTGCGTTGGGTTTTTCGTGAAGAGGAACGGGTTATCGCAACACAATGCGAGTAAGTATTTCCTTGATGAAACCAAGGTTTATCGGACCAATAGGAATACCAATCCTCAACCATCTTCAACGACTGCACACAAAGAAACAATCAAATTGCACCCAACGCGGGCAAGAGGGTTGTCAATCCCCTTGATCTCGTTATTTGCAAGCAAATGAGGTGTGTAGATAATTGTAAATTGCAAAATAAAATAAAACACAAATAATGGAAGCAGGGTAGTAGTAGCGTTTGTAAATATATAAGTGAATAGACCCGGGGGCCGTGGTGTTCCCTAGTGGCATCTCTCATGGCAAAGCCATATGGTGGGTAAACAAATCACTGTTGGGCAATTGATAGAACATCGAATAATTATGCGATTTTCATGGCAATGATCATGTGTATATAGGCATCACATCCATAAGAAAATAGGCCGACTTCTCCGTGCACCTATTACTATTGCTCTACTTCAAGAGCACTTTATGCTGGCCTCTCTACGTATTAAGTAAAACAGAGTAATGCTTGGAGAACAATGAATTGATGTAGACAAAGTAAACTCAATTAATATGAATAAACCCCATCGTTTTATCCTTAGTAGTAGCAACACAAAGATGCATCTTGTCCCCTTCTGTCAGTGGGATTTAGAAATTCGCGAGATTGAACCTACTACAATGCACCACTGCTGATGCAACAAAAGACCTTCCAACGGCGCCAGAAACACGTGCTGACGGGAGACTGTCCTAGATACTCCTCAGCAACGGCACCAGGAATCCTTCTGCTACGACTACGCCTTTAGGGACTTCCTAGGAAAATATGCAAAGGATTTCCCTGTGGGCTTGGAGCCTTGCGTTGGTGTTCCCTCGAAGTGGAAAGGGTGATGTAGCGCAGTGGTGGTAAGTATTTCCCTCAGTTTTGAGAACCAAGGTATCGATCCAGTGAAGGAGTATCACAAGTGCCTGCACAAACACAAAAAGCTTGCTCCCAACACTATGAAGGGGTTGTCAATCCCTTATAGATTGTTTGCCAAGTGAGAACTAAAAGCAACAAAGTAACAAAGCAAAGTAAAAGCGGAGGTGTAAACGATAGGTGTGAATAGACCCGGGGGCTGTAGTGTTTACTAGTGGCTTCTCTCATGAAAGCAAGTAGACGGCGGGTGAACGAATTACTGTCGAGCAATTGATAGAACTGCGCAAAGTCGTGACGTCATCTATGGCAATGATTATATCTATAGGAATCATGTCCAAAACAAGTAGACCGATACTTTCTACATCTACTACTATTACTCCACACGTCGACCGCTATCCAGCATGCATCTAGTGTATTAAGTCCAAAAGAACAGAGTAACGCCTTAAGCAAGATGACATGATGTAGATGGACAATCTTATATCTACGACAAAGCCCACCTTGTTAGCCTTGATGGAAACTACACGATGTGTGCCTTGCTGCCCTACTGTCACTGGGAAAGGTCACTACACGGTAAGAACCCAAAACCAAGCACTTCTCCCATTGCAAGAATCATAGATCTAGTTGGCCAAACAAAACCCAAGACTCGGAGAGACTTACAAGGATATCAAATCATGCATATTAGAAATCAGCAACGACTCAAATATATATCATAGATAATGTGATCGCAAATCCACAATTCATCAGATCTCGACAAACACACCGCCAAAGAGGATTACGTCGGATAGATCTCCATGAAAATCATGGAGAACTTTGTATTGAAGATCCAAGAGAGAGAAGAAGCCACCTAGCTACTAACTACAGACCCGTAGGTCTGAAGTGAACTACTCACGAGTCATTGGAGGGGCAATGATGTTGATGAAGAAGCCCTCCAACTCCAAAGTCCCCTCCGATAGGGCATCGGGAAGGGTCTCCACATGAGATCTCGCGGAAACGGAAGCTTGCGGCGGCAGAAAAGTGTTTTCGTGGACGCCCTGATTTTTTCTGGATTTTTAGGGAATACATAGGCCAAAGATCTAGGGCAGGGGAGCGCCAGGGAGGCCACAAGCTTGGTTGCCGCGGCCTAACCCCCTGGCCACGGCAACAGGGCTTGTGGGCTCCCTATGGGCCCACTTGCTTGGCCCTCAAGCCTCGTGATCTTCTTCCGTTCTGGAAAAAATCATTTAGGGGATTTTATTCCGTTTGGACTCCGTTCCAAAATCAGATCTGAAAAGAGTCAAAAACACAGAAAAAACAGGAACCGTCGCTTGGCACTAAGTTAATAAGTTTGTCCCAAAAAAGATATAAAAGGTAAACAAAACATCCAAAGTTGTCAAGATAACAACGTGAAACCATCAAAAATTATAGATACGTTTGAGACGTATCAAGCATCCCCAAGCTTAACTCCTGCTCGTCCTCGAGTAGGGAAGTGATAAAGAATGAATTTTTGATGCTTTCATGCTACCTAGCATAAATGTCCTTTGTAACTCCTCTTATGTGACGTGAATGTTCAGATCCATTAGATTCAAAACAATAGTTTGCTATTAACGTGGAAACAATAATAATTCAAGCAAACTAGCATAGTAATCATGAACTTTCAAAATAACAAGGCCAAAAGAAAGTTATCCCTACAAAATCGTATAGTCTGGCTATGCTCTATCATCATTGCACAATGAATTTAAATCATGCACAACCCCAATATTGGCCAAGTAATTGTTTTCATACCTTTACTTTCTCAAACCTTTTCGACTCTCACGCAATACATGAGCGTGAGCCATGGTTTTAGCACTATAAGTGATGTGGAGTGGGGTGGAGGTTGCAAGACAAACAAGGAGAAGATGATCACATTAACTAGGCATATCAATGAGCTGTGGAGATGCTCATCAATAGATATCAATGTGAATGAGTAGGGATTGCCATACAAATGATGGATTAGAGCTAAGAGTATGTGAAAGCTCTTAAAGAAAACTAATGGGTGTGCATCCAACTTGCTTGCTCACGAAGACCTAAGGCAATTTTGAGGAAGCCTATCATTGGAATATAGAAGCCAAGTTATATAATGAAAATTTCCCACTAGCTATATGGTGGTGACAAAACGAGAGACTCTCAATCATGAAGATCATGGTGCTTAATATGCACAAGTGTGGAAAGGTGGTAGCATTGTCCCTTCTCTCTTTTTCTCTCTTTTTTTGGATGGGCTCTTTGGCCTCTTTTTTTTTGGTCGGCATATTTGGCCTCTTTTATTTCCTCACATGGGACAATGCTCCATCAATGATGATCATCACACTTACAACTCAAAACTTAGAGCAACGATGACTCTATATGAAATGCCTTTGGTAGTGTACCGTGACAATGATCTAGCATGGCATAGACATAAATGGAAACACATCATGCTAGCTAATTATGATCATGCAATGGCAATGTAGACATGGTGGCACATGTCATGGTGGTAGTTGCATGGCAATATATCTCGGAATGACTTTGAAAAAGCCCTAGTAGGTAGGTATGGTGGCTGTTTTGAGGGTGGCTAATGGTGGGTTTTGTGCACCGGCGAAAGTTGCACGGCACTAAAGAAGATAGTGACGGTGGAAAGTGAAAGTGCATCTAAACCATGGACTCAACATTAGTCATGAAGAACTCATATACTTGTTGCAAAAGTTTTATTAGTAATCGAAACAAAGCATTCAACGCATACTCCTAGGGGAAGGGTTGGTAGGTATAAAGCATCGCGCGATACCGACCGCCAGACAAAGGATGACAATCAATAGACTAATCATGCTCAGACTTCATCACATAGCGGTTCACCATACGTGCATGCTACAGGAATCACTAACTTCAACACAAGTATTTCTAGATCCACAACACCCTACTAATATAACTTCAATATTACCATAACCACAACTCAAAACTAGTTGAGATGAATCAAACTTCTCTAACTATTCAATTCACATGAAGGTGGAAGATTTCGTATCCCTTTGGATAACTACACCTTTGAGACTACTTTCATAGCATAGATCAACAACCAAGCCACGCACCGCCGTGCTCTAAAAGATATAAGTGAAGCACATAGAGCAAAATCAACTAGCTCAAAAGATATAAGTGAAGCACATGTGAGCTGAATTGTCTACCAAAGGATATAAGTGTAGCTCGACAAAATCACGGTGAGTGCATGACTCTCTCTCTATAGGTGTGCAGCAAGGATTATTGTGACACAACAAAAATAAAAGACTCCTACGATACAAGACGCTCCAAGCAAAACACATAACATGCGGTGTATAAAAATATAGCCCCAAGTAACGTTACCGATGGATTGAAGACGAGAGAGGGGATGCCTTCCCGGGGCATCCCCAAGCTTAGGCTTTTACGGCATCCTTGAATATCTTGGGGTGCCTTGGGCATCCCCAAGCTTGAGATCTTGCCACTCTTTATCTTTTTGTCCATAAGAACTTCACCCAAAACTTGAAAACTTCACAACACGAAACTTAAACACAAACTTGTGATAACATTAGTATAAGAAAGCAAACTACCACTTCCTTAGGTACTGTAGCAAACTTGAATTCTACTTATGATGATGTTGGGTTATTGTATTTTGAATCTTCCATGGCTAATACCCCCGATACTATCCATAGTTTCATCAAAATAAGCAACCAACACAACAAAAACAAAATCTGTTAACAGCAGACCAGTCTGTAGCAATCTGTATACTTCACATATTTCTGGTACTTAAGAAATTGTTACAAATTAAGAAAGTGTGAAGAATTTTCGTAGAAATCAGCAGCAAAAAGAATCAACTCAAAAGCTCTTACATAAAGAAAATGAAAATTCGTTTAGTGAGCATAAAGTTTCTGTCTTTTCCAGCATGACCAAACGATCATCACTAATCATAACGGTTTTGCTTGGCACAAACACAAAAATAAACACAAAAAACACAATCATAACAGAATTATGAAAGTGTGGAAAACACAAAACATAAATAAAAAGGATAGATTCATTGGGTTGCCTCCCAACAAGCGCTATTGTTTAATGCCCTTAGCTAGGTAAAAGGTGATGGAGTCATGTATAGTCATCTTTTGTGCTCAAACCATAAGTAGCCTCCATCATAGATTCATAAGGCAATCTTATTTTCTTTCTTGGAAAGTGATCCATGCCCTTCTTTAAGGGAAATTTAAATCTAATATTCCCTTCCTTCATATCGATGATAGCACCAATAGTCCTTAGGAAAGGTCTACCAAGAATAATGGGACGTGAAGGATTGCACTCTATGTCTAGTACAATGAAATCCACGGGTACATAGTTCTATTTGCAACAGTAAGAACATCATCTATCCTTCCCATGGGTTTCTTGACAGTAGAATCCGCAAGATGCAAATTAAGAGAACACTCTTCAATCTCATGAAAACCAAGAATATCACATAAAGATTTTGGAATCGCGGAAACACTAGCACCCAAATCACACAAAGCATTGCACTCATAGTTTTTGATCTTGATTTTGATAGTAGGTTCCCACTCATCATGAAGTTTTCTAGGTATAGAGACTTCTAGTTCGAGCTTCTCTTGAAGAGATTTCATCATAGCATCTACGGTATGCACGGTAAAGGCCTTGCTTTAGCTATAAGCATGTGGATAGTTTGCAATGGATTGCATCAAAGAAATGCATTCAAACAAGGAACAACTATCATAATTGAATTCCTTGAAATCCAAAGTGGGAGTTTCATTACTACCCAAAATTTTGATTTCTTCTACTCCACTCTCCACACCTTTATCATCAAGATAGGTGGACTCCGAATCATTGGGGCGTTTTTCAACCAAAGTGGATTCATATCCAGCCCCTTCATCAATAGGTTTGACACGTGAAAACAAAGATTCAAGAGGATACACACCAAGCACTTTAAGATCTTCGTGATTTTCATCACTAGAACACACCCTTTTAAACCATTCATGTCTAGCGCGAATTTGGGCGGTTCTTTCTTTGCTCTCATTCATGGAGACACGCATAGCTTTCAAAGTTTCATCCAAGTTGACCTTGGGAGGAGCACGTCTAACTTTCAAAGCATCAATATCACAAGACATCCTATCAACGCTCTTAGCCAAATCGTCTATTTTCAGTAGTTTTTCCTCTATGCACGCATTGAAAATCTTTTGAGAGTTGATGAACACTTTGATATTACTCTCTAAATCAGAGGCTAATTTGTTGTGATTTCCATAAGTGTTGTTGTAGGAATTTCCATAATTGTTAGAGGAGTTACTAGGAAAAGGCCTGGAACATAGTTTCCTCTAAAAACATTGTTGTTGCCAAAATTGTTCCTACCAACAAAATTAACGTCCAAACTAGCGTTGCTACTCTCTATCAAGGAAGATAGTGGCATGTCATTAGGATCTAAAGGAGCGTTTCTACTAGCAACCAAATTCATCAACTCATCCATCTTAGCACTAAGCGAGTTAATTTCTTCTATAGCGTGTACCTTTTTGCTAGCAGGTGACCTTTCAGTATGCCACTGAGAGTAGTTGGTCATGATATTGTCTAGGAGTTTTGTAGCGTCTCCTAACGTGATTTCCATGAACGTTCCACCTGAGGCGGAGTCCAAGATATTGCGAGAAGAGAAATTCAAACCAGCGTAAAAGATTTGTATAATCATCCACAAAGTCAAGCCATGAGCGGGACAATTTCTAGTCATAAGCTTCATCCTCTCCCAAGATTGTGCAACGTGTTCATGATCAAGTTGCTTGAAATTCATGATATCGTTACATAATGAGATGATCTTAGCCGGTGGAAAATACTTGGATATGTAAGCATCTTTGCACTTATCCCAAGAATCGATACTATTTTTGGGCAAAGAAGAAAACCAAGTTTTTGCGCGATCTCGCAACGAGAAAGGAAAAAGCTTCAACCGAATCACGTCATTATCCACATCTCTTTTCTTTTGCATATCGCAAATCTCAATGAAGGTAGAGATGGGATGCGACCTCTTCACTAGGAAGGCCAGAGAATTGCTCTTTCGTAACAAGATTCAGCAAACCTATCTTGATTTCATACGATTCCGCACTAGTGGCGGGAGCAATCAGAGTACTAAAAAAATCATCATTATTAGTGCTCGACAAGTCGCAAAGTTTGGTGTTTTCAGCCATGATGACTTCAACAAACAAACAAGTACACAAGCAAGCAAGAAAACCAGCAAAGGAAAACGGCAAAGGAGAAAGGCAAATGAAAACGGCAAATGTGAAGTGGAGGAGAGGAAACCGAGAGGCAACTGGCAAAACAGTAAATGCAGGAGATGAGTTTGTGAGACCTACTTGGATAGATCTCTCCTTCCCCGGCAACGGCGCCAGAAATACTTCTGCTGATGCAACAAAAGACCTTCCAACGACGCCAGAAACACGTGCTGACGGGAGACTGTTCTTGATACTCCTCAGCAACGGTACCAGGAATCCTTTCGCTACGGCTACGCCTTTAGGGACTTCCTAGGCAAATATGCAAAGGATTTCCCCGTGGCCTTGGAGCCTTGCGTTGGTGTTCCCTCAAAGCGGAAACGGTGATGTAGCGCAGCAGTGGTAAGTATTTCCCTCAGTTTTGAGAACCAAGGTATCGATCCAGTGAAGCAGTATCACAGTGCCCGCACAAACACAAAAAGCTTGCTCCCAACGCTATGAAGGGGTTGTCAATCCCTTATAGATTGTTTGCCAAGTGAGAACTGAAAGCAACAAAGTAACAAAGCAAAGTAAAAGCGGAGGTGTAAACGATAGGTGTGAATAGACCCGGGGGCCGTAGTGTTTACTAGTGGCTTCTCTCATGAAAGCAAGTAGACGGTGGGTGAACGAATTACTGTCGAGCAATTGACAGAACCGCGCAAAGTCGTGACGTCATCTATGCAATGATTATATCTATAGGCATCACGTCCAAAACAAGTAGACCGATACTTTCTGCATCTACTACTATTACTCCACACGTCGACCGCTATCCAGCATGCATCTAGTGTATTAAGTCCAAAAGAACAGAGTAATGCCTTAAGCAAGATGACATGATGTAGATGGACAATCTCATATCTACGACAAAGCCCACCTTGTTACCCTTGATGGCAACTACACGATGTGTGCCTTGTTGCCCCTACTATCACTGGGAAAGGTCAGCACACGGTAAGAACCCAAAACCAAGCACTTCTCCCATTGCAAGAATCATAGATCTAGTTGGCCAAACAAAACCCAAGACTCGGAGAGACTTACAAGGATATCAAACCATGCATATTAGAAATCAGCAAAGACTCAAATATATATCATAGATAATCTGATCACAAATCCACAATTCATCGGATCTCGGGAAACACACCGCCAAAGAGGATTACATCGGATAGATCTCCATGAAGATCATGGAGAACTTTGTATTGAAGATCCAAGAGAGAGAAGAAGCCATCTAGCTACTAACTACGGACCCGTAGGTCTGAAGTGAACTACTCACGAGTCATCGATGGGGCGATGATGTTGATGAAGAAGCCCTCAAACTCCAAAGTCCCCTCTGGCAGGGCACCGGGAAGGGTCTCCAGATGAGATCTCGCGGAAACGGAAGCTTGCAGCGGCGGAAAAGTGTTTTCATGGACACCGTGATTTTTTTTTGGATTTTTAGGGTATATATAGGCCAAAGACCTAGGGCAGGGGAGCGCCAGGGAGGCCACAAGCTTGGTTGCCGCGGCCTCCCCCCTGGTCGCGGCAATAGGGCTTGTGGGCTCCGTGTGGGCCCACTTGCTTGGCACTCAAGCCTCCCGATCTTCTTCCGTTCTGGAAAAAATCATTTTTGGGATTTTATTCCGTTTGGACTCCGTTCCAAAATCAGATCTGAGAAGAGTCAAAAACATAGAAAAAACAGGAACTGGCGCTTGGCACTGAGTTAATAAGTTAGTCCCAAAAAGATATAAAAGGTAAACAAAACATCCAAAGTTGTCAATATAACAACGTGAAACCATCAAAAATTATAGATACGTTTGAGACGTATCAACGACCCCCACTGAAGAAATATTAATCTAATTGGCCAAACTATCTCAATAGATCAGAGAGCATTACGAAGCTATGATGATCATGCAATTAAGAATCATAATAATTAGAGGCGACTCAAATACTTTAAATGAATAATCTGAACATAAACCCACAATTCATGGGATCCCAACAAACACACCATACATAGTGATTACACTGGATATATCAAAGCGAAGATGCGATGAACATGGTATTGAAGATCATAAGAGAGAGATTGCCATCTAGGTATTGCCTACGGACCAGTAGGTCTATGGTGAACTACTCACATATCATGGTGAGGGCAGCAAGGTTGATGTAGAGGCCCTTCGTGATTGATCTCGCCTCCGGCAGATCGCCGGAATGGAGGTTCAGATTGCCTCCCGTCGGAACATAGACTTGCGGTGGCGGAATAAGTGCTTCGGGAGCACCCTTAGGGTTTTCGAAATATTTGTGATTTTATAGGCCAGAGAGGTACGTCGGGAGGCATCTAAGGGGGCCACAAGCCATCAGGGTGTGGCCAAGCCCTGGGCCGCGCCTTGTTGGCTTGTGCCTCCCTCTTGCAGCCTCTCTTCCACTTTTGGTGCTTGCAGGTCTTCATATAGTCGAGACAAAATCATATTAAAGTTTCGTGGCATTTGGACTATGTTTGGTAGGGTAAACCTCCAAAGCAAAAAACACGTAGAATACATGAACTCGCACTGGGCACTCGGTCAATAGGTTAGTGCTAAAAAATATTATAAATTGGTATGTAAATGCCCAAAAAGTATCATAGAATGATAATATATCAGCATGGAACAATAGAAAATTCTAGATACGTTGGAGACGTATCAACATCCCCAATCTTGATTCCTACTCGTCCTCGAGTGGGTAAATGATAAAAACAGAATTTTTGATGTGACATGCTATCCATAATGTAATCTCTTGTATGCATGATCAGTGAGAAATGATGAATTAACAAACAAAAACATAATAATATTTATTAAGTATAAGCAACAAAATTATTGATTTTCAAAGTATACGATCCTAAAAGAATGTTTACCCCCTATTCATCTTTATTGTATTAGCAAGGCATGACTCCGTCTTCACCACATAAATACAAATTTTAGGCACCACGGTGTTCAAGTCAGGCAATTGGATTGTACTTTTTCAATATGCATCAACTTTTTATTCTTCACGCAATACATGAGGGTGAACCATTGGACATAGCATATAGGTGGAATAGAATATGGTGGTATATATCAAGGGGGTAAAAAGTGGAGAAGATAAGCTCACATCAACTAGGCGTACCAATGAGCTATGGAGATGCCCATTGATAGATGTCAATGTGAGGAATAGGGTTTGCCATGCAAATTATGCACTAGAGCTACAAGTGTATGAAAGCTCAACTGAAGCTAAGTGGGGTGTGCATCCAACTTGCTTGCTCATGAAGACCTAGGGCGTTTGAGGAAACCCGTCATTGGAATATACAAGCCAAGTTTATTATGATAAGATAATTCCCACTAGCCTATGGATGTGATATCATAGGAGACTCTCGCTATGAAGATCATGGTGCCACTTTGAGGCACAAGTGTGGTAAAGGATAGTAGCATTGTCCCTTCTCTCTTTTCCCTCATTTTTTTATATGGTGGACTTTTCTCTTTTCTTTTTTATATATGATGGGCTCATTTGGCCTCCGCCATTTTATTTATTTTTCCTCCGGAGTCTCATCCCGACTTGTGGGGGAATCATAGTCTCCACCGTCCTTTCCTCACTCGGACAATGCTCTAACAACAATGATCATCACACTTCTATTTACTTACAACTCAATATGGAGAACTGATAGGAAGATATGACTCTCTGAGAGTGCCTCTGGTAGTGTACCAGTATGTGCAATGATCTAGCATGATATGTAGCAAAAATATCATGGAAGGTGGCTTTGCCACAAATACTATGTCAGCTCTATATGATCATGCAAAGCAATATGACGATGAACGAACTAGTCATGTGAAGTGACGATGGAATTTGCATGGCAATATATCTAGGAATGGCTATGGAAATGCCATAATAGGTAGGTATGGTGGCTGTTTTGAGGAATATATAATGAGGCTTATGTGCAACAGAGCGTATCATGCCGCGGGTGTGGATGCACGTGCGAAAGTTGCATGAATCCTCGAGGTGAGAATGGGGTATGCACGGTACCGAAGAGGCTAGCAAATATGAGAAGGTAAATATGCGTATGTCCAAGGTGTCACATTAGTCATAAAGAACTCACATAATTGTTACAAAGTTTTATTAGTTTTATCACAGATCAAAGCACTAATCGCATGCCTCGAGGGAGGGTGGTTGGTAGGAGTTAACCGCCGCACGCTCTCGACTCGAGACAACACTAGGATTTTAACAAGGAATAAGAATGCTCACACATCATCACCATGCCTCTTTAATATTTAGATGAATAACAAGTTAACACCCATTTTATCCCTACACTTATATGAATCAACAATTATGGACTTACACCGTTTTGATATTACCATATCAATGTCATTAACTCACGATTTCTCTATGCGTGCTACATGATGGTTTTGATTATCATTCATTGAATGCCTATTATTTTTGTACTAGTCTTATGACCCATGAAAATTACCGTCACTATTTATTCAGATCTCAAACAAATATAAGTAAAGAATGAGAGCAAATTATTTCTATAAAAAATACATGCCACCATGATCGAAAAGATATAAGTGAAGTACTAGAGCAACTGCCAAGCTCAAAAGATATAAGTGAAGCACATAGAGTATTCTAGCAAATCATAATGAAGGTGAGTCTCTCTCTAATATGTGTGTCCAGAAAATGATGATTGTGACAAACTTAAAGTAAAAGCAAACAAAAGCAAATGACGCTCCAAGCAAAACACATATCATGTGATGAATTAAAATTTAGCTCCAAGTGACATACGGATGGTTTGAGACGAAAGAGGGGGTGCCTTCCGGGGCATCCCCAAGCTTAGACGCTTGAGTCTTCCTTAGATTAATATTTAAGATGCCTTGGGCATCCGCAATCTTAGGCTCTTGCTACTCCTTATTCCATGGTCCATCGCGATTACACTTAGAACTTGAAAACTTCAATCACACAAAACTCAACAAAACTTCGTCAGATCCGTTAGTATAAGAAACATATTGCATACTTTAGGTACTATTATAAATTGATTCTTAATTTATAATTGCATAATAGGTATTGTATTCTAACATAACCATGACTTATACGCCCCCATATAATCTATAGCATCATCAAAACAAGCAAACTATGCACACAAAACAGAATCTGTTTAAAACAGAACAGTGTGTAGAAATCTGTAAAGATCCCATACTTTGGTAACTCTTAAAATTATTAAACAATAGTAAAATTGGAGAATTTTTACATTAATACTGTGTAAATATTTCAAGAATTTAGCACGCTCCATAAGAGAACTAAAAATTCTGCACTGGAGACAAAAGTTTCTGTTTTTGCACAACATCTATCATACTCATCAAATAAGTTATCCCAAAGGCTTTACTTGGCACAAAAACTAATTGAAACATAAAAATAATCATTACATATTAAATAATCATGTCAAAACAAAAGAACAAAAACTAAAAAGCAAAAAATAAGATAACTATTGGGTTGCCTCCCAACAAGCGCTATTGTTTCATGCCCCTAGCTAGGCATAATGCATAGTTTCAAGTGTTTCATCTTTGACACTCAACCCATAAGTGGCTCTCATGGATGATTCATAAGGTGGTTTAATTATCTTTCTAGGAAAGTGTTCCATCCCTTTCTTTAATGGGAAATGGAACCTTATGTTTCCCTCCTTCATGTCAATAATAACACCTATAGTTCGTAAGAATGGCCTTCCAAGTATTATGGGACAAGAAGGATTGCAGTCAATATCAAGCATAATGAAATATACATGCACATAATTTTTATTTGTAGTAATAAGCACATCATTAATTCTAGCTAAAGGTTTCTTGATGGTATAATCCGCAAGATGCAAGTTTAGGGAACACGCTTCAATATTGGTGAGACCAAGCACATCACATAAAGTTTTTGGTATGGTTGAATCACTAGCTCCAAGATCACACAGAGCATTGCATTCATATTTATTTATATTTGATATTTGATAGTAGGTTCCCACTCACCATGCAATTTTCAAGTAATAGAAACTTCAAGTTCAAGTTTCTTCATCATAAGCTTTCATCATAGCTTCTACTATATGTTCGGTAAAAGCTTTGTTTTGTTCATAAGCATTGGGTGAGCTAATAATGGATTGCAGCAAGGAAATACATTCTACTATGGAGCATTTATCATAATTAAAATCCTTATAATCCAAGATAGTGGGCACATCACTAGCTAAAGTTTTGACATCTCCAAACCCGCTTTTTTCAATTTTAGCATTAAAATTATCACCCTCCAAGCAAACAAGACGCTCCTCAACTAGAGTTGAGTTATCTCTAGTTCCTTTATCATTTATATTCAGAGAGGTAAACAAAGATTCAATAGGAGAAACACCAATAATTTTAATATCTTCATCATTATTCACAATATGGAAAGATTCCGGTTTATAGGCCATCCTATTTACTAGAGTAGTTTGCTTGTCGGAATTTTTCCTAGTAATTCTTCAGTGTGCGTAACTTGTGATTGGAGATTAGATACTTCCTTATTGACTTCATCAAGTTGTTTACTAATATCATTTAGCAAATTTAAATGTTTTTTAATTTCAGAATCAAAGAATTTATTGTGCTCATATTGTGAAGTCATAAAATTTTCGGCCATCCTTTGGTAGTAAGAGATATTGTAGAACCTATCTTGAGACATGGTGACCGAGCAAGCAAAGTAACGAGCAAGACAAGTAAACTAGCAAGTGATGAAGTAAACTAGCGACAACCAAAGGTAAATATTTTTGTATTTTTAATTTTTATGTGACAAACTAAATATAACAGCAAATAAAAGGTAAAAAAGTGAATGAAAATTTGTGGGAAGCTACTTGATGGTTGGTTATGGTATTCCCCGACAACGACGCCATAAATCCTTCGTGACGACTGTGATGTGCGTTCGGTTTTCCATGAAGAGGAACTTATAGCAACACAATGCGCGTAAGTATTTTACTCAGTTATGAAACCAAGGTTTATCGAACCAATAGGAATACCAATCCTCAACCGTCTTCAGCAACTGCACACAAAGAAACAAACAGCTTGCACCCAACACGGGAAAGAGGGTTGTCAATCCCCTTGATCTCGTTATTTCCAAGCAAACGAGGTGTGTAGATAATTGTTGATAGTTGTAAATTACAAAATAAAATAAAACACATATAATGGCAGCAAGGTAGTAGTAGCATTTGTTTATATATAAGTGAATAGACCCGGGGGCCGTAGTGTTCCCTAATGGCATCTCTCATGGTAGAGGCATATGGTGGGTAAACAAATTACTGTTGGGCAACTGATAGAACATCGAATAATTATGTGATTTTGACGGCAATGATCATGTGTATATAGGCATCACGTACATAAGCAAATAAGACGACTCCTGCCTGCACCTATTACTAGTACTCTGCTTCAAGAGCGCTTCTATGCTTTCCTCTCTACGTATTAAGTAAATACAGAGTAATGCTCAGAGAACAATGACATGATGTAGACAAAGTAAACTCAATTAATATGAATAAACCCCATCGTTTTATCCTTAGTAGTAGCAACACAAAGACGCATCTTGTCCCCTTTTGTCACTGGGATATAGAAATTCGCCAGGTTGAACGTAATACAATGCACCACCCCCACTAAAGAAATATTACTATAATTGGCTAAACTATCTCAACAGATCGGAGAGCATTACGAAGCTATGATGATGATGCAATTAAGAATCATAATAATGAGTGGTGACTCAAATACTTTTAATGAATAATCTGAACATAAACCCACAATTCATCGGATCCCAATGAACACACCATACATAGTGATTACACCGGATAGATCGAAGCGAGGATTCCACGAACGTGGTATTGAAGATCATAAGAGAGAGAGATTGCCATCTAGGTACTGCCTATGGACCCATAGATCTGTGGTGAACTACTCACACATCATGGTGAGGACATCAAGGTTGATGTAGAGGCCCTTCGTGATTGATCTCCCCTCCGGCAGGTCGCCGGAATGGAGGTTTAGATGGTCTCCTGTCGGAACACAAACTTGTGGCAGCAAAAAAAGTGTTTCGGGAGCGCTCTTAGGTTTTTGGAATATTTTTTGAATTTATAGGCCAGAGAGGGACGTTGGGAGGCATCCAAGGGGGCCACAAGCCATCAGGGCGTGACCGAGCCCTGGGCCACACCCTGTTGGGTTATGCCTCCCTAGTGCGGCCTCTCGTCCACTTCCGATGCTTGTAGGTCTTAACATAGTCCAGAAAAAATCATACTAAAGTTTCGTGGCATTTCGACGTCGTTTGGTAGGGTAAACCTGCAAAGCAAAAAACACGTAGAAAACAGGAGCTAACACTCGGCACTGGTCAATAGGTTAGTGCTGAAAAATATTATAAATTGGTATATAAATGCCCAAAAAGTATCCTAGAATGATAATATATCAGCATGGAACAATCAAAAATTATAGATACGTTGGAGACGTATCATTACTACAACAGGCCCGAAGAATGCTTGCGCCCCTCCTCCACCACAGAAGTGAAGATCTTGATGGACGTTAGTCCTCAGTTTTGTCCCTTTTCGTCACTTAATGACAAAGGGGGAGAAATCTGAGTTAGTCTTCAAGCGGGTCTAAATTATGGGCTTATAAACTTTAATAAGTTATAAACTCTCCTTTCTTCTCAAGTGTTTGATGTAATGAGTTGTATCTTAAGCCCGATGGTGTTCTGACACTTTCGAACGTTTTTCCTCACATGCTTATTCCTCGAGTTAATTAAATGCATGCATGTTGAAATTCGCCACACACCACTTTTCATCATGCATTTCAAATTCCTCATACTATATGTCAAATGCATGCATGAATTACAAGATATAGGGGGAGATCTCGATGATATATATCAGGAGTGTGCATTTGCTGTCCAATGCAAGTTCCTCTAATATGCACATCTTCACGGGGAGTTTCTCTATATCTTGCTATCAAATTCCTTAAACTCTGTACTTACACTTCATATTTTTATCCTCGTTGAAAACTTAACCTATTTGTCATCAACCACCAAAAAGGGGGACATTGTAAGTGCATCTTGTGCCCCTATAACGCCCAAGATACGGTCCTATCCTTATTTTGGCGCGAGGGCCTCGAGAGGGATAGAAACGCGTCTCGTCGTTTTGCAAGAATGGAATACTGAAAAGATGAGTATAAGGAGTTGGCTTACACTCGCCAGAAGCTACATCAGAGTCACATCAGTACAATTCATACAATCGTCATGAAGAAGAACAGGGTCCATCTACGAACGAAAACAAACGATAAAAGAATGACGTCCATCCTTGCTACACAAGCTGCAAGCCTGGAACCCATCCTAGATCGAAGAAGAAGAAGAAACTCCAAATATCACAATCAGCGTGCTCACGTGAAAGTAACTCTTTACCTGTACCTGCAACTAGTGTTGTAGTAATCTGTGAGACACATGGACCCAACACTCTCATTTCCAAAGATATCAAGACTAGCAAAGCTTAATGGGTGAGGTATGGTTAAGTGGTGAGGCTGCAGCAAGCAACTAAGCATTTATTTGGCGGCTAACTTACGAGTACAAGAATAAAGAGGGGGATGATCTACGCATAGCGGACGTGAACTATTGATGATCAAATTAATAGGTGCATTAACTTAAATAACATTTAATAGTGTGATATAACAAGGAACCCATGTTATCACATGGAAGCAACTGCACCTGCAACTAGCAATGCTAACACATGGTTAAGCAAGCGGTAACATAGTCAATCAGTGGTTTGCTAGGTTGTTAACAAGTTGAAGGTTTTCATGGCAATGTTGGGAGGCATATTAAACAGGTGGTAGGCAGCGAGACATAGCGACAGAAACGAGACAACTAGCATGGAATTGATAGTAATGGTATCTAGGAAAATGATCATCTTGCCTGAGATCCTGCTTGGAAGAAGAACGACTCCGTGAGGCAGACGAACCGATGTAGTCAAATGGGTCCTCACATTCCGACACGCTTGCGGAACTCTATCGAGACGAAGCAAACCGGAAACAAGAATCAACTCACGGCAACACCACCACAAAAGCACGATAGGATGCACCTCCTAATATGATGCATGATTAGTTTCAACTATGCAAGGCAGGGCATGGCAATTCACACAGTCAAACACTACACATTAAGTGAAGCTCCATATGCAACTAGTTGCATATTGACGAGAATCCACATTTAATTATTTAGTTCACTCCTCTTTATTAACACGGCAATATTAAAATGTTGTTAACATGGAAAGGGGTGAAGAACAAATTAAACTACCTATCTAGGCATTTTAAATGAGGCCGGAATCGATATATAGCATCTCCGAAATGACCCCACACGTTAATTTGTAATCTTTCTAGATCTGTCCTAATCACATTTAATGTTTGTTCAACGGCAAAACAAAGTGGTTCACGTGATTCTACTCGTCGCTTCAGTCCATTTACATATATGGCTCATCTCCAACGGAGCTATGATTAATTAACTACGACCTAAACCGTTTCTATCATGTCGGCATGCAAACCGATGCAAGCAACATACGAAATAGCTTTGAATATGCATGGGAGTTGGAAAAACTTACTCTACATGAAATTCCAACCAAGTTACATATATAACTTGTCGCAATCCGACGCACAAATTAAAAGATACGGGCATTTGAAAATCATGTTTTTTCTCAAATTAAAAGTACTCGTTAAATGGAAAAATTCGCACATACTAAAAAAATCACTACGGGCCGAAACTGCACTAGGCCGAAACCGGGCATGGATGCAAGATAACTAATAGACTCCTAAGCGGGCGATATGCGGGGCACTCACCTCGGGCCTTGGCCCGGTCGGAGAGGAGGCCGAGCTGGCCCGGCTTGGGGTGCTGGGCTTGGCACACGAGGCTGCTGGGCCCAGCGTCTGGGCCGGCTGGAGGCGAGGAGGAGGCCGGGCGAGGCAGCAGGAGATGGGTCGGCTAGGCCACGTGGGGGGCAAGGCCCACCACGGCTAGCACGAGCAGGCATGAGCTCCTGCTTGTTCTTGACGATGAGGAACGAGGCCATAGTCGGCCGAAGGAAGCACGGGGCGCCACGCCGGAGCTTTGTGGTGGCCGATCCGGCGGGGATGGCCTCGGATCCGGTCACATCCGACATGGCTCAGGCCCTGGCGGCCGGTGGGGAGGCTGAGGTGCGGGTCTGGCTCGGGCAGCCATGGAGCTCGGACGACGGCTGCCAAGGGGCGCGGCGGCGGCTCCGGTGGTGGGCACGGGCTGCGCAGATGGCCAACGGCGGCATGGTAGTGGAGCTGCTGGGGCTCCTGCTGGCCGGCGCAGCGCGGCATGGCGGTGATACGTCTCCAACGTATCTATAATTTTTGATGGTTCCATGCTATTATCTTGTCAACTTTGGATGTTTTATATGCATGAATATGCTATTTTATATCTTTTTTGGGACTAACCTATTAACTCAGTGCCAAGTGCCAGTTTCTATTTTTTTGTGTGTTTTTGACCCTTTTTGAGACAGAGTCCAAAATGAATAAAACTTTGCGATGATTTTTCGGACCAAAAGAGACCCCGAAGGTTTGGAAGAAGACCAGAAGAGCCACGAGGGAGTCACAAGCCCGAGAGGCGCGAACCCCCCTAGGCCGCACCTACCAGGCTTGTGACCTCCTCGTGGGCCCAACCGACGTAATTCCACCGCCATAAATTCCTATAAATACAGAAACCCCTAAAAAGAAACCTATATCGGGAGTTCCGCTGCCGCAAGCCTGTGTAGCCACCAAAAACCAATCTGGAGCCCGTTCCGACACCCTGCCGGAGGGGGAATCCATCTCCGATGGCCATCTTCATTATCCCGACGATCTCCATGACGAGGAGGGAGTAGTTCTCCCTCGGGGCTAAGGGTATGTACGTGTAGCTATGTGTTTGATCTCTCTCTCTCTCGTGTTCTTGAGATGTCTTGATCTCGATGTACCGCGGGCTTTGCTACTATAGTTGGACTTATGATGTTCTTCCCCCTCTCCCTTCTTATAATGAATTGAGTTTTCCCTTTGAAGTTATCTTATTGGATTGAGTCTTTGAGAACACTTGATGTATGTCTTGCACGTGTCTATCTGTGGTGATCAACTTGCGGGATTGTGACATTGGGAACCTATGCATATGGGTTGGCACATGTTTGGATATTCATGTGAGTACTCGATGTATGTTTTGGTGATCAACTTGTGGGTTTCGTGACATTGGGAACCTATGCATATGGGTTGGCACACGTTTTGACTCTCCGGTAGAAACTTCGGGGCACTCTTTGAAGTTCTATATGTTGGTTGAATAGATGATTCTGATATTGTGTGATGCATATCGTATAATCATGCACACGGATACTTGAGGTGACAATGGAGTATCTAGGTGACATTAGGGTCTTGGTTGATATGTGTCTTAAGGTGTTATTCTAGTACGAACTCTATGATGTATCGAACAGAAAGAATAGCTTCGTGTTATTTTACTACAGACTCTTGAATAGATCGATGAGAAAGAATAACTTTGTGGTGGTTTCGTACCCGACAATAATCTCTTCGTTTGTTCTCCGCTATTAGTGACTTTGGAGTGACTCTTTGTTGCATGTTGAGGGCTAGTTATATGATCCAATTATGTTATCATTGTTGAGAGAACTTCACTAGTGAAAGTATGAACCCTAGGCCTTGTTTCCACGCATTGCAATACCGTTCGTCCTCGCTTTTACTATTAGTTACCTTGCTGTGTTTGTAGTTTCAAATTACAAAAACCTATATCTACCATCCGTATTGCACTTGTATCACCATCTCTTCGCCGAACTAGTGCACCTATACAATTTACCATTGTATTGGTTGTGTTGGGGACACAAGAGACTCTTTGTTATTTGGTTGCAGGGTTGCTTGAGAGAGACCATCTTCATCCTACGCCTCCCACGGATTGATAAACCTTAGGTCACCCACTTGAGGGAAAATTGCTACTGTCCTACTAACCTCTGCACTTGGAGGCCCAACAACGTCTACAAGGAGAAGGTTTCGTAGTAGACATCAAGCTCTTTTCTGGCGCCGTTGCCGGGGAGGCTAGGTAAGCGGCACTCACCTCCTGTCAACGAAGCTCTTTTCTGGTGCCGTTACCGAGGAGGTTAGCGCTTGAAGGCATATCTTTAGATCTTGCAATCGAATCTTTTTGTTTCTTGTTCTTTCTCTCGAAAACTGCAAAAAAATGGAATTGAGGATGCCTCATATGCTCCATCTTTTCAATGTCTTTCGTGAAAATGATGGGTAGGAAAATTGTGCTCAAGTGCTAGAAGAAGAATTACATAGAATGCTTGGCGTAAAATATGTGAATGATGAGCATGATTGCAATGTTGTTAGTATGAATTCTTTGAATACCCATGATGCTAATGATATGCAAAGCCACAAGCTTGGGGATGCTATGTTTGATGAAGATGATCTTTTTAGTTCCCCCACTTTGAATGATCAAATTTATTATGATGAAAGCATGCCTCCTATTTATGATGATTATTGTGATGATACTTATGCTATAAAGAAGAGGGATGATGAAACTTGTCACAATTATGAGTACCCTTTTACTGAACATTACTCTTTCAATGTGGTAACAATTTGTAGTGTTCAAGTCTTTTATTATACTCCCACTACTATCGATGAGAATAAATTTCCTTATGTGGAGAGTAGTAAAATTTATATGCTTGTAGATCATGAAAACAATGCTTTAGGTGCTAGTTATATTGTTCAATTCATTCATGATGCTACTGAAAATTATTATGAGAGAGGATCATATGCTTCTACATATTGCAATAATATCAAGATTCCTCTCCATGTGTTGAAATTTTTGAAGCTATGCTTGTTTTGCCTTCCTATGCTAGATGATTCTTGCTCCAATAAGTTGTTTGATAACAAAATCCCTATGCATAGGAAGTGGGTGATGACCCACAAGTATAGGGGATCAATCGTAGTCCTTTCGATAAGTAAGAGTGTCGAACCCAATGAGGATAACAAGGCTCTGATAAACGGTTTTCGGCAAGGTAATAATTGCAAGCACCGAAAGTAGCGGTAACAAGTGATGGAGTCGTAAGGTGAAACGTAGAAAGCGAAATGTAACAAGTGACAAGTAGTAGAAACGGTGCAACAAAGTGGCCCAATCCCTTTTGTAGCAAGGAACAAGCCTCAACAAAGTCTTATAAGAGAAAAACGCTCCCGAGGACAAACGGGAATTTCTGTCATGCTAGTTTCATCAGGTTCATATGATTCACGTTCGTTACTTTGATAGTTTGATATGTGGGTGGACCGGCGCTGGGGTACTGCCCTTACTTGGACATGCATCCCACTTATGATTAACCCCTCTCGCAAGCATCCGCAACTACGAAAGAAGAATTAAGACAACGTCTAACCATAGCATTAAACTAGTGGATCCAAATCAGCCCCTTACGAAGCAACGCATAGACTGGGGTTTAAGCTTCTGTCACTCTAGCAAGCCATCATCTAGTTACTACTCCCCAATGCCTTCCTCTAGGCCCAAATATGGTGAAGTGTTATGTAGTCGACGTTCACATAACACCACTAGAGGAAAAGACAACATACATCATATCAAAATACCGAACGAATACCAAATTCACATGACTATTATCAGCATGACTTATCCCATGTCCTCAGGAACAAAAGTAACTACTCACAAAGCATAATTATAATCATGATCAGAGGTGTAATGAGTAGCATCAAGGATCTGAACATAAACTCTTCCACCAAGTAATCCAACTAGCATCAACTACAAAGAGTAATCAACACTACTAGCAACCTTACAAGTACCAATCGGAGTCGCGAGACGGAGATTGGTTACAAGAGATGAACTAGGGTTTGGAGAGGAGATGGTGCTGATTAAGATGTTGTTGGAGATGACTCCCCTCCGATGAGAGGAGTGTTGGTGATGACGATGGCGACGATTTCCCCCTCCGGGAGGGAAGTTTCCCCGGCAGTATCGTCCTGCCGGAGCTCTAGATTGGTTCTGCTCAAGTTTCGCCTCGTGGCGGCGACGAATCCATGAAAAAGCTCCACCCTGATTTTTTCTCGGACGAAACCCTTCATATAGCAAAAGAGGGGGCCAGTGGGCCGCTAGGGTGCCCACAAGCCCTATTGCCGCGGCCAGGTGGTAGGCCGTGGCAACCAGGCTTGTGGGCCCCTGGCTGCTCCCCTCTAACACTTCTTTCGCCCAGTATTTTTTATATATTCCCAAAAAATTTGACGTTGATTTTCAGGGCATTTGGAGTTGCGTAGAATAGAGGACTCAGACTTGCTCCTTTTCGAGTCCAGAATTCCAGGTGCCGGTATTCTCCCTCTTCAAATAAATCTTGCAAAATAAGAGAGAAAAGGCATAAGTATGGTTCCACAAAGTATAAAAACAGTCCATAAAGCGATAAATATCAACATGAAAGCATGATGCAAAATGGACGTATCAGTGGGTTAGACTTAAATGTGTTAGTCATATTCTTCATGATGCTTCCATTATGTTTGAACCATTATCTTTTATGTGAGCATCATTGAAATCATCGTGCCTATCTTGAAAGGTATTAAAGAAAAGCGCTTGTTGGGAGACAACCCAATATGTATCCTTACTGTTTTTGTGTGTTCACATGATTAAGCTACTGTATTAATCATGTTTTATTGCCTTAGTTTCAATAAAGTGCCAAGTAAAGCCTTTATGATTAGTTTGTGTGATAGTTGTTTTATCATGCTGAAAAAGACAGAAACTTTCTGCTCATGAAATTATTTTTAACCTATCGAGAGAGTGCTTTTAGGTTGATTCTTTTTGCTGCTGGTTGATATACAAATTTCCCTAATTGTCATAATTGTTCAGAATTTTTGGAGGTGCATAAGTATGGTCATTTTTCAGATCATTACAGACAGTTGTGTTTTTGAAAATTCTGTTTTCAATGCATAGTTTGCTTGTTTTGGTGTTTCCATAGATTATATTGAGTAATATAAATTGTGGAAATGATAAGATACAGTAGGCATTGTGTGAAAATAATTATGAGTCTTGTTTTGACAGTACCCAAGTGATTGATTTGCTCGTTATCATACTAACCCATCTCACGAAGTTCCGTTAAGTTTTGTGTTGTGAAGTTTTCAAGTTTTGGGTAGAGTTTCGATGGACTATGGAACAAGGAGTGGCAAGAGCCTAAGCTTGGGGATGCCCAAGGCTTCCCAATCCATATTCAAGGATACCAAAAAGCCTAAGCTTGGGGATACCAAAAAGACTAAGATTGAGTCTTTGAGAACAATTGATGTATGTCTTGCACGTGTCTATCTGTGGTGATCAACTTGCGGGATTGTGACATTGGGAACCTATGCATATGGGTTGGCACACGTTTGGATATTCATGTGAGTACTCGATGTATGTTTTGGTGATCAACTTGCGGGTTTCATGACATTGGGAACCTATGCATAGGGTGGGCACACGTTTTGACTCTCCGGTAGAAACTTCGGGGCACTCTTTGAAGTTCTATGTGTTGGTTGAATAGATGATTCTGAGATTGTGTGATGCATATCGTATAATCATGCCCACGGATACTTGAGGTGATAATGGAGTATCTAGGTGACATTAGGGTCTTGGTTGATATGTGTCTTATGGTGTTATTCTAGTACGAACTCTATGATGGATCGAACGGAAAGAATAGCTTCGTGTTATTTTACTACGGACTCTTTAATAGATTGGTCAGAAAGAATAACTTTGTGGTGGTTTTGTACCTAACAATAATCTCTTCGTTTGTTCTCTGCTATTAGTGACTTTGGAGTGACTCTATGTTGCATGTTGAGGGCTAGTTATATGATCCAATTATGTTATCATTGTTGAGAGAACTTCACTAGTGAAAGTATGAACCCTAGGCCTTGTTTCCACGCATTGCAATACCGTTCATGCTCGCTTTTACTATTAGTTATCTTGCTGTTTTTGTAGTTTCATATTACAAAAACCTATATCTACCATCCATATTGCACTTGAATCACTATCTCTTCGCCGAACTAGTGTACCTATACAATTTACCATTGTATTGATTGTGTTGGGGACACAAGAGACTCTTTGTTATTTGGTTGCAGGGTTGCTTGAGAGAGACCATCTTCATCCTACGCCTCCCACGGATTGATAAACCTTAGGTCACCCACTTGAGGGAAAATTGCTACTGTCCTACAAACCTCTGCACTTGGAGGCCCAACAACGTCTACAAGGAGAAAGTTGCATAGTAGACATCAGGTGGCAGCCACATGCGGGAGCCGGTCGGGGCTCGAGCAGCACAACTGTTCACGCGGAACCAGCTCGGGGCAACGAGGCTGGTGGCTGCTCTGGGCCGGGAGGGCCGGATCTGGGCCTCGCGGGCTGTGCGACTGGAGGGACGTGGAAGGTATCTAGGTTTAGGTTTTCGGGGTGGCACGAGAATCGAGGTGGGAGAGAGGTTTGTTGTCTACTTATAGAAAACAGGGCTAGGGTTAGGGGGTTTTGGGCGTTTTTCGTCCCTCCGATCGCGATCGGACGGTGTGATCGAAGAGGTGGGTTAGGGTTAGCTTAGGTGGGCTAGTTGGGCCGTGTTAGAGAGGCTAGGTGGGGAAGAGAGGGAAAAGGGCACCCGGTGAGAGAGTTTTAAAACACTGAAAACGTCCAACGTGGCGTCGGCCGCATGCGGGAGCCGGTCCGGGCTTGGGCCGCACAACTGCTCGTGAGGAGCCAACTCGGGGCAACTAGGCTGGCATCGGTTCTGGGCCGGGAGGGCCGGATCTGGGCCTCGCTAGCCCTGCAGCTGGAGGGAGGTGGAAGGCGGCTAGGTTTAGGGTTTCACGGTGGCACGGGAATCAAGGTGGGAGAGAGGTTTGTTGTCTACTTATAGAAAACATGGCTAGGGTTAGGGGTTTTTGGGCTTGTTTCGACCCTCCGACCACGATCGGACGGTCCGATCAGGGAGGTGGGTTAGGGTTAGCTTAGGTGGCTTAGGTGGGCCGTTTTAGAGAGGCTAGGCGGGGAAGAGAGGGAAAACAGGCACCCGGTCATAGAGTTCTAAAACACCGAAAACGTGCGATGATAAACCGATGGCGGTGCCGCTACGGTCGACCATTCGGGTATCTAACGGACTCCAATTGCGACGAAATTTGGCAGGCGGCCTATCTATATTAAAATAAGGCCGCGCGCGAAGTTTTAACCCAATCCGGGAATATTTTGTGCACACTTTTAAAATCAATATTTTATTGATGTCGCGGGCGCGTGCGTGTGTGGTTGGTCTCGAAAGGGTCAACGAGGAAAACAGAGAGAACCGACAATGAATAATGGATGCAGGTTTTGAAAACTAGCGGTAACGGAGTGCCGATGCAATGCAGATGATGCGCATGATGCGATGACGAATATGGCAACCAGACGAAACACACGACGGGAACGAAATAAAAGGGGAATCTTCTGGAACGTCGGTCTCGGGATGTCACAACTCTCCTACACTAACAAGAGATCTCGCCCCGAGATCTAAGAATGAAAAGGGGGAGAGGAAGAGAAAAGGAAGAGGTAAAACTTAGTTTCTTCTTGACAAACGAGTGAAACCAACGATCCTTGAAGGTTGCAAAGAGATGAAGAATGATATGAGAAACAAGCAAGAATTCAATCGAAATTTTGGCAGCACTTTGGTAGGAAACTGAGGACGAAAATTTGATAAGATCGAAAGATCTAGACAAGATTCACAACAGACCAACTAAATTGACAAGCAAGGAAAGAACATGATCTTGACAAACCAAGATGATTGATATGAAAAGAGGAACATCACAACATCTCCAGAACGAGAGAATAGAAACTAGATCATTGGGAGAAAGAATGAAGAAGAAAATGAAAACTTGTACCACAATTGAATTTGGCAAGCATCCTTGCAAGAAGAATTGAATGGAGTTGTTGGCAAACCAACAACGGAAAGAACAAGCTTGTTGTGGACTTATGAAAACCATATCAACAATTATGAGGTGACGACCAACCACTAATAGAAAAAGAGATTTAGAGCAACAAGATATGCAAAAATTCTTACACCAAGAGGATACACTAAGAACTAGGATTAATGGCAAGCACCATGATAGCAATAATCCATAGGAAAAGCTTTAGGTGAAATCTAATCCAAGATAACTCAATGAAGAAACCATGGGTCAGAATATCTCATGATCAAAGAATTTGGTGGGTTTACATATTTAATTCTTGAACAACTTTTCTTTGAGACTCCTCCACTAACAAGAACGTTATAACACCACCTCAAAGGATAAAGGAGGAAGAATTGCACTTTGAAATGCAAGACAAATAATACTTGAGGTTCTCCAACAAGAATCTTGAAGAACACATTGAGAATGAATGAAATCTTGAAGAACCAGCAAGACAAACCTCCGTCTACAAGATAATGATGAAAAGGTATGAAGGACAAAAATAATAACATTCAGGCCCTCCATGACTTAGATGAAGCTTGACGAAGAGATACTTAAGAAAACTTGGAACTCCGGAAAAGAAAAGATGAGCATTTGAAAAAAGAATTGATATCTTGAGCCACTCCGGAAGAAGAATTGAAATCACTCTGGGAGAACAATAATAAGAATTATGTTATGCTTATCATTCATCAAGTTAAATTGATGTCAATCACGGATTTAGCGTACCATTTATTCTTTTGAAAAGATTGAGGGGAGATATGAGCACAAACTTGAACAAGTCTTGAAGGATACACCAGTAAGAATTGGAATGAATGGGGATAACAAGAATGAATGGATATGCATGAGAATGAAGAGATCATGAGCCACCTGAGAGAAAAACTTGAACAAGGCACTGGAATAGTTGAGAGACGAACGAAGAGACAACAATTGAGAAGAATTTGAGGATGAAAGCTGAAAGCTGAGAACGAAGAAATCTTCTGAAATGATAGCCTTCGGAGGATCAAGAAATGAAAACATCTCTGAAATGCACCAGATAGAAATGGATGGGATTTCTCATGATTGGAAACAATTGCGAAGATAACACGAGTTGAGATGATAATCTTGAAAAGAACGGACAAGATTTGAGAGAAACACTCATTTGGTCTTCCAAGCTGAAATGATGAGGAGAACACCACCAAGACCTACTGAGACAGTCCAGAAAAAGAATATGAAAAGTTGAGCCAATGATGAAAAATAAATTTGAAGCAATCTTGGAGAAGGAATATGACTGATGAAATTCATACTTACGTCATAGTTGAAAAGAATTTGAGATCTCCGGGAAAGATTACAAGAGCCAGATAAGATCCTGGAAAAACCTGTGGGTTATGGGCCCACTCAAAAGAAACCATCGTTGAAAAGACTGTTGAGAAAGATAAATACTGCACCGGTACAATGAATACTTAATGAGGTGATAACCTCAAAATAATTGAACGGATTGAAAACAAGAAACTCCTGAGATATCTTCAGCACAACGGGTAGAAAAGAGAGAGATGAATAACAAGAGAGGCTTGAATGAGAATTCACCGAAAAAGAAAACAAGAATGAAAATGATGAACTGAGAACTCCTGAGAATATTCACAAGGAATCACCAGAAACAATATGGAAGAAAAAGGAGAGCGGAAGCAACACTGAAAAGAAAGGCAATAGGATGAAAACTGAATCATTGAAGAAAAAGGGAGGGCGGGCGGGAAAACAAAGACGACATGGGACAAATGAGATGAACTCCGGAAACAAATGATAGATTGATCCTGCAAAATTGGAAATGATTGAGTTCACTTGAAGAGAAGCACGCCGACTGAAAATAATTGATAAGACAACTTGATTGAGCAAGAGAATCAGCATTCCCATAAAAATATGAGAACACCTCTTGGAAAAGATATGAAATCACCACTTGACATCGAAGCAACTCGAATTACCATATTACAACAAAATAAAGGATGAGGCTTATGAAACAAGCCGGAACAAATTCATGATAGAGATTTCATCCGATATTTTCATGGATAGATTCACACGGGCTCTATCCTACAGTAGCCATCATGTACAAGGCAATGCACACGACATACGAAGCATCCCCGAGTCGTAGAAAGCTACAAGGACTCTTTAAGACACAACGAGAACCGCTGTAAGATGGCCGTGAACAAACGAATCCACTAGATGTCGAGCCCCAACCTCACATCATGCATCTGTTGGAAGATTGTCCTATAAGTATCTACTTGAATTCCCACCTAAGAACTCCCTAAATTTCTGGTCATGCAATCGGGTCCACGGATAGAAGGAGTGAAATCCATCACTCAACTCCTAGCAATAAGACTACCCGTCCAGTGTATCACATCCGTCAACACATAACCAGAGATCTCGGAAACTCATCTATCTCAGATCCTCGTAATCACAATGATACTAAGTATGGTAGTACCCCCGAACTCTCTGCACCAGTAGTGGGGATGTCGGGGTTATCTCGCCACTACCAGTATTGAAGAAATTTTGAACATCCTCCGTCCTGAGATACTAAGAAATCTGAATGATAACGATGTGCTCAAGAATCCGGGGGAGATCAACTCCCCGGAATAAAATCAACAAATCAGGAGGCACCAAGTCAGAACTCCATCACATCAACATCATATAGATTCCAAAAATATCCTCATGATCCTAAATTATTTTTGAGTGAGAAGAGGAGTAGCATTAAAATTATTATGTCAAGATTCCTCACCAGAGTATAGAAGAGGAGAAAAAAGAATCCTACTCTCCGATATATAACTAGACTCAAGGTAGTTTTTCACTAGACTCGACTCGGCCAAGTTCGATCAATCAAGGGGGCTCCTACATCGGTACTACTCCGATTCCAATTTATAACACCCAAGACGCGATCATATCCTTATTTTGGCGTGAGGGCCTCGACAGGGATAGAAACGCATCTCATCGTTTTGCAAGAATGGATATCGCTACAAGTACATATACTGAAAAGATGAGTATATGGAGTTGGCTTACACTCGCCACAAGCTACATCAGAGTCACATCAGTACAATTCATACACTCATCATGAAGAAGAGCATAGTACGTCTATAGACAAAAACAAACGATAAAAGAATGACGTCCATCCTTTCTATCCCAGGCTGCAGGACTGGAACCCATCCTAGATCGAAGAAGAAGAAACTCCAAATATCGCTATCAGCGCGCTCACGTCAAAGTAACTCTTTACGTGTACCTGCAACTGATGTTGAAGTAATCTGTGAGCGAAAGGGACTCGTCAATCTCATTTCCAAAGATATCAAGACTAGCAAAGCTTAATGGCTGAGGTATGCTTAAGTGGTGAGGCTGCATCAAGCGACTAAGCATTTATTTTGTGGCTAACTTACGAGTACAAGAATAAAGAGGGGGGTGATCTACGCATAGCGGACGTGAACTACTGATGATCAAATTAATGATCCTGAACACCTACTTACGTTAGACATAACCCCACCGTGTCCTCGATCGGAGAAGGAGCTCACGAAAGAGACAAGCGCAATTACACACTCAGTTGACAAGTTCTAATTAAGTTAAGTTCAAGTTATGTAGAACCGGATGTTAAACAAAGTTTCCATGTTGCCACATAACCGCGGGCACGGTTTCCAAAACAATTAACCCTGCAGGGATGCTCCAACTAGTCCATCACAAATTACCTCAAACCGCATAAAAATCCTTGATCAAGAAACTCGCGATCTCGTCGGACTCCTTAGTGGAAAACCTCAACTTTGAGATTACCCAAAGTATCACCAGAATCCCGATGCACAAGATAGGAGCCGCGTATCTCGTTCTTGAGTGTCGATGCACAAGATAGGTAAAACTAATCCAGCAAGGCCGCCCGACGTGTTGGCGAACCCGATAGGAGCCGCGTATCTCGTTCTCAGGACATGACCGGATGGGAAAGCCTACGAGTAAAACCAAACCTCAAGTTGCCACGTGGTGGCCTCGCAGTCTACCCTTTTTGGGCCAACACTCACGCGGAGCACTGGCCCCAGGGATTGATTAATTATCCACGGGGTCCGGAAAGTCCCTACGCAAATTTTATTAGGTTATTATGCAAACGTAGTACCAAAGTTGGGCCTTGCCAAACAAGCTTTAACTAAGACGAATTATCAAGGGGGTCCCCATAACAACCCCGATCGTGTTAGGAGCACTCAGTTATGGAATATAACACCGGTAGCCGAAACTAAGGCGACAAAGGTGGAACAAAACACCAGGCTAGAAAGGCCGAGCCTTCCACCTTTTACAAAGTATATAGGTGCACTAAATTATAGAGCACTTAATAGGGTGATATAACAAGGAACCCATGTTATCACATGGAAGCAAATGCACCTGTAACTAGCAACACTAACACATGGTTAAGCAAGCGGTAACTTAGCCAATCAGTGGTTTGCTAGGTTGTGAATAGGTTGAAGGTTTTCATGGCAATGTTGGGAGGCATATTAAATAGGTGGTAGGCACCGAGACATAGCGACAGAAACGAGACAACTAGCATGGCATTGATAGTAATGGTATCTAGGGAAATGGTCATCTTGCCTGAGATCCCGCTTCAAAGAAGAACGACTCCGTGAAGTAGACAAACCGACGTAGTCGAACGGCTCCTCGCATTCCGACATGCTTGCGGAACTCTATCGAGACGAAGCAAACCGGAAACAAGAATCAACACACGGCAACATTCTACCCGTACCCTTACCCATGGGTATGAAACTTTACCCACACCCATACCCTACAGGTACCCATACCCATCGGGTACCCATTGGGTAGATGAAATAATACATAAATTATTGATTGTTTTAAACTAATAATTAGCATATTGACAAACAAAATCTCACGTAGACAAAACAAAATTATCTCAACTCAAACAGAAATCTTCTCAATTCAGTGGCTAATAACTAGCAGCCATCATCCGATAGAAACATAAGCTAGTTGGCAAATAACTCTTCTGAGTACAAGTCATGTAACAAAATAAAAATTGATACAATAGTTGGCACCATGCCACCATCCAACAACTATCAACCATCACCCAACACAAGCAGAACCTAGCAGCCATCGCATAAAATAGGTAGAAGCCACCAGCCAACACAAACATCAGCTGCATCTTCACTCCTGAATGATGATTGAAGTAGACTCATCCTTCGCATCAACCAAATGAGAAAAATATGAGTAAATTATGATGTTGCAATATCCTAAAATTTAAGATCATAGCATTTTAGTAATTTACCATCTCTTCTTCTTCATCATCAAGAACATTTTGAAATGTAGCAAAGAGAGTAGAATTCCAACCACCTGAAGAAAGAACAAACATTAGAGCGCAAATCAAAAGTTAGTTGCAAGTAAATAAACATGCAAGTGCAAAATCATATTACCTAAAAGATCAACACGAGACTAAGCTTGCATAGACATAAGAGCTTCAGCCACATTAGGAGTAAGTCTACTACGATGCACACTAGGTACCCTTCCATTAGTACTGAACGCACATTCTGAAGCCACATATGTTATGGGTATAGGTAATTTTGATCCTTAATTGAGGCATAAGAATACAAGGAGATAAGCTACCAAGAATACCAGCGGCCAGCTCTGTTTTCTAGTTAAAGCGACCATCTTCTTTGACCGATCTCTGCCAATGCGTAGGCTACTGGTCATTTATTTGGGCTGCATTGAATGACTATTGAAGAAATTTCACATGTATATATATATGGGTAGGGTATGGGTATACCCACGGGTATAAAAAAAATACCCATGCCCTGCCCACGATTTAACGGGTAGGGTATGGGTACTACCCATGGGTATAAAATTGTACCCATACCTTGCCCATACGGGTAGGGTACCCGCGGGTACCCGTACCCATGGGTAAAATTGCCATCCTTAGATACACCTCCTAATATGATGCATGATCAGTTTCAACTATGCAAGGCAGGGCATGGCAATTCACACACTCAAACACTACACATTAATTGAAGCTCAATATGCAACGACTTGCATATTGACAAGACTCCACATTTAATTATTTAGTTCACTGATGTTTATTAACATGGAAATATGAAAATGTTGTTAACATGGCAAGGGTTGAAGCACAAATTAAACTACCTATCGAGGCATTTTAAATGAGGCCGAAAACGACATATAGCATCTCCGAAAAGACCCCACATATTAACTCTGTAACCTGTCCAGATCTGTCCTAATCACATTTTATGTTTTTAAATAGAAAAACAAAGTGGTTCACATGATTCTACTTGTTGTTCTAGTCCATTTACATATACGGCTTATCTCCAACGGAGCTACGGTTAATTAACTACGACCTAAACTGTTTCTATCATGTGGACACACAAACCGATGCAAACAACACACTAAATAACATTAAATATGCACATGAGCAGGAAAACCTTAATCTATGCGAAATTCTAGACAAGTTACACCTATAACTTGTCGCAATCCGATGCACGGATTAAAAGATACAGGCATTTGAAAATCATGATTTTTCAGAAATTAAAAGTACTCGTTAAATGGGAAAATTCACACATATTAAAAATTCACTACGGGCCGTAACTAAACTAAGACAAAACCGGGCATGGGCACAAGATAATTAAAAGACGCATAGGCGGGGGATAGGCGGGGTGCTCACCTCGGGCCTTGGCCCTGTCGGTGAGGAGGTCGAGCTGGGCTGGCTTGGGGTGTTGGGCTTGGCATGCGAGGCTGGTGGGCCCAGCGGCTGGGCCAGTTGGAGGCGAGGAGGAGGCCGGGCGAGGCCGCAGGAGATGGGATGGCCGAGCTGCATGGGGGCGAGGACCACCACGGCCAGCACGAGCGGGCAGGAGCTCCTGCTCGTCCTCGACGGTGAGGAACGAGGCCATGGCCGGCCGAAGGAGGAACGGGGCGCCACGCCGGAGCTTGGTGGCGGCAGATCCGGTGGGGCCGGCTTCTGATCCGGTTAGATCCGGCAGGGCTCGGGCCCCGGCAGCCGGTGGCGAGGCTGAGGTAGAGGCAGCGGTGCGGGGCTGACTCAGGCAGCCATGGAGCTCAGACGGCGGCTGCCACGGGGCGCGGCGGCGGCTCCGGTGGTGGGCACAGGTTGGCGGGCAACGGAGACGCCCGGCGGCGGCAAGGCAGCGGAGCGGCTGGGGCTCGTGCTGGCCGATGCAACACAACATGGCGGCGACCGCGTGCGGGAGCCGGTCGGGGCTCGGGCAGCACAACTGCTCGTGAGGAGCCAGCGCGGGGCAACGGGGCTGGTAGCGGTTCCGGGCCGGGAGGGCCGGATCTGGGCCTCGCTGGACCTGTGGCTGGAGGGAGGTGGAAGGAGGCTAGGTTTAGGGTTTTAGGGTGGCACGAGAATCGAGGTGGGAGAGAGGTTTGTTGTCTACTTATAGAAAACATGGCTAGGGTTAGGGGGTTTTGGGCTTGTTTCGACCCTCCAACCGCGATCGGACGGTCCGATCAGAGAGGTGGGTTAGGGTTAGCTTAGGTGGGCTAGTTGGGCCGTGTTAGAGAGGCTAGGCGGGGACGAGAGGGAAAACAGACACCCGGTGATAGAATTCTAAAACACCGAAAACGTGCGACGATAAACCGATGGCGGTGCCGCTACGGTCGACCGTTCGGGTATCAAACAGACTCCGATTGCGACGAAATTTGGCAGGCGGCCTACCTATATTAATATAAGGTGGCACGCCAAGTTTCAACCCAATCCCAGAATATATTATACGCACTTTTAAAAACAATATTTTATTGATGCCGCGGGCGCATGCGTGTGTGGTTAGTCTTGAAACGGTCAACGAGGAAAACAGAGAGAACCGACAACTAATAACAGATACAGGTTTTTAAAACTGGCGGCAATGGAGTGTCGGATCAATGCAGATGATGCGCATGATGCGATGATGAATGCGACAACCAGACAAAACACACGACAAGAACGGAATAAAAGGGGAATCTTCTGGAGTGTTGGTCTCGGGCTGTCATAGCCCCTTAGTGATTTTGGTGGATTGAAGACTTATAGGTTAAGAGACTGATACGTTTGTTAGTGTACACATGCTCTATAAGTCGATGAGGAGTTTCACTTATTCGATGAATATCGACCCCTAAAAATGTATGTCTTCGGGTGAAGACTTTGGTTATTCCTTGAAGAGTTCAATCACGAAGAAATTGCGAATAAATTGATATTCCTCATGAAGACATTGAATATGAGGAATTCGATGTGTCTCGAAGAAAATACTGTGAAGACTTTGAAGCTTCAAGATTTACTCTTTCTGTTTCATTTTCTTCATTCTTGAGTCATAGGAACACCATACAGTTAAAAAGGGGCGAGGTAAAACTATGGAAATAATTTTCTCATGATGCTCAACTCAAACATACACCTACCACATCCTCAAAGTGAGGAACATTAGAAACGTGAGAACTTTCATAGTTGAAAGTTCCGACCATTGCCGCGCCACACGCCACATGTCGCAAATCTTATCCACCCGACACTCATATCATTAAGGGCGTTAATGTCAAATCATGTCGGGATGCGCCCAGGCTATAAATAGCCGTCCCCCACAACCACTAGCTGGTTGGCTGCTCCGAGAGAAACTAACACTTGTCATTTAGAGCAACCCAATTCCTCGAGGACTTTGAGCGAAAATCATCAAGTGAGGAAATACCCCAAACACCCAAACCAAAACCAAAACCAAAACCAAAACCAAAGTGATTGAGCATCACTCAAGAGATTGTTCCCGTGTGGAACCGACGCTTGTTACCTTTGAGGACTGTGCATCCTCCACACGGTTAGGCGTCATGGTCTAGAGCATCCAGCAGTCAATTGTGGATCGCCGGGTGACCGAGTTTGTGAGGGTTTGGAAGTCTGCCCTCAAGACTTACCACGAGTGTTAGGCGAGGAATGTGTGTCCTTAGCTCAAGAAGAATAAGGTAGCGACTGTGTGTCCCGGGACGATGTGTCCTTTGGTTTCAATACCAAGCCGCTCCAAACCAGATGTACAACTGTCACAACAGTTGGAACTTGGTCATCAACCACTAATTTCATCGAGCTGTTGGTTCCATTTCTTCAATTATTTTCATTTCCTCAGTGGTATGTTGAAGACTTTCATCTGTACTATTTGAAGAATTTTACTAAAGACTTTCACTGAATTCCTCACCTCAAATTCTTCACCTGCTTTATTCATCACCTGCCTATCCTGTATACGAGACCTGTGCAAACCGATTCTCTTAATTCACACTAAGTACTTTGTTGTAGTCGTTTGTGCACTTCTGTCTAAGTATTAGTTCCGCTGCAATTAGTTCATGACTGAGCACTTTCCTCACTAGGAATTTACTTAGTGATGAATTTGTAAAAATCGCCTATTCACCCCCACTAGTCGAAATAACGCACTTTCACGGGTACATGAAGCTCAAAATGCCAGGGCCAAACGGCGTGATCGCGGTGATGAGTGACCCCAACAAAGTCCACTGATGACCCACAAGTATAGGGGATCAATTGTAGTCCTTTCGATAAGTAAGAGTGTCGAACCCAACGAGGAGAAGAAGGCTCTGATAAACGGTTTTCAGCAAGGAAATAACTGCAAGCACTGAAAGTAGCGGTAACAAGTGATGGTGTAGTGAGGTGAAACGTAGCAGGTGAAAAGTAACAAGTAACAAGTAGTAGCAACGGTGCAGCAAAGTCGCCCAATCCCTTTTGTAGCAAGGGACAAGCCTGAACAAAGTCTTATAAGAGGAAAAACGCTCCCGAGGATACACAGGAATTTCTGTCATGCTAGTTTCATCATGTTCATATGATTCTCGTTCGTTACTTTGATAGTTTGATATGTGGGTGGACCGGCGCTTGGGTACTGCCCTTACTTGGACAAGCATCCCACTTATGATTAACCCCTCTCGCAAGCATCCACAACTACGAAAGAAGAATTAAAACAACGTCTAACAATAACATTAAACTAGTGGATCCAAATCAGTCCCTTACGAAGCAACACATAGACTGGGGTTTAAGCTTCTGTCACTCTGGCAACCCATCATCTACTTACTACTCCCCAATGCCTTCCTCTAGGCCCAAAGATGGTGAAGTGTTATGTAGTCGATGTTCACCACTAGAGGAAAAGACAACATACCACATATCAAAATACCGAACGAATACCAAATTCACATGACTATTATCAGCATGACTTATCCCATGTCCTCAGGAACAAAAGTAACTACTCACAAAGCATAATCATAATCATGATCAGAGGTGTAATGAGTAGCATCAAGGATCTGAACATAAACTCTTCCACCAAGTAATCCAACTAGCATCAACTACAAAGAGTAATCTACACTACTAGCAACCTTACAAGTACTAATAGGAGTCGTAAGATGGAGATTGGTTACAAGAGATGAACTTGGGTTTGAAGAGGAGATGGTGCTGATGAAGATGACTCCCCTCCGACGAGAAGAGTGTTGGTGATGACGATGGCCACAATTTCCCCCTCTAGGAGGGAAGTTTCCTTTGCAGGATCGTCCTGCCGGAGCTCTAGATTGGTTCTCCTCAAGTTCGCCTCGTGGCGGTGGAGAATCCACGAAAAAGCTCCACCCTAATTATTTCTCGGACGAAACCCTTCATATAGCAAAAGAGGGGGCCCAATGGGACACCAGAGTGCCCACAAGCCCTGTTGCCACGACCAGGGGGTAGGCCGCGACAACCAGGCTCGTGGGCCCCTGGCAGCTCCCCTCTGACACTTCTTTCGCCCAGTATTTTTTATATATTCCCAAAAAATTCCACGTTGATTTCCAGGGCATTTGGACTTGCGCAGAATAGATGACTCAGACTTGCTCCTTTTCCAGTCTAGAATTCCAGCTGCCGGTATTCTCCCTCTTCAAATAAACCTTGCAAAATAAGAGAGAAAAGGCATAAGTATGGTACCACAAAGTATAATAACAGTCCATAAAGCGATAAATATCAACATGAAAGCATGAAGCAAAATGGACGTATCAACTCCCCCAAGCTTAAACCTCGCTTGTCCTCAAGCGAAAACCAAGACCCAGAACATGTCCACATGTTTAGGGATGAAGGTGTCGATAAAACATAATACGGGCATGAAGGCATCTCGGGCAATGCTGATGACATCAACACTTGGGTGTTCGACTGGATGACCCAAAATACTCATTACAAGGCTCCAGCGTCTGAACTCCTCAGAGAACTGCCCGTACCAATTCCTTTAGAAGGGGCAGTGAAGCTTTATGGTGAGCGTGAGCTGCCAAATGGAATGATGGAAGTCCTCATGAAGCCTTTGGCTGCAGGAAAACCCTCGAGAACCACATTCCTCGTCCATGAGCTAAAGTACACACCACGGTCTGTCTACCGCATTCTCTGCAGTGTGCTAGCGCCAATCAAAGGCCATGATGATGACGAAGATGTCGTCGGCCTCATGAAGAACATCCTCTTCAACATCATTCACGGTATCCCCATGAATATCCATGATTTCTTCTTGAGGACTTTGGCTGACAATGCAATGTGCCCCTATGATCACAAAATCTATGCACCATGGATCATGAGATTCCTCAGGACAAGGACAGGCATCAACTTTCACGCCGATTTCCAGAACCATGTTGGTTATATGCCTCCTATCCGGGTCAACAAGAAGACTTTCGAGCCCATTGAGGGAAAAGGCAAGTCTGTGATTGATGAAGGAAGCAGGCCCCTTGATGGCCAGTTCAAAGAACCAGATGCATATTCCTCATGGGACGACACTGAGTCACGTCCGCCAAGCCCTGTTCCTCCTCGCGTGCTAACCACCAGAGAACTTCTTCTCAGTCTTCATCAGAAGGTGGATCACAACCACAAATGGGTCAAACGCCAGTTTGGTGCCATTGTGAAAACCCTCACTGAGACACAGAACAGTGTGAAGCTTAATCATCACTATCTGCATGAGGTTTTTGATCGCACCTGGGCTACCCTTGCACATCTGAAGACCCAGACTGGGCTTGAAGATTTAAACTTTGAGCAGGACTTTGACTGGTCGTGGCCTCCCAAGAAGAAGTTCAGGCCCATTCCTGTGCCAGATCTTGAAGACAGTTCCTTCTCGTCCTTCCGCACCGCCGAATCTGATGAGGAAAAACTTGACACCGCCACAGGCCCAAGGAAGAAGACTACACCCAAGAAGCGCCAAGGATCTTCATCAACTGCCAAGCAATGAAGTCTTCACGGGCGTTAGTCCTCAGTTTGTCCCTTTTTGTCACTTGATGACAAAGGGAGAGAAACTTGAGAGTTAGTCTTCAAACGGGAATTATTTTTGGGGCTTATGAACTATATTTAAGTTACAAACTCTTGGCTCTTCTGAAGTTTTTATGTAATGAGTTGTAACTTAAGCCCGATGGTACTCTGACGCTTTTTGAACGTTTTTCTTCGCATGCTTATTCCTCAAGTTTTAATGCACGGATGCTGGAATTCGTCAGATACCATTTGCCATCATGCATCTTCATATTCTTCATATGACATGTTATATGTATGCATGATTTACAAGATTCAGGGGGAGATCTCCATGATATAAATCATCAATGTGCATATGCTATAAAAGCAAAATCCTCAAGGTATGCACATCTTCAGGGGAAGTCTCTGTGAATCTTGTTTTCAAATTCCTCAAATGAGCATTTACACTTCATATTTTTGATCCCTGTTGAAGACTTAACCTAATTGTCATCAACCACCAAAAAGGGGGAGATTGTAAGTGCATCTAGTGCCCCTTAGTGATTTTGGTGGTTTGAGGACTTATAGGTTAAGTATCTAATGTGTTTTTAAGTGTACACAGGATCTATAAGTCATTGAGGGGTTTGAGATATTTGAAGAATATCGACCCCTAAAAATATATGTCTTCAGTTGAAGAAATTGGTCTGAAGCTGAAGAAATGAATCGCGAAGAATTTGCGATGAAATTGATATTCCTCATGAAGATATTGATATTGAGAAGATCGGTGGTTACTGAAGAAAATCGTTCTGAAGAAATTGAAGCGTGAAGATTTACGCTTTCTGTTTTACTTTCTTCGCATTTGAAGAATAGGAACACCGTACTGTTAAAGGGCGTCAAAGTAACACTATGGAATGGATTTCCTCATGATGCTCAACCCAAGCCAAATCCTACCAAAAGCCTCAAGTGAGGAATATGAGTGACATGAGGACTCTCACAGTTGAGAGTCCCGACCGTTTCGATAAGCCACGCCAAGTCACTGATCTTATCCACTCCAGCGGTCATATTATTTAAGGGCATTAATGTCAAATCATGTCGGGATGCTCCCAGGCTATAAATAGCCGCCCCCCACAACCACTAGCTGGTTGGCTGCTCCGCTAGAAACTGACACTTGTCATAAGAGCAACCCAATTCCTCAGAGCTTTCGAGAGTAATTCACCAGTGAGGAAATACACCACCCACCGAAACTACAAACCAAACCTAGTGATTGAGCATCACTGAAGAAGTTGTTCCTGTGTGGGACTGAAGCCTTTTACCTTTGAGGACTGTGCATCCTCCAGACGGTTAGGCGTCATGGTCTAGAGCAATCCAGCAGTCAATTGTGGATCGCCGGGTGACCGAGTTTGTGAGGGTTTGGAAGTCTGCCCTGAAGACTTACCACGAGTGTTGGGCGAGGACTGTGTGTCCTTAGCTCAAGGATAATATGGTAGGGACAGTGTGTCCCGGGACTGGGTGTCCTTCGGTTTAAATACCAAGCCGCTCCAAACCAGATGTACAACTGTCACAGCAGTTGGAACTGGGTCATCAACAACAGTCTTCACCAAGAATCGGGTTCTAATTCCTCAACTCTTTACATTCTCTGTATTATGTGTTGATGACTTTCACTGTGACTGTTTGAAGAATTTGCTGAAGACTTTCTCTGAATTTCCTCAACCCCAAATTCTTCACTTGAGTAAGTCATCATCTGTATTCTGCGTGCCTGCTTGCTGTGCAATCTGTTTTCATAATCTTCACTCTGTAATACTGCTATTGTGAACGATTGCACAACTGATCCTTAACTGTTTCCGCTGTAAGTTAGTCATCAGTGAGGAATTTCCTCAAAAGGAATTTCCTCAGTGATGCAATTCTAAAAATCTCCTATTCACCCCCCTCTAGTCGATATAACGCACTTTCAATTGGTATCAGAGCAAGGTACTCCCTTGTTCTGTGTGATTTTGGTTTAACCACCTGGAGTTTTAGTTATGTCGACTGCAGGCATGTTTAAGGTGACTGCAGCATGTCCTACCTACGAGGGAAAGAACTTTCCCTTCTGGAAGAACAAAATGCAAATGCATCTACAAGCTATAGACAATGATCTCTATTATATTGTGGAAAATGGTGTCCCCATCATTTCTGCTAGTGTCACTCTAGCTGATGTGAAGAAATTCAAGCAACTCGATTCTCAAGCGAAGAACATCATCTGTGGTCATCTGAGCCCTGGCCAGTTTGGAAGAGTAAGTGCCTTAGGCTCTGCAACACTGATCTGGGAGAGACTGTGCAAGGTAAATGAAGGAGTATCAACCTAACGCGACTCTCGTGTTGATATTCTTCGCAATCTCTTCAATCTCTTCAAGAGACATGACAATGAAAGCTGTCAAGACACCTTTGATCGCCTCACTGACATATCAAATGAACTGCAAGCACTGGGAGCTCGAGACATCACTGATCACGAAGTTGTGAAGAAACTGCTGAGATCTTTGGATTCTTCATTTGACACTTTAGTTCTGATGATTCAAGAAAGACTAGACTACAAGATGCTAGATCCTGCTGATATCCTCGAAAGGCTAAATACTCATGAATTCCAGCTAGAAGAAAAGAGAGATCTATATGGACAAAGCTATTCCAGACCACGTGCACTGAAGGCAAAAGCAATTTCCTCATCTGAAGAAGAAGACACAGATGACAACAGTTGTGACCCTGAAGAATTTGGTCAGGAACTTGCAATGGTTGTGAGGAAATTCCAGAGATTTAGACGACGAGGCCAGTTCGGTAAATCATCAAGAAGAGACATGAGGAAATCAGAATCTGCATCTGAGGACTACAAGAGACGGACCTGTCACAAGTGCAAGAAATCAGGTCATTACATTGCTGATTGTCCTCGCTGGGGGAAGGAATCAAAGAAGAATAAATACAAGGATGACAGTTCTGATGACTCAAAGAAGAAAAAGAAATCTTCAAAATCCTCATCTTCAAAGTCCTCCTCACACAAGAAGACTAGCTTCAGAAAGGCTCGGGCACTTATTGGCAAGGAAATGGATTCCGAGGCAGAATCAGAAGAATGTGATGATGAAGAAGGCTCTGGAGAAGATTCAGAATCCGGACAGGCTAGTCTTGCACTAGCAACCAATTTCGTCACCAAGTCAATCTTCAATCATGAAGAAAATGAGTGCACCATCCATACTCATGACTATGCTGATGACTTCGCTCCAACCTATTGCTTCATGGCAAAAGGTTCAAAGGTATCACATAATGCCTCCTCATCTGATTCAAGTGACTGTGAACATGATGATTACAAAAAAACCAGTTACAGTAAACTTGCCATCATTGCCACTAAACAACAAACTGCTCTGGAAAAGCTTCAAAAACTGCTAGACAAAAGTGATGATCTGTTGAATGATGAAATGAATCTTAATCAAATCCTCGCTGATGACATGAAAAATCTTCAGTCTAGATTTGATATTCTTCAGGATCGTTATGATACACTCCTCACTGATCATGAGAAGCTTTCCTACGAATTTCTTCAAAGGAAGCTTGATCTTGAGAAGCTGAGGATGTCTTATGATGATCTTCGTACTGAAAATGATTCATTACTAGCTCAAGAGATCAGCGCTAGTCAAGTTGAATTTATTCCTCCATGTCTTAAATGCATTGATCGTGAAACTGCTAATTCTTCACCAGAATCTTCAAATGCTACCACTGCTACAAATTCTTCAACTGCACCTGTTGTGTCTATTTCCTCACTTGAGGAAAATACAAATGTCACTGATGATAATGCAGGGTTGAAGGAATTGTACTTGACAGGCATGTACAAAAGCCTTAAAGGACATCAAATCCTTTGTGATGTGCTCAAAAAGCAGATCTTGAACAAGAACCCGAGGAAAGAAGGAATTGCCTTTGAGTGGAAGCTGAATGCTGATGGATCTTATTGGAAACCTGAGAAGTATCCCAAAACCTCATGGGTTGCTGCTACTGGGCCTCCTTTTGATCCATCTAATCTAACTGGCTTCTCATGTGAATTATCCTATTCCTCTGATGAGTCAATTGATTCCAACTATAAACTGTTCAAAAATCAATCTGGTGAAGTATTTGCTCGATATGTTGGAACTAACTGCAGGAATGGCCCTCCTCTGAGGAAAATCTGGGTTCCCAAAAGTTGTCTTGAAAATCTTCAAGTGAATGTCCTCATGACATCACCTCTGAAGAATCTGAACCCCAGATCAAATTCCTCAGGAGGACCAAAGTCTTCAAGAGGATCAAAATCCTCAACTGGTCAAAACTATGCTCATACCCGTGCTTATGCGTCTAACATGCAGGGAAACTACAAGGAATATGATTAGGAGCGCTATTCTTCAAATCATTATGTTCATAAATCCTCAAACCAGTTCTCTGCATACTCATATGAGTACTTTAACCCCCTAGTGTTAAGAGAAGTGCATTAGCTTCAATGCCACCTTTCTCATATGGTGCTCGCAGGATGATGAACGCTTTGCCACCCCTTCATATGTGGGTGGTGAAGAAATCAAACTAATCACTTCTGCAGGTCAGGTCTCCAGATGAAAATCATCATCTGAAGAATTTGCTGGAGACCTGAGGAAATGCTTGATAGGACGCAAGCTAATGATTGATGAAATAGAAATATTTCACACGTCCTTACATTTCTGTTATGATGAAATTAGTATCATATTCTTCAAACTTGAAGCATATGAGATGGTAAGCTGTACTAATTCATCTGCAGGATGACAAACCCAAAAATACTGAGTGGGTTCTCGATAGTGGCTGCACACATCACATGACTGGTGATAAAAGCCTACTGATGAATATGCCACTAACTCCATCACCTCTGAAGTAAATCACATATGCTGATAAAGGTAAAAGCAAGGTATTGGGACTTGGCAAAGTAGCTATTTCCAAGGATAGGCATATGGACAAAGTGATGCTTGTTGAATCCCTTGGTTTTAACCTCATGTCAGTCTCGATGCTTTGTGATCTTGATATGATTGTTATCTTTGGAAGATATAGATGTGTAGTCATCATGGAATCTGACAGATCCAAAGTCTTCGAAGGTGTAAGAAGAGGGGATTTGTACATTGTTGACTTCTCTACAGGTCCTCAACCGGCCACTTGCTTACTAGCAAAACCCTCAGAAGGATGGCTGTGGCACCGAAGACTAGGTCATGCAGGCATGAGGAATTTGCACACACTTGCGAAGAAGAAGCATGTCATTGGCATCGAATCTGTCAAATTCCTCAAGGATCATCTCTGCGGTGCTTGTGAATCTGGGAAAATGACTAGATCCAAGCATCCCTCCAAAACTATCATGACCACTACCCGTCCATTTGAATTGCTTCATATGGATTTGTTTGGACCTACTCACTATGCAACACTAACCAATGCAGCATCTCTATATGGCTTTGTCATAGTTGATGATTATTCCAGATACACTTGGGTGCATATCATAGTGTATAAAACTGAAGTGCAGGAAATCTTCAAACGATTTTCTTCAAGGGCCTCGACGAACTTCGGCATCAAGATTAAACATATTAGGAGTGATAATGGAACCGAGTTCAAAAACACTGGTCTTGATGATTATCTTGATGAACTTGGTATTACTCACGAATTGTCTGCTCCTTATACTCCTCAGCAGAATGGTGTTGTCGAAAGAAAGAACAGGACTCTGGTTGAAATGGCAAGAACTATGCTTGAAGAATATCAGACTCCTCGTCGCTTCTGGCCTGAAGCAATCAACACTGCATGCCATATCATCAACAGGGTATATCTTCACAAATTCCTCAAGAAAACCTCATATGAACTCCTCACTGAGAAGAAACCCAATGTAAGTTATTTCAAAGTCTTCGGTGCAAAATGCTGGATTAGAGATCCTCATCATAGCTCAAAATTTGCACCGAAGGCACATGAAGGTTTTATGCTCGGTTACGGAAAGGACTCGCACACCTACAGAGTCTTCAACAACTATCACAACAAAGTTGTTGAGACTGTAGATGTGCGGTTCGATGAAACTAATGGCTCGCAAAGAGAGCAATTGCCTTCTGATCCAGATAAGCTGTCTCCTGAGGAAGCAATAAAGCTTAAACCTACTGAAGACATTGTTCCCAGTGAGGAAATTGGTGAAGAAACAATCCCCATCGCTGATGAAAGACAAGAAGATGTTCCTGAGGAAATTGCAACAACACCACTTCCTCAGCCCAGACAAAATCCTCAACCAGCTCATCCGAGGATTGCAAATGAAGTAGAACTTGACAAAATCCTCAACGACATCAACGCGCCAGGTCCTCTCACTCGCTCAAAAGCTTCACACTTAGTTAACTTTTGTGGGCATTTCTCTTTTGTATCTATCACAGAACCCTCAAAAGTAGCTGAGGCTTTTCTGGAACCGGAGTGGATCCAAGCCATGCAAGACGAACTTCTTCAATTCAAGCTGAATGACGTATGGGAGCTCGTCAAACGACCCGATCCTCGCAAGCATAACATCATTGGCACCAAGTGGATTTTCCGAAACAAGCAAGATGAGGACGGTCAAGTGGTGAGGAACAAGGCACGACTTGTAGCCCAAGGCTACACCCAGGTTGAAGGAATAGATTTCGATGAAACTTTTGCACCTGTTGCTAGACTTGAAGCTATTCGAATTCTACTTGCTTATGCTAATCATCATAACATCATCTCATATCAAATGGATGTGAAAAGTGCATTCCTCAATGGTAAGCTTGAGGAAGAAGTATATGTTGCTCAGCCCCCAGGTTTTGAGGATCCAAAGAATCCAGACAAAGTCTTCAGACTCAAGAAGGCTCTATATGGCCTCAAGCAAGCCCCTCGGGCATGGTATGATACATTGAAGGAATTCCTCATGAAGAAAGGCTTCAAACCTGGTTCACTCGATCCAACTCTTTTCACAAAATCTTATGATAATGAACTGTTTGTATGTCAAATTTATGTTGATGATATCATATTTGGTTGTACTGACAAAAGATACAGTGATGAATTTGCCTATATGATGAGTGAAGAATATCAGATGTCTACGATGGGGGAGCTGAAATTCTTCTTAGGTCTTCAAATTCGTCAACAAAACAATGGAATCTTCATATCACAGGAGAAATACCTCAAGGATGTTCTGAGGAAATTCGACATGCATGAATGCAAAGGTGCCAAGACTCCAATGCCTACCAACGGTCACCTCGGCTCTGATGAAAATGGTAAAGATTTCGATCAGCAGGTATACCGTTCTATGATTGGCTCTTTATTGTATCTATGTGCATCTAGGCCAGACATAATGCTTAGTGTTTGCATGTGTGCATGTTTTCAAGCAAAACCGAAGGAATCACACCATAAGGCTGTGAAACATATTCTTCGATACTTAGCTCACACACCAACACTAGGATTATGGTATCCCAAGGGCTCCAATCTTCATCTAGTAGGGTATTCTGATTCAGACTATGCTGGTGACCGTGTGGATCGCAAGTCAACATCTGGCACATGCCATTTCCTCGGAAGATCACTTGTTTGCTGGTCCTCAAAGAAGCAGAACTGCGTATCACTCTCCACTGCCGAAGCTGAGTACATTGCTGCTGGTTCTTGCTGTGCTCAATTACTATGGATGAAGCAAACCCTCAAGGACTACGGCATCAACATGAAGAATGTGCCTCTCTACTGTGACAATGAGAGTGCTATCAAGATTGCCTACAACCCAGTACAGCACTCGAAGGCCAAGCACATCCAGATTCGTCATCATTTTCTTCGGGACCATGTCCTCAAGGGCAATATCCTCATCGACCATGTGAAGACTGATGATCAACTGGCTGATATCTTCACTAAGCCCTTGGATGAGAAAAGGTTTTGCAAGTTGCGGTGTGAGCTAAATATCTTAGAGTCGTCAAATGTTTTGTAAAAACATGCACACATCCTAACACTTATGGAAAGTTGATGACTTAGATGTGCAACACATGATGAAACGATTTTCTTCAACCGATGAAGAAAGTCACTCTGAATGTGAAGAAATTAACGAAGAAATTGATTCTCAGGGCCCTACGACAATGGTACGCGGCGTCTGTAATCAACATTCTTATATGGTGGGCAACGCCACCGCCCAATGTGAAATTCCTCAAGTTGATTTTCTTCAAATGATCAAATTCCTCACAATACATTTTTCATCAAAACAGCTGTTCTTAATTGTGATGATCTATTGCAAAATCTTCAAAAACACTTGATGACTTTCATTTGCCTAGGTAGACTGTGATTTCTAGTCCTCAACAGCATTCACTTATTGCTATTTCTTCAAGTTGATGTTTCTGCTAAGTGAATGTGATCGGACCCTATTTTCCCTCTATGCTATACTTATCCAGTCTATTCAATTCTTCATACGCGTTCTACTTGAAACTTTGTTCAAAATCCTCACTGCATCCTTGTCAGCTGATGATTTTGTAATGAAAATCCTCAAATCTTCGAAAAAATATTTTCTTCAAAGGAACAGTAACTGAACCCCCACTTCCCACGATTGGATAGCCACGATCTCCACTATCTCCACCGCATCGTACGGGAGCTACACGTGTCCTGCGGAGACGTAGAGGCAAGGGCTATTCGGTCCGAAACTTTCGCGCAAAACAGTAACTTTCGGGCTATAAATATGTCCTTAACCCCCTCGGTATCATCTTCTTCGCCTCATCTCTCTCCTGCCATAACACACCGAATCCTAGCGCCACCGCTGGAAGTCTTGACGCCGGCAAGGAAGAGCTTCACTGCCTCAACCTTCTCGCCGCCAGGATCACGCCGGAGACGGAACATCTACGTCCGCCACCGCCGTAGACGTCCTCTGCTGCCAAGTTAGGGTACATTGGACACTTGACCGAAGAGCCTCTTCAACGCCACCTTTTTGTGTTCTTTGTTCGCACCTTCCAGGGTAAATATATCCCATTTTTACAACAGATTAGATCGAAAATTTTACCTCTCCCTTGTGAGATCTGTTTTTCTTCAAGATACGATGCGTACATGATTCCTCACACACTATCCATCACCACAATCATTGATGAACTAGCTAAGCATCTAAGATTTTCACGAGATTCCTCAATTGTGCGAATTTTCGGATCTGTACAACTCTGGAACCCAAGAACAGAATGCTTAAGCAAATTCCTCAACCACTGGTTATATTCCTCAAACTGTCAAACCTTTCCTTTTTCTTCAAATTTGAGAACACATATGACCTCTCCAAATTCCTCGCAACTATACTCTGTTCACAGGTACACACATGTCAGCTGATGAATCTCTTGGTTCTCATCACATTAACTCATTTGCAGCGTTTCTGGAAGAAACTCTTCAAGGCTCATCAGAATCCTCAAGAGTTCAAAATCCTCAGAAAGTTCCTCGTCTGAAGAAAATGGAGGAAGAAAGGAAATAGAAGGGAGGAAAGAAACTGGAGCAGAACACAGCTGTGGACATTCCTGATGACATATACATGGACTACTGCATGCCTGATGATGAACCTGAGACTATGCCTAAAAGGAAGATTAGGCTGCAGAAAATTGAACGCAGATGGGCAAAGGAGTGGAAGGAGTACAGGTTTGTGACTCCAAAGTATGCGAAGAAATTCGCCTTGAAGCCTCCTGGCAGAAGGGCCCCGCTTGAGGATCATCAAGTTGCTCATCCCTCAAGTCTTATGACACTTGATGACTACCGAGAGGAAAAAGAAAGACATCTGGCCAAGCTCAAGAAGCAAGCAGAAACAGCAGTGAAGAAATTTCATGAATCTTCAGCTGCTGCCTCCGGTGCTGCTCATTCCTCAGCAGCAGAAACCTCAGGCTCCGAGATTCCTCAACCAAAGTCTGTGCCAGCAAAGGCAAAAGCTTCAAAACCCCAAGAAAAGTTTGCACAGGCTTCAGTCACCAAACCCTCAGCTCCAAAACCCTCGGCGCCAAAACCATCAGCGCCAAAACCCTCAGCACCAATCTCATCTACACCAAAGTCCTCAGCTCCACCTCCAAAGCCAGTACAGAAGAAAGTCGTGAAGACTACGACTGCCAGCTCTAGCTCCTCACTCCCAGCTGCAACTAGCTCGGAGACAAAGTCTTCAACACCCCATGTGAAGACTTTGGCTACTACTAAACCTGCACCTCTGCCCAGCCCAAGAAAAATCATCACCGTCCCGTCTGCATCAGAGGGAAGTGAAGAATATGATGATGAAACTCTGGAAGCCATCATTAGGAACAAACAAGAAAGGGTAGCACAAGCATCAGGCAGTGCTATTCCTCTGGCGATGGACCCCAAGGTCCTCCTCGATTTCATCAATGTGTGGTATGAAGACCCAAACACACCCATTGATGATTTGAAACTTCCTCCTGGTGTCAGCCACATGGTGGCTACTTTCATAAACGAAGCCAAGTGGAAGGAACAGAAGGCCAAGCAGGCAAAAATTGCAAAGGCCAGAAAGGAGAAATTCCTCAGGCAAAATGTTCTCAAGCTGACGCCTGAAGCATTGGTGTCCACCCAGGCAGAGCTGCAAGTCTTGACTGACAAGTGTGAGAAACTGTCAGATCGCACAAGCATCAAACGCAATTTCATCAAGCTAGCCACTAGTGCTGTTGATGACTACAACAGACGTCACCCCCCACCAGCACCAACTCCTCAGCCCCTGGTTGAACAGCCAGAAGATGCATCTCCTGTTGAGGAGGAAATTCCTCAAGCTGAGGAACAACACCAAGAGCGTCGTGCTGATGAGCCGGCCATTGAAGAGATCATCACTGAGACCGCTCCTGATGAAACTGCTACTTATCCAGCTGCTTCACCAAAGCAGGCTGATGACTCTGTTCCAGCTGGTTCCTCACTGCCAGCTGAAGAATCTGTTGAGAAATCACCTTCACCAAAAACTTCAAAGGTGAAGAGGTTAATCCCGTCTGCATCAGACGCGAAAAAGACAAGGGCTGCTGAGAAGGAAGCGAAGAAGAGAAAAGCTTCCTCAGCAGAAGAAAAGATTGAGGCAAAACGCCTCAAGGAAACTGAAGAATCTGCCCCACTGGACCCGGTGCCTCTCAATGTTGCACCATCATTTGAAATGGTCGTCGTTGGTGACCACACTACGAGGGCAGATGAGGAAATGAAGGATGCTGCCTCTGAGGAGCATACTGATGAGGAAATACAGATTGATGACAGTCCTCAACCTCATATTCCTCTGAAAGAGACTACTGAAGCCTCCCCTGCAGCAGCTGATGAATCTTCTTCTGCCACAAAGTCAGCTGATGAAAATCAAGCTGAAGAAAATGTCCAGTCTGAGCAGGCTCCTCCCACTGAACAGGATGATCAAACTCCTCAAGCTAAGAAGGATGAAGAAATTCCTCAACCTGATGCTCAGCTAGAACAAGAAATTCCTCATCATGAGGAAACTGCTGAAGAAAATGTTCCCGCCCCTGACAATGAATTCATTGTCCTCAACCCAGAATCTGCCATGGTTGTTTCCCCTCCCATTCCTCAGCACAATCTCAATCCAGTTCAGTGCCTGCCATTCTCGAAGAGGCCCAAGTTTGAGAAAGAGAATTTCTTTGAGGAACGTATGTATTTCATCGGAGAGAATCCTTATGACAAGCCTCAAATGAGGCATCTGAAGTTTTGGACAAGGACGCAAATGAACTACTATGCTTCTGTGCTCTGTGGCCGCAACAAGATATTCCAGCACAGGCACATTCCTCATGCTGACCTTGAAGAAATTCCCTGCATGGAACCAGTCCTCAGTGTACTACATGATGCAGGTTTTCTCACTATGTGCTCCGACATATCAGATTGGAATAGTGAGCTAATTCTTCAGTTCTATTCAACTCTGCACATCTCGGGCAATGCTGATGACATCAACACTTGGGTGTTCGACTGGATGACCCAAAATACTCATTACAAGGCTCCAGCGTCTGAACTCCTCAGAGAACTGCCCGTACCAATTCCTTCAGAAGGGGTAGTGAAGCTTTATGGTGAGCGTGAGCTGCCAAATGGAATGATGGAAGTCCTCATGAAGCCTTTGGCTGCAGGAAAACCCTCGAGAACCACATTCCTCGTCCATGAGCTAAAGTACACACCACGGTCTGTCTACCGCATTCTCTGCAGTGTGCTAGCGCCAATCAAAGGCCATGATGATGACGAAGATGTCGTCGGCCTCATGAAGAACATCCTCTTCAACATCATTCACGGTATTCCCATGAATATCCATGATTTCTTCTTGAGGACTTTGGCTGACAATGCAATGTGCCCCTATGATCACAAAATCTATGCACCATGGATCATGAGATTCCTCAGGACAAGGACAGGCATCAACTTTCACGCCGATTTCCAGAACCATGTTGGTTATATGCCTCCTATCCGGGTCAACAAGAAGACTTTCGAGCCCATTGAGGGAAAAGGCAAGTCTGTGATTGATGAAGGAAGCAGGCCCCTTGATGGCCAGTTCAAAGAACCAGATGCATATTCCTCATGGGACGACACTGAGTCACGTCCGCCAAGCCCTGTTCCTCCTCGCGTGCTAACCACCAGAGAACTTCTTCTCAGTCTTCATCAGAAGGTGTATCACAACCACAAATGGGTCAAACGCCAGTTTGGTGCCATTGTGAAAACCCTCACTGAGACACAGAACAGTGTGAAGCTTAATCATCACTATCTGCATGAGGTTTTTGATCGCACCTGGGCTACCCTTGCACATCTGAAGACCCAGACTGAGCTTGAAGATTTAAACTTTGAGCAGGACTTTGACTGGTCGTGGCCTCCCAAGAAGAAGTTCAGGCCCATTCCTGTGCCAGATCTTGAAGACAGTTCCTTCTCGTCCTTCCGCACCGCCGAATCTGATGAGGAACAACTTGACACCGCCACAGGCCCAAGGAAGAAGACTACACCCAAGAAGCGCCAAGGATCTTCATCAACTGCCAAGCAATGAAGTCTTCACGGGCGTTAGTCCTCAGTTTGTCCCTTTTTATCACTTGATGACAAAGGGGGAGAAACTTGAGAGTTAGTCTTCAAACGGGAATTATTTTTGGGGCTTATGAACTATATTTAAGTTACAAACTCTTGGCTCTTCTGAAGTTTTTATGTAATGAGTTGTAACTTAAGCCCGATGGTACTCTGACGCTTTTTGAACGTTTTTCTTCGCATGCTTATTCCTCAAGTTTTAATGCACGCATGCTGGAATTCGTCAGATACCATTTGCCATCATGCATCTTCATATTCTTCATATGACATGTTATATGTATGCATGATTTACAAGATTCAGGGGGAGATCTCCATGATATAAATCATCAATGTGCATATGCTATAAAAGCAAAATCCTCAAGGTATGCACATCTTCAGGGGAAGTCTCTGTGAATCTTGTTTTCAAATTCCTCAAATGAGCATTTACACTTCATATTTTTGATCCCTGTTGAAGACTTAACCTAATTGTCATCAACCACCAAAAAGGGGGAGATTGTAAGTGCATCTAGTGCCCCTTAGTGATTTTTGTGGTTTGAAGACTTATAGGTTAAGTATCTAATGTGTTTTTAAGTGTACACAGGATCTATAAGTCATTGAGGAGTTTGAGATATTTGAAGAATATCGACCCCTAAAAATATATGTCTTCAGTTGAAGAAATTGGTCTGAAGCTGAAGAAATGAATCGCGAAGAATTTGCGATGAAATTGATATTCCTCATGAAGATATTGATATTGAGAAGATCGGTGGTTCCTGAAGAAAATCGTTCTGAAGAAATTGAAGCGTGAAGATTTACGCTTTCTGTTTTACTTTCTTCGCATTTGATGAATAGGAACACCGTACTGTTAAAGGGGGTCAAAGTAACACTATGGAATGGATTTCCTCATGATGCTCAACCCAAGCCAAATCCTACCAAAAGCCTCAAGTGAGGAATATGAGTGACATGAGGACTCTCACAGTTGAGAGTCCCGACCGTTTCGATAAGCCACGCCAAGTCACTGATCTTATCCACTCCAACGGTCATATTATTTAAGGGCATTAATGTCAAATCATGTCGGGATGCTCCCAGGCTATAAATAGCCGCCCCCACAACCACTAGCTGGTTGGCTGCTCCGCTAGAAACTGGCACTTGTCATAAGAGCTACCCAATTCCTCAGAGCTTTCGAGAGTAATTCATCAGTGAGGAAATACACCACCCACCGAAACTACAAACCAAACCTAGTGATTGAGCATCACTGAAGAAGTTGTTCCTGTGTGGGACTGAAGCCTTTTACCTTTGAGGACTGTGCATCCTCCAGACGGTTAGGCGTCATGGTCTAGAGCAATCCAGCAGTCAATTGTGGATCGCCGGGTGACCGAGTTTGTGAGGGTTTGGAAGTCTGCCCTGAAGACTTACCACGAGTGTTGGGCGAGGACTGTGTGTCCTTAGCTCAAGGAGAATACGGTAGGGACTGTGTGTCCCGGGACTGGGTGTCCTTTGGTTTAAATACCAAGCCGCTCCAAACCAGATGTACAACTGTCACAGCAGTTGGAACTGGGTCATCAACAACAGTCTTCACCAAGAATCGGGTTCTAATTCCTCAACTCTTTACATTCTCTGTATTATGTGTTGATGACTTTCACTGTGACTGTTTGAAGAATTTGCTGAAGACTTTCTCTGAATTTCCTCAACCCCAAATTCTTCACTTGAGTAAATCATCATCTGTATTCTGCGTGCCTGCTTGCTGTGCAATCTGTTTTCATAATCTTCACTCTGTAATACTGCTATTGTGAATGATTGCACAACTGATCCTTAACTGTTTCCGCTGTAAGTTAGTCATCAGTGAGGAATTTCCTCAGTGATGAAATTCTAAAAATCTCCTATTCACCCCCCCTCTAGTCGATATAACGCACTTTCACTTACCGAGAAGTAGCCAACAACAGTCCATAGTCATTGAAGCAATTGCAATTTATCATAACATCAGAAAGAGTCAAATAAGAACTTGTAAAGCAAATCCACATACTCAATCATCTCTTTTGTTTTCCTCTTTTGTTGAAACTCACATGGTAATCATGGTATCGAAGTTTCAGTTGGACACAGAGAAAGATAGGGGCTTATAGTTTTGCCTCCCAACCATTTACCTCAAGGGTAAAGTCAACAATAATAAAGCATAAGTACTCATCTCCAGGTTGATATATGAATATAGATCTTTCCCAAGCATATGACGTTCACCAAGAAAAAGGCTAAATAAGGAATTGGTGAAGATCACCATGACTCTTACAAGGGAAAAAAGTAAAGGTACAAGATAGGCCCTTCACAGAGGGAAGCAAAGGTTGTCATGCGCTTTTGATATTTGGATGCGTGTCCTCTTAGTGCGAAGAAATGTCACTTTATATTGCCCCCTGTGATAAAGAACTTTATTATGCAGTCTGTCGCTTTTATGTCTTCCTCATCACAGGTTCGTATCAAGCTTATTTTCCACACACTAATAGATCATACATATTAGAGAGCAATTTTTATTGCTTGCACCGATGACAACTTACTTGAGGGATCATATTCAATCCATAGGTAGGTATGGTGGACACTCACGGAAAAACCGGGTTGAAGGTTTGTGGATGCACAAGTAGTATCTCTACTTGGTGCGGGAGTTTTGGCTAATATGAGGTGGAAGCAATCGTCACATGCTAAGGGATCTCTAATCATATAACATTGTTTGGAACCAAGCAAACACAATTCATTATGTTGTCTTCCTTGTCCAACATCTACTTCTGAGCATGTAATAGTTTGGTGAGTGCTCACAATTATAGAAAGTGTCTAAGATGATATACTTATATGTGAACCTCTCTTCCCTTATTACTTCTTATTTATTGCAACAATGACTGAGGTCTATGTTGGTCTATTCTCAACAAGTTCTCATACTTGTTATATGTGAAGTTATCACTTTCCATAATATCATCTCATGATCTTTCATGCTAGTGTTCTTTTCATACTTTTGATCACGGCACAAAACAAAGCCCTTGACTAAGATACTCTTTATTATATAGCTCGCAAGCTCGAATACATCGGGGGATACACAAGGCAAAAGACTCAAACTGAACACTAAAGACTTTTTCCACTAAGAGAAGAAATAAAAACTGAAAAAGAAAGAACTAAAACAAAGTTAAAAGCAAAAGATATAATGGTGATACGATACCAGGGCAACTCCCCCAAGCTTGGCATAAGCCAAGGGAGTTGCCCATACCAATGCTTAGTTGTCTTCCTTTGGTGGTGATGACGGTGAAGTTGCAACATGAGTTTGATCCTCCGTCTTCCAAGGCATAGGTGCTCCATCATGGCAGGATGAACGAGTCGCCGGAATCCTCAAATCTGCAGCCAACCGTATTGATTTAAATCTATACTCATACTCATAGTTTTGGTTCTACAGGTCATAGATCTGGCCCTGGAGTTGATCAACCCTGTCATAAAGCCTGGAGAGGTGTTTCCCAATGTCAATGGCATCCATCTTGTGATTGTTGGTGAACTCCGTGATCATCATGTGGTTGGCGTTGAGTCCACGCTCCACCATCCCTTGGCACTTGAAGACTTGCTGCTCCATTGCTTCGAGTCTTGTCTCCACGCTTCCGATCTTCTTAGGCCCCTCAACATCACGGATGTGCAACATCCCCTCGCTCATCTTTCTAGATTGGGGGTGCTGCAATACTTCCGTGAGGTAGGGATTGATGACCTTCTCGAAGATCTTGTCCTTAGGAACTTTTGGGGAAGTCATGACGATCTAGATCGGCAACAGAAACAGGCTCGAAATGAAAAAAGAGGAAAAATGTGCGATACAGAGATCAAAATCCTCGGGCGTATATATAATGATTTTTTCTGGACCAGAAGGATTGATCCGCAAGAAAACGGAGTCCGGGAGGCACACGAGGTGCCCACAAGCCCTGTTGCCGCGGCCAGGGGGGAGGCCGCAGCAACCAAGCTTGTGGCCGCCTCGTGCGCTCTTCGGACTGCTTTTTATTTTTCTAATTTTCCATAAGTTCCAAAATGGAGAAAATTTGCTATTGGAAAAGTTTCGGAGTCCAATTACTTACCAAAACACATACCTCTTCGTTTTCAGGGTCTAAAAGAGGTTGATAAACATCCTTATGTACTCCTCTGGAGTTATGATATTGATGATATTGGTCTCAACATTTATAGGAGTACCAGAGATATAATGCTTGATTCTTTCCCCAGTTACCACTCTAGGAAAATTACCTTCTGTGTTATTGATTTTGATGGCACCGGAACGATATACTTCCTCGACAACGTAGGGACCTTCCCATTTAGAGAGAAGCTAGCCTGCGAAGAATCTTAAGCGAGAATTGTATAGCAGGACATAATCACCTACATTGAACTCTCGTTTCTGTATTCTTTTGTCGTGCCATCTCTTAACCTTTTCCTTGAACAACTTGGCATTCTCATATGCCTCGGCCCTCCATTCATCTAATGAGCTCATATCAAACAACCGCTTCTCACCGGCAAGTTTGAAATCGAAGTTGAGCTCTTTGATTGCCCAATAAGCTTTGTGTTCCAGCTCGAGAGGTAAATGATAGGCCTTACCGTAAACCATTTTATAAGGCGACATGCCCATGGGATTCTTATAAGCAGTCCTATAAGCCCATAGTGCATTGCGAAGTTTGCTAGACCAATTCTTTCGAGATCTATTGACGGTCTTTTGTAAGATCAATTTGATCTCCCTATTACTCAACTCCACTTGACCACTAGACTGGGGATTATAAGGAGATGCAACTCTATGGTTGACCTCATACTTAGCGAGCATCTTGCGGAAAACACCAAGAATGAAGTGTGAACCGCCATCAGTCATCAGATATCTAGGGACTCCAAATCTTGGGAAAATGACTTCTTTAAGCATCTTAATAGAGGTGTGGTGATCAACATTTCTAGTGGGGATAGCTTCTACCCACTTAGTGACGTAATCCACATCAACTAAAACGTGAGTATACCCATTGGAACTCGGGAAAGGTCCCATATAATAAAAACCCCAGACATCAAATGGTTTGATGATAAGTGAATAGTTCATAGGCATTTCCTGACGCTTACTGATGTTCCCTATTCTTTGGCATTCGTCACAAGACAAGACAAACTTGCAGGCATCCTTGAAGAGAGTGGGCCAATAGAAACCTGATTGCAATACCTTATGAGTAGTTCTATCTCCATCATGGTGTCCTCCGTAGGCCTAAGAATGACACTTCTGCAGGATCTGTCCCTGTTCATGTTCAGGCACACAACGTCTAATAACACCATCTACACCTTCTTTATAAAGGTGAGGATCATCCCAAAAGTAGTGTCTCAAATCAAAGAAGAATTTCTTCTTTTGCTGGTAGGTGAAACTGGGTGCTATGTATTTCGCTACTATATAGTTTGCGTAATTAGCATACCACGGTGCACTATGTGAAGTGTGGGTGACATTCAATTGCTCATCAGGAAAGCTGTCATCAATAGGTTGTGGGTCATCAAGGACATTCTCTAGCCTAGACAAGTTATCTGCTACAGGGTTATCAGCACCCTTTCGGTCAACAACGTGCAAATCAAATTCCTGTAGCAGGAGAACCCATCTGATTAGCCTAGGCTTAGTGTCCTTCTTCTCCATAAGGTACTTAATAGCAGCATGATCAAAGTGAATAGTGACTTTGGAGTCAACTATATAAGATCTGAACTTTTCATATGCAAACACGACTGCTAAAAACTCCTTCTCCGTAGTGGTATAGTTTCTTTGGGCACTGTCTAGAGTTTTACTAGCATAATGAATGACATTCAACTTCTTGTCAACTCTTTGTCCTAGAACAGCACCAACATCATAATCACTAGCATCGCACATGATTTCAAAGGGCAAGTTCCAATCAGGAGGTTGAACAATATGTTTGGTTATCGAGGCCTTCTTAAGTATTTCGAAAGCTTCCTCGCAATCCTCATAAAAAACAAAAGGAACATCCTTCTACAAGAGGTTGGTAAGAGGCCTAGAAATCTTAGAGAAGTCTTTAATGAACTTTCTATAGAAACCAGCATGACCTAGAAAACTTCGTATACCTCTGATATCTGTGGGGGAAAGGCATTTTGTCAATTGCATCAACCTTAGCCTTATCAACTTCAGTGCCTTTCTCAAAGATTTTGTGTCCTAAAACGATGCCTTCATTAACCATGAAGTGGCACTTCTCCCAGTTCAAGACGAGGTTGGTATCTTTGCATCTCTGTAAGACTCGATCAAGGTTGCTGAGGAAATCGTCAAAGGAAGAACCGTAAACCGAGAAATCATCCGTGAAAACCTCAACAATCTTTTCATAAAAGTCATAGAATATTGCCATCATACATCTTTGAAAGGTGGCAGGTGCATTGCATAAGCCAAAAGGCATACGTCTATAAACAAAGGTACCGAAGGGGCAGGTGAAAGTGGTTTTCTCCTGATCAGATTGTGCGACAGGTATTTGCGAGAAACCTGAATAACCGTCTAGAAAGCAGAAGTGTGTGTGTTTGGATAGCCTTTCTAGCATTTGGTCGATAAACGGCAAAGGATAATGGTCTTTCCTGGTTGCCTTGTTCAGTTTCCGGAAGTCTATCACCATCCTATAGCCAGTAATAATCCTCTATGGGATTAGTTCATTCTTATCATTAGGAACGACGGTGATACCTCCCTTCTTAGGTACGCAATGTACTGGGCTTACCGAATCACTATGAGCAACAGGATAAATGATTCCTGCCTCGAGAAGATTTAATAGTTCTTTTCTCACGACCTCTTTCATCCTCGGATTTAATCTCTGTTGATGATCAACAACTGGCTTAGAATCAGGATCGGTTTTAATCTTGTGCTGACATAGAGTGGGACTAATACCCTTAAGATCATCAAGAGTATATCCAATAGCAGCACGGTGCTTTCTCAAAGTTTTTAATAACTTCTTCTCTTCGTGATTCGAGAGGTGAGCACTAATAATAACATGATATATCTCCTTCTCGTCAAGATAGGCATACTTAAGTGTATCTGGTAACTGTTTTAGCTCGAACACAGGATCACCCTTTGGCGGGGGAGGATCCCCAAGCAGTTCAACAGTCAGATTATTCTTGAGAATAGGATATTGTTCTAAACAATTTTATCTATCTCATCTCTTTCATCCATATGCATATCATTTTCATGCTCAAGCAAATATTGCTCTAAAGGATCCGTGGGAGGTACAGTAATAGAGGCAAGAGCAATGATTTCATCCCTACCAGACGACTCTTTTTCATGGGGTTGTCTTCCAAACTTGGAGAAGTTAAATTCATGAGACACACCCTCGAAACTAACAGTGACAGTCTGTTTAATGCAATCAATATGAGCATTGACAGTGTTGAGGAAGGGTTTACCAAATATGATGGGACAAAAGCTATCTTGTATAGTAGCAAGGACGAGAAAATCATTAGGATACTTCGTCTTACCACACATGACTTCTACGTCTCTCACAATTCCCAGAGGGCAGATAGTGTCTCTATTAGCTAGCGTAATAGTGCCATCAATGGGTTCTAACTCAGCAGGCGCAATCTCATCTTTGATTTCATCATATAGGGACTGGGGTATTGCACTAACACTAGCACCCATATCACATAAACCATGATAACAGTGATCTCCTATCTTGACAGAAACAACGGGCATGCCAACTACAGGTCTGTATTTGTCTTTCGCGTGAGGTTTAGCAATTCTAGCGGAGTCCTCACAGAATTTGATAACATGCCCGTCTATGTCTTCGGCTAAGAGATCTTTGATAATAGCAACACTAGGTTCAACTCTAATTTCCTCAGGGGGTGCAAGTGGTCTAATGTAACCCCTACGTATCACAGTTGGAGCTTTAGAATAATCCTTTTTCCTAGCAGGGTAAGGTGGTTTCTCAGAGTAGGCACAAGGAACAATAGGATTAGTAAAGCCAATGACTTTCTCTTCAACTAGATTGGGTTTAACTATGTTGACTTCTACAGGAGGATGATACTTAAACCACTTCTCTTTGGGAAGATTAACATGAGCAGCAAAAGATTCACATAGAGAAGCTATTATCTCAGAGTCAAGTCCATACTTCGCGCTAAAATCTCCAGAGGTGCTTGTTTCAATAAAAGATTTAACGCAATCAAACTGGAAATTCATACCTGACTCCTTACCTTCTTCAAGCTCCCAATTTTCAGAGTTACGTTTGATTCTTTCCAATAAATTCCACTTGTGGTCAATATCCTTCTTAATAAAAGAACCGGTACAAGAAGTGTCAAGCATGGTACGGTCTTCATGAGAAAGCCGAGCATAAAAGTTTTGAGTGATAATTTCTCTCGAGAGCTCATGATTGGGGCATGAATATACCATTGATTTAAGCCTCCCCCAAGCTGGAGCTATGCTTTCCCTCTCACGAGGCCAAAAGTTATAAATATAATTCCGCCTATTTACCCCCTCTAGTCGAAATAACGCACTCTCACGGGTACATGAAGCTCAAAATGCAAGGGCCAAACGGCGTGATCACGGTGACGAGTGACCCCAATAGAGCCCTCTGATGACCCACAAGTATAGGGGATCAATCGTAGTCCTTACGATAAGTAAGAGTGTCGAACCCAATGAGGAGAAGAAGGCTCTGATAAACGGTTTTCAGCAAGGAAATAACTGCAACCACTGAAAGTAGCGGTAACAAGTGATGGTGTAGTGAGGTGAAACGTAGCAGGTGAAAAGTAACAAGTAACAAGTAGTAGCAACGGTGCAGCAAAGTGGCCCAATCCCTCTTGTAGCAAGGGAGAAGCCTGAACAAAGTCTTATAAGAGGAAAAACGCTCCCGAGGACACATGGGAATTTCTGTCATGCTAGTTTGATCATGTTCATATGATTCACGTTTGTTACTTTGATAGTTTGATTTGTGGGTCGACCGGCGCTTGGGTACTGCCCTTACTTGGACAAGCATCCCACTTATGATTAACCCCTCTCACAAGCATCCACAACTACGAAAGAAGAATTAAGACAATGTCTCACCATAGCATTAAACTAGTGGATCCAAATCAGCCCCTTACGAAGCAACGCATAAACTGGGGTTTAAGCTTCTGTCACTCTAGCAACCCATCATTTACTTACTACTCCCCAATGCCTTCCTCTAGGCCCAAAGATGGTGAAGTGTTATGTAGTCGATGTTCACATAACACCACTAGAGGAAAAGACAACATACAACATATCAAAATACCAAACGAATACCAAATTCACATGACTATTATCAGCATGACTTATCCCATGTCCTCAGGAACAAAAGTAACTACTCACAAAGCATAATCATAATCATGATCAGAGGTGTAATGAGTAGCATCAAGGATCTGAACATAAACTCTTCCACCAAGTAATCCAACTAGCATCAACTACAAAGAGTAATCAACACTACTAGCAACCTTACAAGTACCAATCAGAGTCGCGAGACGGAGATTGGTTACAAGAGATGAACTAGGGTTTGGAGAGGAGATGGTGCTGATGAAGATGTTGATGGAGATGACTCCCCTCCGACAAGAGGAGTGTTGGTGATGACGATGGCGATGATTTCCCCCTCCGAGAGGGAAGTTTCCCCGGCAGGATCGTCCTGCCGGAGCTCTAGATTGGTTCTGCTCAAGTTCCGCCTCGTGGTGGCGGAGAATCCACGAAAAAGCTCCACCTAATTTTTTCTCGGACGAAACCCTTCATATAGCAAAAGAGGGGGGGGGCAATGGGCCACCAGGGTGCCCACAAGCCCTGTTGTCGCGGCCAGGGGGTAGGCCGCGGCAACCAGGCTTGTGGGCCCCTGGCAGCTCCCCTCTCACACTTCTTTCGCCCAGTATTTTTTATATATTCCCAAAAAATTCCACATTGATTTTCAGGGCATTTGGAGTTGCGCAGAATAGAGAACTCAGACTTGCTCCTTTTCCAGTCCAGAATTCCAGCTGCCGGTATTCTCCTTCTTCAAATAAACCTTGCAAAATAAGAGAGAAAAGGCATAAGTATGGTACCACAAAGTATAATAACAGTCCATAAAGCGATAAATATCAACATGAAATCATGAAGCAAAATGGACGTATCACCCTCTAAGGTGAAAAAAAAATGCTATCCCTATCCCTAGAGGTACTAGCGGAGACCCTCGCCGCAGAGGAACTCACGACGCTCCATTCCATAGTGGACAAAGATGATGTTATCCTTAGCAAGCGGCCCTAGTCCACATCCTTCAAACCTGCACACGAGATCATTGAGTTCTAGGTACACCCAACGGATCCTAATAAGACTGCGTCCATCGGATCCCAACTGTAGCCCGCAATTGTTGACTCATTACGCACCTTATTGCGCGAAAATTGGGACATATTTTCCTGGCACCGCTCAGACATGTCTGGAGTCCCTCGTGGGCTGGCGGAACACATCGTGAACATAATTGCAGGCTTCAAGCCTATCAAACAGGCCATGCGTCGAATTTCTGAACCAAAGCATCAAGTTATGGGTGAAGAATTGGCCAAGTGACTGGATGTCGGGTTCATCAGAGACATTAAACATCCCGACTGGTTGGTGAGCCTAGTCATGGTAGCAAAGAAGGACAAATCTTGGCGGCTATGTGTCGATTTCAAGGACCTAAACAAGGCATGCCCTAAGGATCCTTTTCCGTTACCTCGAATAGACGAAATTACTGGTGCAACAGTCGGACACGACTCCGTGTGTTTCCTTAACGCTTACTCTAGATACCATCAAATCAAAATGAAGGAATCCGATCAGGCCGGAACCTCCTTTACAACACCCTACGAGTCATTCTGCTTCAACACAATGTCGTTCGGGTTAAAAAATGCGAGCGCCACCTACCAGCGCATGATCTAGACATGCTTGGGGAAACAAGTCGTCAAAACAATGGAGGCATACATGGACGATGTGGTCGTTAAGACCAGACACGTCGGCCAACTGGTAGACGACCTCAAGGAAACCTTGAGAAACCTACACACATACGATATATGGCTCAATCTGGGTAAGTGTGTCTTCGAAGTCCTAGCCGGCAAAATCCTCAGGTTCATCGTGTCCGAAAGAGGAATTGAGGCCAATCCGGCCAAAATACGAGCATTGTCACAACTCGTTGTCCCAACAAAGCTAGAACACGTCCAAAAGTTGGCGGACTGCATGGCGGCCTTAAGCCGGTTTATCTCCCGCCTCGGCGAGAAGGCCCTCCCACTTTATAGGTTGCTGAAGAAAATTAAGAACTTCAAATGGACTGATGAGGCCACAATGCCCCTGTAGGAAATTAAAATGATACTGGCGAGCAACGCCATCCTAGCAGCATCCTACATAGTGGAGCCGATGTTGCTATACATCTCAACCCCCAATCAAGTGGTCAGCGTGGTCCTCGTCGTGGAACGAGAAGCGGAGGGACAACAACTACGGATATAAAGGCCGGTCTATTCCGTATATGAGGTGCTCACCCCTGCAAAACCAGGTACCCGCACTACCAAAAGATCGCTTACACAATGTTCATGGCATCGCGCAAACTCAGACATTATTTCTCGGAATGTGTGGTCACTGTGACTTCGGAAGTACCACTGAGCGACATCTTTAACAACAAGGACGCCACTAGCCGAATTGCCAAATGGGACATCAAGCTCCTGCCGTTTGAGATTACCTACAAGCCATGACGAGCTATCAAATCTCAAGTACTGTCCAACTTCGTTGCTGAATGGACTGAGGCCAAACTCCCTAGAGAGTATAACACTTATGCTCATTGGACCATGTACTTTGACGGGTCCAAAATTATCACCGGTCTTGGGGCTAGAGTGATCCTCACATCCCCTACCGGGATAATGTTCGGTACGTGCTATAGGTCATGTATGCCGACTCGAATAACGCAACAGAGTACGAGGCACTACTACACGATCTTCGGATGGCGATCTCAATGGGCATACAAAATCTCGAGGTACAAGGAGACTCTAACCTTGCCATCTCACAAATCAACTATGAATTTGATGCAAAAAATCCGAAGATGGCAGCATATAGAAACACCATCCTCAAGATATCAGCATGATTCGAGGGTTTGGAGTTCCACCACGTCTCAAGAGACAACAACCAAGCCGCAGACGTTCTCGCCCACTTAGGTGCAAAGCACGACCCCATCCCCAGAAACACATTCCTAGAACGGTTTTTCAAGCCATCCATAGTATGGTAGGATGAAGTGGGTAGCATAGGAGCCGATGGTGTTGAGCAGATTATACCACCTACCGCCAAGCGGGATGATCAAATCATCGGTAGAACTTCAATTGAAGAAACGACCTCGGCCCACGAGGTCATGAAAGTAATTGCGCCATGGACTAAACCCTTCCTTGCTTATCTCCTATGCAAGGAACTCCGTGATGACCTCACCAAGGCGCGACGCATCATCCGCCGATCAAAGGCCTACAAGGTGCATGAGGGCGAGCTATATAAAAAGATCACCATGGGAGTCCTCCAATGGTGCATCTCCGAGGAAGAGGGAAGACAACTTATGACCGAAGTATACGCCGGTATGGGCGGTCACCACGTAGCAGCACGTCCCCTGGTCAGCAAGGCTTTCTGAGCTGGTTTCTTTTGGCCGACATCCCAAGAGGACGCCCATGCGCTCGTTCAGTGTTGTGTGGGGTGTCAAATCTTTGCGAATGAAAGCCACATGCCCCCAGCAGCTCTTCGGACAATCCCGATCACCTGTCCCTTTGCGGTGTGGTGTCTAGATATGGTCGACCCACTTAAAAGGGGACCAAGAAAAAGAAATACCTCCTGGTCATGATCGACAAGTTTACCAAATGCATTGAAGCAAAGCCTTTTAGCTCCGGCAAAGCCGGGACAATAATCGACTTCATTCCGGTGATGTACACCATTACGGTGTCCCACATAGGATAATAACGGATAACGGATCCAATTTCACCGCCCAGAAGGTAAAAGATTGGTGCACAAATTGGTGCATCAAGCTAGACGATGCCTCCGTATACCACCCGCAGACCAATGGACAAGTCGAAAGAGCCAATGGGCTCATTATGAGAGGTATTAATCCTCGGCTGGTTCGCTCCCTTAAAGAGTTTGATTGCCAATGGGTGGACGAGCTCGACTCCTTACTATGAGGCTTGCGTACCACCCCGAATCATTCCACAGGCTACACACCATTTTAATTAGTGTACGGGACTGAAGAGCCCCCGCCCCCCCATGACATTATCCATGACACACCTCAGGTGCGTATGTACAAGGAAAAATAGGCTGAGTTAGACTGGCAAAACGACTTAGACGCATTGGAAGGCGAGCGTGATGTAGCTCGAGCCCGATCTGCTTTGTATCAACAACAAGCTTGGTCCTATCAGAGCAAGGAAGTTCGGGCAACAACATACAACATGGGCAAACTCGTCCTACGCCTCCCACAGAAGTAGAAGTATAAACTTCACCCAAAGTGGGAGGCCCCTTTTATAATTGATGAAGTCTTAACAGGAGGAGCTTATCACGTGTGCAACTTAGAGGACAACCGCCTCGAGCCGAACCCGTGGAATGTAGCTTGTCTTTGGCGTTTCTATGGTAGACCGACGTCGTTACCTTCTTTCCATCATTGTCCTTTTTACTTTTTCCAAAAGTTTTTTACTTTTTGTAGGGCTTATTAGACGGTCCCAAGGTGTGTTCGGCTTAACCGAACTACTTCCAGCATTTATCACAACATCCGTGCTAAATGGAATGATCAAATAGCACGCAAGGGCTTCATCAAGAAGCCGTTCAATGTATTTGTCACACCTACTTGTTTATATATATACACCTCGACTCAACATCAATTCCCGCCATTATATGCATCAATTGGACTTAAGATTCTCGGAATGCTGGGTTGCCTAGCTCCTGTGCTTACCCTCTACATTCCCGATATGTTCGGCTAGGGGGTAAAGGGAACACCATTGCGATTGTAACGACCGGTTTGCCCGGAAACGTACCTGAGACGGGTAAAGCCAAAATCTAGCATTTCTTAAGAGACAACTTGGTCGGCTACGAACGAGGTCCATCTAATCGACACTTTTTGCTGTATATAACAGTTGTCCGTACTACACGGAGAAATGGCTACACTAACTACAACTTATGTAGCAACACGGAAAAAGGAACCCATCGAGGAACTATTTTTCCGGAAGTTGTTTCTTACATCGCATCGTAATATAACATAATCCCCCCTGTGTATTGTTTGTCTGTTAGCACCACATCACCGGATTGCCTGGTTATCAGAAATTAATTCATATTATTATAGGATACAAAGTACAAAACACTACCCAGTTGTTAATAGGGAGGTAGAAATCGATGGCCAGTTAAAGATAGAGTTTTTAAAACACAAAGGGAAGTGCCTTAACGCACAAATATAACATTACATATGATCACACGCTTGGCGGTTGGTCGAGATGATCTATTATAGCATGTAAAGTGAGTCCTCTTGCAACAAGCGTGCGACGAGCATCACTTTATCAGACACTAGATGAAGAGGAATTTCTTTCCCATATAGCCCTGCCAGCGCAACCCGAGCCATGTGCTCCGGATCTTGACGGGCAAAGCGAGTCTTCACCATAGTCCACCCCTCTCGAGCTCCTTCTCGCCGGGCCTAAGTCTTCCACAATTCAAAGCGGCATCGGGCTCCTCTAAATAGCTAAGCAAGCTCGGCCATCCCTTGTGGGGACATTTGGTTTAGCCATAGAGCTCAAACCATACTCCGCATAGCCTTTCAAGCCTGCTCGTGCACAACAGATAGTTCCTTCAGTAGGTCCTCCCGAAAAGACCGGCTTCTTCTTCACGATGCCCAGTTAAGAGACCTAATCAAAAAGAGGCGCACATTTTCACGATCAACGCAGAGAAATAGTGTTCCTTTACAGGTCGGAATTTTACTTACAGAATATGTCGCCTTTCAATTTCTGATTCTCTTCGTGGTTCTGCGCCAATTGAGCTTTTAAACTCTCAATTTCCTCAGCTTATTTTTTATTCTCTTCTTTGAGATGGTTATTTCCCTTGCGACATCGCCTTAATACGCAATGACTAGCTTCAAGCTGAGATTCGGCGTACCTCTGAGAATCTCGAGATGCATGTAAATATTTTTTGCATTTGGCCTATTGATTCGCATGCTATAACAAAATTCTTGGTTATTAAGGAAATCCAATTGAAATTGAGCATATCACAAATAATTTCCCTTACAATGTGCTTCTCTCGTGATTTTTTCACATCCTCTAGTTAGACCCTACTAGCTTGTAGATCGGCTTGGCTGAGCTGAAAATCCTTGGATAATTTTTCATTTTCCTGCTTTAAAGCCTGAACGTTGGCAGAATGTCATGTCGACCCTTAATTGAACCATCCCACCTAAATTAAGGCTCGAGGGCTACTGGGTCCGAACTTTTGTTCGGTTATAAAGACACCGATGACTCACCTACAGATTGACAGACATCTGCCTTTCCACTTCTTCTAGACTAGCTCGTGCAGCTCCAAGGTATGCATCAGCTGAGTTGAGAGCGTTAAAATATCGCTCGGAAAATACAAGGTGACATAGTGACTCCTTCCGCTGCCGATGATTCATCATGCTTACGATTTCGGAGTTAGTCGCCGACAATCCTTCAGAACCTTCACAAAGCGTACCCGTGTTCGAGACTCCTGCGTCAGCCGAAGACCTTGGGTTTTGTCGACTACCCAACACCTTGACGTCGTCCTCTGACGGGGAGAGTTGAATGCATCTCTTGAATTTGTCGGCTAGGCATTTAAGAAAACAGTCACTACAGGTAGGGGATAAGGATTGATCTCTGTACCTCTTGGCTGAAGGGATAGCTGACGTATTTTCTGACACTGCTTGTTGTTCGGGGATTCTGTTCTTGTTTGGCGGGACCCCGACTCGTACAACCCAAGAAGCAGTTCGGCGCGTGGTCCGATGACCCATGGGCACGTCCCCTAGCCGGGTAGTTGTTTTCCTCTTGCTCTCAGAAGATGGAAGAGACCTTGGGTTGTCAGCTAGAAGGGCCACCTTCTGCTCATCAATGCTCTCTTGATAGAACACCCCGTCCTCAAAGATAATCAAGATCTCCATGTCGTCGTGAAATTGGGAGTCATCGTCACGGGCAAAGTCCTCACGCCGGGGTGCGGGATAGTTTACCGTGTCGATCCAGCGCCTCCAAGTCTGCAGAGGGTGAGTAGGGGTTATTGGTCATCAATAACGAACATAAATATCCAGGTTATGAATATAATCACACTTACCCATCCGATAGGGTTATATGACAAAAAGTCGTCCTTGAGGGTGAGGCACGCAAAATCTTCTTTCCCCCCCTTGAAAAGATCAACTAGAATGGCCGACAAGGCCTCCTAATTGTCCGGTCCCATCCATCTGGACCGGGTAGGGCCGCTCGTCCCGCTGTAGCGCCACAAAGGGTGTGTATGCTATTGAAGCAGTTGGATGCACCGGACAATCACCGCGTCCATCACGTTGATACGTCTCTATCGTATCTATAATTTTTCATTATTTCATGCCAATATTCTACAACTTTCATATACTTTTGGCAAATTTTTACATTATTTTTGGGAATAACATATTGATCCAGTTCCCAGATCCGGTTCCTGTTTGTTGCATGTTTTTTGTTTCGCAAAAAATCCATATCAAACAAAGTCCAAACGGGATAAAAACTTACGGAGATATTTTTTGGAATATATGTGAATTTTGGGAAGTGGAATGAACATAAGGCGGTGCCCGAGGGCCCCACAATCCAAAGGGGCGCGACCTCGGGGGTAGGGCGCGCCAGGCTCTCTTGTGGCCACACCGTAAGGCGGTTGGTGCCCTTTTTTCGCTGCAAGAAAGCTAATATCTGGATAAAAATCATGTTAACATTTCATCCCAATCAGAGTTACGGATCTCCGGGAATATAACAAACGGTGAAACGCCAGAATCTAGGAGGCGGAAAAACGCAGAAACAGAAGAAAACAAAGAGAGAGATCCAATCTCGGAGGGTCTCTCGCCCCTCCGCCTCCATGGAGGCCAAGGAACAAAGGGGAAACCCTCCTCCCATCTAGGGGTGAGTCCAAGTAAGAAGAAGAAGGATGGGGGCTCTCTCCCCCTCTCTCCCGGTGGCACCGGAACACCGTCTAGGCCATCATCGTGACGACGATCTACACCAACAACTTCGCCGCCGTCATCACCAACTCTCCTCCCTCTATGAAGCGGTGTAACACCCCTTCTCCCACCTGTAATCTCTACTTAAACATGGTGCTCAACGCTATATATTATTTCCTAATGATGTATGGCTCTGCTATGATGTTTGAGTAGATCCGTTTTGTCCTATGGGTTGATTGATGATCATGATTTGTTTGATTTGCATGATTTATTATTGCTATTGTCCTATGGTGCTCTTCGTGTCGCGCAAGCGTGAGGGATCCCCGTTGTAGGGTGTTGTAATGTGTTCATGATTTTGCTATGGTGGGTTGCTTGAGTGATGGAAGCATAAATCTGAGTAGGTGGGGTTTTGCATATGGGAGTAAAGTGGACTTGCTACCTTATAATGCTATGGTTTGGTTTTACCTTAATGATCTTTCGTAGTTGCGGATGCTTGCTAGAGTTCCAATCATATGTGCATATGATCCAAGTAGAGAAAATATGTTAGTTTATGCCTCTCCCTAATATAAAATTGCAATAATGATTACCGGTCTAGTTATCGATTGCCTAGGAACAAATAACTTTCTTGTGACAAAAAGATCTCTAATAAGACTAACTTAGTTGTTTATTTATCTAAGCAGCCCTAGTTTTTATTTACGGGTTCTTTATTTTCTTGCAAACCTATCCTATCACACCTACACAGTAATTCTAGTTTCATTCTTGTTCTAGGTATAGCGAATGTTAACCGTGCGTAGAGTTGTATCGGTGGTTGGTAGAACTTGAGTGAATATTTGTTCTACCTTTAGCTCCATGTTGGGTTCGACACTCTTACTTATCGAGAAAGGCTACAATTAATCCCCTATACTTGTCGGTTATCAAGACCTTTATCTGGCGCCGTTGCCGGGGAGCAATAGGTGGGGTGAATACTCTCGTGTGTGCTTGTTTGCTTTATCACTAAGTAGATTTTATTTGCTGTTTAGCTTGTTTTATATCTTTAGATATGGGTACGAAACACAAAGTACCAAAAAAATTAGATGTACTTGCTGTTCCAAAAGTTTAGGAACCACTAGTGTTCCGTACCATCGAAGAATATTACTTGGGTCATCTTCGATCCATTTGTGTCATGCTGAAACCCCAACTAGCTTAGTTGAGGGAAAATCATTAAATGAGCATTCTTATTATGTGTGACACTGCTTATCTCAAAAAGCGAAACTTTTATGGCATCATATTAATACTTTGCAATGTTATGCTTGGAATTTATGCGAAATTTATGATTTTACTTGTCGTTCCGAAGACACTAAAACCACCTTCCCTATCAATGTGACTTTAAGGATAATGGAATTGTATCTTCTTATGCCAAGGGTGTTTATAATTACTATGATATTGAGCAAACTGAAGAATTTGTTGCTTTTAAGGGTGCCTATGAAATTGCTTCTTTGATTGAAAAGTATGATGCTACTCTTTACAAATCTGAAAGTTTTGTCGTACTTAAATATTGCAATGACAACTATGCTTCTATTGCTTATGTTTATCCATATATTGCGGACTCCTCCACTGTCCAAGATGAGAATAATATTTTGCAGGAATCTATGGAAGAAGAAATTGATGACACTGTGAGCTCACTGGTTGAAAAAGATGAGGAGGAGAGCGAAGAACAAAAGGAGGAAGAGCGGATTAGCTACCGGTGCCCACCTTCTAATGAGATTAACTCTTCAACTCATACATTGTTTAATTTCCCTTCGTGCTTACCGAAGGATGAATGCTATGATAATTGCTATAATCCCTTGGATTCATTTGAAATATCCCTTTTTGATGAACTTGATGCTTGCTATGCTTGTGCCATGATGCCAATAGGAATCATGATTATGGAGATGAACTTGCTATAGTTCCTCGTTTTAAGAGTGAAATTGTTGCTATTGCACCCACACATGATAGTCCTATTATGTTTTTGAATTATCCCAACTACACTATATTGGAGAAGTTTGCACTTATTAAGGATTACATAGATGGGTTGCCTTTTACTATTACACATGATGATTTTTATGGATATAATATGCATGTGCTTGCTGCTCCTACTTGCAATTATTATGAGAGAGAAACTACATCTCCGCCTCTCCATGTTTCCAATATGATAAAATTGCAAGAAATTGTTTATACTATGCATTGGCCTTTACTTTCTGTGCATAAATTGTTCTTTTATGACATGCTGATGCATATGAAGAGAGTTAGATTTCGTTGGCGTGTGATATATGTTACTTTGTGCTCACTACAAAATTGCAAATCATTTTTAATTAAAATTGGCTTTGATACACCTTGGGATCCGGGTGGATAAATTACTTGAGCACTTTATGCCTAGCTTAATGGCATTAAAGAAAGCGCTGCCAGGGAGACAACCCGAAAGTTTTAGAGAGTCATTTTATTCCGTTGTGTGCTTTTATATAGTTGAAAAACAAAAGATAAATAAAGAGGTGAACCTAAAACTTTTTCAAAAAGAAAATTGAAAGTGAGAGAGACGAGTATTGTCAAAATGGGACCATGCCTTGAACTTTGTTCATGCCCATGGAAACCTTGTGAATCTTAATTACAGAAACTTTTTAACAAAAACAATTATACCCTTGTATAAATCCATTGTATTATAAAAATAATGTGCCAAGATTTGCCTTTAGGATGATTAGATTGCTTGTTTGGTGTGTGAAGTGCAAAAACAGAAACTTTGGCTGTAGTGCGCGAATTTACATTTTTACTGGAATGTCAAAAGTTTCAGAAATTTTTACACAATACTTATATGAAATTATTTTATTTAGTCCTAATTGTTTAGAATTTTTAGAGTTACATAAGTATGGTGAATGTACATACTACTACAGACTTTCCTGTTTTTGACAGATTCTGTTTTTGAAGCATTGTTTTGCTCGTTTTGATGAAACTATCGATTGTATCGGTGGTATAAGCCATGGAAAAGTTATATTACAGTAGATAAAATGCAAAAAATATATGAATTGGTTGGCAACAGTACTTAAAGTTGTAATTTTTTTATTATCACTAACGGATCTCACGAGGGTTTTGTTAAGTTTTGTGTGATTGAAGTTTTCAAGTTTTGGGTGAGATCACGATGGATGAAGGAATAAGGATTGGAAAGAGACTAAGATTTGGGATGCATGTGGCACCCCAAGGTTATATTCAAGGACTCCCAAGCAACTAAGCTTGGGGATGCCCTGGAAGGCACCCCCTCTTTCTTCTAACAACCATCAGTAATTTCACTTGGAGCTATATTTTTATTCATCACATGATATGCGCAAATCTTGGAGTGTCGTGCTATTTTTATTTTTATTTTAATAATGCACCATGCTGGTATGAGAAATTCCTTGATTGATTTATAGAAAGATCTTTGCACCTCACTTATATCTTTTGACTATGGATTTATAGAATGCTTCATGTGCTTCACTTATATCATTTGAAATTTGGATAGCCTGTTTCTCTACACATAGAAAACCGTCATTTTTAGAATGCTCTTTTGCTTCAATTATATTTGTTAGAGCGTGGGCATATCTTTTGTAGAAATAATTAAACTCTGATGCTTCACTTATATCTATTTAGAGAGTTAACAGGAGTTGGTCATTCATATGGTTAGTCATAAAATTCTACATAAAACTTGCAGATCACTGAATATGATATGTTTGATTCCTTGCAAAAGTATTGCGATTTAAAGATGGTGATATTAGAGTCATGCTTGTGAGTAATTGTGTATTGGTAGAAATATTTGTGTTAAAGTTTGTGATTCCCGTAGCATGCACGTATGGTGAACCATTATGTGAAGAAGTCGGAGCATGATTTATTTATTGATTGTCATCCTTTGTGTGGAGGTCGGGATCACACGATGGTTAACGCCTACCAACCCTTCCCCTACGAGCATGCATGTAGTACCTTGTTTCTATGAATAATAAATTCTTGCAATAAGCACGTGTGTTCTTTCTGACTAATGTTGAGTCCATGGATTATACGCACTCTCACCCTTCCACATTTGCTAGCCTCTCTAGTAAAGCGCAACTTTCGCCGGTGCATTAAACCAACCTTCCTCAAAACAACCACCATATACCTTCATCTAAAACAGCCACTCTACCTACATATTATCGCATTTCCATAGCCATTCTGAGATATATTGCCATGTGCTACTGCAACAAAAGACCTTCCAACGGCGCCAGAAACACGTGCTGACGGGAAACTGTTCTTGTCTTGATACTCCTCAGCAACGGCACCAGGAATCCTTCTGCTACGGCTACGCCTTAAGGGACTTCCTAGGCAAATATGCAAAGGATTTCCCCCGTGGCCTTGGAGCCTTGCGTTGTTGTTCTCTCGAAGCGGAAAGGGTGATGTAGCGCAGCGATAGTAAGTATTTCCCTCAGTTTTGAGAACCAAGGTATCGATCCAATGAAGGAGTATCACAAGTACCTGCACAAACACAAAAAGCTTGCTCCCAACAATATGAAGGGGTTGTCAATCCCTTATAGATTGTTTGCCAAGTGAGAACTGAAAGCAACAAAGTAACAAAGCAAAGTAAAAGTGAAAGTGGGAACGATAGGTGTGAATAGACCCGGGGGCCGTGGTGTTCACTAGTGGCTTCTCTCATGAAAGCAAGTAGATGGTAGGTGAACAAATTACTGTTGAGCAATTGATAGATCCGCGCAAAGTCGTGACGTCATCTATGGCAATGATTATATCTATAGGCATCACGTCCAAAACAAGTAGACCGATACTTTCTGCATCTACTACTATTACTCCACACGCCGACTGCTATCCAGCATGTTTCTAGTGTATTAAGTCCAAAAGAACAGAGTAACGCCTTAAGCAAGATGACATGATGTAGATGGACAATCTCATATCTACGACAAAGCCCAACTTGTTACCCTTGATGGAAACTACACGATGTGTACCTTGCTGCCGCTACTGTCACTCGGAAAGGTCACCACACGGTAAGAACCCAAAACCAAGCACTTCTCCCATTGCAAGAATCATAGATCTAGTTGTCGAAACAAAACCCAAGACTCGGAGAGACTTACAAGGATATCAAATCATGCATATAAGAAATCAGCAAAGACTCAAATATATATCATAGATAATCTGATCACCAATCCACAATTCATCGGATCTCGACAAACACACCGCCAAAGAGGATTACATCGGATAGATCTCCATGAAGATCATGGAGAACTTTGTATTGAAGATCCAAGAGAGAGAAGAAGGAATCTAGCTACTAACTACGGACCCGTAGGTCTGAAGTGAACTACTCACGAGTCATTGGAGGGGCGATGATGTTGATGTAGAAGCCTTCCAAGTCCAAAGTCCCCTCCGGCAGGGCGCCGGGAAGGGTCTCCAGATGAGATCTTGCGGGAACGGAAGCTTGCGGCGGCGGAAAAGTGTTTTCGTGGATTCCCTGATTTTTTTTCTGTATTTTAGGGAATATATAGGCGAAGGAGCTAGGTCAGGGGGGTGCCAGGGAGGCCACAAGCTTGCTAGCCGCCGCCCCCTGGTGGCGTCTACAGGGCTTGTGGGCCCCTTGTAGCTCTCTTGGCTTGGCCCTCAAGCCCCCTGATCTTCTTCCATTCAGGAAAACTTTATTTCGGGGATTTTATTCCGTTTGGACTCCGTTCCAAAATCAGATCGGAAAAGAGCCAAAAACACAAAAAAACAGGAACTGGCACTTGGCACTGAATTAATAAGTTAGTCCCAAAAAGATATAAAAGGTACATAAAACATCCAAAGATGACAAGATAACAGCATGAAACCATAAAAAATTATAGATACGTTTGAGACGTATCAGCTTAACTCCTGCTCATCCTCGAGTAGGGAAGTGGTAAAGAATGAATTTTTGATGCTTTCATGCTACCTAGCATAGATGTCCTTTGTAACTCCTCTTATGTGACGTGAATGTTCAGATCCATTATATTCAAAACAATAGTTTTCTATTGACGTGGAAACAATAATAATTCAAGCAAACTAGCACGGTAAATATGAACTTTCAAGATAACAAGGCCAAAAGAAAGTTATCCCTACAAAAGCATATAGTCTGGCTATGCTCTATCATCATTGCACAACGAATTTAAATCATGCACAACCCCGATATTAGCCAAGTAATTGTTTTCACACCTTTACTTTCTCAAACCTTTTCAACTCGCAAGAAATACATGAGCGTGAGCCATGGTTTTCGCACTATAAGTGGTGTGGAGTGTGGTGGAGGTTGCAAGACAAAAATGAGAAGATGATCACATTAACTAGGCATATCAATGAGCTGTGGAGATGCTCATCAATATATATCAATGTGAATGAGTAGGGATTGCCATACAAATGATGCACTAGAGCTAAGAGTATGTGAAATCTCTTAAAGAAAACTGGTGGGTGTGCATCCAACTTGCTTGCTCACGAAGACCTAAGGCAATTTTTAGGAAGCCTATCATTGGAATATACAGGCCAAGTTATGTAATGAAAATTTCCCACTAGCTATATGGTGGTGACAAAACGAGAGACTGTCAATCATGAAGATCATGGTGCTTAATAAGCACAAGTGTGGAAGGATAGTAGCATTGTCCCTTCTCTCTTTTTCTGTCATCATCATTTTTTTGGTGGGCTCTTTGGCCTTTTTTTATTTTTTTATATTTTGGTGGGTATATTTGGCCTCTTTTATTTCCTCACATGGGACAATGTTCCATCAATGATGATCATCATACTTTCAATTGAAAACTTAGAGCAACGATGACTCTATATGGAATGCCTTTGGTAGTGTACCGTGACAATGATCTAGCATGGCATAGACATTAATGGAAACATCATGCTAGCTATCTTACGATCATGCAATGGCAATGTAGAAGTGGTGGCACATGTCATGGTGGTAGATGCATGGCAATATATCTCAGAATGACTTTGAAAAAGCCATAGTAGGTAAGTATGGTGGCTGTTTTTAGGGAGGCTAATGGTGGGTTTTGTGCACCGGCGAAAGTTGCACGGCACTAAGAAGATAGTGATGGTGGAAGGTGAAAGTGCATCTAAACCATGGAATCAACATTAGTCATGAAGAACTCATATACTTGTTGCAAAAGTTTTATTAGTAATCGAAACAAAGCATTCAACACATACTCCTAGGGGAAGGGTTGGTAGGTATAAACCATCGTGCGATCCCAACCGCCACGCAAAGGATGACAATCAATAGACTAATCATGCTCAGACTTCATCACATAGCGGTTCACCGTACATGCATGCTACGGGAACCACTAACTTCAACACAAGTATTTCTAGATCCACAACACCTTACTAGCATAACTTCAATATTACCATAACCACAACTCAAAACTAATTGAGATGAATCAAACTTCTCTAACTATTCAATGCACATGAAGGTGGAAGTTTTCATATCCCTTTGGATAACTACCCCTTTTGAGACTACTTTCAAAGCATAGATCAACTACCAAGCCACGCACCGCCGTGCTCTAAAAGATATAAGTGAAGCACATAGAGCAAAATCAACTAGCTCAAAAGATATAAGTGAAGCACATGTGAGCTGAATTGTCTACCAAAGGATATAAGTGCAGCTCGACAAAATCACGGTGAGTGCATGTATCTCTCTCTAGGTGTGCAGCAAGGATGATTGTGACACAACAAAAATAAAATACTCCTACGATACAAGACACTCCAAGCAAAACACATAACATGTGGTGAATAAAAATATAGTCCCAAGTAACGTTACTGATGGATTGAAGACGAAAGAGGGGATGCCTTCCCGGGGCATCCCCAAGCTTAGGCTTTTACAACATCCTTGAATCTCTTGGGGTGCCCTGGGCATCCCCAATCTTGAGCTCTTGCCACTCTTTATCTCTTTGTCCATAAGAACTTCACCCAAAACTTGAAAACTCCACAACACGAAACTTAAACAGAAACTCGTGATAACATTAGTATAAGAAAGAAAACCACCACTTCCTTAGATACTGTAGAAAACTTAAATTCTACTTATGTTGATGTTGGGTTACCATATTTTCAATCTTCCATGGCTAATGCCTCCTGATACTATCCATAGTTTCATCAAAATAAGCAACCAACTCAACAAAAACATAATCTGTTAACAGCAGACCAGTCTGTAGCAATCTGTATACTTCGTATACTTCTGGTACTTCAAAAATTCTGAAACATTACGACAGTCTGAAGAATTTGCGTAGCAATCAGGAGAAAAAAGAATCAAATCAAAAGCTCTTACAGAAAAAAAACAAAAATTATTTTCGTGAGCAGAAAGTTTCTGTCTTTTCCAGCATGACCAAACGATCATCCCCAAGCCTAATCATAACGGTTTTACTTGGCACAAACGCAAAAAGAAACACAAAAAACACAATCATAACAGAATTATGAAATTTTGGAAAACACAAAACAGAAAGAGAAAATGATAGATTCGTTGGGTTGCCTCCCAACAAGCGCTATTGTTTAACGCCCTTAGCTAGGCATCAATGATGCTCACACAAAAGACAAGAATCGAAGCACAACGAGAGCATCATAAAGCATGTGAAAATCACATCTAAGTCTAACATACTTCCTATGCATAGGCATTTTATAGGGAAACAGATTGTCAAGACAACCAATAGTCACAATATGCAAGGAAGAAGAAAGAGACAATAGCAATCTCCACATAACGAGAGGTAATTTGGTAACATGAAAGTTTCTACCAAAATATTTTCCTCTCTCATAGCTATTACATGTTGGATCATATTCGAATTCAACAATGTAACTATCACATAGGATATTCTTTTCATGATCCACATGCATGCAAAGTTGACGCTCTTCAAAAATAGTGGGATTATCATCAACTGAAGTCATGAGTTCAACAAACCCACTTTCAATATTATTGCAAATATCATATTCATCATGAGGCTTGAACAAATTTTCAAGATCATAAGAATGATCATCACCCCAATCATGATTATTGCAACAAGTAGGGGACATAGCAAAACTAGCATCCCCAAGCTTAGGGTTTTGCATATTTTTAGCATGATTGTCACTAATAGGATTTATAGTGAAACCATTGCAATCATGCTTTTCATTCAAGGAGCCCTCGTGAATCACTTCATAACTTTCTTCATCATGTTTTTCAGATTCACGCATCTCAAGCAAAACTCCATAAAGATAGTCAAGTGCACTCAATTCACTAGCAATTGGTTCCACATAAGTGGATCTCTTAAAGAGATTAGCAAGTGGATGAGGATCCATATCACTAGATTTTGAGCAAGCGAAGATGCAAGCATATTGAAGGCACATGGCACGCAAGTGAACAGAAAGCAAGCGAGAGAAAAATACAAACGGAAAAGGCAAACGAAAAAGGCAAATGAAAACGGCAAAGGAGAAAGGCAAATGAAAACGGCAAATGTGAAGTGGGGGAGAGGAAAACGAGAGGCAACTGGCAAAAAAAAGTAAATGCAAGAGATGAGTTTGTGACACCTACTTGGATAGATGTCTCCTTCCCCGGCAACGGCGCCAGAAATAGTTCTGCTACTGCAACAAAAGACCTTCCAACGGCGCCAGAAACACGTGCTGGCGGGAGACTGTTCTTGTCTTGATACTCCTCAGCAACGGCACCAGGAATCCTTCTGCTACGGCTACGCCTTAAGGGACTTCCTAGGCAAATATGCAAAGGATTTCCCACGTGGCCTTGGAGACTTGCATTGGTGTTCCCTCGAAGCGGAAAAGGTGATGTAGCGCAACGATGGTAAGTATTTCCCTCAGTTTTGAGAACCAAGGTATCGATCCAGTGAAGAAGTATCACAAGTACCTGCACAAACACAAAAATCTTGCTCCCAACGCTATGAAGGGGTTGTCAATCCCTTATAGATTGTTTGCCAAGTGAGAACAGAAAGCAACAAAGTAACAAAGCAAAGTAAAAGCGAAAGTGGAAACGATAGGTGTGAATAGACCCGGGGGCCGTAGTGTTCACTAGTGGGTTCTCTCATGAAAGCAAGTAGACGGTGGGTGAACAAATTACTGTCGAGCAATTGATAGAACCGCGCAAAGTCGTGACGTCATCTATGGCAATGATTATATCTATAGGCATCACGTCCAAAACAAGTAGACCGATACTTTCTGCATCTACTACTATTACTCCACACGTCGACCGCTATCCAGCATGCATCTAGTGTATTAAGTCCAAAAGAACAGAGTAACGCCTTAAGCAAGATGACATGATGTAGATGGACAATCTCATATCTACGACAAAGCCCAACTTGTTACCCTTGATGGCAACTACACGATGTGTGCCTTGCTGCCTGGGAAAGGTCACCACACGGTAAGAACCCAAAACCAAGCACTTCTCCCATTGCAAGAATCATAGATCTAGTTGGCAAAACAAAACCCAAGACTCGGAGAGACTTACAAGGATATCAAATCATGCATATAAGAAATCAGCAAAGACTCAAATATATATCATTAATAATCTGATCATAAATCCACAATTCATCGGATCTCGACAAACACACCGCCAAAGAGGATTACATCGGATAGATTTACATGAAGACCATGGAGAACTTTGTATTGAAGATCCAAGAGAGAGAAGAAGCCATCTAGCTACTAACTACGGACCGTAGGTCTGAAGTGAACTACTCACGAGTCATTGGAGGGGCAATGATGTTGATGTAGAAGCCCTCCAACTCCAAAGTCCCCTTCGGCAGGGCGCCGGGAAGGGTCTCCAGATGAGATCTTGCTGGAACAGAAGCTTGCGGCGACGGAAAAGTGTTTTCATGCATTCCCTGATTTTTTTCTGTATTTTAGGGAATATATAGGCGTAGGAGCTATGTTAGGGGGGCGCCAGGGAGGCCACAAGCCTGCTAGCCACCGCCCCCATGGTGGCGGCTACAGGGCTTGTGGGCCCATGTAGCTCTCCTCGCTTGGCCCTCAAGCCCCCTGATCTTCTTCCGTTCGGGAAAAATTTATTTCGGGGATTTTATTCCGTTTGGACTCCGTTCCAAAATCAGATCTGAAAAGAGCCAAAAACACAGAAAATACAGGAACTGGCACTTGGCACTGAATTAATAAGTTAGTCCCAAAAAAGATTTAAAAGGTACATAAAAATCCAAATATGACAAGATAACATCATGAAACCATAAAAAAGTATAGATACGTTTGAGACGTATCACCATGCAACTTCCACTGTTCCGTTTATTATGACACGCACTATCATTGTCATATTGCTTTGCATGATCATAAGATAGCTAGCATGATGTTTTCATGACTTGTCCTTTTTTGATATCACTCCTATGCTAGATCATTGCACATCCCTGTATACTGCCGGAGGCATTCATATAGAGTCATCTTTTGTTCTAGTTCTTGATTTGTAAGTAAATAAAAGTGTGATGATCTTCATTATTAGAGCATTGTCCCATGTGAGGAAAGTATGATGGAAGCTATGTTTCCCTCACAAGTTGGGATGAGTCTCCAAACTTTATGAAAAATAAAAGAGGCCAAAGAAGCCCAAATAATAATAAAAAAGAGGCCAAAGAAGCCCACCAAAAAAGGAGAAAATAAAGTATAAAAAAACAGAAAATGAGAGAAAATAGAGAAGGGGCAATGCTACTATTCCTTTTCCACACTTGTGCTTCAAAGTAGCACCATGATCTTCATGATAGAGAGTCTCCTATATTGTCACTTTCATATACTAGTGGGCATTTTTCATTATAGAACTTGGCTTGTATATTCCAATGATGGGCTTGCTCAAATTTCCCTAGGTCTTCATGAGCAAGCAAGTTGGATGCACACCCACTTACTTTCTTTTTGAGCTTTCATACACTTATAGCTCTAGTGCATCCGTTACATGGCAATCCCTACTCACTCACATTGATATATATTGATGGGCATCTCCATAGCCCATTGATACGCCTAGCTGATGTGAGACTATCTCCTTCTTTTTGTATTCTCCACAACCTCCACCATATTCTATTCCACCTATAGTGTTATACCCATGGCTCACGCTCGTGTATTGCATGAAAGTTGAAAAAGTTTGAGAATACTAAAGTATGAAACAATAGTTTGGCTAAAACCGGGGTTGTGCATGATTTAATACTTTGTGTGATGAATATGGAGCATAGCCTGAGTATATGATTTTGTAGGGATAACTTTCTTTTAGCCATGATATTGTGAGAAGACACGATTGCTTTATTAGTATGCTTTAAGTATTATTGTCTTAATGTCAGATGATAGACTATTGCTTTGAATCACTCATGTCTTAATATTCATGCCATGATTAGATTATATGATCAAGATTATGCTAGGTAGCATTCCATATCAAAAATTATCTTTTTTATCATTTACCTACTCGAGGACGAGCAGGAATTAAGCTTGGGGATGCTGATACGTCTCCATCGTATCTCTAACTTTTGATTGTTTCATGCCAATATTCTACAACTTTTATATACTTTTGGCAGATTTTTATATTATTTTTGGGACTAGCATATTGATCCAGTGCCCCGTGCCAATTCATGTTTGTTGGATGTTTTTTGTTCGGCAGAAAATCCATATCAAACATAGTCCAAACGAGATAAAAACTTATGGAGATTTTTTTGGAATATATGTGAATTTTGGGAAGTGGAATCAATAGAAGGCAGTGCCCAAGGGGCCCACAAGCCACAGGGGCGCACCCTGGGGAGTAGGGCGCACCAGGCTGTCTTGTGGACACCGCATAAGGCGATTGGTGCCCTTCTTTCGCTGCAAGAAAGCTAATATCCGGATAAGAATCGTGTTAAAATTTCAGCCCAATCGGAGTTACAGATCTCTGGGAATATAAGAAACGGTGAAACGCTATAATGTGGGAGGCACAAAAAGGTAGAAATAGAAGAAAACAAAGAGAGAGATCCAATCTCGGAGGGACGAGGAGGCAAAGGACCAAAGGGGAAACCTGTAACGACTAAGATGCGGCCCTTTCCTATTTTGGGGGCGGGGCCTCAAAAGGGAAAGGGGCGCATCTAAAAGTTTTGCAAGCGAGATAATCAAAACATTACATAACTGAAAGAGTGACAAGTAGGGCATACACTTGCCATCTGATAAGAGTATAGCATATAGCTTACATACACACATTATTCAAAGCATAGCTTAGTCCAGCTACGGACAACATGACAACAAGTAAAATTATGAAATCCCGCATGCTGGCCCCACGATCACGACCACGGCCTCAGCCTCCGGGTAAGTCACGTACAGTCTGCCAGAGTCCTCGTCGAACTCCCACTTAAGCTGGCTGTCATCAGGATCTCCTGCGTCAGTCGTACCTGTACCTGTTGGTGTTTGTAATAATGTGTGAGCCACAGGGACTCAACAATCGAATGACCTCGGTATCAAATCTAGCAAAGTTAATGGGTGAGGAAGGTTAAGTGTTTGAGTTTTGCAGCAACCTAAGCATATATGGTGGCTAGCTTACGATGATCAGAGTAACATATGGTGGTCTACGCAAGTCGGTCGAACACTAGATTGATCACTAAGTGATCTTGAACACCTACTTACGTCAGGCATAACCCCACCATGTTCTCGATCAGAGAACAATCTCCGAAAGAGACAGTCACGGTTACGCACACCGCTCGCAGTTTTATTAGAGTTACTTTAAGTTGTCTAGAACCGGATGTTAACAAAATATCCATATTTGCCACATAACCGCGGGCACGGCTTTCCGAAAGATTAGACCATGCAGGGGTGCTCCAACTAGTCTATTACAAATTACCACATGCCGCATAGTAACCCTCTATCACGAAACTCGTGATCTTGTCGGATTCCTAAGAGGAAACCTCAATTTTGAGGAGACCCAAAGTTTCACCGGAATCCCAATGTGCAAGATATATCGCTAAGGTAAGACAAATCTAGCAGGACCGCCCGACGTGTCGATGACCCCGATAAGAGCCGCGTATCTCAGTCTCAGGACACGCCGGATGAGTCAAACTACGGGTTAAACCAAACCTCGAGTTGCCCCGCGGTGGCCCCCTAGTCTGCTCAGTTTGGACCAACACTCATGAGGAGCACTGGCCCGGGGTTGTTTCTTAATTCCTCGGGGTAGCTATTCCCTATGCATTTAATTATTACGTGATTAGCAGATTAAAACCAAAGTTGGGTCCTGCCAGACAAGCCTTATCACTACACGATTTATCAAGGGGGTCCCCATAACAACCCCGAACGTGTTAGGAGCGATCAGTTATGGAATCACACACCGGTAGCCGAAACTAAGGCGGCAACAACAGAACAAATCACCCGGCAAAAGTCTAGGCCTTCTGTTATTTACCAAGTATATAGGTGCATTAATTAAATATCAGTTAACGTAATGATATCAAAATGCCATGTTATCACATGGACCAGCTGTCACCTGCAACTAGCAAAGCTATTCATTAGAGGTTGAGCAAGCCTACTTAGACAAACAATATTTGCTAGGATAGGGAAGTGTTCTGGGTTCATGGAAAAGACAGGTGGCATTTATATCAAGTGGTAGGCAGCGAGCATGTAATGAATGAAACGTAATTCTAAGCATAACAAAGCTAGAAACGGTGTCAAGGTCATGGTCATCTTGCCTGTGATTTCTTCAGCCTGGAACTGCTCTTGTTCTTCCAGCACGTACTCTCCAGAATCCACGTACTCGCTCTCTGTTCCCGATGCTACCCAAGATAAGATAACAACCAATGAACACCGACAAAACATAATGCAACAACCAATACGATGAATGTGTGAAGAAGTAAGCATGCATCACTAGTCTAGTCACTTTCATATGCATTAGTTGAGTTAATTGAATTCTGGGCAGAACCTCATATTAAGTTATCTTGACATGCATGAACATGGCATGAACATGTGCATCACGAGAAAATGATGTAAAAACATATAAAGAACGTAATGAACGGAGTCACGGATCAGTCAGAAACTACAAAACAAGTTATAAGGCCCACGTCCAAAACAACCACAAACACAAACATATGGGCACTCACTGGTGTAACCAGGTTGCCACATGATCAAGCAACAAAATACAAGTTGAATTGTGCTTGGGAAGACACCACACCAACAACCAATGCCCACACAAGCTCTAAAACCATATAAGCATACAATCTATTTTAACAGCAACATAGCAGTTTGACTACAAGATCTACAGTAGCTACAACCCTTTAAATAAATCAAACAAGGCATGAAACTGAAGCCATCCAAAAGCATTACAACCCTTGACAAAAATCCGATGCAAAGGAATCACCCATGAGCAGATCTATAGCCACTAACTTGGACAAAATATCACATATTGGGACTTAGTGAAAATTACATATTTTCACCAGCTGCTTATGCTCTCAAGCATTTTGGCAGCCTCCAAAATGATATCTACAGGAGGTGTATAAGCATGATATTTTACAGGGAGCTATACAAACATACCAGCTAACAAACATTAGTTTGTTGCATGGGCTAATTCCCAACACATGAGCTAATTCACACAAGACAATAGGGGAAGAAAATAACTCCAGATTCCCAGACTTAGTGAAATTCTCAGGGTTTCACAAATCTGACAGATTCAGCCAAGTGTACACTTTGACAGGGCACAATAGGTGCATACAAAAACCCAAGAACAAAATGAATGCCCCATGCTGTAGAGGGGTTCACCCACTACCATTCCATCAAGGAATCATCCAAAAAGGACCAAAGCACCACCTAATGTAAAGTTCTAAACATGGCATCACATTAGAAATTAACAGTTTTATGAAGTTGCTCCAAAGTGGAATCTGACTGCACCAATGGATTCCTGGGATGATTCTACACCAAAAGCATATATCATAGTGCCATTTTGAGTACATAAAAACTCCACAAAAACTAAAAGTAACACACATGAAAATCAACCACAGGTTCTACTCTAAACACAGGCTGTTCATACACCAGCCCAAAATGGCAAGTCCAGATTGGGCATGTCACTTTTTGGACATATTTCAAAAATGGCATAAACACCCTCAGCTTTCACAAAAAAGATATGCATCTATCTTACAGGGGGGACCCACTGGTCATAGACACCAGGCCCAGAGCTTGACAGGTGGACCGTGTGGCCCACTTGTGAGTGGCTCACTACAACAATGCCAAGGACAAATTTATATGGGAGTAGTGGGATTCGAACCCACTACCTACAACTACACGCGAGGCGCTCTGGCCACTTGCCTACGCGCGGGCGTCTGAACTACAACATGCACCATACAAGGTGAATAGCCCGACTTGGTGCCGAATAAGCCAACGCAGAAAAAATAAAAGGGGCACGAGTGGGGGTCGAACCGACGACCTCAGGGTCGCCGCGCGAACGTTGTGCCAACCCGGCTAGGAGGTTGCTCTGGCGTACAGGGGATACTTGCCTGACATAAGACCTGAAGGGGTGCCATCTCTGTACCAGAGACACGCCGGCGACGAAGCTCGTCGGTGCACAACACATGCACACACATCTCCTACACGGGCATGCAACAAGGAAACGCCCGCGGCTGATGCTATGAACCCAACTACCTATGCTACTTTAAGCTGCTGCCACTGCTGCTACTTGCGCTCCCGATGCAAGCTCTTGCCGCAACTGCACCAGCGAAGCCCCACGGCGCGAGGGGCGTCCTGTCGCTGTCCACGAAAAACAAGGGCACGAGAGAAGGGGAGAAGGCATGCTCACGCACGCAGAGACGAGGTGGCGTAGCCGGAGCGGAGGAGAGCGCTTGTCGATGCAGAGGATGCCGGAAGCAGAGAAGGGCGTCGACGTCGAGGAGGGCGCCGGAAGCAGTCTCTCCGCGAGCTATCGACGGGAATGGAACCCCGCCGTGCTCTGCTTGCGCCTGGTCCGGTCGAGGAAGAAGAGGTAGCATCGATCCGCCGGTGTTGACCTTACCAGTTGCTGGCCATGGCGACGAAGCTGCTCGGGATCGCCCCCGACGGCGCCAGGGAGAGAGAGGAGGGGGAAAACGGAAACCCTAGGGTTGTAGGGGGACGCCGGCTGCTTAAATGGCCTTGGGGCACGTGCTTCAGGCCACTGGATCAAAGAGGAGAGGGAATCAGTGGCTGCAGGATCGTCGTACAACATGACGTCTCGAGGAGGAAGAGAGGGACGCGCTGCTGGCCTCTCTGTGGTAGAAGGAGGCAGGCAAGGAGGGAAAAGAGGGAGCCGGCCCACTGACTCTCTCTTGCGCGCGGCTAAGGCAGGGGAGAAAAAGGTTTTTCCTTTTTTTCAAATAAGACTTCAAACCAAAATACACTCAGAGGCAAACACAGGGATTTGGGAAGAATAAGAATAGATAGGGCATGAGGGAATTATGCCTTATTTAACAAAAATATAAACCAGATTTTTTGGACAAAATAAAATACCCCTACATCAGGAATTTAAATGTTATTTTGATTTTAAAACCCTCATTAATCAAAGTCCAAACTAACAGTGAGAGCTACCTCCTCATCCAGAAATAAATCCTCTAAATAAACAACAATTTTATAACAGGTTCAAGCAATGTTTAACACACAAGTTAGATTAAATAAAGGTTGAGGGTTTTGCAAGTTTTGAAAATACCACATACCACCCAAACACTTATAAGCACACTAGCACTCCCATGATGGATCAAACACTAGCAACACAAGAATGGGAATGCCATGAATGTAAATGAATGTCATGATGCAAGATGATGACATAAAATGATGCCACATGAAATGATAACCTTTATATAATATCCATACATGAATCATCAAAGTCTCCACAAACAAGGAAAAGGGTACAAATATGGAAAGGGAAACATCTGGGCTGTTACAAAACCATCCTCCCATCTGGGGGATGGAAGGAAGAAGAATAAGGAGGGTGGTGTCTCCCCCTCTCTCCCGGTGGCACCGGAATGCCATCGGAGCCATCATCATGACGACGATCTACACCAACAACTTCGCCGCCGTCATCACCAAATCTCTCCCCCTCTATGCAGTGCTGTAACACCCCTTCTCCCCGCTAGAATATCCACTTAAACATTGTGCTCAATGCTATATATTATTTCCCAATGATGTATGGCTGTCCTATGATGTTTGAGTAGATCCATTTTGTCCTATGGGTTGATTGATGATCATGATTGGTTTGAGTTGCATGTTTTATTATTGGTGTTGTCCTATGGTGCTCTCCGTGTCACACAAGCATGAGGGATCCCCTCTATAGGGTGTTGCAATGTGTTCATGGTTTGCCAATGGGGGGTTGCTTGAGTGACGGAAGCATAAACCCGAGTAGGTGGGTTGTTGCATATGGGAGTAAAGAGGACTTGATACCTTATAATGCTATGATTGGGTTTTACCTTAATAATCTTTAGTAGTTCCGGATGCTTGCTATAGTTCCAATCATAAGTTCATATGATCCAAGTAGAGAAAGAATGTTAGCTTATGCCTCTCCCTCATATAAAATTGCAATAATGATTACCAGTCTAGTTATCGATTGCCTAGGGACAAATAACCTTCTTGTGACAAAAAGATCCCTACTATGACTAACTTAGTTGTTTCTTTCTCTAAGGAGCGCCTAGTTTTTATTTATGTGTTCTTTATTTTATTGCAAACCTATCCTATAATACCTACAAAGTACTTCTTGGTTCATTCTTGTTCTTGGTAAAGCGAACGTTAAGCGTGCGTAGAGTTGTAACGGCGGTCGATAGAACTTGAGGAAATATTTGTTCTACCTTTAGCTCCTCGTTGGGTTTGAGACTCTTACTTATCAAGAAAGGATACAATTGATCCCCTATACTTGTGGATTATCACACGTCAATGTTGGTCAACCCACTGTGAGCAAGTATCCTAAGCTTGGAGGATAAGCGCTTCACTTCGGAGCTCTCCTCTTGGGAAGAGCTCTTTGGTCGCGAGCTGAATCACTTCTTTAAAGGGGTCGTGGAGTACTCGGGAAGACCTCTCCGAACTAGTTCGAACAGGGGAACATATTCATTGTAAAATGACTCCAAGGATCACTCATCGGTCTCCTTCTTCGGTGTCCAAACCGGGTATCCTGTGGCGGCTATACGCCATACTTTGGCTCCACCCACTTCCCGAATTGACGCTCCTCTAGTTTGGGGCACGTGGCAGAAATACTTTTTCCATAGATCGAAGTGGAGCTCGCAACCCAGGTACTTTTCGCATAAGGCCACAAAGCCTGAGATGTCAAGGATGGAGTCAGGGGTGAGATTGTGGAGCTGCAACCTATTGAACTCCAACAAGCCCCTCAGGAAGGGTTGAACGGGGAAGCTCACCCCTCGTAGTAGGAAAGAAATGAAGCAGACCCTTTCCCCCATTGTGGGGAAGGGAAATTTTCTGTGAAGGCTTCGCCATTGGTAGAGGCAGTCCAAGGCAAGTGGACGCAAGGTCGGACAGGGGAAGATATCCTTGAGTTTCGAGTTTGCGCAAGCGGAGAAGGGAAATGGAGCAATTGGCCGAGTCCCCCGGAGGGGGGCCAATGGGGCATGAGGAGGAACCTGCCATGGCTGTGGAGTGCTGGAACGCTAGGATTTTTTGGTGGCATGGGGAGGGCGATGGAGCCCCGGAATGGATTTTGGTTTGCTTATAAAGGGCGTTACTCCTTTGATTATAAGGAGCGGTTCCGTCAGGAATAGCTAAAAGTACTTGTCTTTATCAACGCATGTGAAAATAAGGAATTGTTATTAATCTTTGTGCAGAGCTAAAGGTTATGGGCCCCACGACGCTTTGGTAACCATAAGTGAGGTGAGGACTAAATCTTCATTCTATGAATCGGAGAAAACATGGAAACTCTCCTTACAAGCCAAACATTCTAGGAGCGAGCATCCAAAGACCCTATACATCAGCATTAAAGGCTAGTTCGGGGGCTACTAAGGGAGTGCGAGATTAAGGGGTCCTGAGGTAGTCGGCTCGCTTCGCAGAGGTCGGGTTAATGGGTCGTATTAATTACAGTTTGAACTGCATGGTCATCTCGTATTCAAGGAGGAAATCATCGAAGACTAGTGTGGCATCCAATTAAGGTAGACTAGGCCAGCCCATCCGCCCTTGGTCCGAGGTCAGTTGTATGTAACTCTAGATCCCCTTGTGACTATATAAACCAGGGGCCCTCATCCATGCAGATAGGTTGACTCATCTAGGGTTTAGCTCATACGATCTCGAGGTAGATCGACTCTGTAATCATCATCCACAGCAATATAATCAAGCAGGACATAGGGTTTTACCTCCTCACGAGGGCTCGAACCTGCGTAAATACTTTCTCCCCTTTTATCCTACAACCCATCGATCCAAGGACTACAATGGCTATCGAATCCCAGGCATTGGTAGATTTCATCAATGACTCGATAGAGTTGCAAATTCTAGAGGACAGTCGAGACATCTAGAAGGGTTGCGTGCCGGGGCCGTGTTAACTTCTCCACGAGGTGACAAATCATGTCCCCGTACACTAATAAGTCGGCTGAATACGAGGCCTTGTTACACGTGCTAAGAATGGCTAAGGAAATGAACCTTAGTCGGGTCAGGTGTCTAGGCGACTCAGACTTGGTGGCGCCACAGGTTTCACGGACCTAGGATTCTAAAGATCCCCTGATGGTGGCGTATCGACAAGCGATCACCGAGGTTGCAGGTTACTTTCATGGAAAGCAAGTCGATCATATAGATCACCGACTCAATGATGCTGCGGACGCCGTGTCACGGCTTAGTTCTAAGCAGAAGCCGGTCCTTCCCAATGTTTTTTCTGGAAGTTCTTCACAATCCCTCGGTGAAATTATCATCTGAAGAGGGCATAGCAATTCCGGATCAAGAGTCACAACTTGTGGCTGCTCTTCGCACGACCCCGGATTGGACAGTGCCATACTTAATATATCTCACTCAAGGAGAACTCCCAATCGAGGAGGTTGAGGCCCGTCAAATAGTTTGTTGTTCTAAGTGAATGACCATTATGACAGGCGAGTTAAATCGGTGGAGTAGCACTGGCATTTTCCAACGATGTGTTTGTCCTAAAGAAGGGCAAGAAATTCTAAGTGAAATCCACGTTGGTGATTGTGGGCATCACGTCGGCTCAAGATCTTTGGTGGCAAACATGTTTCGACATGGGCTTTATTGGTTGACGGCTCATGCAGATGTAGAAGAACTTGTACGCGAGTGCGATGGTTGGCAAAAATTTGCACGGCAGGCCCATGTGCCGACTCAAGAATTGCTCATGATCCCAATCACATGGCTGTTTGTGGTTTGGGGGCTTGATATGGTTGGTCCATTCAAAATATCTCTAGATAAAAAGTCCCACCTACTAGTGGCGGCTGATAAGTTCTCCTAGTGGGTTGAGGTGGAACCCGTTAGTTATTGCGACGTAGAAACAACGGTGAAATGTTTGGAGCAGTTAATTTACCATATTGGCTATCCTCGTAGAATTATCACGGATAATGGCAGCAACTTGTCAAACAGAGCTATGGAGCAATTTTGTCAGAAAGAGCATATCTGGCTCGACCTGGCGGTTGTGGCGGATCCAGAATCCAATGGGCAAGCCGAAAGGGAAAATCAAGAGATTCTAAGAGGGATAAATGTTGGGGAACGTTGCATGGGAAACAAAAAATTTCCTACGCACACGCAATACCTATCCACGGTGATGATCATCTACGAGAGTAGAGAGTGAATCCACATACCCTTGTAGATCGCTAAGCGGAAGCATATATAACACGGTTGATGTAGTGGAACATCTTCACGATCCGAATCGCAGCCCGTCCCACGATCTCCTCACGATCCGTCCCACGATCCCGTCACAATCCATCCCGATCTAGTGCCGAACGGACGACACCTCCGCGTTCAGCACACATACAACTCGATGATGACCCCCGCCTTCTCGATCTAGAAAGAGAGGCGGATAGGTAGATGAGTTCTCCGACACGGCGGCATGGTGGTGAATTAATCCAGCAGGGCTTCGCCTAAGCACCACCGAACTAGACTAGAGGAGAAACAGATCTAGAGAGAAGTAGAGGGAGCACGTGGCAATTAGGGTTAGCCCTCACCTCTAAAACCTCTAGTATCTAGTAGGGAGGGAGGGGATGAGGCAGCCTCAAACCCTGAAGGTTTCGCCGAAATTGGAGGTGGAGGAGTCCTACTCCAGTCCTACTAGGAGTAGGATTCCTTCTCTCCACTTGGAAACCCTTTCCACCTTTTCCACCTTTGGGTTTCTTTCCTTCCCACCTCCAATCTGCCTTGGGCTTTAGTGGGGTCTTCGTACAGCCCACTTGAGGCTGGTCCACATCTTCCCACATCCCATGAGACCCTTTGGGGTGGGTGGGCCACCTGGTGGACCCCCGGAACCCATTCGTAACCCCCCGTACACTGCCAAAAATACCCGAAACTTTTCCAGAGTTCGAAACCCACTTTACTATATATCAATCTTTACCTCCAGACCATTCTGAAGCTCCTCGTGACGTCCAGGATCTCATCCGAGACTCCGAAGAACCTTCAGTTACCAACACCTATAAGTCAACTATGCCGAAAACGTCACCGAACTTTAAGTGTGCACACCTTGCTGGTTCGAAAACTATGCAGACATGAGTTGAGACACTTGCTACTGTGACAACAGACCTTCCCTAGAAACGGCGCGAGGAATCCTGCTGCTATAGCTACGCCTATAGGGACTTCCTTGGCAAATATGCAAAGGATTTCCCCGCGGCCTTGGAGCCTTGCGTTGGTGTTCCCTTGAAGAGCAAAGGGTGATGTAGCAAAGCGGCGGTAAGTATTTCCCTGAGTTTGAGAACCAAGGTATCAATCCAGTAGGAGGAGCGTTCCAGTCATAAGTACTTGTACAAACACAAAGAGCTTGCACCCAATGCTATGAAGGGGCTGTCAATCCCTTATAGATTGCTTGCGAAGTGAGAACTGAAAGCAAAGAGTAAATAAAGCAAAGCAAAAGTGAAAGTGGAAACATGTCGGGACCCCGATCGTAAGTCATAGGAATCCAGCCTGTAACACATCGCATCTCTTTGCGGTCTCACGCACGGTTAACTCCACGACTGCAGCCTTACCTTAGCCGGGACCGTTTGCGTATTTTGACTCGCGTATGCAATAGTGTCGCTAGCATTCCAATGTCAAAGAACCCGGATCGACAAGTATAATCACAAACCAAAGTAGCAATATTGCACAAGGACATGCATACATGACCCAACAAAGCAGGTGTCGGTCACCAGCGAGTGTAGACGAGTCGTAGCAAGCTACAAGGACTCCATTACATCGCGTGACATTTCCCCAAAGGGGACAGACACAACAGCTAAGAAGGACACATGCCGGTCAACCAATGTGTCTGGAGCAGTAGCGAACTACCAAGGCTCGTTGGATCACAAAGGGGCATTTCCTTGTAAGGAGTGCTACTAAAGTTCACGACTAGGTAATCGAACCCCATACATATCAAGTACGACACACGTACGCATGGCATACCGATATGTATAGATACATCGATGGCATCACAACATAACCATAAACATACAAGCTTTATTTAAGAGGCTCGGAAGAGCCACACACATAATATTACACATTAAGGGTCTCACGACCCATAATAGAAGTCATTCAGTTACAAGCCAGTGGAAGAGTTTAAAACTGTCTGAGTACAGACAGGTGCAACTAGTAGGCACATGGCATGACTATACTACAGACCCAACGTAGGGCCAGATCGTAGCTGGGACACCAGCTACTCGTCATCGTCGATGTCTACGAAGAACCCTCCATTAGGGTCATTAGCAACCTCTGCAACAATTGTTAAGAAAACATGAGTACGGAGGTACTCACCAAGACTTTAGGATAACTATCTACTCATGCAAAGTATCAATAAGGTATTGTGGGGTTTCATGCGGAAAGCTAGCATTTGACTCGAGGCTAGACAACTTGCATTTTTAAATAATTTTTGACAACTTGATTTCTCGCACACGAGTCCACTAACACCACAACAATACACCATCGTGGAATCATTCCGTATTCATACGGAATTGCCATCCACGACACTCACGCTTATCTTGACAATTTTATGAGTAGCCATTGAAGTTATCTATGTACAACATATGTCTCCAAGTAGTCCATATCTGCGGACGCGGCTTTTCGAATAGATCATAACCCTGCAGGGGTGTACTTTGTCACACACGCTCTCACCACTTATCGCCATGTGCACGTTATGCACCTCGGCAACCTTCAAGTGGAAGCCTAGCGAGGGAGTCGGCCACGACCGTTAACCACACTAGTACCTAGTCCAGGTTTATCGCCTATCTGAGAGTAACCCGTACGGAAGTCCGGCCGGGGTTTTCGCCACGGCCTCAAACGATGTGTGCAGGGTTCCCAAGCCCACCATCCGGGTGCCACTTGGTACACCGTGCCACTGCCTACCGCATCATAGCCACCTCTCAGGTCAGCACTATGCACGACCTCCAGCATGACTATAAACATCAGAAACTACTTGCAACTCCTGGACCGAGTACTACGCGATTAATAGGCCGAACGGGGTCATATTTCAGGGCCCAACATGTGGTAGTATCTCGTCTTGGATTACATACACGGAACTGAGTTCCTAAGGACGGTTCCAATGAAACAACCCGCCATGTACTCCTACACAGCCTTTCATCGGTACCTTTACCAAATCAGGTTCAACACACAATCTTTGCTTACCGAACACATTCTCACAATTCTGTTCATCTCCCAGATGACAGACCATACACAACTCTAAGCATAGCATGCATAGCAGGATAAGGCACATCGCGGCTCAAGCAACTACCAGGTATGCTAGGTTGCAAGGTTCAACTATTTACTGTGACAAGGATAGGTCATGCAAAGGAAGTGGGTTCAACTAACGTGGCAAAAGCAGTTGAAGCATTTGATCCTAATGCAATAAGTAAGTGCAGGAGCAAGAACATGGGATTTATCGGGATGATCAAAATGGATGCTTGCCTTGTTGCTCAGAGGAGGGACAATATCCGTCAGACGGATATTCGGTGGAGTCCGGGGGAGCGGAGCCTACCGAAAGGAATGACAACAATCAATAACAATCATATGCAAACAAGATGATGCTTGAGCATGGCATGCGAATGCAAGGTGATAAACTAATATAGCTAGCATGTATTAGGTTTGAAGTTGATTTGAATCAAATTCAAATATCACTTCAAACGAGGTATTCTCGGATACCGTTTTAATTGATTCGACCTGATGCTCAGATCAACTTGATGTTAACATGCATGGGATGACATTTTAAGTTGCTGGTTTGTAATTAGAACAGTGTTTGATCATGTCATTCATAGTGAAATTTAAATATTTTCCAAATTCCATTTATAAAGTATTTATAAGAATTGACTTATCTATTAAACTACATGTTTGGGTTCTGTAACATTTTCAAACATGTTTGAAAATGGCATATTCAGATTCCTTCAATTTTTCTAATACTTTTTCATACATAAATTATTTTCATTGGAGTTACAGATTAATTTCTATGAATTTTTGAAGTTTTAAACATTTCTGGAATTATTTCTATAATGGAAAATCCTTTTACTGCATCAGCATGACATCAGCAGGTCCAACTGGCCGTTAAAAGTCAAACCTGACCAGTGGGACCCATTGGTCAGTGTCTCTGGTCAATTTTAGGTTAGGATTAATCTTATTTAGTTAATTAAACTCACTGGACCCACATGTTAGTGACTTATCAATTTAATTGATTTATTTTTATTATTTCTAAACTATCCAGAGGCTGGCCCCACACGTCAGTGGCTCATTCCAGCTGAGATCCACCGGCGGCGAGGTCGTCCTCGCCGGCGGGGAGCCTCCGGCGACCACCAGTACGGTGGAGGGCATCGGAAACTCGCCTCCGACGGCCAAACTCATGGCAGAGACCACGGGAAGAACGGCCACTCGACGGCGCGCACGATGGGACAAGCCCAGTGTCGGGGGTGGCCGGAATCAACGCGGCGACGAGCTTGGCGGCGACCAAGTTCGGCCATCGTCGAAGCCATCGAATACGGGGTCAAAACGCGCGCGGCTGGGGACCTAAAGCATCTATGTGATGTCCTGAGGCTGCTGGTGGCCTCAGACAGACCAACACTTCACGGGAGGGCTACCGGCGACGAGCTGCAGCGGCGGTCCTCGTCGGGCTCCGATGGAACTAAGCCTAGAGGAGGGGATCAACGGGAAGATCTTAGGGGAAAGATGCGCAAGCTCACGAGGAGTGCAGAGAAGGGCTTGGACGGCTCGGGGAAGCACTGAGGGCGACGAATCGAACAGAGCTCGCCGGCAGCCGAAGGTTGAAGACGACGGTGCCGTGGGTGTTGTAGGGCTCGAGGAGGCTTCGGCTTCTTCAGGGAGGACCAGCTTCTCGAGGCGGAGCTAACAACACACTCAGAATGAGGATCCTATGGCTAGGGGCACGGGCAGCTCGAGCTCGAGCTCCTGTCAATGGCGGCAGAGGGGATCGAGAGAACCGAGAGGAGAGGGGGAGGAATGAGCACAGGAATGGATAGCTACGGGCTTGGGGAGTTTATCCCCGTGCTTGCCAGCGTGAAGCGGCGGCCAGGCAGGCGCACAGGTGCGTGGAGGCGCGCGGCGACGCGGCGGCCACCTCCTACTCCTACTGGCGAGGAGGAAGACGACAGGGGAGCTGGGCTGGGCCAGGTAAGCGTCAGGTAAGAGTTTTCCCATTTTTTTCTGATTTGTTTCTGTTTTGCTATTTCATTAACTTGCTATTTATTTGAGCTCCCAAATAGTTTGTAAAAACTATTTTAAACACACCATAATATTTGTTGGAATATTTCCAACCATTCCCAAAGTTTTCAATATTTTTGAAAGTTTAAAGTTTCTGATTTCAAATTTAAAACTTGAAACCAGTAGTTTTTTACATTTATTTAAAATGCTTAAAGTGTCAAGGAAAAGGGTTTCTTCATTGCTCATTTACTTTCATGATTTATCAGAAAGATTGAACATTTCTTGAGGCCATTTTGGGTTCATGATTTTAACTAGTTTGGAATTTCCTTTAATTTGAGAAGTGGCTAGGGTTAGTTGAATTTGCCTTCACCACTTACTTTGTTCTTGTTGATAGTTTCCTAGATACAATGCAAAGAAAACATGAGCACAAGCTAACTTGCTTAAGGTGTCAGGGATGTGACAAAACGATAGTTGTGAATAGACCCGGGGGCCGTAGTGTTCACTAGTGGCTTCTCTCATGAAAGCAAGTAGATGGTGGGTGAACGAATTACTGTCGAGCAATTGATAGAACCACGCAAAGTCGTGACGTTATCTATGGCAATGATTATATCTATAGGCATCACGTCCAAAACAAGTAGTCCGATACTTTCTGCATATACTACTATTACTCCACACATCGACCGCTATCCAACATGCATCTAGTGTATTAAGTTCAAAATAACAGACTAACGCCTTAAGCAAGATGACATGATGTAGATGAACAATCTCAAATCTATGATGAAAGCCCATCTTGTTACCCTTGATGGGAACAACATGATGCGTGCCTTGCTGCCCCTTCTGTCACTGGGAAAGGTCACCACACGGTATGAACCCAAAACCAAGAACTTCTCCCATTGCAAGAATCATAGATCTAGTTGGGAAAACAAAATCCAAGACTTGGAGAGACTTACAAGGATATCAAATCATGCATATAAGAAATCAGCAAAGACTCAAATATAATTCATAGATAATCTGATCACAAATCCACAATTCATCCGATCTCGACAAACACACCGCCAAAGAGGATTACATCGGATAGACCTCCATGAATATCATGGAGAAATTTGTATTGAAGATCCAAGAGAGAGAAGAAGCCATCTAGCTAGTAACTACGGACCCGTAGGTCTAAAGTGGACTACTCACGAGTCATTGGAGAGGCGATGATGTTGATGTAGAAGCCCCTCAACTCCAAAGTCCCCTCCGGCAGGGCAATGGGAAGGGTCTCCAGATGAGATCTCGCGGAAACGGAAGCGTGCGGCGGCGGAAAAGTGTTTTCATGGATGCCCTCATTTGTTCTGTGATTTTAGGGAATTTATAGGCCAAAGAGCTAGGGCAGGGGAGAGATAGGGAGGCCACAAGCCTGGTTGCCGCGGGCCCCCCTGGCCGCGGCAACAGGGCTTGTGGGCTCCCTGTGGGCCCCCTGCCTTGGCCCTCACGTCCCCTGATCTTCTTTTGTTCTGGAAAAATTTATTTCGGGGATTTTATTCCGTTTGGACTCCGTTCCAAAATCAGATCTAAAAAGAGTCAAAAACACAGAAAAACAGGAATTGGCACTTGGCACTGAATTAATAAGTTAGTCCCAAAAAAGATAAAAAAGGTAAACAAAACATCCAAAGTTGGCAAGATAACAACGTGAAACCATCAAAAATTATAGATACATTTGAGACGTATCAACACTCCCCGGTAAATAACCAATAATGGGACCTGGATGTATATATTGGCTCCTACATATTCTATGAAGATCTCTATCGGTTGAACCTCTATGTCACGGACTCCGTTAATCCCGTATGTTGTTCCCTTTATCCATTAGTATGTTACTTGCCCGAGATTCGATCGTCGGTATATCGATACCTAGTTCAATCTCATTACCAGCTAGTCACTTTACTTGTTCTGTAATAGAAGCTCCCGTGACTAACACCTTAGTCACATTGCTTGCAAGGCTTGTTGTGATGTTGTATTATCGAGTGGGCCCCGAGATACCTCTCCATCACACGGAGTGAAAAATCCCAGTCTTGAACCATGCCAACCCAAAAGACACCTTTGCAGATACTTGTAGAGCACCTTTATAGTCACCCAGTAACAGTGCGATGTTTGATACACACAAGGTATTCCTTTGGTGTTCGGGAGTTGCATGATCTCATGGTCATAGGAACAGATTCATTGACATGCAGAAAACAGTAGCAATAAACTGACACGATCATATGCTACGTTTACAGTTTGGGTCTTGTCTATCACATCATTCTCCTAATGATGTGATCCCGTTATCAAATGACAACACTTGTCTATGGCTAGGAAACCTTGACCATCTTTCATCAACGAGCTAGTCAACTAGAGGCTCACTAGGGACAATGTGTTTTCTATGTATCCACACATGTATTTGAGTTTCCAATCAATACAATTCTAGCATGGATAATAAACGATTATCATGAATAAGGAAATATAATAATAACCAATTTATTATTGCCTCTAGCGCTTATTTCCAACAGTCTCCCACTTGCACTAGAGTCAATAATCTAGTTCACATCACTATGTGATTGCAATGAATCTAACACCTATACAGTTCTGGGGTTCGATCATGTCTTGCTTGTGAGAGAGGTTTTTAGTCAATGGATCTGAACCTTTCACATCCGTGTGTGCTTTACAAATCTCTATGTCACCCTATAGATGCTGCTACTACGCACCATTTGGAACTATTCCAAATGACAGCTCCACAATACGAATCTGGTTTACTATTCAAAGTTATACGGATTAGTGTCAAATCTTGCATCGACGTAACCCTTTACGACGAACTCTTTAATCACCTCCATAATCGAGAAAAATTCCTTAGTCCACTAGTTACTAAGGATAACTTTGACCGCTTGTTAGGGCATATTTATGCCTAAGTAATTTTGGTGATTGATGACAGTACCTTAATAGAAAAATCGTGTGCATTGAGCTTTCAGATAATACATGACAAATGCATAAGACGATTCGGCACCCTCCGTGGAACAGAAGCACGGTGTCCTCTACGATTCTATTTGGTGGTTTTAGAGTCGTAGGAACGCTGTACTATTAAGAGAGGATCTGTATTGCAAAGGTTTGGGTGGAATCAATCTTGCACGCACACACTTTATCTCCATCCCCTTTCCCTACAACTTTGGAGTTGTTCCCATCTCTGGTTTCTCTCATCTTGCAAAAAGGCCTCCTAGCGGTAGTACCACTGGGCCTAGCGGTAATACCGCTAGAGCTAGCGGTAGTACCGCTGGCCCAACGGTAGTACGCCCCTGGTCAGCGGTAGTACCGCTCCAGGACTTTAGGACCACCATCCTTGCGGCTGTACTTCGTCACACTTTTTGCGAAGACTTTCTTGGCGGTGGTTGGCCCGGTAGTGTCTTTGCTCTACCATGGGCTCAGCGGTAGTACCGCTGCAGCCAGCGATAGTACCGCTGGAGTGCCAACGGTAGTATCGCTGGAGTGCCAGCGGTAGTACCGCTGCAGCCAGCGGTAGTACTGTTGGAGTGGCAGCGGTAGTACCATTGTAGCGAGCGGTAGTACTGCTGGGCTCGTGCTGTGAGTGGGAAAACGGTTGGATTGTCCCCCCCACTATATAAAGGGTTCTTCTTACTCAAGAACCCTACCTATGACCCTCCCAAGCTCCATTGTTGCTCCCTAAGCTCAAAAGTGCCCGATCTCTCTCCCTAGCCAATCAAACTTGTTGATCTCCTAGGGATTGGTTGAGAAGCCTATATCTACACTTCCACCAAGAGAAAATTGGTTCCCCCAATAATCCCTTGCGGACCTTGTTACTCTTGGGTGTTTGAGCACCCTAGATGGTTGAGGTCACCTCGGAGCCACATTCCATTGTGGTGAAGCTGTGTGCTCTTGTTGGGAGCCTCCAAACTTTGTGTCGAGTTTGTCCGAACCTTGTTTATAAAGGTTCGGTCGCCGCCTTCAAGAGCACCTATAGTGGAATCACGACACTTTGCATTGTGTGAGGGCGTGAGGAGAACACGGTGGCCCTAGTGCCTTATAGGGGAGCATTGTGCCTCTACACTGCTCCAACGGAGACGTACTTGTTGTCAAAGGGAAGGAACTTCGGTAACACATCCTCGTCTTCATTGGTTCCACTTGCGGTTATCTCTAATCTTTACATTGTGTATGTTTGTGTTGTAGACTATCTCTTACTTGCCTTAGTGTTTATAGTTGGTAGCATCATATAGGTTCATCACCTTGTTGTCATTTTAGAGAACCTTTATGTTGCTAACCCTAACCTGGTAAGATTAATTAAAAAGTGGTCGTTGCCTATTCACCCCCCTTTAGTCAACTATATAGACCCTTTCAATTTGTATTAGAGCTACGTCTCTTTATTAAGGGTTTCACCACCCGAAGAGTATGGAAGATGATGAGGGAGTTCCCTATGGGCAACCCGAGGCCATGGCCTTGACTTCGGTCACAAGGGACGACTTGAATATGGCTATGGCCGCCCTCCAGACGTCCTTGACGAACGAAGTCAAAACCATGCTTAAAGAGTTAATTGAGGGAATTAAAGGTTCACCCGAACCGGCGTTGGTGGTTAAACCCACCAACACAGATTCGGAGGCCAATTCCTCTAAGGAAGCGGCTAAAGGTATGCGACCTTCTTCCCCTTTCGAAAATAATGGGACTGGAACCTATGCCTAAGTTCCACCTCCCATGGTCTATGGAGGACCTGTTCCTACACCGCGTCTTAACCCGGTTGGTCCTCGTCCTAAGCTTGTTAAGGGTGATTTTGCTAACTGGGTGTTTTCTATTAAGTCTCATTTGAATCACAACTCAACAAATTTATGGAGAATCATTGAGCAAGGCTACTATCCTCATGACCCAAGCAACCTCACTTCAAGAGAAGAAGCGGACAATCAATATAATCACTCTGCATTGTTTATTCTACAGTCCGCAATACCTCCTGAAGATCTTACTCATTTGCGCACCTTCACTCTGGCTAAGGACTGTTGGCAGCACATTATGGTGCTGTACAAGGGAAGCTCAAGCATTGAACGATCCAACTATGAAGTGGTACTTGATAAGACCGATGAGTTTGTGATGAGGGAAGATGAGGACCCTCGTGATCTCTATCGAAGGGTTATTGCTATTGTTGTTGCTCTCAAGGATCATGGAAGCAAGGATGTGGATGACACATGGATCAAGCGCAAGTTTCTCAAGGCCATCATGCCTTTCAACAGAGCCATGTCATCAGTCATTCTCCAACGACCAGATTTCCACTCCTTGTATTCTAGTGAGGTATTGGATGAATTCATTGCAATGTTAATCATGAACGAGACCGTTGACAATGCACTTGCTCGCGTTCGGTCAAAGGCAGCTCCACCCAACCTTGCTTTAAAGGCAAAGGCGGCTTCTGAAGAAGAAGAGGAGGATGAGGAAGGGGAGAACTGCCCTGAAGACACTAAGTATGCTTATCACGAGCACATGGCTCTTGCGTCAAGGCAATTCTGGGGCAACAAGAGGAACTCAAGACCCAACTTCACCAAGAACAACTCAAGTGGGTTCAAATCCAAGCAACGGGTGAGGACATGCTATAACTGCGGTAATGTGAGTCACTTCGTGGCAGAATGTCCCTATGAGAAGAGGGAAGACAACGGGGGCAAGCTCATTTGCAAAGACAAAACCAAGTTATTCCCAAACAAGAACAACTTTGTCAAGAAGTCCCAGCCAAAGGGTATGGTGGCACTTGAAGAGTACCCCTCCGATGATGATGACGATGACGATATGGTGGCAACTATGACTGTCACCATTGCCACCCCTTCTTCCAAGAATGTGTCTCTCTTCAATGCCCCCAACGATAACCACATCGCCAAGTGCCTCATGGCCAAAGGTATCGATCAGGTAACACCCAACATTAAGACCAACATCACTACTGCTCCTTCATTGTTGAATTGTGTTGATGATAGTGATGTTGTGGAACTCAATGAGCATGATCTTGACAAATTTGTGTGTACGATCAAAGGAGAACCCAAGAAGCACTTTGTTGCTCTTTTGGAACAACTGGGTGAGGCTAATGACCTCATCGAGTCTCATGAGGAGACCATCTCCGAGCTGCAAGGACATAGTCGTGACTATGCTGATGAGATTGATGAACTATCTATTGCACTAGAAAAGGAGCCCACTCTTTGTTTGGCTCTTGAGGAGTCATACAATGATGACTGCGCTAAATTGCAAAAGGAACTAGATCATGCTATTGTTCTTACTCGTGTGCTTAAATCTGAAAGGGATACTCTTGGGGCTGGCCATGACAGACTCAAAGTGGAGTTTGACACACTTGACAAGGCTCCCAAGGTCTTGAAAGGTGCTCATTTCTCCCTGAAAGAATCTCATGATAAACTCCAAGCAAAGCTTACCAAGGAGATCTCTACTTGTCCTCCTTTCGTTATAATTGATAATGCTTGTACAACTAACCCTTGTTGTGAGCATCTACATCTTGTGGAGGAAAATTCCAAGTTGAAGGATAAACTTGAGAAGGGCCTTGTGTCATGCATCCAAGGCGAGAAGAACCTGAACGACATCTTGACCAATCAAAAGGCTGCTGTAGGAAAGGAGGGACTTGGACTTACATCCAAGTCAAAAAGAAAAAGGAAGAACAGGAACAAACGATCCCTTACCCTCATGGACATCTTTGTCAAAGAGGTCGAAGGGACTCAGGAGGTGAACAGGAACAAGGTGGAGAATGGTAGCGTCAAGAAGGGCAAAACCATTCCTACCAACACAACCGACAAACTCAATCCTTCCTATGTTTTATGTCGTGCTGGTGATGGGCATGTTTATGCCAGATTTGTTGGTTCTTACTATGAGTCCATTGAATGGGATATTTGGGTTCCTAAGACCATTGTCTCTAACATTAAAGGACCCATTCAAAAATGGGTACCTAAAACCAAGCCTTGATCTATTGCAGGAGTTTGCTTCCAGTGGGGTGTCATGGTTGCTCGATAGTGGAGCAACAAATCATATGACCGGAAGCAAGGACTTAGTGGTGGATGTGCGCCCTTCCCCATCTATGCCCACCCATGTCCAATTCGTCGATGCATCATCGTAAAAGGTATTGGGATTTGGTAAGGTGGTCATCTCTCAAGACTTATCTATTGAGAAGGTCATGCTTGTTGAGTCCCTTGCTTACAATTTACTTTCGGTTCGTCAACTTGCAATTATGGGCTTTTCCACATTCTTTAATCTTGATACTGTGGTCCTTTTGTGGAGCAAGACTCTTAAAGTAGCCTATGTTGGATATGTCGAAAATGGTCTCTATGTGGTGAACTTTTCAAAGCGACCCACTAAGACAGCGACTTGTCTAATGGCTAAAGTTAATGTGGGCTGGCTTTGGCATCGCCGACTAGCTCAAGTCTATATGAGATCTTTGCAAAGTCTCCTCAAAGGGGACCATATTCGTGGACTAACGAATGTGAGTTTTGCCAGAGATCGTGCTTGCAGTGCCTGCATTGAAGGAAAGATTCATGAAATTGCTCATCGTCCAACGACTCTCATTTACACTAAGAGGCCGTTGGAGCTCCTTCATATGGATCTCTTTGTTCCTCCATCATTTGATAGCCTTGGGGGTAGAAAGTACTACTTGGTGATTGTTAATGACTACTCAAGATACACCTGGGTATATTTCTTCAAGAGGAAGAGTGAGACTCAACAAACTGTCATCAACTTTGCTAATGAAGCTCAACGTCAACATGAAGCAAAGATTATGATGATTAGAAGTGACAACAGCACCGAGTTCAAGAACTACACCTTGGATGAGTTTCTAGGTGATGAGGGAATAAAACACCAATATTCAGCACCATACACCCCTCAACAACATGGTGTGGCAGAAAGGAAGAACCGGACGTTGATGGACGCTGCAAGAACAATGATGGCGGAATTCAAATCTCCATATAACTTTTGGGCCGAAGCCATCAACACAGCATGTCATGCGTCCAATCGGCTCTATATTCGCAAAGGCTTGAACAAGACCCCATATGAGATTCTCACCGGAAACAAACCCAATCTCAAGTACTTCCGGGTATTCGGGTGTAAGTGTTTCATTCTCAAGAAAGGTGCACGTTTAGCTAAATTTGATTCTAGAGCACAAGAGGGCATCTTTGTTGGTTATGCTACAAACTCTCATGCTTACCGTGTCCTCAACAAGTCCACCGGGCTCATTGAGGAAACGTGTAACATGGAGTTTGATGAAAATAATGGCTCCCAAGTGGAGCAAAGTGGTCTATGTGATGTTGGTGATGAAATTCCTCCCCAAGCCATAAGAAGAATGGGGATTGGTCAAATAATCCCCATTGGGGAACCCCTTGTGGCCGAAGGAGAAGGACAATGCTCTACTCAAGTGGAGCTATCATCCTCACAAGCCCCACACGCTTCGGATGAACAAAGAGAAGAGCCTCAACTAGTAGAACAGGTTCAAGGACAAGATCAATTGCTCAAAGATGGTGATGTGTCCCTTGATGTCCAAGTGCTTACTCAAGGTTCCGAATCTGCTCAAGATCAAGATCAAGTGCAACCACAAGATCCAGACCAAATAGAAGCACACGATCAAGATCAAGAGCAACCACAAGAACAAGGACAAACCAGTGGACCTGCTCAAGTCGAAAATCAAGTTGATCAGGATGATGTCTCTCAATTCCCCTTTGCGGCACCTAAGAGGGCTGCTGGTGCCAAGGGAGGATCAAAACGCAAGGGCAAGCAAAGTAATCAAGTCGATGCTACCTAGTTATCCAATGCAGAACTCTTGGAGCGTCGCGCAACAAAGATTACGAACAAGCTGTGAGTTAAGTCACATCTTATGAAGAATGTGCTTGGCAATTTGAAAAGGGGAGTATCCACTCGTCAACAAATTTGGAATTATTGTGAGCATCACGCGTTTGTTTCGTATTGTGAACCTAAACAGGTACAGGAAGTGCTCGATGATGAGGATTGGCTTATGGCCATGCATGAAGAACTCAACAACTTCGAGCGTAATCAAGTCTGGAATTTACTGCCAAGACCAAAGGAGGAACATAATGTCATCGGGACCAAATGGATCTTCAAAAACAAGCAAGATGCCAATGGGATTGTGATTTGAAACATGGCAAGATTGGTGGCTCAAGGCTACTCCCAAGTCGAGGGTATCGACTACGGTGAATCCTTTGCCCCTGTTGCTCGTCTAGAATCTATTCGCATGCTGCTTGCTTTTGCTTCTCATCATAATTTCAAATTGCAGCAAATGGATGTGAAAAGTGCTTGTCTTAATGGTTCTTCAAATGAGTTGGTCTATGTCAAACAACCCCCGGGGTTCAAACATCCCAAGCTCCCCAATCATGTGTACAAACTTAATAAGGCACTCTATGGCCTTAAACAAGCCCCACGTGCGTGGTATGAGTACCTTACTGAGTTGTTACAAGACCGTGGGTTTGAAATTAGGAAGATAGATCCCTCTCTTTTTACTAAGAAGGTCAAAGGGGATTTGTTCATATGCCAACTATATGTTGATGATATCATTTTTGGTTCCCCTAACGAATCTTTCAATGAAGAATTTGTTGCACTAATGACCGAGAAATTTGAGATGTCTACGATGGGTGAGTTGAAGTTCTTCCTCGGGTTCGAGATTCAACAAGGCTTAGAAGGGACCTTCATCAAACAAGCCAAGTACACTCAAGACATGCTCAAGAGGTTTGAGCTAGAGGATGTCAAGCCGGTCAAGTTTCCCATGCCAACAAGATGCAAGCTTGATAGTGATCCCAATGGAAAAGCAGTGGATCAAATGGTATATCACTCCATGATTGGATCCCTTCTTTACCATTGTGCATCTAGACCGGATATCATGTTGAGTGTAGGGATTTGTGCACGGTTTCAATCTGCACCAAAAGAAAGCCATTTTATGGCTGTTAAGCGAATCTTTCGATATTTGGCTCATACCCCAAACTTTGGTCTATGGTATCCCAAAGGAGCAAACTTCAACCTAGTGGGCTATTCTGACTCAGATAGGGCAGGAGACTATGTGGAGAGGAAGTCAACTTCTCGAGGATGCCAATTCCTTGGTCGTTCACTGGTAAGCTGGTCTTCAAAGAAGCAGAATTGTGTCTCACTATCTTCCACCGAAGCTGAGTATGTGGCAGCTGCAAGTTGTTGTGCACAGTTGCTATGAATGTGGCAAACTTTAAAGGATTACGGTGTCACTTGTGACAAAGTGCCTCTTCTATGTGACAATCAAAGTGCTATCAAGATTTCCCTCAATGCGGTGCAACATAGCAAGACCAAGCATATTGATATTCGCCATCACTTCATTCGTGAAGATATCAAGCAAGGTGATATTGAGGTTCACTTCATCAACACTGAAGAGCAACATGCAGATATTTTCACTAAGCCCCTAGATGAAGCAAGGTTCCGGGAGTTAAGGCATGAGCTAAATATCATTGATTCAAGTAATGTGGATTGAAACTAGGCACTTTGCACCTCACTCTACATTACATCTTGTTCTAGGTGTAGGCATGGAGATAGGGGGAGTGTTGTTCTCTCAATAAACTTTCCCTCCCCCATTATGCATAAATCGATCAAGTCTTTCACTTTGGCCATTTATTAAATGGCACTTGTGCTTCAAAGACGAGCGTTGGTCATGAACCCAAGGATAATTCTTCGCGGTGTCATACCTTTGTCTCAAACATAGGTGGCTTCGGCCACCGCCCCCACCTTTCTCTCGTGTTGAAGAAAGGATACAAAATGATTAGTCAGTATATTTTGCTGGTGTTACCTTTTCTGTTACACTGACTAGTCGGTGCCCACATCATTTCCATGAAGTTCTATTTATCGTTGTGCCTTTTTGAGCGGTACTACCGCCAGGGGTAGCGGTACTACCAACAGGATCCCAGCGGTACTACCGCCAGGGGTAGCGCTACTACCGCCAGGACACCAGCGGTACTACCGCCAGGACCCCAGCGGTACTACCGTCACGGGTAGTGGTACTACCGCGAGGACCCCAGCCTATCGAGGCTTGACTTGGGCTTTTTTTAGGGCTGTCTCAAGGGGGAGCGGTACTACCGCCAGGACGGTGGTACTACCGCTAGGACCCCAGCGGTACTACCGCCAGGGGGAGCGGTACTACCGCCAGGGTAGCGGTACTACCACCATGACCCAGCGGTACTACCGCTGGGCCCGTACCCCTTGGACCGTATAAAGGAGGGGGAGCCGTTTTTTCTTGCCCTGCTTCTTCTTCCTCGTGGCTCTCTCTCCCACTACACCGAACTTCCCCTGTTCAGATCTTTCTCTGCGGAGCCCCTCCTCTCCTTTCAGTTGGAGGGTTTGCTCCCCTCCTCCTTCCTCCATCAAGTGCCATGGACGCCGGTAAATCTCCTCCCCTTCTTCTCTTGGTTCGTGTGTTTGGTTCTAGGGTTAGGAGCTTGGTGGTTTGGATCCATGGATATGATTTGTGCTTAGTTTTTGGATGGAACTAGGGAGATATCTTAGGGGATTTTAGGACTAATGATCTTCATTGCAAATAGTTTTGACATGCCCTAGTTCTTCATGTTTTCGATCTAGTAGTTCTTATCATACATCTCATGGATTTGATCTAAAACTTGGATCCCGTTGACTAGGCTTGCCTCCATCTAGATGATCTCGAGTTCCACACGTGTTAGCGCTGTGGTGATTCTTGTAATGAGTTTATTTATTAGCCGTGGATCTCTTGAAATGAATCTAGTAGTTTTTTTGGGTTCAAATATATCCAGATCTGAAAGTCAACCCCGAGCGGTACTAGCGCCAGCCCGGCGGTACTACCGCCAGGGGAGCGGTACTACTGCTAGGGCCCCAGCGGTACTACCGCCAGGGCGAGCGGTACTACCTCTAGGAGGGTATCTTTTTTCTTTTTGATTTCTCTTGCCAATATGTGTTTCTTCTTATGATTTTTGAACATTGCCATGACTCCTTTTGTCGCTCTTTTTTGTGTGTGTATCTTGTGTGTCACAGGTGGTCCTCGTCGCTCGAATCCTGCACGTAGTACCCAACCTAAGCAGTATCGCACTCCACAGGCTCCGGAAGGTTCCGCCACTTCCAGTCTGAATTCTAAGAAGAGGTCCTTCAAGAAGACTGCTACCAAGGCCAAAGGTGTCAATGTTCGCACTATGGCCACTAAGGATTTTCTGGCACTCCGCACCCGTGATCCCTATGTTGAGGACAAGGCTCAGCTCAAGAACGTCGATCATGTTTGCTCACGGGAACAGGCAATGATCTATCGTGACATCATCAGGCCCTTCAAGAAGATATTTGTCCCAGTGCAGTGGATCGACCTCGCTCACTTTCGGCAAAATCCGGAAATACTTTGGCAAGGCTCTCTCCTTGATTGAAAAGCTTGGCCTTACAGATATCACCACCTTCAGAAAGGACTTTGATCCAGATCTTGTGGCCCAGTTTTATGTCACTGTTCAGTTTCAACCTGATGACGCCCGCCCATAACCTGGATGACGGTAATCAGAAGCTGACTGGTTCCTGGACAAAGTTCATGGAGTTCCTTCACGTTGACTTCCAAGGGGAAGAAAATGCTCTTGGGATGCGTCCTCATGCTCCTTCTTCGTCTACTTCCACCCCCAAGGACAGGCTACAACAACATTACATCAAGAAAGGTGTGCTCCCCACGCATCTGGATATCATGCATCGGGTCTTCCGCAACTCTCTATTCCCTCGTATTGGCAACAAGGACGAGGTGCATGGTCATCTGGCTGAGATGCTTCTGCTGTGTGAGAGGCAAGGACTAAGGATACTACGCCTCTCGACATAGCTCATGTGATGTTCCATGAGCTCTAGAATTCCATCATGAACCGTAAGGTTCCCATCTACGGGCCTTATGTGTTTGCCTATATTCGGAAGAGGTGGAACGATATCTATCTGACAGATCCCTTCCCTATCCAGGCTGACTATTTTGTGCATGATCCTATCAAGCTCTGCATAAAGGACAAATGGGCCAACCCATCAACTTCTTCTCAGTCCATGGATACGGACACAAAGACTGCTGCTAGAGGAGGACCTGCTTCACATACCCGCTCTTCTACTATGCCATCTTGGGCTGTGAAGCTGAAGGATCAGATGAAGACTCTCTTTTGTATGTAGGCCAAGGGACAGTATCAGTCTCATGTGGCCCAGAAGGGAAACCGTCAGAGGCACAAGCGTGTCTTAAGGACCCTTGATGTGGCTATCTCAAGCGGCTCATAGGACGACATCACTCCAGAGACTGACTGGACGAGGGCTCAAGGTTACCAGTGGACTGGGTCTGATGCTGAGGAGGAGGCTTTTGAGGAGGAGCAGGAGGAGCAGGATCCGGATGCCACGGATGCGTCTAGGGATGAGTAGGATGAGGAGTGACCACCTGTGTCTTAGGTGTGCCCCCTTTTTTGGTGTCTCGTGACAAAGGGGGAGAGAGTCTAGGAGCTGGATTTGCTTTGCTTTAGCTTTGCTTTTTATCTTTATCGTGTTTGCTTTGAACTTGGTTTGATCGTATTTGCTATCTTTACTACGTGTGATGTGAGACTTGGTTTTATTGTGAGACCTATTTTTATCATATGCTGTGAGTCATATGCTCTTCAATTATCTTTATTAACTGATCTTTATGATCACATGCTTTCTTCTGTGCAAATCCGGTATTGTCATCAATCCACCAAAAAGGGGGAGATAGTTAGGGCATATTTATGCCTAAGTAATTTTGGTGATTGATGTCAGTACCTTAATAGACTAATCGTGTTCCTTGAGCTTTCAGATAATACATGACAAAGGCACAAGACGATTCGGCACCCTCCGTGGAACAGAAGCACGGTGTCCTCTATGATTCTCTTTGGAGGTTTTTGAGTCGTAGGAACGCCGTACCATTAAGAGGGGATCCGTATTGGAAAGGTTTGGGTGGAATCAATCTTGCACGCACACACTTTATCTCTATCACTTTCCCTGCAACTTTAGAGCTGTTCCCATCTCTGGTTTCTCTCATCTTGCAAAAAGGTCTCCTAGCGGTAGTACCGCTGGCCCTAGCGGTAGTACCGCTAGAGATGGCGGTAGTACCGCTAGCCCTAGCGGTAGTACCACTAGAGCTGGCGGTAGTACCGCTGGCCCAGCGGTAGTACCACCCCTGGTCAGCGGTAGTACTGCTCCAGGACTATAGTACCGCCATCCTTGTGGCTGTACTTCGTCGGACTTTTTGCGAGGACTTTCTTGGTGGTGGTTGGCCCGGTAGTGTCTTTGCGCTACCATGGGCTCAGCGGTAGTACCGCTATAGTGGCAGCGGTAGTACCGCTGCAGCCAACGGTAGTACCGCTGGGCTCGTGCTGTGAGTGGGAAAACGGTTGGATTCCCCCCCACACACACAATATAAAGGGTTCTTCTTACTCAAGAACCCTACCTTTGACCCTCCCAAGCTCCATTGTTGCTCCCTAAGCTCAAAAGTGTCCGATCTCTCTTCCTAGCCAATCAAACTTGTTGATCTCCTAGGGATTGGTTGAGAAGCCTAGATCTACATTTCCACCAAGAAAAAATTGATTCCCCCCACTAATCCCTTGCGGATCTTGTTACTCTTAGGTGTTTGAGCACCCTAGACGGTTGAGGTCACCTCGGAGCCACATTCCGTTGTGGTGAAGCTGTGTGATCTTGTTGGGAGCCTCCAAGCTTTGTGTCGAGTTTGCCCCAACCTTGTTTCTAAAGGTTCGGTCGCTGCCTTCAAGAGCACCTATAGTGGAATCACGGCACCTTGCATTGTGTGAGGGCGTGAGGAGAATACGGTGGCCCTAGTGGATTATTGGGGAGCATTGTGCCTCCACACTACTCCAACGGAGACGTACTTCCTGCCAAAGGGAAGGAACTTCGGTAACACATCCTCGTCTTCATTGGTTCCACTTGCGGTTATCTCTAATCTTTACATTGTGTATGTTTGTGTTGTAGACTATCTCTTACTTGCCTTAGTGTTTATAGTTGGTAGCATCATATAGGTTCATCACCTTGTTGTCATTTTAGAGAACCTTTATGTTGCTAACCCTAACTTGTTAAGATTAATTAAAAAGTGGTCGTTGCCTATTCACCCCCCTGTAGTCAACCATATCGATCCTTTCACCGATGTTCAATGATTCAATCCTGGATCACTTTTGCACCCCTTGACAGACTCTGGCAAGGCACACATCACGTGCGGTACACAACATGGCATACTTTAGAGCCTACGGGTAAGGCATAGGGGACGAACTTCGTCCTTTCTCTTTCTTCTGTTGTGGTCAGGTTTTGAGTCTTACTCAATATTCACACCTTACAACACAGCCAAGAACCCCTTCTTTGCCGATCTATTCTGAACTCCTTCGAAAACTTGCCAAGGCATGCATTTCATTGAATGTTCTATCAAGCGTCTTGATCTATCTCTATAGATCTTGATGCTCAATGTTCAAGTAGCTTAATCTAGGGTTTCCTTTGAAAAACACTTTTCAAACAACCCTATATTCTTTCCAAAAATTCCACATCATTTCCGATCAACAATATGTCAACCACATATACTCATCAGAAATTCTATAGTGCTCCCACTCACTTCTTTGGAAATACAAGTTTCTCACAAACCTTGTATAAACCCAAAAACTTTGATCATCTCATCAAAGCGTATATTCCAACTCCGAGATGCTTGCTCCAGTCCATAGAAGGATCACTGGAGCTTGCATACTTGTTAGCATCCTTAGGATTGACAAAACCTTATGGTTGTATCACATACAACCTTTCCTCAAGGAAACCGTCGAGGAAACAATGTTTTGACATCCTATCTGCAAGATTTCATAAATAATGCAGCAACTACTAACATAATTCCAACAGACTCTTAGCATCTCTACGAGTGATAAAGTCTCATCATAGTCAACTCTTTGAACTTGTCGAAAACATCTTTGCGACAAGTAGAGCTTTCTTAATGGTTACACTTACCATCATCGTTCGTCTTCCTTTTAAAAAATCCATCTATACCCAACAACCTGACGACCATCAAGTAGTTCTTCCAAACTCTACACTTTGTTTTCACACATGGATCCTCTCTTGGATTTCATGACCTTCGTCCATTCATCAGAATCCAGGCCCACCATCGCTTCTCCATAGCTCGTAGGTTCATTGTTGTCCAGAAACATGACCTCCAAGATAGGGTTATCATACCACTCTTGAGTAGTACGTGACCTTGTCGACCTACTAGGTTTGTAGTAACTTGATCTGAAGCTTCATGATCACTATGATTAGCTTCCACTTCAATTGGTGTAGTATCCATAAGAACAACTTCCTGCGCTCTGCTACACACTGGTTGAAGTGATGATTCAATAACCTCAACAAGTTTCCACCATCCTCCCACTCAATTATTTCAAGAGAAACTTTTCCTCGAGAAAGGACCCATTTCTGGAAACAAATACTTTGCTTCCGGATTTGAGATAGGAGGTATACCCAACTATTTTGGGTGTCCTATGAAGATGCATTTATCCGCTTTTGGTTCGAGCTTATCAGGCTGAAACTTTTTCACATAAGCATTGCAGCCCCAAACTTTTAAGAAACGACAACTTAGATTTGTTCAAACCATAGTTCAGACAGTGTCATCTCAACGAAATTACGTGGTGCCGTATTTAAAGTGAACGCGGTTGTCTCTAATTTCTAACCCAAAAACGATAGTGGTAATTTGATAAGAGACATCGTAGTATGCACCATATCCAATAGGGGGCGGCTACGATGTTCGGACACACCATCACACTATGGTGTTCCACGTGGCATGATTTTTGAAACAATTTTCACATTGTCTTAATTGTGTACCAAACTCGCAACTCAGATATTAATCTATATGATCATATCGTAGACATTTTATCCTCTTGTCACCACAATATTCACTCTGAATTAGCTTGAACTTTTCAATATTTAAGACTTGTGATTCATCAAGCAAATACTCCTCTATCTACTTAAATCGTCAGTGAAGTAAGAACATAATGATATCCATTGCGTGCCTCATCACTCATTGGACTACACACATCAAAATGTATTACTTCCAACAACTTACTCTCTTGTTCCATCTCAGTGGAAAATGAGGCCTTCAGTCATCTTGCCCATGTGGTATGATTTGCAAGTCTCAGCTGATTCAAAATCAAGTGTGTCCAAACAATCCATATGCATGGAGTTTCTTCATGCGTTTATACCAATAGGCATGGTTCGCATGTCTCAAACATTTCAAAAATGAGTGAGTACAAAGATCCATCAGCATGGAACTTCTTCATGCGTTTTGTACCAATATGACTCAAGCGACAGTGCCACAAGTAAGTGGTACTATCATTACTACTTTGTATCTTTTGACATCAATATTATGAACATGTGTATCACTACAATCGAGATTCAATAAACCATTCATTTTAGGTGCAAGGCCATTGAAGGTATTATTCGAATAAATAGAGTAACCACTATTCTCTTTAAATGAATAGCCGTATTGCGATCAACATAATCTAATCATGTCTATGCTCAATTCAAACACCAGATAAGAATTATTTAGGTTTAACACTAATCCCGATGGTAGAGGGAGCGTGCGATGTTGATCACATCAACCTTGGAATTACTTCCAACACACATCGTCACCTTACCCTTGCTAGTACCCGTTTAATCCGTAGCTATAATTTCGAGTTACTAACACTTAGCAACTGAACTGGTATCTAATACCCCAGGTGCTACTAGGAGTACTAGTAAGGTACACATCAATATCATGTATATCGAATATACTTTTGTTGACTTTGCTAACCTTCTCATCTACCAAGTATCTAGGGTAGATCCGCTTCAGTGACCGTTCCCCTTATAACATAAGCACTTAGTCTTGGGTTCGGGTTCAACCTTGGGTTTTGTTACTAGAGCAGCAACTGGTTTGCCATTTCAGGAAGTATCCCTTCTTGCCCTTGCCCTTCTGGAAACAAGTGGTTTTACTAAGCATCACGAATAGATGCTCCTACTTGATTTCTACTTTCGCGGTGTCAAACATCGCGACTAGCTCAAGGATCATCATATATATCCTTGATATGTTATAGTTCATCATGAAGCTCTAGTAGCTTGGTGATAGTGACCTTGGAGAACCATCAGTATCTAATCTGGAAGATCAACTCCCACTCGATTCAAGCGATTGTAGTGCTCACACAATTTGAGCACATGCTCAACGATTGAGCTTTTCTCCCTTACTTCGTAGACAAAGAATCTTGTTGGAGGTCTCATACCTCTTGACGTGGGCACGAGCCTGAAATCCCAATTTCAGCTCTTGTAACAACTCATATGCACTGTGACGTCCAAAACGTCTTTGATGCCTCAATTCTAAGCCGTTTAAGCATTATGCACTGAACTATCATGTAGTCATCAAACGCGTGTATGTCAGATGTTCGCAACATGTACACACGACGCTCGTAGTTTAGTACACCGAGCGTTGCATTAAGGACATAAGCCTTCTAGGCAGCAATGAGGACAATCCTCAGTTTACGGACCCATTCCGCATAATTGCTACTATCATCTTTCAACTAATTTTTCTCTAGGAACATATCAAAAACAATAGAGCTACATCGCAAGCTACAACATAATTTCCAAAGACCTTTTGACAATGTTCATGATAATGAGTCCAATTAATCATATTACTTAAGAACTCCCACTCAAATTGACATCCCTCTAGTCATTCGAGTGTCGCATGATCCAAATTCACTAACTCAAGTCCGATCATCATGTGAGTTGACTTTAGCTTCAATGGTGAACATCTCCATGTTGATCATATCAACTATATGATTCATGCTCAACCTTTCGGTCTCTTGTGTTCCGAGGCCATGTCTATACATGTTAGGCTCGTCAGGTTTAACCCGAGTGTTCCGCGTGTGCAACTGTTTTGCACCCGTTGTTTGTGAACGTTGAGTCTATCACACCCGATCGTCACGTGGTGTCTCGAAACAACGAACTGTCGCAATAGTGCACAGTCGGGGAGAACACAATTTTATCTTGAAATTTTAGTGAGGGATCACCTTATAATGCTATCGTCATCCTAAGCAAATAAGGTGCATAAAAGTATTAACATCACATGCAAATCAAAAGTGACATGATATGACCATGAACTTGTGCTTCTTGATCTCCATCACCAAAGCACCGACATGATCTCCATCGTCACTAGCACCACACCATGATCTCCATCATTGTGTTGCCATCGAGGTAATTGCGCTAACTATGCTGTTACTACTAAAGCTACTACTAGTGATAAAGAAAAACATCACCAAGTGAAATATAATTAAAGGCAACCCTATGGCTCCTGTCGGTTGCCGTAGCATCGACGTGCAAGTCGATATTTAACTATTACAACATGGTCATCTCATACATCGAGTATATCATATCATGTCTTTGGCCATAACACATCACATGCATACCCTGCAAAAACAAGTTAGACGTCCTCTAATTTGTGGTTGCATGTTTTACGTGGCTGCTATGGGTATCTAGTATGATCACATCTTACTTACGCAAAGCCACAACGGTGATATGCAAATTGCTATTTAAACTTCTCCAAGGACCATCTCGGTCAAATACGATTCAACTAAAGTTGAAGAAACAGACACCCGCCAGTCATCTTTATGCAACAAGTTGCATGTCAGTCGATGAAACCGGTCTCTCGTAAGCGTACGAGTAAAGTTGGTCTGGGCCGCTTCAATCCAACAATACCGCCGAATCAAGAAAAGACTAAGGAGGGCAGCAAATTGAACAACAACACCCACAAACACTTTTGTGTTCTACCCGAGATATCATCTACACATGAACCTAGCTCATGATGCCACTGTTGGGGAACGTTGCATAGGAAACAAAAAAATTCCTACGCACACGCAATACGTATCCATGGTGATGATCATCTACGAGCGTGGGGAGTGAATCTACATACCCTTGTAGATCGCTAAGAGGAAGCGTATATAACGCGGTTGATGTACTAGAACATCTTCGTGATCCAAATCTCAGCCCGTCCCGCGATCTCATCACGATCCGTCCCACGATCCCATCACGATACATCCCGATCTAGTGCCAAACGGACGACACCTCCGCGTTCAGCACACGTACAGCTCGATGAGGATTCCTGCCTTCTTGATCCATCAGGAGGGTGGAGATGTAGATGAGTTCTCCAGCATGGCAACCTGGTGGTGGTGGTGGTGAACTAATCCAGCAGGGCTTCGCCTAAGCACCGCCGAACTAGACTAGAGGAGAAAAGATCTAGAGAGAAGTAGAGGGAGCACGTGGAAATTAGGGTTAGCCCTCACCTCTAAAACCTCTAGTATATATTGGAGGGAGGAAGGGGAGGAGGCAGCCTCAAACCATCAAGGTTTGGCCGAAATTGGAGGTGGAGGAGTCCTACTCCAATCCTACTAGGAGTAGGATTCCTCCTCTCCACTTGGAAACCCTTTCCACCTTTGGGTTTCTTTCCTTCCCACCTCCAATCCACCTTGGGATTTAGTGGGGGCTTGGGGAAAGCCCACTAGAGGCTGGTCCATGTCTTCCCATAGCCCATGAGACCCTTCGGGCGGGTGGGCCCACCTGGTGGACCCCCGGAACCCATCCGTCACTCGGGGTACACTCCCGGAAATGCCCGAAACTTTTCCGGAGTTCAAAACCCACTTTTCTATATATGAATATTTACCTTCTGACCATTCTGGAGCTCCTCGTGACGTCCAGGATCTCATCCGGGACTCTGAACAACCTTCGGTTACCAACACCTATAAGTCAACTACACCGAAAACGTCATTGAACCTTAAGTGTGCAGACCCCGCGGGTGCGAGAACTATGCAGACATGACCTGAGACACTCCCCGATCAATAACCAATAGCGGGACCTGGATGTCCATATTGGATCCTACATATTCTATGAAGATCTCTATCGGTTGAACATCTATGTCAAGGATTCATTTAATCTCGTATGTTCTTCCCTTTGTCCTTCGGTATGTTACTTCCCCGATATTCGATCGTCGGTATCTCCATACCTAGTTCAATCTTGTTACTAGCAAGTCTCTTTACTCGTTCTGTAATACAAGATCCCGTGACTAACTCCTTAGTCACATTGCTTGCAAGGCTTGTTGTGATGTTGTATTATCGAGTGGGCCCCGAGATACCTCTCCGTCACGCAGAGTGACAAATCCCAGTCTTGATCCATGCCAACCCAAAAGACACCTTTGGAGATACCTGTAGAGCACCTTTATAGTCACCCAGTAACGTTGCGATGTTTGATACACAAAGGTATTCCTATGGTGTCCGGGAGTTGAATGATCTCATTTTCATAGGAACAGCTACATTGACATGCAGAAAACAGTAGTAATAAACTGACACGATCATATGCTACGTTTATAGTTTGGGTCTTGTCCATCACATCATTCTCCTAATGACATGATCCTGTTATCAAACGATAACGCTTGTCTATGACCAGGAAACCTTGGCCATCTTTGATCAATGAGCTAGTCAACTAGAGGCTCACTAGGGACAATGTGTTGTCTATGTATCCACACATGTATTTGAGTTTCCAATCAATACAATTCTAGCATGGATAATAAACGATTATCATGAACAAGGAACTATAATAATAACCAATTTATTATTGCCTCTAGGGCATATTTCCAAGAATAAAATCCTGGATTATATTCCCGTTGCAACGCACTTCGGGTTTTTGGGTTGAAGAGCTCCCTTTAGTTCTTTGGAGTATTAATACGAGCCCAAACAGGTCCTGAGGGTACACACCATTTTTTCTGGTCTATGGTGCCGAGGCAGTGCTGCCAAGTGATATCCTTCATGACTCTCCTAGAGTCACTCTTTTTGATGAGGATGACAATGAATAGGCGAGACAAGATTCTTTGGACGCTTTGGCGGAGGAGCGATACCTAGCAGCAGCTAGGCGAACCATATACCAACAAGACCTACGTCGCTATCACAGTTGTAGGGTTAAAAGCCGCACCTTTAAGGATGGCGACTTGGTTCTCCGGTTAATCCAAGATCAAATAGGAATGGATAAACTCTTGCCGCCATGGGAAGGTCCATTTATCGTCAACAAAAATCTCAACAATGGTTCATATTACTTGATCGACCTATGACCCGGTAAGAACACTTTTGAAGTAGAGACAACAGAACCGTGGAATATTGCTCATCTACGACCCTATTATTCATAGAGTCATCGGCTCATTATTTCTTGTATCTCCCCTAAAATTATGTACATCCTCCTATGATATTTCTGAATAAAGCTCATATTTGAGCCATAAATTGAGCATGAGCCTTTATTTTTTCATGTTATCTTGGGCTACAAGTGCTAATAAATTATCATATCAATGGAATTAAGCCGGTTGTCTAGGTTGTTTAGCAGTATTAGAAATGTCTTCTACAATCCTACGCTAGGCCTTTCTATTTTGATCATGGGTCACCTGGGGGCTTCCAAGTCATTGAGTTTAGCTTTCTCACCCTCTTGATCTGGCAAAGATGCTACAAAATGGTTAAACCTGCCGGTATGTTTGATGCGACTCCGATAAGGAGACTCCATGTAATCTTGGCTACTCAATCCATTGTGGACCTTGAATTAGCAAGGTTAAAACATTGGTTGTCACATGAGAGCCGGCATACTGAAAGCAAGGATAAACCATGGGTTATCACACCCGCTTCACTGAAGCAAGACTTGAGCTTCGAAAACCGGTCTCTTTTTGTCGCGTCTCAGTGAGCTGGATTGTTATTGTTACCATCATGTGTTTCCTTTTGGGTACGAATGATTTTTTCTTTCCGGCTCAAAAAAATGCCCGGGTTATGAAATCATAATACTATAATGATAACAGTTCAGAATTTTACAACTCGATAGAGAGAAATCATGAAGAAAGGTTACAAAAGGCACAAAATAATGACTCCCCTCAAGGTGTTTGAAGCAACCAGATTTCTGATTAAGGGTCAGTTTTTGAAAGGAAAGATGTTTCAAGAACAAGGTTTATTTGACTCATATACATTGAAGAGTAAAAGCAAGTTAACAAGGACTTGCTCAAGCTTGATTTCTTTGCCATTATCACAAAGTCAAAAGAGTTTTCAAGGGAAAACGAAAAAGTTGCGGCACATCCAAAACAGTTGCTGATTTAAATATATTACAAATGTGCTTCCGGCCCAAATAGTTGGAACTCAAAATTCTCGTAACTCGGCTTTTATAAGTTCAGGGTTAAGCTTTATCTTGATCTTTGGACTGAGTCGCCTTCGGCTGATCTTCCGCTCGAGTCTTCGGTTCCACGATCTGAAGATTGTCCAAGTTCCAGTTGCAGGTGGCCAAGGCTTCAAACATGGCTTCCTCGTTGAAGACATGTGATGGATCGACATGAGGAGCAAAGAGTTGCTTGTGGCGCTATGGAGTCAGACTAACTGATTTAAATTGGGGCGGTTGAATTTTGGAGTTGTTTGAGTCATAGGAGGGATGATAGCTATTCAAGAACATATCACTTACAAGCTGGCTAGCAAATTTACGAGATTCTAAGACACACTTATGGTAATCACCATCATTGAAGGATGACCCATCTGCCTTCCGTTCCAGAAACCCTAAAGACATTTCTATCGGGTCCAGTTCTGACGAGTAAGCCAGAGCACGACTCAAAGTATATGTGGCTCCGTCATGAGCACATGATCTGTTAAGTTCTCCAATCTATTTAGGGATGGTTGAAAGGAACGCCAGCATATATTTTATATGCTTGACCTGCTCTTTGTTCCCCGCAACGGCTTTGATTGTGCACAAGCTCCGAATATATAGCTACTCAGTTAGAACGTATTGAACTTTTAAGTTTTAACAAGCAATTATCTTGGTGATTGTGCGTACGGCGGCCTGCAAAGAACCAAGCACATGAGTCGTCACATGATTGACCTTGGAAAAAAAGAGTTCAGTGGATTAAAGGAGGAAGTTTCACAAACACTTACAAAAGATAGCATGAGTCATGTGATCAATATATATGCCTTTTTAACCCGGAAAGCTCTCGAGAGACAATTTTGAGTTTGTCTTCGGCATCATTAGAGCGCTTGATCAAGATGGTTTTCTCACTTTGAAAGGATAAGCCCGGGATGAACAAGACAATAAAACAAGTTCCAAGCAGATTTCAAGCAATATACTTGGAACTTGGGGGCTAATGCATGTCAATTTTTTTTATTACCACACAATAGAGAAAGACCCAACTCATCTGAAGACGATGGGCTGTCCCTTGGGGGCTACATGTCGAATTCATCTTCAAAAAATAAAGACCCAACTTATCTCAAGAAGATGAGCCGACCCTTGGGGTCTACACGTCGAATTAATCTTCAAAAATAAAAGACCTAACTCATCTCAAGAAGATGAGCCGACCCATGGGGGTTACAGATCGAATTCATCTTCAAAAAATAAAGGACCAGACTTGTCCCGGGAAGATGAGCCTACCCTTGGGGGCTACACGTCGAATTCATCTTCAAAAAATAAAAGACTCGACTCATCTCAAGAAGATGGGCCGACCCATGGGGGCTACAGAAGGGTACATATATATGGTATACATAAGCTTACCTCATATTTCATTTTCATTGTATTTACAAGGCTAGCTTCCATGTGCCGACTTGAAGAAAGACGTTCAAGATAACCAGCATGCAATTCTTTGATGTTAAAAGCATCATGATGCATAGACTTCACTTCAGCTTTTCCTTTGTTAGATTGGACAAATTCTCTTTCGTGATTTGTTTTTCCAACACGTCAGAAGGTCCATGAGTAATATAACTTGACCCAAGGATGACCACTTCTGCGTTCTTGTCACAAGAAAAACATTTAGAATATTGTTGAGGAATAGGCGGGTCAATACCCATCACCGGGGCATTTTCAGCACCCATAGGTGAGACGACAACTTTTTCTGCTTCAGCCTGAGGTAAATCGACTAGAATATTTTGATGTTCAATTTGCCCTATGGCTTTGGAAGCCGTCGTATCTAGGTTCTCTAGATCAGGAGTGGAAAAAGAGCTGCCAATATTCCTCTTCTTGGCCCTAGCACTTTAGTATAAGAAGATAAGATAAAGTTCGAGAAGTCTCAACAAGCAAACATATGCTACAAAAGAAGGAAAAACTTACCCTTGATTAATAACAAAAGGATGCAACTTCGAAGTAGATGAGTCGCCAGATGAAGGGAGAGATTCCTCTTAATTTGAGTCAGCTGGATTGAGAGGTTGTTTAAAAAGACCAGCGAGGGGACATGATGAGGTTGGACTATGAGGCACCTCGCCTTGAAGTTTTTGGGTAGCTTACTGGTCAGATACAATGGTTGGTGGAGACTCGGCCCAAAGAGTTGAAGTAGTAGCAACCACCTTCCTTTTCTTCTTGGAAGGAACGATTTTAGATTTGCTAGCCGGGGCTTTTCTTTTTCTCTTCCAAAACGAGGAAGAAGCTTGGAAGATTTTGGTGGATTAAAACAAAAAGGAAGTACTTAAAGCTGGGAAGGGTTGTCACAAAGATAAGCAGGTAACAGCTGATAAAGTTTCATATCGGAGGAGCCGGGTTGAGAGCATTGAAAGGCTTCAAGCCGACTTGGTCGCAGGTTGCCTGAGTTTCCCAAGGAGTTTCTTCACAACCTTATTTATGTCATCATGTGTCAAAATCACTTTGCTATATCTGTGAGGATCATCTACACGACTAGAATACTTGGACATAAGAGCATTTCGATGGGTCAACGGGAGGATCATCCAAGATGCCTAGCAACGGGTCAAGTCCACTCCGGTCAGACCCTCAGACCGAAGAGTCGCCAATTTTTGGAAAACAAAGGCAAACTTATCACACTCCTCCTGAGAAATTTGACCGGGAAGTTCAAAATCCATTGGAAGATGGTTTGGTCTATAACTCGGCATGGGATGTTCATTTGTTGGGGCAGTATTTTGACAATAGAACCAAGTCTTGTTCCACCCTTTGGGATGAATTGGGAGGGCAGCAGAAGGAAAACCGCCATTTATGTGTCTTTGAATTGAAATACCACCCAGTTCGTGGCTCGAGCCATCCAATCACTCAGTCTAGCGGTTAAGATAAAAGAATTCCAGGAAGAGTGGAACAGTGGGTTCCATTTGCATGTACACCTTACATAAGACTTGAAATTGGCATAAGTTTGATATGGAATTAGGGGCGAAATATTGTGGATGATGTTGAAGAAAGTTGAGTACATCCCGAAAGAACTTTGACCCGAGAGGAGAAACAACTCTGAGAAGGTGATCTATGAAAACCACAACTTCTCCTTCATTAGGCTTTGGGCGTGTCTCCCCTTGAGGAACCCGCCATCTGATTACTTCCTTGGAAGACAATATACCTTGGTCTACATAGCCCTAGAGAAGCTCCTCCTAAACTTGTGAAGGCACCCAATTGCAGATGGAAGTCTTCGACATGATGAAACGCGTGGACATCACTCAAAAGATTGCAAAAACATCTGTGTTATGGTCAAAGATAAGACAGTATGGACATCTTTAATAGATGAGTCATCACGAAGATGAGCCAGTGCCCAAAAAGTGGCAATATTTAGATGTGGCGGGTTAAGATCATTTACACAAGACAGCGACAATAAAAGGCGGCTTACAACAGACAAAGTTTCTTTCTAATTCTCTTGAGTATAGGAGAAATAGTTTCCTATCAAAATTGCTACACCTGCGGATCTGAAAAAGGTTCAGAAAGGAAAAAATAATCACTCAACCTAGAACATGGAAATGGCAGTATTTTGTGTTGCAAGTTCTTAAGAATGGATATGAGCGTGCTATGTCAGAAAAAGAAACCACGCTATTCGATACCCCGTTTATAAAGATTCAAATCATGCATGTAGACACAATGGAGACGAACATATGCGGCACTCTCGGGTTATCCAAAGAATTTCAAAGATTACTCAGTCAAAGATTTACAGAGGAATAGAAATAACATACCTTTTTCGATCGGAGGAGATGCCAAAGGACGTCTGAAATAAACCACGAAGAAGACGAGGAATGGCTGCAACACGAGGCAGTTGTCGAAAGGAAAGCAACGACATTGGCATGACCGGGTGCTCAGACGAGAGGAGGAAGAAGAAGATGAGAAGAAGGGGGTAAAAGTGAAGAAGAGGGGCCCTCCAGCTATATTTAAAATATTTCAAGTGACAACTGGAGAGCACGGGAATAGAGGAGTCACAGTAAAATCCTGAAGGACGATGCCTCAATTTTTAGGATACGAATGCATGCAGGAACTAGTCGTGATGACACCACACGACATTAAATTCTAGCGAGTGACCTCATGGACATACAACAAAAGAAAGATAGCTAAGACAGCAAGATCTATCGGCCAACATTTTGAAGAAACTAAGAAGGCGATAAAAGGCAAGGATGACCGGCTCAATTTTTGATCAAGGTAGCTTGATGTGAGCAAGTTCAAATCAAGTTGGGGCCAAATGTCGGGGATATAACCCCAGGGTATAACCCATCCTAAAGGTCGAGGTCAAACCATAAGAAGAGACAAGGCGATGGGACGGACTTATCCAATGAGTCTCCTTGCGGTTCGTCACCAGGAAACGGCGACCCAAGGCCCAGAAGGCAGGAGACGCTGGAAGCTTTCCTAACATGGGAAGCAAGATTAAGTAGAATTATAGTAGGTCACGGGTGTTTTTTCCACCTAGACTCTGTTGTAAGCTCGAGGCCTCTACCTATATATAAAGGGGAGCCCTCGAGCCGGAAAGATCAAGTAAGAAACCCTCGAGAGCTAGGTTAGCGATTCTACATCCTTGTAATATAGATCTCCATCAATATAGATACAAAAGAAGGACGCGGGCTTTTACCTCCGTTGGAGGGGACGAACCTGGGTAAATTCGTCTCTCATCCCCAATCAACCCCTTCGAGTCAAAACACCGCGACGATGCCCTAACCACTAAGTCTGTTCACGAGGACATCTACCGTGACAAAACCACGACAACAAGCACAACAATAAATACTACACATTAAGTGAAGTTTAATATGCAACGAGTTGCATATTGATGAAACTCCACATTTGATTTACTTAGTTCTCTCCCGTTTAGGTACATGACAATGTTAAATGTTGTTAAACATGGCAATAGGTGAAGCATAAATAAGCTACACTATCTAGGCATTTTAAATGAGGTTGGAAACATCTTATAACATTTCTGAAACGACCCCATATGTTAATTTCACAATTGGTCTAGATCTAAACTGAAAACATTTTATATTTATTATATAGTAAAATACATCGGTGGTCCTAAAGGTATTTCAAGTGTGTCAACTAGGTCCTAAAAGTTTGAAATTGTTCATCGCAGGTCCTATATGTGTGGTTTACCTACGACTTTTAGAACCCACTTGACACACTTAAAATACTTTCTAGGACATGAGGTGAACGACTTACACACATTTAGGACCCGCGGTGAATGGTTTCAAACTTTTAGGACCTACTTGACACACTTGGAATATTTTTAGGACCTACATTGTATTTTAGTCTTTATTAAACAGGGAAACAAATTGCACAATGTGATTCTACATGTCATTCTACTCGATTGACATATATATGGATCATCTAAAACGGTGTTACGGTCTACAAGATATGACCAACACAAGATAATATGCCATGAATGCAAAATGTATGCAAACGGCACCCACAAGCATTTTAAATCATGGATGCAGCAATATATTATGAAACTATATGAAATTCTATGCATGTTACATATATGGCATGTTCAAAACAAAGCAATGGTTCCACAAATACAACCAATACAAGATATAGTGATAATCTACCCAAAACAACAAAATGGCATTTTATACACACCAAAACAGCCACCTACAATATTCCAAAATGCACAAATAAGATATGGGACAATAGTTGAAAAGATTCACAACAATCATCTCCTAACAACAAATTGAATAGAACCATACATCACTATGAAATGAGCTCACAAAATAGCTACTTGAATACAGTTTTGGACTTAGTGAAATTATCAGTTTTAATAGTGCAGTTTTTATCATGAAGGAATATTAGCAGCAAGAGTAACACATGCTACACGACATATAATGGCATGGAAATTCACAACATGGTAGTAGGCATAATGCACTTCATTTCATTGCAATCTAGCAAGGTTTTATTAAACACATGTTGATAGCTAGCATCCCTACAACATGGCATTTTGAAATAATCAGTTTCTCGGAATTGTAATTATTTTGACCCTACAACAGAGACATTTTCATGGCACGTTCACATGATGAAAATTATTGCTAAGCATGACATACGTGGCATGGGAAACCTACTAATATTAACTAGGCATGGCATACAAAAAATCACTCCATTGCACACATTCAAAAGAGGCATGGTTTCTTAAAACGAGCTTCACAAAATGAAACTTTATGAAAATAGATTAGCAGTTTAAGCATGATAGCACTTTGATAGCAACAATCAAACAAGCTAATGATAATCTACATGGCAACCAAGGCATGTCATCATAGTAGACAACACATAGAACAACTATCATGAAGGAACCACATGCAAAAGGCCTACAAATTAGTTGCAATCATCCACACAAGATTGAGTAAAATAATAGTTTAGACGTATTCACAATGCACTTGCAATAGAGATTTGAGCATGTAGATACAACCTATTATGCATGCCAATGCCATAATGATGTAGAGCACGAAGAGTAGATGATTTTCCATATAAAGTTTATTCAAATCGGAGCCACTTTTATTGTGTTATTAAATAAATCATTTAACATGGACTTTACACAAATCAATGCAAACAACAAGTTTAAATGTTTTAAACATGGATTTTGCATGTCAAAAAAATACCAGGGGCAAGTATACATCACAAAGGGCACATCTCATGTTCAACAAAATTCATATGATGTATGGATTAAATCGCACAAAATAACAAAAGGCATCACAAGAAAAACAGCATGCACACAAACTTTCTCAAATGGCACAACTAATTGCACACATGGATTCTATACATTTTTATACCCCTAAATCATATATAACACGTGGGTATTACTTTCAAACACAATGACACAACAATTATGCAAGATTATGGCATCTATGCAAACTACGTGAAAACCGCAAGTTAAACATTTTGATCATGCATGAAAGTGGAATATTGTGAATCTATACGAAATTCTACACATTTTACATATATAAAACATTTTAATTTGGTGCATGGTTATTTATTTATTTCCATTTAAAAATCATGTATCTTTTCTGTAATTATGAAATTACTCGATAATTGACAAAATTCGTAGAACAAAAACACGTCCACGGGACGAAACTGATACTCGGCTAAAACAGAGCATGGGCGCAACATAGTTAAATTGTGCGGAGGGCAGGGCATAGCATGGCGGAGCTCACTGTAACGTCTAAGATGCGACACTTTCCTTATTTGGGGGCGAGGCCTCAAAAGGGGAAAGAGTCGCATCTAAGCGTTTCATAAGCTAGATAAACATTGCAATACATAATAGATGGAAGGGTAATAAGATTTGGCTTACACTCCCCACAAGCTAAATTACAGATCCACACATTCATTCATTATTCAAATAGAAAAATAAGCTCCGTCTATGGACAAGATAAACAACAATTCTAATGCTATCTCTCCTTGCTAGGCCCACAATCATGACCAAGTGCCTCTAGTCCTCGGGGTACGTCACATATAGCCTGCCACTGTCCTCGTCAAACTCTCACTTCAACTGGGTATCCTCGGATGCATCTGTGTCTGGGGTACCTGCACCTGTGGGTGGTTGTAGTAATCTGTGAGCCACAAGGACTCAACAATCTCATGACCTTGGTATCGAATCTAACTAAGTCATTAGGTGAGGATGGGGTATGTGTTTGAGTTTGCAGCAACCTAAGCATTTATGGTGACTAACTTATGTTGAAAAGAATTAAAGTTATGGAGTTCTACGCATGACGTTCGTTAACTAAGAATAATCACTATGTGATCCTTAACACCTACTTACGTCAGTCATAAACCCACCATGTTCTCGATCAGAGAAGGAACTCTGAAGGAGAAAGTCAAGGTTATGCACACAGTTGGTAGGTTTTAATTAAATTACTTTAAGTTATCTAGAACCAGATGTTAAGAAAATATCCATGATTGCCACATAACCGCGGGCATGGTTTTCCAAAATATTTAACCCTACAGGGGTGCTCCAACTAATCCATCACAAATTACCACATGACGCATTGGAACCCTCGATCGCGAAACTCGCGATCTCGTCGTATTTTTTAGTGCAAAACCTCAACTCTGAGAAGACCCAAAGTCCCACTGGAAACCCAATGCACAAGATATATCGTTAAGGTAAGACAAGTACAACAAGACCACCCGACATGTCGACGAACCCGATAAGAGCCGCGTATCTCATCCTCAGGACAAGACGGATGGAACTAGCTACGAGGAGGCACGATTCTAGGGGGGACGAGGTGGAATAGACCCCCCTAACAAATTGATTTTTCTATTATGATAGTGGTTGTTGTGGTTAATTTTTTACTTCATATGAACTTTACCACCTTCATGAAAAAACTTGCCCCCCTATGCTTGCATGCTCGCTTCGTCCCTGGCTACAAGGAAAACAATCCTCGAGTTTCCTCGCGGGGGCCTGCTACTGCAACAAAATACCTTCCAACGGCGCCAGAAACACGTGCTGACGGGAGACTGTTCTTGTCTTGATACTCCTCAGCAACGACACCAGGAATCCTTCTGCTACGGCTACGCCTTAAGGGACTTCCTAGGAAAATATGCAAAGGACTTCCCCTGTGGCCTTGGACCCTTCCATTGGTGTTCCCTCGAAGCGGAAAGGGTGATGTAGCGCAGCGGTGGTAAGTATTTCCCTCAGTTTTGAGAACCAAGGTATCGATCCAGTGAAGGAGTATCACAAGTACCTGCACAAACACAAAAAGCTTTCTCCCAACGTTATGAAGGGGTTGTCAATCTCTTATAGATTGTTTGCCAAGTGAGAACTAAAAGCAACAAAGTAACAAAGCAAAGTAAAAGAAAAAGTGGAAACGATAGGTGTGAATAGACCCAGGGGCCGTAGTGTTCACTAGTGGCGTCTCTCATGAAAGCAAGTAGATGGTGGTTGAACAAATTACTGTCGAGCAACTGATAGAACCGTGCAAAGTCGTGACGTCATCTATGGCAATAATTATATCTATAGGCATCACGTCCAAAAGAAGTAGACCGATACTTTCTGCATCTACTACTAGTACTCCACACGTCGACCGCTATCCAACATGCATCTAGTGTATTAAGTCCAAAAGAACAGAGTAACGCCTTAAGCAAGATGACATGATGTAGATGGACAATCTCATATCTACGACAAAGCCCAACTTGTTACCCTTGATGGCAACTACACGATGTGTGCCTTGCTGCCCCTACTGTCACTGGGAAAGGTCACCACACGGTAAGAACCCAAAACCAAGCACTTCTCCCATTGCAAGAATCATAGATCTAGTTGGCCAAACAAAACCCAAGACTCGGAGAGACTTACAAGGATATCAAATCATGCATATAAGAAATCAGCAAAGACTCAAATATATATCATAGATAATCTGATCACAAATCCACAATTCATCGGATATCGACAAACACACCGCCAAAGAGGATTACATCGGATAGATCTCCATGAAGATCATGGCAAACTTTGTATTGAAGATCCAAGAGAGAGGAGAAGCCATCTAGCTACTAACTACGGACCCGTAGGTGTGAAGTGAACTACTCACGAGTCATTGGAGGGGCGATGATGTTGATGTAGAAGCCCTCCAACTCCAAAGTCCCTTCCCGCAGGGTGCCGGGAAGGGTCTCCAGATGAGATCTTGCGGGAACGGAAGCTTGCGGTGGCGGAAAAGTGTTTTCCTGGATTCCCTGATTTTTTTTCTGTATTTTAGGGAATATATAGGCGAAGGAGCTAGGTCAGGGGGGCGCCAGGGAGGCCACAAGCTTGCTAGCCGCCGCCCCCTGGTGGCGGCTACAGGGCTTGTGGGCCCCTTGTAGCTCTCCTGGCTTGGCCCTCAAGCCCCCTGATCTTCTTCCGTTTGGGAAATTTTATTTCGGGATTATTCCGTTTAGACTCCGTTCCAAAATCAGATCTGAAAAGAGCCAAAAACACAGAAAAAACCGGAACTGGCACTTGGCACTGAATTAATAAGTTAGTCCCGAAAAATATATAAAAGGTACATAAAACATCCAAAGATGACAAGATAACAACATGAAACCATCAAAAATTATAGATACATTTGAGACGTATCAAGCATCCCCAAGCTTAACTCCTGCTCGTCCTCGAGTAGGGAAGTGATAAAGAATGAATTTTCGATGCTTTCATGCTACCTAGCATAGATGTCCTTTGTAACTCCTCTTATGTGACGTGAATGTTCAGATCCATTAGGTTCAAAACAATAGTTTGCTATTGACGTGGAAACAATAATAATTCAAGTAAACTAGCAAGGTAATTATGAACTTTCAAAATAACAAGGCCAATAGAAAGTTATCCCTACAAAAGCATATAGTCTGGCTATGCTCTATCATCATTGCACAACCAATTTAAATCATGCACAACCCCGGTATTGGCCAAGTAATTGTTTTCACACCTTTACTTTCTCAAACCTTTTCAACTCTCACGCAATACATGAGCGTGAGCCATGGTTTTACCACTATAAGTGGTGTGGAGTGTGGTGGAGGTTGCAAGACAAAAAGGTGAAGATGGTCACATTAACTAGGCATATCAATGAGTTGTGGCGATGCTCATCAATAGATATCAATGTGAATGAGTAGGGATTGCCATACAAATGATGCACTAGAGCTAAGAGTATGTGAAAGCTCTTAAAGAAAACTAGTGGGTGTGCATCCAACTTGTTTGCTCACGAAGACCTAAGGCAAATTTGAGGAAGCCTATCATTGGAATATACAAGCCAAGTTATATAATGAAAATTTCCCACTAGCTATATGGTGGTGACAAAATGAGAGACTCTCAATCATGAAGATCATGTTGCTTAATAAGCACCAGTGTGGAAGGATAGTAGCATTGTCCCTTCTCTCTTTTTCGCTCATCATTTTTTTGGTGGGCTCTTTGGCCTCTTTTTTTATTTATTTTTTAATTTTGGTGGGCATCTTTGGCCTCTTTTATTTCCTCACATGGTACAATGCTCCATCAATAATGATCATCACACTTTCAACTCAAAACTTAGAGCAAAGATGGCTCTATATGGAATGCCTTCGGTAGAGTACCGTGACAATGATCTAGGATGGCAGAGACGTTAATGGGAACATCATGCTAGCTATCTTACGATCATGCAATGGCAATGTAGAAGTGGTGGCACATGTCATGGTGGTAGTTGCATGGCAATATATCTCAGAATGACTTTGAAAAAGCCATAGTAGGTAGGTATGGTGGCTGTTTTGAGGGAGGATAATGGTGGGTTTTGTGCACCGGCGAAAATTGCACGACACTAAGAAGATAATGATGGTGGAAGGTGAAAGTGCATCTAAAACATGGACTCAACATTAGTCATAAAGAACTCATATACTTGTTGCAAAAGTTTTATTAGTAATCGAAACAAAGCATTCAACGCATATTCCTAGGGGAAGCGTTGGTAGGTATAAACCATCGCGCGATCCCGACCGCCACGCAAAGGATGACAATCAATAGACTAATCATGCTCAGACTTCCTCACATAGCAGTTCACCATACGTGCATGCTACGGGAATCACTAACTTCAACACAAGTATTTCTAGATCCACAACACCTTACTAGCATAACTTCAATATTACTGTAACCACAACTCAAAACTAATTGAGATGAATCAAACTTCTCTAATTATTCAATGCACATGAAGGTGGAAGTTTTCATATCCCTTTGGATAACTGCCCCTTTTGAGACTACTTTCAAAGCATAGGTCAACTACCAAGCCACGCACCGCCGTGCTCTAAAAGATATAAGTGAAGCACATAGAGCAAAATCAATTAGCTGAAAAGATATAAGTGAAGCACATGTGAGCTGAATTGTCTACAAAAGGATATAAGTGAAGCTCGACAAAATCAGGATGAGTGCATGTCTCTCTCTCTAGGTGTTCAGCAAGGATGATTGTGACACAACAAAAATAAAAGACTCCTACGATACAAGACGCTCCAAGAAAAAATACATAACATGTGGTGAATAAAAATATAGCCCCAAGTAACGTTACCGATGGATTTGAAGACGAAAGAGGGGATGCCTTCCCGGGGCATCCCCAAGCTTAGGCTTTTACGGCATCCTGGAATCTCTTGGGGTGCCTTGGGCATCCCCAAGCTTGAGATCTTGCCACTTTTTATCTCTTTGTCCATAAGAACTTCACCCAAAACTTGAAAACTTCACAACACGAAACTTAAACAGAAACTCGTGATAACATTAGTATAAGAAAGCAAACCACCACTTCCTTAGGTATTGTAGAAAACTTAAATTGTACTTATGTTGATGTTGGGTTAATGTATTTTCAATCTTCCATGCATAATACCCCCCGATACCATCCATAGTTTCATCAAAATAAGCAACCAACACAACAAAAACAGAATCTGTTAACAGCAGACCAGTCTGTAGCACTCTGTATACTTCGGATACTTCTGTTACTTCACAAATTCTAAAAAATTACGATAGTCTTAAGAATTTGCGTAACAATCAGCATAAAAAAGAATCAACTCAAAATCTCTTACAGAAAGAAAATGAAAATTCTTTTCGTGAGCGGAAAGTTTCTGTCTTTTCCAGCATGACCAAACGATCATCCCCAAGACTAATCATAACGGTTTTGCTTGGCACAAACGCAAAAAGAAACACAAAAAGCACAATCATAACAGAATTATGAAAGTGTGGAAAACACAAAACAGAAAGAAAAAGGATAGATTCGTTGGGTTGCCTCCCAACAAGCGCTTTAGTTTAACGCCCTTAGCTAGGCAAAAGGTGATGGAATTACGTATAGTCATCTTTGGTGCTCAAACCATAAGTAGTGTGATCATTTATCATCTTAAGATCTTCATCTTTATTGGATGACTCACCACTAGCTTTAGGAACAAAAACATACTTGATGGTCTTTTTGAGAGTGAGATTTGGAGTATGCACAGCGGCAAAAGCAGAACCCAAGTTGGTTATGACATCTTCTAGTTTGCCAATTCTAGAAGAATCATTAACTATAAGTTCCTTCTCCCTTCAATTTTTCAAAAAAAAAATCCCAGTTTGGATCCTTTCTGAGTAATTTGATTGTGGATCTTTCAATCCAAACCGTCAATAAGTTCAACTATGGCAATTTTGTTTTCAATAGCGTCAAGCCTTTGCATCACGTGTTCCAAGGTTAAGGTAGTTCCATTAACCATGAGCGGGGGTGAGCCTACCAAATTCATGATAGCTCCATAGGAGTCAACAGTATGGCTCCCCCAAAAATTCCCGCCTACAATGGTATCAAGGATATACCTATTCCAAGGAGAAATTCTAACATAAAAACTGCAAAGAAGAACGGTAGTGGATTGCTTACAAGTAGATCTACTTTGAGCATTGCAAATCCTGTACCAAGCGTCCTTTAAATTTTCTTCCTCATTCTGCCTAAAATTCAGAACTTCATTCTCCGGGGTATCGTTTGGAGTGGTGGGTCTAGCCATTGATGGACTATCACACACACAAACCAGCAGGAAGGGAGAGTGAAACAGGCAAAAAGAAAACGACAAAGGAGAAAGGCAAAAGAAAACGGCAAATGTGAAGTGGGGGAGAGGAAAACGAGAGGCAACTAGCAAAAAGAAATGCAAGAGATGAGTTTGTGAAAACTACTTGGATCGATCTCTGCTTCCCCGGCAACGGCACCAGAAATAGTTCTGCTACAGCAACAAAAGACCTTCCAACGGCGCCAGAAACACGTGCTGACGGGAGACAGTTCTTGTCTTGATACTCCTCAGCAACGGCACCAGGAATCCTTCTGCTACGGCTACGCCTTAAGAGACTTCCTAGGCAAATATGCAAATTATTTCCCCCGTGGCCTTGGAGCTTTGCGTTGGTGTTCCCTCGAAGTGGAAAGGGTGATGTAGCGCAGCGGTGGTAAGTATTTCCCTCAGTTTTGAGAACCAAGGTATCGATCCAGTGAAGGAGTATCACAAGTATCTACACAAACACAAAAATCTTGCTCCCAACGCTATGAAGGGGTTGTCAATCCCTTATAGATTGTTTGCCAAGTGAGAACTGAAGGCAACAAAGTAACAAAGCAAAGTAAAAGCGAAAGTGGTAACGATAGGTGTGAATAGACCCGGGGGCCGTAGTGTTCACTAGTGGCTTCTCTCATGAAAGCAAGTAGACGGTGGGTGAACAAATTACTGTCGAGCAATTGATAGAACCGCGCAAAGTCGTGACGTCATCTATGGCAATGATTATATCTATAGGCATCACGTCCAAAACAAGTAGACCGATACTTTCTGCATCTACTACTATTACAACACACGTCGACCACTATCCAGCATGCATCTAGTGTATTAAGTCCAAAAGAACAGAGTAACGCCTTAAGCAAGATGACATGATGTAGATGGACAATCTCATATCTACGACAAAGCCCAACTTGTTATCCTTGATGGCAACTACATGATGTGTGCCTTGCTGCCCCTACTGTCACTGGGAAAGGTCACCACACGGTAAGAACCCAAAATCAAGCACTTCTCCCATTGCAAGAATCATAGATCTAGTTGGCCAAACAAAACCCAAGACTCAAAGATACTTACAAGGATATCAAATCATGCATATAAGAAATCAGCAAAGACTCAAATATATATCATAGATAATCTGATCACAAATCCACAATTCACCGGATCTCGACAAACACACCACCAAAGAGGATTACATCGGATAGATCTCCATGAAGATCATGGAGAACTTTGTATTGAAGATCCAAGAGAGAGAAGAAGCCATCTAGCTACTAAGTACGGACGCGTAGGTCTGAAGTGAACTACTCACGAGTCATTGGAGGGGTGATGGTGTTGATGTAGAAGCCCTCCAACTCCAAAGTCCCCTCCGGCAGGGCGCCGAGAAGGGTCTCCAGATGAGATCTTGCGGGAACGGAAGCTTGCGGCGGCGAAAAAGTGTTTTCGTGGATTCCCTGATTTTTTTTCTGTATTTTAGGGAATATATAGGCGAAGGAGCTAGGTCAGGGGGGCGCCAGGGAGGCCACAAGCCTGCTAGCCGCCCCCCTGTTGGCAGCTACAGGGCTTGTGGGCCCCCTGTAGCTCTCTTGGCTTGGCCCTCAAGCCCTCTGATCTTCTGCCGTTCGGGAAAAAAATATTTCGGGGATTTTATTTCGTTTGGACTCCGTTCCAAAATCAGATCTGAAAAGAGCCAAAAACACAGAAAAAACAGGAACTGGCACTTAGCACTAAATTAATAAGTTAGTCCCAAAAAAGATATAAAAGGTACATAAAACATCCAAAGATGACAACATAACATCATCGAACCATCAAAAATTATAGATACGTTTGAGACGTATCACTACGAGCAGGCACGATTCTAGGGGGGCGAGGGGGGGCTTGACCCCCCTAACAAATTGATTTTTCTATTACGATAGTGGTTGTTGTGGTTAATTTTTTACTTCATATGAACTTTACCACCTTCAAAAAAAACTTGCCCCCCTATGCTTGCATGCTCTCTTCGTCCCAGGCTACGAGGAAAACAATCCTCGAGTTTCCTCGCGGGGGCCCCGTAGGCAGTCCATTTAGGACCAACACTCATGAGGAGCACTGGCCCGGGTTCTTGATTAAGTCTCCTCGGGGTAGCCATTCCCTATGCTTTAATTATTAAGTTATTAGCAAATTTTACACCAAAGTTGGGTCTTGCGAGACAAGCCTTGACACTAAACGATTTACCAAGGGGGTCCCCATAACAACCCAAACGTGTTAGGAGCGCTCAGTTATGGAATAAAACACCGGTAGCCGAAACTAAGGCGGCAAAGGCGGAACAAATCACCCGGCAAAAGGCCGGACCTTCCGCCTCTTACCAAGTGTATAGGTGCATTAACTAAATAGCATCTAAGTAAGATGATATCAAATTGCCCTTCTTATCACATGGACCAGCTTGCACCTGCAACTAGTGATACATCTGTAATGTATCTACTTTTCCAAACTCTTTTGCCCTTGTTTTGGACTCTAATTTGCATGATTTGAATAGAACTAACCTGGACTGACGCTGTTTTCAGGGTGTTATTTTTGTGGAGAAATAAAAGTTCTCGGATTGACCTAAAAATTTATGGAGAATATTTTAGGAATTAATAAAAATATTGGCGAAAGAATCAACCGGAGAGGGGCCACCACCTGGCCACAAGCTAAGGGGCGCGCCCCCTCCTAGGGCGCGCCCCTGTCTTGTGGGGGCCCTGTGGCTCCGGCGACCTCGTTTCCACTTCTATATATTCCTATTCGGGGGGAAAAAAATAAAGAAATAGAGTTCATCGCATTTTACGATATGGGGCCGCCGCCACCTCCTGTTCTTCCTCGGGGGGGGGGGGAGATCTGGAGTCTGATTCGGCTCCGGAGAGGGGAAATCGGCGCCAATGTCATCACTAACCATCCGTCATCACAAATTTCATGATGCTCTCCACCGTTCGTGATTAATTCCATTGTAGGCTTGCTGGACGGTGATGGGTTGGATGAGATTTACCATGTAATCAAGTTAGTTTTGTTAGGATTTGATTTGATCCCTAGTATCCACTATGTTCTCAGATTGTTGTTGCTATGACTTTGCTATGCTTAATGGTTGTCACTAGGGCCCGAGTGCCATGATTTCAGATCTGAACCTATTATGTTTTCATGAATATATATGTGTTCTTGATCCTATCTTGCAATTTGAAGACATCTAATACGAGTTAGGATCCGCATCCCCTAGGGTGAGAATAACTAGGATTCTTTCCAGTGATTACCGTAGTTGGAGGAGTTCATGTATTCACTAAGTGCTAATGCTTTGGTCCGGTTCTCTATTAAATGAAGGCCTTAATGTCCCTTAGTTTCCATTAGGACCCCGCTGCCACGGGAGGGTTGGACAAAAGATGTCATGCAAGTTCTTTTCCGTAAGCACGTATGACTATATATGGAATACATGCCTACATTACATTGATGAATTGGAGCTAATTCTGTATCACCGTATGTTATAACTATTGCATGATGAATGCCATCCGACATAATTATCCATCACTGATCCATTGCCTACGAGCTTTCCACATATTGATCTTTGCTAAGTTACTTTTCCGTTGCTACTGTTACAATCACTACAAAACTGCCATTGTCACGTTTGCCATCATTACCGTTACTTCCATACTACTTTGCTACTAAATACTTTGCTACAGATATTAAGTCATTCAGGTGTGGTTGAATAACAACTCAGCTGCTAACACTCGAGAATATTCTTTGGCTCCCCTTGTGTCGAATCAATAAATTTGGGTTGAATACTCTACCCTCGAAAACTGTTGTGATCCCTATACTTGTGGGTTATCAAGACCTTTTTCTACCGCCATTGCTAGGGAGCATAGCTTTATACTCTGAGTCACTTGGAATTTATATCTGTTGACTATGAAGAATCTACAAGATGCTAAAACCAAGATCTACCCCCCAACTATCAGGGTAGGTAAGGAACTACCATCTAGCTTTGCACTTGATTCACCTTCTGTTATGAGTAAATTTGCGACGCCACCACCTGTTACTGAATCAGATATGTCGCAAGTAATTGATTATCCTACTTCTGCTATGCATTATTCTTATGATGATACTTTGCTTGATACTACTATGCCACTTGGTGAATTTATTGATGAACAAATTGCTAGAGTGAATGCTGAAAGTGATGATATTTCTAAATCTGATGAAATTATTGAAACTGAACACTATGACACACCTGCTAGACCTATCTCTCCTAGATATGAATTTCCTAATATACCTAAGGGTTATGTTATGGAAGGAGAAGTAGATATGGACTTTCTTAAGAAATTGCTATGCAAGTGGAAGGAAAAATATTTGAATGCTAGAATGCAATATGATCCCAAGTTTGCTACTTCACCTATCTTTGTTACCGATAAGGATTATGAATTCTCCGTCGATCCTAAGTTAATTACTTTGGTAGAATCTAATTCTTTCCATGGTTATGAATCTGAAACTGTTGTGGCACACCTTACTAAACTGGATGATATAGCCACCCTATTTACTCATGTGGAAAAAAATTGTTATTACTATATTCTTAAGTTGTTTCCGTTCTCATTAAATGGTGATGCTAAGATATTGTTTAATTCTCTTGATCCTAGTTGTGTGCGTAGTCCCCAAGATATGATTTACTACTTCTCTGAAAAATATTTTCCTTCCCATAAGAAACAAGCTGCCTTGCAGGAAATATTTAACTTTGTGCAAATTGAAGAAGACAGTCTCCCACGAGCTTGGGGGAGGCTTCTCTAGTTACTTAATGCTTTGCCTGATCATCCTCTCAAGAAAAATGAAATACTTGATACCTTTTATAATGGACTAAGCGATGCCTCTAGGGACCTCCTAGATAGTTGTGCTGGTTGTGTTTTCACGGAATTAACTGTTGAACAAGCTGAACTACTATTGAATAATATATTCAGCAATGATAATGATTGGACTATTCCCGAACCACCTCCAAAACCAACTCCAAATAAAAGAGATATTCTATTCCTCAGTCCTAAAGATATGCAAGAGGAAAATAAATCTATGAAAGAAAAATGTATTAAAGCTGAAGATGTTAAGAATCTACCACATATTGAAGAAATACATGGTCTTGATAACCCGACACAGGTAGTAGAGGTAAATTCTCTGTGTATATTTGATGAAGGTGATATTCCTTATAATAAGTCTGCTAGCCAATGCTTGGATGAATTTGATAACTTTATTGTTAAGCAAGAAAATTTAATGCTTATGTTAGTAGGCAATTGAAACATAATGCTTACATGCTTGATCGCTTGGGTGATTATATGAGTAGAACTGTTAATGATCCTAGGTTTATTAGTAAACATGCTTCCATGGTAACTACTCAAGTAGAACAAGCACTTATGGCACATAATGATTTTCTCAATGAGATGATTAGTAAGAACAATGATCATTCTGTTAGAGTTGTGACTAGAGGTGGTAGAATGACTCAGTAACCTTTGTATCCTAAGGGCCATCCTAAGAGAATTGAGCAAGATTCCTAGAGAGTTAATATTGATGCACGTCGTCATTCTAATAAAAGGAAAAAAAGAATGATGATAGGACTTCGCATGCTGCGAGTGAACCTGTTATAAATTCACATGAAAACCCGAATGATACCTCTATTTCTGATGCTGAGACACAATATGGTAATGAACATGAACCTAGTGATAATATTGATGATGATGTTCATATCGATGCTCAACCTACTAATGATAATGATGTGGAGATCTAACCTGTTGTTGATCTTGATAACCCACAACTTAGGAATAAAAGATATGATAAAAGAGACTTTGTTGCTAGGAAGCATGGTAGAGAAAGAGAACCATGGGTTCAGAAACCCATGCCCTTTCCACCTAAACCATCCAAGAAGAAGGATGATGAGGATTTTGAGCGCTTTGTTGAAATGTTGAGACTTGTCTTTTTACGTATGTGCTTGACTGATATTCTGAAAATGTGTCCTTATGCTAAGTATATGAAAGATATTGTTACAAATAAAAGAAATATAACAAAAGCTGAGATTTCCACCATGCTTGCTAATTATACTTTTAAGGGTGGAATATCAAAGAAACTAGGAGATCTCGGAGTACCTACTATACCATGCTCTGTTAAAGGAAATTATGTTAAAACTGTTTTATGTGACCTCGGAGCTGGTGTCAGTGTTATGCCTTTCTCTTTATATCATAGACTTAACTTGAATAAGTTGAAATCTACTAAAATCTTTGTGCAAATGGCTGATAAATCAACTGCTTTACCCATCGATATTTGTGAGGATGTGCCTGTTGTGGTTGCAAACATTACTATCCTAACGGACTTTGTTATTCTTGATATTCCCGAGGATGACAGTATGTCGATAATCCTTGGTAGACCCTTTCTGAATACTGCATGGGCTGTTATTGACTGCAACAAAGGCAATGTCACTTTTCATGCTAATGGTAATGAGAATACGGTACACTTTTCGAAGAAACAACCTCAAGTTCATTGTATCAACTCCATTGAATAAATTTCAATGATTATTATTAAATACTTTGAATTCCCTCTTCCCACTATCAAAAATAAATGTGATATACTTATTGATGGGGACATGCATATCCCCATTGAGGTAACCTAGTGTTATTCAAAAATTCTTGGGTTCCATGTCATCCGAAAAAAAGTTTGTCAATAAGACTTGATCAACCTTATTGATGGATTCTTTTTGACGGGCATGAGATGGATGAATTTAGAAAGCACAACCTTCTATACACAACTTTTATTTTATGTTCTTTAGTTTCAATTTAGTAAAAATGCTATTATTTCTCTGTTTTCCATTTTATCCATGCAATAGAAAAATGACCCAAAATTAAAAGTTCTCAGAATGCCCTGAAAATTTAGTATGATTTTTTCTCGAATATTTAAGAATTTTTGGCAGTGAGAACACATCAGGGGGCTGCACTAGTGGGCCACAAGCCTGTATAGCACGTCCATCCCTGGGAGCGCCCCCTGACTTATGGGTCCCATGTGGGGCCCCTTCACTTATTCCAGCACCCATCCACTTCATCTTCCTCCAGAAAAAAATCCAACCATTGCTCAAACCCGTGTTCTAGCTCATCTTGCTGCCATTTTTGATCTCCTTGCTCAAAGCTCCATTTGCAAAACTGTTTTGGGGGATTGCATCGGTATGTGACTCCTCCAATGGTCCAAATAGTTTTTGTTATAGTGCTTTATATATTGCCATTTTTTGCTGCTATGGTGACCTTATTCTCGAGCTTGCATGTCAAATTTGTAGGGTCCCAAGTAGTTTTGATGTATGATATAGCTTCTAGGCACTTGTGGGAGTAGTTGCTATAAGTTTGGATTGAGCTTTGTTCCCCCTTATTTGGAGTCACTAAAAATTTCATGAATTTTTCAGGGAAAGAAAAAAATGTTAAGGAGAATATACCAAGGTGGTTCCTCGAGAAAGAGGGCCTCTTAGACTCGCGATACACGAGACCGACTTTGAACCACCGAGGGAAGGTCAAGTGTAGCCTTGTGCATGGCCGTCGGATCCATTCATGGTCCATGCCGGATTCAAGGAAGAATTTTACGCGTACATACGAAATGCTGGCCTTAAAGATTTTGTTTCAGACCAATGCAAGCAATATTATCAACTCACTGATTCCTTCGTGCGGAGGAAAAATGGAGATACTTTATAATCAGAGAGGAGGCAAACGAGTACGAGAGAGAGGCGGAAGCCTCTCGCCTCCGTGTTGAAGTCGTTCAGGCGGTAGCCGCCACAGCCCAGCACAACCCCAACTATGACTTTGGATATTATCCGGGCTAGCCATGGCCCTAGACCAACTTAGGCCAAAAGACTAAGATTGGGGGAGTACATATTTCTCACTCACATTACATTCATGTTCACACACTCATTCCAGTTGTCGGTGTTCATACTTTTTCATTGTACCATCCATGGTAGTTTATTTCTTCTTTCTGCTTTCTTCTTGTGTGATTCATTAGCCTTGAGAAAATCAAAAAAAAGTTAGTTCTAGCTTTATCTTCTAGTTTGTTTAGGTGTAGTGTTAAAATAAAATCCTAAAAGATTTCTCGTTCTTCTTTTCTTGTTGGGAGCTTTCCCATGTAAATAGTTTTTCTTTGTTATTTGGGTCTTAAGGAGAAGACCACGATGACATGCTGAGTGGCTCTCGTATGCATTATTGTTTATCTATCAGAGAGTCCATATTACCTTGCCGTCTACTTTGAGTTATTGCTTGCACATTCTAGCTTAGTCCAATGCACGCGCACTCTTAGTATTATTCACACCGCTCGGTTGTGCAAGTGAAAGGAAATAATGACGATATATGATGAAGTGACTGAGATGGAGAAAAGCTGGTATGAACTCGACCTATTTTGTTTTTGTAAATATGATTAGCTCATCGTTTTGGATTCAGCTCTCTATGGATTGAACATGTTTGCAATGACAATTAGAGATTATAGTTACTCATGCCATGCTTAACTAGCTAGGAGTGAATAATGGTTTATCTTGAGTGCCAACATGCATATTAAAATGGTTGTGATATAGTATGATAGAATGGTATCCTCCTCCGAATGATTCGAGTGGCTTGACTTGGCACATGTTCACGCATGTAGTTGAAACAAAACCAACATAGCCTCCATGATGTTTATGTTCATGGTGATTTATATCCTACTCATGCTTGCATTCAATGTTGGTTAATCTGAAAGCATGTTTATGACTGTTGTCGCTCTCTAGTTGCTCGCTTGTCAGTCTCTTGCTAGCCTCCACTTGTAGTAAGCGGGATACTGCTTGTGCATCCATTTCCATAAACCCAATGTTGCTCCATGAGTCCACCATACCTACCTATATGCGGTATTTACCTGCCGTCCCAAGTAAATTTGCATGTGCCATACTCTAAACCGTCAAATAAATATTATGTTTTGTATTCCCGAATCCCTCATGTAGTGACTAAGGGCTATCAGTATCTTCCATGCTAGGTGGGTTATTCTCATGATATGTGTGGATACACTATCATTCACGAGAAAGTGGTTGGTATTCGGGATGACTAGTTCCATGCTCAAAAATCAAATCAAAGTATAATGAAACAAAACTCCCCCAGTATTGTTGTTTGTACGGAAGGTACCCGTGGATTCGGCCCACTGTGGAGTGTGATCAATTGGTGGGGGGGAGTAAAAACTTTACCATTCTGTTTGGGAACCGCCTATAATGTATCTAGCATGGAAGATATCGAGATCTCTTAGTTGTTATGTTGACAATGAAAGTATACCGCCCAAAGTTATGATTCATCCCTATTTTGAAAGCTCGAGCTCTGGCACCTCTGTAAATCAATGCTTCCCTCTGCGAAGGGCCTATATACTTTACTTTACTGTTGAGTCATCCTCTTCTTATAAAAGGCACCAGTTAGAGAGCACCTCCATCATTTGTATGCTTTGTTATTAATTGATATTGAGTGTGAGTATGACTAGATGTCTTTTACCATGAATTACAATGTCTAGTCGGTCCTTGTTCTTCAGAGGTGCTCTGGTTTATGTTTTGTGGTCTCAGAAAGGGCTAGTGAGATACCAGTATATCATATTGTATTATGGTTGTTTTGATAAAATTGTTGTCATCTGAGACTTATTATTATTGCTTGCTAGTTGATTATGCCATTGATATAAGTAAATATGAGACCTAAATGTTATTGAGAATGTAGTTAGTCTATAATCTTTGCTGAAAATCTGAACATCAGTTAGACATATTTACAATAGCAAGATCAGACAGAGTTTGTAAAAGTTTTTCATTATCACTTTCTGTTTATCAACTGAATTTCTTGAGGACAAGCAAAGGTTTAAGCTTGGGGGAGTTCATACGTCTCCAACGTATCTACTTTTCCAAACTCTTTTGCCCTTGTTTTCGACTCTAATTTGCATGATTTGAATGGAACTAATGTGGACTGACGTTGTTTTCAGCAGAATTGCCTTGGTGTTATTTTTGTGCAGAAATAAAAGTTCGTAGATTGACCTGAAAATTTATGAAGAATAGTTTTGGAATTAATAAAAAATATTGGCGAAAGAATCAACCGGAGAGGGGCCACGCCCCCTGTCTTGTGGGGCCCGTGTGGCTCCGTCGACCTTGTTTCCACTTCTATATATATTCCTACTTGGGGAGAAAAATAAATAAAGAAATAGAGTTCATCACGTTTTACAATACGGAGCCGCCGCCACCTCCTATTCTTCCTCGGGAGGGCAGATCTGGAGTCTGATTTGGGCTCCGGAGAGGGGAAATCGACGCCACCGTCATCACCAACCATCCTTCATCACCAATTTCATGATGCTCTCCACCGTTCGTGAGTAATTCCATCGTAGGCTTTCTAGAAGGTGATGGGTTGGATGAGATTTACCATGTAATCTAGTTAGTTTTGTTAGGGTTTGATCCCTAGTATCCACTATGTTCTGAGATTGATGTTGCTATGACTTTGCTATGCTTAATGCTTTTCACTAGTGCCCGATTGCCATGATTTTGGATCTGAACCTATTATGTTTTCATGAATATATATGGGTTCTTGATCCTATCTTGCAAGTTATAGACACCTATTACGAGTTATGATCCACATCCTCCAAGGTGAGAATAACTGGGATTCTTTCCGGTGATTACCGTAGTTTCAGGAGTTCATGTATTCACTAAGTGCTAATGCTTTGGTATGGTTCTCTATTAAAAGGAGACCTTAATATAACTTAGTTTCCATTAGGACCCCGCTACCATGGGAGGGTAGGACAAAAGATGTCATGCAAGTTCTTTTCCATAAGCACGTATGACTATATATGGAATACATGCCTACAATACATTGATGAATTGGAGCTAGTTCTATATCACCCTATGTTATAACTATTGCATGATGAATGCCATCCGACATAATTATCTATCACTGATCCATTGCCTACGAACTTTCAAGATATAGACCTTTGCTAAGTTACTTTTCCATTGCTACTGTTACAATCACTACAAAACTGCCACTATCACATTTGCCACCGTTACCATTACTTCCATACTACTTTGCTACTAAATACTTTGCTAAAGATATTAAGTCTTTCAGGTGTGGTTGAATTGACAACTCAGCTGCTAATACTCGAGAATATTCTTTGGCTTCCCTTGTGTCGAATCAATAAATTTGAGTTCAATACTCTACCATCAAAAACTGTTGCGATCCCCTATACTTGTGGGTTATCAACTAGCAACGCTAATGAAATGGATGAACAAGCGTAACTTAGCCAAACAATATTGCTAAGAGAGGATGTGTTAGAGGTTTCAAGGCAATGTTTGATGCCTATATATCAGGTGGTCGATAGCAGAAAATAACGATGTCAATGAATCTACTACGCATAACAAAGCTAGAAACGGTGTCAAGGTCACGATTATCTTGCGTATGAGATCTTCACACTAGAACTGTCCTTGATCTTCCTGAACGCACTCAACAGAATCCTCGAACTCGTTCTCAGCTCCCGATGCTACCCAAAGAAATAAACAACAAATAAACACCAGCAAATGATAATGCAACACACAATATGATGCATGTATGGCACACACTTCAAAGCGTGCACAAAAATAATCCTACTCAAACGACAAAGTGCCACCTCAGCACAAAATGACACTTTTGCAGAACTGCTCAAAACTGAAATCCACTGCCGCCATTGGATTGCTTGGGTTTTTCTACCCCAAATCCATATATCATACTGCTATACTTGCATGCAAAAAAACACCACAAAACTGAAAACGAAATCTACCCAGAATCATAAATCACTTATATCAAACACACACTGAACTTTTATATGGAAGATTTGGCATATTCCTCTTCTTGAATATTCCAGATATGGAAAATACACCACAAACAATAAAAGAAAAGAAACACAATTTAACACTGGGACCCACTAGTCATAGGCACCAGGGGCCCTAGTGCATGACAGGTGGATCCTATGGCCCACTTGTCACTGGCACACTACACAACCAACAGGAACAACATGGAAAATTAAAAAGGGACTCGAACCCACTACCTCACACTAAACCACCATGCCCCCATGCCACTGGGCTACTCTGATGTAGACGCACTAACAGGGGTAGAACTACTCCTATACTAGCTAACGCCCAGCGCTATAGAGGAGGAAAATGGGCTCGAACCTTGGACCTCTTGAGGTGTGGGCGGTTCGAATGCCACTACGGTAACTACATGTGCTTGTTAGAACAGCCATAACAATTCAGATAAGCAGCTCACAAGCTACATCACTGAAGGGGAAAATGCAGATTTAAAAGGGGGTGCGGGGTATCGAACCTGTAACCTGTTGGTCACTGCGCTGCTCAATGAACCACTCGGGCTTGTGTGGTGGATCTGCCCAAGGAGGGGATCCACCCTAGCTGAAGCAAATAAGGAGCGCCTGCTCCGTATAATAGAGAGGCGCCAATGACAGCTTGTCGGTGCACATACCAACACGCACGACACAACATAGGGAAACTGTTAGCGGGGGGGGGGGGGGGGGGTTGCGCTCAAGCATTGTTGTTGCTGGTATTGCGAGGATCTGCTGGTGCTGCTACGCGAGGCACTGCTGTTGCATCTACTTCGAGGCTCTGCTGCTGCTGCTATGCGAGGCGCTGCTGCTGCTGCCGCTGCTTGCTCTGCTCGGTGAAAAAACGACGGCGCTATTTATTGAGCTTGCATTGGTTTTCCCTTGAAGAGGAAAGGGTGATGCAGCAAAGTAGATACGTATTTTCCTTAGTTTTTTCAGAACCAAGGTATCAATCTAGTAGGAGGAACAAGAAAGGCCCCAATCTTAGCACCTACACAAACAATCAAACACTTGCACCCAAAGCTAAAAAGGGGTTGTCAATCCCTTGAGGTTATTTGCAAGGATGAGATCTGATAGAGATAGATATGGAAGATTGCTAGAACTAAAAGTAAATAAATAAATGAATAAATAAATATATAAATAAATAAATGGCAGCAATATATTTTTGGTATTTTTTGTTTGTAGATCTGAAAGTATAGTATGGAAAATAGACCTGGGGGCCATAGGTTTCACTAGAGGCTTCTCTCATGAAGGAAAATAATACGGTGGGTGAACAAATTACTGTCGAGTAATTGATAGAAAAGAGAATAATTATGAAGATATCCAAGGCAATGATTATGCATATAGGCATCACGTCCATGTCAAGTTGACCGAAATGATTCCGCATCTACTACTATTACTCCACACAACGACCTACTCCTTCCTGCATCTAGAATATTAAGTTCATGAAGAACAGAGTAACACGTTAAGTAAGATGACATGATGTAGAGGGATAAACTCAAGAAATATGATGAAAACCCCATCTTTTTTATCCTCGATGGGAATAATACAATATGTGCCTAGCTACCCCTACTATGTCAGTGGGTGAGGACATGGCAAGATTGAACCCAAAACTAAGCACTTCTCCCATTGCAAGAATTACCAATATAGTTGGACAAACCAAACCAATAACTCGAAGAGACTTGCTAAGATATGAAATCATGCATATAATAATTCAGAGAAGATTTAAATAGTATTCATAGATAATCTGAACATAAACCCACAATTCATCAGATCTCGACAAACACACCGCAAAAGAGTATTACATCGGATAGATCTCCATGAAGATCATGAAGAATATGGTATTTAAGAAAAAAGAGAGAGAAGAAGCCATCTAGGTACTAGCTATGGACCGGTAGGTTTGTGGTGAACTACTCACGCACCGTCCGAGGGGCAATGGAGTTGTTGTAGATGCCCTCCGTGATCGATTCCCTCTCCGGCAGATTACCGGAAAAGGCTCCCAGATTGGATCTCACGGGAACGGAGGCTCCCGGCAGGGGAAAAGTATTTTTTGGTTTTGTTCTGGTATTGGGGGAATATTTGGAAATTTATAGGACGAAGATTAGCGTTAGGAGGCCCGCAGGGGGCCCACAAGCCAGGGGGCGCACCCTGCAGGATTGTCGTCTCCCGGCAGGTCTCCTGCCCCCTTCTCCAAGTTTGTCAGGTTTCTTCTAGTCCAAGAAAAGTCATTCCGGAGATTTTATTCCGTTTGTACTGCATTTAATATTCCTTATATGCAATACTAAAAAACATGGAAAAAACAAAAACTGGAACTAGGCTCTAGATAATAGATTAGTCCCAAAAATAATATAAAATATCATATTAATGCATACAGAACATCCAAAAGAGATAATATAATAGCATGGAACAATAAAAAATTATAGATACGTTGGAGATGTATCAGGCGGCGACAGCGAGGCTATAGGGAGAGAGGACAAGGCGAGCGGGGCGCTGCTCACCTAGGGGCACAGAAGAGCGGTTCCGACGATAGAGAGGAACGACATTGACGAACTGATGCACAGGAAGCTCGCCAGAGAGGAAGAAGCTCCGGCCATCGTGGACGTCGTGGTAGTAGCTCCCGACCCGATCTCCACGGGAATGGATCCCTCTTGGCGTCCGCGCCCTATGGGTGCAGCTGGGGAAGAAGGGGCGACACCTACGCCAACGACGAGCTTGAGTAGGACGCGACTATGGTGATGACGGTGGTGCTCGGGAGCTCGACCCGACGGTGCTAGGGGAAGAGGAGGAGGGAGAATGGGCGAGGAGGAACCCTAGGCGCATGGAATGGATAAATAGGTCGGAGGGGGGGGGGTTCTGCTGGCCGTCTGATCGAGGCCAAGGTGGGGTCGGTGGTGGAGCTGGGGTTCGTACACACAGTGACTTCTAAAGGAGGAAGAAGGGACGCGCTGGTGGACGTGGGCTGTTTCCAACAGGCAACAGCGATGGGCCGGCCACTCTCTCTCTGCGTTTAAAAGGATTTGCGAATAAAAACAATAGGCTGCTTGATTAATTCACATGGCTAAAAGGAAAAAAATTTGAAGAAGATAAAATTATATTTGGGCTTCTAAAATCTTGCACCAATTTACAAAACTAAATTGGGTATTTTTAGAAGAGTAAAAATAAAACACTTTTATTGAAATAAGGCACTATTTTAAAATAAAAACCAAAAGGGAAAATAACACCAAACCAAAGTGGGTGCACTCCACTTCCATAAGAAGATTTTTAAAAAGGGAGGAACATTTCATTGGGGCAAAACAACAACTTAGAAATCTGCCTCTAATATAATTGGAAAGGAGCGAGTTTTGAAAGTATGGTGCAACAAGGGGTTTTGAGGTGGATCTTGTTGCACCTAATCACATTGCAAACACCAAGGCACATCCACACATGCACTCACGCTTCATACTAAGGTGTAACACAAACAACAAAAGACAAGCACAAAAGAAGTGTTGATATGCATGATGTCATGATGCAACATAAAATGAAGACACAAACTTAAACTCTTTATTGAAATCCAACATGCCAACAAAGGAAGGTTGCCATACAAGGAAGTATATTGCAAGAGGGGAAAGGAATTGCATTGGGCCTCTTACAACTCTCCCACACTACAAGAGGATCTCGAACCAAGATCTATGACTGGAAGAACTCTAGGAATTCGTAATGGAGGTGGTGCTCGCGCTCCCAAGTGTCTTCTTTGTCGGAATAATGTGACCACTGCACTTTGAGGAACTTGATTGACTTATTGTGGGTCTTGCGCTCAGTCTCTTCAAGGATTGCTACTGGATGCTCATGGTAGGACAGGTCGGGCTGGAGATCGATATCTTGGAGATCAACTGTGCGCTCGGGAGTCTTGAAGCATCTCCAGAGCCGAGACATGTGAAACACATCATGCACATTGGAGAAGGTGGATGGAAGCTCCAGTTGATACGCAAGATCACCTCTCTTGCCAACAACTTTGAAAGGACCAAAAAAGCGAGGAGCAAGCTTTCCTTTGTTGCCGAAGCGCTGAGTGCCCTTCATGGGAGAAACTTTGAGATACACAAAATCATCGAGATGAAAAGTCATGTCATGATGCTTGCTATCATAGTAGCTCTTCTGACGGGACTGAGCTGCTTTTAGATTATCCCGAATGACACGGCACATTTCTTATGCTTCAACGATCATGTCAGTCCCAAGAATGTGACGCTCACTAGTCTCAGACCAGTTGAGTGCGGTATGGTACTTCCTGCAATATAGAATCTCGAATGGAGCCTTGCCTGAGCTTGCTTGAAAGTTTTTGTTGTATGAGAACTCGACAAACGGGAGGCAATCTTCCCACTTCATGCCAAAAGAAATCACACAGGCCCTGAGCATATGTTCAAGGAATTGATTGACTCTCTCAACTTGACCACTTGTGTGAGGATGGAAAGCTATATTGAAATGGATCTTAGTACCCATCGCAGTCTGAAAGGAATCCCAGAACTTGGAAGTGAAGATCCTTCCACGATCTGAAGAAATGAGCATTGGAACACTGTGCAAAGAGACTACCCTTGACGTATACAACTCTACAAGCTGATGTGCATAGATAGATTCTTTGACCGGGAGGAAATGAGCAAGTTTGGTCAACTTGTCGATGACGACAAAGATGGCATCGTTGCCTCTCTTGGACTTCGGAAACCGAGTGACAAAATCCATTTCCACATGATCGAATTTCCACTCGGGTATGCGCAAAGGATGAAGGAGGCCTGCTGGACCTTGATGCTTTGCCTTCACTCTGCGACACACATCACACTCATTCACGAACTGAGAAATTTCATGTTTCATGCGAGCCCACCAAAAGGTCTTCTTTGGAACTTGATACATTTTGGAACTACCTGGATGTATCGAGAGAAGGGAATTATGGGCTTCATCCATGATAACTTTCCTGAGCTCTCCTTTCGGAACGACAAGGCGGTCCTCGAAGAAGAAGGTATCTCTGCCATCAATACGAAAACACTTATATTTCGAAATGCTCTTTGCCAAACCAATCTTCGGTTTCTTCTCCATCGCATCAAGAAGTAGAGCTTGTCAGAATTTGTCTTCCAAGGTAGGAGAAATCTGGAGATTAAGAAGAAATCTTTGAGGTACTATCTGAAGGTTGAGCTTCCTGAAACATTTACAAAGATTAGACTGCAGAGGCTTCGGGATGAGACTATTGCAGTAAGCCTTTCTACTGAAAGCATCTGCAATGACATTTGCCTTGCTTGGAGTAAAGTCAATGCTTGGATTATAATCTTGGATAATATCCACCCAACGAGTTTGCCGAAGATTGAGACTAGGCTTGGTGAAGATGTATGTGAGACTCTTGCGATCGGTGTAGACTTCAACCTGTCTTCCCAACAAGAGGTGTCTCCAAGTCATCAAAGTGTGGACCAGTGCCGCCAACTCGGGATCATGAGTGGGCTAGTTCTTATCACTTGGGTTGAACTGCCTCGAGGTATAAGCTACCACTTCCTTCTTTTGCATCAGAACTGCACTAAGACCTTGGACAGAGGCATCACAGAATACTTGATAAGGCTTGGAATCATCCGGAGGAGTCAAGATTGGAGTTGAGGTGAGCTTCTCTTTGAGTGTATCTAAAGCCAATTAACACTCTAGAGATCAGACATACTTCACACTCTTCTGAAGAAGGTTGGACAGATGCTTAGCAATCTTGGAGAAGTTCTCAGTGAACCTTCTGCAATAGCTTGCAAGCCCGAGAAAGCTTCGAATCTTCTTCACATTCTGAGGAGGTTCCCACTCAACAATGGCCTGCACCTCTGTAGGATCAACTTTAATGCCCTCGGCAGAGATGATGTGTCCAAGGTACACAACTTCCTTCAACCAGAATTCACATTTGGAAAACATAGCATAGAACTTATGCTCTCTCAGCTTATCAAGCACAAGCCTGAGATGTAGTTTACGCTCTTCCTCAGTTTCAGAAAAGACCACAATGTCATCAAGATACACCAAGACAAATTCATTCTTGAATGGGAAAAACATATAATTCATCATCGGAGAGAAGGTTGGAGGACCATTGGCGAGACCAAAATATATGACTGTGTACTCATAAGAGCCAAAGCTTTTCGTGGAAGCAGTCTTGGGCATATCTTCTTCGCGAATGCGGATCTGATGATAGCCCATCCGTAGATCAAGCTTACAGAAAATCTTGGTCCCTTTCAATTGCTCAAACAATTCATTGACGTTGGGAAGTGGATACTTGTTTCTGATTGTCTTCTTATTCAATGGACGATAATTGATACAAAGTCAGTTCTTGGCATCCTTCTTCTTGACAAACAGAACACCACAACCCCAAGGAGATGAACTTGGTCTGATCAGACCTAGACATTCTTGCCCATCAAGCTGCTTCTTCAACTCTTTGAGCTCTCCGTGACCAATTTTATAGAGATGCTTGTAGACTCGTTCAGTTCCAGGTTCATGTTTAATTACAAACTCAACTAGCTGGTGCGGAGGCATTCCTGGCAATTCTTCTGGAAAGACATCTTCATACTCACACACCACCGAACTTGAGAAATGGGAGAGATTTGACCCTTCTCATTGAGGGAAAAGAGACGGGTCATGTCATCGCGAGCACCAAAAATGATCACGTCCTCTGAAGAATAGTCAACTTGACTTCTTTGGCTTCACAATCGACAAATTCCTTGTTCACCGCCAGGAAATCCATGCCAAGGATCACGTGAATATCTGACTTGCTAAGGACAGTTGGAGAAGCTAGAAAAGAATAGCTGTCCATCTTGATAGACACATTCGTAACGACCAAATTGGAACCGAGACGTTTGCCCAGAGACACAACTTGCAATGCCTTTGGAAAAAACTCGGTTGAAAAATTATTGCCAGATGCAAACGGAAATGACATAAAAGGATGCGATGCACCTTTGTAAAATAAAAACTTTTGCCGAAATAGATTTAACCCAGAGATAACCCATGATCACATCTGAGGAGTTCTCTGCTTCAGCTGCATTCAACATATTCACCCTTGCTGACCTGGGATTAAACTTCACCATTGCATTGCTTGAAGGCCTGATTGGAGGAGGAGGCGGAAGATGCCGTTGGTTGGTGCACTTGTTAGAGTAATGACCCTTCTGACCACACTTGTGCCAAGTCACCTCTGACAGTGGACGGAATTGCACTTGAGGATTCCCTTGCTTCTCCTGCTTTAACTTCTGCTGCAAAGTTGGGTTGGCTGGGTGGGAAGAACCACGACCACCACACTGCTTGAACTGCTGAGGCTGCCAAGGAGGAGAAACCCAATATTTGTGTTGCTTCGGAACCACCCGAACTGAGGAAGAGGAATTGGAGTCTCTGAAATGCTTCCTTGAGTTCTCAACTTTGAGCAAGGCCGACTGAGCCCTGAGAGCCAAATTGTAGAACTGGTCGAACTCAGTGGGATCGTGCAAGGCAATGGCCAGCTACAAGCCTTCCTTTAGACCACCACGAAACTGATAAATCTTGCTCTTCTGATATGGAATGTCTTGCTTAGCATAACGAGACAGCTCCTGGATCTCCACATTTTAGTTGTACACAGACGAACGCCCTTGCTTCAAGCGCTTGAATTTCTGACACATCTCTTCCATAAAACTTGCTGGAATATAGTGAGCCCTGAAATCCCTACAGAAATCATCCCAGCTGATCACTCTGTCGCCTCAGGAATCTTTCAATTGCTGCCAGTATTCTGCTACTTGCCCCTTGAGTCGGAATATTGCAAACCTAACAAATTCTTCTAGTCTGACATTACTGCACTTGAAGTGTTTGTTCATGTCACATATCCAGTCATCCCCATTGAATGGCCGGTCACAGGAGGTGAAGGACTTTGACTAGTTTGCCAGGAATTGATTAAGAGATGCAAATTGTTGACCACCATTGTTGAAATTAGCCTACTGCCCCTGGTTACTCTCTTGCAACAACTGGAGCAACATCTGAGTGTTTGCATTGGCTGCCGCCATCACAACTTGCCACGCCTCTTGAGGAGGAGGCGGTGGCGGAGGGGGTGGTGGAGGGTTTGACTGATCACTCTGACGACCCGAATTCTTGCGAGTTGGTGGAGCCATCCTCGAGACGGACAACAACATTAGACCAGAGAAGAAAATTCAAGGATGAAGCTGATTCAATGGATAGAAATATCTGAACAAGAATTGTTAGCAACTGCACTCGAACTAAAATTAGTAAGAATACTTCCACAAAATTACTATCGACAACATCTGATTCAAAGCCACTTGTAATTGTCAAGTATGAGCTAGAATTGCTCGGAACAAATGTATATTCCCAACTTATATCTGATGAAAGAATTCCTAGGTTACTAATGGAATTCCCACCCAAGAACTGCCGAACTTTCAATATGCAATCGGGTCCACGGATACAAGGAGAAATTTTCACTCAACTCCTAGCAATAACACTAACCCGTCCAGTGTATCAGATCCGTCAACACATAAGCATAATCTCGGAAACTCATCTATCTCGGACCCTCGTAATCACAATGATACTAAGTATGGTGGTACCCCCGAACTCTCTGCACCAGTACTAGGGATGCCGGGCTTATCTTGCCACTACTAGTATTGAAGCGATTTCGAACATCCTCCATACCGAGATACTAATAAATCTGAATGATAAAGATGTGCTCAAGAATCCCCTAGAGCTCAATTCCCTAGAACAAAATCAACACAGCAGGAGCCACCTAGAGAGAACTCCGTCACATCAGCATCATATAGATTCCAAAATATCTGCGTGATCCTAAATTTTTTTGAGCGAGAAGAGGAGTAGAATCAAAATATACTAAGTCGTGAACCTCACCAGAGCATAGAAGAGGAATAAAAAGAATCCTGCTCTCTGATATAACTAAGACTCAAAACAATTTTAACTAGACACGACTCAGCCAAGTTCGATCAACCAAAGGCTCCTATGGCCGTAAGCCTCTGATTACCAACTTGTAATGTCTAAGATGCGACACTTTACTTATTTGGGGGTGAGGCCTCAAAAGGGAAAAGAGTCGCATCTAAGCGTTTCGCAAGCAGGATAAACATCGCAATGCATAATAGATGGAAGAGTAATAAGATTTGGCTTACACTCGCCACAAGCTAAATTACAGATGCACACAATCATGCATTATTAAAATAGAAAAACTGGGTCTGTCTACAAACAAGATAAATGTCAAAAGCTAATGTTATCCCACCTTGCTAGGCCCACGATCATGACCAAGTGCCTCTAGTCCTCGGGGTACGTCACCTACAGCCTGGCACTGTCCTCGTCAAACTCCCACATCCTCGTATGCATCTGTGTTTGGGGTACCTGTACCTGTGGGTTGTTGTAATCTGCGAACCACAAGGACTCATCAATATCATGACCTTGGTATCGAATCTAACTAAGTCATTAGGTGAGGATGGGATATGTGTTTTAGTTTAAAGAAACCTAAGCATTTATGGTGGCTAACTTATGTTGAACATAATTAAAGTTAAGGTGGTCTACCCATGACATTCGTTAACTGAGAATAATCACTAAGTGATCCTGAACACCTACTTACGTCAGTCAATATTCCACCATGTTCTCGATCAGAGAAGGAACTCTCAAGGAGACAGTCAAGGTTACACACGCAATTGACAGGTTTTAATTAAATTACTTTAGGTTATCTAGAACCGGATGTTAAGAAAATATCCATGATTGCCACATAACCGCGGGAACGGCTTTCCGAAAGATTTAACCGCGTAGGTGTGCTCCAACTAATCCATCACAAATTACCACAAGCCGCATAGAAACCCTCGATCGTGAAACTCGCGATCTTGTCGGATTTCTTTGTTGAAAACCTCAACTCTGAGAAGACCCATAACAACCCCGAACGTGTTAGGAGCGCTCAGTTATGGAATAAAACACCGGTAGCCGAAACTAGGGCTTCAAAGGCGGATAAAATCACCCCGCAAAAGGTCGGGCCTTTTGCCTCTTACCAAGTATATAGGTGCATTAATAAAATATAATTTAAGTAAGATGATATCAAATTGCCCTTGTTATCACATGGACGAGCTTTTACCTGCAGCTAGCAACTCTAATGAAATGGTTGATCAAGCCTAACTTAGCCCAACAATATTGCTAGGAGAGGAAGTGTTAGAGGTTTCATGGCCATTTTTGGTGGACTATATATGAGGTGGTAGGCATCGTAGAATAATAATGGAAACAAATCTACTATGCATAACAAAGCTAGAAACGGTATCAAGGTCACGATCAATTTGCCTCTGAGATCTTCAGACCGGATGTCGGTGCACTAAAGACTTGGGTCCCTTGTGCCCCAAACTTGTGGACGGGCATCGGCGACGCCCCCGACAGCAGTGTGCCGGGAAGAGCAGCCGGAAGGCAGTCAAAGACCACGCTCTTCCCCCTTCTCCAGGGGCGTGGAATACAAGGGCTCCAGACGCAAGGCCCCGGCAAGCCCTCCTTGCCGGGAAGATTCCCAAGGTCGCGACAAGCCCGCTTCACCGGGAAGACTAACCGAAGAATAGAAATACCCCGACAAGTCTCCCTTGTCGGGAAAGGTTTAAGGCCCCCGGCAAGCCTTCCTTGTCGGGGAGGTGACCAACTCACCCGATGGAGGCTCCAGGCCAGCAAGCCCCTGTTCGCTCGCCAGGTGTCCCCACCAGTTTCTACAACAATCCGACCGCTCCAGCACATCCCTCGTGCGCCAGCGCAAGGCCCAGGTGTCGATTCACGTGGGTACGTGTCGCAACCATCTTGCAGCAGGTCAGGGGTCAGACAAGGCATTTACTGCCCCTAACACCACCGACGAAGTAGAGCGGTGAATAATGTTTACTGTACATCCCGTGAGCACACTGTTGGTGACCCCATTGCCTATAAAAGGAGGCCCATAGCTAATTCTTACAGGTTGGACTTTTTAGGGAACAGAGACTCCTTAATGACTAGCTAAGTTACTATAGAAAAACCACCCTACAGTAAGCACACAATACAAACTAAGCTGGAGTAGGGTTTTACGCGCCAAGCGGCCCGAACCTGCGTAAAAAGGACCTTGCTAGTGTTGATCGCTAGTTCCGCTCTCGACGCCATACCTCTCTCTCCCCGCCAAATGATCAAGGGACTCCTTGAGTTTCCCATAGGTGCTGGTTTTCCCAGACATCCTTGGCCAGCCAGGTAGGGGAGCGATGGTTGACAGCTTCTTCGCGGATTTAAGCAAGTTCCGCACAAGATCTTGGGAGATTGAGAGCGCCACTGCGGTCCCTCGAAGCATGGCGCAACGGTGGTCGCTCTACTTCTCCACGGCCTCCTGACGCTTGCGCAAGCGCCCTGCTACGCGAACGCATGCTAGGGGGACGGAGACCTCGAGCTCGAAGTCACCAGGGTGACGCACCGCTCTGAGACAGTGTGCTGCTATCGAGGGTGTGCCCCAGGGCTCCGGCGAATTCTCCGGCGAATACTCCGGCCGACACACCTCCACGGAGAGGTGCATAGCCATCGAGAATGTGCCTACGGGCCCCGGAATCCAACCACGCACTCCAGCCGAACTCTTTCCCTCGGAAGCATCACGTCTACGCCAAAGGTGTGCTCGGGGGCTCCATCAGCACGGCCAGGCAAAAGAGGAAAAGGAGTTATGCTCCGGCAACCCCCCTTCTATACGACAGTCGAGAACTGTCGGCAAAAACCTTGCCAGAGGAGAAGATGCCCGAAGAGTATAGTCTCCTGCTTGCCGGGGGATCTGAGGCCCCGACAAAGGACCCAAGTGCCGCAGGGAGGAGTGCCGCGACACGACACATAAGTGATAAATATTTTAGATGAGATTTTAGAGTAGATAGGTTGTTCCCTTTCTGGAAGATCCCAAACCTTGTTTGAGAAACATGCATGTAGATCAAATCTTGTTAGGATCAGTGCGCCTTAGTTTTGTTTCGAACTAGTGCAATGACCTGAACGGCCACACAACACCTTCTCACTGTTTCGAACCTGTTCAACGGTCTAAGTGGCTACTCATACGTCCATTTTGCATCATGCTTTCATGTTGATATTTATTGCTTTTTGGGATGTTATATTACTTGTGGTACCATATTTATGCCTTTTCTCTCTTATTTTGCAAGGTTTATTTGAAGAGGAAGAATTGAGGCAGCTGGAATTCTGTACTAGAAAAGGAGCAAATCCTAGTCCACTATTCTGCACATCTCCAAATGCCCTGAAAAGTTACGTGGATTTTTTCTGGATTATATAAAAAATACTGGGCGAAATAACTACCGGAGGGGGCCCACCAGGGCTCCACAAGCCTGCCCACCGCCACCACCCCCTGGTGGCGCAGGGCAAGCTTGTGGGCTGCCTGACGGCCCACTAGCCCCCCTCTTTTGCTATATGAAGCGTCCTGGTCTGGAAAAATCAATCAGGAGCTTTTTCGTGGTTTCGCCGCCGCCACGAGGCGGAACTTGAGCAGATCCAATCTAGAGCTCCGGCAGGACGATCGTGCCGGGGGAACTTCCCTCCCGGAGGGGGAAATCATCGCCATCGTCATCACCAACACTCCTATCGTCGGAGGAGAGGCATATTCATCAACATCTTCATCAGCACCATCTCCTCTCCAATCCCTAGTCCATCTCTTGTAACGAATCTTCGTCTCGCGACTCCGATTGGTACTTGTAAGGTTGCTAGTAGTGTTGATTACTCTTTGTAGTTGATGCTAGTTGGATTACTTGGTGGAAGAGTTTATGTTGAGATCCTTGATGCTATTCATTACACCTCTGATCATGATTATGATTATGTTTTGTGAGTAGTTACTTTTGTTCCTGAGGACATGGGATAAGTCATGTTAATAATAGTCATGTGAATTTGATATTCGTTCGGTATTTTGATATGTTGTATGTTGTCTTTTCCTCTAGTGGTATTATGTGAACGTCGACTACATAACACTTAACCATATTTGGGCCTAGAGGAAGGCATTGGGAAGTAGTAAGTAGATGATGGGTTGCCGGAGTGACAGAAGTTTAAACCCCAGTCTATGTGTTGCTTCGTGAGGGGCTGATTTGGATCCACTAGTCTAATGCTATGGTTAGACTTTGTCTTAATTCTTCTTTTGTAGTTTCGGATGCTTGTGAGAGAGGTTAATCATAAGTGGGATGCTTGTCCAAGTAAGGGCAGTACCCAAGCGCCGGTCCACCCACATATCAAACTATCAAAGTAATGAACGCGAATCATATGAACATGATGAAACTAGCATGACAGAAATTCCCGTGTGTCCTCGGGAGCGTTTTTCCTCCTATAAGAGTTTGTTCAGGCTTGTCCCTTGCTACAAAATGGATTGGACCACTTGCTGCACCGTTGCTACTACTTGTTACTTGTTACTCTTTGCTCGCTACGTTTCACCTCGCTACACAATCATTTGTTACCGCTACTTTCAGTGCTTGCAGTTATTACCTTGCTGAAATCCGTTTATCAGAGCCTTCTGCTCCTTGTTGGGTTCGACACTCTTACTTATCGAAAGGACTACGATTGACCCCCTATACTTGTGGGTCATCAAGACTCTTTTCTGGCGCCGTTGCCGGGGAGTGAAGCGCCTTTGTTAAGTGGAAATTTGTAAGGAAACATTTATATATTGTGCTAAAATTTATTGTCACTTGTCACTATGGAAACTCTTCCTTTGAGGAGTTTGTTCGGGGTATCTTCACCACGAACAGAAGCACGAGGAGTTGCTCCTCAACCTGAGGTACCTACTGAAAATATCTTTTATGAAATTCCTTCGGGTATGCTTGAGAAACTGCTGGCTAATCCTTTTACAGGAGATGGATCTTCACATCCAGACTTTCATCTAATCTTTGTAGATGAAGTTTGTGGTTTATTAAAGCTTGCAGGTTTGCCCGAGGATGAGGTAAAGAAGAAAGTCTTTCATTTATCTTTGAAGGATAAGGCGTTGACATGGTATAGGCTATGTGACGATACTGGATCATGGGGCTACAATCGGTTGAAATTGGAATTTCATCAAAAGTTATATCCTATGCATTTAGTACATCATGATCGGAACTTTATTTATAACTTTTGGCCTCGTGACAGGGAAAGCATAGCTCAAGCTTGCGGGAGGATTAAATCAATGCTATATTCATGCCCCAATCATGAGCTCTCGAGAGAAATCATCACTCCAAACTTTATGCTCGTCTTTCTCATGATGATCGTACCATGCTTGACACTTCTTGTGCCGGTTCGTTTATGAAGAAGGATAATGATCACAAGTGGAATTTATTAGAGAGAATCAAACGCAACTCTGAAGATTGGGAGCTGGAGGAAGGTAAGGAGTCAGGTATGAATTTCCAGTTTGATTGCGTTAAATCTTTTGTTGAGACAAACACTTCTAGAGATTTTAGCGCTAAGTATGGACTTGACTCTGAGATAGTAGCTTCTCTATGTGAATCTTTTGCTGCTCATGTTGCTTCCCAAAGAGAAGTGGTTTAAATATCATCCTCCTGTAGAAAGCAACATAGCCAAAACCAATCTAGTTGAGGAGAAAGTCATTGCTTTTAGTGATCCTGTTGTTCCTTGTGCTTACACTGAGAAACCACCATACCCTACTAGGATAAAGGATTATTCTAAAGCTCCAACTATGATACGTAGGGGTTACATTAGACCACTTGCACCCCCTTAGGAGATTAGAGTTGAACCTAGTGTTGCTATTATCAAAGATCTCTTAGCCGAAGACATAGATGGGCATGTTATCAAATTCTGCGAGGACTCCGCTAGAAATTCTAAACCTCACGCGAAAGACAAGCACGGACCTGTAGTTGGCCTGCCCGTTGTTTCTGTCAAGATAGGAGATCACTGCTACCATGGTTTATGTGATATGGGAGCTAGTGTTAGTGCAATACCCCGTTCTCTATATGATGAAATCAAAGATGAGATTGCACATGCTGAGTTAGAACCCATTGATGTCACTATTACACTAGCTAATAGAGACACTATCGGCCCTCTGGGAATTGTGAGAGACGTAGAAGTCTTGTGTGGTAAGATGAAGTATCGTACTGATTTCCTCGTCCTTGGCACTACACAAGATAGCTTTTGTCCCATCATATTTGGTAGACCCTTTCTCAACACTGTCAATGCTCACATTGATTGCATTAAGCAGACTGTCACAGTAAGTTTCGAGGGTGTGTCTCATGAATTTAACTTCTCAAAGTTTGGAAGACAACCCCATGTAAGAGAGTCGTCTGGTAGAGATGAAATCTTTGCTCTTTCCTCTATTGCCGTACCTCCTATGGATCCTTTAGAGCAATATCTGCTTGAGCATGAAAATGATATGCATATGGAGGAGAGAGATGAGATAGATAAAATTTTCTTAGAACAATATCCTATTCTCAAGAATAATCTGCCTGTTGAACTGCTTGGGGATCCTCCCCCACCAAAGGGTGATCCTGTGTTCAAGCTTAAACAGTTGCCTGATACTCTTAAGTATGCCTATCTTGATGAGAAGGAGATATATCCTGTCATTATTAGTGCTCTCCTCTCAGAGCGCGAAGAGAAGAAGTTACTAAAAACTCTGAGGAAGCACCGCGCTTCTATTGGATATACTCTTGATGATCTTAAGAGTATTAGTCCTACTCTATGTCAGCACAATATTAAAATCGATCCTGACTTTAAACCAGTTGCTGATCATCAAAGGAGATTAAATCCTAAGATGAAAGAGGTCGTTAGAAAAGAAATACTAAAGCTTCTGGAAGAAGGGATCATTTATCCTGTTGCTCATAGTGATTGGGTAAGTCCAGTACATTGCGTACCTAAGAAGGGAGGTATCACCGTCATTCCTAATGATAAGGATGAACTAATCCCACAAAGGATTATTACCGGCTATAGAATGGTGATAGACTTCCGGAAACTGAACAAGGCAACCAGGAAAGATCATTATCCTTTGCCATTCATCGACCAAATGCTAGAAAGGCTATCAAGGCACACACATTTCTGCTTTCAAGACGGTTATTCAGGTTTCTCGCAGCTACCTGTTGCACAATCTAATCAAGAGAAAACCACTTTCACCTATTGTCGGGGATATTACCTGTGGATGACCCGCCCTAGTTGGGCCGGGTTATCCATTGGGCGATTCATCCAAATATTTAGTTGGGCCTCGTTTTGGCCGGATCAAGGTCGTATGACGGTTATGGCTTTTGGAAGGTCTCCAAGATTCGGAAGATGGCGACTTAGAGACTGCAGGGGTCACGAGTTGTAGGATGGAAAGAATCCTTGTAAACCCTAGGGAATCGACCTGTATATAAAGGCGAGTCCCGGGGGATAGAGGGTAGGTTAGAAATCATTGAGTGCTAGGTTCGGCGAGTTACGCCCTCCTTGTAATCAAATCCACATCAATACACACCAAAGCAGGACGTAGGCTTTTACCTCCTCACGAGGGGCCGAACCTGGGTAAATCGCCGTGTCTCTCCCGCTTAACCCCTTTGAGTCGCCACCAAGGTGCGATGGCTCCAGTACTAAGTCCTTTCACGAGGACATCTGCCGTGACAAAACCACGACAGTTGGCGCCCACCATGGGGCCTACGCACGGTGGAGTTGAGTTCTCAAAGGGAGCCCTACCAGGGTTTGGGAGTTACACAACGGCGCTCATGACTCGGAGACGCCGCGGGATAACCTACATCGACAATCAGCAATGGGGGCCAGAAGCGGATTCAATTGAATCTGGCTACACTGTCCCCTTCGGCAAGATCAACATCTTCATCGGCATGATCGGATCATCCGTGCCTGAACCGGACACCTCCACCGACATCATCGAGCCGGCCAGGTACGTCCGCCAAATCATAACGCAAAACCAAAATCGCCCGGTCTTCGTGGGGTTCAAGCTGGGATCGGAGGAACCACAGCGCTCGGCGACTCAGGAAACTACACCGGTCAACTCTGATGACGAATCATCCATGGGCGACTCAGATTCAATCCGGTCTCTTCATGGGGATTGTCTCGGGGGCTTGTCGCTGGCCATGGACCCAGAAATCCTTGACCGAACCCGCCGCCAGATCGCCATATACATGGCAGGGGCGACTCAACCAACACAACACCCTACTGGAGGAGATGGAACCGGCGAGACGTCCAGGAGTTCGGCCGCAGTCCTGGTGGATTTTGCGGCGGAGATCACAAGGCTAATGGCGACTCCCCTCACACCAGAAAACCAAGAGGAGATAAACACGGAGTTGGCGAAACTCAGAGAGGCGGTGGCGAAGGCCCATCGGGACGCCGAGATGGAGTCCGCCAGAATCAGACTCGGCAAGCTCAAATTATAGCCGAAAGGGCGCGTTTAAACACTGACAAGTGGCGGCTCAAGAGACAGCAGCGCGCGTCCGACGCCGTCCATCAGCGGAGACACCAGGGTCGCCTGCCCCATGACCTCAATCCGACCCGCCTGTTCCACACTCCACAGACCCCTGGGACGGGAGCCGCCCCGCCAGGAGGACCGGGTCGCCTGTTCGACACTCCACAGACCCCTGGGACGGGAGCCGCCCCGCCAGGAGGACCGCGTCGCCCACCTAACCCGCCGGCTCAACCTGTTGAGGATCACATTCCCCGGTTCCGGACGCCTCAAGGCCACTTCTCCAACTCAGTGGATAACGTGCTTGCCGCAACCCGCCATCTCGAGTCTCTCCCGATTCACGGCAACACTCCTGCCGAGATAGAAGCAAGGAACGCCATCGAGATGTTGAAGACGGCGGTGGTTCAAAACGCCCAGTTCTCACATAGCCTCGAGAGGTTGCATTCTACCCCTCAGGCAAGTTATACCAGGAGCAGGCCAGAGGACCAACCCGCCGTAAACAGCGGGCCACGACACGTCCCACAGGACAACCCGCCTGAATGGAACCCACCGGGCCGGGACCTCCCGAACATCAAAGATGCCCCGGCCCCCCTCGTTGGGGGCGGAGGGCGAGTTGGGGTACCATGCTTGTCCCCGGCCCTTCGGAATGAAAAGATGCCCAAAGACTTCAAGGGACCAAGGAAAGTGCCTAATTATACCCCAGACCTCGAGCCGGCGTCATGGATCGAGAGTTATGAGATCGCCATGGACATGCTCGACGTAAACGAGGCGGTTTGCGCCAGATACTTTACGATGATGCTTGAGGGGTCGGCTCGCACTTGGTTGAAAAACTTACCTCCCAATTTCATCCAGTCCTGGGGCGAGTTAAAGGAGCGCTTCATCAAGAACTTCCAAGGAACTTACAAACGTCCGATGACGATCGTCGATCTACATCACCGTGTTCAGCGTCCGGACGAGTCGGCCTACCACTGGTCGCGGCGGGTTGCCGAAATTATTCATTCGTCAGATGGTATTACGGCGGCTCAAGCCGTGCTCATGCTCGAGCACAATTGCCATTACGAGCCCTTGGTGCAAAAATTAGGGCGACTCAAACGAAAGGTTCAAGACATGGGCGAGCTGATGGACACTCTCACTAGGTATGCCGAGGCCGATGATACCAAGGATCCTGGCGAGGATGGCAAGGCTAATTCGCCTAAGAAGGGCGAGTCATCCAAAAATAACGCCCGATTCCAGGGGCGTAACCGTCACAATCAAGGGACCAATGGCAAGCGGAGACCGCAAGAGGAGCCCTCGGACTTAGTCGCCAACACCAATGTCAACAACGGAAAAAAGAAGAATCGAGGGTTCAGCGGGAAGAGGCCGCGTAACTATGAAGAGCTACTCAAGGTCCCTTGCCCGCAGCCAGGCGGTGGCCAATACCCAGTACACCACCAGCGGCGGTACAACCCGCCAGGAGCTTTCCAACAGCCACCCCAACAGGGGGCTCCGCAGGGCCAGGACGATAATGGGGGCTTCCGTAGCAACCCCAAATAGTTAAGTAATGGGCAGTATCACGTTTTCACCACTAATGCTTGCAGGCGTGACAAGATGGTGAGTCATCGGGCGTACAGTGTATCTGAGGCGGCGATTCCCAGATACCTCCATTGGTCTGAGCAGACCATAACGTGGAGCAGGGAGGGTCACCCGCCGAGGGTGGATAACCCAGGCGATCTGGCGTTGGTCGTGGCTCTCCAAGTTGGGGGTTACACCCTATCTAAAGTATTAATGGATGGTGGCAGCAGCATCAATATCCTATATTTCGACACTTTCCAAAGGATGAATCTATTGGAAAAAGACATGATGCCTTCAACCACGGTTTTCCACGGAATTGTCCCAGGCAAGTCGGCTTATCCCATAGGCCGGGTCAGGTTGACAGTGGCGTTTGGGACTGCACAGAATTATAGGTCGGAGTCTTTAATCTTCGAGGTGGTCAAATTGAAAAGCCCCTACCATGCGCTGTTTGGGCGACCGGCTTAGGCCCGCTTCATGGGTCGCCCGTGCTATGTTTACCTCAAGCTCAAAATGCCTGGCCCCAAAGGGCCCATCACGGTTGATGGAGATAGAAGGATCACAAAGGAATGTGAAGAAGGGGACGCGGCTTATGCGGAACTCGCCTGTGCTGCGGAAGAGCTCAAACACCATCGGGCTAATGTTGACCCGGCGGATATGTCACCCCTGAAGAAGCCAACTACAGACTCTGAGTCGCCCCTCAAGTTCAAACCAACGGATGACACTAAAACAATCGATTTCGTACCTGGCGATTCATCCAAGTAGTTCACCATTGGGACGGGTCTGGACCCCAAATAAGAAAGCGCGCTCATCGAATTCATCCGTGAGAATCGGGACATCTTTGCATGGAAACCTTCTGACATGCCTGGTGTGCCGAGAGAATTCGCTGAGCACCATCTTAATGTTGACCCAAAGTGCAAGCCCATCCAGCAATACCTTCGCAGATTTAACGAGGAGCGACGCAAGGCGATTGGGGAAGAAGTCGCCCGTCTTTTAGCCGTCGGGTTGATCGTGGAAGTTTTTCATCCCAAATGGTTGGCTAACCCAGTTTTGGTACTCAAGAAAAATGGTACTTTTCGTATGTGTATTGATTACACGGACCTCAACAGAGATTGTCCAAAAGATCCCTTCGCTCTTCCCCGCATCGACCAAATCGTTGACTCGATGGCGGGATGCGAACGATTGTGCTTTCTAGATGCCTATTCGGGATATCACCAAATCAAGATGGCCGTGGAAGATCAAGAGAAAACGACCTTCATAACCCCCTTCGGGGCCTTTTGTTATGTGTCCATGCCCTTTGGACTCAAGAGTGCGGGGGCGACTTATCAACGCTGCACCCAGAATTGTCTTCGTAACCAAATTGGTCGCAACGTCCATGCTTATGTCGACGATATTGTGATCAAGACCCGCCAGGGGGAGACACTACTGGAAGACCTCAAGGAAACATTCGATAATCTACGGGTGTATCAGATGAAGCTAAATCCCACCAAATGTGTTTTTGGTGTGCCTGCAGGGAAATTGCTGGGTTTCTTGGTATTGGAGCACGGCATTGAAGCTAATCCGGACAAGATCGAAGCGGTTACGTCCCTTGGAAAGCCGGTGAACGTTAATCAAGTTCAGCGACTGGCGGGTCGCATTGCGGCCTTAAGTCGTTTCGTGAGTCGCCTGGGGGAGAAGGCGATTCCCCTTTACCAGTTATTGAGGAAATTCGATCGATTTGTTTGGACGAACGAGGTAGACGAGGCGCTCGAAGCCCTGAAGCGCCAATTAGTCAACCCGCCAGTCCTGGCCGCCCCGACTGAAAAAGAGCCCATGCTTCTGTATATCGTGGCAAATTCCAAAGTGGTAAGTGTGGCAGTGGTCATTGAGAGAAAATAGGAAGGGAAGGAATACCCGGTGCAACGCCCGGTATATTTTATCAGTGAGGTGCTAACTCTTTCCAAGCAACGGTACCCACACTGGCATAAATTGGTGTATGGGGTGTTTATGGCGAGCCGAAAACTTAAGCATTATTTCCAAGAACACCCTATCACAGTGGTAAGCTCTGCCCCCCTTGGGGACATCATCCAGAATCGGGAGGCAACATGGCGAATCGCCAAGTGGGCAGTAGAACTTGGTCCCCATCACATACAGTATGCTCCCCGCACTACCATCAAGTCCCAAGCATTGGTTGATTTCGTCAATGATTGGACAGAGGTACAGGCTCCGGAGGACCGGCCCGATCTCACTTACTGGACTATTTATTTTGATGGGTCTAGACAGCTGGAGGGCTCGGGGGCTGGTGTGGTGTTGGTATCCCCTCAAGGAGATAAGTTCTGTTACGTTTTCTGACTCATGTTTCCATGCACTAACAATGCAGCAGAATATGAAGCTCTGCTTCACGGCTTGCGACTCGCCAAGGAGATGAATCTAACATGGGTCAGATGTTTTGGCGACTCTGATTTAGTGGCACAGCAAGTTTCGGGTACCTGGGATTCTCGGGACCCCACAATGGCGGCCTACAGGCGGGCTGTGTCCGATGTGGCGGGTCATTTTCATGGCTACTAGGTGGACCATATTGATTGGCGCCTCAACGAGGCAGCTGACGCCCTCTCACGACTTGGCTCCCAGAGAAAGCCGGTCCCTCCTAATGTTTTTCTGGATATCTTACATAAACCATCCGTGATTTTACCATCAGGGGAGGAATTGGCGATACCAGATCCTGAGTCTCAGCTCGTGGCTGCCCTCCATGTCACTCCGGATTGGGTTCTCCCTTACCTGGCTTATCTCGTTCGGGGCGAGTTACCGGCTGACGAAGTTTTGGCTCGCCAAATCGTTCGACACAGCAAATCCATGGTCATCATCAATGGCGAGTTATATAAACGGAGCGCCTCAGGAGTCTTTCAGCGATGCGTCTCCTCCGAAGAAGGATGCATAATCTTAAATGACATTCATTCCGGGGATTGTGGGCATCATGTCGGGTCACGTTCTTTGGTATCGAAGGCTTTCCGTCATGGTTTCTTTTGGCTGATGACTCATGCAGATGCAGAGGATATAGTTCGTCGGTGCGAAGGGTGCCAACGTTATGGGTGGCAGGCTCATGTGCCGGCTCAAGAATTAAGAATGATTCCCATAACTTGGCCTTTTGCAGTCTAGGGGCTGTTCATGGTCGGGCCCTTTAAAATGTCCTCTAACAAGAAGACCTACCTGTTGGTGGCGATTGATAAGTTCACCAAGTGGGTTGAGGTGGAACCTGTTGGAGCTTGCGATGCGAAAACGGCGGTCAAATTCTTGAAAAAGCTGATTTTCCGGTTTGGATATCCGCATAGTATCATTAGTGATAATGATACTAACTTGTCCCAAGGGGCGATGCAGCAGTTTTGCCATCGCGGACATATCCGACTTGATGTTTCTGCAGTCGCTCACCCACAATCTAATGGGCAGGCAGAGAGGGCGAATTAGGAGATTTTGCGGGGGATTAAGCCCCGACTCATGGTTCCCCTGGAAAAAACCCCAGGATGTTGGGTTGAAGAATTACCTTCGATATTGTGGAGTATTCGGACCACCCCGAACCGATCCACGGGTTTCACCCCATTCTTTCTGGTCTATGGAGCAGATGCTGTTCTCCCTACTGACATAAGGCATGACTCACTTAGAGTCACCGCATATGTGGAACAAGACAATGAGCTGGCGCGTCAAGACTCTTTGGACGCCTTAAAGGAGGCGCGTGACCTGGCTGCGGATCGTTCAGCCATCTACGAGCAGGATCTGCGGTGTAACCATAGTCGCCGGGTTAAAAGTTGGACTTTTCAGGAAGGCGACTTGGTTCTTCGGTTGATGCAAGATCGAGCCGGCATGCACAAGCTGTCGCCACCTTGGGAAGGACCGTTCGTCATCGGCAAGAATCTCCGTAATGGCTCTTATTATTTGATGGATCTCCGGCCTAATCGGCCAACCACGGAGGCTGAGTCAACTCGCCCCTGGAATATTGCCCATCTGCGGCCTTATTACACTTGAGCTCTTAAGCTCTACACTTTGTAAGTTTTTCAAATTTATTATGAAGTAATAAAGTTACAAATACTCCCTGGATTGGGGGCTTCTTCATTACAGAGCAATTGTGTCATCATGTTGCGACCTTATGAGCCAACGGAATCATGCATATAGGGTGTGTGCTCGAGCTTTCTGACTCGCCTCATCCTGTCGCGACCTTATGAGCCGACGAAACCTGCATTTAGGGTATGTGCTCGAGCTTTCTGACTCGCCTCATCCTGTCGCGACCTTATGAGCCGACGAAACTTGCATTTAGGGTGTGTGCTCTAGCTTTCTGAGTCGCCTCATCCTGTCGCGACCTTATGAGCCGACGAAACCTGCATTGAGGGTGTGTGCTCGAGCTTTCTGACTCGCCTCATCCTGTCGCGACCTTATGAGCCGACGAAACCTGCATTTAGGGTGTGTGCTCGAGCTTTCTAACTCGCCTCATCCTGTCGCGACCTTATGAGCCGACGAAACCTGCATTTAGGGTGTGTGCTCGAGCTTTCTGACTCGCCTCATCCCGTCGCGAGCTTATGAGCCGACGAAACTTGCCTTTAGGGTGTGTGCACGAGCTTTCTGACTCGTCTCATCCTGTCGCGACCTTATGAGTTTGTTTGATTTCACATATGCTATTTTCAAAAGCTTAAGTTAGGAGGATGATCAGAATTGTTTCGTCCATGGCGAATTAAGCATCATAAAGGATTCTTAAAAAGGCGAGTCAAAAATTTCAAATCGCCTTAAAGGCGATATAAAGATTCTTGCAAAGGGTATCACCAAAATAGTACTGACTTATGGGAAAAGATCTATTACATGGCTCACAGGCCAAAATCAATAAGGTTCATATTGCTGGCGCCTTAGGATCATCCTGATGTGAGCTTTGGCCGACTTCGATTTGCAAGTCACCCAGTACCCAGTTGCACTTAGCCAAAGCTGCGAAGTCATCTTCATCAGTCAAGATTGATGCGAGGTCAGCTTCCAAGTCGAAAGGGTTCTTGGGTCGCCGAGGAGTTAGACTGGTCGTCACAAAGGTTGGCGGGTTGACCTTCTTGTTTTTCCTATCATAAGCCGCCTGATACTTTGATAAATCAAGGCTTGCTGCAAGTTGGGTTGCTGCCAACCGGGAGTCCTTGATGACACGTTGATAGTCCTCTTCAACAAATTCTGACCCGTCGTCTTTAAGCTGAGGAAAGCTTGCTGCTACCTCTTCCAGGTTGATTTCTGGGGCATACGCCAAGCAGCGGCTCAGGGCAGTCAGAACACCCTTTCGGGAGGCTGATTGAGTCAACTCGCCAATCTGAGGGGGAAGTGTGGATAAGCAGCCAAGCACCTTCTTTATGGAAGTTATGGGTTCTTTGGCACCCATCACAGCTCTAACAGTCAAGACACTGCCTGTGTATAGTTGCTCTGTCAGCGTGTAAATCGCCTTCAGCATCAGCACGCAGTCTTCTTGAAGGTTGGCGGCTCTCGGACCTGAGCAAGGAATCATGATGATCAGCGACTTATGATGAGAATTATTTAAAAAACGAAGAGGAGATCAAAAAGTTTAAGTAAGCTTACCGAAGACGGTTTGCGTCATGTTGGAGATATGACGCTTTAAGCTGGACAATTCCTGTTGTACAGTGGCCAGCCTGGCTTCAGCCTTCTTTGCTCTGTTCACGGCGGCATCTTGGTCAGCCTGAGCTCTTTTCAACTCGGCCTTTAGTTTCTCCAGTTCTGCCACGGCCAATTGACATCTCTCCTCCGACTTAGCCCGGGCGTCTTGTTGACCAGATAAGTTTTTCTTTAAATCGCCCAGTGCCGATTCGGTCTGAGCAAGGGTTTCCTATTGAAAGTACAAAATAAGGACAAGTCTCAGAACTATTGCAAGCAATATCCCTGACACTTGGGGGCTAATGTATAATTTTTCATATAAATTATAAAAAATCAAGTCCCGGCTCATCTTTTTACTTATAACCCGGCCCTTGGGGGTTACTGGTCGCAAAGTTTTTCTAAAATTTTCAAGACCCGGCTCATCTTTTTACTGATGACCCGGCCCTTGGGGGTTACTGGTCGCAAAGTTTTTCTAAATTTTTCAAGACCCGGCTCATCTTTTTACTAATGACCCGGCCCTTGGGGGTTACCGGTTCATCTTTTTATTGATGACCCGGCCCTTGGGGGTTAATGGGAATAATATAGTATAACGAAGTTTACCTCATGTTTATATTTTAACATCCAGAGCAGGCTTTTCTCCATCTCATACCTTGCCTCCAGGCGACTTGCAAAGCCCGAGCAGAGTTCCTTAAACTCTAGATTTTCATATTCGGAAAGCTTCGCTTTGGAGAGCCCAGACTCGGGAATGGCTTGAGAGGAGGATGCTACATGTTTGGACAGAACTATTGTTGCCGGCTTAGAGAAGCCGGTACCAGTAATAACCACATCATCTGGGTCTTCTGTTGTCATCAATGGACTTGGCGGCTTAGGGGTATCCGTTGTTTCCTTCGCTGACTCACGAAGATCCATTTGATCTTCAGGCTCAGTTTGATCCGGGTTATCTTGAATCGGAGTTGATTCTTTAACGGGTTCTGGAGTTGCGACAGGAGTTGATCCACTGGTTTTCCTTTTCTTGGCTTGTGCCCTAAAAAGAGGGAATAAGCACACTAAGGAACTAAAAGTTCGTTACTCTCAAGATTCAAAGCAAGGTTATCAAAAGACTTACCCTGGAACTCGAATCATTGGTGGAAGTGTCGACATCACTGAGTCGCCAGATGTGGGAGGAGAATTCTGCAAGAATTATGTGTCAGTAATACAGGCGGGTTACACGTGTAATTCAAAAAGACATGAAGAATTGTTATTCATAAAGTACCTCGTTTGGTTTCCTTCTGTTTGTTGCTGGTAGGCCAGATACCAGATCGCCGGAGTGACTTCGTGTTTTCCGATTTGAGGTATGTTGTGCTTTCTTCAGTAGGAAATTTGGGTCCAAACAAGCATTTGGATGTGAGAAGGGAACTTTCCCACAAATTCGCCTGGCCGGCTTAGGTGGAGAAGGAGATGAATCGGAGGAAACAGAAATTACCTCAACAGAGTCCTCCTGGCTTTCGTTATCTTCATTCTATTACAAGGAGAGGGAGAGATATAAATACAAAGGTTAACAGTAATGGATGGCGAGTGAAAAGAGGACGAATTTTTACTTCCGAAAGTGCATCGCCGACTTGAGATTCATCGACTTCAGATGGCTCAGCCGCAGCAGATTTTCCCTTACCCTTGGTTTTCTTTGAGGGCGGCCTAACATTCTTCATGGCTGGCCTTTTGGGTTTCCTGGACCAGAACTTATCGCCTTTCTGAAAGGACATATGTTATGAAACCATAAATACAAATGAAGCATGAAGAGTAAAGACCAAAGGCGGGTTAGGTTTGTTCACCTTGGGCGCCGGGTTACTTTTGCAGAAAGGCTTGAGGCCGATTTTGCCGCATTTTCCCGCAGGCTCGCTAGTTAGCTTTTTGATAATGGTAACAATGTCCTTTTCTGTTAAGGCCGTATGGAAATAACATTTGGGATGATCCAGGGTGCCATCAAATTCACACATCAGACCATCCCGGCGGCTTAGAGGGAGGATACGCCATTCAACCCAACAGCAGATTAGGTCGACCCCAGTAAGGCCGTTGTTCGTCAAGGATCTCAATTCAGATAGTTTCGGGATGAATTCCGATTCTTCCTCCTCCGTGAGCTTGTCTGGAAGCTTGAAGTTAGTCGGGAGGCGAGTTGGCCTGTGGCCCAGAAGCTTGTTTTCGCCTACAGGAGACGTCTCTTGACAGTAAAACCAAGACTCGCCCCAACCTTTGGGATGGCTAGGCATGGCGAGTGAGGGGAACGGGCTATCCCTGCGGCGTTGGACATTGACGCCGCCGAGTTCCAAGCTGGGGCCGTTGTGGAATACCGTTTGGCGATTCAGATGGAAAAAGTGCAAGAATATAGGAACAGAGGGCTCAATCTGCAGATAAGCCTCACAGAAAACTTGGAATTGGCACAAGTTACTTATGGAATTGGGTCCCAAGTCCTGGAAGCAGATGTTCATGAAAGTCAGGGCGTCCCTAAGAAACTTTGATCCGGGCGGCTTAAAACCTCATTCCAGGTGTTCAACAAAGACAACTATTTCTCCTTTGGGGTTAGGGAGATCTTCTCCGAACCCGGTGCGCCAGCCAATAACATCCTGAGGATCCAAGCTGCCCGTTTTCACATAATCGGCTAATATGGTGTCATTGACCTTGGTAGGAAGCCAGTCACTTTTGAAGACGGCGCCCATGCTACAAATAAGTAAAGTATGAAATTACATGCCTTGAACATCTACTGTATGGGATGAAATCAGTTCATTTAACTCGCCGAGTACTTTGATTAAGGAAGGGTTTGACCCGCCAGCTCAAAGGGCCGAGTTGGGTCACTATGGCGACTTATGGAGTATGGCTATACACAAAGGCTATGTTCTAAAGATGGTAAAGGCGTTCGTTTGAAGTGCCAGGGTATGAAGACTATAAACAACTTTTTGCAAACAGTGGGTAAAGAATGGATCTACCAGGCAGACGAGAAAACCTAAGAAAAATGACTGGACGCAGCGGTTTATTATCAGATGACGCCCTTCGCTTGGTGAAAACATTATTCTCAAAGATTCACAAGTAAAGGCGGATAAGTAAAAGTGTTCGAAACATTGGCTATCTTATCAACATTCATACTGATCGGTTCAAAGTAGGCGGCATCTGTACGCGAGGAGCATCAAGAACATGGCAATGGCTAAAGTCTCAAGCAGAGATTGAATCTACTCCTAAAAATGGGTGGAGGCCTAACCTGATGCTTTCGGGTAAAAGGAGCCGACGATGATGAAGTTTGTTGGAGAAGCACGGACGTCCTGTCGAGCAAAGAGGTCGCCGGCGGCCGCAGAGTTCATGGTTAATGGCGAGGTGGTCGACGGCGATGCAGTCGACGGTGATGACGGCGGATGTGTTGGTTGCGGCACGAGACTCGACGACGGCGAAAGCCTACAGGCGGCACCAAAGCTCCTCGCGTGAAGGCCGAAAGCACGGTCGGCGGCGGATTCCTCGGGGGCGATGAGGTTTTCTGGCTGCGCAGGTGGGGAGGAAGGTGACGGGACTGGTAGGTGGGAAGCGCCAGTTCTGTCCCCTTGGCCTATTTATCAGGGCAGGTGCTGGAATCGAGGCGCCATGAGCTGGAACCGGCGGGGGATAAGAAGATTCGCTATAAATGCGTGCCGAAGATTTCGGGATAACGATGCGCCAAAGATCCGTTGGGGTTGTGACTGTCTTCCCGAAAATCGAGGAATAAAAAGAGGCCAGTCAGTAATGGCTTGGCAACTTAAGGGATTTTTAGTTACCTATGGTGGGTGTACAGTTTTTGACATCTGAAGAAAAATGAGGGATGAATCGCCTTGAATGAAGCAGAAGTATTGGCATGAAAAAGAAATGTTCAAGTCAATTTGGGGCCTAATGTTGGGGATATTACCTGTGGATGACCCGCCCTAGTTGGGCCGGGTTATCCATTTGGCGATTCATCCAAATATTTAGTTGGGCCTCGTTTTGGCCGGATCAAGGTCGTATGACGGTTATGGCTTTTGGAAGGTCTCCAAGATTCGGAAGATGGCGACTTAGAGACTGCACGGGTCACGAGTTGTAGGAAGGAAAAATCCTTGTAAACCCTAGGGAATCGACCTGTATATAAAGGCGAGTCCCGGGGGACAGAGGGTAGGTTAGAAATCATTGAGTGCTAGGTTCGGCGAGTTACGCCCTCCTTGTAATCAAATCCACATCAATACACACCAAAGCAGGACGTAGGCTTTTACCTCCTCACGAGGGGCCGAACCTGGGTAAATCGCCGTGTCTCTCCCGCTTAACCCCTTTGAGTCGCCACCAAGGTGCGATGGCTCCAGTACTAAGTCCTTTCACGAGGACATCTGCCGTGACAAAACCACGACACCTGCCCTTTCGGTACCTTTGCCTATAGACGTATGCCTTTTGGCTTATGTAATGCACCTGCCACCTTCCAAAGATGTATGATGGCTATATTCTCTGACTTTTGTGAAAAGATTGTCGAGGTTTTCATGGATGACTTCTCCGTTTACGGGGCTTCCTTTGATGATTGCCTCAGCAACCTTGATCGAGCCTTACAAATATGCGAAGAAACCAACCTCGTCTTGAATTGGGAGAAGTGCCACTTTATGCTTAATGAAGGTATTGTCTTAGGACACAAAATCTCTGAAAGAGGCATTGAAGTTGATAAGGCTAAGGTTGATGCAATTGAGAAAATGCATTTCCCCCACAGATATCAGAGGTATACGAAGTTTCCTAGGTCATGCTGGTTTCTATAGAAGGTTCGTTAAAGACTTCTCTAAGATTTCTAGGCCTCTTACCAACCTCTTGCACAAGGATGTTCCTTTTGTTTTTGATGAGGATTGTGAGGAAGCCTTTGAAACACTTAAGAAGGCTTTGATAACCGCACCTATTGTTCAACCACCTGACTGGAACTTGCCCTTTGAAATCATGTGTGACGCTAGTGATTATGCTGTTGGTGTTGTTCTAGGACAAAGAGTTGACAAGAAGTTGAATGTTATTCACTACGCTAGTAAAACTCTAGACAGTGCCCAAAGAAACTATGCCACTACGGAGAAGGAATTTTTAGCAGTCGTGTTTGCATGTGAAAAGTTTAGATCTTACATAGATGACTCCAAAGTCACTATTCACTTTGATCATGCTGCTATTAAGTACCTCATGGAGAAGAAGGACACTAAGCCTAGGCTGATCAGATGAGTTCTCCTGCTACAGGAATTTGATTTGCACGTCGTTGACCGAAAGGGTGCTGATAACCCTGTAGTAGATAACTTGTCTAGGCTAGAGAATGTCCTTGATGACCCACTACCTATTGATGACAACTTTCCCGATGAGCAATTAAATTTCATCCGCACTTCACTTAGTGCACCGTGGTATGCCGATTATGCAAACTATATCGTAGCCAAATACATACCACCCAGTTTCACCTATCAACAAAAGAAGAAATTCTTCTTTGATTTGAGACACTACTTTTGGGATGATCCTCACCTTTATAAGGAAGGAGTAGATGGTGTTATTAGATCCTGCAGAAGTGTCATTCCGAAGCCTATGGAGGACACCATGCTGGAGATAGAACTGCCCATAAGGTATTGCAATCAGGTTTCTATTGGCCCACTCTCTTCAAGGATGCTCGTAAGTTTGTCTTGTCTTGTGACGAATGCCAAAGGATAGGGAACATCAGTAAGCATCAAGAGATGCCGATGAACTATTCACTTGTCATTGAACCATTTGATGTCTGGGGCTTTGATTATATGGGACCCTTCCCGAGTTCCAATGGGTACACTTACATCTTAGTTAATGTGGATTACATTACTAAGTGGGTAGAAGCTATCCCCACTAAAAATGCTGATCACCACACCTCTATTAAGATGCTTAAAGAAGTCATATTCCCAAGATTTGGAGTCCCTAGATACTTGATGACTGATGGCGGTTCACACTTCATTCATGGTGTTTTCTGCAAGATGCTAGCTAAGTATGATGTCAACCATAGAGTTGCATCTCCTTAGCATCCTCAGTCTAGTGGTCAAGTGGAGTTGAGTAATAGGGAGATCAAGTTGATCCTACAAAACACCGTCAATAGATCTCGAAAGAACTAGTCTAACAAACTTGACGATGCAGTATGGGCTTATAGGACTCCTTATAAGAATCCCATGGGCATGTCACCGTATAAAGTGGTTTACGGTAAGGCCTGTCATTTACCTCTTGAGCTGGAACACAAAGCTTATTGGGCAATCAAAGAGATCAACTTTGATTTCAAACTTGCCGGTGATAAGCGGTTGTTTGATATCAGTTCGTTAGATGAATGGAGAGCCCATGCATACGAGAATGCCAGGTTGTTCAAGGAAAAGGTTAAGAGATGGCACGACAAACGAATACAGAAACGAGAGTTAAATGTAGGTGATTATGTCTTGCTATACAATTCTCGTTTGAGATTCTTTGCAGGCAAGCTTCTCTCTAAATGGGAATGTCCCTATGTTGTCGAGGAAGTATATCATTCCGGTGCCATCAAAATCAATAACACGGAAGGAAATTTTCCTAGAGTGGTAAATGGGCAAAGAATCAAGCATTACATCTCTGGTACTCCAATAAATGTTGAGACCAATATCATCAATGCCATAACTCCACAGGAGTACATAAGGGATGTTTATCAGCCTGTTTCAGACCTTGAAAATAGAGATCTATCTGTTTCTGCAAGAAATTGGACTCCGATACTTTTCCAATAGGAAATTTCTTCCGTTTTGGAATATTTTGGAAAATTAGAAAAATAAAAAGCAGTCCGGAGAGCGAACGAGGCGGCCACAAGCCCTGCCACCGCCCCTACCCCCTGGTGGCGGAGGGAAAGCTTGTGGGCACCTCGTGTGCCTCCCGGACCCCGTTTTCTTGTGGAGGACTCCTTCCGGTCCAGAAAAAATCAATATATAGAGTTTTCATTTGTTTTTGTTTCGAGCTTGTTGTCTGTCGCAGATTTAGAGCAAAGATGTCTCAGGAATCTGTTGGGGAGAATGAGCTTCACCAAGTTCATGAGGAAGTAGATGCTGATCTAAAAAGAGTAGAAGTCACGGAAGCTAGGGACCAAGCTAAGGAGAAAACTCAAGCTAGGCAGGAAGTTCAACCTATGTTCAACATTGAAGACGTTGAAGGAGTAGATTTTCTCCAACCCTTCCTCCACGTGCTGTCTCCATCCTTGATTGAACTCTTGAGGTTTTGCGAAACAACTCGTGCTCACAGTATTTCTCTTTGTCGTGAAGTTGTTTTGCTGGAAAACCATGTCACAGATGTCAAAGGTATAAATCAAAGATTGATAGCTCTCTTAGAATCAAAGGCGACAAGAACACCACCATCACCACCAAAGGAAGACAACTAAGCATTGGTATGGTCAATCCCCTTGGCTTCTGCCAATCTTGGGGGAGTTGCCCTGGTATCCTATCACATTTATATCTTTTGCTTTTACCTTTGTTTTAGTTATTTCCTTTTTAGTTTTTATTTCTTCTTTTAGAGGAATAAGTCTTTAGTTTTTAGTTTGAGTCTTTTGCTTTTGTCTCCCCCCCGATGTATTCGAGCTTACGAGCTATATAATAAAGAGTATATTAGTCAGGGCTTTGCTTTGTGCCATGATCGAAAGTATGAAAAGAACGATAGCATGAAAGATCATGATACGACCTTAAGGAAAGTGATAACTTCACTTGTGACAAGTATGATGATTGAAACTTGTTGAGAATAAATCAACATAGACATTAGTCATTGTTGCAATTAATAAGAAGTAATAAGGAAAGAGAGGTTCACATATAAATATATCATCTTAGACACTTTTTACAATTGTGAGCACTCACCAAACTATTACATGCCTAGGAGTAGATGTTGGACAAGGAAGACAACATAATGAATTGTGTTCGCTTGGTTCCAAACATAGTTATATGATTAGAGATCCCTTAGCATGTGACGATTGCTTCCACCTCATATTAGCCAAAACTCCCGCACCAAGTAGAGATACTACTTGTGCATCCATAAACCTTCAACCCAGTTTTGCCATGAGAGTCCACCATACCTACCTATGGATTGAATAAGATCCTTCAAGTAAGTTGTCATCGGTGCAAGCAATAAAAATTGCTCTCTAATATGTATGATCTATTAGTGTGTGGAAAATAAGCTTTGTACGAACCTGTGATGAGGAAGACATAAAAGCGACAGACTGCATAATAAAGTTCTTTATCACAGGAGGCAATATAAAGTGACGTTCCTCCGCACTAAGAGGACACGCATTCAAACCTCAAAAGCGCATGACATGTTGATACGTCCATTTTGCATCATGCTTTCATGTTGATATTTATTGCTTTTTGGGCTGTTATAGTACTTGTGGTACGATATTTATGCCTTTTCTCTCTTATTTTGCAAGATTTATTTGAAGAGGGAGAATTCAGGCAACTGGAATTCTAGACTGAAAAAGGAGCAAATCCTAGTCCACTATTCTGCACATCTCCAAATGCCCTGAAAAGTTACGTGGATTTTTCTGGATTATATAAAAAATACTGGGCGAAAGAACTACCGGAGGGGGGCCACCAGGGCTCCACAACCCTGCCCACCGCCACCACCCCCTAGTGGTGCAGGGCAAGCTTGTGGGCTGCCTGATGGCCCACTAGCCCCCGTCTTTTGCTATATGAAGCGTCCTAGTCTCAAAAAAAATTGTTCGGGAGCTTTTTCGTGGTTTCGCCGCCGCCACGAGGTGGAACTTGAGCAGATCCAATCTAGAGCTTCGGCAGGACGATCCTGCCGGGGGAACTTCCCTCCCGAAGGGGGAAATCGTCGCCATCATCATCACCAACACTCCTCTCGTCAGAGGGGAGGCATCTTCATCAACATCTTCATCAGCACCATCTCCTCTCCAATCCCTAGTTCGTCTCTTGTAACCAATCTTCGTCTCGCGACTCCGATTGGTACTTGTACGGTTGCTAGTAGTGTTGATTACTCTTTGTAGTTGATGCTAGTTGGATTACTTGGTGGAAGAGTTTATGTTCAGATCCTTGATGCTATTCATTACACCTCTGATCATGATTATGATTATGTTTTGTGAGTAGTTACTTTTGTTCCCGAGGACATGGGATAAGTCATGTTAATAATAGTCATGTGAATTTGATATTTGTTCGGTATTTTGATATGTTGTATGTTGTATTTTCCTCTAGTGGTGTTATGTGAACGTCGACTACATAACACTTCACCATATTTGGGCCTAGAGGAAGGCATTGGGAAGTAGTAAGTAGATGATGGGTTGCTGGAGTGACAGAAGCTTAAACCCCAGTCTATGCGTTGCTTCGTGAGGGGATGATTTGGATCCACTAGTTTAATGCTATGGTTAGACTTTGTCTTAATTCTTGTTTTGTAGTTGTGGATGCTTGCGAGAGAGGTTAATCATAAGTGGGATGCTTGTCCAAGTAAGGGCAGTACCCAAGCGCCGGTCCACTCACATATCAAACTATCAAAGTAATGAACGCGAATCATATGAACATGATGAAACTAGCATGACAGAAATTCCCGTGTGTCCTCGGGAGCGTTTTTCCTACATTAAGACTTTGTTCAGGCTTGTCCCTTGCTACAAAAGGGATTGGGCCACTTGCTGCACCGTTGCTACTACTTGTTACTTGTTACTCTTTGCTCGCTACATTTCACCTCGCTACACAATCACTTGTTACCGCTACTTTCAGTGCTTGCAGTTATTACCTTGCTGAAATCCGTTTATCAAACCCTTCTGCTCCTTGTTGGGTTCGACACTCTTACTTATCAAAAGGACTACGATTGATCCCCTATACTTGTGGGTCATCAGCTACATAGCACCTTATTTCGCCTCTGCCACGCTCGACGATCTAATGGTTGCATTGAGTGCGGCAAGGGGCCTTGCCGGTAAAGAACTCTCAAGCGAACTGCTAAGGATCCATTCCTCAAAGCTTTAGCGGTAGGACCAGTCGCGCCGGCAAGCTTCCGGAAAATGCAAAATGCGTATCATACAAGGAGAAGGATCAGACGCAAGGGAAACAACATTTCATTCATTTGTTTGAAACAAACTCAGACATATTACATGAATGATTTTTTCTACTCTAACCTATTACACTACCCTTTGGCAAGGGACATGCTCGCCGGATAGAAGTTCAAGAAGACAGAAGGCGGAGCTTGCGGCACGGTCAGGGCTGGCACCCCCGGGACCAGCACTGTGTAGACGAGAACGGGACCACCCCAACAAGCATCGCCCGGCCCTTTATGGCTTGATACCAGAGGGTAGGGCACATGAAGGGGCGAAGGATCCGAAGCCCGCGAGCGCGCCTCCTCCCGGGGCCGGGGAGCCAGCACCCGCTCCGGTGAGGTGGCCCAAGCAAGGGGGCTGGAGAAGTTAGAGCTGGCGGAAGTGCATCCTCCTCGAACGAGAGGCATCGATGCAAGCTCCAGCAAGATAACCCCACCGGACGGGGGAGAGGCGTGAGCGGGCCTCGGCGGCAGGGCCGGTGGTCAGTTGGAGCTCGGGGAGCCGTACTCCGACCTGACCCCTCCAGATCCTGACCTGCCAAGAGCGCCACTGCCACCGTTGTCCTCGTCGTCGATATTGCTCGAGGAGGGACATTCAGCGCCGCTCGAGCTCTCTTCGCAGCAGCCAAGACGCACACCTGAGCTCCTGTAAAACTTGACGGATAGCATATTATCCTCCGCTAGCTTGAAGCGGAGGATATGCCCATCCTCGAGGCTGTGGGCACGGGCGAAGGCTTTCCAGCCCCGCCCGAGCAACATGGAGCGGTGCTTCGGGTACTCCACATGCACTTGCATAGCACCGTGGGAGCAGCCGTACGCCCGCAGCCACAAGACATGGGGCTTGGCGGCCTCCATCACCCTAGCAAAAGGGAGAAGGAGATGCAAATGGCCCCACGGGACGCCGTGCAGCTCCACAACGAACTCCAGTGTTGTCCCGTCCGAGTGCCCACCAAGCACGGGAGAAGACACAGGTCCTGGAGTAGAACTCCGCCTCCCACGGCCACGGCCTCCACAGCGACAGCGGCTCTGTTGGGGCATAGTTTATACCTAAGTAATTTTTGTGATTGATGACAGTACCGTAAAGGACTAACCGTGTGTGTTAAGGTTTCAGATAACACACGTCAACGGCACAAGACGACTCGCCTCCTCGTTCATGGAACAGAAGCACGGCGTTCTCTACGATTCTCTTTATTTGAGTCTTAGGAAAGCCGTACTATTAAGAAGGGAACCATAGTGGAAAGGTTTGGGTGGAATCAATCTTTCCACGCGCACACTTCACATATTTTCCCTTACCTGCATCTTTGGAGCGGCCCCCGCCTCTGTGTTTCTTTCCTCTTTGCAAAATAGTCCCCCAGCGGTAGTACCGTTGGACCAAGCGGTAGTACCGCTGGCCCTAGCGGTAGTACCGCTAGCCCTAGCGGTAGTACCGCTCGAGTGCTAGCGGTAGTACCGCTGCAGCCAGCGGTAGTACCGCTAGGTGGCGGTAGTACCGCCCCTGGTCAGCGGTAGTACCGCTCCAGGAGCTTAGTACCGCCTGCCTAGCGGTTGTTCGTGGACGGACCTTTTTGCGAAGACTTTCTTGGCGGTAGTAGTGCCTTTGCACTAGCAGGGGCCCAGCGATAGTACCGCTGGAGCTCGGGCAGAGAGTGGGAAAACAGTTGGGTTCCCCCCCCCCACTATATAAAGGGTTCTTCTAGCTCTGGAACCTCATCTCTTACCTCCCCAAGCTCCATTGTTGCTCCCTAAGCTCAAAAGTGCCCGATCTCTCTCGCTAGCCAATCAAACTTGTTGATTCTTTGGGATTGGTTGAGAAGGCCTAGATCCACAGTTCCACCAAGAGAAAAGTTGATTCCCCCACCAATCCCTTGCGGATCTTGTTACTCTTGGGTGTTTGAGCATCCTAGACAGTTGAGGTCACCTCGAAGCTATATTCCATTGTGGTGAAGCTTCGTGGTCTTGTTGGGAGCCTCCAAGCTTTGTGTGGAGTTTGCCCCAACCTTGTTTGTAAAGGTTCGATCGCCGCCTTCAAGGGAACCTATAGTGGAATCACGGTACCTTGCATCGTGCGAGGGCGTGAGGAGAATACGGTGGCCTTAGTGGCTTATTGGGGAGCATTGTGCCTCCACACCGCTCCAACGGAGACGTACTTCCTGTCAAAGGGAAGGAACTTCGGTAACACATCCTCGTCTCCATCGGTTCCACTTGTGGTTATCTCTATCCTTTATTTGTGTATGCTTATGTTGTTGACTATATCTTCCTTGTCTTAATAGCTCTCGTTGTTAGCTTCATTAGGGTTCACCTTATTGTCATAATATTTGTGAACCCATATGTTGTTTATCTTAACTTGCTAAGATTAATTAAAAAGTGGTCGTTGTCTATTCACCCCCCTCTAGTCAACCATATCGATCCTTTCAGTTGGTATCAGAGCCACGTCTCTTTATTAAGGGTCTAACCACCCGAAGAGTATGGAAGACGAAGAGGGAATTAACCATGGGCAACCTGAGGTCATGGACTTAACTTCGGTCACAAGGGACGACTTGAATACGGCTATGGCCGCCCTCAAGACGTCCTTGACGAACGAAGTCAAGACCATGCTTAAAGAGTTAATTGAGGGATTTAAAAGTTCACCCGAACCGGCTATAGTGGTTAAACCCACCGTCACCGATTCGGAGGCCAACTCCTCTAAGGAAGCGGCTAAAGGTATGCGACCTTCCTCATCTCACGAAAAGGATGGGACTGGAACATATGCCTCAGTTCCACCCCCCATGGTCTATGGAGGATCCGTTCCCGCATCACGTCTTAATCCTGTTGGTCCTCCTCCTAAGCTTGTGAAAGGTGACTTTGCTAACTGGGTATTTTCTATTAAGTCTCATTTGAATCATAGCTCAACAAACTTGTGGACAATCATCGAGCAAGGATATTATCCCCATGATCCAAGCAACCTCACTCCAAGAGAAGATGCAGACAATCAATACAATCACTCCGCTTTGTTTATTCTCCAGTCTGAAGTGCCACCTGAAGATCTTCCTCACTTGTGTCCCTTCACTTTGGCCAAGGATTGTTGGGAGCATATTATGGTGTTGTACAAGGGAAGCTCAAGCATTCAACGATCCAACTATGAAGTGACACTTCATAAGGCCGATGAGTTTGTGATGAAGGAAGACGAGGACCCTCGTGATCTCTATCGGAGGGTGACTGCTATTGTTGTGGCACTCAAGGATCATGGGAGCAAGGATGTGGATGATACATGGGTCAAGTGCAAGTTCCTTAAAGCCATCATGCCTTTCAACAAAGCCATGTCATATGTCATTCGTCAGCGGCCAGACTTTCACTCCTTGTCTTCCAGTGAGGTGTTCGATGAATTCATTGCTATGTCAATCATGAACGAAACAGCCGACAATGCACTTGCTCGTGTTCGATCAAAGACAACTTCACCCAACCTTGCGTTGAAAGCAAAAGCAATGCTTGAAGAAGAAGAAGAAGATGGGGAAGAGGAGGGCTGCCCTGAAGACACAAAGTATGCCTATCATGAGCACATGGCTCTTGCATCAAGGCAATTCTGGGGCAACAAGAGGAACTCAAGACCCACCTTCACCAAGAACAACTCGAGTGGATTCAAACCCAAACAACGAGTAAGGACATATTATAACTGTGGTAACGTGAGTCACTTCGTGGCCGAATGTCCCTATGAGAAAAGGGAAGACAACGGAGGCAAGCTCATTCGCAAAGACAAAACCAAATCATTTCCAATCAAGAACAACTTTGTGAGGAAACCTCACCCAAAAGGGATGGTGGCCCTTGAAGAGTACCCTTCCGATGATGATGATGATGATGATACAGTGGCAAAGGCAAATGTTGCTATTACCACTACCTCTCCCCAGAAGGTGTCTCTCTTCAACACCCCCAACGAGAACCACATCACCAAGTGCCTCATGGCAAAAGGTATCAATCAGGTAACTCCCATCATTAAGACCAACATTGCTTCTGCCCCTTCATTGTTAAATTGTGTTGAAGATAGTGATGTTGGGGAACTTAATGATCATGATCTTGACAAGTTTCTGTGCACTATTAAGGGAGAACCCAAGAAGCACTTTGTTGCTCTCTTGGAACAACTGGGTGAGGCCACTAACCTCATTGAGTCTCATGAGGAGACCATCTCCGAGCTTCAGGGACACAGTCGTGACTATGCCGATGAAATTGCCGAATTATCTAATGCTCTAGAAAAGGAGCGCACTCTTCGTTTGGCTCTTGAGGAGTCATATAACGATGAGTGTGCTAAAATGCAAAAGAAACTAGATCATGATGTTGTTCTTACTCGTATGCTTAAGTCTGAAAAGTATGCTCTTGGGGTTGGCCATGACAGACTCAAAGAGGAGTTTGACACACTTTACAAGGCCCACAAGGTCTTGAAAGGTGCTCATTTCTCTCTCAAAGAGTCTCATGATCAACTCCAAGCAAAGCTTACCAATGAGATCTCTACTTGCCCTCCCTTTGTGTTAATTGATAATGCTTGTGCAACTAACCCCTGTTGTGAGCATGTACATCTAGTGGAGGAAAATGCCAAGTTAAAGGAGAAACTTGAGAAGGGACTTGTGGCATGCATACAAGGTGATAAGAGTCTGAACAACCTCTTGAGCACTCAAAAGGGTGTTGTAGGAAAGGAGGGACTTGGACTTACCTCCCAGTCAAAAGGTAAAAGGAGGAACAGGAATAAACGATCTCCCACCCTCATGGACATCTTTGTCAAAGAGGGTGAGGGGACTCAGAAGGTGAACAGGAACAAGGTGGACTATGGAAACCTCAAGAAGGGCAAAACCATTCCTACTAACACAACCGGCAAACTCAATTCTTCTTATGTCTTATGTTGTGCTAGTGATGGGCATGTTTATGCCAGATTTGTTGGTTCCTACGATGAGGATATTGAATGGGCTATTTGGGTTCCTAAGACCCTTGTCTCTAACATGAAAGGACCCATTAAAAAATGGGTACCTAAAACCAAGCCTTGATCTATTGCAGGAGTTTGCTTCCGGTGGGGTGTCATGGTTGCTCGATAGTGGAGCAACAAATCATATGACCGGAAGCAAGGACTTAGTGGTGGATGTGCATCCTTCTCCATCTATGCCCACCCATGTCCAATTCGCCGATGCATCCTCGTCAAAGGTATTGGGATTTGGTAAGGTGGTCGTCTCTCAAAATCTATCTATTGAGAAGGTCATGCTTGTTGAGTCACTTGCCTACAATTTACTTTCGGTTCGTCAACTCGCAATTATGGGATTTTCCACATTCTTTAATCTTGATACTGTGGTTCTCCTGAGGAGCAAGACTCTTAAAGTAGCCTATGTTGGATATGTCGAAAATGGTCTTTATGTGGTGAACTTTTCAAAGCGACCCACTAAGACCGCGACATGTTTAATGGCTAAAGTTGATGTGGGCTGGCTTTGGCATCGCCGTTTAGCTCATGTCAATATGAGATCTTTGCAAAGCCTTCTGACAGGGGACCATATTCATGGACTAACAAATGTGAGTTTTTCTAAAGATCGTGTTTGAAGTGCCTGCATTGAATGAAAATTCATGAAACCGCTCATCGTCCGACGACTCTTATCTACACTAAGAGGCCATTGGAGCTTCTCCATATGGATCTGTTTGGTCCTCCCTCATTTGATAGTCTTGGAGGCAGAAAGTATTGCTTGGTGATTGTTGACGACTACTCAAGATATACCTGGGTATATTTCTTTAAAAAGAAGAGTGAGACTCAACAAACGGTCATCAACTTTGCTAATGAAGCACAACGTCAACATGAAGCAAAGATTTTGATGATTAGAAGTGACAACGGCACCGAGTTCAAGAACTACACCTTGGATGAGTTCCTAGGTGATGAGGGAATAAAACACCAATATTCTGCACCATATACCCCTCAACAAAACGGCGTGGCAGAAAGGAAGAACCGGACCTTGATAGACGCTGCAAGGACAATGATGGCAGAATTCAAATCTCCATATAACTTCTGGGCAGAGGCCATCAACACAACATGTCATGCATCCAATCGGCTCTATATTCGCAAAGGCTTGAACAAGACTCAGTATGAGATTCTAAGTGGAAACAAACCCAATCTCAAGTACTTCCGGGTATTCGGTTGTAAGTGTTTCATTCTCGAGAAAGGTGCACGGTTAGCTAAATTTGATTCTAGAGCACATGAGGGTATCTTTGTTGGTTATGCTACAAACTCTCATGCTTACCGTGTCCTCAACAAGTCCACCGGACTAATTGAGGAGACATGTAACGTAGAGTTTGATGAAAATAATGGCTCCCAAGTGGAGAAAAGTGGTCTTTGTGTTTAGGTGATGAAATTCCTCCCCAAGCCATAAGAAGAATGGGGATTGGTCAAATACTCCCCATTGAGGAACCCCTTGTGGCCGAAGGAGAAGGACAATGCTCTACTCAAGTGGAGCCATCACCTCCACAAGTCCCACATGCTTCCGATGAACAAAGAGAAGACTCTCAACAAAATAAACAAGCTCAAGGTCAACATAAATTGCCCAACAATGATGATGTGTCTCAGAATATTCAAGCACTACCCCAAGACTCCGAACCTGCTCATGATCAAGATCAAGTGCAACCCCGAGATCCAGACCAAGTAGAAGCACAAGATCAAGATCAAGAGCAACCAAAAATACAAGAACAAACTAGTGAACCTGCTCAAGTCGAAGGACAAGATGATTAGGAGACTGTCTCACAATTCCCTTCTGCAGCACCAACAGCCGGCTCAAGACGCAAGGGAAAGCAAAGTAAACAAGTTGATGCTCCTCCGTCATCTAATGAAGAACTCTTGGAGCATCGAGCAGCCAAGATTGCGAACAAGCTGAGAGTCAAGTCACATCTTATGAAGAATGTACTTGGCAGTTTAAAAAGGGGAGTATCCACCCGTCAACAGATTTGGAATTATTGTGAGCATCACGCATTTGTTTCGTATTGTGAACCTCAACAGGTACAGGAAGTGCTCGATGATGAGGATTGGCTTATGGCCATGCATCAAGAACTTAACAACTTCGAGCGCAACCAAGTCTGGGATTTAGTGCCTAGGCCAACGGAGGAACATAATGTCATCGGGACCAAATGGATATTCAAGAACAAGCAAGATACCAATGGGATTGTGATTCGAAACAAGGCAAGATTGGTGGCTCGAGGCTACTCCCAAGTCGAGGGTATCGACTACGGTGAAACCTTTGCCCCTGTTGCTCGTCTAGAATCTATTCGCATGTTGCTTGCATTTGCTTCTCATCATAACTTCAAATTACAACAAATGGATGTGAAAAGTGCCTTTCTTAATGGTCCTTTAAATGAGTTGGTCTATGTCAAAAAATCCCCGGGATTCAAACATCCCAAGCTCCCCAATCATGTGTACAAACTTAATAAGGCACTCTATGGCCTTAAACAAGCCCCACGCGCGTGGTATGAGTATCTTACTGAGTTGTTACAAGATCGTGGGTTTGAAATTGGGAAGATAGATCCCATTCTTTTTACTAAGAGGGTTAAAGGGGATTTGTTCATATGCCAACTATATGTTGATGATATTATCTTTGGCTCTCCTAACATTTCCTTCAATGAAGAATTTACTGCACTAATGACTGAGAAGTTTGAGATGTCCATGATGGGAGAGTTGAAGTTCTTCCTCGGGTTCGAGATTAAACAAGGTCTAGAAGGGACATTCATCAAACAAGCCAAGTACACTCAAGACATGCTCAAACGGTTCGAGCTCGAAGATGTCAAACCGGTCAAGTTCCGCATGACAACAAGATGCAAGCTTGACAGTGATCCCAATGGTAAAGCAGTGGATCAAAAGGTATATCGCTCCATGATTGGATCCCTCCTTTACCTTTGTGCATCTAGACCGGATATTATGTTGAGTGTAGGGATATGTGAACGGTTTCAATCCGCACCAAAAGAAAGTCATTATATGGTTGTTAAGCGAATCTTTCGATATTTGGCTCATACCCCAAACTTTGGCCTTTGGTATCCCAAAGGAGCAAACTTCAAACTAGTTGGCTATTCTGACTTAGATTGGGCAGGAGATTGTGTGGAGAGGAAGTCAACGTCTGGAGGATGCCAATTCCTTGGTCGCTCATTGGTAAGTTGGTCGTCAAAGAAGCAGAATTGCGTCTTTTATCATCCACCAAAGCTGAGTATGTGGCAGCTTCAAGTTGTTGTGCACAATTGCTATGGATGAGGCAAACTTTAAAGGATTATGGTGTCACTTGCGACAAAGTGCCTCTTCTATGTGACAATCAAAGTGCTATCAAGATTTCCCTCAACCCAGTGCAACATAGCAAAACCAAACATATTGATATTCACCATCACTTCATTCGTGAACATATCAAGCTAGGTGATATTGAGGTTCACTTCATCCACACTGAAGAGAAACTTGCAGATATTTTCACTAAGCCTCTAGATGAAGCAAGGTTCCGGGAGTTAAGGCATGAGCTAAATATCATTGATTCAAGTAATGTGGATTGAAGCTAGGCAGGTTGCACCTCACTTTGCATTCCATCTTGGTCTAGATGTAGGCATGGACATAGGGGGAGTGTTGTTCTCTCAATGAACTTTCCCTGCCCCATTATAAATAAATCAATCTAGTCTTTCACTTTAGCCATTGAAAAATGGCACTTGTGCTTCAAAGACGAGCATTGGTCATGAACCCAAGGATAATTCTTCGCGGTGTCATACCTTTGTCTCAAACATAGGTGGCCTCGGCCATCGCCCCCCCCACCTTTCTCTCATAGAAGAAAGGATATACAATGACAAGTCAGTATATATTTCTGGTGCTATCTTTCTTTTTCACTTACTTGTCATTTGCCCTCGTTCTTCTCTTATCCTAGGTCGCGTTGTGACATTTGCAGCGGTACTACCGCCCGGATCCCCATCTAACACGACCTGCTAGGAATTTCTTAGGGCTGTCTCAAGGGGGAGCGGTACTACTGCCAGGGGGAGCGGTACTACCGCCAGGACCCCAGCGGTACTACCGCTACATCCAGCGGTACTACCGCCAGGTAGCGGTACTACCGCCAGGTCCACAGCGGTACTATCGCTGGCCCATACCCCTTGGGTATATAAAGGAGGGGGAGCCCGTTTTTCCTGGCTCTTTCTTCTTCCTCGCGGCTCCTCCCTCCCCAACCCCTAAATCCCCCTGTTTTGATCTCTATTCGTGGAGCTCCTTCTCTCCGTTGGATTGGAGGGTTTGCTCCACTTCTCCTTCCTCCTCCAAGGGCCATGAATCCCGGTAAAGCTCCTCCCCTTCTTCTCTTGGTTGATGTTCTTGTTCTAGGGTTAGGAGCATTGGTGGTTTGGATCCATGTCTTTGATCTTGTACCTTGTTCTTGGATGGCATGAAGGAGATATTTGAGGGGAGTGTAGGTCCTATAAATCTTTGCTGTTCATTTTGCCATGCCCTAGGATTTACATGTTTTAGATCAAGCACTTGAACTATGTTTGGATTAGATCTAAAACTTGCTCTCTCTTGCCTAGGCATGTACTTATTTCGGTGGTACTTGTGATCATCATGTGAGTAGGGCTGTGGTGGAGTTCTTAGTGTTCATACACGGCCCATGCCCCTCGTAAAAATTCGTGTAGCCATATCATGGGGTCTATTTTATCTGTCAGATCTGAAAATCAAACCCCAGCGATACTACCGCCAGGGGTAGCGGTACTACCGCTAGGACCCGCAGCGGTACTACCGCCAGGGGTAGCGGTACTACCACTAGGACCCCAGCGGTACTACCGCCAGGAGGATTCATTGTGCATTCCTTTCATGTGCTTGGCAATGAGTGTTTACTTTTCTGCCTTCTCTAGTTCATTGCCTTGACTCTTTTTTCTGTCGCTCCTTTTCGGTGTGTGTTTTGTGTCACAAGTGGTGCTCGCCGTTCGAACCCCTCACGGGACACGCAGTCAGAGCATTATCGCAACCCAGAGGCTCCAGAGGGTTCCGCTACTTCAGGTCTGCAACCCAAAAAGCAGTCCTTCAAGAAGACCGGGCACAATGACAAGGGGATCAATGTCCGCACAATGACCCCCAAGGACTTTCTACGGTTCCGCACTCAAAACCATTATCTCCAAGAGAAGGTTGTGATCAAGAATGTTGACCATGTTTGGACAAGGGATCACTGCAGGATCTACCGTGATATTGTCATGCATTTCAAGAAGAACTTTGTCCCCGTTCAGTGGATTGACCTAGCTCATCTTCAGCGGAACCTGGACTATTTTGGTGATGCCCTTTCTCCGATTGACAAACTAGGCATCAAGGACATCATCACTTTCAAGACAGATTTTCACCCCAATGTTGTTGCCCAGTTCTATGTCACGGTCCACTTCTCTCCTGATGACGAGCGCTCTATGGTGTGGATGACTGGGACTCAGAAGATGACCGGTACCCGGCGTGAATTCATGGCATTCCTCAAGGTTGAGTTCCAGGGAGCTGACACTCCACTTGGGTCGCGTCCTCATGCTGCAGCTCCCACTGATAGGTCCCCCGCCAAGGACAGATTGCAGCAACTCTATGTGAAGAAGGGTGTGCTCCCCAAGCATCTGGACATCATGCATCGGATCTTCCGCAACACCCTCTTTCCTTGCATTGGTAACTTCGACGAGGTTCATGGCTCTCTGGCTGAGATGCTGCTGCTCTATGAGGAGTCTATGACTAAGGAGTCTGCCCCTCTTGATATTTCTGATGTGATATTCACGGAGCTCTAGAACTGCATCATGATGCGCAAGGTTCCCATCTACGGGCCCTATCTGTTCGCTTATATCCATCAGAAGTGGCAAGATACCTATCCACAGGAGGAGCCATACATTCAGGCTGACTACATTGTGCACCACCCTGTCAAGCTTCGCGTCAAGGATAAATGGGCCAACCCATCAACTTCCTCTCAACACATGGATACTGACACAGAGACTGCTGCTGACAGAGGAACCGCCTCTCAGTCCCGCTCTTCTGCCATGCCATCTTGGGCCATCAAACTGCAGGATAAGATGAAGACTCTATTCTGTATGCAGGCTAAGGGTCAGTACCAGACGCACGTGGCTGAGAAGGAGAGCCGCCAGAGGCACAAGCGTGTCCTAAGGACTCTTGATGTTGACATCTCCAGCGGATCAGAGGACGACATCACTCCAGAGGCTACTTGGATGCAGGCTCAAGGTTACCAGTGGTCTGGCGATGAGGAGGAAGAGGAGGAGCAGGACGATCCGGAGGGCACCGACGAGTCTGGCGATGCTGAGGATGAGGAGTAACCACCTGTGGCGTTAGGTGTGCCCCTTTTTGGTGTCTTGTGCCAAAGGGGAGAGAGTCTAGGAGCTGGATTTGCTTTCAGAGTTGAACTTTGCTTTGCTTTGCTTTCTTTCGTGTTTTGCTTCGAACTTGGTTTTCTTCTAGTTTGCTATCGTTTGTGAGACATGAACTTATGTGAGATTTATTTCCATCATATGTTGTGAGTCATATGCCCCGTATTGTCATATATCTATATCTTTTTGTTCTCATATTTCTCTCTGTGCAAATCCGGTATTGTCATCAATCCACCAAAAAGGGGGAGATTGTTCGGGCATAGTTTATGCCTAAGTAATTTTGGTGATTGATGACAGTACCGTAAAGGACTAATCGTGTGTGTTAAGGTTTCAGGTAATACACGTCAACGGCACAAGATGACTCGCCTCCTCGTTCATGGAACAGAAGCACGGCGTTCTCTACGATTCTCTTTATTTGAGTCATAGGAAAGCCGTACTATTAAGAGGGGGACCATAGTGGAAAGGTTTGGGTGGAATCAATCTTTGCACGCGCACACTTCACATATTTTCCCTTACATGCATCTTTGGAGCGGCCCCCGCCTTTGTGTTTCTTTCCTCTTTGCAAAATAGTCCCCCAGTTGTAGTACCACTGGGCCAAGCGGTAGTACCACTAGCCCTAGCGGTAGTACCGCTAGCCCTAGCGGTAGTACCGCTGGAGTGCTAGCGGTAGTACCGCTGCAGCCAGCGGTAGTACCGCTAGGTGGCGGTAGTACCGCCCCTGGTCAGCGATAGTACCGCTCCAGGAGCTTAGTACCGCCTGCCTAGCGGTTGTTCGTGGACGGACCTTTTTGCGAAGACTTTCTTGGCGGTAGTAGTGCCTTTGCACCACCAGGGGCCCAGCGGTAGTACCGCTGCAGCCAGCGGTAGTACCGCTGGAGCTCGGGCAGAGTGGGAAAACGGTTGGATTCCCCCCCCCCACTATATAAAGGGTTCTTCTAGCTGTGGAACTTCATCTCTTACCTCCCCAAGCTCCATTGTTGCTCCCTAAGCTCAAAAGTTCCCGATCTCTCTCCCTAGCCAATCAAACTTGTTGATTCTTTAGGGATTGGTTGAGAAGGCCTAGATCCACACTTCCACCAAGAGAAAAGCTGATCCCCCCACCAATCCCTTGTGGATCTTGTTACTCTTGGGTGTTTGAGCATCCTAGACGGTTGAGGTCACCTCGAAGCCATATTCCATTGTGGTGAAGCTTCGTGGTCTTGTTGGGAGCCTCCAAGCTTTGTGTGGACTTTGCCCCGACCTTGTTTGTAAAGGTTCGATCGCCGCCTTCAAGGGAACCTATAGTGGAATCACGGTACCTTGCATCGTGCGAGGGCGTGAGGAGATTACGGTGGCCTTAGTGGCTTATTGGGGAGCATTGTGCCTCAACACTGCTCCAACGGAGACGTACTTCCTGTCAAAGGGAAGGAACTTCGGTAACACATCCTCGTCTCCATCGGTTCCACTTGTGGTTATCTCTATCCTTTACTTTGTGTATGCTTATGTTGTTGACTATGTCTTACTTGTCTTAATAGCTCTCGTTGTTAGCTTCATTAGGGTTCACCTTATTGTCGTAATATTTGTGAACCCATATGTTGTTTACCTTAACTTGCTAAGATTAATTAAAAAGTGGTCGTTGTCTATTCACCCCCCCCTCTAGTCAACCATATCGATCCTTTCAGGCTCCTCGCCCCTCCGCCACCACGGACACACGTGCCGCCCTCCGCAGCTGCACCCCCTGAAGTTGTGGCATGATCCGACTGGGATCCCATTGCCGCCTTGGAGGCTGATGGTCGCCTCCCTCGTCCCCTAGCCATGGTTAGGGGCGAGCGCCACCTGGAGCTAGAAAAGATTCAACAGATGCAAGCTAGGGGGTGGATGTTCCAGGAGCTGATGGATTAGCAAAACCCCCTCGCAAACTCCCTAATTTATAGGGCGAGGCGTGGGGGGCTAGCTCCCCTCACTCCAGAAACCGCCGCCCCTCTCGCCCAATCACCCATGATCACGGGCAAACAGAGAACCGCCCTGCTGCACCAATGCATGCGGGGGTGGGCCTTGCCACGACTGCGGTCATTATGGCCACAAACGCCACTTGCCTGACCTTTACTGCGCATACTTCACGTGTGGCAATAACACGTCGGGAGGTGGGGAGGCTACTGTGCGCGCATTTCTCCACCTCACACGTTTGATGTGTGACTTTGGGAAGAGCCGCCTGCAACGGCTCCAAAGCTACATAGTCCACTGCCGAAGAAGCTCGTGCACTACATTGGGCCTGGCCCAACAACGCCCCGCACGCGTGCATGGCTCAGGCCTGGGGGCTCCTGTCGGTGCACTAGAGACTGGTGTCCCTTGTGCCCCAGGCTTGTGCACGGGCATCTGCGACGCCCCCGACAGCAGTGTGCCGGGAAGATCAGCAAGAAGGAAGTCCAAGACCACACCATTCCCCCTTCTCCCAAGGCCCTGACAAGCCCACTTCGCCGGGAAGACTACCCAAAGAATAGCAAGACCCCGGCAAGTCTCCCTTGCCGAGAAAGTGTTCAAGGCCCCCGGCAAGCCTTCCTTGCCGGGGAGGTGACCAAGTCACCCGTTGGAGGCTCCAGGCCAGCAAGCCCCTTTTCGCTCGCCAGGTGGCCCCACCACTTTCTACCACAATCCGACCGCTCCAGCACATCCCTCATGTGCCAGCACAAGGCCCAGGTGTCCATTCACCTGGGTACGTGTCGCAACCATCTTGCGGCAGGTCAGGGGTCACACAAGGTATTTACTTCCCCTGACACCACCGAAGAAGTAGAGCGGTGAACACTGTTCACTGTACATCCCGTGAGCACACTGTTGGTGACCCCTTTGCCTATAAAAGGAGGCCGAAAGCTCATTCTTAGGGGTTGGACTTTTTAGGGATCAGAGACTCCTTAATCACTTACTAAGTTACTGTAGCAAAACCATCCTACAGTAAGCACACAATACAAACTAAGCAGCGGTAGGGTTTTACGCGCCAAGCGTCCCGAACCTGGGTAAAAAAGGAACTTGCCGGTGTTGATTGACGTCATACCTCTCTCTCCCCACCATACCTCTCTCTCCCCACCAAAAGATCAAGGGACTCCTCGAGTTTCCCATAGGTGTTGGTTTTCCCCGACGCTGGAACTGCCCTTGATCTTCCTGAACACAATCAACAAAATCCTCGTACTCGTTCTCAGCTCCCGATGCGACCCAAAGAAATAAACAACAAGTAAACAATACAAATGATAATTCAACAAACATTACAATGCATCTATGGCACACACTTCAAAGCACGCACAGAAATAATCCTACTCAAATGACAAAGTGCTACCTCATCACAAAATGACCATTTTGTAGAACTGCTCAAAACTAAAATCTAGTGCCTCCATTGAATTTCTTGTGGTTTTCTCCCCCAAATACATATATCATACTGCTATTCTTGCATGCATAAAATCACCACAAAACTGAAAAGGAAATCTACTCAGAATCATAAATCACTTATATCAAACAGAGGTAGGGTTTTACACTCCAAGCATCCCGAACCTGGGTAAAAAGGAACTTGCCGGTGTTGATTGACGCCATACCTCTCTCTCCCCGCCATACCTCTCTCTCCCCGCCAAACGATCAAGGGACTCCTCGAGTTTCCCATAGGTGTTAGTTTTCCCCGACGCTCGAACTGCCCTTGATCTTCCTGAACACAATCAACAGAATCCTCGTACTCGTTCTCAGCTCCCGATGCGACCCAAAGAAATAAACAACAAGTAAACACTACAAATGATAATTCAACAAACAATACGATGCATGTATGGCACACACTTCAAAGCACGCAAAGAAATAATCCTACTCAAATGACAAAGTGCTACCTCATCACAAAATGACCATTTTGTAGAACTGCTCAAAACTAAAATCCAGTGCCGCCATTGAATTCCTTGTGGTTTTCTACCCCAAATACATATATCATACTGCTATTCTTGCATGCATAAAAACACCACATAACTGAAAAGGAAATCTACCCAGAATCATAAATCACTTATATCAAACAAAGGTGAAGTGCATGAGAGGTGGACCCTGTGGCCCACTTGTCAGTGGCACACTACACAGCCAACATGAACAACAGGGGAAATCAAAAAGGGGGAGAGGGGGACTCGAACCGACTACCTCACCCTAGACCACGATGCCACTGGCTACTCTAGTTTAATCGCACTAACAAGGGTAGCACTACTCCTATACTAGCTACTGCCGAGCGCTACACATGGGAAAATCCCAAAAGATAAAGGAGGCGCGCGCCAGGGCTCGAACCCTGGACCTCTTGCATCGCAGGTGGTCCTAATGCCACTGTAGTAACTACGTGTCCTAATGGCACACACTTCAAAGCACGCACAGAAATAATCCTACTCAAATGACAAAGTGCTACCTCATCACAAAATGACCATTTTGTAGAACTGCTCAAAACTAAAATCCAGTGGCGCCATTGAATTCCTTGTGGTTTTCTACCCCAAATACATATATCATACTGCTATTCTTGCATGCATAAAAACACCACAGAACTGAAAAGGAAATCTACCCAGAATCATAAATCACTTATATCAAACAAAGGTGAAGTGCATGAGAGGTGGACCCTGTGGCCCACTTGTCAGTGGCACACTACACAGCCAACATGAACAACAGGGGAAATTAAAAAGGAGGAGAGGGGGAATCGAACCGACTACCTCACCCTACACCACGATGCCACTGGCTACTCTAGTTTAATCGCACTAACAAGGGTAGCACTACTCCTATACTAGCTACTGCCGAGCGCTACACATGGGAAAATCCCAAAAGATAAAAGAGGCGCGCGCCAGGGCTCGAACCCTAGACCTCTTGCATCGCGGGTGGTCCTAATGCCACTGCGGTAACTACGTGTCCTTGTTAGAACAACACTAACTATTCAGATAAGGAGATCACAGGCTACATCGCCGAAGGGGAAAATCTAGATTTAAAAGGGGGCACGGGGTATCGAACCCGTGATCTGTTGGTCACTGCGCTCCTCAACGAAACACTCGAGCTAGTGTGGTGGATCTGCCCAATTAGGGGATCCACCCTAGCTGAAGCAAATAAGGAGTGCCTGCTCTGTTTAACAGAGAGGCGCCAGCGACGCTAGGCACTGCTACTTCTACTTGCTTTGCTCGGCAACAGAACGACATCGATGTGCTACACGTGATAGCGAGGCTACAAGGAGAGACGACAAGGGGAGTGGGGTGGTGCTCACCCATGGGCGGAGACGAGCGGTTCTGGCAATGGAGAGGAACGACGATGACGAACTGCTGTAGAGGAAGAAGCTCCGGTCATCGTGGACGTCGTGGTAGCAGCTCCCGCACCTGATCTCCACTGGAATGGATCCCTCTTTGCGTCCACGTCCTCCGGGTGCAGCTAGGGAAGAAGGGGGCGACGCCTACGCTGGCGACGAGCTTGAGCAGGAGGTGGTCATGGCAATGATGGTGGTACTCGGGAGCTCGCCCCGACGGCGCTAGGGGAAGATGACCAGGGAGAATGGGCAAGGAGGAACCCTAGGCACAGGGCATGGCTAAATAGGCTAGAGGGGGTGGGGCTGTGCTGGCCGTTTGATCGAGGCCAAGGTGGGATCGGTGGTGAAGCTCGGGTTCATACACAGGCTAATGTCTAAAGGAGGAAGAAGGGACACGCTGGTGGACCTAGGTCGGTTCCCACAGCGCTGAGCCTATCTATCTCTCTCCCTGCAAATAAAATACAGGTCGCTTGATTAATTCACATGAATAAAAGGAAAATGTTTTGAAGAAGATAAAATTTTATTTGGGCTTCTAAAATCTTGCACCAATGTTTAAAAATAAATTGGGTATTTTTAAAAGAGTAAAAATAAAACCCTTTTATTTAAATAAGGCACTGTTTTAAAATAAAAACCAAAAGGAAAAAATAACACCAAACCAAAGGGGATGCACTCGACCTTCACAAGAAGAGTTTGAGAAAGGGAGGAACATTTTATTGGGGCAAAACCAACAACTTAGAAATCTGCGTGTAATATAATTGGAAAGGAGGGAGTTTTGAAACTATGGTGCGACAAGATCCAAGAGGTTTTGAGGTGGATCTTGTTGCACCCAATCACATTGCAAAAACCAAGGCACATCCACACATATGCTCACACTTCATACCAAGGTGTAACACAAACAACAAAAGACAAGCACAAAAGAAGTGGTGATATGCATGATGGCATGATGCAACATAAAACGAAGACACAAACTTAAACTCTTTATTCAAATCCAACATGCCAACAAAGGAAGGTTGGCACACAAGGAAATATATTAAAAGAGGGGAAAGGAATTGCATTAGGGATGTTACACTCACCTCGGGCCAGATCTGGCCGGCTCGGTGCAACGACTCTCGGAGGCTGGGCCTTGCGGTTGACTCGAAGAGGTGGCGAGGCCGAGGCCCACGAGGCGTGAGACGGCTGGCTGGGCCATGCATGTTCGGCAGGCACGGGTGGCACAGGCGCTCGGTCAACGCGAGTAGTTCTTCACAATCCCGTAGCTAGCTCAGCCGAGAACGAGGGGAGCTCTCACGATGAGAAGGTCGGCCACGGGGCACACAAGCGTGTATGGCCGGGGACAGGGCAGCACGTTGGGATCCGGTCTGTGGACCGTCGTATATGGGCGATGATGAGCTCCTAGGGTGGTGCCATGGCGGAGCTCGGGGCAGGGAGCTCCCCCATGGAGGTCCTTGCATAAGGGAGATGGGGGAGAGAGGTTATGGGAGAGGAAAGATAGGCGTGGGTACGATACCTCACCTCCCGTTGGGGCTTGTCCCGGCGGGGCTCGCCGGAGTTGGCCGGAACACCGACGAGGTCGGGATAGCAAGGCACGAACAGGCTCGAGCGGGCCCGATCTGTGTTCTGTGGGCTGCGATGGACATGAGATATGCGGAGCTGGCTCACACGCGGGCCGAGGCAACCAGGTTGCGGTGCTAGGTGACAGGACTGGTCGAGGCTCGCCAAGTAGCGGTGGTGGAGGGGTGGTTGTCGGCGCAGATCCCAAGGAGGAGGGAGGCTAGAGGTTAGGGGAGGCTTGGGTTGGGTAACTTCTATATATAGGGTGGGGTAACAATGGTTTTGTCCGTTTTCGAACCGTTCGATCCCGATCGGACGGTCTAGAAGTGGGGGGGGGGGGGGTTAGGGTTAAGTGATGGTGGGTTGGTGGGGTGGTGGGCCAGGGATGAGAAAAGAGAGAGGAGTGGAAGCCCGTGATAGTTTTTAAATACCGAAAACATCCAATGTTTGACCGACTATAGTTCCGCTATATATTTAATGGTTCGGGTTTCACCGAGCTCCGAATGCGACAAAATTTGACACGCGGTCTACCTACGCCAAATTAAGACCGCATGCCAACTTTAAAACCATTCCGAGAAAGTTTCATAGGCACTGTTAAAAAACAATATTTTAATGATGTCGTGGGCATATGCATGTGTGATTGGTCTCGAAACGGTCAAGAACGAGAATGGAGAGAACTGACAAATAATAATGGATAGAAGTTTTGAAAAATGACGGCAAAAAAGTGTCGACGCAATGTAGATGATGGGCATGATGCGTTGATAATGCGACAACCAAATAAATCACACGACGACAACGAAATAAAAAGGGAATATTCTCGAGCATGAGTTCCGGGCTATTACAGGGACCGAGGGAGTTATCGATAGCTAGCGATCGGGAAGGGGTTGTAGGGGTTCAATGGTTGAACCATCATGACGACAATGTTTGATTGCCCTTTAACAGTAGAGATTTATTTATTGTTTATGAAACAACGCATGAATTGATTGCATGTACGTGTTTTACTTGCTGCTCTGGAGGCCCCACCCCCCAACCTAGCTAGAAGGGCCTAGATATGCCCACCCCTCCCGATTGGTCCCATCGAGCGGAGCGGGACGCCTTCGGGAATGTCATGGTTCTCGGGTGGCCGGCAACATGAATTTTGGTGGTAGTCGTTCAAGCACGACATGGAGCACAGTGGAAAGGTGGACCCAGGATAGGTGCGTAGCTGAGTAATGAAGGAGGGTGTTGTGCTGATGCTCATGGTGGTGGTGATGCGAGCTCGAGGACATGGAGGCAACGTCTGTGAGGAGGCCGAGCCACGAAGGAGATCCTGGCGAGCATCGGGCGGTCGGTTGCCTACGTGTGATAGGTGCGCAACGGTGCTCTCCGAGGTGGTGCATTGGAGTGGTGTTTGGAGGTGTGGGTCAGATTCGAATCCTCCCAGATTCACCCTGGGCCTTGGGCCCGATTTTATCGCGCAACACTCCCTTGGTGCGGATGAAGGCCATGGTGGTGGATTTGGCCCTCGCATAGCATGGTAGACAACTGCGGCTCCTCGTTTGCATGGATGGTGGATGTTGGGTTGCATTCGCTCGGCAGTGTGGCTCTGGGAGGATCACGTTTGCATGTCTTCAACGACAATATATAGCGATGACAGTGGTGTGAGGCTTCATGGACAGTGTTGCTTGAACCTTGGGGGTGCGGAGATGCATGGCATTATGGATGAGGATCATGTTCGACTTTGAATAGGACGGCGGCCATGGCAATCATGGGTGTCATTCCCCTCCTTGGAGGCATCACCAAGTGTGTTGCAACCTCCCTCGCACGATTGGTCTTGGAAATTGTGTGGGGGTAAAATCCTTGATTCAGTTCTGATGGTGGCGTCTTCGACATCATCCCTCTAATGGGAGCATCATGTTGTGAGACATTGTCTGAAGGTCCTACCTTGCACTCCTCTAGTGTTCGCCATGGACCATGATCATTCTTCTCCCATACAATGTACAACCATAGCTGGTGATTCCAAGATGGTGCCTTCCTTGAGTCGGATCGAATCCTACCATCCTCTTACCACCTCCTTACACATTAAGAGAGGATGGTGTGTCGACAATGGATGTTTGGCAAGAGATGCTGCTCTTCTGGGGTGACCAACGTTGGTTGAGAGGCAGGGAGGTTTTCATTCCTACATAGGCTATTTTGCTTTGTTGTTGGTGTTGTCTTTAGGCTAGCCGTATGTGATGTTGGTGATATGCTCGTTGTTTGCAGCGAGTGATCGTCGCCTTATACCTGCAATTATGTTCTTCAATAAAGCTATGGTATGCAATTTGCATACTCTAAAAAATTATGGAAAAAAAGCTACGGGGTACTCTTGCTCTGGAAAAACATGGTTGGGAACTATGGTAAAGCTTAAATTGTTCTGTTGGAGCAACTTTGAAACTGCCAATTATATTTGAGTTGTCTCTATTTCCCCCAAAACCACACATAAATTGTTTATATGCTAATTTGTCGTAAAACACTGTTTATAAACTAATTAGCATCTAAATGGTCATTCTGTGAAGGAAAATTTCATTAATGTAATGCAAATTCCAATTTGTAATATTACAAGGGGTAAAATGTTCTTTCGAAGTTGAAGAAGTTTCTGAATTTACATAATTTTCTCAAATTCATCAACATGATCTTTGGATTTCAATTCATGAAAAACTCTTCAAACTAGTACTCCCTCCAATCCAAATTAATTGTCTTGGATTTAGTACAACTTTAGTGCACAAAATTATACTAAAGTTGCGACAATTAATTTGGACCAGATGGAGTAGAAAGGTTTTCACATACATTGATTTTGATCGAAATTCGTCCACATATTCTCACCCAACAAAATATCAAACTTCTGACCTGTACGTGGACACAAATTTAAAACCAAAAAATCATGCATTCTTTCAAGAGTTTTATATTGCTAGTATTCCTCATAGACATGATTTTATCCATAGATGAACACCAACCATGTAATACTCTCCAAGTGCGGGATTGAGGGAGATTTCTCGTGTATGCCATGTAGGAAGAGGGAAGACAATGATAAGCTGGTTGGTCGATAGATTGTGTAGTCGATCATGCATCTTATCTAGGAAAAATAAGAATGGCCACCACTACTGCTTTGCGTCCTCCAGAAGAAAGAAAGAGGAGCGGAACTCACGTCGAGCCCCATGCACCATCTATCCTAATGCACGAAACCTCTGTTCTCCCTTCCCAAAAAATCATTGATCCGGTGATGCGTATGCTTCATGGCCCTCTACTCTATTTCGTCTCCTCCCCTCCGATCATATTGGCTAATGGGGCGGATTCGCCGGAGGTGGTAGGCCCGTGATGGTGAGGTATCTAGCATGGCGTGTTTGATGGCGACATAGGAGGGCTTCCTATTATTGGATCCGCTGACGTGCGAGATGGCAACGGTGATGATCGCCCCTATTATGACCCGGTCCTGTGAGAGCACCCCGAATATTTGTGCTTACTATTTTAGTCCCTAGATCAATAGCTGACACGCAAAGTCAACAATGAAATACCAAAAATACATGACATGTCAAAGTATTTACATCGAAGATCCAGTGCTTTACAATACACACGTGCTTAGCTCATGGCTAGCTTATATTACAATCATGCATCAGAATAATATTCTTTTCTTGTGGCGTCCTCACCTCACACGCAAGAGTTCGATATAGCGTCATAACCCTACTTCGTAACCTTCCTTGGATATGGTAACCTACAATATGATATATTGCAGCCACGAAGGTCAATACATTGGATGTATTGGCAAGCTTCACAAGGATTGGCATGTAGGTACATAGACATGCTATTTGGTGAGGTTGGTTTTGCTTTTATGCAAAATAGTTTTCCCTATCTTTATAATAGTGATCTACTCTAATAGTGATATGACACTCCCCATAAATCCCGACCATAGTCTAGTGGAACTCCCGGTAAACCCCGGTAATAACCTAGAGGAAATTCGGTAAACCCCGGTCGTAACCTTAAAGCGTTTGAGAACGTGGATTCCCGGTAAATCCCGGTCATACCAAATGCCACACCCTGTTTTTGTACCACCTTGTCACTACAAATTTTTATTTTTCAAAATTTGGAGTCAATTAAAACTTTTTAAGTGAGTGCTATGATTGCCTTGATTGCCATTGCTTGTACGTTTGCTTGTAGCTCACCCAAAACAGCTTTTTCTCTAAGGAACTTGCACCTTGACTCCAAATTCCTGCCAATGGTCATGCCATGGGTTTAGCACGAGAAACCAAATTTTATAATATACTAATCCAACAAAACCGATTCTTCTTATTTTTAATTCCAAAACCTCTCGATTAGGATTTTTTCTACAAGTCTCTAATCTAAGGGAGATATTTGGCCCCAAAGGTTTTCAATTGTTTCCATTATTAAAATAACTTCTCAAAACCCTATAATAATTATTTTAAAATTTATTTTCCTATATTACTTAACTGGCTATTTTTGAGGCCATAAATGGTATTTCATAGGGGAAAATTATTTTCCTGCCTTCGAAAATTCTGAGAAACACTAGGGAGACTCAAAGGACATATATTTTCCATATATGTGAGTTTCAACCCATGGTCATGTTTAAAATATTTGACTAATCTCTTGAAAACCATTCCGGTCTATTCTGATCTTTTAAGATGTTTCCAAAGTAAATATTATCAATAAGTTATAATAAAATTCCACCATGTCCCACATATTATATGTGCTGACAATGCCAAGTTTCATCCCCATCCAAGGTGGTTTTGGTCGCCTAATAACTCAGAAAACCTTGCTGTCGAGAACCAAGTTGGAACAGCTCTACATTGCCAAGTTTGTCCAATTGATCCCAAACTTTGCAGGAGTGTTCAAACCCCCAAATGAGGAGGACATGCCAAATTGTGCATTTATGGGTATTGATTTGATCACACTTGCACACAGGATTGTAATTCTGTTCGTTATTGGGTTTTTCCAAGTCTACATTGTCAAACTGACTCAATTGATCTCAAACTTAGTAAACCTTGTTATTTTTTCCCATTATACAATCACGTTAAGTTTCACTGCATTTGGAGAATATTAACTTCTCAAACGAGCATCAAACACCTTACGTTGATTTTGTAAATCAGCCACAAACACCCCTTCCACCCCACTCCTTCACTCCTAACCACGATCACATGTTGCATGTGTAGCCCCACACGTGCAGTTGAAAGCTCTGGCTCCAGTTCAAAGAGAGCAAGACAAAATCCTCAATTTGCACTTTCAATGCACTCTGGCAGCATCTGTTCTTCACTCCCTCTTTGACCAGCACTGTTTCCCTCAGCGCCAAAACCTCCAGAGAGCATCTCCATAACCCCCAGGTGTTACTAGACATGCTCTAGACATGCCAAAGCCCGCCAGCATGCCATGGCATGCCAAAACGGCACCATGGAGATTTCCACTTAGCGCACCTTCATCAAGGGAGGCCAGCCCTGGCCAGGCCTCACCCCCACAACCTGTCCAAAGGCCTTTGGATCAACGGTCGGCTCCAGCGCGAGAGAGAGCCCCTCTCCTCTCCCTTTATCCTGCCCTGGCGACGCGTGCCTGCGCGCACCCGAGCCCGTGAGGTAGAGCGTTCCACTGCAACGCTTTAAAGGCACAACCCTTCTCCATTTGACCCACTCAGCTCGCGTAGGCTTCGCCCATGGAGACCCAAACACGCCCGAGTACACTCTCTTCCTCTCCTCCCGGTGCTGCAACCTCGCCGCCGCACCACCACTCAGTGGACCGTGGAGCTCCTATAAATAGGCCTCCCCGAGCTCTTCTTTGTCCCCTTCGACCTCACCACACCTCCAGTTGCCTCCATGAACCCCCCAATCAAGCTATCGGAGCACTAGTGCTCGAGATCGACCAAGGCACCGCCGCGTTAGAGCTCAGTCGATCTCGGGACACACGCCTGCTCTGGTGCTCTTTCGGCCCCCATCCTGACCGCAGTAGTTCGTTCCTTCACCTCCATCTCTCCCCCGAGTGTTTCTATAATTTGATTGTCATCGCCATTCATCTCCCGAAAGCTTCCACCGTGGCCAACTCATCGTCGGCGACTCCAGCCATCTGAGTCTCTCCCTCGACCACCACCCGAAAGGCGGGAGTGCAAAGAACCGAGTCCTGCACTCGCCCTTCCTCGCCGTCGCCCGTGCTGCCGTGGGTGAACTCCTCCCCTTCCCTATAACGAGGTAGAAGATGACTTGACAGAGGCGTCCCACCTATCAGCATCTCTCCCCCCTCCCAGTCATTGGACGCAGAGCCTCGCTGTAGGATCGAAAGTATGGCTAGAGGGGGGTGATTAGACTACTTGACAATATATTTTTTTCCTTTTCTAGATTTTACTTGAGAGGTAGCTACGACAGTTATATAAGGTCAAGTACACCCTACACATGAAATTCTAATAGTATAGCAGAGGAAAGTAAAACATGCAAGTGTAAAGTAGAGGAGTAAGGAAGAGAGATCAAACGCATGAGGTTGACACGACGATTTTTGGCATGGTTCCGATAGGTGGCGCTATCGTACGTTCATGTTAGTGGAGACTTCAATCCACAGAGGGTAACAACTACGAGAGTCCACGGAGGGCTCCACCCACGGGGGGTCCACAATGAAGCGGCCTTGTCTACTCCACCACGGCTTTCGTCCACACAGGACTAGCCTCACTCACGGCAGATCTTCACGAAGTAGGCAATCTCCTTGCCCTTACAAACATCTTGGTTCAACTCCATACCACGAAGTAGGAGGCTCCCAAGTGACACCTAACCAATCTAGGAGGCACCACTCTCCAAAAGGTAATAGATGTGGTAGATCAATGAAATCCTTGATCTTCTACTTATAAAGAAAGTCTCCTCAACACGAATCACTCACTCACAGAATATGCATGGGTAGGAGAGGCTGATTTGGTGGAAAGCATTTTGGGGAGGCTAGAGATCAAGTTTCAAATGATTGGATTGGAATATCTTGGTCTCAACACATGAGTAGGTGGTTCTCTCTCAGAAAATGGATCTAGAAATGAAGTGTGTGTTCTGAGTGCTTCTCCCACGAATGAGAGGTGGGTGAAGGGGTATATATAGGCAGCAGCCAAAATCCAAGCATTGCACACAAAAGTGCAAACTCAGTGACACCGAAGTGGACAACTCGGTGGTACCGACTAGTACGAAAAGTGTGAACTTTTGAACCTGGTGAGACCGATATATAGAACTCGGTGGCACCGAAAAGGTGACTGACTGTCAGATGGCCAAACTCGGAGGCACCGATACTCAAACTCGGAAATTCTGATTTTGTGTATCTTGGCAACAAAATGTCGATCACACTGAACTCAGTAGCACCGATGCAGATTCAGTTGCACCGATTTGGTGGAAATGGCCAGGGTTCTGTGTGAGATTCAAACTCGGTGGGTCCGATGTGGCAATGTTGGTGACACCGAATTTGTGTATCTGAAACTTGATACAGTGGATGTGTGAGAAAATGACTGAGTGTTTTGGTGGCTAACTTTGTGCATTTGAGAAATCAGTTCATTTTAGTACCTCACCCCCTTTTAATAGTATTGGCTTTCCTATGGACTCAAAAGTGATTTATCACAAATAGAAAATAAAGAATCTTTTAGCTTGAAGCTTGAGCCAATATTATTCCTTTCTTTTATCCAAGGGTATCTCCACATAAACCTTAAGCCATAGCATCTTTTGAACTTTTCTGAAATATACTTGGAAAACACATTAGTCCAATGATGCCTATGTTGTGATCAATTATCAAAACCACCCTAGGGAGCACTTGTGCTCTCAATATCACTCTTTTTGGTAATTGATGACAACATATAGATCAAAGCTTCGACAAAAGATATAATCAATGATTAGCAATGACGCTTTGAGAAGTATGTGAAAAGCAAGAGCTGCTCCTAAATTTGTGCATTATTTAAAATTTGCGTTTGAATGCAAATGCACAATCGATTGGGATCTTGGGTTACTCTTCCATGTAACATACATCTTGGTGGTGCGTAAAAATAATAGCAATGCACATGACACCAACAAGATAAGTGAGTGATCATCACAAGGATAGCTAAGAGATCATATCGTAGCATCACACAGGATAAAGCATATGATCACACACACAGATAGGATAAAGTCATCCAAAAAACGGAAAAAAACCAAACGAGAGCAAATAAAGACAAAAGCTCTCTCTCACATGAAGTCTATGATCTATACATTTCTCCCCCTTTGGAAACAAGTTATTAAAAAGTTCAAAAGTATAGAACTACTCGTCTCTCTTGGCAGCTGATGATTCAGTCGATAGAACATCGTCTCCGAAGGCTTCTGCTAACGTCCCTGGAACTGCGGGAGTTAATACTAAAGGAGCTTGAGCTAGAGCTGGTGCTGAAGGTGCTGAACCTTGTGCTGAAGATGTCTGTCTTGTCTCCTGAGCAAGAACAACAACTGACCGGGGACTAGTGCTAAATTGTGTAGTAGTGGGAGGAGGAGACTCATCCGTGTCATCATCATCCTCATCTTCATCTTCATCCTCTGGGTGTGGAATCTCCATAGAGTCAACTTCTTGTTGAACGTGTCTGACAATGGTGATCAACTCAGTTACCTTCATATCCATGTTGTGGAATTTTGTCTCCACAACTCTCTCAAGACTCTTATGATTATGCATGATCTCCCGGATGTTCTTTTCCATGACCTGGACAGTGCTTGCTAGAAATGTCATTTTCTCAGCTTGAGTTCTTAGCTGTGGAACTAGAGGTGGCCTATTTCTAGCAGCTTTAGCCTGTGCTGCCATTCTTGCTGCACCTGAGTTGGGATCATTGTCATCCATCACTACCTCATTATCTTCAAATTCAGGCTGAAGAGGTAGATGGGGACGATCAAGTTGATATGCATGCTTGCCTAGCTTGGCATTGATGAGCATGTGAATGTAAGGTGCATATCCACAGGATCTCTTCTGATCTGCAGCAGTCCTTCGGATAGTCTCAACTATCAAGTCCATCACTCTAAATCTGGTATGGGTGTCTAGTAGGTGCAGCAGGTTGATATAATATCCTCTAATTATCTTCTCATCTCCCAACTTAGGCATGAGGGTATATCGCAGTATAGTGTTCTTCGTGCGAATGCCAGCTTGAAGAAAATATACTGAACCAAACTTGTGACTGGCCAAGTACTGATGTGGAATGGTCTTGCACATGTTGGCCATGGAGTTGTGCTTCTTCTTGGCGTCCGCATATACATTTACATCCGATTCTTCCTGCTTGGGGACACCAATGGTAGCAGCCCATTCAGCAATTTTAGCGTCATACATGTGTCCATCGACCATCCAGACTAAAGAGTCATCATAGAAATGAACAGTTGCATAGAATTGCATGATCAGCTTGTCACTCCATGGGGTCGTCTCCTGATGACCCACAAGTATAGGGGATCAATCATAGTCCTTTCGATAAGTAAGAGTGTCGAACCCAACGAGGAGCAGAAGGATCTGACAAGTGGTTTTCAGCAAGGTAAAATCTGCAGGCACTGAAATTGTCGGTAACAAGTGATTGTGTGGTGAGATGATTCGTAGCAAGCAACAAGTAAAAAAAGTAGCAATGGTGCAGCAAGGTGGCCCAATCCCTTTTCTACCAAGGGACAAGCCTGTACAAAGTCTTATAGGAGGAAAAACGCTCCCGAGGACACACAGGAATCTCTGTCATGCTAGTTTTCATCATGTTCATATGATTCACGTTCGTTACTTTGATAGTTTGATATTTGGGTGGACCGGATCTTGGGTACTGCCCTTACTTGGACAAGCATCCCACTTATGATTAACCCCTCTCGCAAGCATCCGCAACTACAAAAGAAGAATTAAGACAAAGTCCAACCATAGCATTAAACTAGTGGATCCAAATCAGCCCCTTACGAAGCAACGCATAAACTAGGGTTTAAGCTTCTGTCACTCTAGCAACCCATCATCTACTTACTACTTCCCAATGCCTTCCAATAGGCCCAAATAATGGTGAAGTGTTATGTAGTCGACGTTCACATAACACCACTAGAGGAAAAACAACATACAACACATCAAATTACCGAACGAATACCAAATTCACATGACTACTATTAGCATAACTTATCCCATGTCTTCAGGAACAAAAGTAACTACTCACAAAGAATAATCATATTCATGACCAGAGAGGTAATGAGTAGCATCAAGGATCTGAACATAAACTATTCCACCAAGTAATCCAACTAGCATCAACTACAAAGAGTAATCAGCCCCTTACGAAGCAACTAGGTGGTATATATTTGGCAACGATATCGTTTACATAATCAGCATACCACGGTGCACTACGTGAAGAATTGATGACATTCAATTGCTCATCGGGAAAGCTATCATCAATTGGTTGTCGGTCATCAAGAACATTCTCCAACCTAGACAAGTTATCTGCTATGGGGTTATCCTCACCCTTTCTCTTGACAACGTGCAAATCAAACTCTTGGAGCAAGAGAAGCCATCTGATAAGTCTAAGTTTAGCGTCCTTCTCCATGAGGTACTTAATAGCAGCATGATCAGTGTGGATAGTGACTTTGCAGTCAACTATGTAAGACCTGAACTTTTCACATGCAAACACGACTGCTAAAAATTCCTTTTCCGTAGTGGCATAGTTTCTTTGGGCACTGTCTATAGTTTTACTAGCATAGTGAATAACATTCAACTTCTTGTCAACTCCTTGCCCTAGGACAACACCAACAACATAATCACTAGTGTCACACATGATCTCAAAAGGCAAGTTCCAATCAGGTTGTTGAATAATAGGTGCAGTTATCAAAGCCCTCTTAAGTATTTCGAAGGCTTCCTCACAATCATCGTCAAACACAAAATAAATATCCTTTTGCAAGAGATTGGTAAGAGGCCTAGAAATCTTAGAGAAGTCTTTAATTAACCTTCTATAGAAACCAGCATGACCAAGGAAACTTCTTATACCTTTGATATCTGTAGGGTATGGCATTTTCTCGATTGCATCAACCTTAGCCTTATCGACTCCAATACCTCTTTCAGAAATTTTATGTCCTAAGACGATGCCTTCATTAACCATAAAGTGGCACTTCTCCCAATTCAAGACAAGATTGGTGTCTTTACATCTCTACAAGACTCGATCAAGGTTGCTGAGGAAATCATCCAAAGAAGATTCGTAAACGGAGAAGTCATCCATGAAAACCTCAACAATCTTTTCACAAAAGTCAGAGAATATAGCCATCATATATCTTTGAAAGGTGGTGGGTGCATTACATAAGCCAAAAGGCATACATCTATAAGAAAAGGTACCGAAAGGGAAGGTGAAAGTGGTTTTCTCCTGATTAGATTGTGCAACTGGTATTTGGGAGAAACTAGAATAACCGTCGAGAAAGCAGAAGTGTGTGTGTTTAGACAGTCTTTCTAGCATTTGGTCGATAAAAGGCAGAGGGTAATGATCTTTCCTAGTGGCTTTATTCAGTTTCCTAAAATCGATCACCATCATATAGCTAGTAATAATCCTCTGTGGGATCAATTCATCCTTGTCATTAGGGACAACGGTAATGCCTCCCTTCTTAGGGACGCAATGCACCGGACTCACCCAATCGCTATGAGCAACAGGATAGATAATACCCGCTTCCAGGAGCTTTAGTATTTCTTTTCTTACTACTTCTTTCATCTTAGGATTTAATCTCCTTTGATGATCAACAACTCGTTTGAAATCAGGGTCACTTTTGATCTTGTGCTGGCATAGAGTGGGACTAATGCCCTTAAGATCATCATGAGTATATCCAATAGCAGCACGGTGCTTCCTCAGAGTTTTTAGTAACTTCTTTTCTTCATGCTCTGAGAGGCTAGCACTAATAATAACAGGATATATCTATTTTTCATCAAGATAAGCATACTTAAGAGTATCTGGCAACTGTTTAAGCTCAAACACAGGATCACCCTTTGGTGGGGGTGGATCCCCAAGGAGTTCGACAGGCAGATTATTCTTAAGGATAGGATATTGTTCTAAGACAACTCTATCTATCTCATCCCTTTCATTCATATGAATATCATTTTCATGCTCAAGCAAGTATTGCTCTAAAGGATCAGTAGGAGGCACGACAATAGAAGCTAAGGCAATAGTCTCATCCCTACTAGGCAACTCTTTTTCATGAGGTTGTCTACCAAACTTGGAGAAATTGAACTCATGTGACACACCTTCAAAGCCAATAGTGACAGTTTGCTTCTCACAGTCAATATGAGCATTGACGGTATTGAGGAAGGGTCTGCCAAATATGATGGGACAAAAGCTATCTTGGGTGGTAGCAAGAACAAGGAAATCAGCAGGATACTTCCTTTTACCACACAAGACTTCAACATCCCTAACAATTCCCATAGGGCAGATAGTATCTCTATTGGCAAGCTGAATAGTGACATCAATAGGCTCTATCTCAATAGGTGCAATCTCGTCTTTGATTTGATCATATAAGGATTGATGTATTGCACTAACACTAGCACCCACGTCACATAAACCATGATAACAATGATCTCCTATCTTTACAGAAACAACATGCATGCCAACAACAGGCCTATGTTTGTCTCTAGCGCGAGGTTTAGCAATTCTAGCAACATCTTCATAGAAGTGAATATTATGTCCCTCAACATCGTCTGACAGGAGATCTTTGATGATAGCAACGCTAGGTTCAACTCTAATTTGCTCAGGGGATGTAGGTGTTCTAATGTAGCCTCTACGTATCATAGTTGGAGCTTTAGAATGATCCTTTATCCTAACATGGAAAGGTGGTTTCTCAATGTAAGCACTGGGAACAACAGGATCATTATAGGCAATGACTCTCTCTTCAACTGGATTGGGTTTAACTACATTGACTTCTAAAGGAGGATGATATTTAAACCACTTCTCTTTGGGGAGATAAATATGAGCAGCAAATGATTCACACAGTGAAGCTACTATCTGAGAGTCAAGTCCATACTTAGCGCTAAAGTCACAAAAAGTATTTCTTTCAACAAAGGATTTAACGCAATCAAACTTGAAATTCATACCTGACTCCTTACCTTCTTCAAGCTCCAATATTCAGAGTTGCGTTTAATTCTCTCCAATAAATTCCATTTGAAGTCAATATCTCTCTTCATAAAAGAACCGGTACAAGAAGTGTCAAGCATGGTGCGATCATCATGAGAAAGCCTAACATAGAAGTTCTGAATGATAATTTCTCTCGAGAGATCATGGTTGGGGCATGAATATAACATTGATTTAAGCCTCCCCCAAGCTTGAGCGATGCTTTCTCTGTCACGAGGCCAAAAATTAAAAATATAATTCCGATCACGATGTACTAAATGCATAGGATAAAACTTTTGATGAAATTCCAATTTCAACCGATTGTAGTCCCATGATCCAGTATCATCACATAGCCTATACCATGTCAATGCCTTATCCTTCAAAGATAAAGGAAATACCTTCTTCTTGACCTCATCCTCGGGCAAACCTGCAAGCTTAAATAAACCACAAACTTCATCTACATAGATTAGATGCAAGTCTGGATGTGATGTTCCATCTCCTATAAAAGGATTAGCCAGCAGTTTCTCAAGCATACCCGAAGGAAATTCAAAGCAAATATTTTCAGTAGGTGCAGCAGGTTGAGGAGCAACTCTGTGTGCTTATGTTCGAGGTGAAGATACCCTGAACAAGCCCTCAAAGGATTAGTATCCATAGTGATAAGTGACAATAAATTTCAGCACACTATATGAATGTTTCCTTACCAAGTTCCACTTACCAAAGGCGCTTCACTCCCCGACAACGGTGCCAGAAAAGAGTCTTGATGACCCACAAGTATAGGGGATCAATCGTAGTCCTTTCGCTAAGTAAGAGTGTCGAACCCAACGAGGAGCAGAAGGATCTGACAAGTGGTTTTCAGCAAGGTAAAATCTGCAAGCACTGTAATTGTCGGTAAAGAGTGATTGTGTGGTGAGATGATTCGTAGCAAGCAACAAGTAACAAAAGTAGCAACGGTGCAGCAAGGTGTCCCAATTCCTTTTGTAGCAAGGGACAATCCTGGACAAAGTCTTATAGGAGGAAAAACGCTCCCGAGGACACACGGGAATTTCAGTCATGCTAGTTTTCATCATGTTCATATGATTCGCGTTCGTTACTTTGATAGTTTGATATGTGGGTGGACCGACTCTTGGGTACTGCCCTTACTTGTAAAAGCATCCCACTTATGATTAACCCCACTCGCAAGCATACACAACTACGAAAGAAGAATTAAGACAAAGTCTAACCATAGCATTAAACTAGTGGATCCAAATCAGCCCCTTACGAAGCAACACATAAACTAGGGTTTAAGCTTCTGTCACTCTAGCAACCCATAATCTACTTACTACTTCCCAATGCCTTCATCTAGGCCCAAATAATGGTGAAGTGTTATGTAGTCGACGTTCACATAACACCACTAGAGGAAAAACAACATACAACACATCAAATTACCGAACGAATACCAAATTCACATGACTACTATTAGCATGACTTATCCCATGTCCTCAGGAACAAAAGTAACTACTCACAAAGCATAATCATATTCATGACCAGAGAGGTAATGAGTAGCATCAAGCATCTAAACATAAACTCTTCCACCAAGTAATCCAACTAGCATCAACTACAAAGAGTAATCAACACTACTAGCAACCTTACAAGTACCAATCGGAGTCGCGAGACGGAGATTGGTTACAAGAGACGAACTAGGGTTTGGAGATGAGATGGTGCTGATGAAGATGTTGATGGTGAAGAGTCCCCTCCAATGAGAAGAGTGTTGGTGATGACGATGGCGACGATTTCCCCCACCGGGAGGGAAGTTTCTTCGGCAGGATCGTCCTGCCGGAGCTGTAGATTGGTTCTGCTCAAGTTCCGCCTCGTGGCGGCGGCGAATCCACGAAAAAGCTCCTCCCTAATTTTTTTCTGAACGAAACCCTTCATATAGCAGAAGAGGGGGGCCAGTGGGCCAGCAGGCTGCCCACAAGCCCCCTAGGCGTGGCCAGGGGGGTGGCCGCACCTAGCAGGCTTGTGGCCACCTGCTGGCGCCCCTCTGGCGCTTCTTCGGCCCAGTATTTTTTATAAATCTGGAAAAAAATCCTCGTTGATTTTTACGGCGTTTGGAGTTGCGCAGAATAGGTATCTCAAACTTGCTTCACTTTCAGGCCAGAATTCCAGTTGCCGGCATTCTCCCTCTTCATGTAAACCTAAGAGAGAAAAGGCATAAGTATTGTACCGTGAAGGGAAATAACAGCCCAAGAAGCGATAAATATCAACGTGAAAACATGATGCAAAATGGACGTATCATCTCCTTCCCAACAAAATCTTCTATGTCCACTGCTTTGAAATTCTCTTGAACATGTGGAAAGAAATTCTCATTTTCCTTGATGTATTCCCACTCGACATACCTCATATCACTGACAGCAGGACTCTTGTCATACAAGAGAGTCTCATCAAAATCTTGTTGTTCCTTGGTGTGAAACCTTGGATCAACAACAGTTCTTCTTCTGACAACATATGGATCAATAGCTCTCCACTTTCTTAATATGGCATCCTTCCTCTTCTTCATGTCTTCTACTATAGGATGAGCTACATTGTGGAGTGGAAGGAATGGTCTGAGCTTCCTAAAAACGGGAGCATTATCATCTTCTTCCTCTTCTGCAGCATGGGCTCTGGATGTAGGGCCTTTGCTCTTAGCAGCTGCACGTATATCTTTGGTGGTCTTCCTGGAAGCTACAACCTTGTTTGCTTTAGTTATAGGCTTAGGAGTAGACTTCATTGCATTAGCCATCAACTTCTTCTTCTTGGGAGGAACAGGGATCTCCTGAGGAGCTTCTTCTTCAACTTTTTCCTGGTCTTCAAACATAGAAGTCTTTCTGCCAACAAGATGGATAGTTATCTTCCTGGGCCTTGATACGTCTCCAACGTATCTATAATTTTTTATGGTTCCATGCTATTATCTTGTCAAACTTTGGATGTTTTGTATGCATTTTATATCTTTTTAGGACTAACTTATTAACTCAGTGCCAAGTGCCAGTTCCTGTTTTTTCTGTGTTTTTTGACCTTTTTCAGAGGAGAATATCAAACAGACTCCAAACGGAATAAAACCTCCGAAAAGATTTTTTTCCGGAACAGAAGATACGCAGGAAGCTTGAGAACCAAGGCAAAGGGTCCCGGGGCAGGCCACAAGCCCCCTAGCCGCGGCCTGAGGGGGGCGCCTAGCAGGCTTGTGCCCCCCCCCCCCCCCCGTGGTTCATTTTCCCTACTTCTTCCGCATATAAATCCCCGAAAAATATGAAACCACGGGAGAGAGCCACGAAAATACTTTTCATCTCCGCAAGCTTCTGTCTCCGCAAGATCCGAGCTGGGGCACGTTCTAGTGCCCTGCTGGAGGGGGATTCGGACACAGAGAGCTTCTTCATCAACACCATTGCCTCTCTGATGATGCGTGAGTAGTTCACCATAGACCTTCGGGACCATAGCTAGTAGCTAGATGGCTTCTTCTCTCTCTTGGATCTTCAATACAAAGTTCTCCATGATCTTCATGGAGATCTATCCGATGTAATCTTCTTTTGCGGTGTGTTTGTTGAGATCCGATGAATTGTGGATTTATGATCAGATTATCTATGAATCTTATTTGAGTTTCTTCATGATATCTTATATGCATGATTTCATATCCTTGTAATTCTCTTCGAGTTGTGGGTTTTGTTTGGCCAACTTGATCTACAGTTCTTGCAATGGGAGAAGTGCTTGGTTTTGGGTTCATACCGTGCGGTGACCTCACCCAGTGACAGAAGGGGTAGCGAGGCACGCATCATATTGTTGCCATCAAGGGTAAAAAGATGGGGTTTATATCTATTGCATGAATTTATCCCTCTACATCATGTCATCTTGCTTAAGGCGTTACTCTGTTTGTTATGAACTCAATACACTAGATGCATGCTGGATAGCGGTCAATGTGTGGAGTAATAGTAGTAGATGCAGAAAGTATCAGTCTACTTGTCTCGGACGTGATGCCTATATGTATGATCATTGCCTTAGATATCGTCATGACTTTGCATGGTTCTATCAATTGCTCGACAGTATTTCGTTCACCCACCGTAATATTTGCTATCTTGAGAGAAGCCTCTAGTGAACACTATGCCCCCCGGGTCTACTTCACATCATATTTTCAGCCTTACACTTTTACTTTGTTGCACTTTCCGCCTTCAGATCTCACCTTGCAATCAATCGTGAAGGGATTGACAACCCCTTTGTAGCGTTGGGTGCAAGTTTGCTGTTTTTGCGCACGTACTTTGGAGACTTGGCTTGATACTCCTACTGGATTGATACCTTGGTTCTCAAACTGAGGGAAATACTTATTGTTATTGTGTTGCATCACCCTTTCCTCTTCAAGGCAAAAACCAACACAAGCTCAAGTGGTAGCAGTCATCTTCACACCAGCCTTCCTTGCAGGTGCATCCTTTGCAATTGCTTTTCCCTTCTTGGCATAATTAGGTGCTCTCATATCAGCAGCACTAGCAGATATCTTCCTGACAAATTTCCTTGGAGGAGCCTTAGGATGGGCTGAAGTTTCTTCTGGCAAAAATCCCGAGTCTTCCTCATCAGAAACTAGCTTCATGCTTTGCGTGGTGGATGCGTTGAGCAAGCCATGGGAACTGGGAGAACTTGGGTCTGAAGTAGTCTTCTCCGGAGTAGTGCATGAGTCCATCTCAACACTTTGCTCTCTAAAATCATACTGACTGTCATCTAAACCTGACATACTGACAGACACGCTCAACAGCAGACAACAGAACCTGTGAAGTGGATATAGGAAAGATGGAATGGATGAGCATCACAAAATTCAGATGTTTTTGAAAATTTGAAGTTTGAAACTTAGGGTTGGGAGTTACCGAGAAGGCTTACTCGCTTAACAGAGACTTGGAAGTCATTTTCGGTGGCACCAAAAAGAGCTGCTCGGTCTCACCGAGTTGCTTCTCACGAACCCTTAAACAAGAATCTGTGGAACCCATTTTACAAACTCGATCTCACCGAGTTGCATGCTACGGCAGATCAGATCCAAAATTTGTACTTCGTCTATTCAACGAGATTCATCTGGTGGAAGGAAGGGTTTGCATATGGTGGTTCGACGAAAAACTTTCCTAATGCGTAAGAAACATACGGGGAACGCAAAGGAAATCGGATCCGTACCCTAACTTGGCGGCGGTCCGACTACGGCGACGACGACGGAGCAGCGTCAAAGGCGGCGAATCCAAGAGGCGGCAACGCTCAGGGAAACAAGGTGATGACCTGGGGTCTCGGGGGGCTGCGCGGGTTTGGCGAATGGAACGATTTTGATGAAGTGAAGTCAAAAGATTCAGTCCGCGTATTTATATATCCGTGTGCTGTCGGTGTCACTGAGATGGCAAAATCGCTGTCACCGAGTTCCTCAACTGTCAGTAGACAAGGAAACTCGGTGTAACCGAGTTGGTGATTTCGGTGGTACTGAGATTGAAAACCTGATCAACATTGAAAAATCGGCGGTGCCGAGTTTATGGAGTTGGTCACACTGAGTTTTTCAAAGGGTTTTGGAAGGCAGCCTTTGACAATACGGAACTCCGAGTGCACCTTCACACAGAGGGATTGACAAGTTCTTGTTCAAGTTTTGTGATGAAGCATGAATAGAACTTGAGATGAGATAGCATAGATAACTAGAGAAGGGTCCTAGGCATTCTTGTCCATCCAATTGGCAAAAGATAAATCATACACCAAATAAAAAAATTGGATGTCCTCGAATGGTCAATCACATGTATACCAACATGCTCACACAATAAGAATGATGAATGAAACATGGCGAACATGCAGACACATCCTAGCAGTTATCAAGCACTTGGGTGATGACAAAGTCATCTATATATGAGTATATTGACTTAGGAGCCAAGTAAGAATACTTGATCATAGGTCATACTCATCGTTAAGCACAAGTGGGTTACCACTTTGACATAAGCATTAATGTATTCATATCCTTTGGAGAAGCTTATATTCAAGTCTTAGAGGAAAGCTCCCCCTTGATATGATATCCCCACTAAGAGGGATCAACTAACCTTGGGTTTTGTCATAGAAGACTTCAAGTACGTGAAGTAGTGGTGGATGCTCAATGTTGATGAAGGTCATCTTGAGTTGGGAGCAATCCTAGTTATTTACATACTCTTCTCACCTACATGGGTTAGACCCAAAGCAAAAGAAACAATGCAAGAATATCTATGGAAATGGAGTGAATCACACATGGGATAATGTCCAAAGATGCATTAATTACCTTGTTCCTTGCTTACCTTTGAGGAATGTGTGAGTCCTTGAACTAATGCATATTGTTGAGGTTGATTGCATATAGTTCTTTCCAAAATAAATAAGAGTGAATTTCATTGGCAGAGTCAGCCCTCAAGCACTTATAGTTCTTCCTCTTGGGAATCCACACCAAATTGATGGGAATCCTTGGAGTTGTGGTATCACTTGCTGAGGTAGAGCTAGTAGTATCCTTGGGAATCCACTTACCTTATCTTGGGGTTCTTCTTCAAATAGGTCAATGTCTTATTGAAGCTTTCCCTTGCTTTTGTGGTCTTGTTGTAGAAGGCCATCTTGTGAGCTTGTTCCTTCGGAAGGAGTAGACTTCTCCTGAACAAACTTGGGAGTGGGATATGGACCTTCTTCCCAAACATCTCCATTGACGTTGAAGTAGCCAACACCTTGTTTCTTCTGATGTCCTCCTTGCTTGCGCACCTTTTCCTCAAATTGCTTACTTCTGGCAAGACTCTTGAAGACACCTCTCTCTATAATCCCTTTAAATAGATCATTTTCTTGCTTAAGTGTAACTTCGCTAAGAGAATCATTCGTGGAATCAATAGAGGTACTAGCAAGAACATTATTGGATTTAGCTTTAGCATTGTTGTTACTAGATGAAGAAACCTTCTTGCCTTTCTTACTAGTGATCCTAGGTTTAACGTGTGCAACAAAGTTAGACAAGAGTAATCGTTTGGCTAGATAATAAGAACTCTTCTTCCGAATACCATCATTAATTGCTTTTAAGAACTCATGCTCTTGCTCCAAGTTGAGCTTCTCGAAGCGTAGCTTCTAATGGGTTCTTGCAAGCTCTCTATGATCTTCTAGAGCGGTCTCATGAGCTAACTTAAGGGTTTTAAATCTTGAGTTAGTCGTTCAATTTCTTTCTTATGAACATCATTCAATTTCTCTTGACTAGCATGATAAATCACAAGTTCATTTTCAGTGCATTCACTAGCTTTTTCTAGAAGCAAGTTATCTTCTCCTAACTAGTAATCCTCATCACTATTGAAATCAAGATACTTAGGGTGTGATACATTGGGGCCTTTAGCCATGAAATATTTTCCGACCCTCATTCGGTGAATCAAATAAGTCCTAGGAATTGGTGGAGACGAGCGCAATCCCGACAACACCTTCATCTTGACTATAGTCGGAGTTGGAGTGATAGCTTCTCTCAGAGTTGTGATCGGACTCGGAGCGAGACACCCATTCACCAACATGGGATTGATGTTTCTTCTTGAACTTCTCTTGGTGTATTTGTCCTTCTTCTCTGATTCCTTGGCTCCTCGTGAGTGTCTTTGTTCATAGTGATCTTCTCTACTCCTTCTCTCTCTATGAGGTGACTCATCTCTTGAGCTTCGTCTTCGAGGTGACTCTTCTCTTCTTTTGTAGGGAGTCGCGCACTCATTTGAGTAGTGTCTGTGCTTCCCACACTTGTAGCAGTTTCGGTCACCACTGGACGAACGCTTCTCATCATATCTTGAACTTGAGATTCTATCTTTGCCTCTACTCTTGTAGAATTTGTTGAATTTTCTGACCATGAGGCTTATTTCTTCATCAGTGACAAGATTGTCTTTTGAAGTACCGGGAGCATCACATGAAGCTATATAAGAACCGGTTGACTTGTTGTGCAGCTCATCTTTGTCCTTGAGTGAAATCTCATGAGAAACAATCCTACCAATGAATTCAGTTGGCTTGAGATCTTTCTAATTTGGCATTATTTGAATCGATGTGCACACTGTGTCATACTTGCCATCAACAGCTCTAAGTATCTTCTTGATGATGAATTTGTCGATCATCTCTTTGCTTCCTAAGCCGGCAATATCATTGGTGATGAGAGCTAGCCCAGAGTACATTTCAGCGACTCCTTCACCATCCTTCATCTTGAACTTGTCAAGCTGACTTTGAAGAACATCCAACTTAGATTCTTTCACAGAATCAGTACCTTCGTGCATATCAACCAAAGTATCCCAAATTTCTTTTGCATTCTCAAGATGACTGATTTTGTTGAATTCTTCGGGCAAAGGCAGTTGAAGATGATATCACAGGCTTCAGTTCATCAGCTGTCGCATCACGATCTCGTTCATGCCCATCTGCAAAGAAGTTACCTGGCACACCAACACGAAAACAGCCCAAACACGAGGATTAAAGCCAAGTATGTGCATTTTCATTTCGTGCTTCCAACTAGCAAAATTAGTGCCGTCGAAGTAAGGACCTCTATGATGATAATTTCCCTCTCTAGATGCCATACTCTCCTAGGTTGGTAAAGATACGAAAAGGAAACCAAAGCTCTGATACCACGGAAGTATGTCTAGAGGGGGGTGATTAGACTACTTGACAAGATGAAAAAAGTTCCTATTCCAAAATTTACTTGAGAGGTGGCTACAATAGTTATAAAACGTCAAGTACAACGTACACATGCAGTTCTAATAGTATAGTAGCGAAAAGTAAAACATGCAAGTGTAAATTAGGGGAGTAAGGAAGGGAGATCAAAAGCATGAGGTTGACACGGCGATTTTTGGCATGGTTCTGATAGGTTGCGCTACCGTACGTCAATGTTAGTGGAGACTTCAACACACAGAGGGTAACAACTGGGAGAGTCCACGGAGGGCTCCACCCACGGGGTGTGCACAAAGAAGCAGCCTTGTCTATTCCACCACGGCTTCTGTCCACACAGGACTAGCCTCACTCACGGTAGATATTCACGAAGTAGGCCATCTCCTTGACCTTACAAACTTCTTGGTTCAACTCCACAACATGAAGTAGGAGGCTCCCAAGCGGCACCTAACCAATCTAGGAGGCACCACCCTCCATAAGGTAATAGATGTGGTAGATCAATGAACTCCTTACTCTTGTGCTTGGAAAGATAGTCTCCGCAACACAAATCACTCTCTCACAGAATATGGACGGGTAGGAGAGGTTGATTTTGTGGAGAGCAGTTTGGGGAGGCTAGAGATAAAGTTTCAAATGATTGGATTGGAATATCTTGGTCTCAGCACATGAGTAGGTGGTTCTCTCTCAGAAAACGGATCTGGAAATGAAGTGTGTGTTCTGAGTGCTTCTCCCAGGAGTGAGAGGTCGTTGAAAGGGTATATATAGGCAACAACGAAAATCCAACCATTACACACAAAAGTGCAAACTCGGTGACACCGAAGTGGACAACTCAGTGGTACCGACTAGTACTAAAAGTGTGAACTTCTGAATCTCGGTGATACCGATATATAGAACTCGGTGGCACCGAAAAGGTGACTAACTGTCAGATGGCTAAACTCAGTGGCACCGATACTCAAACTCGGAAATTCCGTTTTGTGTATCTTGGCAACAGAATGTTGGTCACAGTGAACTCAGTTGCACCGATGTAGTTTCGGTTGCAACAATTTGGTGGGACTGGCTAGGGTTCTGTTTGAGGTTCAAACTCAGTGGGTCCGATGTGGCAATGTTGGTGACACCGAATTTGTGTATGTGGAATTGACAGACTGGATGTGTGGGAAAAATGACTGAGTGTTTTGGTGGCTAACTTTGAGCATTTGAGCAATCAGTTCATTTTACTACCTCACCCCCGTTTTAATAGTATTGGCTTTCCTATAGACTCAAAAGTGATTTCTCACAAATATGAAATGAAGAGTCTTCTAGCTTGAAGCTTGAGCCAATATTATTCCTTCCTTGCATCCAAGGGTATCTCCACATAAACCCTAAGCCATAACATCTTTTGGACTTTTCTGAAATATACTTGGAAACCACATTAGTCCAATGATGCATATGTTGTGCTCAATTATCAAAACCACCCTAGGGAGCAACTGTGCTTTCACGTGCGCGTTAGGTTCAAACTTGACAGCGCATGCCTCGGCTGGTTGGCTTGCCGGCCAGTTGGGCCAGCCCAGCTGCTGGTTGGCTCAGGCCTGGCCACTTGACCCTTTTTCTTTTTTCTTTATAGGATTTATTTAATTAAACCCCACATGGTTTTTAATATTTCTAATTCAAATAAGTTTTCCACCATAATTCTTGGTTAAATATGAGGAATTGAATAAAGCTATTTCTGTAATTCTTACACAAACTTCTGTATATAGGTTTATTTTAAAACCTAGTTTAAATATATTTCAGCCTTTGCAAAAGGTTTTTAAAAATGGTTTCTATTCCAAAATGAGAAACAAATATTTTTAGAATTTAAATTGGTATTTTACAAAATAGGGTAACATTTTAGAAGTGTATTGTGTGCCTTGTTTTTGCTGTGATTCTTATTATTTTATATTATTATCGCAACGATAGTTCACGTGATTGACGAAGGACTTGGACCCGAAGACCTCAAAGACCGAGGAGACTTTGCTCACCAAGGCAAGCTGCCCTTTGACCATGTCTGAGAAAAATATTTCATGCATACCATGTTTAATATTCCTTCCCGATGCATATGATCTTGATTGGGTCGGTAACTCCTTGATATGGTGTTTCCGATGGTTCCTCAATAGAAATTTTATTTAAGTATGACCCTCCCATCTACGAAGGTCACGCGGATAAAAGTCATTAGGTCGATAGTAGTGCTATGCATAAGATGAGCATATTCATGGTGATGGTAACACGGAGGTGATTTCAAAAGCTTTTCGAAAACCTCGTCGGGTGCCACTAATGCCCGAGGGTGATGAGTTGAGATGGTGACCACTTGAGAAAGGTGTTGCACCAGAAGAAGGTTTTGTGTGTGTATTTGGTTTCGAAAACAAGGAGAGATTTAAGAAGTGTCGACCATCCCAACCTTACATGTGCGACCACAATACCCCATATATGATGGGGCTTTGTTCATTACCTTGGTCGGTGCTATAAAAGAGCCTGCATTACTAGTGACGCGAGGGACATGGTCATTCTCGAGACGGGGTCGTGCGAGGTAGGACGACTATGTTGTTTTTACAGGTTCCGAGCAGACTGTTGATCCCCACATGGATGATACGATCTAGAGCGAGGCTCGTAAGACGTACATCATGTGGGTTGGGTACCAATCAAGTGGACTCTTTTGTCTAGTGTCGTCAAGGGAAATGCATTGTTCGGATGCTTACCTCTGGTATGTTAAATACGGCAAGTCGTGGTTGACAGGGAAGCTCCCTGAGTCTTGTTGGTACAACGCGCAAACCTATGGAGAGTGTAAAACTATTCGAATAGCCATGTCCATGGTCAAGGACAGTTGGGTAATCCTGCTTAAACTATGTCCAGTCGTTTTCGTATAAACCAAGTGTGCGTGTGTAACAAGGTATATACGAGAAAGAGGTTACTTGGGTCAAGTTCGATGACTTGGCATAGTGGGTGAACATGAGGTGTTCAACCCTCGGAATAAATTTTGATATCTGTAACCTGTTCATTTGGTTACCATTTACCTTAAGATGAACTATCATGCAAACACTTGATCATATTAATGCATTTAAGGAAAAACTTGCTTTCCGCAAAGGTTACATTGAATAATTACATCATGCTTCAATTGCATCGTCTGCATCATGGGTTGCTTGCAAGTACATTCAATGTACTCATTGGATTACCACTGGTTATTTAATTGGCAAAGCATGGAAGAACCGGAGTACGGAGAAGAATACTCCGTCGGAGATGGACACGCGATCTAGGACGCTTTCTAGTCAGAATGCCTACAGGTTAAGGCAGATGGCATGGGTTCACGTTATCTTCCAAGTTATCCGCAGCTAGTAGTATGTTAGTGTGTCAGCTTTCTAAGCCATATTTATGCAATGACTTGGCCATAATGGCCCTATCCGTATCAGACGATATTTATGGATGTAAGACTCTTGTTATTCAATATCTGTGTGTTCAGAGAGCATTGATCTATGGGATCACTGTACATGTGCAGTCGGCGGTCTCGACCTACAAGTCGGGGTCCCCATAGAGCTGGTATTAGAGCCATCCTGACTGTAGGAAGTCTTAGGTAGCATGGACATTAGATGCGACGAATAACAAACCTAGCCATTACACTTAGGGTTTTATACGCCCTTACCGCTTCCTATACCATTCAGACCTCTTTACTGACACCTATCCCAAAACCTTGTAGATGGCCGTCATACCTGAGACCCTCCTGGAGTACGGCTTTCCCCTACTTTTGGAAGACAGTATGGACAAGTGCTGAGTGAGCCAATCACCAGTTTACCTCTACGACGAGCATTGGTCAATGCCAGTACAAAGGAATACCACGTGGATGTGGTCGTGAAGGAAAATAACTCACCGACTAGTTGGTTCTTTGCAGGGCCACAAATGGAGACGCTGGTATTGGAGGTTGAGACGACATCGCGAAATACATTATCCACCTTCGCAACATCCTTCTCGAGATGACCAACGAACCGGCTATCCGTCACTTGCCTTTTGTTAAGGACGAGGTGGGCGGGAGTTGGACGTTGATCCCATCCCCAAAGGAAGGATCAACGCTTAGGTTCCACACCTACTTCAGCCTCTCTGCCGACAATTTGTCTCATAACCTGATTAAGGAGTCAATGAAGCTCCGCCAAGAACTTCATCATGTCCACTAACTACTCTGCAAGAAATTATGAACACGAGCAAGATCAAGAAGGATGGAGCACCCAAAGGACAACATGTTGTCGCACATAGAGGAGGGGTACTACCACTTATGGTCACCCCCATTCAGAGCCGTCGCATGAGTTCCTAGGAATATATGGACCTCTTCACCATTCCCCCGACGAAGCATCGTCGGGATGGTGTTTCTCATTCCTCCACACCCTCGATAGGGGACGATGCCCGCATAGATGATGACTAGGTGGAAGACCCGAAGAAGCGTGAGTGCGAGACTGAGCACCCTGCTACTTAAGTCCTAGGACCCTAGGGCAGGGCAAGTTAGGAATTCCCATGCAAAGTCGAGTCCATGAAATGGTTTAGATGAAATCATGAGTGCTTGTTGTCTGCTTTTCTCTTTGTGTCTTGATGCGAACCGCGCTTTGCCTTAGGACGCATGTAAGCCGCTATATCACCTATCTTACTTAATGAAGTTGCATGGGGTCCTTCGACCCTTTTGGTTGACACACTTGCACCATACCAACCCCCCTTATATAGACGCGTATCTCCCTTATGCTGCTCACTAGTCTATTCCAGTATATTGACTTGGCTGCTCCAAATAGGATGGTGACTGCTACTCGCGCGAGCACCTTTGACCACCCTCGCGACTCTAGCGAGCAGCGAGGAGCCGGTGGGACTACTCAAGCTAGAGCTCACCAGGAGCAGCCACATGGCGACATTCCCCCGCCACCACCTCCTCCGGAGAACCTAACGTTGGCTCAGTTCCTTCAAGCTCTCCGAGAGGAACGTCGGGCCAACAACAACACTATCCAGCAGATGGCTCAGGTCCTTGTGAACAACCCGCAGTAGGGCTGGAATGGCAATGGTAGCTCCACTTTGTCGGAGTTCATGAGGACTACACCCCCGATTTTCACTAAGACAAACGAGCCTCTGGATGCCGATGACTCGATCCGCACCATCAAGGACTTCCTTGTGCTAGTGAACTGCACCGAAGACCGTGATAATGTTCTGTATGCCACTCACTGTCTCGGGGGCACCGCGAGGGCTCGGTGGGACGGATTCAAGATCATGCAGGGCGAGCATGTTATCACCTGGACTGCCTTGAAGGAAGGATTCCATGCTGCCCACATTCCCCCTAGGATGATGGCTATCAAGAAGCGAGAGTTCCGTGCACTAAAGCAAGGCAATTTCTCAGTCAAGGAATACATGAAGAAGTGTAACCTCTTATGGAGGTATGCGCCTGATGATGTCAGCACTGAGGCCGCAAAAGTGGAACGCTTCATGGAATGACTTCAGCAGTCGCTGCAATATCAGCTTGTTGTATGTGACTCCTGGACCTTCTGTGATCTGGTGAATAAGGCTCTCATGCTTGAAGACAAGCGCCATGCTATGGAAGATACTCGCAAGTGCAAGCTGATTGGCAACAGTGGTTCCAGCAACCAGAAGGCTCGTCCGTGGCAGTCAGCCCCGGCAAGGCCTAACAATCAGCATCAGCACAATAGGGCTCCTGCACCTCGACCAAGCTAACAACCTCAGCCGTATGCCATCCTCACGCCGGCGTACAATCCTACCATCAACAACAATGGGGAAAGCCCAACAACCTCGAGCAGGTCACCTGCTTTGGGTGTGGCCATCCTGGGCACTTCTTAAGGCAGTGCCCCAAGAAGAAGCTCGATGCACCACACTGCAATGCGCCGAATCAAGGACAAGGTCATGGAGCACCAAACACGAACCAAGCTCCCCACAACCAGCACTACAACAACAGGGTACACGTGAATCACGTCTCCGTAGAGGAAGCCCAGGAAGACCCGGTCTGCATACTGGGTACATTCCTCATCAACTCAACTACAACAATAGTATTGTTTGATTGTGGTGCATCGCATTCTTTTGTCACTCAAAAGTTTGCGATGAAGAGTGGCTTGAAACCTACATTCCTAAATGGTCAAATGGTAGTACAAACACCGGGTGCTGTATTAAGGACCAACATATGATGTAGGGGAGTTGCAGTCAATATTAATGGTGTAGATTTCATAGCAGACCTTATCATCCTTCAGTTGCAAGGCTTGGACGTAATCCTTGGTATGAATTGGTTAGCCAAGCACCAAAGCATATTGGATTGTGCCAAGAGAGCCATCACCATGACCAGTGATCAAGGAGTCAAAGTCAAGTATATCTCCGAACCTGCCCCCACCCCAGCCCCTCAGGTTAAGTACCTTACAGTGATCGAGTTGGATGAGGTGCCGGTGGTATGTGAGTACCCGGATGTCTTTCTTGATGAACTGCCCGGATGCCTCCTGACCGAGACATCGATTTCATCATTGAGCTCATGCCTAGATCAAGACCTATATATAAGAAGCCATATAGAATGGGATCAGAGGAACTAGCAGAGTTGAAGAAGCAACTGGTCGAGCAGCTCAGGATGGGATTTATTTGCCCTAGTGCCTCTCTATTCGTGTCCAAAAAGGACGAGACTATCAAACTCTGTGTCGACTACCATTCCCTTAATGAGGACACGATAAAGAACAAGTACCCGCTCCCCAAGATTAAAGACCTGTTTGATCAATTGAGTGGTGCCAAGGTATTCTGCAAGATCGATCTCAGGTCTGGGTACTACCAACTAAAAATCTGGCCCAAAGACATAGCCAAGACGGCATTCATTACCAGGTACGACATGTATGAATGCACGGTCTTGTCGTTTGGGTTGACAAATGCCCCGGCCTACTTCATGTATCTCATGAACAAGGTCTTCATGGAGTATCTGGACAAGTTTGTCATTGTCTTCATCGACAACATACTCATCTTCTCCAAATCCCAAGAAGAGCATGAGCAACAATTGAGGATGGTAATAGAAAACCTTCAAGAGCACCAAGTCTACGCCAAGTTTAGCAAATGCGAGTTTTGCCTACACGAAGTGGGATTCTTCAGTCATACCACGTCGACAGATGAGTTGGCTGTCACCCCACCAAAATTACTACAGTAACAAAGTGGAGCTCACGAACCGATGTTAAGAAAGTCTGGAGCTTCCCCGGACTCGCTGGATATTACCGCAAGTTTGTAGAAGGATTCTCCAGCATCGCCTGACCAATGACTCAACTATTGAAGAAAGGCGAGAAGTTTGAATGGACGCAAAAGTGCGAAGAAAGCTTCCAAGAACTGAAGTAGAGGTTAACAACCGCCCCAATATTGGCCACTCCTGGTAATAACAAGGAGTTTTTCATATACTGCGATGCATCAAGGACCTAGCTCGATGATGTCTTGATGCAAGATGGCAGAGTCGTGGCTTATCTTTCATGGCAACTACTGTTGGAAATAAGCCCTAGATGCAATAATAAAGTCGTTATTATTAGATTTCCTAGTTCATGATAATTCTCTATTATTGATGCTATAAGTGTATTAACCGAAAACCGTAATACATGTGTGAATACATAGACCACAACATGTCCCTATTGAGCCTCTACTTGGCTAGCTCGTTGATCAATAGATGGTCATGGTTTCCTGATCATGGACATTGGATGTCATTGATAACGGGATCACATCATTAGGACAATGATGTGATGGAGAAGACCCAATCCTAAGCATAGCACAAGATCGTGTAGTTCGTTTGCTAAAGCTTTTCTAATGTCAAGTATCATTTCCTTAGACCATGAGACTATGAAACTCCCGGATACCGTAGGAGTGCTTTGGGTGTATCAAATGTCACAACATAACTGGGTGATTATGAAGGTCCACTATAGGTTTCTCCGAAAATGTCTGTTGGGTTGGTACGAATCGAGACTGGGATTTGTCACTCCGTGTGACTAAGAGGTATCTGTGGGCCACTCAATAATGCATCATCGTAATGCTCTAATGTGACTAAGGAGTTAGCCACAGGATGATGTGTTACAGAACGAGTAAAGAGACTTGCTGGTAACGAGATTGAACAAGGTATAGGGATACCAACGATCGAATCTCGAGCAAGTTATATACCGGTAGACAAAGGGGATTGCATATGGGATTGATTGAATCCCCAACATCGTGGTTCATCCGATGAGATCATCGTGGAACATGTGGGAGCCAACATGGGTATTGATCGTCAGCTGTGCTTCCCCAGCAATAGTGCCAGAAAAGTGTTGATCCTGCAATCTCTAGTGTTAGCTAGACGAATGCTTATAACAACAAACCTTCTCCTGCAACGGCACCAGAAGAATGCTGCTAGCACTCCCCGGCAATGAAACTGGAAGAATGTTGTTGATGGCCCACCAGCACATGGGTTCGCAGTAGTTTTCGAGGGTAGAGTATTCGACCCAATTTGTTGGTTTGCACGACGGGAGGTGAGAGTATACTCTCAAGTATTAGCAGCTGAATTTGTCAGATTCAACCACACCTGAAAGATTAGTATCTGCAAGCACAGTAGTAACAACAAGTAACGACAGTGTAACGAGCAATAGCAGTGGCAAGGAACAACAGTAGTGACAGCAGTAGCAAGTAGCAACAGTAGCAAGTGAAAAGCAGTAGCAATAGTAGTTGCAGCAGCAGCAGAGCAAGGCAAGTGACAGAAGTAGGAACAGTAGTAGCAGCAGCAGCAGAGAAAGACAAGTAACCGTAGTAGCAGCAGTAGCAGAGCAAGACAAGTAACAGCAGTAGTAGGACAAACTCGTAGGCAATGGGTCGTTGATTTGTTTGGATGATATTCATCATGCAACAACTATAACAAGGAGAGATATGTGGCTAGCTCCCGTTCGTCAATGTGATGTAGGCATGCATTCCGTGTGTCGTCAGACGTGCTTAGGGAAAAGAACTTGCATGGCATCTATTGTCCATCCCTCCCATGGCAGCGGGGTCCAAAAGGAAACTACGGGATATTAAAGTTCTCCTTTTAATAAAGAACCGGACCAATGCATTAGCACTTGGTGAACACATGAACTCCTCAAACTATGATCATCACCGGGAGTGGATCCGGTTATTGTCACTCCAGGGTTGCCGGATCATAACACATAGTAGGTAACTACAACTTGCAAGATCAGATCTAACACACACATATATTGGTGGCAACATAATAATTTCAGATCTGAAATCATGGCACTCGGTCCCTAGTGACAAGAATTAAGCATGGCAAAGTAGTAGCAACATCAAATCTCAGAACATAGTGGATACTAGGGATCAATCCCCATCAAAACTAACTCGATTACATGATAGATCTCATCCTACTCATCACACAAATAGATTACTCACGAACGACGAAGAGCTTCATGGAATTAGAGAGGGAGAAGGTTGATGATGACGATGGCGATGATTACCCCTCTCCGGAGCCCAAGATGGACTCCAGATCTGCCCTCCAGATGAAGAACAGGTGGTGGCGGCGCCTCCGTATCGAAAACTCAACGAAAACTTCTCTTTTTATTTTTTCTGGGATGAAAGACAACTTAAAGAGCTGGAGTTGGGGGCGGCAGGTGCCTGTGGGCCCCACAAGCCTGCCCACCGCCACCAGGGGGCGTGCTGGCGGAGCAGGGGCTTGTGGCCCACTGGCCCACCCCCTGAGGTGGAATTTGGCGCAGATATTTTTTATATTTTCCAAAACTGCTCCCCGTAAATTTTCACGACGTTTGGAGAACTTTGATTTCTGCACAAAAATAACACCAAGGCAATTCTGCTGAAAACAACGTCAGTCCACGTTAGTTCCATTCAAATCATGCAAATTATAGCCCAAAACAAGGGCAAAAGAGTTTGGAAAAGTAGATACGTTGGAGACATATCAATTCCCCCAAGCTTAAAACCTTGCTTGTCCTCAAGCAACTCAGTTGACAAACTAAGAGAGAAAGAAAAACTTTGACAAACTCTGTTTGATCTTGTTGTTGCAACTATGTCTCACTCATAACCAGAATTTCAGCAAGATCACAAGTTAACCACATAAGCAAATGACACAAAGGTCTCACGGTAAACTAATATCAATGGCATAATCAGCTAACGAGCAAATAATAATTAGTTTCAAATACCAACACTTCCATCAAAATAAGCATGAAGCAATATGAATAGGTGGTATCTCGCTAGCTCTTTCTGAGACCGCAAAACATAAATGCAGAGCACTTTCAAAGATCAAGGGATGACTAAACAATGTAATTCATAGCAACGAAGATCCAGTCATAGTCATACTCAATATCAATCAAAAGCAAAGCATAAAAATGACAGAGGTGCTCTCTAATTGGTGCTTATATAAGAGGAGGATGACTCAACAGGTAAATAAATAGACAGGCCCTTCGGAGAGGGAAGCATTGATTTGCAGAGGTGCCAGAGCTCAAGGTTTGAAAAAAGATATAATAATTTTGGGTGGCATGCTTTCATTGTCAACGCAATGACCAAGAGGCGGTTCCCAAACAGAAAAGTAAAGTTTTAACTCCCCCACCACCAATCAATCACACTCCACAGCTAGCCGAATCCTCGGGTACCGTCCATACTAACATCAATCCGGGGGGAGTCTTGTTTTACAGTTATGTTTTCGATTTAAGCATGGAACTGGGCATCCCAAATACCGGCCCCTTTCTCGTGAAGGACTGTGAATAAACACATGTCGAGGATAACACTCCTAGCATGGAAGATACCAATAGCCCTCTGTCACCACATGAGCGGTTCGGGCATGCAAAACATATTTATTTCTTGAAGGTTTAGAGAATGGCATATGGAAATTTACTTGGAACGGCAGGTAGATACCGCAAATAGGTAGGTATGGTGGACTCTCATGGAAAAACTTTTGGGTTTATTGAAGTGGATGCACAAGCAGTATTCCCGCTTAGTACAAGTGAAGGCTAGCAAAAGACTGGGAAGCGATCAACTAGAGAGCGACAACAGTCATAAAGATGCAATGAGTTTGACTAACATTGAATGCAAGCATGAACAGGATATAAATCACCATGAACATGAACATCATAGAGGCTATGTTGATTTTGTTTCAACTACATCCATGAACATGCGCCAAGTCGAGCCACTTGAAACATTCAAAGGAGAATACCGTCCTATCATACTACATCATAGTCATCTCAAAATCTATGTTGGCATTCAAGACAAACCATTATAAGCTCTCAGCTAAATAAGCATGGCATCAGAAACTATGATCTCTAAGTTGTCATTGCAAACATGGTTCTCTCACAACAAAGCTAAATCTGGGTCGACAAGCTAGTCATATTTACAAAAACAAAATAGATAGAGTTCATACCAGCTTTTCAGTCTCAGTCACTTCATCATATATCATCATTGTTGCCTTTCATTTGCACGATCGAACGATGAAAACGATAATAAGCGCATTGGACTAAGCTGAATCTGCAGGAAAACACAAAGGAGAAGACAAAATAATATGGCTCTTTGAAAGCTAAACAGGTAAGCATGTAAGAACCACTAAGCTTTGTAACCAATATCTTCTACCTTGACACAAAGAAAAAGAAAACTATTTACACGGGAAAGCTCCCAACAAGCAAAGGAAGAAAGAAAAATCTTTTTGGGTTTTCTCAAAAGGACAAAAAACAAGAAAACAAGAAAACGAAAATAAACTAGCATGGATAGCACAGTGGCAAAGTGTAAACACCGGCTAACAAAGCGAAAGCATCAGCATGAATGTAAAGTCAGTGAGAACACGTACTCCCCCAAGCATAGTGATGGAGTTATAGTCCCAGGGTAGGGTCATAGGTCTACCCTATAGGTCCTACCCAAGGACTACCCTTCATAGGGGACAAGGCCCTTAGACATTTCCAACTGAACTAAGGACGCCCCCATCATCCAGTCGGCGACGGTCCACTCGGAGCATATCTAACGTGCCGACTGGAATCCACTCTGTACATCGTAACCTCCCAGGAGGGCAACGGTCATACGTTTTCATACACCATAAATAGCATTTAAGGCTTACGTTACCAGTAACGCCAGCATTTACTCGCCACTACTCCACCCGTGTCCACCGGACCATTATGAAGGGCAGCGCACTCTATATAAGCCGCCCTTCACCACTGGTATAGGGGTTGGCACTTGCTGTAATCCCTTAATACACTCGACACAAAGCTCCCAAGAGCACTGAGACGTAGGGCTTTTACCTCCACCGTAGAGGGGCCTGAACTCATACATCCTCGCCGTAGCTAAGGCTCAGCCCATATACTTCCGTACCCCGTACTTCTACAGTCAGACTTATACCCACGTTGGCGCCCACCGTGGGGCCGGCGTCTAAGCGACTTCCGGCGAGTTTGCGATTTCATCTTTTCGTCATGTCATCCGGCGGAGATCTGTGTATGGGTCATGAGATCCTCTTCGGTGCACTCTCCTTCATCGCCGATGATTCGGCATGGCTTCAGGATGCGCCCCTCGACATTGAGACGCTTCCGAGTCACGGGACTATGCACTTCCGCGCCAGTTCCTGCGGCGTTCTTCTTCTCCAGCCATCGACCCCAGTGTCGTTCTTCGCCCCCGTCACACGCCGCAACAAGCGATCCGGTCGTTCACGGCTCCAGCGTTGGGTGCGACACGCCCTAGCGCGACAAAACATGTCCTCTCAAGTGGCGGTGCTCAAATCGTTTATGGTCCCGCGGTCATCCCAATGCTTGGAGTCAGTTCCGACTGAACTACCTTCCGAGTATCAGGGTCACGGGCCTGCAGCCGAAGTACTGATGGCCGATTCCAATGAAAGTCCCTTCGGGATTGGTCGGAACAAGCGTGAGACCGGAGAATCATCCTGCGCTTGTCGTCAGTACCCTCGTTCTTCCAGTCGACGCGCTCGCCAGAGCAACGTTGAGGTGTTCCGCACACCCATCCTCAACTTGGCTGCAGCCACCAGGATCGCTGATTCTCTCTAGCCGACTGATTCGGAGGCTGCTATAGGAATCGAGCAGATCCGTGCCTTGTTACATACGGCGCAATAGCAAAACTCGGTAGTCTCCCAGTCGCACAACAAGATCCACAACAGTTCCGTTCAAGCGAACACACATCGGTCGGTTTTCAGTCCCGGCTCTCACCAGCGTCGCAGAGGGGGCAGCCTCTAGAACGATCATTCCAGGGACTAGAGTCGGAATCCACTTTCCATTCGGTCTCATCCTGAAGATCATCGTCGTTCGCGTACTCCTCCGCGGAGTGGGCCTTACAGACCCCGGCATTAAGATGATCATCGTCCGAGCGGTGATGCGCATGATCAAAGGCCTGACGCATGAGGGTATATCACTCAGAAGAAGGTTGATAAAAGCCGAGCCCACCGTGATGGTCAGGATAGAGATCATCCGAGTGGAAGCAGGACCGTTGTTTCTGGTCCCGAGTGTTTCAGTCGGGCCATTCGCTTGGCTGACATCCCTCCCAACTTCCGATTGGCGACGGGAATCAGCAAATTCACAAGAGAGTCCAAACCAGAAACTTGGTTAGACGACTACAGAGTGGCGGTCCAGATCGGTGGCGGAGATGACCATGTCGCCATGAAACATCTCTCACTGATGCTCGACGGTTCGGCTCGAGCTTGGCTAAACCAGTTAGCTCCATCAAGCATTTACAGTTCGGAAGATCTGTCCCGAGTCTTTATCAGGACCTACGAGGGTACATGCAAACGCCCTGCTGGTCTCACAGAGCTTCAGTACTGTGTCCAGAAGCAAAACGAGCCCTTGCGCGATTTCATCCAGCGCTGGACAACCCTCTACCACACGGTGGAGAATGTTACAAAGCACCAAGCAGTCTGCGCCTTCAAGGCAGGCGTTCGGTACAGAGATCTATACCTGAAGTTTGGTCGGACAGGTGACATGTCCACGAGCAAGATGATGGAGATAGCCGCGTGCTATGCGAATGGCGAAGAGGAGGACCGCATACGTAGCGGCAAGCATAAGTCAGTCGCCGACGGAGATGGGAGCAGCAGTCGGAAGCAGAAACAGAAAGCCCAATCCACTCCGCAAGCAGAGGCGGCAGTCGTTACAAACGCTAAGTCCAAAGGCAAGGGGAAACCACAGTACACCCTCAAGAAGAAACAGTCAGGAAATTCCATCCTAGATCAACCGTGTCCAATCCACACGAAGACGGATGAAGAAGGCAATGTCATATTGCCGAAACATACCACTTGGTAGTGTCGCCTCCTGATCCAAGGATTCGGTGAAGGACAACCGAGTGAGAAAGACACCGAGCAAGATGATGAGCACAAGGGGGATCCGTTCCCTCAAGTCCATGCAACGTTAATGATTTTTGCTGATGTAGAAAGCAAAAGTCGACTGAAGCTGGTCAACAGGGAGGTAAACATGGCAACCCCATCCACTCCTACGTTCCTCAAGTGGTCACAGACTGCAATCACTTTTGATCAGTCAGACCACCCAGCACACGTACCCACCCCAGGGAGGCAAGCTCTGGTCGTCGACCCAGTGGTGGAAGGAGTTAGTCTGCGCAAAGTCCTCATGGACGGCGGCAACGGCTTGAATATCATGTACGCTGATACTCTCAAGGGAATGGGCATTCCGATGTCCAGACTTAGCGAGAGCCGTATGCAAGTCCATGGAGTCGTCCCACGAAGAAAGGCCAAATCACTCGGCCAGATTGCGTTGGATGTCGTTTTCGGCTCTGACAAGAACTTCCGCAAAGAGAAGTTAACATTCGAGGTGGTAGACTTCCAGAGTGCATACCATGCCATTCTGGGTCGTCCGGCATACGTACGTTTCATGGCACGTCCATGTTACGTATATTTGAAGCTGAAGATGCCTGGTCCCAAAGGCGTGATTACTGTCACAGGGAATCGGCAGCGGGCCGAGGAGTGTCTGCAGCAGTGGTCGAGAATTGCAGACCATCAGATGGCTGTACTCGAGTTGGATGAGTACAAGAAGATTGCCGACCCCGCTGACCTGATGCTTTCAAAGAGGCTAGCTTCCGAGTCCGCATTCCATTCGGCGGGAGACATGAAGAAAGTAAGCATCCACCCGACGGATGCCACCGCCGCCCCAACAAACATCTCCACCACCCTTGATCCAAAATAGGAAGCCGAGCTCATCCAATTCCTCCGTGAGAACTGGGACATTTTTGCATGGAAGCCTGCTGACATGCCAGGTGTACCCAGGGAGTTGGCTGAGCACCAACTGCATGTGGATCCTACCGCTCGGCCCGTCCGAGAACGCCTGCGTAGGTCCACCGCACACAACAGAAAAGAAATCGCAGAGGAGGTAGCTAAACTTCTGGCAGCCAACTTCATTCACGAGGTACACCACTCCGAGTAGCTCGCTAATGTTGTCATGGTGCCCAAGAAGGACAAGTCTCTCGGTATGTGCATCGATTTCAAGCACCTTAATAAGGTATGTTCGAAAGACCACTTCCCGCTACCCTGCATTGATGAAATCGTTGATTCGACTGCGGGTTGCGAGCGCTTATCCTTCCTTGATGCCTATTCGGGCTATCATCAGATCCGTCTGTATGGTCCAGATGAATTACAAACATCTTTCATCACCCCATTCTGGTGCTTCTGTTACATCACTATGCCATTCGGTTTGAAAAATGCAGGAGCAACTTTTATGCGAATGATCCAGAAATGCCTCCTAGACCAGATTGGTCGAAATGTGGAGGCATATATTGACGATATCGTAGTCAAGTCACGCAAAGTTTCCGACCTACTGACTGACTTGGCAGAAACATTCGCCAACCTACGTAGGTATGATATCAAGCTCAACCCAGCCATGTATTCATTCGGCGTTCCGAGCGGGAAGTTACTCGGTTTCTTCGTTTCCGAACGAGGGATCGATGTCAACCCCGAAAAGATCGGGACCATTGTTTGAATGGAGCGGCCGGTAAGAGTACATGACGTACAAAAGCTCAGAGGTTGCCTATCGGATTTGAGCAGGTTTATCGCTCGACTTGGCGAGAAGGCGTTACCTCTATACCGACTCATGAAGAAGTCGGATACCTTCGAGTGGACAGACGAAGCCCAAACCGCATTCGACGACCTCAAAGCCCTGCTTTCCACCCAGCCAGTTCTTACTGCCCCGCTCAGTAAAGAACCCCTTCTTCTGTACATCGCGGCTACAAATCAAGTCGTCAGCACCGTTCTGACAGTCGAACGCGAAGAACAAGGCAAAGCGTACAAGGTTCAGCGGCCAGTATATTATGTTTCTGAAATCCTGACTCCTTCCAAGCAGAGGTATCCCCGTTATCAGAAGCTTATTTATGGGATCTACATGACTGCAAAGAAGGTGGATCATTATTTCCAAGACCACTCCGTATCTGTCATATATGATGCTCCGTTGTCGGAAATTCTCCACAATCGGGACGCATCAGGCCGAGTAGCAAAGTGGGCAATGGAGATGCTATACTGCAACATCAAGTTCGAAGCCAAGAAAGCTACTCGGCTCATTGGACCATGTTCTTCGATGGGTCCAAGATGTTGAATGGCTCCGGCGCCAGCGTAGTGCTCATATCCCCGAAAGGTGATAAACTCAAGTATGTGTTGCAGATCCATTTTGATTCTTCCAACAACGAAGCAGAGTACGAAGCTCTCCTTTACAGGTTGCGCATGGCCATCACACTCGGCGTCCATCGCCTGATGGTCTATAGCGACCCAGATCTAGTGGTTAATAAAGTAATGAAGGAGTGGGATGTAAGGAACCCCACCATGACTGCATACTGCAACGCAATAAGAAAGCTCAAAAAGAAGTTCGAAGGTCTGGAACTTCACCATGTTCCCCGACTGAAAAACCAAGCAGCAGATGAATTGGCAAAACTTGAATCCACACGGAGACCTGTCCCGAGTGATGTCTGCCTCGAGCACCTACACCTCCCCTCGGTAAAAGAAGATTCTTTTATAGAGGAATCTGTGCAACCGAAGAGCTCAATAGATCAGACTAAAGTCGAGGTTCCTGCTATGGTTGACCTGGTCATGGAGATTCTAGCTGTCATTCCTGAATGGATTGTGCCATTCATTGCGTACATCCTGAGGCAAGAGTTACCGGAAGACGAGGTCCAAGCTAGGCATATTGTTCGCAGGTCGAAGTCCTTCACCGTCGTTGATGACCAGTTATACAAAGAAAGTGTTTCAGGCGTCCTTCAGCGGTGTATCTCTCCTAAGGAGGGTCGGTTAATTTTGGAAGAAATTCACTCGGGAACCTGCGACCATCATGCCTTCTCAAGGGCAATCATCGCCAAAGCATTCAGAGCTCGTATCTTCTGGTTGCAGGCGAATGAAATGGCAAAAGATATAGTCGACCATTGCGAAGGTTGTCAGTTCTATTCAAACAAGTCCCAGAAGCCAACGTCCGCGCTGAAGACAATTCCCCTTTCTTGGCCATTCGTCGTGTGGGGATTAGATACAGTCGGACCATTCAGAACAGGCCAAGGAGGATTCACCCATCTACTGGTAGCAGTCGACAAGTTTACCAAGTGGATTGAAGCCAAGCCAATCAAGAAGCTTGATGCCCTTATGGACATCAAATTTATCAGAGACATCATCGCCAGATACGGGGTTCCACACAGCATAATCACCGACAATGGCACAAACTTTGACTCGGACGAGTTCGAAGGTTTTTGCGCAGACCAAGGTATCCGAGTGGATTTTGCATCCGTTGCGCACCCCCAAACAAATGGACAAGCGGAGCGGGTGAATGGACTCATTCCACAAGGGTTGAAGCCTTGACTCCTGTGGGAAGTTGGACATGCCGCCGGCGCATAGGTCACCGAGCTGCCTTCGGTGCTGTGGGGCCTCCGAACAACTCCGAATAGATCAACAGGACGATCCCCGTTTTTCCTCGTTTATGGAGCAGAGGCAGTCCTTCCGAGTGACTTGCTTCACAACTCTCCATGAGTCGAACTCTTCTCCGAAGCCGAAGCAGAGCAAGCCAGGCAAGACGGAGTAGACCTTTTAGAAGAGGAGCGCGAGATGGCATTGATCCGTTCAACAATTTATCAGCAAGATCTGCGACAATTTCATGCACGACACGTTAGGAGCCGCACGTTCCAAGCAGGCGACCTGGTGCTCCGAGTGGATCAACAGAGACCACACAAGTTGGCTCCCGCCTGGGAAGGACCGTTCTACATTTCTAAGGTGCTGAACAACGGAGCGTATCGACTCTACAACCTCGACAAGGAGACGGACGAGCCGCGAGCATGGAATGGAGATCTACTGAAGCGCTTCTACACATAACCGCTGACAGAGACAATGTAAAGAACAAATGTCATCGAAGTAATACAAAACAGATTAATTTCTTGCCGATTCAAAATTCTTCCGCGTTTGCAGACTCCGGTCAAAAAAACTAACTCCGAGTGTGCACCAAAAGTCACACTCGGAGTCTTAGCTGCGACCCAGAGTCGCCTAAGTAAACAACTTGCTCCGAGTGTGCTCTAAAAGTCACACTCGAGGACTTAGCTGCGACCCAGAGTCGCCTAAGTAAACAACTTGATCCGAGTGTGCACCAAATGTCACACTCGGGGACTTAGCTGCGACCCAGAGTCGCCTAAGTAAACAACTTGCTCCGAGTGTGCACCAAAAGTCACACTCGGGGACTTAGCTGCGACCCAGAGTCGCCTAAGTAAACAACTTGCTCCGAGTGTGCACTAAAAGTCACACTCGGGGACTTAGCTGCGACCCAGAGTCGCCTAAGTAAACAACTCGCTCCGAGTGTTTACCAAAAGTCACACTCAGGGACTTAGCTGCGACCCAGAGTCGCCTAAGTAAACAACTTGCTCCGACTGTGCACCAAAAGTCACACTCGGGGACTTAGCTGCGACCCAGAGTCGCCTAAGTAAAGAACTCGCTCCGAGTGTGCACCAAAAGTCACACTCGGGGACTTAGCTGCGACCCAGAGTCGCCTAAGTAAACAACTTGTTCCGAGTGTGCACCAAAAGTCGCACTCGGGGACTTAGCTACGACCCAGAGTCGCCTAAGTAAACAACTTGCTCCGAGTGTGCACCAAAAGCTACACTCGGGGACTTAGCTGCGACCCAGAGTCGCCTAAGTAAACAACTTGCTCCGAGTGTGCACCAAAAGGCACACTCGGGGACATAGCTGCGACTCAGAGTCGCCTAAGTAAACAACTTGCTCCGAGTGTGCACCAAAAGTCACACTCGGGGACTTAGCTGCGACCCAGAGTCGCCTAAGTAAACAACTTGCTTCTAGTGTGCACCAAAAGTCACACTCGGGGACTTAGCTGCGACCCAGAGTCACCTAAGTAAACAACTTGCTCCGAGTGTGCACCAAAAGTCACACTCGGGGACTTAGCTGCGACCCAGAGTCGCCTAAGTAAGCAACTTGCTTCGAGTGTGCACTAAAAGTCACACTCGGGGACTTAGCTGGGACCCAGAGTCGCCTAAGTAAACAACTTGCTCCGAGTGTGCACCAAAACTCACACTCGGGGACTTAGCTGCGACCCAGAGTCGCCTAAGTAAACAACTTGCTCCGAGTGTGCACCAAAAGTCACACTCGGGAACTTAGCTGCAACCCAGAGTCGCCTAAGTAAACAACTCGCTCCGAGTGTTTACCAAAAGTCACACTCGGGGACTTAGCTGCGACCCAGAGTCGCCTAAGTAAACAACTTGCTCCGAGTGTGCACCAAAAGTCACACTCGGGGACTTAGCTGCGACCCAGAGTCGCCTAAGTAAACAACTCGCTCCGAGTGTGCACCAAAAGTCACACTCGGGGACTTAGCTGCAACCCACAGTCGCCTAAGTAAACAACTTGTTCCGAGTGTGCACCAAAAGTCGCACTCGGGGACTTAGCTGCGACCCAGAGTCGCCTAAGTAAACAACTTGCTCCGAGTGTGCACCAAAAGCTACACTCGGGGACTTAGCTGCGACCCAGAGTCGCCTAAGTAAACAACTTGCTCCGAGTGTGCACCAAAAGGGACACTCGGGGACATAGCTGCGACTCAGAGTCGCCTAAGTAAACAACTTGCTCCAAGTGTGCACCAAAAGTCACACTCGGGAACTTAGCTGCGACCCAGAGTCGCCTAAGTAAACAACTCGCTCTGAGTGTTTACCAAAAGTCACACTCGAGTACTTAGCTGCGACCCAGAGTCGCCTAAGTAAACAATTTGCTCCGAGTGTGCACCAAAAGTCACACTCGGGGACTTAGCTGAGACCCAGAGTCGCCTAAGTAAACAACTCGCTCCGAGTGTGCACCAAAAGTCACACTCGGGGACTTAGCTGCGACCCAGAGTCGCCTAAGTAAACAACTTGTTCCGAGTGTGCACCAAAAGTCGCACTCGGGGACTTAGCTGCGACCCAGAGTCGCCTAAGTAAACAACTTGCTCCGAGTGTGCACCAAAAGCGACACTCAGGGACTTAGCTGCGACCCAGAGTCGCCTAAGTAAACAACTTGCTCCGAGTGTGCACCAAAAGGCACACTCGGGGACATAGCTACGACCCAGAGTCGCCTAAGTAAACAACTTGCTCCGAGTGTGCACCAAAAGTCACACTCGGGGACTTAGCTGCGACCCAGAGTCGCCTAAGTAAACAACTTGCTTCTAGTGTGCACCAAAAGTCACACTCGAGGACTTAGCTGCGACCCAGAGTCGCCTAAGTAAACAACTCGCTCCGAGTGTGCACCAAAAGTCACACTCTGGGACTTAGCTGCGACCCAGAGTCGCCTAAGTAAAAAACTTGCTCCGAGTGTGCACTAAAATTCCCACTCGGGGAATTAGCTGGGACCCAGAGTCGCCTAAGTAAACAACTTGCTCCGAGTGTGCACCAAAACTCACACTCGGGGACTTAGCTGCGACCCAGAGTCGCCTAAGTAAACAACTTGCTCTCAGTGTGCACCAAAAGTCGCACTCGGGAACTTAGCTGCGACCCAGAGTCGCCTAAGTAAACAACTCGCTCCGAGTGTTTACCAAAAGTCACACTCGGGGACTTAGCTGCGACCCAGAGTCGCCTAAGAAAACAACTTGCTCCGAGTGTGCACCAAAAGTCACACTCGGGGACTTAGCTGCGACCCAGAGTCGCCTAAGTAAACAACTCGCTCCGAGTGTGCACCAAAAGTCACACTCGGGGACTTAGCTGCGACCCAGAGTCGCCTAAGTAAACAACTTGTTCCGAGTGTGCACCAAAAGTCGCACTCGGGGACTTAGCTGCGACCCAGAGTCGCCTAAGTAAACAACTTGCTCCGAGTGTGCACCAAAAGCTACACTCGGGGACTTAGCTGCGACCCAGAGTCGCCTAAGTAAACAACTTGCTCCGAGTGTGCACCAAAAGGCACACTCGGGGACATAGCTGCGACTCAGAGTCGCCTAAATAAACAACTTGCTCCGAGTGTGCACCAAAAGTCACACTCGGGGACTTAGCTGCGACCCAGAGTCGCCTAAGTAAACAACTTGCTTCTAGTGTGCACCAAAAGTCACACTCGGGGACCTAGCTGCGACCCAGAGTCGCCTAAGTAAACAACTTGCTCCGAGTGTGCACCAAAAGTCACACTCGGGGACTTAGCTGAGACCCAGAGTCGCCTAGGTAAACAACTTGCTCCGAGTGTGCACAAAAAGACACACTCGGGGACTTAGCTGGGACCCAGAGTCGCCTAAGTAAACAACTTGCTCCGAGTGTGCACCAAAACTCACACTCGGGGACTTAGCTGCGACCCAGAGTCGCCTAAGTAAACAACTTGCTCCGAGTGTGCACCAAAAGTCACACTCGGGAACTTAGCTGCGACCCAGAGTCGCCTAAGTAAACAACTCGCTCCGAGTGTTTACCAAAAGTCACACTCGGGGACTTAGCTGCGACCCAGAGTCGCCTAAGTAAACAACTTGCTCCGAGTGTGCACCAAAAGTCACACTCGGGGACTTAGCTGCGACCCAGAGTCGCCTAAGTAAACAACTCGCTCCGAGTGTGCACCAAAAGTCACACTCGGGGACTTAGCTGCGACCCAGAGTCGCCTAAGTAAACAACTTGTTCCGAGTGTGCACCAAAAGTCGCACTCGGGGACTTAGCTGCGACCCAGAGTCGCCTAAGTAAACAACTTGCTCCGAGTGTGCACCAAAAGCTACACTCGGGGACTTAGCTGCGACCCAGAGTCGCCTAAGTAAACAACTTTCTCCGAGTGTGCACCAAAAGGCACACTCGGGGACATAGCTGCGACTCAGAGTCGCCTAAGTAAACAACTTGCTCCGAGTGTGCACCAAAAGTCACACTCGGGGACTTAGCTGCGACCCAGAGTCGCCTAAGTAAACAACTTGCTTCTAGTGTGCACCAAAAGTCACACTCGGGGACTTAGCTGCGACCCAGAGTCGCCTAAGTAAACAACTTGATCCGAGTGTGCACCAAAAGTCACACTCGGGAACTTAGCTGAGACCCAGAGTCGCCTAAGTAAACAACTTGCTGCGATTGTGCATTTAAAGTCACACTCCGGGACTTAGCTGCGACCCAGCGTCGCCTAAGCAAACAACTTGCTCCGAGTGTGCGTTTCAAGTCACACACGAAGACTTAGCTGCGAACTAGAGTTGCCTACGTAAAGAGCTTCCTCCGAGTGGGCACACAAGTTACACTCGGAGGCTTAGCTGAGTCGCCTAAACAAAAACCACGAGCCAAAATCGTGTCAAAGAAAACTCAGCGAAAGAAGAGCAAAAGATCCGGTTCGAATTCAAATTGAGTTCAACGATCAGTCGGCTCGGTGTGAATCAAGTTGATCCACACTGAGCCACGAATGTACCGGCCAACAACAGTGGCCAAAGTTTAATACAAACTCCACTCGGCATACCGAGGTAAATGCGCGTTCAGCATAAAGTCAATCAAGCATCGCCGGGGCTGGCAGGCTCCACGAAGGTGTCGAGGTCGATTCCATCTGCAATCCAAGTGTCCGTGTCGAGGAAGGTCTCCATGAAGTCTTCAAATCGAAGCTTCTTGGTGTTGGCGACCTGCAACATCTTCAGCTTGTCTTCACGGGCTTCCTTTCAATGCACTCAGACCAGAGATAGCGCCACGTCCGCGCCACACCGAGCGGCATACTTCTTCCATGCCTGCACTCTTCTTGGAACATCCTCCAGTCGAGTCATCAACCCCTCTATCTCATTCTGGGAGTCATCTTCAGGCCACAACTCTTTGTCAATTCGGCCGACAACTTCTCTCAGGCGACCAACGAAAGGACCCACCTTGTTAAGGCGGGAATTCAGTCGGAACATGTCCCGGTTAGCTTCATCACCGAGTGGAACATTCGGTTGCCCAAGTGCCGGTTCAATTTCGGCGGTCTCGGCTTCAACGTCCCGATAGAAATCTGCAAAGTAAAGACAGGGAGAAAAGAAGCGCGGAGTGAACTCCAAAGTCAAAGAGCACTCGGCAAGCAACTTACCACCAAGCAGTGCGACCATCTTCTTCGCGCAATCGCCGACGTATTTCTCCTGCGCTTTGCACCGAGCGTTCATTGACTTCAGCTGGCCCACCCATTCAGATCTCTCCTTCTTCATATTTTCTAACTCGGCTAACAGTGCCTTGTTAGTCCCCCGAGATTCCTCCAAAGATATTTCTCGTTCAACGAGAGCCTTCTTCATGCCAGCCATATCATTTGCAGCTACCTCCAAGTCGGCAGCAAGTTGAGTCTTCTCACCATCAGAGCAGTATAGGCCGATCCCACTTCACAAGTCTTCTGTCAAAGAGACACAAAGGGAGGATCAGCCAGATTCAACAAGGAAAAAGTCTCGACAGATATGACAAAACAATCAAAACTCAAGATTCTTCAGACCCCTGCCGATGCAAGCAATCGACAGCGGTCTCGGGGACTACACCCAGTGGGTTCACTGAGAGTGACCCCACTGGTATGAAGCTCAAACAGGTCGGTTCCATTGAGCTCCATAGCAAACCAACAACACTATGAGACTACTATTACTCGACCCGAGTAACACTACTCTCTGGGACTACACCCAGTGGGTGCACTCGCCGTGCCCCCACTTGTACCATTTGGGCAGGTCAGCTCTGATCTGTAGAGATTATGGAAAATACATATAAAGACAACTGCCGGTGCAAACACTCAGAGGAAGCCTCGGGGACTACACCCATTGGGCTGACTCCGAGTGAACCCACTGGAAAATTAACCTACTGTATCCTAGTATCTCGCCAAAACCCCCAGTGGGCACCAAGAGGAATGTAAACACTTACTAGCGCACTTACTCGGATATCATCCCGAAGCACCAAGCTCTTCTTGTAAAGAGATGCAACGGAGTCATATGCTCCCTTGGCTTCGCCCACCATCAGCTCCACTTGTACCATGGCGTCCTTGGCGGCTCCTACTTGATCTTCCGAGAGGCGTCGCGCATCATAGTGAACAGTCGACGGACCCGGCGAGGCAGAAGGCACCCTAGGCATCCCGAGCTCCCTGGTCATCCCGGGCTCTGCTCCAGTCGGTTCCGCCGTGAAGGCCACCGTCTCAGTCGGCGGCACGCTCATGGCGGGGCTGGCAGCAGGTTGGATAACCCCAGGGACAGGCGCCAAAGCTGGTTCCGACCCCCTTTGGTCGTCGTCGTCCAGATGGATCACCTCCGAAGGTAGCCCGACTGAACAAAATAAAAATACAGAAAAAGATCAAGATCAAAGACAGCACTCGCGAAACGGTAATACAGCTCTCGGAGTCGTGACAACGTACCTTGCTGGGAGGTGGCGGCGTCATCAGTGTCCATGGGATCGTCACCCTGACGCGGCAGAGAGGTGGCGGAGGTAGCACCTCTGTTGAGTGAAATCCATTCGACGGGTAAACATGAATTCCCAAAAAGAAGAGCCAATCGGATACTAAAGGAAGATGGAAGAGCAAAGATACTTACGCTGAGGCGACCGGAACAACGATCCTCATCCGGGCAAAGCTTTCTGAGGTTTAGACCCGCTGGGTTTAGCCACCTTGGACGGCTGATCCACAAGCTCGGCAGAAGAACCCCTGGTTCACTTCACACTCCGAGCACTCGGGGCCACGGGAGGTGCCGGCGGAACAGCGGGGTCATGACGGTGCTTGGTTCGGCGTTCTGGTGGTGAGGGTGACGAGCTCTGCTCTTCACTCTCCTCCTCCTCCTCTTTTGTTTCCTCCTCCATCTCCCTACTGTCAGAGACGTACACGACACTACCCGTGCTACCCTCCATGCTGCCTTCTTCTTCTTCGACCGGATCCCCATTTGAGACTGCTGAATGCCGGTTCGTCCACTCCTGCACAAAACACAGTCGGCAACGTCAGTCGGCGAAACAAGAAAAGCAATAAAACTGAGAAGGTTAGAAGCACTCGACAACATGTACTCACCTCATTCGGAGGAGGATTTTGGGCGCGGAAGGCCTTCACCCACCGAGCTCCCACGGGGTTATCACATGTGCCCGTGATGCTGCGGACCCATGCACCCACGGTCTTCTCGCTCACGTCTTCAGGATGGGACCGAGTGGTATTCGAAGGCCCCGTGTAATGCCACATTGCGTGGTCTCGGCCCTGGAGCGGCTGGATGCGTTGACCCGGAAAAGTCTCCAACAGGTCCATGTCGGTGACTCCGTTTCGGACGACGGTTATCAGCGCGTCGATCAAAGGCTGGATCTGGGCCTTTTCTCCCTTAGAGAGCGCTTGCTTCCTGGGAGGGCCCGGACGGTCTGAACTAAAGGGTGGTAACCCACTCGGAGCATTCGGGCAGGCAATGTCCTGGCTATAGAACCAGGACGATTGCCAGTTCCTAACCGACTCGGATAGCTGAAGGGAGGGATAACTACTTTTCGTTTTCTTCTAAAATCCTAAACCCCCTCAGAGCTGAAGGATGTGCGTCTTATCATCAGAATGGCTAAGTTTCTTAACCGTTTGAGATCTAGCAAAGAAAACATATTTGAAGAGCCCCCAGTGGGGAGGACATCCTATGAAACACTCGCACAGGGTGGTGAATGCGGAAAGATGAGCTATCGCATTCGGCGGAAAGTGATGGAGCTGCGCCCCGAAGTAGTTCATAATACCTCGGAAGAAAGGATGGGGAGGCAGGGAGAAACCTCTGGCCACGTGGCTGAGCAGCAGGACGCGCTCCCCCTCCCTCGGCGTCGGCTCCATCTCGCCTTCCGGCAGCCTCCAAGACTTATCGACAACCATGTCATGCTCCACCAGCTCCAGCACGTCGGTCTTCCTCGCCGCGGAGGGGAGGAAGTCTCCCTAGATCCAGCCCGCCGGCAACGCCCGCTTCCGCCGCTGAGTGGAGGCCGCCCCCTTCTTCTTCTTATTCACCTCAAGCTTGCTGGTCTGCCCCTTCATCATGGTGAGGGCGACGGATCCGCAGAGGAGGAGGGGAAGGAGGTGGCTAGAGGTGTGCAGGGAGTTGCGGGGAGGCGAGATCAATGGGAGGAAGACGAGCAGCGCAACAGGAAGGTCAGCCAGGAAGGCTTTAAAAGGCCTCCGACTGAGTCACCTACACGTGGGCCCAAGATCTTATCCTCCCAACCGGCTGCTGCAAGATTAGTGAAGAAGATCGCGGCGCAGTAATCGAGGAGGCGAAATCTGCTCGATGGCGATGACATAATCCCCGCTGAGCGCGCGACAACCAAAATTTGAGAATCCCGGAAAATCCGGCGCTGTCAGTATGACCGTTCTCGTCGAAAGATTTCGTGGAGGCAATCAGTCCCTCACGGTTCGTTTCGCTTGCATATTCACTCGGATCACTAGCCGTAAAGATAAAATGGATCGAGGCAGACAACGCTAAGATCACCTCAATACCAGTCGGCTCCAAACTCCGGACATCACTTCATCGTTCCAGCCCCAATCCATTCGGGGACTAATTATGGGGTTATAGTCCCAGGGTAGGGTCATAGTCTGCCCTATAGGTCCTACCCAAGGATTACCCTTCATAGGGGACAAGGCCCTCAGACAGTTCCGACTGAACTAAGGACGCCCCATCATCCAGTCGGCGACGGTCCACTCGGAGCATATCTAACGTGCTGACTGGAATCCACTCTGTACATCGTAACCTCCGAGGAGGGCAACGTTCATACATTTTCATACACCATAACTAGCATTTAAGGCTTACGTTACCAGTAACGCCAGCATTTACTTGCCACTACTCCACCCCTGTCCACCGGACCATTATGAAGGGCAGCGGACTCTATATAAACCGCCCTTCACCACTGGTACAGGGATTGGCACTTGTTGTAATCCCTTAATACACTCGACACAAAGCTCCCAAGAGCACTGAGACGTAGGGATTTTATCTCCACCGTAGAGGGGCCTGAACTCATACATCCTCGTCGTAGCTAAGGCTCTGCCCATATACTTTCCTACCCCGTACTTCTACTGTCGGACTTATACCCACAACACTTAGGCTTTTGTCCTAGCTTGGTCTACTCCCAAGGATGGTCCTAGCGAAACCCAAAGTCATAATGGGTGTTATACGGGAGTGTTGCAGCCACTGCCTGAATAGATGCCTCGCGAAGTCGAGCAGCCGTCGCCTCCCTCTCATACTCCTCAGCCTCTCCTATGGTTATGTAGTATCTTCGTTTAACCTGAAAGTCAAAGAAAGCAGGAGCAGGAAGGGTAATATGGAAAACACGCTGCCGGTTAAATATCAAGCGGTATAGGAGGGATCCATGATCTCTCTCAAGGAACTGGTAGCATGTTAGAGCGACACGATCAAGGTAGGCTGTGCGGAGAGGAGGGTCTTCTGGACGGATGGATACCCCAAGAAAATTTGCTAAGCATGTAGCATAAACTCCACCATAGAAATCCCCCTCACTGACATTTTTATTCAGCCTCCTTGCTATAATAGCTCCCATATTGAAGCTCCTGTCACCTGTTACTACGCTCTTAAGGATACTAAGGTCGGAAGCGCATAGGTGACAATGTGCACCCTTACCGTTAACGCACCTACCTATGAAGAGGGCGAGGTAGTGCAAGGCAGGGAAATGGATGCTTCCTATGGTGGCTTGCGTGATATCTCTGATTTCTCCAACAGTTATACTGGAGACAAAGTCTCTAACCGAAGACTTAGGAGGATCAATAACACTACCTCCATCGGGTATCTTGCAAATCCTATTGAAATCCTCCAGACCCACTGTATAGGATTTATCGTACAAATCAAACAGTATGGATGAGTCATGGCCAGCTAAGAATTTAAATCTACGCATGAAAGAGGCAGTGAGCATAGCATACTGTTCACATTTATCTGAGAGGAATTCTTCTAACCCGGCATTGCGGACAAGTGCATCAAACTCATCCTTGAAACTTGCTTCGATCATGACCTCATCGGAAGGTCATTCACATGGTTGCACCGGTGCGTCCCTTAGTTGAAAAGGTTCACGCTCCCGAAAAGAGAGACGGGGACCCATCCTACTTGAGGAACCACCATGAAACTTCCTCCTGAACATAATTTCCTTTTGCTGAAATTTCTGAAGTTCAAGAGAAAAGAGAATAAAGACCCACCACACCTTGTAGCAACTACTCCTACTACTGCCTAGAGACCGTATCACGCGCTAAAACTACTTGGGACCAGCTAAAATCAACTTTTCTAGCTCAAGAACAGGGTCACCAAGGTAGCAAGAATTCATGAAGGATAAAGCACTAGATCAAAAACTAATTGGACCAATGGAGGAGTCACTTACCAAGGAGTAATTTCCCCAAAACGGTTCGGAGAATGGTGCTTTGAGCAAGGAGATCGAAAATCACAGCCAAATGAGCAAGAACACGGGTTTGAGCTGCGAAACAATTTTTTCTAGAGGTGGAAGAAGAGGCTGAGAGCTGGAGTGAGTGGAGGGGGTGCCTGTGGGCCCCACAAGCTTGCACCCCGCCACCAGGGAGGTAGGTGGCGGTGAGGGGGGCCTTGTGGCCCACTGGTCAGGCCCCCTGACCAGCTCTCAGGCTCAGAAATTTTCAAAAATTCCAGAAAAAATCATACTAAATTTTCAGGACCATCGGAGAACTTTTATTTTCGAGGTATTTTTCTCCGGGACGCTAAAATAGAAAACAGGAAAAGCTAAACTAATTCTATCATTTTCCTTCTAAGCAACAAAAAAGGAAAACTCAAAACAGAGGTATGTGACTCTCTGATTCATTCGTTTCATGGTCATCGGAAGAAATTCGTCAATGGGGTTGATCAAGTCCTTATGACAAAACCTTCTCGAATCGCAAGAGAGAATGGAGAATTTTCGAATAGCCACTAAGTCACCTCAATGGGGATATGGATCTCCCCAACAAGCAAATAATACTTCATCTTGACACGAGGAATAGGGCATTCAAAGCTCCCAATGAGAATTGATGAAGTCTTTTCGATAGCATTGATGCAATGTACTTGATATCGTTTCTTCGGAAAGTGCACTGTGTGCTCGTTACCGTTGACATGGAAAGTGACATTGCCTTTGTTGCAATCTATAACAGCCCCTGCGGTGTTTAAAAAGGGTCTTCCGAGGATGATAGCCATGGCATCGTCCTCGGGAATATCCAAGATAACAAAGTCGGTTAAGATAGTGGTATTAGCAACCAAAATAGGCACATCCTCGCAAATGCCGATATGGAAAGTAGTTGATTTGTCGGCCATTTGCAGAGGAATTTCAGTGGGTGTCAACTTATCCAACTCAAGTCTATGATAAAGAGAGAGTGGCATAACACTAACACCGGCTCCAAGGTCACATAAGGCAGTTCTTATGTAGTTTCCTTTAATGGAGCAAGGTATAGTGGGCACTCCGGGATCACCAAGTTTCTTAGGAGTTCCACCTTTAAAAGTGTAATTGGCAAGCATGGTGGAGATCTCAAGATCTGGTATCTTCTGTTTATTAGTCACGATATCTTTCATGTACTTGGCATACGGAGACATCTTGAGCATATCAGTTAACCGCATCTGCAGAAAGACGGGTTTTATCATCTCAACGAAGCGCTCAAAATCCTCATCATCCTTTTTCTTGGATGGCTTAGGAGGAAAGGGCATAGGTCTCTGAACCCATGGTTCTCTTTCTTGACCATGCTTCCTAGCAGTAAAGTCATTCTTGTCGTGTCTCTTAGGTTGTGGATTATCAGGATTAACCGTAGGTTCAATCTCCACATCCTCATCATGGCTAGGTTGAGCATTATTATGAACATCACTGTCCACATTGTCACCAGGTTCATGTTCATCACCTGATTGTGTTTTCGCATCAGATGCGGAAATATCATTAGGTTCTTCATGCGTGATAGTATTTGGTGAACTGGCGTGCAGGTTTCTATCATCCTTCTTCTTCTCCTTAGGATGACTAGGTGTATAAGCATTGATTCCTTGAGAATCTTGATCAATTCTCTTAGGATGACCTTCAGGATACAAAGGTTCCTGAATCATTTTGCCCCCTCTAGTAATGACTCTGACAGAGTTGTCATTTAATTCATTGAGCAGGTCATTCTGAGCTTTAAGTACTTGTTCTACCTGAGTAGTAATCATAGAGGCATGTTTACTCAGAAGCTTCAGAGCATGGACATTTCTGTCTACACAAGCACTTAAATGGCTAAGCAGACGAGCACTTTGTTCCAAATGTCTGCTAACATAATCATTGAAACTCTGTTGTTGGGCAACAAAGTTGTCAAATTCATCAAAGCATAGGCTAGCAGGTTTATCAAAAGGAATATCAGTCTCGTCAAACCTACGCAGAGAATTCACTTCTACTACCTGTATCAGGTTATCGAGACCGTGGATCTCTTCGATAGGTGGTAGATTTTTGACATCTTTAGATCTAATGCCTTTCTCTTGCATAGATTTCTTGGCTTCTTGCATATCTTTGGGACTGAGGAATAGAATACCTCTTTTCATAGGAGTTGGCTTAGGAGGTGGTTCGGGAATAGTCCAAGCATTATCGTTGATCAAGACGTTAATCAGTAGGGTCTCATCTTGTTCTACAGTTCGTTCCCAAAAAACACAACCGACACAACTATCTAGGTGGTCTCTAGAGGAATCGGTAAGTCCGTTATAGAGGATATCAAGTATCTCGTTCTTCTTAAGAGGATGATCAGGCAAAGCATTCTGTAGCTGGACGAGCCTCCCCCAAGCTTGTGGAAGACTCTCTTCTTCGAGTTGAGCAAAGTTGTATATTTCCTACAAGGCAGCTTGCTTCTTATGGGCAGGGAAATATTTCTCATAGAAGTAATAGACCATCTCCTGGGGACTACGCACACATCCAGGAGCAAGAGAGGTGAACCAGGCTTTATCGTCATCCTTTAGAGAGAAAGGAAACGGCTTAAGGATATAGTGGTGGCAGATCTTCTCCTCATTAGTGAAAAGGTTGGCTATTTCAGATAGTTTGGCAAGATGGGCTATGACCGTCTCAGACTCATAACCGTGAAAAGGATCAGATTCGAGTAGAGAGATTATCTCAGGGTCGACAGAGAATTCATAATCCTTATCGGTGACAAAGATAGGCGAAGTGGCAAACTTCGGATCATTTTTCATCCTAACTTCCCGAGATTTTTCCTTCCACTTGAGAACTAATTTCTCAGCGTCATAGGCATCCTTACACGCAAGAAAATCCTCAGCTATCTCTCCCTCTATAACGTAACCCTCAGGTATATCAGGCAATTCATATCTTGGAGAGCTTGATCTAGCAGGAGCAAAAGCAGGTTCTATCTCAATAGCATCGGCAATTTCAGAAGCATCACGAGCATTGGCAGTAACTCTAGCAATATGAGCATCAAGGAACACTCCTGGTGGAACAGGCAAAGGAGCAACTCTAGCAGTATCAAGCATAGCATCATCAGGCAAAATAGCATCTCTAGCATCATCAGGCAAAGCAGTATCAAGCATAGTATCTCTAGCAGTATCAAGCATAGTATCTCTAGCAGTATCAAGCATAGTATCAAGCATAGCATCATCAGGCATAGTATCAAGCATAGCATCTCTACCAGTATCAAGCATAGTATCAAGCATAGCATCATCAGGCATAGTATCATGCATAACATCTCTAGCAGTAGTATCACAAGCATCATCAAGCATAGGCGACATATCAAGATTTCTAGCAGGAGGTCAAGTCGCAAACTTACTCATAACTCAAGGTGAATCAAGTGTAGAGCTATATGGCAATTCCTTGCCTCCCCTCGTAGTTGAGGGCAAGACTTTGGTCTTCGGATCCTTTAGATTCTTCATAGTGATCAGCACATATAAATCCCAAGTGACTCAGAGAATATAGCAATACCTCCCCGGCAACGGCGCTAGAAAAATGGTGATCGTCAGCTGTGCTTCCCTAGCAATAGTGCTAGAAAAGTGCTGATCCTGCAATCTCTAGTGTTAGCTAGACGAATGCTTATAACAACAAACCTTCTCCTGCAACGGCACCAGAAGAATGCTGCTAGCACTCCCGGCAATGAACCTGGAAGAATGTTGTTGATGGCCCACCAGCGTGGGTTCGCAATAGTTTTCGAGGGTAGAGTATTCGACCCAATTTGTTTGTTTGCACGACCAGAGGTGAGAGTATACTCTCAAGTATTAGCAGCTGAATTTGTCAGATTCAACCACACCTGAAAGATTAATATGTGCAAGCACAGTAGTAACAGCAAAGTAAAGAGTAACGGCAGTGTAACGAGCAATAGCAGTGGCAAGGAACAGCAGTAGTAACAGCAGTAGCAAGTAGCAACAGTAGCAAGCGACAACAGTAGCAACAGTAGTAGCAGCACCAGCAGAGCAAGGCAAGTAACAACAGTAGGAACAGTAGTAGCAGCAGCAGCAGAGCAAGACAAGTAACAGTAGTAGGAAGAGTAGTAGCAGCAGCAGCAGAGCAAGACAAGTAACAACAGTAGTAGGACAAACTCGTAGTCAATGGGTCGGTGATTTGTTTGGATGATATTCATCATGCAACAGATATAACACAGATAGATATGTGGCTAGCTCCCGTTCATCAATGTGATGTAGGCATGCATTCCTTGTGTCGTTATACGTGCTTAGGGAAAAGAACTTGCATGACATCTAATGTCCATCCCTCCCGTGGCAGTGGGGTCCAAAAGGAAACTACGGGATATTAAGGTTCTCCTTTTAATAAAGAACCGGACCAACGCATTAGCACTTGGTGAACACATGAATTCCTCAAACTATGATCATCACCGGGAGTGGTTTCGGTTATTGTCACTCTGGGGTTGCCGTATCATAACACATAGTAGGTAACTACAACTTGCAAGATCGGATCTAAAACACACATATATTGGTGGCAACATAATAATTTCAAATCTGAAATCATGGCACTCGGGCCCTAATGACAAGCATTAAGCATGGGAAAGTAGTAGCAACATCAAATCTCAAAACATAGTGGATACTAGGGATCAATCCCCATCAAAACTAACTCGGTTACCTAATAGATCTCATCCTATTCATCACCCCCCGGCGAGCCTATGAATAGATTACTCACGAATGACGAAGAGCTTCATAGAATTGGAAAGGGAAGAAGGTTGATGATGACGATGGTGACGATTTCCACTCTCCGGAGCCCAAGACGGACTCCAGATCTGCCCTCCAGATGAAGAACAGGTGGTGGCGGCGCCTCCGTATCGAAAACGCGACGAAAACTTCTCTTTTTATTTTTTCTCGGACGAAAGACAACTTATAGAGCTGGAGTTGGGGGCGGCAGGTGCCTGTGGGCCCCACGAGCCTGCCCACCGCCACCAGGGGCGGTGGTGGCGGAGCAGGGGCTTGTGGCCCACTGGCCCACCCCCTCAGGTGGTACTTGGTGCAGATATTTTTAATATTTTCCAAAACTGCTCCCCATAAATTTTCAGGACGTTTGGAGAACTTTGATTTCTGCACAAAAATAACACCAAGGAAATTCTGCTGAAAACAGCGTCAGTCCAGGTTAGTTCCATTCAAATCATGCAAATTATAGTCCAAAACAAGGGCAAAAGAGTTTGGAAAAGTAGATACGTTGGAGATGTATCAGGTATCCAGATCCCTCTATTGGTTATTGACCGTAGAGGTGTCTCGGTCATGTCTGCATTGTTCCCGAACCCGTAGGGTCTACACACTTAAGGTTCGATGACACTAGAGTTGTAATGGGAATAGTATGTGGTTACTGAAAGTTGTTTGGAGTCCCGGATGAGATCCCAGACGCCATAAGGAGTTCCGTAATGCTCCGGAGGTAAAGATTCATATATAGGAAGTGGATATTTTATCGCCAGAAATGTTTCGGGGATCATCAGTATTGTACCGGGACCACCGTACGGGTTCCGGGGTGTCGGGATCCCGATCCTAAGTCATAAGAACCCAGCCTGTAACACGTCAAATCACTTTGCATCCTCACGCACGGTAAACACCATGGCTGCCACCTTACCTAGGCCGGGACCATTTGCGTCTTTTAGCTCACATATGTGAATCTTTCGCTAGCATTCAAACGACAAAGAACCTGGGTCGACATGACTAGTTATAAACCCAAGTGGCACATCCGTACAGGGACAAGCATACATAACCCAACAAAGCACGTGTTGGTCAACAGCGTGTGCAGACGAGTCATAGCAAGCTATAGGGACTCCATTACACCATGTGACATTTCCCCGAGGGGACAGACACAACAGCAAAGAAGGATACATGTCGGTCAATCAATATGTCAAGAGTAGTAGAAAGCTACCAAGGCTCAGTGGAAGCACAAAGAGGCATTTCCCAGTAAAGAGTACTACTAAAGGCACACAACTAGGGGTCGCATCCCACACATACCAATGTATTTAAAACATACACAAAATAAGCACGATATGTGTAGATACAACATGGCATCACAACATAACTTTACAACTCAAGTATTTATTAAAGACTCATAAGAGTCAACATAGTATGATATTACAAACATGGGTCACAAGACCCAACACTCAAGTCATACAAGCATCAAGAGGAAGCACAACATGTTTGGGTACAGACATCTACTAAAAATGGTTGGAAGAGCGTGAAAAGCTACTACAACCCTACCATAGGAGCCAGACCTTTGTCTGGGATTCCCAAGCTATTCTGGTCAACGTCAAACACATCGCATAGAAAACTTTAATGAGATTAATGTCTCCTCTGCAAAAACATAAATAAGCAACCGTGAGTACAAAGGTACTCAGCAAGACTTACATCAGAACTATCTACATATGCATCATTGTCATCAAAGGGGGTTGTGGAGTTTATTTGTAGCAAGCCAGCTTTGACTCTTGGCTAATATGTACTACGACTAAAAGTACTACACGAGTCCACATATTCACCAATCAATACACCACTATGGATCCACTCTCGTCTCCCAACAAGAAGGCCATCCATAGCACCCACACTTATCTTGCATGTTTGAGAATATCCATTTCAGGTTCTCTATGTACCACATAAGTTTCCAAGTAGTCCATATTCGCGGACGCGGCTATTCGAATAGATTAATTCACCCTGCACGGGTATACTTCTTCACACACGCTCTCACCACTTACCACCATATGCACGTCATGCATCTCGGCAACCTTCAAGCGGAAGCACTGGCGTGGGCGTTAGCCATGACCTGACTAACCACACATGACTCTAGCCCAGGTTTATCACCTATTTGAGACTGAATCCGCTAGGAAGTCTGGTCAGAGTTTCCATTACAGCCCCAAACGATGTGTACAAGGTTACCAACCCACCTCGACGCTTGGTACACCCGGCCACTAGTGTATCTACCGCACAATAGCCTACCCCTCCAGTCAGCGCTATGCACGGCCGCCAACACATCCTACAAACACCATAAACTAGTTGCAACTCCTGGATAGGGATCAAGGCGATTAATATGTTGAGAGAGTCAATTAAGGATCCCAATGTGCCGTAGTATCTTGTCTTGGATGACATACACAGAACTCAGTTCTTAAGGATGACCCCAATGAGACAACCCACCATGTACTCCTACATGGCCTCTCAACGCTACCTTTACCAAATCGGATTCATAGCTTTACTCTCACATTATAGGACATGAACACAACCATTTCGATTCATCGTCTAGATGGATCAGACCTGGCACAACTCTAAGCATAGCAGGTGTCGTGGGTATAAGTTTGACAGTAGATATGTAGGGTACGAAAGGATGGGCAGAGCCTTAGCTACGGCGAGGTTGTATGAGTTCAGGCCCCTCTGCGGTGGAGGTAATAGCCCTACGTCTCAGTGCTCTGGGAGCTTGTTGTTGAGTGGAATATGGAATACAATGAGTTGCCAACCCCTGCACCAGTGGGGGAGGGTGGCTTATATAGAGTGCGCTGCCCTCCACAATGGTTCCGTGCACAGGGGTGGAGTAGTGGCGAATAAATGCCTACGTTACAGGTAATGTATGTCTTAAATGCTAATAAAGGCGCATCGAAACGTACGACCTTTTCCCCCCAGGGGGGTTACGATGCACACAATGGAATCTAGTCGGTTAGTTTGATATACTCCGAATGCTCGTCTCCGACTGGATGGTCGAGGATCTGCTACCGACTGGATGATGGGAACTTCTTAGTTCAGTCGGAACTGACTAAGGGCCTTGACCCTTATGAGGGGTAGTCCTTGGGTAGGACCTACAGGGCAGGCCTATGACCCTACCCTAGGACTATGACCCTACCCTAGGACCATGACCAAGGGGCAGACTAGCAAGCTGGAGGCGAGGTAGAAGAAGGGGAAGGCGGCGGTTCCTCCTCAGCGGCTGCAGCGAGCGTTACCGGCGGGGTGGATCTAGGGGGACTTCCTCCCCTCCACGGTGATGGAGGGGGATCTTCTGGAGCTGGTGGAGCACGGGATGATCATGCACAAGTCATGGAGGTTGCCGGCGGAGGGTGAGATCGAGCCGGCGCCCCGGGAGGGGGAGCGCGTCCTGCTGCTCAGCCACGTGTATCGAGGTTTCTCCCTGCCCCCACATCCTTTCTTCAAAGGCATAATGAATCACTTCAGGGCGCAGCTTCACCACTTTCCCCCGAATGCCATAGCTCATCTCTCTGCTTTCGTAGTCTTGTGCGAGTGCTTTATCGGCTGTCCCCCCCATTGGGGGCTTTTCAAACATATCTTCTCTGCTAGATCCCAAACTATCAAACGACTTCACCAGTCGGATGATAAGACACACCTTCCCTAGCTCTGCGAAGGCTTAGGCTTCCAGAAGAAGAGTAGAAGTAGTTATCCTGCTCTTCAGCTGAGTGAATCGGTTAGGAACTGGCAGTCGACATGGTTCTACTTCCAGGACGTTGCTTGCCCAAATGCCACGAGAAGGTTGCCTCCTTTTAGCTTAGATCGACCAGCTCCGCCTAAGCAGCTTGCGCTTATGAAGGCAGAGAAGACCGATATCCAGCCTCTGGTCGACGCACTCGTAGATGTCGTCAGAAGGGGAGTCACCGGCAAAGATTTGCTGGAGGTTTTCCTCAGTCGGCTCATCCAACCACTGCAGGCTCGCGACCACGCCATGTGGCACTACACGGGGCCCGAAGACTCCACTCGGAGCAACGTCTTGGGCGTGACCGGAGAGAAGGTGGCGTCGTGGGTGCTCCAAATCACATGCGCCTGCGAGAACCCCAGAGGGTCCCGGCGAGTGAGGGCTTTCTGCGCGGACAACCCTCCTCCGAACAGATGAGTACAACTTGTCGAGTGCACGTAACTGTCTTAGTTTTATCGCTTTCTTGAATCACGGTCTGACGTCTGATGTCGCCAACTGTATTTTATGCAGAAGTGGGCCAACTGGTTCTCCCCTGTCTCGAACAGGAACCCGGCCGAGGAGGAGGAAGAGGAGGGTAGCCAGGAGGGCAGCATGGAGAGCGTCGAGTACGTCTCCGACAGTGGGGAGACGGAGGAAGAGTCCGGTGAAGAGGAGGAGGAAGACGAAGAGCAGAACTCGCCACCTCCGCCGCCAGAGACTCGAACCAAGCGTCGACATGAACCTGCAGCTCCTTCGGCCCCTCCAGCATCCTCGAGTGCTCCGCCAACCACTCCTGCGGTTCCGAGCGCCCCGTCAACTGTTCCCGTGGTTCCGAGTGCTCGGAGCACCAAGAGGACCAGGGACGCTGCTGCTGAGCCTGTGGGTCAGCCTTCCAAGGTGGCCAAACCGAGCGGATCTAAACCTCGGAAGGCTTTGCCGCGGATGAGGGTCATCATTCCCGTCACCTCGACGTAAGTGCATTGTTCTTCTAACTTCTGCTGATATTCGATTGAACTCCTGTTTATTGGTCGAATGAATTTCATTTGATAGGGTTGCTACCTCTGCCACCTCTCCGGCACGCCAGGGGGATGATCCCATGGACATGGACAACGTCATCTCGTCCCAGCCAGGTGCGTTGTAGCGATCCCGAGAGTTTACAATATTGCATCACGAATTCCGTCTTCGGTCTTGCCTTTTTCCCTGTGATCTCACGTCGTTCGGTCTGGCTTCCCTCAGGGGTGATTTATGTGGATGAGGGTGACCAGGGGAGATCTGAGCAAGCTGCGGTGCCTGTCCTTGAGGCTGTTCCGCCAGTTACTGCTCTCGCCGCGGACGTGCCGCCGACTGAGGCAATGCCGTCGACTGAAACAGCGCTGGTTGTTGCTGAACCGACTGGAGCGGGCCTTGGGATGCCCAAGGAGCCTCCAACGATGCCAGGCCCGTCGAATGTCGAGTACAACGTCCAGCGCCTCCCGGAAGATCAGGTGGGAGCGGCCAAGGGGGCCATGGTGCAGGTGGAGCTGGTGGCGGGAGAAGCCAAGAAGGCGTACGACTCCATCGCGTCCCTGTACCAGTGAAGCTTGGAGCTGCGAGACGATATCCGAGTAAGTGGGCTAGTAAGTATCTACTTTTCTCTTGTAACCCATTGGGTGTGCTCGGATATCGTATGATGTTTGCAATGGGTTCACTCTTAGTGAACCCAGTGGGTGTAGTCCCCGAGACTTCTGTCGAGTGCTTGCACCGACAGTTGTCTTTATACACATTGTCTTTGACTTGATCAGATCCAGAATTAATCTGTTCAAACGCTAACAGTTGGGGCACTCGGAGTGCACCTACTGTATGAGTCCCCGAGAGTAATTTTACTCAGGTCGGGTAGTAGTAGCCTCGTAGGCGTAGGTGTTGTCACGTAGCTCAATAGGGCGGACCTGTTTGAGCTTCATGCCAGTGGGGTCACTCTCAGTGAACCCACTAGGTGTAGTCCCCGAGACCGCTGTCGACTGCTTCCGTCGGCAGGGGTCTGAAGAACTTAGACTTTTTATTGTTGGATTTGTCTGATCGTCTCATGGCGCTGGCTGGCAGAAATCTTGCGAGATGGGGACAGCGTACGAGACTCTTAGGGCTTAAAAGGTTCAGTTTGCTGGTGAGCTGGATGCGGCAATGGTTGCAATGGCTGGTATGAAGGATGTGCTGGCGGAACGAGAGAAGTTGTTGGAGCAGGCCCGTGAAGCGAACCAGGCATTGACTGCTGAAGTGGAGAAGATGAAGGCGCATAGGTCCGAGCTGATGGGACAAATGAAGGTGCTGAACAGGCGGTGTATAGCGCAGGAAAAATATGTCAGTGACTGGGCTCGGCAGATGATAACGCTTCTGGGTGGTAAGTACTATTTGTTCGAGTGCTTGTGGTATTTGCATCTCACTGGGCGCTTATTGTTTGCTCGTCCTGTCTTTGGAGATTTTTGCATGGATGCTGAGGCTCAAGCAGCTGACGTTGAGCAGTCGATTCTTGAGAACATTCCACTCGGCGAGGACGCCAATCGAGATCTGCTCCGAGCGCACATCCGCTTGGGTAAAGTTGGGCCTTTCATCGGTCGACTGAGAGAAGTCGTCGGTCGGATCGACAAGGAGCTTTGGCCTGAAGACGAGTCTCGGCATGAGATGGAAGGCTTGATGACTCGGCTGGAGGCGTCCCAAACCGAGTGCAGTCATGGAAGAAGTCTGCGGCTCGCTGTGGTGCGGACGTTACCCTGTCCCTGGTCCGAGTGCATTGCAAGGAGGTGCGCGAAGAGAAGCTGAAAGCGTTGCAGGTCGTCAACACGAAGAAACTTCGATTCGAAGACTTCATGGAAACCTTCCTTGAGAATACCACCCACATCGCCGACGGGATCGACCTGGACACATTTGTGGAGCCCTCCAGTCCTGGTGCCAATCCGGACGACGCTTAAGAAAACTTTTACCTCGGTATGCCGAGTGTTGGTTGTAAGAAACTTTGGCCACTTCTGTTGGCCGTCACATTCTTGGTTCGGTGCGGGTAAGCTTGATCCGCACCGAGCCAACTATCTTCAGGTGAACTTCGAATTTGAATCAAATCTTTTGCTCTTCTATTGCCAAAGAGTTGTTGACACAATTCTAGCTCAAGTTTTTGTTCGACGTTTCTTGGTGCAGCCAATGGCAAACATGCGGAGCATGTAATTGTCAGTTGCCTTGACATCTGCATGAACCTCTCTGAGGGTCTGTCGAGTCTCCGAGTGGATCTGTAGGATACACTCGAAGGTAATAGAGTACTTAGGCGATTCACGATCGTGGCTAAGTCTTCGAGTGCGACGGCCAGGCCGCACTCGGAGCGAGTTGGTACTCATGTAATTGTTAGTGGACTTGACATCCACATGAGCCTCAATGAGGGTCTGCTACTCATGTAATTATCAGTGGTCTTGACACCCACATGAGCCTCGATGAGGGTCTGCTACTCATGTAATTGTCAGTGGTCTTGACATCCACATGAGCCTCAATGAGGGTCTGCTGAGTCCCCGAGTGTATCTGTAGGATACAGTCGCAGGAAGCTTTCTCATGTAAGTGATTCTTGATCGCAGTTAAGTCTTCGAGTGTGACAAGTAGTGCACGCTCGGAGAAAATTTGTATTTAGGCGATTATTTAGCACAGCTCAGTCCTCGAGTGTGACGTTTAGTGCACACTCGGAGAAAGTTATTACTTAGGCGATTCTTGATCGCAGCTAAGTCCCCGAGTGTGGCATTTAGTGCACACTCGGAGAAAGTCGGAACTTAGGCGATTCTTGATCGCAGCTAAGTCCCCGAGTGCGACGTTTAGTGCACACTCGGAGAAAGTCAGAACTTAGGCGATTCTTGATCGCAGGCTAAGTCCCCGAGTGCGACGTTTAGTGCATACTCGGAGAAAGTCAGTACTTAGGCGATTCTTGATCGCAGCTAAGTCCCCGAGTGCGATGTTTAGTGCACGCTCGGAGAAAGTCAGTACTTAGGCGATTCTGGATCGCAGCTAAGTCCTCGAGTGCGACGTTTAGTGCACACTCGGAGAAAGTCAGTACTTAGGCGATTCTGGATCGCAGCTAAGTCCCCGAGTGCGACGTTTAGTGCACACTCGGAGAAAGTTAGTACTTAGGCGATTCTGGATCGCAGCTAAGTCTCCGAGTGCGATGTTTAGTGCACACTCGGAGAAAGTCAGTACTTAGGCGATTCTTGATCGCAGATAAGTTTTTTTTTTGAGACCGGAGTCTGCGACCGCGGAAGAATTTTGAATCAGCAAAAGCTCAATCTGCTTTATATTATTTCACTAATACTTGTTCTTTACATTGCTTCAGTCGACGGTCACGTGTAGAAGCGCTTCAGGAGATCTCCGTTCCATGCTGGCGGCTCGTCTATCTCCCTGTCGATGTTGTAGAGTTTGTATGCTCCGTTGTTCAGCACCTTGGAGATGATGAAGGGTCCTTCCCAGGCAGGAGCCAACTTGTGAGGTCTTTGCTGATCCACTCGGAGCACCAGGTCGCCTGCTTGGACCGTGCGACTCCTGACGTGTCATGCATGAAAGCGCCACAGATCTTGTTGATAAATGGTTGAGCGAGTCAGTGCCATCTCGCGCTCCTCCTCTAGAAGGTCCACTCCGTCTTGCCTTGCTTGTTCTGCTTAAGCTTCGGAGAAGAGTTCGACTCGTGGAGCATTGTGAAGCAAGTCACTCGGAAGGACTGCTTCTGCTCTGTAAACGAGGAAGAACAGTGATCGCCCTGTAGATCTGTTCGGGGTTGTGCGGAGACCCCAAAGCACTGAAGGTAGCTCGGTGACCCATGCGCCAGCGGCATGTCCCACCTCTCGCAGGATTCGGGGCTTCAAAACTTGCAGAATAAGTCCACTCGCCTGCTCTGCTTGTCCGTTTGATTGAGGATGCGCCACTGATGCAAAATCCACTCGGATACCTTGGCTTGCACAGAAACCTTTGAAGTGTCTGAGTCAAAGTTTGTTTCGTTGTCCGTGATGATGCTGTGAGGTACCCCGAATCGGGAGATTATGCTGTGAGGTACCCCGAATCACTGTCTGACGTCTGATGTCGCCAACTGTATTTTATGCAGAAGTGGGCCAACTGGTTCTCCCCTGTCTCAAACAGGAACCCGTCCGAGGAGGAGGAAGAGGAGGGTAGCCAGGAGGGCAGCGTGGAGAGCGTCGAGTACGTCTCCGACAGTGGGGAGACGGAGGAAGAGTTCGGTGAAGAGGAGGAGGAAGACGAAGAGCAGAACTCGCCTCCTCCGCCGCCAGAGACTCGAACCAAGCGTCGACATGAACCTGCAGCTCCTTCGGCCCCTCCAGCATCCTCGAGTGCTCCGCCAACCACTCCTGCGGTTCCGAGCGCCCCGTCAACTGTTCCCGTGGTTCCGAGTGCTCGGAGCACCAAGAGGACCAGGGACGCTGCTGCTGAGCCTGTGGGTCAGCCTTCCAAGGTGGCCAAACCGAGCGGATCTAAACCTCGGAAAGCTTTGCCGCGGATGAGGGTCATCATTCCCGTCACCTCGACGTAAGTGCATTGTTCTTCTAACTTCTGTTGATATTCGATTGAACTCCTGTTTATTGGTCGAATGAATTTCACTCGATAGGGTTGCTACCTCTGCCACCTCTCCGGCACGCCAGGGGGATGATCCCATGGACATGGACAACGTCGTCTCGTCCCAGCCAGGTGCGTTGTAGCGATCCCGAGAGTTTACAATATTGCATCACGAATTCCGTCATCGGTCTTGCCTTTTTTCCCTGTGATCTCACGTCGTTCGGTCTGGCTTCCCTCAAGGGTGATTTATGTGGATGAGGGTGACCAGGGGAGATCTGAGCAAGCTGCGGTGCCTGTCCTTGAGGCTGTTCCGCCAGTTACTGCTCTCGCCGCGGACGTGCCACCGACTGAGGCAATGCCGTCGACTGAAACGGCGCTGGTTGCTGCTGAACCGTCTGGAGCGGGCCTTGGGATGCCCAAGGAGCCTCCAACGATGCCAGGCCCGTCGAATGTCAAGAACAACGTCCAGCGCCTCCCAGAAGATCAGGTGGGAGCAGCCAAGGGGGCCATGGTGCAGGTGGAGCTGATGGCGGGAGAAGCCAAGAAGGCGTACGACTCCATCGCGTCCCTGTACCAGTGAAGCTTGGAGCTGCGAGACGATATCCGAGTAAGTGGGCTAGTAAGTATTTACTTTTCTCTTGTAACCCACTGGGTGTGCTCGGATATCGTATGATGTTTGCAATGGGTTCACTCTTAGTGAACCCAGTGGGTGTAGTCCCCGAGACTTCTGTCGAGTGCTTGCACCGGCAGTTGTCTTTATACACATTGTCTTTGACTTGATCAGATCCAGAATTAATCTGTTCAAACGCTAACAGTTGGGGCACTCGGAGTGCACCTACTGTATGAGTCCCCGAGAGTAATTTTACTCAGGTCGGGTAGTAGTAGCCTCGTAGGCGTAGGTGTTGTCATGTAGCTCAATAGGGCGGACCTGTTTGAGCTTCATGCCAGTGGGGTCACTCTCAGTGAACCCACTAGGTGTAGTCCCCGAGACCGCTGTCGACTGCTTCCGTCGGCAGGGGTCTGAAGAACTTAGACTTTTTATTGTTGGATTTGTCTGATCGTCTCATGGTGCTGGCTGGCAGAAAACTTGCGAGATGGGGACAGCGTACGAGACTCTTAGGGCTGAAAAGGTTCAGTTTGCTGGTGAGCTGGATGCGGCAGTGGTTGCAATGGCTGGTATGAAGGATGTGCTGGCGGAACGAGAGAAGTTGTTGGAGCAGGCCCGTGAAGCGAACCAGGCATTGACTGCTGAAGTGGAGAAGATGAAGGCGCATAGGTCCGAGCTGATGGGACAAATGAAGGTGCTGAACAGGCGGTGTATAGCGCAGAAAAATATGTCAGTGACTGGGCTCGGCAGATGATAACGCTTCTGGGTGGTAAGTACTATTTTTTCGAGTGCTTGTGGTATTTGCATCTCACTGGGCGCTTATTGTTTGCTCGTCCTGTCTTTGCAGATTTTTGCATGGATGCTGAGGCTGAAGCAGCTGACGTTGAGCAGTCGATTCTTGAGAACATTCCACTCGGCGAGGACGCCAATCGAGATCTGCTCCGAGCGCACATCCGCTTGGGTAAAGTTGGGCCTTTCATCGGTCGACTGAGAGAAGTCGTCGGCCGGATCGACAAGGAGCTTTGGCCTGAAGACGAGTCTCGGCATGAGATGGAAGGCTTGATGACTCGGCTGGAGGCATCCCAAACCGAGTGCAGTCATGGAAGAAGTCTGCGGCTCGCTGTGGTGCGGACGTTGCCCTGTCCCTGGTCCGAGTGCATTGCAAGGAGGTGCGCGAAGAGAAGCTGAAAGCGTTGCAGGTCGCCAACACGAACAAACTTCGATTCGAAGACTTCATGGAAACCTTCCTTGAGAATACCACCCGCATCGCCGATGGGATCGACCTGGACACATTCGTGGAGCCCTCCAGTCCTGGTGCCAATCCGGACGACGCTTAAGAAAACTTTTACCTCGGTATGCCGAGTGTTGGTTGTAAGAAACTTTGGCCACTTCTGTTGGCCGTCACATTCTTGGTTCGATGCGGGTAAGCTTGATCCGCATCGAGCCAACTATCTTCAGGTGAACTTCGAATTTGAATCTAATCTTTTGCTCTTCTGTTGCCAAAGAGTTGTTGACACAATTCTGGCTCAAGTTTTTGTTCGACGTTTCTTGGTGAAGCCAATGGCAAACATGCGGAGCATGTAATTGTCAGTTGCCTTGACATCTGCATGAACCTCTCTGAGGGTCTGTCGAGTCTCCGAGTGGATCTGTAGTATACACTCGAAGGTAATAGAGTACTTAGGCGATTCATGATCGCGGCTAAGTCTTCGAGTGCGACGGCCAGGCCGCACTCGGAGCGAGTTGGTACTCATGTAATTGTCAGTGGACTTGACATCCACATGAGCCTCAATGAGGGTCTGCTACTCATGTAATTATCAGTGGTCTTGACACCCACATGAGCCTTGATGAGGGTCTGCTACTCATGTAATTGTCAGTGGTCTTGACATCCACATGAGCCTCAATGAGGGTCTGCTGAGTCCCCGAGTGTATCTGTAGGATACAGTCGCAGGAAGCTTTCTCATGTAAGTGATTCTTGATCGCAGTTAAGTCTTCGAGTGTGACAAGTAGTGCACGCTCGGAGAAAATTTGTATTTAGGCGATTATTTAGCACAGCTCAGTCCTCGAGTGTGACGTTTAGTGCACACTCGGAGAAAGTTATTACTTAGGCGATTCTTGATCGCAGCTAAGTCCCCGAGTGTGGCATTTAGTGCACACTCGGAGAAAGTCGGAACTTAGGCGATTCTTGATCGCAGCTAAGTCCCCGAGTGCGACGTTTAGTGCACACTCGGAGAAAGTCAGAACTTAGGCGATTCTTGATCGCAAGCTAAGTCCCCGAGTGCGACGTTTAGTGCATACTCGGAGAAAGTCAGTACTTAGGCGATTCTTGATCGCAGCTAAGTCCCCGAGTGCGATGTTTAGTGCACGCTCGGAGAAAGTCAGTACTTAGGCGATTCTGGATCGCAGCTAAGTCCTCGAGTGCGACGTTTAGTGCACACTCGGAGAAAGTCAGTACTTAGGCGATTCTGGATCGCAGCTAAGTCCCCGAGTGCGACGTTTAGTGCACACTCGGAGAAAGTTAGTACTTAGGCGATTCTGGATCGCAGCTAAGTCTCCGAGTGCGATGTTTAGTGCACACTCGGAGAAAGTCAGTACTTAGGCGATTCTTGATCGCAGATAAGTTTTTTTTTGAGACCGGAGTCTGCGACCGCGGAAGAATTTTGAATCTGCAAAAGCTCAATCTGCTTTATATTATTTCACTAATACTTGTTCTTTACATTGCTTCAGTCGACGGTCACGTGTAGAAGCGCTTCAGGAGATCTCCGTTCCATGCTGGCGGCTCGTCTATCTCCCTATCGATGTTGTAGAGTGTGTATGCTCCGTTGTTCAGCGCATTGGAGATGATGAAGGGTCCTTCCGAGGCAGGAGCCAACTTGTGAGGTCTTTGCTGATCCACTCGGAGCACCAGGTCGCCTGCTTGGAACGTGCGACTCCTGACGTGTCGTGCATGAAAGCGCCACAGATCTTGTTGATAAATGGTTGAGCGAGTCAGTGCCATCTCGCGCTCCTCCTCTAGAAGGTCCACTCCATCTTGCCTTGCTTGTTCTGCTTAAGCTTCGGAGAAGAGTTCGACTCATGGAGCATTGTGAAGCAAGTCACTCGGAAGGACTGCTTCTGCTCTGTAAACGAGGAAGAATAGTGATCGCCCTGTAGATCTGTTCGGGGTTGTGCGGAGACCCCAAAGCACTGAAGGTAGCTCGGTGACCCATGCGCCAGCGGCATGTCCCACCTCTCGCAGGATTCGGGGCTTCAAACCTTGCAGAATAAGTCCACTCGCCTACTCTGCTTGTCCGTTTGATTGAGGATGCACCACGGATGCAAAATCCACTCGGATACCTTGGCTTGCACAGAAACCTTTGAAGTGTCTGAGTCAAAGTTTGTTTCGTTGTCCGTGATGATGCTGTGAGGTACCCCGAATCGGGAGATGATGTCCCTGACAAACTTGATGGCTGTTAGGGCGTCGAGCTTTTTGATGGGCTTTGCTTCAATCCATTTTGTGAACTTGTCGACTGCCACCAACAGATGTGTGTATCCTCCTTGGCCTGTCCCAAATGGACCGACTGTATCTAATCCCCATACCGCAAACGGCCACACAAGAGGGATTGTCTTCAACGCAGATGTTGGCTTGTGGGACTTGTTGGAGTAGAACTGACAGCCTTCACATCTGTCGACCATATCTTTAACCATTTCGTTCGCCTGTAGCCAGAAGAAGCCAGCTCTGAATGCTTTGGCGACGATTGCTCTCGAAGAGGCGTGATGACCGCAGGTTCCCGAGTGAATTTCTTCCAAGATTAACTGTCCCTCCTCTGGGGAGATGCATCGTTGAAGAACGCCTCAAACACTTTCCTTGTACAACTGACCATCGATGACAGTGAACGACTTCGACCTGCGGACTATCTGCCTGGCTTGGACTTCGTCTTCTGGTAATTCCTGCCTCAGGATATATGCAATGATCGGCACAGTCCAGTCGGGGGTGACAGCAAGAATCTCCATGATCAGATCAACCATAGCAGGTACGTCGACTTCAGTCGGATCTGTCGAGCTCTTCGGTTGTACTGGTTCCTCTGTGAAAGGATCTTCTTTGAGTGAAGGAAGGTGGAGGTGCTCGAGGCAGACGTCACTCGGGACTGGTCTCCGAGTGGATCCGAGTTTTGCCAACTCATCAGTTGCTTGGTTCTTCAGTCGCGGAATATGGTGGAGTTCTAGACCTTCAAACTTCTTCTCGAGCTTCCTCACTGCATTGCAGTATGTGGTCATGTTGGGGTTCCTGACGTCCCACTCTTTCATCACTTGATTAACCACCAAATCCGAATCGCCATATACCATCAGGCGACGGACGCCTAGTGCGATGGCCATGCGCAGTCCATAAAGGAGAGCTTCATACTCTGCCTCATTGTTGGAGGAATCAAAGTGTATCTGCAGCACATATTTGAGTTTGTCGCCCTTTGGTGATATGATCACAACGCCACCGCCGGAGCCATTCAACATCTTGGACCCATCGAAGAACATTGTCCAATGAGCCGAGTAGATGTGGGTCGGTTGCTGTTGTTCTACCCATTCTGCTATGAAGTCGGCCAGGGCTTGAGACTTCATAGCTTTCTTGGCCTCGAACTTGATATCGCAATACAACATCTCCATTGCCCACTTCGCCACTCGGCCCGATGCATCCCGATTGTGGAGGATTTCCGACAACGCAGCATCAGAAACGACAGACACCGAGTGGTCTTGGAAATAATGGGCCACCTTCTTCGCAGTCATGTAAATCCCGTAAATAAGTTTTTGATAGTTGGGATACCTCTGCTTGGAAGGAGTCAGGACTTCGGAGACGTAATACATTGGCCGCTGAACTTTGTATGCTTTGCCTTCTTCTTCTCGTTCGACTGTAAGAACAGTGCTGACGACTTGATTTGTAGCCGCGATATACAGAAGAAGGGGCTCTTTACTTAGCGGAGCAGTAAGAACCGGTTGGGTGGAAAGTAGGACTTTGAGGTCGTCGAATGCAACTTGGGCTTCATCTGTCCACTTGAAAGTATCTGATTTCTTCATGAGTCGGTACAGAGGAAGTGCTTTCTTGCCGAGTCGACTGATAAACCTGCTCAAAGCCGCTAGGCAACCCGTGAGACGTTGAACATCGTGTATTCTGACCGGCCTCTCCATTCGGACGATGGTCCCGATCTTTTTGGGGTTGACATCGATCCCTCGTTCGGAAACGAAGAAACAAAGTAACTTTCTGCTGGGAACGCCAAATGAACACTTGGCGGGGTTGAGCTTGATATCGTACCTACGAAGGTTGGCGAATGTTTCTGCCAAGTCAGTCAGCAGGTCGGAACCTTTGCGTGACTTGACTATGATATCATCCATATACGCCTCCACATTCCGACCGATCTGGTCGAGGAGGCATTTTTGGATCATGCGCATAAAGGTAGCTCCTGCATTCTTCAAACCGAATGGCATAGTGATGTAGCAGAAGCACCCGAATGGGGTGATGAAGGCTGTTTTTAATTCATCGGGGCCATACAGACGGATCTGATGATAGCCCGAGTAGGCATCAAGAAATGACAAACGCTCGCAACCCGCAGTCGAATCGACAATTCGATCGATGCGGGGGAGCGGAAAATGGTCTTTCGGGCAGACCTTATTAAGATGCTTCAAGTCGATGCACATTCGGAGCGACTTGTCCTTCTTGGGCACCATGACAACATTGGCGAGCCACTCAGAGTGGTGAACCTCGCGAATGAAGTTGGCAGCCAAGAGCTTGGCCACCTCTTCCTCGATTGCCTTCCTCTTGTGCACGGCGGACCGACGCAGGTGTTCTCGGACAGGCCGAGTGGTGGGATCCACATGCAGTCAGTGCTCGGGAAACTCCCTGGGTACACCTGGCATGTCAAAGGGTTTCCATGCGAAGATGTCCCAGTTCTCACTGAGGAATTGGGTGAGCTCGGCTTCCTATTTAGGATCGAGGGTGGTGGAGATGTTCGTCGGGGCAGCAGTGTCGTCCGTCGGGTGGATGTTGACCTTCTTCGTCTCTCGCGCTGACTGAAATGCGGACTCCGAAGCTGGCTTCTTCGAACGCATCAAATCAGCAGGGTCCACTGTTTTCTTGTACTCGTCAAGCTCGAGGACGGCCATCTGGTGGTCGGCGATTCTTGATCCCTGCTGCTGACACTCTTCGGCTCGCTGTCGATTGCCAGTGATGGTGATCACACCTTTTGGGCCTGGCATCTTCAGCTTCAAGTATACGTAACATGGACGGGCCATGAAACGCGCATACGCTGGGCAGCCCAGAATTGCATGGTAAGCGCTCTGGAAGTCTACCACCTCGAACGTGAGCTTTTCCTTGCGGAAGTTCTTGTCGGAGCCGAAAACGACGTCCAACGCGATCTGGCCGAGTGACTTGGCCTTTCGTCTAGGGACGACTCCAGGGAACTGCATGCTGCTCTCGCTGAGTTTGGACATCGGAATGCCCATCCCCTTGAGAGTGTCGGCATACATGATGTTCAAGCCACTGCCGCCGTCCATGAGGACTTTGCGCAGTCGGACTTCCTCCACCACCGGGTCGACGACCAGAGCCTGTCTCCCTGGGGTGGGTACGTGTGCTGGATGATCCGACTGGTCAAAGGTGATCGCAGTCTGAGACCATTTGAGGAACTTGGGGTTGGTAGGGGTGGCCATGTTCACCTCCCTGTTCACCAGCTTCAGTCGACTCTTGCTCTCAACGTCAGCAAAGATCATCAGTGTTGCATGGACTTGGGGGAACGGATCCTCCTTATCCTCCTCATCCTGTTCATTGTCCTTTTCACTCGGTTGCCCTTCGCCGAACTCCTGGCTTAGGAGGCGACATTGTCGAGTGGTATGCTTCGGATATATGGGGTTGCCCTCTTCATCCATCTTCGTATGAATCGGACATGGCTGGTCCAGGATGGGATTATTGAACTGCTTCTTCTTGGGGGTGAACTGAGCCTTCCCTTTGCCCTTGAAGTTGGCATTGGTTACAGCTGTGGCTTCTGCCTGCGGAGTGGAACGAGCTTTTTGCTTCTGCTTTCGAGTGTTACTCCCATCTCCATCGGCGACTGTTTTGTGCTTGCCGCTTCGGATGCGGTCCTCTTCTTCACCATTTAGATAGCGTGCTGCTATCTCGATCATCTTGCTCATGGATATGTCGCCTGTTCGGCCGAACTTCAGGTACAGATCCCTGTACCGCACGCCTGCCTTGAAGGCGCAGACTGCTTGATGCTCTGTGACGTTCTCCACCATGTGGTAGAGGGTTGTCCAACGCTGTAGATGCTTGAGGGGGCCAACTGGTTCAGCCACGCTCGCGCCGAGCCGTCGAGCATCAGAGGGACGTGCTTCATGGCGACATGGTCGTCCCCTCCTCCGATCTGGACTGCCACTCGGTAATCATCCAGCCACGTTTCTAGCTTGGACTCTCCTGTAAACTTGCTGATTCCCGTCTCCAATCGGAAGTTGGGAGGGATGTTAGCCGAACGGATGGCTCGACTGAAACACTCGGGACCAGAAACGATGGTCCTGCTTCCACTCGGACGGTCAATATCGTAACCATCGCGGTGGGCTCGGCCCCTGTCGACCCTCCGCTGGGCGATATGCCCTCTCGCGTCGGGCCTTTTGTCGTAAGTATCACCGACTGAACGCCGATCATCATGATGTCGGGGCCCGTAGGCCCCACCCCACGGAGGGGTGCGTGAATGGCGACGATCTTCGGGATTTATGGAACGGCTGCCTCCCCTGTGTCGCTGATGAGAACCAGGGCTGTGAACTGACCGACGCGTATTCGCATGAACAGAACTATTGTGGATCCTGTTGTGCGACTGGGAGAACACCGAATTTTGCTGCTGCGCCGTGTGCAACAGGGCGCGGATTTGCTCGATGCCCCTGCCAGCCTCTGAATCAGTCGGCTGAAGGGAATCGGCTATCTTGGCAGCCGCAGCCAAGTTGAGGGGGGGTGCGCGGAACAACTCCACGTTGCTCCGCCGAGTGTGCCGACTGGCAGAACGTCGAGGCGGACGACGCACGCCGGATATTTTGCCGATCTCGTGCTCATTCCAGCCAGCTTGACGGGGATCTTCATGGGAGTTGGCCATGTGTACTTCTGTTGTAGGCCCGCGACCCGCATACTCGGAAGGAAACTCAGTCTGAACCGAGTCCGAGCGCTGGGACGGCGGGGCAACCACAACCGACTCTAGGACCGCCACCTCTGAAGACGCGTTCTGGCGCGCCTAGGCGTGTTGCACCCAACGCAGGAGCCGCGGATGGCGGGACCGCTTGTTGCGGCGCGTGACAGTGGTGTAGGTCGACACCGGAGCCGACTGCTGGAGAAGAAGAAAGCCGCGGGCGCCGGCACGGAAGTGCGTAGACCCGCGGCGGGGAAGCGCCTCAATGTCGAGAGGAGCGTCCCGAAGCCATGCCGAATCGTCGACGGTGAAGGAGAGAGCGCTGAAGAAGATCTCGTGACCCATGCTCGAATCTCCACCGGACGACATGACGAAATGATGTAGTCACAAACTCGCCGGAAGTCGCTTAGATGCCGGCCCCAAGGTGGGCGCCAACTGTCGTGGGTATAAGTCTGACAGTACATATGTAGGGTACGAAAGGATGGGCAGAGCCTTAGCTACGGCGAGGTTGTATGAGTTCAGGCCCCTCTGCGGTGCAGGTAATAGCCCTACGTCTCAGTGCTCTGGGAGCTTTTTGTTGAGTGGAATATGGAATACAATGAGTTGCCAACCCCTGCACCAGTGGGGGAGGGTGGCTTATATAGAGTGCGCTGCCCTCCACAATGGTTCCGTGCACAGGGGTGGAGTAGTGGCGAATAAATGCCTACGTTACAGGTAATGTATGTCTTAAATGCTAATAAAGGCGCATCGAAACGTATGACCTTTTCCCCCCAGGGGGTTAAGATGCACACAATGGAATCTAGTCAGTTAGTTTGATATACTCCGAATGCTCGTCTCCGACTGGATGGTCGAGGATCTGCTTCTGACTGGATGATGGGAGCTTCTTAGTTCAGTCGGAACTAACTAAGGGCCTTGTCCCATATGAGGGGTAGTCCTTGGGTAGGACCTACAGGGCAGGCCTATGACCCTACCCTAGGACTATGACCCCATCAGCAGGCATAGTAAGCAAGCATGGATGAGTAAGTGATGAACCACAAGTGTAGGGGATCTATCGTAGTCCTATCTATAAGTAAGAGTGTCGAACCCAACGAGGAGCTGAAGGAAGTGACAAGTGGTTTTCAGCAAAGTATTCTCTGGAGGCACTGAAATTATCGGTAACAGATAGTTGTGTGATAAGATAATTCGTAGCGAGTAGAAAGTAAAAATATTAAGAAAGGTGCAGCAAGATGTCCCAATCCCTTTTGTAGCAAGGGACAAGCCTGGACGAACTCTGATATGAGGTAAAGCGCTCCCGAGGACACATAGGAATTTTTGTCAAGCTAGTTTTCATCATGTTCATATGATTCGCGTTCGCTACTTTGATAGTTTGATATGTGGGTGGACCGGTGCTTGGGTGCTGTCCTTACTTGGACAAACATCCCACTTATGATTAACCCCTCTTGCAAGCATCCGCAACTACGAAAGAATAATTAAGACAAAGTCTAACCATAGCATTAAACTAGTGGATCCAAATCAGCCCCTTACGAAGCAACACATAAACTAGGGTTTAAGCTTCTGTCACTCTAGCAACCCATCATCTACTTATTACTTCCCAATGCCTTCCTCTAGGCCCAAACAATGGTGAAATACTATGTAGTCGATGTTCACATAACACCGCATACAACGCATCAAAATATCGAACGAATACCAAATTCACGTGACTACTTGTAGCAAGACTTATCCCATGTCCTCGGAAACAATAGTGAGTACTCACAAAGCATAATTATGTTCACCACCAGAGAGGTATTGAATAGGATTGAGGATCTGAATATATGATCTTCCACTGAGTAATCCAACTAGCATCGACTACAAAGAGTAATTAACACTACTAGCAATCTTACAAGTACCAATCGGAGTCGCGAGAGGGAGATTGGTTACAAGAGATGAACTAGGGTTTGGAGATGAGATGGTGCTGATGAAGATGTTGATGGGGATGAGTCCCGTCCGATGAGAGGAGTCTTGGTGATGACGATGGCGACGATTTCCCCCTCCGGGAGGGAAGTTTCCCCGGTAGGACGACCCTGCCTCAGCTCTAGATTGGTTCTGCTCAAGTTCCGCATCGTGGCAGCGGAGATTCCTCCCGAAAGCCTTCCTCTTATTTTTTCTGGGACGAAACCCTGCTTATAGAAGAAGATGGGAGCCGGAGGGGTAACAGGGGGCCCACAAGCCACCCAGGCGCGACCAGGGGGGTAGGCCGCGCCTCGCAGGCTTGTGGCCTCCTGGTGGCTCCCCTCCGGTACTTCTTCCGCCCAGTATTTTGTATAAAATCCAAAATAATTCCTCGTTAATTTTCACGGCTTTTGGAGTTGCGCAGAATGGGTATCTCAAAGTTGCTCCTTTTTTCATACCAGAATTCCAGCTGCCGGCATTCTCCCTCTTCATGTAAACCTTATAAAATAAGAGAGAAAAAGCATAAGTATTGTACCATAAAGTGTAATAACAACCCATAAAGCGATAAATATCAACATAAAAGCATGATGTAAAATGGACGTATCAACTCCCCCAAGCTTAGACCTCGCTTGTCCTCAAGCGGAAGCCGAGATCAATAATTATGCCCACATGTTTAGAGATAGAGGTGTCGATAAAACAAAATACGGACATGCAGGCATCATGATCATAATTAGAGCAACAATAACGTCATATAAGCTCTTATGCTAAAGTGACAATTCCTTCACAATGTAAAGTATGGATCAAGAACCTTATTGAGAATTAACAACCAATAGTCTTGAGTCATTGAAGCAATTGCAATTTATCATAACATCGGAAAGAGTCAAATAAGAGCTTGTAAAGCAAATCCACATACTCAATCATCTTTTAGTCTTCTACAATTGCTAAAACTCACGTGGTACTCATGAGATCAAAGTTTCAGTTGGACATAGAGAAAGATAGGGGCTTATAGTTTCGCCTCCCAACTACTTACCTCAAGTGTAATGTCAACAATAATAATTCATGAGTACTTACTTCCAAGTTGACATATGAATATAGATCCTTCCCTAGCACATGACGTTTGCCAAGATAATGGACAAATAAGGAATTGGTGTCGATCACCACGATTCTTTTGAAGATAAAAAGTAAAGGTACAAGATAGTCCCTTCGCAGAGGGAAGCAGAGGTTGTCATGCGCTTTTGAGGTTTGGATGTGTGATCTCTTAGTGTGGAGGAATGTCACTTTATATTGCCTCCTGTGATAAAGAACTTTATTATGCAGTTTGTCGCCTGTCGGGACCCCGATCCTAAGCCATAGGAATCCAGCCTGTAACACATCGCATCTCTTTGCGGTCTCACATACGGTTATCCCCACGGCTGCAGCCTTACCTTAGCTGAGACCGTTTGCGCCTTTTGACTCGCGTATGCAATTGTGTAGCTAGCAATCCAATGACAAAGAACCCGGATCGACATGTCTAGTCATAAACCAAAGCGACAGTTCCGCACAATGACAGGCATACATGACCCAGCAAAGCAGGTGTCTGTCACCAGCGAATGTAGACGAGTCGTAGCAAGCTACAAGGACTCCATTACATCGCGTGACATTTCCCCAACGGGGACAGACACAACAGCTAAGAAGGACACATGCCGGTCAACCAATGTGTCCGGAGCAGTAGCGAACTACCATGGCTCGTTGGATCACAAAGGGGCATTTCCCTGTAAGGAATGCTACTAAAGCCTACGGCTAGGTAATCGAACCCTATACATATCAAGGACAACACACGTATGCATGGCATACCGATATGTATAGATACATCGATGGCATCACAACATAACCATAAACATACAAACTTTATTTAGAAGGCTCGGAAGAGCCACACACATAATATTAGAAGGTAGGGGTCTCAAGACCCATCATCACAAGTCATACACATAGTTCTTACAAACCAGGGGAAGAGTAAAGCTGTCTGAGTACAAACAGATGGAAAGATAAAGGCACATGGCCTGACTATCTACAGACCCATCCTAGGACCAGATCGTAGGTGGGATACCAGCTACTCGTCGTCGTCGATGTCTAGGTAGAACCCTCCATTAGGGTCATTAACAACCTCTGCAACAATTATTAAGCAAACATGAGTACAAAAGTACTCAGCAAGACTTTAGGATGAGCTATCTACTCATGCAATGTATCAATAAGGAATTGTGGGGTTTCATGCGGAAAGCCAGCATTTGACTCGTGGCTAGACAACTTGCATTTTTAAATAATTTTGACAACTTGATTTCTCGCATAGGAGTCCACTAACACCACAACAATACTCCATCGTGGAATCATTCCGTGTACATACTGAAATGTCGTCCACGACACTCACGCTTATCTTGACAATTTTATGAGTAGCCATTAAAGTTATCTATGAACAACATATGCTTCCAAGTAGTCCATATCCACGGACGCGGCTATTCGAATAGATCATAACCCTGCAAGGGTGTACTTCTTCACACACGCTCTCGCCACTTATCTCCATGTGCACGTCATGCACCTCGGTAACCTTCAAGCGGAAGCCTAGTGAGGGAGTCGGCCACGACCGTTAACCACGCTAATACTTAGTCCAGGTCTATCGCCTATATGAGGGTAACACGCACGGAAGTCCGACCAAGGTTTCCGCCACGGCCCCAAACGATGTGCGCAGGGTTCCCACCATCCGGGTGCCACTGGGTACACCGTGCCACTGCCTACCGCATCACAGGCCAACTCTCAGGTCAGCGCTATGCACGGCCTCCAGCATTACTATAAACACGAGAAACTACTTGCAACTCCTGGACCGAGTACTAAGCGGTTAATAAGTCGAGCAGGGTCATATTTCAGGGCCCATCATGTGGTAGTATCTCATCTTGGATTACATACATGGAACTCAGTTCCTAAGGATGGTTCCAATGAAACAACCCGCCATGTACTCCTACATAGCCTTTCACCGGTACCTTTACCAAATCAGGTTCAACACAGAACCTTTACTTATTGAACACATTCTCACAATTCTGTTCATCACCCAGATGACAGACCATACACAACTTTAAGCATAGCATGCATAGCAGGATAAGGCACATCATGGCTCAAGCATCTACCAGGTATGCTAGGTTGCAAGGTTCAGCTATTTACTATGACAAATACAGGTCATGCAAAGGAAGTGTGTTCAACTACGTAGTAAAAGCAGCGAAAGCATTTGTCTTAATGCAATAAATAAGAGCAGGAATGAGAACATGGGATTTATCGGGATGATCAAAATGGTTTCTTGCCTTGTTGCTTAGTAGAGGGACAATATCCGTCAGTCGGATATTCGGTGGAATCCGGAGGAGCGCAGCCTACCGATAGAAATGACATCAATCAATATCAATCATATGCAACAAGATGATGCATGAGCATGGCATGAAGATGAAAGGAGGTGGGATAATGTAGCTACAATTTTTTAGAAGTTTTGGGCATTTTCTAGAATTCTTTTAATCAGAAAAAGCTTTATTGCATCAGCAGGTCCAACTAGCCGTTGAAAGTCAAACCTGACCAGTGGGACCCACTGGTCAGTGACTCAGGCCAGTTTTTAGTTTAAATTTAAGTTAATTAGTTAATTAGCAGGGTAGGACCCACCTGTCAGTGACTGCTTAGGTTAATTTAATTAAGTTAATTTTATTTTTATTAATAATAATTAACCAGAGGCTCGCGCCACCTATCATAGACTCAGGGGGGGTCAGATCCACCGGCGGTGAGGTCGTTCTCGCTGGCGGAGAGCCTGCGGCGACCACAAGAACAGCGGAGGGGCTCAGAAATCTCATTCCGACGACCATTTGCACGGCAGAGGGCACCAGACTGACCAGCGTTCACCCGCCATTCCATTTTTGCACAGAACCGGGGCTGATCTGGCCAGAGATAACGCCGGCGACGAGCTTGGCGGCGGCCGAAGCTCGGGAGTCATCGGGGTCACCGAAACAAACGGCTTCACGCGCGGGGCTATGCTCCTACGACACCTACACGACGCCCTGAAGCCACTGGTGGCCTCAGATGGACGAGCAGTTCAACGGAGGGCTACCGGCGACGAGCTCCCACGGCGGATCTCGTCGGGCTCCGGTGAAAACAGGGCTAGAGGAAGAGATCGAAGGGGGAAACTTGGGGGAAATCTTGCTAGGCTCACGGGGAGTGCGGTGGTAGCGCTAGCTTGCTCGGGGACGACCTATAGAGAGAGAACGCCGGCGGCGAGCTTCGCTGACCCGAGGAAGAAGACGACCGCGTCTCGTCGATTCACTGCATCCTGGCGTCGGGCTCGTAGCTTGGAAGCTTCAGGGAGCTGCAGCGGATCTGTTGCACGGCTCAGAAGGAGGATAGGTGGGCTAGAACGACGGCGAGCTCGAGCTCGGGTTCGGCTCTTATGGCGGTAGAGAAGGATGAGGCAGAGGGGGCAAATGAGGAGAGGGGAGAGTATGGAGAGGCTGCGGGGAGGTTATCCCCTCGCGTGCCAGCGCGAAGCGGCGGCCAGTTAGGCGCACAGGTGCGTGGCCGCGCCGGAGTACGCGGTGGCCACCTCCTGCTGCCCACTGGCGAGGAGGAAGACGACACATAGAGAGCTCGGCTGGGCCAGGTGAGCGACAGGTAAGCTTTTCCAATTTTTTTCTATTTTGTTTGGTGTTTTGAAGCTGAATTGTTCTGTTCTTTATTTTGGCTCCAAACTTAGTTCAAAAATTATTTTGAACACACTGCAATAGTAGTTGGAATATTTCCAACCATTACTGTAGTTTTCAACATTTTTGAAAACTTGAAAGTGTTTGAATTAAAATTTAAACTTGAATTCAGTGGCTTTTTGAATTTAAATAAAATGCCAAACTTGTTTTGAAAATAGTTTTCTTCCCTGATAATTTGTTTTCAAGAGTTATCAGAAAAGTTGAACCTTTCTTGAGGCCATTTTGGGTTCATTGATTTTAACAAGTTTTGAATTTCCTTTAATTTTGAGAAGTGGCTACGGTTTTTGGGGTTTTGTTTCACCACTTGCTTTGAATTTCTTTCAAGTTCTTGAATGCAATCAATGTAAACATGAGCACAATGCTAAAACCTAGTTAGGGATCCAGGGATGTGACAACTCACCCCCACTCAAAAGAATCTTGTCCCGAGATTTAGACGTCATCGGGAATAACGCGGGATACTCAAGTCGGAGACGATCCTCTCTTTCCCATGTTGCCTCCTTTTCAGAATGATTTGACCATTGAACTTGAAGAAACTTGAGGTTTCGACGTCTGGTGGTACGCTCAGCTTGATCAAGAATACGCAGAGGGTATTCTCGATATGAAAGGTTATCTTCGAGATCAATCGTTTCGTGGTCCACTTCATGGATAGGATCCGAAAAGCAACGCCTGAGTTGCGAGACGTGGAAGACATCATGAATCTTGGAAAGATGCGGAGGAAGTTCCGACTGGTAGGCGATTTCTCCTCGTTTGGCAAGAATGTGAAAAGGACCAATGTAACGAGGAGCCAACTTGCCCTTGATACCGAATCGATGGGTACCCTTCAAAGGTGTAACCCGAAGGTAAGCCTTCTCGTCAACTTCAATCATCATAGCCTTATGATGACGATCATATTGGCTCTTTTGACGAGACTCGACTGTTTTCAACTTTTCACGAATAATGCGAACCTGCTCTTCTGCATCCTGGATCATATCCGGGCCAAAGAGTTGCCTCTTTCCGGTTTCTGACCAATTAAGAGGTGTTCGACATCTTCGTCCATAGAGAACTTCAAAAGGGGCTTTGCCCAAGCTTGATTGATAACTATTGTTATAAGAAAACTCCGCAAATGGAAGGCACTTCTCCCAATTCATACCGAACGATATAACACAAGCTCGGAGCATATCTTCTAGGACTTGATTCACTCTTTCTACTTGACCACTTGATTGAGGATGGAAAGCACTGCTAAAAGATAAGTGAGTCCCATAGCATTCTGAAAACTTTCCCAGAGAAGTAAAGATACTCCCACGGTCTGAGTTAATCTCCAGGGGAACACCATGAAGAGACACTATTCGAGAGATATAAACTCTGCTAGCTGGCTAGCTGTTATACTCTCACGAACTGGAAGAAAATGGGCTACTTTGGAGAGACGGTCAATGACCACAAAGATAACATTATTTCCTTTCTTGGTCTTGGGAAATCCGGTAATGAAATCCATACTGACTTTATCCCATTTCCATTCAGGAATAGCTAATGGTTGAAGGGTGCCAGCAGTTAGCAATGAACTCAGCAATTTCTATCTTCATCCTAGTCCACCAAAACCTCTGGCGTAGGTCCTGATACATCTTAGTACTACCAGGATGAATGGTGAGAGGAGAATCATGAGCTTCCTTAAGGATTAACTGTCTTAGATGTGGATTCTTAGGAACCACTAGACGATTCTGGAAGAACACAACACCTTGATCATTCATGGAGAATTCATTAGTGTTTCCCCTAATAATATTCTCGTTGATCCGTGATATACCCTTATCACGCTTCTGGCCAGCTATCATTTGATCCTTAAGAGTAGGCTTCGCCACCAGGGTAGAAAGGAATCCTTGAGGAACAATATGGAGATTTAACTTCCGAAATTTCTCATAGAGATGTGGTTTACCTTGTTGTAGCATCAAATTGTTACAATAAGACTTACGACTTAGTGCATGAGCCATAACATTGGCCTTCCCCGGGGTGTAAGTTATCCCTAAGTCGTAATCTGTGGTCAACTCAACCCACCATCTTTGCCTGAGATTCAAATCCGTCTGGGTGAAGATATATTTCAGACTTTGGTGATCAGTGAATATTTTGCAACGATTACCAAGAAGGTAATGTCGCCAGGTTTTAAGTGCATGGACTACAGCTGCAAGCTCAAGATCATGTGTGGGATAACTATCCTCATGTGGAGGCAACTGTCGAGATGCGTATGCAATCACATGACGATCTTGCATGAGAATGCAACCTAATCCTTGTCGCGAGGCGTCGCAATAGATAACAAAGTCCTTAGAAAAATCTGGTGGTAGAAACACAGGGGCGGAAGTCAGGCGTCTTTTCAGTTCCTGAAAACTATGCTCACAGTGTGGTTTCCACTCAATCTTTTTATCTTTCTTGAGGAGTTCAGTTAGAGGCTTTGCAACCTTGGAGAAATTCTCATCAAAGCGGCAACAATAGCTCGCTAGAGCAAGAAAACTCCTAACTTGCTTAACCGATTTAGGTTGAGTCCAATCAAGGACAGCTTGAACTCTATCGGGATTGACAGCAATACCCTTACCAGAGATTACGTGACCTAGATAGGTCACTTCTGGTAACCAAAATTCACATTTTGAAAACTTGGCATAAAGGCGATCCTCTCGAAGTTTCATCAATACCAGCGTTAGATGCTCGGCATGTTCTTGTTCGTTCTTCGAGTAGATGAGAATATTGTCGAGGTATACTACAATGAATTTATCCAAATACTCCATGAAGATTGAATTCATCAAGCGAGAGGAGGTGACCGGGGCATTGGTTAAACCGAAGGACATGACGGTGTACTCGTATTGGCCATAACGAGTGACAAAAGCCGATTTTGGAATGTCCCCGTTCTTGATCTTGATTTGATGGTATCCCAACCTCAAATACATTTTTGAGAAGACTGAGGATCCAGCGAGCTGATCATACAAGTCGTTGATCCTGGGGAGTGGATACTTATTCTTTATGGTGACGAGATTAACTGGTCGGTAATCTACAACCATCCGATCCATTCCGTCTTTCTTCTTGACGAAGAGGACGGGACAAGCCCAAGGAGAAGAGCTAGGACAAATGAAACCTTTATTCAAGGCCTCATCTAGTTGCTTCTTAAGTTCGGCTAGCTCCAGGGGTGCCATCTTATATGGTCTTCTGGCTATTGGAACAGTTCCCGGAAGAAGATCTATCACAAACTCTACATCTCTGTCACGTGGAATTCCTAGCAGTTCCTCTGGAAAAACATCCGGGAAGTCACAGACTACGGGAATGTCTTCAGGTTCCAGAAGAGGGTTGGCATTGAGGGAATAGAGTTGGCATTTGGCAACTCGGGTAGAGACATTGATTATCTCACCCGAGGGATGGGTAAGCTGAACATTTCTAGAATGAGTATCAATCTTGGCATAGTGAGCTGACATCCAGTCCATACCGAAGATGATCTTAATATCCGAAGATTTCAGGGCTATCAAGGATGCTAGAAAAACTAGCCTTTCTACTAGAATTACATTGTCATAGGTTATCCTGGAGGTTTTCCACTTACTACCAGGGGTTTGGACAACCAATGGGATTGGCATATCACAGAAAGACATGGTATGCAACTGTGCATAACTTTCTGAAATGAAGGAATGAGAAGACCCAGTGTCAAAAAGAATAGATGCTGGGTGATGATTAACAAGGAGCGTACCCAGTATGACGTCGGGATCCTCTGCAGCTTCTTCTGCTAAAACATAGTTCACATGGCCACGTGCAGGAGTTGGCTTCACATAGTAAGCTTTGCCCGACTTGCCTTGCCCAACGGACTTTCTGGGTTGCTTGGCACCCACATTCTAAGGACAGTCACGGGAATAGTGCCCTGGTTCTCCACACTTGTAACAGATCAACTGACTGGCACGTGGTGCAACATTACTCGCTGGACCACCATAGGTTTTTGCTGGAGGGTTGGTCTGATTTGTCTGAGGCGCCACATAGGATGGTCTCGGAGTGTATCTTGGCGGCAGAGAACTATTTGGAACCCACAGCTTGCGTTTTGGAAACGCGAAACCAGATGACGAGCCAAAGTCACGGGAATAATTCTTTGTGACTTCATAGTCGGTATGACCAGTCTCGGCACTGATCGCCTTGTTGACCAGGGCTTGGAAGCTTGTACATTCGTGGAGGCGCAAGTCATGACGAAGCTCAGGGCTCAGATCGTTACGGAATCTTACTTGCTTCTTGGCATTAGTAGACACCTCCTCTGTTGCATAGCGGGCGAGATTACCGAACTCGCGGCTATAGGCATCCACGGTCAACTTTCCCTGGGTGAATGCACATAACTCCTCTCTCTTTCTGTCCCTCGGGCTCTCTGGAATATGGTGAGACGGAAGGCTGCACTAAAGTCTGCCCATGTGGCTGTTGGTTCAGCAGGACGCATAGCTTCAAAGTTCTCCCACCACAGATTGGCGGGTCCTTCCAGAAAGTACGCCACAAAGGTCACCTTGTCGGCCTCAAAAACATTCGCAGAGCGAATCTTGCGTGATATACTGCACAGCCAATCATCATCGTCGAGGGGATCGACGGAGTGATGGAACTTTGGAGGATTCAGCTTCACAAAGTCATTGAGGGACACTGCAACATTCCTAGGCTGGGAGCCGTATTTTGCTCAATACGCTCTAATAGTCGGTTGGTCTCCCTTTTGTTTCTCTCTGCCACAAGCATAACTTCCGCGAGAGAGGGCGGGTGAGGCAGTTCTTCCTGCGATGCTTGACTATCCTTGCCTTGCTCATGAGCAGGGGCACAGTTCAACCTGGTGAACACCATCCTGACAAACAAACTCATAGCTTAGACCGATATCATCATCAATACAAGCTATGGATTAAGAATGTACTGAACACATGGACTGCGGAAATGAATATCCGAACAGCATGGTAACAAGCAACTGCTATATATACACCATGGTTCATCAACACCATTACATAGTTCAGTACAACCTTAACCAAAGAACAAACTGCTGAAAATATGAAACTACTCATTAGAGGCTACCAAGCTTCCTATACATTATTATTCTATGCTTCCGGAATTCATTTCACGACACAAGCATACTTCACAAGTCACACAGGACTGTGAAAGTATAGCTACTACCATACTATCCTTCCACTCGCGGTTCAGGAATCCGCATAGAACATCTCATAAATATTGCCTCCATGGCCTGGAAGCTCAACCTCCGGATCAGGAAATACTCCAGCCTGAGACCCCTGGGATCCGTAAGGACACGGATGTGGCCTTGGACCCCTGACTGGTGGTAGTAGAGGTCCCTGAGGAGGGGTGACTCCTCCTATAGCAGGCGAGTCAACATGAGCCGGAAGATGGTTTCTAACAGGGATCAGCATCTCCATATCTCCATACCCTGTCTGGACTACAGGTGCTAGCTGTGTCAAAGCCGTCCACACACGGGCATGTGTAGCATAGAGCTCCATACGAAGGGCACGAGCATCCCTGTCTCTATTCTCTAGCATCTCAGAAGTGGACTGCAGCAGCGGATCCTCCATAGAGGAATCAAAGTAGACCCCACTGACGTATCCTTCTTCACCTGGCTGAGAGGCAGGAACATAGCAGAACTCGGAATTCTGCAGGAGTGCATGTCTAGCCCTCATGATGGCCAGCATTGAATAGGCAGCATCTTGTACTGCCATGTCAACAGTGACTCCCAATCCATAAGACCAATGGATTGGCTCCTCGGCTCCAGGGTAATCTGGGAATACCCTAACAGTGCATAGATAGTGGCTCTAATTAAAATCCTGGTACTGCTCCTCCACTGTGTACTCTGGGTACCAGCGGTAACCGGACACAGACATCATCCTGACTAGCATGGCCGTATGACCCGGCACATCAATGCACCTAGTCATACGAACCACCTGACGAGAAGGATGGCCAAGCATCTGAAAATAGAGAGTAATTCAAAAGCATTAGAGCTCTGAAGACAAAATTGGGCAGCATAACGGCTATAAATGCTCAAAAACAATTTTGAGACAACCCATAAAATAGAATAGCGTAACCACTCAAGTATCAAGTTCAATTCTCTCATCATCAAACTTACTTCCTTTTCCTAGGGATAAAAGAAACCCAAAATAACTCTCGACCCGTTGTCCTATAATCTACCGATCAGAAACACGAGCCTAAAAGAAGATGAGTAACCTAGTCCTTAATCCCCACAGAAAAGAGGAGGATGACCAGAATAGAATAACTTTAGAAGAGAACAAGAGTCTTACTTTTCCTTCCACACAAAATTCCCTTATATATAACTAAAGCAATTCTAGACTCAACTTCGACCAGTTTGGCTTAGTAATCCTACAGTCAGTCAGGCTCTGATACCAACGCAGTCGGGACCCCGATCCTAAGCCATATGAATCCAGCCTGTAACACATCGCATCTCTTTGCGGTCTCACGCACGGTTATCCCCACGGCTGCAGCCTTACCTTAGCCGGGACCGTTTGCGCCTTTTGACTCGCGTATGCAATTGTGTCGCTAGCAATCCAATGACAAAGAACCCGGATCGACATGTCTAGTCATAAACCAAAGCGGCAGTTCCGCACGGAGACAGGCATACATGACCCAGCAAAGTAGGTGTCGGTCACCAGCGAATGTAGACGAGTCGTCGCAAGAAACAAGGACTCCGTTACATCGCGTGACATTTCCCCAACGAGGACAGACACAATAGCTAAGAAGAACACATGCCGGACAACCAATGTGTCTGGAGCAGTAGCGGACTACCATGGCTCGTTGGATCACAAAGGGGCATTTCCCTGTAAGGAATGCTACTAAAGCCTACGACTAGGTAATCGAACCCCATACATATCAACTACAACACACGTACGCATGGCATACCGATATTTATAGATACATCGATGACATCACAACATAACCATAAACATACAAACTTTATTTAGAATGCTCGGAAGAGCCACGCACATAATATTACAAGGTAGGGGTCGCACAACCCATCATCAGAAGTCATACACACAGTTCTTACAAACCAGCGGAAGAGTAAAGCTGTCTGAGTACAGACAGATGGAAAGATAAAGGCACATGGCCTGACTATCTACAGACCCATCCTAGGGCCAGATCGTAGCTGGGATACCAGCTACTCGTCGTTGTGGGGTTTCATGCGGAAAGCCAGCATTTGACTCGTGGCTAGACAACTTGCATTTTTAAATAATTTTGACAACTTGATTTCTCGCACGCGAGTCCACTAACACCACAACAATACTCCATCGTGGAATCATTCCGCGTCCATACGGAAATGCCGTCCACGACACTCACGCTTATCTTGCCAATTTTATGAGTAGCCATTAAAGTTATCTATGAACAACATATGCTTCCAAGTAGTCCATATCCGCGGACGCGGCTATTCGAATAGATCATAACCCTGCAGGGGTGTACTTCTTCACACACGCTCTCGCCACTTATCGCCATGTGCACTTCATGCACCTCGGCAACCTTCAAGCGGAAGCCCAGTGAGGGTGTCCGCCACGACCGTTAACCACGCTAATACTTAGTCCAGGTCTATCGCCTATCTAAGGGTAACCCGCACGGAAGTCCGGCCGAGGTTTCCGCGATGGCCCCAAAAGATGTGAGCAGGGTTCCCAAGCCCACCATCCGGGTGCCACTTAGTACACCGTGCCACTGCCTACCACATCACAGCCCACTTCTCAGGTCAGCGCTATGCACGGCCTCCAGCATGACTATAAACACCAGAAACTATTTGCAACTCCTGGACCGAGTACTAAGCGGTTAATAAGTCGAGCGGGATCATATTTCAGGGCCCATAATGTGGTAGTATCTCGTCTTGGATTACATACACGGAACTTAGTTCCTAAGGACGGTTCCAATGAAACAACCCGCCATGTATTCCTACATAGCCTTTCACCGGTACCTTTACCAAATCAGGTTCAACACACAACCTTTACTTATTCAACACATTCTCACAATTATGTTCACCACCCAGATGATAGACCATACACAACTCTAAGCATAGCATGCATACCAGGATAAGGCACATCATGGCTCAAGCATCTACCAAGTATGCTAGGTTGCAAGGTTCAGCTATTTACTGTGACAAAGACAGGTCATGCAAAGGAAGTGGGTTCAACGAACGTAGTAAAAGCAGTGAAAGCATTTGCCCTAATGCAAGAAATAAGAGCAGGAGCTAGAACATGGGATTTATCAGGATGATCAAAATGGTTGCTTTCCTTGTTGCTCAACAGAGGGACAATATCCGTCAGTCGGATATTCGGTGGAATCCGAAGGAGCGGAGCCTACTGATAGAAATGACATCAATCAATATCAATCATATGCAACAAGATGATGCATGAGCATGGCATGAAGATGAAAGGTGGTAGGCTTATGTAGCTACCATTTATTAAGTTGAAGTTGATTTGAATCAAGATTCAAATATCACTTCCAACCATGTATTTTCGAATACCCTTTTAATTGATTCGACCTGATGCTCAGGTCATCTTGTTTTAACATGCATGGGAATGATATGTTGAGTTCCTGGTTGTGATTGAGCATTGTTTGGTCATGGCATTTGAAGTGGAATTCAAATGAATTTCAAATTCCAACTCCAAAACATTTATCAAATTTAACCTATTCACCATTTTGCATGTTTGGTGAAGTTAACATTTTCAAACATGTTTGAAAATATCAAAATCAGCTTCCTTGGATTTGTCTCATACTTTTTTATATATAAATTATTTTCATTGAAGTTATAGATTATTTTCTATGATTTTTAGAAGTTTTGGGCATTTTCTGGAATTCTTTTAATCAGAAAAAGCTTTATAGTATCAGCATGACATCAGCACGTCCAACTGGCCGTTGAAAGTCATACCTGACCAGTGGGACCCACTGGTGAGTGACTCAGGCCAGTTTTTAGTTTGAATTTAAGTTAATTAGTTAATTAGCAGGGTAGGACCCACCTTCCAGTGACTGCTTAGGTTAATTTCATTAAGTTATTTTTATTTTTATTAATACTAATTAACTAGAGGCTGGCCCCACCTGTCATAGACTCACGAGGGTCAGATCGTCCGGCGACCACCAGAATGGTGGAGGGGCTCATAAATATCATTCCGACGACCATTTGCATGGCAGAGGGCACCAGACTGACCAGCGTTCACCCGCCGTTCCATTTCTGCACATAACTAGGGCTGATCGGGCCGGAGATGACGCCGGCGACGAGCTTGGCGGCGGCCGAAGCTCGGGCGTCATCGGGGTCATCGAAACAGGGGCTTCACGCGCGGGGATAGGCTCATACGGCACCTACACGACGCCCTGAAGCCACTGGTGGCCTCAGATGGACGAGCCGTTCACCGGAGGGCTACCGGCGACGAGCTCCCGTGGCGGATCTCGTCGGGCACCGGTGAAAACAGGGCTAGAGGAAGAGATCGAAGGGGGAAACTTGGGGGAAATCTTGCTAGGCTCACGGGAAGTGCAGTGGTAGAGCTAGCTTGCTCGGGGATGGCCTGTAGAGAGAGAAAACCGACGGCGAGCTTCGGTGACCCGAGGAAGAAGACGACCACGTCTCGTAGATACACTGCATCCTGGCGCTGGTCTCGTAGCTTGGGAGCTTCAGGGAGCTGCGACGGATCTGTTGCATGGCTCAGAAGGAGGAGAGGTGGGCTAGAACGACGGCGAGCTCGAGCTCGGGTTCGGCTCTAATGGCGGCGTAGAAGGATAAGGCAGAGGGGGCGAATGAGGAGAGTGGCGAGCATGGAGAGGCTGCGGGGAGGTTATCCCCTCGAGTGCCAGCGCGAAGCGGCGGCCAGGCAGGTGCACAAGTGCGTGGCCGCGCCGGAGTACGCGGCGGCCACCTCCTACTGCCCACTGGCGAGGAGGAAGACGACAAAGAGAGAGCTTGGTTGGGCCAGGTGAGCGACAAGTAAGCTTTTCCCTTTTTTCTATTTTGTTTTCTGTTTTGAAGCTGAATTGTTTTGTTATTTATTTTGGCTCCAAACTTAGTTCAAACATTATTTTCAACACACTGAAATATTAGTTGGAATATTTCCAACCATTACTGAAGTTTTCAACATTTTTGAAAACTTGAAAGTTTTTGAATTCAAATTTAAACTTGAATTCAATGGCTTTTTGAATTTAAATAAAATGCCAAATGTGTTTTGAAAATAGTTTTCTTCCCTGATAATTTGTTTTCAAGAATTATCAGAAAAGTTGAACTTTTCTTGAGGCCATTTTGGGTTCATTGATTTTAACAAGTTTTGAATTTCCTTGAATTTTGAGAAGTGGCTAGGGTTTTTGGGGTTTTGTTTCACCAGTTGCTTTGAATTTGTTTCAAGTTCTTGAATGCAATGAATGTAAACATGAGCACAATGCTAAAACCTAGTTAGGGATCCAAGGATGTGACATCGCTTTTATGTCTTCCGCATCACGGGTTCGTACAAATCTTATTTTCCACACACTAATAGATGATACATATTTAGGGAGCAATTTTTATTGCTTGCACCGATGACAACTTACTTGAGGGGTCTTATTCAATCCATAGGTAGGTATGGTGGACTCTCATGGCAAAACTGGTTTGAAGGTTTATGGATGCACAAGTAGTATCTCTACTTAGTCCGGAAGTTTTGGCTGATAATAGGTGGAAGCAAGCGTCACATGCTAAGGGATCTCTAGTCATATAACATTGTTCGGAACCAAGAAAACATGATTCATTATGTTGTCTTCCTTGTCCAACATCTACTTCTAAGCATGTAATAGTTTAATGAGTGTTTACAATCATAGACGGTGCCCAAGATGATATATTTATATGTGAACCTCTCTTTCTTTATTACTTCTTATTAATTGCAACAATGACAAAGGTCTACGTTTCTCCACCCACAACAAGTTTCAATCATCATTCTTTTTATATGTGAAGCCATCACTTCCCATAAGATCATTGCATGATGTTTCATGATTTTGTTCTTTTATTATTCTCTTCTTTAGATCATGGCATGAGGCAAGGCCCTTAACTAAAACACTCTTTATTATATGACTCACGAACTCGAATAAATTGGGGGTAACACAAAGCAAAAATCAAGCCAAGATCATACTAAGAAGTTTATTCTACTAGAAAAATATAAAACCAAAAAGGATCGAACCAAGAAAAAGGTAAAGGCAAAAGATGTGATGTTGATACGATACCGGGGCAACTCCCCCAAGCTTGGCACAAGCCAAGAGGAGTGCCCATACCCGTGCTTAATTGTCTTCCTTCGAAGGTGATGGTGGTGGAGTTTTTGCAGTTTGGGGTTGATTCTCCGTCTTCCAAGGCATAGGTGCTCCATCATGTAAAGAAGATCGAGTCTCCGGAATCCTCAAATCTGCAGCCAACCATATTGATTTAAATCTATACTCGTACTCACAGTTTTGGTTCTGCGGGTCGTAGATCTGGGCTTGGAGGTGATCAATTCTGTCATAGAGCCTGGAGAGGTGCTTCCCGATGTCATTGGCATCAATCTTGTGCTTGTTGGTGAACTATGTGATCATCATGTGGTTGGCGTTGAGTCCGCGTTCCATCATCCCTTGACACTTGAAGACTTGCTGCTTCATTGCTTCGAGCCTCGCCTCTACGCTTCCGGTCTTCTTGGGCCCCTCAACATCACGGATGTGCAGCACCCCCTCATGCATCTCGATAGATTGAGGGTGTTGCAGCACTCCCGCGAGGTAGGGATTGATGACCTTCTCGAAGAACTTGTCCTTCGGAACTTTTTGGGAAGCCATAGCGATCTAGATCTGTCTGCACAACAGCTCGAAAGGAAAACAGAGGATATTTGCGTGATACAAGGGTCAGACCTTTCGGGAGAATATATAATGAATTTTTCCCAACCAAAAGGAGCATTCCACCAGAAAACAGAGTCCGGGAGGCACATGAGGTGCTCACAAGCCACCCAGGCGCGGCCAGGGAGTAGGTCGCGCCTCGTAGGCTTGTCGCTTCCTCGTGCGCTTTCCGGAGTACTTCAATTTTTTATAATTTTCTAAAAATTCTAAAACGGAGAAATATTTCTACTGGAAAAGTTTTGGAGTCGGTTTACTTACCAAATCACATACCTCTTCGCTTTTGGAGTCTAAAACAGGCTGATAAATATCCCTTATGTACTCCTCCAGAGTTATGGTATTAATAATATTGCTTTCAACATTTATTGGAGTACCTGAGATATAATGCTTGATTCTTTGCCCATTTACAACTCTTGGAAAATTCCCTTCCGTGTTGTTGATTTTGATGGCATCAGAATGATACACTTCTTCGACAATGTAAGGACCTTCCCATTTACAGAGAAGCTTGCCTGCAATTAATCTTAAACGATAATTGTATAGTAAGACATAATCACCTACATTGAACTCACGTTTTTGTATCCTTTTATTATGCCACCTCTTAACTTTTTCTTTAAACAACTTGGCATTTTCATATGCCTAGGTTCTCCATTCATCAAGTGAGCTAATATCAAATAACCTCTTCTCACCAGCAAGTTTGAAATCAAAGTTGAGCTCTTTGATTGCCCAATAAGACTTGTGCTCTAGCTCAAGAGGTAAATGACATGATTTACCGTAAACCATTTCGTACGGAGACATGCCCATGGGATTCTTATAAGAAGTTCTATAAGCCCACAGTGCATCATCAAGCTTCTTAGACCAATTCTTTCTAGACCTATTAACAGTCTTTTGCAGAATTAGTTTAATTTCTCTATTACTTAGCTCTACTTGACCACTGGACTGAGGATGATAAGGAAATGTGATTCTATGGTTGACATCATACTTAGCAAGCGTTTTACGAAAATCACCATGAATAAAATAACCACCATCAGTCATTAGATATCTAGGGACTCCAAATCTAGGAAAAAAACTTCTTTAAGCATCCTAATAGAGGTGTTATGATCAGTACTACTAGTTGGGATAGCTTCTACCCACTTAGTGACATAATCAACATCAACTAGAATATGAGTATACTCGTTAGACTTTCGAAAAGGTCCCATATAATCAAAACCCCAAACATCAAATGGTTCAATGACAAGTGATAATTCATAGGCATTTCCTAACGTTTACTGATATTACCTATTCTTTGACATTCATCACAAGACAAGACAAACTTACGGGCATCCTTGAAGAGAGTTGGCCTATAAAATCCGGATTACAATACCTTGTGTGCAGTTCTATCTCCCGCATGCTGTCCTCCATAAGCCTCAGAGTGACACTTCTGTAGGATCTCTCTCTGTTCATGCTCAGGTACACAATGTCTAATAACACCATCTACTCGTTCTTTATAAAGGTGAGGATCATCCCAAAAGTAATGTCTCAAATCAAAGAAGAATTTCTTCTTTTGTTGGTATGTGAAACTAGGTGTTATATATTTGGCAACAATATAATTTGCATAATCAGCATACCACGGTGTACTACGTGAAGCATTGATGACATTCAATTGCTCATCAGGAAAGCTATCATCAATAGGTTGTGGGCCATCAAGAACATTCTCCAACCTAGACAAGTTATCTGCTACAGGGTTCTCAGCACCCATCCTATCAACAACATGCAAATCAAATTGTTGTAGCAAGAGAACCCATCTAATAAGTCTAGGTTTAGCATCTTTCTTTTCCATGAGATATTTAATAGCAGCATGATCAGAGTGAATAGTAACCTTGGAATCAACAATATGAGATCTGAACTTTTCACATGCAAACACGACTGCTAAAAATTCCTTTTCAGTAGTAGCATAGTTTCTTTGGGCACTGTCTAGAGTTTTACTAGCATAGTGAATAACATTCAATTTCTTATCAACTCTTTGTCCTAGAACAACACCAACAGCATAATCAATAGCATCACACATAATTTCAAAAGGTAGGTTCCAATCAGGTGGTTGAACAATAGGTGCAGTTATCAAGGCCTTCTTAAGTATTTCAAATGCTTCTTCACAATCATCATAAAAACAAATGGAATATCCTTTTGCAAGAGATTGCTAAGAGGCCTATAAATCTTAGAGAAGTCTTTAATGAACCTTCTATAGAAACCAGCATGACCAAGGAAACTTCTTATACCTTTAATGTCTGTAGGGCATGGCATTTTCTTGATCGCATCAACTTTAGCCTTATCAGCTTCAATACCTCTTTCAGAAATTTTATGTCCTAAGACGATGCCTTCATTAACCATAAAGTGGCACTTCTCCCAATTCAAGACAAGGTTGGTATCTTTACATCTCTGCAAAACTCGATCAAGGATGCTCAGGCAATCATGAAAAGAAGACCCGTAAACGGAGAAATCATCCATGAAAACCTCAACAATCTTTTCACAAAAATCGGAGAATGTAGCCATCATACATCTTTGAAAGGTAGCAGGTGCATTACAAAAGCCAAAATGCATACGTCTATAAGCAAAGGTACCGAAAGGGCAGGTAAAAGTGGTTTTCTCCTGATCAGATTGTGCAACTGGTATCTCGAAGAAACCAGAATAAGCATCTAGAAAGCAAAAGTGTGTGTGTTTAGACAATCTTTTTAGCATTTGGTCAATAAAAGGCAAAGGGTAATGATCTTTCCTAGTGGCTTTATTCAATTTCCTAAAATCAATTACCATCCTATAGCAAAAACAAATCTATGTGGGATCAATTCATCTTTATCATTAGGGACAACGGTAATGCCTCCCTTCTTAGGGACACAATGCACCGGACTTACCCAATCACTATGAGCAACATGATAGATAATTCCTTCTGCCAAGAGCATTAGTATTTCTTTTCTAACCACCTCTTTCATCTTAGAATTTAATCTTCGTTGATGGTCGGCAACTGGTTTGGAATCATGATCAGTTTTAATTCTATGCTGGCATAGAGTGGGACTAATGCCCTTAAGATCATCAAGAGTATATCCAATAGCAGCACGGTGCTTCCTCAGAGTTTCTTCATGCTCTGAAAGGCTAGCACTCATAATAACAGGATATATCTCTTTTTCATCGAGATAAGCATACTTAAGAGTATCAGGTAACTATTTAAGCTCAAACAAATGATCACCCTTTGGTGGGGGTGGATCTCCAAGTAGGTCAACATGCAAATTATTCTTAAGGATAGGATGTTGTTCAAAGATAACTCTATCTATCTCATTCATTTCATCCATATGCATATCATTTTCATGCTCAAGAAAAATTTTCTCTAAAGGATCAGTAGGAGGCACATCAATAGAAGCTAGAGCAGTAATTTCATCCTTACTAGACAATTCTTTTTCATGAGGTTGTCTACCAAACTTGGAGAAATTGAATTCATGTGACACACCTTCAAAGCAGAAACCATGATAACATCAATAATTGGCAAGATGAATAGTAACATCAATTGATTCCATCTCGACAGGTGCAATCTCTTCTTTTAATTTCATCATATAAAGATCGAGGTATTGCACTAACACTAGCACCCATGCCACATAAACCATGATAACAATGATCTCCTATCTTAATAGAAACAACAAGCATGCCAACAACAGGCTTATGTTTGTCTCTAGCATGAGGTTTAGCAATTCTAGCAGCATCTTCACAAAAGTGAATAACATGCCCATCAACATTATCGGTCAAGAGATCTTTGATAATAGCAATGCTAGGTTCAACTTTAATTTGCTCAGGGGGTGTAGGTGTTCTAATGTAGCCCATACGTATCATAGTTGAAGCTTTAGCATGATCCTTTATTCTAACAGGGAAAGTTGGTTTCTCAATGTAAGCACTAGGAACAATAGGATCATTAAAAGCAAAGACTTTCTCTTCAACTGGATTGGGTTTAACTACATTGACTTCTATGAGAGGATGATATTTAAATCACTTCTCTTTAGGGAGACTAATATGAGCACCAAATGATCCACATAATGAAGCTACTATCTCAGAGTCAAGTCCATGTTTAGTGCTAAATTCACAAAAAGTATTTGTTTCAACGAAGGATTTAACACAATCGAACTTAAGATTCATACCTGACTCCTTACCTTCATCAAAATCCCAATCTTCAGAGTTGTGTTTAATTCTTTCCAATAAATTACATTTGAAGTCAATATCTCTCTTCATAAAAGAACTTGAACAAGAAGTGTCAAGCATGGTGTGATTATCATGAGAAAGCCGAGCATAGAAGTTCTGAGTAATAATTTATCTCGAGAGCTCATGGTTGAGGCATGAATATAACATTGACTTAAGCCTCCCCCAAGCTTGAGCAATACTTTCTCTATCACGAGGCCAAAAATGATAGATATAATTCCGATCACGATGTACGAAGTCCATAGGATAAAACTTTTGATGAAATTCCAATTTTAATCGGTTGTAGTTCCAAGATCCAGTATTATCACATAGCCTATACCATGTCAATGCTTTATCCCTCAAAGATAAGGGAAAGACCTTCTTCTTGACCTCATCCCTGGGCAATCCTGCAAGCTTAAATAAACCACAAACTTCATCTACATAGATTAGATGCAAGTCGGGATGTGATGTTCCATCTCCTGTAAAAGGATTAGCCAACAGTTTCTCTAGCATACCCGAAGGAATTTCATAATAAATATTTTCAGTAGGTCCAGTAGGTTGAGGAGCAACTCCTTGTGCTTCCGGTCGAGGTGAAGATACCCCGAACAAGCTCCTCAAAGGATTAGTTTCCATAGTGACAAGTGACAATAAATTTCAGCACACTATATAAATGTTTACTTACCAAATTCCACTTACCAAAGGCGCTTCACTCCCCGACACCGGCGCCAGAAAAGAGTCTTGATGACCCACAAGTGTAGGGGATCTACCGTAGTCCTTTCGATAAGTAAGAGTGTCGAACCAACGAGGAGCAGAAGGAACTGACAAGTGGTTTTCAGCAAGGTATTCTCTGCAGGCACTGAAATTATCGGTAACAGATAGTTGTGTGATAAGATAATTCGTAGCGAGTAGCAAGTAACAATAGTAACAAAGGTGCAGCAAGATGGCACAATCCCTTTTGTAGCAAGGGAAAAGCCTCGACGAACTCTTATATGAGGTAAAGCGCTCCCGAGGACACATAGGAGTTTCTATCAAGCTAGTTTTCATCATGTTCATACGATTCACGTTCGCTACTTTGATAGTTTGATATGTGGGTGGACCAGTGCTTGGGTGCTCTCCTTACTTGGACAAACATCCCACTTATGATTAGCCCCTCTCGCAAACATCCGCAGCTCCGAAAGAAGAATTTAGACAAAGTCTAACCATAGCATTAAACTAGTGGATCCAAATCAGCCCCTTATGAAGCAACACATAAACTAGGGTTTAAGATTCTGTCACTCTAGCAACCCATCATCTACTTATTACTTCCCAATGCCTTCCTCTAGGCCCAAACAATGTTGAAGTGTTATGTAGTCGACGTTCACATAACACCCCTAGAAGAAACACAACATACAACGCATCAAAATATCGAACGAATACCAAATTCACATGACTACTTATAGCAAGACTTATCCCATGTCCCGAGGAATAAAAGTGACTACTCATAAAGCATAATTATGTTCATGACTAGAGAGGTATTGAATAGCATTGAGGATCTGAACATATGATCTTCACCGAGTAATCCAACTAGCATCAACTACAAAGAGTAATTAACACTACTAACAACCTTACAAGTACCAATCGGAGTCACGAGACGGAGATTGGTTACAAGAGATGAACTAGGGTTTGGAGATGAGATGGTGCTAATCAAGATGTTGATGGAGATGAGTCCCCTCCGATGAGAGGAGTGTTGGTGATGATGATGGTGACGATTTCCCCCTCCGGGAGGGAAGTTTCCCCGGTAGGACGGCCCTGCCAGAGCTCTAGATTGGTTCTGATCATGTTCCGCCTCATGGCGGCGGAGATTTCTCCCGAAAGCCTTCCTCTGATTTTTTCTGGGACGAAACCCTCCTTATAGTAGAAGATGCGAGCCAGAGAGGTAATAGGGGGCCCACAAGCCACCCAGGCGCGGCAAGGGGGTAGGCCGCACCTGGGAGGCTTGTGGCCTCTTGGTGGCTCCCCTCCGGTACTTCTTCCACCCAGTATTTTTTATAAAATCCAAAATAATTCCTCGTTGATTTTCACGGCTTTTGGAGTTGGGCAGAATGGTATCTCAAACTTGCTCCTTTTTCAGACTAGAATTCCAGCTGCCGGCATTCTCCCTCTTCATGTAAACCTTATAAAATAAGAGAGAAAAGGCATAAGTATTGTACCGTGAAGTGTAATAATAGCCCATAAAGCGATAAATATTAACATAAAAGCATGATGCAAAATGGACGTATCAGTAAGCACAATAAGGCTCAAGCAGTTCCTACTCATGCTAAGTGGTTTCAACTATTTATTGTGGCAAAAACAGGTCATGCAGAGGAATGGGTTCAACTACTGAGAACATGTAACAGTTGAATCGTGATTGTCCTAATGCAATAAAAGGGAGCAGAAGCGAGACAGTAGGATTGAATCGGAATGCTCAAGGGGGCTTGCTTGCCTGACAGTTCTGAAGATAGCAATGAGTCTTCATTGGTGTCAACTATCACAACATCAGAACCATCGTCTACCGAGGGGCAAAACCGACAAAACAAGAAAGGAGCACATTCAATGCAATGCAACAAACATGATGTATGATATGGCATGTTAAAGCATTGAATTGACCTAATGAGAAAGATAGTCATATTGAGTGAAGCGGAATTCAATTATATACCAAATTCTAACTCCAACACTATTTATCAAATTATCCTAACCATAATTTTCCCTACTTGGTGATGTTAACTTGCTCAAACATGCATGCACATGGCATAAACAAATTCCTTTCATTTTTATGATAATTTTTAATATATAAATTATTTCCGTTGGAGTTATAGTTTATTTTCTATGACTCTTAGAAGTTTTAAGTATTTTCAAAAATTCATAAATAATTTCTTGATTTATTTTAATTCCAGAAAGCCAATATTGTGTCATCATGATGTCAGGGTGACCTCAGTAGGTCAACACATTGGGTCTTGGTCAAACTTGACGTGTGGGGTCCACACGTCAGTGGCTTAGGGTAACAAAAAAGTTTAATTTTAAACTAACTAATATTTAATAGATTATGGGCCCACTAGTTAGTGAGTCATTAGGTTAGTTAATCTAATTATCAAATCGAAGAACTAACTTCTTAATTAACAAGGCCGGTCCCACATGTGTGTGATCACGGGAGTCAAACCCTTGGTCAGAAGAGTCAAAGCCACCGGCGTCACAACACCGGCGAAACCACACACGGCGGAGATCGTCGGAAAATCTCTACGGCCATCTGTTTTGGGCAAGGTTTGCGGCTACGGGGAGCTAGAGGTGCGGCACATCTGGCAGGGGCAGCAGGGGGAGCTAGGGAGGCTACGGTCGACAGCGGCGAGCAAGCTAGCGGCGGCCGAAGCTCGGGTTCACCGGAACCGGCACTTGAGGGCACAACCGATCGTGGGGAGAGGGGGAATGGGTTTGGCAGCTCACGGTGGTTCCAACAGAGGCGACGATGAGCTCGGGGGAGGCCTCTGCGATGGTGAATTGGCGATGATATCCGACGGGCAGAGATGAGGAAGACGGTGGAGATGGCGCTGCTGGAGGCCTCCGGGCTCGATTCCTTTGACGAGGAGCTTCAAAGCAGGGGCGAGGGGTGGCCGATGGCTACGCGGACGATGGTGGCTTGCTTGAGCAGGGCTCGGCAATGGAGAGGGGGGAAGAGAGCAGAGAGGAGGAGGAGGAATGGATGAGTCAGTTCGATCCGGTCAGCTCTGGGGAGTCTGTCCCTGCCGTCACGCTAGCTTGGGGAAGCAAGCAGGCTGATGCTGGCGTGTCGCAAGGCCACGAGCGTCGTGGTGAGCTTCTCCCCTGTAACGCCCTAGATGCGACCCTATCCTTAATTTGGCATGAGGGCCTCGTCGGGGATAGAAGCGCATCTCATCTTTTCGCAAGAATGGATATCGTTACAAGTACATGTACTGAAAAGAAGAGATATATAGAATTGGCTTACACTCGCCAAAAGCTACATCAGAGTCATATCAGTACAATACATAATATCATGAAGAAGAGCAGGGTCCGACTACATACGAAAACAAACGAGAAAGGAAAACGACGTCCATCCTTGCTATCCCAGGTTGTCGGCCGGGAACCCATCCTAGATAGATGAATAAGAAGAATAAGCAACTCCAAATGAACAATCAACGCGCTCGCGTCAAGTAATCTTTACCTGTACCTACGACCAGTGTTGTAGTAATCTGTGAGCCACACGGGACTCAGCAATCTCATTTCCAAAGGTATCAAGACTAGCAAATCTTGATAGGTGAGGTATGATTAAGTGGTGAGGCTGCAGCATGCAACGAAGCAATATATGAGGTGGCTAACTTACGAGTACAAGAATAAAGAGGGGGCTGATCTACGCATAGCGGATGTGATCTACTGATGATCAAATGAATGATCCTGATCACCTACTTACGTCAAACATAACCCCACCGTGTCCTCGATCGGAGAAGGAGCTCATGAAAGAGACAGTCACGGTTACGCACTCAGTTGGCATATTTTAATTAAGTCAACTTCAAGTTATCTAGAACCAGTGTTAAACAAAGTTTCCACGTTACCACATAACCGCGGACACGGCTATCTGAACTGATTTAACCCTGTAGGAGTGCTCCAACTAGTCCATCACAAATTACCACAAGCCGCATAGAAATCCTCGATCACGACACTCGCGATCTCGTCGGACTCCTTAGTGGAAAACCTCAACTCTGAGATTACCCAAAGCATCACCGGAATCTTGATGCACAAGATATTTTGTCAAAGGTAAAACAAATCCAGCAAGGCCGCCCGACGTGTCGACGAACCCTGATAGGAGCCGCGTATCTCGTTCTCAGGACACGACGGATGGGTCACACTAGGAGAAACCAAACATCGGGTTGCCCCGCGGTGGCCCCGCAGTATGCCAGTTTGGACCAACACTCATGCGGAGCACTGGCCCGGGGGTTGATTAATTATCCTCGGGGTCCGGAAAGTCCCTATGCAATTTTATTAGGTGTTTAGGCAAATGTAGTACCAAAGTTGGGCCTTGCGAGACCAGACTTAATCTAAAACGAATTATCAAGGGGGTCCCCATAACAACCCCGATCGTGTTAGGAGCGCTCAATTATGGAACATAACACCGGTAGCCGAAACTAAGGGGGCAAAGGTGGAACAAAACACCAGGCTAGAAAGGCCGAGCTTTCCACCTTTTACCAAGTATGTAGGTGCATTAAATTTAAATAGCATTTAATAGGGGGGTAAAACAAAGAACACATGTTATCACATGGAAGCAACTGCACCTGCAACTAGCAATGCTAACACATGGTTAAGCAAGTGGTAACATAGCCAATCCGTGGTTTGCTAGGTTGTGAACAGGCTGTAGGTTTTCATGGCATTGTTGAGAGGCTGATATTTATCATGTGGTAGGCAACGAGACACAGCGACAGAAACAATAATACTAGCTTGGCAATGATAGTAACGGTATCTGGAGAAATGGTCATCTTGCCTGAGATCCCGCTTGGAAGGAGAACGACTCCGTGAAGCAGACGAACCGACGTAGTCGAACGGGTCCTCACATTCCGACACACTTGCGGAACTCTATCGAGACGGAGGAAACCGGAAACAAGAATCAACACACGATATCCACCACGGTATATGCACGACAAGATGCCATCCACATATGATGCATGAACAAAACAATATATGCAATACACGGCATGTCAATTCACAACAATCAAACACTACACATTAAATGAAGTTCAATATGCAACGAGTTGCATATTGACGAAACTCCACATACATAATTTTTAGTTCTATCCCGATTTGATACACGGCAATATTAAATGTGATTAAACATGGCAAGAGGTGAAGCATAATAAATCTACCTATCTAGGCATTTTAAATGAGGTCGGAAATGACATATAACACCTCCGAGATGACCTCACACGTTAATTTGTAATTCTATCAAGATCTGAACTAACACTTTTAAATATTTGTTAAACAGAAAAATAAATAGGGTCACGTGATTTTAGGTGTCATTCCAATCAACTTACACATAGAGAACATCTCCAACGGAGCTACGGTTCAAAAGATACGAACACTTCAAGATATGATGGCATGAATGCAATATGTGTGCAATGACAGTCACACGCATTCCAAAACACACAACCAACAAGATAATATGAAACTACACGAGATTCTAAGCAAGTTTCATATAGGACATGAACAAAACGGAGCAACGGTTCAACAACTACGAGCTAAACAAGAAATCACTACAATCGGCCAAAATCAGCCACATAGCATTTTCTACACCCCACAACTACGAGCTACACAAATCTAATATGCTCAACCAAGGCATGAGGCGGTAGAGGGAAAGATGCACTACAACATACAACTAATAACATCTACCATGGAGGCATGGATCACTAGGAAAATAACTCACAAAAGGGCATCTCACACATAGTTTGAGACTTAGAGAAAAACACAGTTTATGACACTACAGTTTTCAATCTGAAGGCATATTGACAGCAGCAAAACCATAAGCTACAGGACTCCAAATCGCATGAAAATTGACAGCATGCTAGAGAATCTTAAAGTCTACAACTAACTCCATTGCATCAACCTCAAAAGAGCTATAGATCACCAGATAAACTCATGCAAAGACATCAACCAAATATAACAGATTTCAGACTTAGAAATATTTCGGCATCTCCAAATCAGCACTATTTCCCATCAAGTTGAGAGCAAGCAAACCACACCTAAACATGGATTTCTATTGCAACCAAAATTACCAGGGGCTAGTCTACACATCCAAGGGCATATCTCTAGTTGACAACTCCTTCATATCACGCACGGATTAAATCCCACAAAATAAACAAAAGGGCAACATGGCAAAATATCACGCGCACTAACTTTCTCAAAAGCTAAAACTAAATGCACAGTTAAATTCTATGGATTTTCTACCCCGAAAACATATATAACATGTGGAGTTGCAACACAAAAATATCGCCACACGTATATGCGAGATTATGTCCTAAACACGGTATAGCAAACTAGCGACGGAATCCTACATGCAAAAATACAAACAGCCACTCTAAAATACATGGCAAGAGGTCCCTAAAAACATGAGAATTTTATCTACGGGGTTTGGGCAATCCGGACACGCACGAGAATTATTCGGGACAACTAACATAATAGGACATCACACAAATCTAGGCACTCAACACGTCAAACAAATTCAAACATGCATGCAAGTTGCAAATTCGTAATCTACGCGAAATTCTACACGAGTTACACATATAAATCACTCTGATCCAACACACGGTTAAAAAGATACGGGCATTGAAATTAACTAATATCCCTAAAATTAATAAATCGCCGAAAAGAAATAAAAAATCTCCACGGGTCGAATTACAGCAGGGCCCGAGTGCAATACAACTAAATGCCGCCCGGTGCAAGGGATAGTAGTCTCGGGGGTGCTCACCTCGCGGCCTCTTGGGCCAGCCTAGGTCGGTGTTGGAGGCCGGACGGGGCCCACGGGAGGCGGCCCACGGGGAGGTGGCTTGGTCGGGGCGGGATGGCCCTCGCTGGGTCGATGCGAGGCAGGGAGGCGGCGCATGGAGAAGCGTCCCAGCCTGGCGTGGTCAACGGCTTGCCGCTCCTGCTCGTCAGATCGAGGAGGCGGCTCATGGCAGCGCTGGCACGAGACGACGCAGAGACTCGCGGTGGAAGGCGACCGGCGGCGGGCGCGATCGGCCGACGGCGGCGCCAGAGCTTGGGAGGCGAGCGGCTAGAGGCGGCGGCGCTAAAGTCGGCAGCTCGGGGCCATGACCGGCTGCGGCAGCGGCTCGCTGGCATGCCGCACCGCTCCAGTTGGCGGCAGCATGGCTAGGTGCACGAATTTCGAGGAGGGGCTAGGGTTATCACACTACTTTGCTACTGATACTTCGCTTCAGATACTAAGTCTTTCAGGTGTGGCCGATGCAATGCGGATGATGCGCATGATGCGATGATGATGCGACAAATAAAAATAACCACACGACGAAAACAGAAAGAAAAGGGGAATCTTCTGGAATGTCGGTCTCGGGCTGTCACATCCCCTGCCTTCTGGCAGGAGGAAGAAGACACCTGTGCCCCTGGTGAGCTGGGCCGAAACTCCACGTAAGCACGGTGAGGTTCGTTCTCTTTTTTTCTGTTTTTTTTCTTTTCCAATTTATTATTTCTGTTATTATGTATTTGGGCAAAAACACTAAAGGGAAAAATCCTAGAACTTAGTATGTGATGTAAATATATTATTTCCAATCTCCATAATAAGTTTCAGCATTTTTGGAAGGACTAAAAATATTTATAGCAATTTAGTTATCATTTTCACATGCATTTATGTTTAAATTAAAATGACAAAAGAGTTGTTAAAAAGTTCATCACCTCTCGTATGTTGTTTCCAACATTTATTTGAAAGGGTGAACATTTTTGAAGACCATTTTGGGTTCAGTGAAAATAATTTTTGTTGAACCTATTTGAATTTTATTTGGTGCTAGGGTTTGATCATCTACATTTTGAATTAAATGGATTTAAATGCATGCATAAATGCTCACTGATGCAGCTAACTACAAGCTATGGTCTAGGGTTGTGACATCTCACCCCCACTAAACAAGAATCTTGTCCCGAGATTCAGGCGTAGGGTAAGAGGAAGAGGGGACGGTAACTATCACAATCTTCATGATCCAATTTCCCTTCTCGAAGTTGTTGATTCATTGCATCATGTTGATCTTGTCATCTTTGCCTTCAGGACCTTCATTCGACCAAACGACGAAGGAACGAAGAACTCGACCAAAAATGATCTTAACAAAGATCGGGCGACTCATGATCACTCATGAAATGAGACGTAGGAACGTCCCTTGAGCTGAGACACAAAACACATAACATGAATGAGAAAATGAGGCATATGACAGAGGTTCAATTGGTAGGCAACAATTCCACGCTTAAAATAGATGGTGACGGGGTTTCAAAGTAGCGAGGAGTTAAATTGCCCTTCATACCATAACGGGGCACCTTAGGAAGGTGACTCATAGAGTTATTCCCTTAAGTGTCAAAAAGAATTAATTTTGATACAGAGATCATTGAAACTCTTCATACCAGGTAAGGCAATTCACAAATGATCATTTGAAACAGTTTAGAGATATGACGTACTCAGCTTGGAAAAAAACTAGAGTTATAGAGCAACTTGGCAAACGGAAGGCACGTTCCAATTGTTAACGAGGATATAACCGAGTTTCTGAGCGTGCCCTCAAGAACTTGAGCATTTCCATATTCATAAAGTTTTACCAACATCCATGCCAAGGATCCTGGCAATACATCATACTACCATGATGAATAGTAATGGAGGATGTAGATGCAAAGGAACACATCACTTGTTCAGATTTCATCTTAACTATGCCAAGGAAACGAAATCTGGATGATCGACCGAGAGACATTTAGCACTCCTCTTAAAATGTTCTCCTTGATGTAATAGGACAACCCAATTATAGGTAATGCTTGATATCTAGCACATCAAGTATAGGTCGGACTTCGGGCTCCAAGGGTCCATGAGGTACAACTTCTGAAATAAGTCATCCAAAGGCCTCATGGGGAGGTGGCTAGGGTTGATGATATAATATATTGTAACAATAGGTATTTTGGCTAGGGTTGTAAGCCATGACATCACTTTACCGAATTACATAGATACCGATATTATAATTCCTGGGAAATGTTCCAACCATCATGTCTGCCAGAGATTCAGATCCGGTTCATGATAAGATATTTCAGAGTCAGCATGTCTGAAAAGGAAGGTTTCCAACACAAATACATGAGATAACATTGCGAGATTCTCAGGAAATGAACCACGTAAGACAATTTCAAAACATGAGCTGGATGGCAGGACACATGTGAACACACCATCCAAGACAATGATGACCACATGAAAAGTCTTACAACAAAACACTACCGAGTTCTGGGTGGGAACCATCATTATAGATAACGAAGCCATGTGCAAGTCCGTCAGGGCCCTTCGAGAATAACACTAAACTTATTTTCCTTGAACAAATCAATCAGTGGCTTGGGGTGCTAGGAGATACATATGGAATGGAGGTAGCTAATCTCTCAAACCATAGAATACTTTGCACGTGCATGACTAACTTGGGATGATTCCGAAGAAAAAAAAATAGCTTTTCTCGAATTCACGGCGGCAACTTGCATCAAATGCACATGAATTAGAGGAAGTCACTTCTTACACCTATTATATACTTCATGTACGGAACACAAAGATATTGCCTACAAAAATTTCCAACACTAGCTTAATGGTCAACAAATCATGGAGAGGATAAACAATGTTATCGATGGGCTCAACAACAGTTCCTCAAGGTTTCCATATATAAGGGAAATTCCACTACTATGTGAACAATGTGGTAGTATTGGCCAGACCAAAAGATATAATGGTGTATGCACGAGGAAAGAAACCACGAGTAAGACAACATTAAGAAGATCCTTGGTTGTGGTTTTGATTTCACGATAGCCCACACTCAAATCAAAAATTGGGTAAGACAATCAAACGACAATTGACCTGAAGGATCAACCGATGAGGATATCATTTGTCTTCAACACACACATTCACACACAAAATATCCCTTTAAAATGAACTAAGTTAAGCAAAGATTTTATCTTCCAACTCTCCAAGTTGTTGTTTAGCTTAACCATCTAGCTCAGGGGTATCCAACACAGATTCTTGGAGAAGGGGTGGTTTATAAGAAAACGAACTTGATCACGAGCTCAACATAACGGTCAAAGAACATCCTGGTAATACTTCCGAGAAGATATTCCGAAAATCACGAACCAACAATATGTTATTAAGCTCGGGAATTGTTGGGGATATTACCTATTGATAACCCGCCCTAGTTGGGCCGGGTCACCAAATCAGGCGATTCATCTAAGCGTGGTTCGGGCCTTGGCCTGGCAAGACCGAAGGTTGTATGGTGGTTTACAACTTCCGGAAGGTCTCCAAGCTTTGGAAGATGGCGACTTAGAGATCGTAAAAGTCCGGTTTGTAGAAAGGAAAATACCCTTGTAAACCCTAGGGACTCGACCTGTATATAAAGGCGAGTCCCAGGGAAGAAGAGGGCAGGTTAGAAATCACCGAGTGCTAGGTCTGGCGAGTTACGCCCTCCTTGTAATCGAAACTCCATCAATACAACTCAAAGCAGGACGTAGGCCTTTACCTCCTCACGAGGGGCCGAACCTGGGTAAATCGCCATCTCACTCCCGTTCAACCCCTTTGAGTCGCCACCAAATTGCGATGGCTCCAACACTAAGTCCTTTCACGAGGACATCTGCCGTGACAAAACCACGATAGTTGGCGCCCACCGTGGGGCCTGCGCACGGTGGAGTTGAGTTCACAAAGGGAGCCCTACCAGGGCTTGGGAGCTACGCGATGGGGCTCATGACCCGGAGCCGCCGTGGGCAGTTCTACATCGACAACCTGCAATGGGGACCCGAGGCGGATTCGATCGAATCTGGCTACAGGGTCCCCTTCGGCAAGATCAACGTCTTCATCGGCATGATCGGATCATCCGTGCCTGAGCCGGACATCACCATCGACATCGTCGAGCCGGCCAGGTACGTCCGCCTAGTAGTGACGCCGAATCTGACTCGCCCGGTCTTTGTTGGGTTCACGCAGGGATCGGAGGAACCAGAACACTCAGCGTCCCAGGAAACTACACTAGTCAACACTGATGACGAATCATCCATGGGCGATTCAGATTCAATCCGGTCTCTACATGGGGATTGTCTTGGGGGCTTGTCGCTGGCCATGGACCCCGAAGTTCTTGACCGAACCCGCCGCCAGATCGCCATTTATATGGCTGGGGTGACTCAACCCTCGCAAAACCCAACAGGAGGCGACGGAACTGGCAAGACATCTAGAAGCACGGCCGCTGTCTTGGTGGAATTAGCGGTGGAAATCACAAGGCTGATGGCGACTCCCCTCACACCGGAAAGCCAGGAGGCAGTAAACACGGAATTGGCGAAACTCAGAGAAGCAGTGGCAAAGGCTCACCGGGATGCCGAGGTGGAGTCCGCCAGGATCGAGACCCGGCAAGCTCAAATTACCGCCGAAAGAACTCGCTTAAATACTGACAACTGGCAGCTCAAAAGACACCAGCGCGCATCCGACGCCGTCCATCAGCGGAGACACCAGGGTCGCCTGCCCCCTGATCTCAACCCGACCCGCCTGTTCGATACTCCACGAACTCCTGGGGCGGGAGCCGCCCCAGGGGGAGGACCGGGTCAACCACCTAACCCGCCGTTCAGCCAATTGAGGATCGCATTCCCTGATTCCGGACACCTCAAGGTCACTTTTCCAACCCAGTGGATAACGTCCTTGCTGCAACTCGCCATTTGGAATCTCTTCCGATTCACGGCAACACTCCTGCCGAGATAGAAGCAACGAACGCCATTGAGATGTTGAAGACGGCGGTGGTTCAAAACGCCCAGTTCTCACATAGCCTAGATAGGCTACATTCCACTCCCCAGGCGAGTCACACCAGGAGTCGGCGAGAGGACCAGCCCGCCGTAAACAGCGGGCCGCGACTCATCCCCCAGGACAACCCACCTGATCATCAGAACCCGTTGGGCCGGGATCTCCCGAACATCCAAGTCGCCCCGGCCCCTCTCGTCGGGAGCGTTGGACGAGTGGGGGTGCCGTGCTTGGCCCCCGCTCTTTGCAACGAACGAATGCCCAAGGATTTTAAGGGACCAAGAAAGGTGCCTAACTACACCCCGGACCTTGAGCCGGCATCATGGGTCGAGAGTTATGAAATTGCCATGGACATGCTCGACGTAAACGAGGCGGTTTGCGCCAGGTACTTCTCGATGATGCTCGAGGGGTCAACACGTACTTGCTTAAAAACTTACCCCCCAACTCCATCCAGACCTGGGCTAAATTGAAAGAGTGCTTCATCAAAAACTTCCGAGGAACCTGCAAACGTCCAATGACGATCGTCGATCTGCAGCACTGCGTTCAGCGCCCCGATGAATCGGCCCACCATTGGTCATGGCGGGTTGCGGAAATTATCCATTCTTCAGACGGTATTACGGCAGCTCAGGCTGTGTTGATCCTCGAGCAGAATTGCCATTACGAACCCCTGGTGCAAAAGTTGGGGCGACTCAAGCGAAAGGTCCAAGACATGGGGGAGCTGATGGATACCCTCACTAGGTACGCTGAAGCGGATGACACCAAAGATCCCCGTGAGGACAATAAAGCTAATTCGACCAAGAAGGGTGAGTCATCCAAAAATCGTACCCGGTTCCAGGGACGTAACTGCCACAATCAAGGAGCCAATGGCAAGACAAGGCAGCAAGAGGAACCTTCGGATTTAGTCGCCAATCCAACACCAACAATGGCAGCCAACGCCAGAAGAAAAACAGGAGATATAGTGGTAAGAAACCGCGTAATTATGAAGAGTTGCTCAAGGGCCCTTGCCCGCACTATGCCATGGCAGACGGACAGGCGACTCACTCCTCGGAGAACTGTTTTGTGATGCGGGAGTTTCGGGCGGAGGCGATCAAGAAAAGCAAAAATGATGACCCGGACCAACGGCAGGAGCAGTTTGCTGCACCCAACCAGCGTCAGAACCCCTTTGGCGGCTTTCCCGAACCGGGGGCTCAGGGAGGCTCGCAGCCAAGCAGCGGCCAGTATCCGGTGCATCACCAGCGATGGTATAACCCGCCCGGAGCTTTTCAGCAGCCGCCCCCACAGGGGGCTTCGTAGGGTCAAGATGACAACGGGGGCTTTTGCAACAACCCCAAACAGTTAAGCAATGGGCAGTACCACGTTTTCACCACCAATGCTTGCAGACGTGATAAGAAGGTGAGTCACCGGGTGTACAGTGTGTCTGAGCCGGCACTTCCCAGGTACCTCCACTAGTCTGAACAGACCATATCATGGAGTAGGGAGGATCACCCGCCAAGAGTTGACAATCCTGGCGACTTAGCGTTGGTCGTAGCTCCCCAAGTTGGGGGGTACACCCTGTCCATGGTGCTAATGGATGGTGGCAGCAGCATTAACATCTTATATTTTGACCCTTTCAAAGGATGAACCTATTGGAAAAGGATTTGATGCCTTCAACAACGGTTTTACACAGAATCGTCCCGGGCAAGTTGGCGTACCCCATAGGCCGAGTCAGACTCACATTTGCATTTGGAATGGCATATAACTATAGGTCCGAGTCGCTGATGTTTGAGGTGGTCAAATTGAAAAGCCCCTACCATGCGTTATTTGGGCGGTCGGCTTATGCCCGGTTCCTGGCTCGCCCATGCTATGTTTACCTTAAGATCAAGATGCCTGGCCCTAAGGGACCGATCACAGTTGATGGTGATAGAAGGATTGCAAAGGAATGTGAAGAAGGGGACACGGCTTATGCGGAAGTCGCCTGCGCTACAGAGGAGCTCAAACATCATCGGGCCAATGTCGACCCGGCGGACATGTCACCCTTAAAGAAGCCAACAACAGATGCTGAGTCGCCCCTCAAGTTCAAACCAACGGATGACACTAAAACGATTGATTTCGTTCCTCGCGATTCATCCAAGCAGTTCACAATTGCGACAGGTCTGGATCCCAAATAGGAAAGCGCGCTCCTCGAATTCATCCGTGAGAATCGGGACATCTTTGCGTGGAAACCTTCTGACATGCCTGGTGTGCCGAGAGAATTCGTTGAGCACCATCTTAATGTTGACCCAAAGGCAAAACCTATCCAGCAGAATCTTCGCAGGTTTAACGAGGAGTGACGCAAGGCAATCTGGGAAGAGGTTGCCCGTCTCTTAGCCGACGGATTCATCGTGGAAGTTTTCCTCCCCAAGTGGTTGGCTAACACGGTCTTGGTACTGAAGAAGAATGGTACCTTCCGTATGTGCATTGATTACACGGACCTCAACAGAGCTTGTCCGAAAGACCCTTTCGCTCTTCCCCGCATTGACCAGATTATTGACTCGGTGGCGAGATGCGAACGTTTGTGCTTTTTGGACGCTTACTCTGGATATCACCAGATCAAGATGGTTGTGGAAGATCAAGAGAAAACAGCTTTTATAACCCCCTTTGGGGCTTTTTGCTATGTGTCCATGCCGTTTGGGCTCAAGAGTGCAGGGGCGACTTATCAACGCAGCATCCAGAATTGCCTCTGCAGCCAAATCGGGCGCAACGTCCATGCCTATGTCGACGACATTGTGATCAAAACCCGCCAGGGGGAGACGTTACTGGAGGATCTCAAGGAAACTTTCGATAATCTGCGGGTGTATCAGATGAAGCTGAATCCCACCAAATGTGTTTTTGGTGTTCCTGCAGGGAAGTTGTTGGGCTTCCTGGTGTGTGAGCGTGGCATTGAAGCTAACCCGGACAAAATCGAAGCAGTTACGTCCCTTGGAAAACCGGCAAATGTTAACCAAGTCCAACGAATGGCGGGTCGCATCGCGGCTCTAAGTCGCTTCGTAAGCCGCCTGGGAGAAAAGGTGATTCCCCTTTATCAATTACTAAAGAAATCCGACCATTTTTTTTGGACAGATGAAGCAAACGAAGCTTTCGAAGCCTTGAAACGACAATTGGTCAACCCGCCGGTCTTGGCCGCCCCGATTGAGAAAGAACCCATGCTTCTGTATATCGCGGCAAACTCCAAAGCAGTGAGTGTGGCAGTGGTCATTGAAAGAAAGGAGGAAGGGAAGGAGTACCCAGTGCAACGCCCGGTGTATTTTATCAGCGAAGTGCTAACCCTTTCCAAGCAACGGTACCCACATTGGCAGAACTTAGTGTATGGGGTGTTTATGGCGAGTCGGAAACTTAAGCATTATTTCCAGGAGCATCCCATCACGGTGGTTAGTTCCGCCCCCTCGGGGACATCATCCAGAATCGGGAGGCAACAGGGCGGATTGCCAAGTGGGCGATTGAACTTGGGCCGCATCACGTGCGATACACCCCTCGTACAGCCATTAAATCTCAATCCTTAGTTGATTTCGTCAATGATTGGACGGAATTGCAGGCTCCGGAGGACAGGCCTGATCTTACATACTGGACTATTTATTTTGATGGATCCAGGCAGCTGGAAGGCCCGGGGGCTAGTGTGGTGCTGGTATCCCCTCAAGGAGACAAGTTCTGTTATGTCCTCCGACTCATGTTTCCGTGCACTAACAATGCTGCGGAATATGAAGCTTTGCTTCACGGCTTGCGACTCGCCAAGGAGATGAACCTTACGCGGGTCAGATGTTTTGGCGACTCTGATCTGGTGGCGTAGCAAGTTTCAGGTACTTGGGATTCTCGAGACCCCGTGATGGCGGCTTACAGAAAAGCTGTGTCCGATGTGGCGGGTCATTTCCATGGCTATCAGCTTGATCACATTAACCGGCGCCTCAACGAGGCAGCTGACGCCCTTTCACGTCTTAGTTCCGAGCGAAAGCCGGTTCCCCCAATGTTTTTCTGGATATTCTGCATAATCCCTCTGTGAGTTTGCCGTCGGAGGAAGAGTTGGTGATACCAGATCCTGAGTCTCAATTCGTGGCGGCTCTCCACGTCACACCGGATTGGGTTCTTCCCTATCTGGCCTATCTCGCCCGGGGCGAGTTACCAACAGACGAAGTTTTGGCCCCACAAATTGTTCGACGAAGCAAATCCATGGTGATCATCAATGGCGAATTATATAGACGGAGTGCCTCTGGAGTTTTTCAACAATGCGTTTCCTCCGAAGAAGGATGCATAATCCTAAATGACATTCATTCCGGAGATTGCGGGCATCACGCCGGGTCACACTCTTTGGTTTCAAAGGCATTCCGTCGTGGTTTCTTTTGGTTGACGGCTCATGCAGATGCAGAAGAGATAGTTCGTCGGTGCGAGGGATGCCAGCGTTATGGACGACAGGCTCATGTGCCGGCTCAAGAACTAAGAATGATTCCCATCACTTGACCTTTTGCGGTTTGGGGGTTAGACATGGTTGGCCCCTTTAAAATGTCATCCAACAAGAAAACCCATTTGCTGGTGGCGGTTGATAAGTTCACCAAGTGGGTTGAGGCAGAACCTATTGGAACTTGGGATGCGGAGACGGCGGTCAAATTCTTGAAGAAGCTGATCTTCCGGTTTGGATATCCACACAGTATCATTACTGATAATGGCACTAACCTGTCTCAAGGGGCGATGCAGGAGTTTTGCCGTCGAGAGCACATCCGGCTTGATGTTTCTGCGGTCGCTCACCCGCAATCTAATGGGTAGGCGGAACGGGCGAATCAGGAAGTTTTACGGGGAATTAAGCCCCGACTCATGGTTCCCTTGGAAAAGACCCCGGGATGTTGGGTTGAAGAGTTGCCTTCGGTGTTATGGAGCATCCGGACCACCCCGAACCGGTCCACGGGTTTTACCCCTTTCTTTCTGGTCTACGGAGCAGAAGTTGTTCTTCCCACTGACATCAGGCATGACTCGCCCAGAGTCGCCGCTTATGTGGAAGAGAACAAAGAACTGGCGCGTCAAGACTCCTTGGACGCCTTAGAGGAGGCGTGTGACTTGGCTGCGGCCCGATCGGCCATCTATCAGCAGGATTTACGGCGTTCTCACAATCGCCGGGTCAAGAGCCGAACCTTTCACGAAGGCGACTTAGTGCTTCGACTGATACAGGATCGTGCTGGCATGCATAAGTTATCACCACCATGGGAAGGACCGTTCGTCGTGAGCAAAAATCTTCACAACGGCTCTTACTATTTGGTGGATCTCCGGCCTGACCGGCCAACCACGGAGGCTGAGTCGACTCGCCCCTGGAATATTGCCCACTTGCGGCCTTACTACACTTGAGCTTTTAAGCTATGCATTTTGTATGTTTTTTAGTCCTTATTATAAAGCAATAAAATAAAAATGCCTCGCGACTTGGGGGCTTCCTCTTATTGAGATCAGCTTTATTACCATTTTTATCTATGAAATTATTATGTTGGGTGGCGCCTCAGCTTTCTGACTCGCCCTATCCTTTCGCGACCTTATGAGCCGACGAAATAATTCTTGGGTGGCGCTTGAGCTTTCTGACTCGCCCTATCCTATCGCGACCTTATGAGCCGACGAAATCATTCTTGGGTGGCGCTTGAGCTTTCTAACTCGCCCTATCCTGTCGCGACCTTATGGGCCGACGAAATCATTCTTGGGTGGCGCTTGAGCTTTCTGACTCACCCTATCCTGTCGCGACCTTATGAGCCGATGAAATCATTATCTTGGGCGGCGCTTGAGCTTTCTGACTTGCCCGATCCTGTCGCGACCTTATGAGCCGAAGAAATCATTATCTTGGGCGGCGCTTGAGCTTTCTGACTTGCCCGATCCTGTCGCGACCTTATGAGCCGACGAAATCATTATCTTGGGCGGCGCTTGAGCTTTCTGACTCGCCCGATCCTGTCACGACCTTATGAGCCGACGAAATCATTCTTGGGTGGCGCTTGAGCTTTCTGACTCGCCCTATCCTGTCGCAACCTTATGAGCCGACGAAATCATTATCTTGGGCGGCGCTTGAGCTTTCTGACTCGCCTGATCCTGTCGCGACCTTATGAGCCGACGAAATCATTATCTTGGGCGGCGCTTGAGCTTTCTAACTCGCCCGATCCTGTCGCGACCTTATGAGCCGACGAAACTGCTACCTTGGCTGGCGCTTGAGTTTTTTGACTCGCCCTAACCTGTCGCGACCTTATGAGCCGGCGAAAGTACTATTTTTTACCTTCCTGGCACTGCCACAAGGTTTTTCAGACTTTTTTCTGATTCGCCTCAAAATATTTTGGGGCGACTGCTATTTGTTCTCACTTATTATTCAGTGAGATGCTTTCACATATGTTTTTCAAGACTTAGAACAGGTTGATGATCGAAATCACTCTATCCATGGCGGATTAAGCATCATAAAAAAGCCTTAAATGGCGGATCAAGTATTTCAAATCGCCTTAAGGGCGACATAAGGATTTTTGAAAGGTATCACAAAGGCAGTATCGATTCCTAAAGGACACCTATTACATGGCTCTCATGGCTGATTCAATGAAAATTTATTCTGCTGATGCCCTTGAATCCGCCTGTTGCGAGCTTTGGCCAACCTCAATCTGCAAGTCGCCTAGTACCCAGTTACACTTGGACAGGGCGGCAAATTCATCTTCATCGGTCAGGATTGATGAAAGATCCGTGTCCAAGTCAAAAGGATTCTTGGGTCGCCGCGGAGTTAAGCTGGTCGTCACAAAGGTTGGCGGGTTGACCTTCTTGTTCTTGCTATCATAGGCGGCCTGGTACTTTGATAAGTCGAGGCTTGCAGCAAGCTGAGTCGCCGCCAGACGGGAGTCCTTGACAACACGCTGGTAGTCCTCTTCGGCGAATTCTGACCCATCATCCTTGAGTTGAGGAAAGCCCGCCGCTACCTCTTCTGGGTTGATTTCTGGAGCGTATGCTAAGCAGCGACTCAGTGTAGTCAGCACTCCCTTCCGGGCGGTTGACCGAGTTAACTCGCCAATCTGGGGAGGAAGTGTGGATAGGCAGCCAAGCATCTTCTTTATGGAGGTTATAGGCTCCTTGGCGCCCATCACTGCTTTCACAGTCAGTACACTATCGGTATATAGCTGCTCTGTCAGCGTGTAAATCGCCTTCAGCGTCAGAACGCAATCATCCTGAAGGTTGGCGGCTCTCGGACCAGTACAAGGGGTAATGATAATCAGCGACTCAGATAAGAGTTATTTGTTTAAAAAGGTCAAGCGTTAGTATTTTACCAAAGACGGCTTGCGCCATGTTTGAGATATGACGTTTCAAACCAGACAACTCTTGTTGCACAATATCCAGCTTGGCTTCAGCCTTCTCTGCTTGCTTTGTTGAGGTATCTTGGTCAGCTTGATCCCTTTTTAAATCGGCTTTTAGTTTTTCCATTTCAGCTAGGACCAGTTGATACTTCTCCTCCGATTTGGCTCGGCATCCTGCTGATCAGATAAGCTTTGCTTCAAGTCACCAAGTGTTGATTCAATCTGGATAAGAGATTCCTGTTGAAGCATATGATTAAGGGGCAAGTCTCAGAACTATTGCAAGCAATATCCCTGACACATGGGGGCTAATGTATAATTTTTTCACACAAAATTATACAACATCAAGACCCGGCTCATCTTTCTACTGATGACCCGACCCTTAGGGGTTACTGGTGGAAAGTTTTTTAAAGACATCAAGACCCGGCTCATCTTTCTACTGATGACCCGGCCCTTGGGGTTACTGGTCGAAAGTTTTTTAAGTCATCAAGACCCGGCTCATATTTCTACTGATGACCCGACCCTTGGGGGTTACTGGTCGAAAGGTTTTTAAAGACATCAAGACCCGGCTCATCTTTTTACTGATGACCCGGCCCTTGGGGGTTACTGGTCGAAAGTTTTTTAAGCCATCAAGACCCGGCTCATCTTCTTACTGATGACCCGGCCCTTGGGGGTTAATGGGGATAATATAGTATACAACAAAACTTACCTCATGTTTATTTTTCAGCATCCGAAGCAGGCTTTTTGCCATCTCATAACTTGCCTCTAGGCAACTTGCAAAACCAGAGCAAAGTTCTTTGAATTCCAAATGTTCATATTCAGAGAGCTTAGCCTTGGAGAGTCCAGACTCAGGAACGGTTTCAGATGACGATGGCACATGCTTTGATAAAACTGTTGTGGTCAGTTTAGAGAAGCTGGTACCAGTGATAATTATAGCATCCGGGTCTTCTGCTGTTGTCAATGGACTTGGCGGCTTGGGGGCATCCATTGTTTCCTTGGGCGAGCAAGGGAGATCCACTTGATCCTCAGGTTTGTCTTGGTCCGGGTTATCTTGGATCGGCGCTGGCTCTTTGATGGGCTCTGAGATTATGATAGGAGTTGACCCGCTAGTTTTCCTCTTCTTCGCCTGTGCCCTGAAAGAGGAAAGAGGCGCGTTTAAGGACTGCAAATTTATCACCATCAGATTCAAAGTAAAATTATCAATGGACTTACCCAGGGACACGGATCATTGGCAGAAGTGTCGACATTACTGAGTCGCCAGATCTAGGAGGAGAATCCTGCAAAAGTTGTACGTTGAAGATATAAGCGGGTTACAAGTGCGATCCAAAGAAACATGAAGAAGTGTTGTTCAAGGATACCTCATTTGGCCTTTTCTTGTTCTTTGTTGGTAAGCCGGACACCAGATCACCGGAATGACTTCGGGTCTTCCGATTTGAAGTATATTGTGCTTTCTTCAGAAGAAAATTTGGGTCCAAACAAGCATTTGGATGTGAGAGAGGAACTTTCCCACAAATTCGACTGGCCGGCTTAGGTGGAGAAGGAGATGAATCGGAGGAAACATAAATTACCTCTACGGAATCCTCCTGGCTTTCGTTGTCTTAATTCTATCCAAGAGATGCAGAGATATAAATACAAAGTTAACAGTAATGGATGGCGAGTTAAGAGAAGATAGGTATTTACCTCCGAAGGTGCGTCGCCGACTTGAGATTCATCGGCCTCGGATGGTTCGGTCACGGCAGCTTCGCCCTGGCCCTTGGTTTTCTTCTTTGGAGGCGGCCTAGCTTGCTTCATGGCTTGCTTTTTGGGCTTCTTGGACCAAAATTTATCACCTTTCTGAAATGGCATATGTTATAAAAGGCCATGATTTGAATGAAACATAAGGAGTAAAGACAAAAGGCGGGTTAAAGTTGCTTACCTTGGGTGCTGGATTAATCTTGCAGAATGGTTTAAGGCCTATTTGGCCGCATTTTCCGGCAGGCTCGCCGGTCAGTTTCTTGATGATGGTGACAATATCATTTTCCATTAAAGCCGTGCGGAAGTAACATTGAGGATGATCTAGGGTGCCGTCAAATTCGCACATTAACCCGTCCCGGTGACTTAAAGGGAGGATGTGCCATTCGACCCAGCAACGGATCAAGTCAACCACAGTAAGGCCGTTCTTAGTCAAAGATCTTAACTCGGACAATACTGGGATAAAATCTGGTTCCTCCTCTTCGGTGAGCTTGTCCGGGAGCTTGAAATTCGTTGGAAGGCGATCTTCCCTATAACCCAGAAGCTTGTTTTCACCTACATGCGAGGTCTCTTGACAATAGAACCAAGACTCGCCCCAGCCTTTGGGGTGGCTTGGCATGGCGAGTGACGGAAATGGGCTATCCCTACGGCGCTGAACATTTACACCGCCGAGCTCTAGGCTGGGGCCGTTGTGAAATTCTGTTTGGTGATTTAAGTGGAAAAAATACCAGAATAAGGGAACTGAGGGTTCCATCCACAGGTAAGCCTCACAAAACACCTGTAACTGGCATAGGTTGCTTATCGAATTGGGTCCTAGATCCTGGAGGCGGACATTCATGAAAGCCATGGCGTCTCTAAGGAACTTCGATCCAGGCGGCTTAAAACCCTGCTCAAGGTGTTCAATGAAAACAACTATCTCCCCTTCTTTGGGATTGGGGATTTCCTCTCCGAACCCGGTACGCCAACCGATAACATCGTGAGGGTCCAAATTTCCCATTTTCACATAATCCTCTAGTATGGCATCATTGACCTTGGTAGGGAGCTAGTCACTTTTGAAGACGGCGCCCATGCTACAAAGGAATTAAGTATGGGTGAATTGACACGCCGGAACATCTACTGTAAGAGGTGAAACAATTTCATTTGACTCGCCAAATAATTTGTCCGTGGGCTGAGGAAAAATCTTGACCCGCCAAATGAAGGCCCAAGTCAGGTCGCTATGGTGACTTACGAAGTTTGGCTACTTAAAAGAGTTGTGTTTCAAGGCGTCAGAGGTATTTATACAAAAATGGTGAAGTATGAAGACTACAAACAGTTTTCACATAACGAGCTGTAGATTATGGATCTACTGGACAGCTGAAAATAAATACGGAAAATGACCGGATACGGCAACCTACAACCAAGATGGGATAATACTGTTGGTTTGGTGAAATACTACTCTAAGTATGCAAATCGAGGGCGGACAAATAAAGGTATTAGAGACATTGGTTTTCTCGTCGTCATCGGTATCAACTAATCAAGGACAAGTAACAACTATTCGAGAAAGCATCAAGAACATGGCAGTGATGAACTTCGAAGAAGAATGGGGATCTGCTCGTGAGTGAACGGAGACCTAACCTCGTGGGTTCGGCCGGAGACGGTCGATGACGGCGAGCAGATCGACCGCGGTGAAGTGCTTGACGGCGACAAGATCCTTGGGCGGCGCCAAAGCTTTCGGGCGACGGCAAGAACTGCGGTCGGTAGCGGAGCTCTCGGGAGGCAATATGGGTTTTCGCTGTGATAATGGGGAGAAGGGTGACAAGACTGGTGGGTGGAATGCGCCAGACCTGTCCCCCCACCTATTTAACAGGGCAGGCGCTGGAACCGAGGCGCCATGAGCGGGAACTGCCAAAGCATAAAGATTCGCCATGATGGCGCTCTGAAAATTTTGGGATAACGATACCAAAGGATTCGTTGGGATTACGTCATTATCTTTTCCGGAATTCAAGGGATAAGAAGATACCAACGAGAAATGGTTTGGCGATTTAAGTTTTTCCGCAACAGATGGCGGGTTAAGTTCATGGCGTATGGAGAAGGATGAAAAATGAACCGCCTTTAACTGAGCAAGAATATTGGCGTGAAGAAAATTCAAGTCAATCCAGGGCCTAATGTTGGGGATATTACCTATTGATAACCCGCCCTAGTTGGGCCGGGTCACCAAATCAGGCGATTCATCTAAGCGTGGTTCGGGCCTTGGCCTGGCAAGACCAAAGGTTGTATGGCGGTTTACAACTTCCGGAAGGTCTCCAAGATTTGGAAGATGGCGACTTAGAGATCGTAAAAGTCACAGTTTGTAGAAAGGAAAATACCCTTGTAAACCCTAGGGACTCGACCTGTATATAAAGGCGAGTCCCAGGGAAGAAGAGGGTAGGTTAGAAATCACCGAGTGCTAGGTCTGGCGAGTTAGGCCCTCCTTGTAATCGAAACTCCATCAATACAACCTAAAGCAGGACGTAGGCCTTTACCTCCTCACGAGGGTCTGAACCTGGGTAAATCGCCGTCTCACTGCCGTTCAACCCCTTTGAGTCGCCACCAAAGTGCGATGGCTCCAATACTAAGTCCTTTCACAAGGACATCTGCCGTGACAAAACCACGACAGGAACATCCTTGCTTTTCAGGGCAAGATGATATCATAAAAAGGTAAAGGATTGGCACAATCCTAACTCATTGATCGAAGAGTGCACCATGGAAGATGGACTAGGTAGCACGATCAATCTTCAGGATGATGATTTAATAACCAACACACTAAGAATGGCATTATTGTCCATTAACTTCCAATCAATAGGATTGTTAGAAGTATTGATTTCACACATCATGGTTCACTTGTCGATATTCCGGCTACAACCAGCACGGAAACCGAGGAATGAATAATGATGGCAAGAAGTATCACTACATCAAGAGTTCGTAAGAGATTGTGTAATTATCACAACATTCTTGACATAAGAGGATTATATTCCAAGGTAGAATAGATCAAAAGTTGGATTGGCATTTTGATCTGCGGAATACAACTGCTTTGACCCAATCCAAGAAATGGATGAGGCACTGGAGTTTGCTTCTCCAAGTCATTCTGAATAGAATGACTGGACAAACCACAAGAATAATAGGCATCGATGAATACGAGTGCACAACTCCTCTTGACTATCCACTGATAGTTGAAGGTCAAAATACAATTGAAGAGGGCAACTCGGGAGCACATGGTTTTTCTGAGTTGTAGATGCATAGATTAGCATGTAGAACGAGTTCAACATAATTCTTCCAGATAATCCATGCACAAAGGCGGAACTGGCAGAGTCACAATATGGAGCAGAGAACTCATCAAGAGCACTCTTATTATGATCATTTAGTTCGTGAAGAACTTCTGCCATGATGGTTCATGGTATTGGAAGAATGATGTACCACAAACCATGAAAACTAGAACAAGGTTACTAGTCATCCTAAAGGAACGAGCAACTACTATCAACATGAATGAGTTGAATGAATCATGGATTCAAAAACCCAAAAATCAAATACCTACTGAGTAAATAACATCACATGATGTTTTCAACAATAAAGGCCAGAATTATCACAATGGAAACACAAAACACATCTAGACTATTGGGTGGTTTTTCGAGGTAACATGGTTTCATAATACTTCAACAATACGTCGAGGTAATAAAGTACCTCAACACACAAATTGGTGTGCTTTGTCTGGTCAAAAAGACATCGAGAATAGGAGGAAGGAATTTGCAATTGCATCAGATTTTATAACCCTTGGATAACTCGGACATCATAACGGCTGTACGGGCATGAAAAATGGGGCAACCTGAACGAAAACTGACAACATAACAATGAATTCCAATGCAAACATCAATCGAGGAAAACCACAACCTTCCTATAAGTCTCCGGCATAGTAACTCGTCATCCTGACAGATAGATGAGAAAGCCTAATTCTTAAACCCCGTAGAATATAGAAGAGTGTGACTCAGAATAGGAATGACACAAGGAAAGGAGTAAAAACAGCCTTACGTTCCCTTCCACAAGAAATTCTATTATATAACTAAAGAGTTGCTAGGCTTAACATCGACCAGTTTGGCTTAGTTATCCTACACTCACTCAAGCTCTGATACCAAAGCTGTCGGGACCCCGATCCTAAGTCATAAGGACCCAGCCTGTAACAAATCACATCACTTTGCGGCCTCACGCATGGTAAACCCCACGGCTGCCACCTTACCTGGCTCGGGACCGTTTGCGTCTTTTGGCTCACGTATATGAATGGGTCGCTAGCATTCGAACGACAAAGAACCTGGGTCGACATGACTAGTTATAAACCCAAGTGGCACATCCGTACAAGGACATGCATAGATAACCCAACAAAGCAGGTGTCGGTCTACAACGTGTTTAGACGAGTCGTAGAAAGCTACTGGGACTCCATTACACCGCGTGACATTTCCCCGAGGAGACAGACACAATAGCAAATAAGGACACATGTCGGTCAATCAATGTGTCTGGAGCAGTAGCAAGCTACCAAGGCTCGGTGGAAGCACAAAGAGGCATTTCCCCGTAAAGAGTACTACCGAAGGCACACAACTAGGTGTCGAATCCCACACATACCAGTGCATTTAAAACATACACATAATATGCACGATATGTGTAGATACAACATGGCATCACAACATAACTTTACAACTCAAGTATTTATTAAAGACTCATAAGAGTCAACATAGTATGATATTACAAATAGGGGTCACATGACCCAATACTGAAGTCATACAAGCATCAAGCGGAAGCACAACATTTCTGGGTACAGACATCTACTAAAATGGTTGGAAGAGCCTAAAAAGCTACTAAAACCCTACCATATGAGCCAGACCTCTGTCTTGGATTACCAAGCTATTCAGGTCAACGTCAAACACATCACGTAGAAAACTTTAATGAGACTAATGTCTCCTCTGCAAAAACATAAATAAGCAACCATGAGTACAAAGGTACCCAGCAAGACTTACATCAGAACTATCTACATATGCATAATTGTCATAAAAGGGGGTTATGGAGTTTATTTGCAGCAAGCCAGTTTTGAATCTTGGCTAATATGTGCTACGACTACAAGTACTTTATTTGAGGTGGGATAACACACACGAGTCCACATATTCACCAATCAATACACCACTATGGATCCACTCTCGTCTCCCTACGAGAAGGCCATCCATAGCACTCACACTTATGTTGCATGTTTTAGAGTATCCATTTCAGGTTGTCTATGTACCACATAAGTTTCCAAGTAGTAAATATCCGCGGACGCGGCTATTCGAATAGATTAATTCCCCTTGCAGGGGTATACTTCTTCACGCACGCTCTCACCACTTACCACCATTTGCACGTCATACATCTCGGCAACATTCAAGCGGAAGCACTGGCTGGGGGTCGACCATGACTTGACTAACCACACATGACTCTAGTCCAGGTTTATCGCCTATTTGAGACTGAACCCGCAAGGAAGTCTCGCTGGAGTTTCACTTACGGCCCCAAACAATGTGTACAACGTTCCCAAACATACCTCGATGGACGGTTCTATGCTTGGTACACACGGACATTGGTGTATTTACCGCGCCATAGCCTACCCCTCCGGTCAGCACTATGCACGCCCGCCAACACATCCTACAAACACCAGAAACTAGTTGCAACTCCTGGACAGAGATCAAGGCGATTAATAAGTAGAGAGAGTCAATTAAGGATCCCAATGTGCGGTAGTATCTTGTCTTGGATAACATACACAAAACTCAGTTCTTAAGGACGGTTCCAATGAGACAACCCACCATGTAGTCCTACATGGCCTCTCATCGCTACCTTTACCAAATCGGATTCACAGCTTTACTCTCACACTATAGGACATGAACACAGATGGATCAGACCCGACACGACTCTAAGCATAGCAGGCATACTAAGCAAGCATGGATGAGTAAGCACAACAAGGCTCAAGCAGTTGCTACTCATGCTAAGTGGTTTCAACTATTTACTGTTGATGACCCACAAGTGTAGGGGATCTATCGTAGTCCTTTCGATAAGTAAGAGTGTCGAACCCAACGAGGAGCAGAAGTAAATGACAAGTGGTTTTCAGCAAGGTACTCTTTGCACGCACTGAAATTATCAGTAACAGATAGTTGTGTGATAAGATAATTTGTAGCGGGTAGCAAGTAACAATAGTAACAAAGGTGCAGCAAGATGGTCCAATCCCTTTTGTAGAAAGGGACAAGCCTGGACAAACTCTTATATAAGGTAAAGCGCTCCCGAGGACACATGGGAATTTCTGTCAAGCTAGTTTTCATCATGTTTATATGATTCGCGTTCGCTACTTTGATAGTTTGATATGTGGGTGGACCGGTGCTTGGGTGTTGTCCTTACTTGGACAAACATCCCACTTATGATTAACCCCTCTCGCAATCATCCGCAACTATGAAAGAAGAATTAAGACAAGCTCTAACCATAGCATTAAACTAGTGGATCCAAATCAGCCCCTTACGAAGCAACGCATAAACTAGGGTTTAAGCTTCTGTCACTCTAGCAGCCCATCATCTACTTATTACTTCCCAATGCCTTCCTATAGGCCGAAATAATGGTGAAGTGTCATGTAGTCGACGTTCAAATAACACCACTATAGGAAAGACAACATACAACACATCAAAATATCGAACGAATACCAAATTCACATGACTACTTATAGCAAGACTTATCCCATGTCCTCAGGAACAAACGTAACTACTCACAAAGCATAATTATGTCCATGACCTGAGAGGTATAGAATAGCATTAAGGATATAAAAATATGATCTTCCACCGAGTAATCCAACTAGCATCAACTACAAGGAGTAATTAACACTACTAGCAACCTTACAAGTACCAATCGGAGTCGCCAGACGGAGATTGGGTACAAGAGATGAACTAGGATTTGGAGATGAGATGGTGCTGGCGAAGATGTTGATGGAGATGAGGCCCCTCTGATGAGAGGAAGTTTCCCTCTCAGGGCAGCCCTGCCGGAGGTCTAAATTGGCTCTGCTCAAGTTCCGCCTCGTGGCGGCGGCGATTCTTCCCCAAAGCTCTCCTTTGATTTTATTTTTCTAGGACGAAACCTTCCTTATAGCAGAAGATGGGAGCCGGAGGGTCAACAGGGGGCCCACGAGCCACCCAGGCGCGCCCAGGGGGGTAGGGCGCGCCTGGCAGGCTCTTGGCCTCCTGGTGGCTCCCCTCCAGTATTTCTTCCACCCAGTATTTTTTATAAATTCCAAAATAATTCCTCGCTGATTTTTATGGCTTTTGGAGTTGTGCAGAGTAGGTATCTCGAACTTGCTCCTTTTCCAGCCTAGAATTCCAGCTGTCGGCATTCTCACTCTTCATCTAAACCTTATAAAATAAGAGAGAAAAGGCATAAGTATTGTACCATAATGTGTAATAACAGCCCATAATGCGATAAATATCAATATAAAAGCTTGATGCAAAATGGACGTATCAACTGCCCCAAGCTTAGACCTCGCTTGTCCTCAAGAGGAAGCCGAGATCAATAAATATGCCCACATGTTTACTATGTTAGTATTGTTGACAGAACTTGCACTAGTGAAAGTATGGACCCTAGGCCTTGTTTCCAAGCATTTATACAATGTTTTGCTCGCTATTTATTATTTGTTACCTTTCTGTTTTTATATTTTCAGATTACAAAAACCTATATCTACCATCCATATTACACTTGTATCACCATCTTTTCGCCGAACTAGTGCACCTATACAATTTACCATTGTATTGGGTGTGTTGGGTGTTGGGTAACGTAGCATAAATTCAAAATTTTCCTACGCATGTTCAGATCTTCCTATGGAGAGACCAGCAACGAGAGAGGGGTAAGAGCATCTTCGTACCTTTGAAGATCGCTAAGCGGAAGCGTTGCTAGAACGCGGTTGATGGAGTCGTACTCGCGGCGATTCCGATCTAGTGCCGAACAACGGCACCTCCGCGTTTAACACACGTGTAGCCCGGCGACGTCTCCCGCACCTTGATCCAGCAAGGAGGAGGGAGAGGTTGGGGAAGAAGTCCAGAAACACGACGGCGTGGTGTCGGTGGAGAGACGAGGTCTCCCGGCAGGGCTTCGCCAAGCGCCGGTAGAGAGGAGGAGGGAGAGGAGCAGGGCTGCGCCGAGAGAGAGATAAAATGGTGTCTCAAACAGCCCCGGACCCTCATCTATATATAGGGGGAGAGGGAGGTGGCGCAGCCCTTAGGTTTCCCACCCCCAAGGGTTGCGGCAGCCCCAGATGGGAGAGGGGGCGGCGGCCAGGGCAGGGAGGAGGGGTGGCGCACCCCTCTGGTCGGCCTTAGGCCCACCTATTCTAGTGTTCCCCCCTTCCCCCCCTTCTCTGGTACGCATGGGCTGGGTGGGGGCGCACCAGCCCACCTAGGGGCTGGTTCCCTTCACCACTTAGCCCATCTAGCCTCCCGGGGTCGTTGCCCCCCTTCGGTGGTCCCGGTACATTACCGGTGACGCCCGAAACACTTCCGGTGTCCAAAACCATCCGTCCTATATATCAATCTTTACCTTCGAACCATTCCGGAGCTCCTCGTGACGTCCGGGATCTCATCCGGGACTCCGAACAACTTTCGCTAACCTCGTACAATAATTTCCTATAACCCTAGCATCATCGAACCTTAAGGGTGTAGACCCTACGGGTTCGGGAGACAGGCAGACATGACCGAGACACCTCTCTGGCCAATAACCATCAGCGGTGTCTGGATACCCATGTTGGCTCCCACTAGCTACACGATGATCTCATCGGATGAGCCACGATGTCAAGGATTCAATCAATCCCGTATATGATTCCCTTTGTCTGTCGGTATAGAACTTGCCCGAGATTCGATCGTCGGTATACCTATACCTTGTTCAATCTCGTTACCGGTAAGTCTCTTTACTCGTTCCGTAGCACGTCATCGTGTGACTAACTCCTTAGTCACATTGAGCTCATGATGATGTTCTACCGAGTGGGCCCAGAGATACCTCTCCGTCACACAGAGTGACAAATCCCGATCTCGATTCGTGCCAACCCAACAGACACTTTCGGAGGTACCCGTAGTGCACCTTTATAGTCACCCAGTTACGTTGTGACGTTTGATACACCCAAAGCACTCCTACGGTATCCGGGAGTTGCACAATCTCCTGGTCGAAGGAAAAGATACTTGACATTAGAAAAGCATTAGCATACGAACAATACCATCTAGTGCTAGTCTTAGGATTGGGTCTTGTCCATCACATCATTCTCCCAATGATGTGATCCCGTTATCAATGACATCTAATGCCCATGATCAGGAAACCATTATCATCTATTGACTAACGAGCTAGCCAACTAGAGGCTTGCTAGGGACACATTGTGATCTATTCATTCACACATGTATTACTGTTTCCTGTTAATACAATTATAGCATGAACGATAGACGATTATCATGAACAAAGAAATATGATAATAACCATTTTATTATTGCCTCTAGGGCATATTTCCAACAGTCTCCCACTTGCACTAGAGTCAATAATCTAGTTACATTGTGATGTATCGAACACCCATAGCATTATGGTGCTGATCATGTTTTGCCCGTGGAAGAGGTTTAGTCAACGGGTCTGCAATATTCAGATCCGTGTGTACTTTACAAATATCTATCACTCCACTCTGGACATGGTCCTGGATGGAGTTGTAGCGGCGCTTGATGTGCTTCGTCTTCCGGTGAAACCTGGGCTCCTTGGCTATGGCAATGGCTCCAGTGTTATCACAGAAGAGTGTCATAGGACCCGACGTGCTTGGAACCACTCCAAGGTCGGTGATGAGCTCCTTCATCCAAATTCCTTCATGAGCCGCTTCTGAAGCAGCTATGTAGTCCGCTTCACATGTAGATGCTGCCACGACCTCTTGCTTGCTGCTGCACCAGCTCACTGCCCCACCATTCAACACATATGCGTATCCGGTCTGTGACTTAGAGTCATCCGGATCTGTGTCGAAGCTAGCGTCGACGTAACCCTTTACGACGAGCTCTTCGTCACCTCCATAAACGAGAAACATTTCCTTAGTCCTTTTCAGGTACTTAAGGATATTCTTGACCGCTGTCCAGTGTTCCGTACCGGGATCACTTTGGTACCTCCCTACCAAACTTATGGCAAGGTTTATATCAGGTCTGGTACACACCATGGCATACATTAGAGAGCCCACGGCTGAAGCGTAGGGGACATAACTCATCTTCTCTCTATCTGCTGCAGTTGTCGGCGACTGAGTCTTACTCAATCTCATACCTTGCAAAACTGGCAAGAACCCTTTCTTTGAGTTTTCCATATTGAAATTTTTCAATATCTTCTCAAGGTATGTACTTTGCGAAAGACCTATGAGGCGTCTCGATCTATCTCTATAGATCTTGATGCCTAATATGTATGCAGCTTCTCCAAGGTCCTTCATTGAAAAACTCTTGTTCAAATAGGCCTTTATGCTCTCCAACATCTCTATATTATTCCCCATCAATAATATGTCATCCACATATAGTACGAGGAAAGCTACAGAGCTCCCACTCACTTTCTTGTACAGACAGGCTTCTCCGTAAACCTGTATGAACCCAAACGCTTTAATCACCTCATTAAAGCGAATGTTCCAACTCCGAGATGCTTGGACCAGCCCAGAGATGGAGCGCTGGAGCTTGAACACTTTGTTAGCACCCTTAGGATCGACAAAACCTTCTGGTTGCATCATATACAACTCTTCCTTAAGGTTCCTGTTAAGGAACGCTGTTTTGACGTCCATTTGCCAAATTTCATAATCATAAAAGGCGGCAATTGCTAACATGATTCGGACTGATTTCAGCTTCGCTACGGGAGAGAAAGTCTCTTCGTAGTCAACTCCTTGAATTTGTCGAAAACCCTTTGCGACAAGTCGAGCTTTGTAAACGGTTACATTACCGTTTGTATCAGTCTTCTTCTTGAAGATCCATTTATTTTCTATGGCTCGCCGGTCATCGGGCAAGTCCACCAAAGTCCATACTTTGTTCTCATGCATGGATCCGATCTCGGATTTCATGGCCTCAAGCCATTTGTTGGAATCCGGGCCTGCCATCACTTCTTCATAGTTCGAAGGTTCACCGTTGTCTAACAACATGATTTCCATCACAGGGTTGCCGTACCACTCTGGTGCGGAGCGTGCCCTTGTGGACCTTCGCGGTTCAGTAGTAACTTGATCCGAAGCTTCATGCTCATCATCATTAACTTCTTCTTCAGTCGGTGCGGGCGCCACAGGAACAACTTCCCGTGCTGCGCTACTTTCCTGTTCGAGAGGGGGTGTAATTACCTCATCAAGTTCTACCTTCCTCCCACTTACTTCTTTCGAGAGAAATTCTTTCTCTAGAAAGGATCCGTTCTTGGCAACAAAGGTTTTACCTTCGGATCTAAGATAGAAGGTATACCCAATTGTTTCCTTAGGGTATCCTATGAATACGCATTTCTCCGCTTTGGGTTCGAGCTTTTCTGGTTGAAGTTTCTTCACATAAGCATCGCAGCCCCAAACTTTAAGAAACGACAACTTAGGTTTCTTGCCAAACCATAGTTCATACAGTGTCGTCTCAACGGATTTAGACGGTGCCCTATTTAAAGTGAATGCTGCAGTTTCTAATGCGTATCCCCAAAATGATAGCGGTAAGTCGGTGAGAGACATCATAGATCGTACCATATCTAATAAAGTGCGATTACGACATTCAGACACTCCGTTGCGTTGCGGTGTGCCAGGCGGTGTCAGTTGTGAAACGATTCCACACTTCCTTAGGTGTGTGCCAAACTCGTGACTCAAATATTCTCCTCCACGATCAGATCGTAGACATTTAATTTTTCTGTCACGTTGATTCTCAACCTCACTCTGAAATTCCTTGAACTTTTCAAAGGTCTCAGATTTGTGCTTCATCAAGTAGACATACCCATACCTACTCAAATCATCGGTGAGAGTGAGAACATAACGATAACCACCGCGAGCTTCAACGTTCACTGGACCACACACATCAGTATGTATTATTTCCAATAAGTCGGTTGCTCTCTCCATTATTCCTGAGAAAGGAGTCTTAGTCATCTTGCCCATGAGGCACGGTTCGCATGTGTCAAATGATTCAAAGTCAAGAGACTCTAATAGTCTATCAGTATGGAGCTTTTTCATGCGCTTAACGCCGATATGACCAAGGCAGCAGTGCCACAAGTATGTGGGACTATCATTATCAACTTTGCATCTTTTTGTACTCACACTATGAATATGTGTAACATCACGATCGAGATTCATCAAGAATAAACCATTCACCAGCGGAGCATGACCATAAAACATATCACTCATATAAATAGAACAACCATTATTCTCTGACTTAAATGAGTAGCCGTCTCGCATTAAGCAAGACCCTGATACAATGTTCATGCTTAAAGCTGGTACTAAATAACAATTATTAAGGTTTAAAACTAATCCCGACGGTAGATGTAGAGGTAGCGTGCCGACGGCGATCACATCGACCTTTGAACCATTCCCGACGCGCATCGTCACCTCGTCCTTGGCCAGTCTCCGCTTATTCCGTAGTTCCTGCTTTGAGTTGCAAATGTGAGAAACAGCACCGGTATCTAATACCCAGGAGCTACTACGAGCGCTGGTAAGGTACACATCAATAACATGTATATCGCATATACCTTTAACGTTGCCGGCCTTCTTGTCCGCTAAGTATTTGGGGCAGTTCCGCTTCCAGTGACCCTTTCCCTTGCAATAGAAGCACTCAGTCTCAGGCTTGGGTCCGTTGTTTTTCTTCTTCCCGGCATCTGGTTTACCGGGCGCGGCAACAGCCTTGCCGTCTTTCGGGAAGTTCTTCTTACCCCTGCCTTTCTTGAAACTAGTGGTCTTGTTGACCATCAACACTTGATGCTCCTTCTTGATTTCTACTTCTGCAGACTTGAGCATCGAGTACAACTCGGGAATGGTATTCCCCATCCCTTGCATGTTGTAGTTAAGCACAAAGCCTTTGTAGCTTGGTGGGAGAGACTGGAGGATTCTGTCAATGATAGCATCGTCCGGAAGTTCGACTCCAAGTGAAGTCAGACGACCGTGTAACCCAGACATTTTGAGTATGTGCTCACTGACAGAACTGTTCTCCTCCATCTTAGAGCTGAAGAACTTGTCGGAGACTTCATATCTCTCGACACGGGCATGAGCTTGAAAAACTAGCTTCAGCTCTTGGAACATCTCATATGCCCCGTGTTGCTCAAAACGTCTTTGGAGCCCCGTTTCTGAACTGTATAACATGCCACACTTGACCAGAGAGTAGTCATCACTCCGTGCTTGCCAGACGTTCAGAATGTCCTGGGTTGCTGCGGGAGCGGGAGGGTCACCTAGCGGCGCATTAAGGACATAAGCCTTTTTAGCTGCTTCAAGGATGAGCTTCAGGTTGCGAACCCAGTCCGCATAGTTGCTACCATCATCTTTCAGCTTGTTTTTCTCTAGGAATGCGTTGAAGTTGAGGTTGAAGTTGGACATCTACAATATTTGTAAAGACAACTTTTAGACTAAGTTCATGACAATTAAGTTCATTTAATCAAATTAAGTATGAACTCCCACTTAAATCGACATCCCTCTAGTCATCTAAGTGATACATGATCCATGTTGACAAACCCGTGTCCGATCATCACGTGAGACGGACTAGTCACCATGGTGAGCAACTTCATGCTGATCGTATTCAACCATACGACTCATGTTCGACCTTTCGGTCTCTTGTATTCGAGGTCATGTCTGTACATGCTAAGCTCGTCGAGTCAACCTAGGTGTTTCGCGTGTGTAAATCTCGCTTACACCCGTTGTATGCGAACGTTAGAATCTATCACACGCGATCATCATGTGGTGCTTCGAGACAACGAACCTTCGCAACGGTGCACACTTAGGGGAATACGTTCTTGAAATTTTAAGAGGGATCATCTTATTATGCTACCGTCGTTTTAAGCAATAAGATGTAAAACATGATAAACATCACAATGCAATCATATAGTGACATGATATGGCCATTATCATCTTTGCTCTTTCGATCTCCATCTTCAGGCATCGCATGATCATCATCGTCACCGGTGTGACACCATGATCTCCATCATCATGATCTCCATCATCGTGTCTCCGTGAAGTCGTGACGCCAACTACTACTATCACTACTACTATGGCTAACCTTTAGCAATGAAGTAAAAGTAGTAAGCACATGGCGTTGCATCTCATACAATAAATTAAGACAACTCCTATGGCTCCTGCCGGTTGTCATACTCATCGACATGCAAGTCGTGAAACCTATTACAATAACATGATCATCTCATACATCATACATGCAACATCACAACTTTGGCCATATCACATCACATGTCAAACCCTGCAAAAAAAAGTTAGACATCCTCTAATTGTTGTTGTAAGTTTTACGTGGCTGATTTGGGTTTCTAGCAAGAACGCCTTCTTACCTACGTGACAGCTACAACGATGATATGCCAAAGCTATTTACCCTTCATAAGGACCCTTTTCATCAAATCCAATCCGACTAGAGTAGGAGAGACAGACACCCGCTAGCCACCTTTATGCACGATGTGCATGTCTGCCGGTGGAACCAGTCTCACGTAAGCGTACGTGTAAGGTCGGTCCGGGCCGCTTCATCCCACAATACCGCCGGAAAAGAATAATACTAGTTACGGCAAGCAAATTGGCAAACCATCGCCCACAACTTTTGTGTTCTACTCGTGCATAGAATCTACGCATAGAAAACCTGGCTCGGATGCCACTGTTGGGTAACGTAGCATAAATTCAAAATTTTCCTACGCATGTTCAGATCTTCCTATGGAGAGACCAGCAACGAGAGAGGGGTAAGAGCATCTTCGTACCTTTGAAGATCGCTAAGCGGAAGCGTTGCTAGAACGCGGTTGATGGAGTCGTACTCTCGGCGATTCCGATCTAGTGCCGAACAACGGCACCTCCGCGTTCAACACACGTGCAGCCCGGTGACGTCTCCCGCACCTTGATCCAGCAAGGAGGAGGGAGAGGTTGGGGAAGAAGTCCAGCAACACGACGGCGTGGTGTCGGTGGAGAGACGAGGTCTCCCTGCAGGGCTTCGCCAAGTGCCGGCAGAGAGGAGGAGGGAGAGGAGCAGGGCTGCGCCGAGAGAGAGATAAAACGGTGTCTCAAACAGCCCCCAACCCTCATCTATATATAGGGGGAGAGAGAGGTGGCGCAGCCCTTAGGGTTCCCACCCCCAAGGGTTGCAGCAGCCCCAGATGGGAGGGGGGGCGGCGGCCAGGGCAGGGAGGAGGGGTGGCGCACCCCTCTGGTGGGCCTTAGGCCCACCTATGCTAGGGTTCCCCCCTTCCCCCCCCCCTTCTCTGGTGCGCATGGGCTGGGTGGGGGGTGCACCAGCCCACCTAGGGGCTGGTTCCCTTCACCACTTAGCCCATCTAGCCTCCCGGGGTCGTTGCCCCCCTTCGGTGGTCCCGGTGGTCCCGGTACGTTACCGGTGACGCCCGAAACACTTCCGGTGTCCAAAACCATCCGTCCTATATATCAATCTTTACCTACGGACCATTCTGGAGCTCCTCGTCACGTCCAGGATCTCATCCGGGACTCCGAACAACTTTCGGTAACCTCGTACAACAATTCCCTATAACCCTAGCGTCATCGAACCATAAGTGCGTAGACCCTACGGGTTCGGGAGAAAGGGAGACATGACCGAGACACCTCTCTGGCCAATAACCATCAGCGGGGTCTGGATACCCATGGTGGCTCCCACTAGCTCCACGATGATCTCGTCGGATGAACCACGATGTCAAGGATTCAATCAATCCCGTATGCGATTCCCTTTGTCTGTCGGTATAGAACTTGCCCGAGATTCGATCGTCGGTATACCTATACCTTGTTCAATCTCGTTACCGGTAAGTCTCTTTACTCGTTCCGTAGCACGTCATCGTGTTACTAACTCCTTAGTCACATTGAGCTCATGATGATGTTCTACCGAGTGGGCCCAGAGATACCTCTCCGTCACACGGAGTGACAAATCCCGATCTCGATTCGTGCCAACCCAACAGACACTTTCGGAGGTACCCGTAGTGCACCTTTATAGTCACCCAGTTACGTTGTGACGTTTGATACACCCAAAGCACTCCTATGGTATCCGGGAGTTGCACAATCTCACGGTCGAAGGAAAAGATACTTGACTTTAGAAAAGCATTAGCATACGAACAATACGATCTAGTGCTAGTCTTAGGATTGGGTCTTGTCCATCACATCATTTTCCCAATGATGTGATCCCGTTATCAATGACATCTAATGCCTATGATCAGGAAACCATGATCATCTATTGACTAACGAGCTAGCCAACTACAGGCTTGATAGGGACACATTGTGATCTATTCATTCACACATGTATTACTGTTTCCTGTTAATACAATTATAGCATGAACGATAGATGATTATCATGAACAAGGAAATATGATAATAACCATTTTATTATTGCCTCTAGGGCATATTTCCAACATTGGGGACACAAGAGACTCTTTGTTATTTGATTGCAGGGTTGCTTGAGAGAGACCATATTCATCCTATGTCTCCCATGGATTGATAAACCTTAGGTCATCCACTTGAGGGAAACTTGCTATTGTCCTACAAAACTCTGCGCTTGGAGGCTCAACATGAGTCTACAAGAAGAAGGTTGTGTAGTAGACATCAATCCCAAGTCAAGACCTTCTCTAACCCACGAAGTTAGCCTCTCGGGGGGGGGCGAATCTAAACTCGGCAGGTGCCGACCAGTTTGCTTCCTGAGACTCGGTGATGTAAAACCAATCCTTTTGCCAGGCCTTCATGGCATCGATAAAATTACCCTCTAGCCATTTGACCTGGGGAGTTTGCTGGTCACGGCTCAGCCATAGTCAGTGTGTTGGCAGCTAACTAACTTTGGCTTGACGTTGAAGGTCTTAAGCCATAAGTCGAAGTGCAGTTTAACCCGCAGGAAGGTCTCATAAATGGTGATGAATGTAGAGATGTGCATGAAGGACTTCGGGGGAAGATCGTGAAAATCTAACCCATAGTAGAACATCAGACCGGGACAAAGGGGTGAAGTGGGAAGCCTAGTCCTCGTGTGAAGTAGGGGATGAACACCAACCTTTGACCTGGACTTGGTGTAGGCACCACCTGGCCTTCCTCCAGCACATAGTCGACAATGTCCGGCTAAAGATAGCCGATGTCCTTTAGCTCCCGGATATCCTGGTCGGAGATACATGAGACCTCCCATTTGCCGTGGGAACCTGAGCCGGCCATGGCTGAGGTTGGGGAAGGGCGGGTGGGAGAGGACGAAAAGTGAAATGGATGTGGGCGCTTGGAGCGTGGAAGGAAGGGAGGATCAAGTTTGGAATGCTTGTGGTGGCTTTGAGGATATTTTTCCTTTTTATGGGGGGGGGCGAAAGGCCAAGGGTTCCCGTTCATTGCGCGCAGGCCGTGCCACTTCCCCAAAACGACTGTGACGATGAACACGCGTAGGATTATCCAGACCATTACTCATATCCCCTCAAACGCAGGTCACAATCTCCTCATTGACAAGACGTGTCCGTGAGAAAGCAGCCTCGAATCACAAATCCAGTTTTTGTCATAACTCGCTATCGTGACCTTTCGTCAGAAAGGCTGTCAGATGAGGAACTATTCACATCCAGGCTTTTAAAGCCTTCTGATTAAGTAGTGCATGTTTTAAAGGCATGACATCACCAAATGACCAAGTTTAAACCAACCGAACATGAAGGGAACTCGCCTCGCAAGCTGATTACTCTGGATGCAAGGAACTGCCGAAGACCATAACACGACATTGGATGCTAGTTCGGGGGCTACTGAGGGAGTCCGAGATTAAGTGGTCCTCGGATGGTCGGCCCATCTCTTAGAGGCCGACCATATGGGTCGTATTGTGGAAGACCGAACTGCATGATGACCTCGTGTTCAAGAAGGAAAGCTTCGAAGAGTGGCGTGTTGTCCAAGTCGAGTAGGCTAGAGCGACGCATCCGTCCCCGGCTGGAGGTTGGTGGTATGTAACCCTTGGAACCCGTGGTGTCTATATAAACGAGAGGGTTTCATCCACATAGGCAAGTTGACTCATCTAGGGATTTAGCTCATACGATCTCAAGGTAGATCAACTCTGTAACCCTCATACCCATCAATATAATCAAGCAATACATAGGGTATTACCTCCTCTAGAGGGCCCAAACCTGGGTAAACATTGTCTCCTTCATCCCCTGCGACCCATCGATCCAAGGTCCACAATTTCGGACCCCGTACCCGAGATCCGCTGGTTTTGACACCGACACTAGGTCGGGCGACCATCAGCTGTTTTTACAAACACCAGGCACACTGTTGGTCCCTTCATGGATGGTATGATCTAGAGTGAGGCTCGTATGATGTATATCATGAGGGTTGTGTACCATTCGAGTGGACTCTTTGTATAGTGTCGCCAGGGGAAAGGCACTGTTTGAGTGCTTACCTCAGGTATGTAATATACCGCGAGTCATGGATCACACAAAAGTTCCCCGAGTTTTGTGGGTACAACGCGGAACCTCTGCAGAGTGTAAAACTATTCGAATAGCCATGTCCACGATCAAGGACACTTGGGTGCTGCTGCTTAAACTACGTCCACATGTTTTTGCATAAACTAAGTGTGTGTGTGAGAGAGAGAAAGAAAGATGGTTGTGTGATAAAGATGATACTTGAGCTAAGTTATATGATTTGACATGATGAATGAACATGAGATGTTCAACCCCCTACTTATTATGATATCTATAACTTGTTCGTATGGATATGTGCAACATGTTGATACATGCTTTTGCAAGCTGATTGATGATGAAATTGCATTCAAAATTTGATTTCTTCAAATTACCTACTTATTGCTATGTCATGCATTGTTATTGCCTTGTTCCGAACATGGGTTGCTTGTGACTACATTCAAAGTAATCATTGGCTTGCCATTAGTTATTTCATTGACCAGGCATGAGAGTATATGATATGATGAAGAATACCTTGGTGATATTCGTGCGAGCTAGGACGCTTTCCGGTCAGAATGCCTGTAGGGTTAAGGAAGATGGCATGGGTTCATGCTATCGGTGAAGTTTTCTGCTCCAAATATATGAAGACTTGGCCATGAAGGCCATATTCGAGTAAAACGGTATGCAATGGATGTAAGACTCTTGTCATTCAGTTTCTGTGTGTTCAGTTAGCATTGATCTTTGGGATCACTGTGGACGTACATTCGGTGATCTTGACTTAGGAGTCGGGGTCCCCACAGAGATGGTATAAGAGCCATCATGATTGTAGGAAGCCCTTAGTTAGCATGGACGTTAGTTAGGACAAACTATTTTTCCAGACCCTTCAAAATCACTTACAAAACCTCTATATTCCTCACCTCTTCTAAATTTTCTGAGGAAGTGGAGGTTTTTGCCTTAGAGCTTACATCCTTATTCTCTTAACTCTCCTCATCGACCCTGTTCAAAACTTGCAAACGGTTGCTACCACCTTTATGCCTGTGACCACTAGATTCCTTGAAACCCTTGTGTGTAACTTGAAAGGAAACGACCTTGACAAACGATCTGCCAAATACTTGGAAGTTAAGGTTGCCAACGCTACGACAAGACGACACTAACAGAAGCTACCCTCTCAGGAATGACGATGTCAAGACTCCGAAGATGGTGACACCCTCGACACTGTCCCAGAGGAATGCAACATTGGCCTACAATGATCAGGACATATGATATGCATCGCCAATAGGGTGATCCTATCCTTATCGTTGTTGTGTCGACAACCACCAGTGGATGAGAACTTCGCCATTTGGTCCGCCTCACCATAATGAGCAGGAAAACGGTTCTCTTCATCCCTTGCTCTTGGTTGATGTTGTCATCAACATGACTGACATGTCGGAGCTCTATTATGCCTTGTCAATCTCATTGCATAAGGGATCGTCCACTTGGTTTATGCAGAAACGACTGGACGTAGTTTAAGCAGCACCACCCAACTGTTCTTGACCGTGGACACGACTATTCAAATAGTTTAACACTCTGCAGAGGTTGTACGTTGTACCCACGAGATCCGGGAAACTTCCGTGTCATCCACGACTCGCGGTATATAACATACCCGAGGTAAGTACCCGATCAATGCCTTTCCCCTGACAATACTAGACAAAGAGTTCCACTCGATTGGTACCCAGCCCACATGATGTATGTCTTACGATCACCAACTCCGGACCGTAGCATTCAGGCGGGGACCAACGGTGTTCCCGGAACACGTAAAAACGGCATAGTCGACCTACCTGGTACGACCCCGTCACGAGAGTGACCACATATCACTCCCGCCACTAGTAATGTGGCTCTTTGCTAGCACCGACCAAAGTAATCAAGAAAGCCCCGTCCCATAAAGGGGTAACGTGGTCGCACATGTAAGGTTCGGACGGTCGACACATCATAAATCTAATCCTGTTTCCGAAACCACTCATGCCAAATATACCTGGTGCACCACTGCTTCAGAAGTGGCCACCTAACTCATCATCACTCTCGGGCATTAGTGGCACCCGACGAGGTTTTCATAAAACCTTTGTTATTTACCAACATCATGCTCATGCTTCTACTATGCTTAGCTCTATTTTCTACTTGTCAACATAATATTAGGGTGACCCTCATAGGTGGTAGGATCATGCTCAAATGCAAGGGCTCCGGAGGAGCCATCGGTAACACCATATCGATGATTTACCGAATACTCATGATCATATGCAACGAGAATATTTGCTCTACTTAGCATGCAAAAAATATTTTGCTCACACATGGTCAAAGGGCTGCTTGCCTTGATCAGCTAAGTATCCAGGGTCTTCGGGGTGTTCGAGTCCAACTCCTTCGTCAAACGTGGAATCTATCGTTGTAATAAATAATAAAATAATAAGTAGCTCACTCAAAAATAGAACACAAACACACTTTAAAAATGTTAGCCTATTCTGATAAATCTATATTATAGTTTTAAATTTTTTTGTCTCTGATTTTGGTGAAAAGATTATTTTCAAAATCAATTTAACGAAAGATAAAGTATTCAAAATAAGCCATTTAATTATAGCTATACAGAAAAGTTGTCATAAAAATTTGCTTAATATCTCTATTAAATTCTACCCTTTTTAGAAGAATTATGGTGGAAAAATAATTAAATTTTAATTCAATAATAAATTCTACAAAAATCTTTTAAAACAGAAATAAAATAAAAATGAAAAAGGGCTCAGCCCTGGCCTGGCTCGGCGTGTGGCTGGCCCGGCCCAGCTGGCCAGCTAACCACCGAGCCGAGGCGCGCGCGCTGTTAGGTTCAAACCTGATGTGTGGGCCCGTGCGGTCAGCGGCTGAGAGCAGAGAGAGGGAGGGAGATGAGCCACCGACAGGTGGGGCACACCTGTCGGGTCGTCTTCCTCCTCTAGACAGAGGGGAGGGGAGGCACGCCGACGGCAAAACTGACGCCCTCAAGCCCCAACGATGGCAGGAATGGAACCAGCACGTCGGCACCTACCTTCTCGTGGTAGAAGGAATGACGGGGAGGCCCTGGGTCACCGGCCATGAGGTGGCAGCGATGGAGCCAATTCGGGAGGTGGATGAAGTGGGTGCTACGGGCAGGGATTAGCTCGGGGAAGAGGTGGGGAAGCTCCCTGAGTCACTGCGGTCACGGAGGAGGAGAGAGGAGCGCGAGAGCTGGCCTGTAGCCCGAGATCGACGAAGCTCTGAAGCGGTGGGGCTCGATTTAGGCTCTGGAGGAGTGGAGTGAGGGGGAGGCCTATTTATAGGCCCTCGATGGTGCACCGAGCGGGAAGCGTCGGTGGTTTCACCGTGGCTCGCAGGAGAGGCAGAGAGAGTTGGGAGTCAAAACCACGGTATTGCGGACGTGATTTAGGACCCCTGTGGCTTACTCAGAGGGAGAGAGAGCGAGGAGCGTGCGTGCATGCATGACCGCGTTCTTCTGGCCAAATCTGGCGCGCGTGGGCAGACGTCGCTCTGGTCAACAGAGCGGGGGAGGAGAGGCCCTGAGGCTGCCCTGATGTACGAGGGTTGTCGGGGTTCATGGAGAGGCATCAAGGGGAGGCTTGAACCGGCCGGGGCTTGCCACCTTTGCCTCGGGTGCGCCCTATAGCATGCCCAAAGCGCAGTTTTGGGCATGCCACGACATGCTAGCACGCTCTGGGGCGCCTTGGCTGTGTCTGGCGTGTCCTGGGGCTTGGTTAGATGATCCCTAGACGTTTGAGAGCCGAGAGACTCACTGTTGGTCAAAGGGAGTGATTAAAGTGATGATGCCAGACTTGAGCCGGAAACTAAAATGGAGATTTTGGCTCTTCTGCTTGGAACCAGAGAGGGGCCACTCGTGTGCAGTTGAGGAGTGGTGCTGGCTGCTTGGTCTATGAGTTTGGAGGAAAGTGCATGGGTGTAGAGTGAGGTAAGTGATGTTTTACTAAGCTGGTAGAAGGTGTTTGACAAATGTTTGGGGTAGTTACACTTCACCACTAGTGATGAAAGTTAACATGATTAAGTTTGATGCAAAAATACGATTCTCCACCAAATTTGATCTTCATTGGACAAGTTTGGCAATGCAAACTTGAAATCACCCCCAAATGGGTAGTTCTGTCCATTCCCAAGGGAATGTGGGTAAATTAATCCCTACAAATCCCATTTTTGGCAGACTCCTCATTTGGGGTGTTGAGCACTCCTGCAAAGTTTCAATCCATTTGAACAAACTTTGCTATGTAGAGTTGCTTCAACTTGATTCTAGACACACAGGGTTTTAGGATTATTTGGTGAACCAAACCACCTTGGAATGAGGTGAAACTTGGCATGGCCACCAAATATAGTTTGGGAAGAATGCTGGATTTATTGGAAATATTTCCTTTCAAAAGGTCAAAACAGACAGAATAGACTTTGAGGGATTTGCTCAAATATTTTGAACATAAATAGGGGTTGAAAATCTTATGTATGAAAAATATATGTCCTGTGAGTATCTCCAAATTTTCTCAGATTTTTCTAAGGGAGAAAAGTATTTTTTCATACAGAAATATCATTTGTGGCCTGAGAAATGGACATGCAAATAAAATAGGAAAATATTTTGTAAAATAATTATTTTATGATATTGGAGAGTTAAAATACTTCTAAAACCAGATTACCATCTTTGGGTGAAGGCACTCCCTTGACATTTGGGACCTGTAGTGCAAACCCAAAGCAATGTTTTGAAATAGCCAAAAATTAGAAAAAGGTTTTTATGAAAATGCCATGTTATAAAAATCTGTTTTTGGGGTCACTCAATCAATCATACACACAAACAATGACAATCATGGCACTCATAGCATTTGGTTAAAAAGTTCTATTAATTTTAGATATTGAAACTTCAGTTGAAGTGAGATAAAAACAGGGTGTGACAGACCTATCCCCCTTACAAGAATCTCGTCCCCGAGATTCCTAAGTAGGTGCTAAAAAGGTGCGGAAATTTGGATTGGAGATAGTCTTCACGTTCCCATGTTGCTTCTGCTTTGGTGTGGTTGCTCCACTGGACCTTGAAATACTTGATGGTGCGGCTTCTGGTGCAACGCTCTGCTTCATCCAGGATGTGGATCGGCCTCTCACGATAAGTGAGGTCTGGTTGGAGGTCGATGGCTTGATGGTCAATGTCCTTATAAAGATCTGGACAGTTCGGTGCTTGCACACACTTCCGAAGTTGTGACACGTGGAAGACGTTGTGCACACCCGAAAGTTCCGGAGGTAGCTCCAACTGGTAAGAATCTTCTCCACGCCTTGCCGTGATCTTCAAAGGTCCAATGAACCTTGGAGAAAGTTTCCCCTTGACGTGGAAATGCTTGGTTCCCTTGGGAGGTGTGACGCGGAGGTACACCTGGTCTCCGGGTTTGAACTCCACTTCTCTGCGGTGAGAATCTGCATAGCTCTTCTGGCGACTTGGCTCCTTTCAAGTTTTCCCGGACAAGTTGCACTTTGTCTTCTGCTTCACAAAGAACTTCCGGCCCGAAAATCAATCCTTCACCAGTTTGAGACCAGTTAAGCAGGGTGCGGCATTTCCGACCGTATAGCACTTCAAATGGGTCCATCTGGAGACTGGACTGGTAGCTGTTGTTGTATGAGAACTCAGCAAACGGCAGGCAGTCTTCCCATTTGGTCCCATGTGCCAAGACACAACCGCGGAGCATATCCTCAAGTATCGGATTCACTCGCTCCGTCTGTCCTCCCATCTATGGGTGGAAAGCGGTGCTGAAGGAGAGCTTGGTTCCGAGAGCTTCTTGGAACTTCTTCCAGAATCTTGAGGTGAATTGCGTGCCTTGGTAAGATACAATTTCCTTGGGAACTCCCTGGAGGCTCATAATACGATGGATATACACGCTGGCCAATTGGCTACCATGGTTAGGTGGTCCACATTGACCCATACAGAGTTGTGCCCTTTGCTTGACTTGGGCAGACCGTTTTCACAACCCTGGAACCCTAACCAAGGTTTAGCATTGTGCTCATATCTTCATTGCATTGCATCCAAGAAATTGCAACAAGATCAAAGCAAGCGGTGAAGCAAAACTCAGAAAAAAAAACCCTAGCCACTTCTCAAATTCAAAGAAATTCCAAACTTGTCAAAACCAATGAACCCAAAATGGCCTCAAGAAAAGTTCAACTTTTCTGGTAATTCTTGAAAGAAAATCATGAGGGAACAAAACTATTTTAAAAACAGATTTCGCATTTTGTTTAAATGCAAAAAACCACTAAATTCAAGTTTAAATTTGAATTCAAAAACTTTTAAGTTTTCAAAATTGTTGGAAACTTCACGAATGGTTGGAAATATTCCAACTAATATTCTGGTGTGTTCAAAATATTTTTATAAACTATTTTGCAGCTGAAATAAATAGCAAATCAAATTAGTTAGCAAACCAGAAAACAAAACAGAAAAATGAAGAAGAGCTTACCTGTCGCCCTGAGGAGGCCCAGCCCACCAGGGGCAGGGGCGTCTTCTTCCTCCTGCCTTCTGGCAGAGGAGCGAACGCCCACGGCGGCTCCTCCACCTCCTGCTTCGCCGTGGCGCGCTTCGGTGCCCCCAGGACAGCACGACAGCGGGGATAACCTCCCCGAGCACGTCCCTATCCATCCCCGCTATCCATTCCTCCCCCTCCTCTGGGTTCTTTCCTCTCCTCCTGCCGCCATTGACAGAAGCTCGAGATCGAGCTGCCCAAGCCTCTGGCCACAGGATAGCCCCTCCGAGTGCTCCAACCTCTCCGCCTCGTCAAGCTAGCCACGTACGCCGAAGCCTGTGACCTCCCCGAGCCCTGCTGCGCCATATTGTCGTCGTCTTCAACCTCCGGCCACCGCAAGCTCCGTTGGATTTGTCGCCCACAGTGCCTCCCCGAGCCGTCTGAGCTTTCCACTGCCTTCACCATGAGCTTGCGCTCGTTTCCCCTCTTCTTCCCCTCGGTTTCGTGCACCCTAGCCACTAGACCGAAGAGCCCGAGCTCCGGCCGTCGCCTCAGCTCGTCGCCGGTGACCTCCGGTCCTCCCCAGTCCTCCCTGAGGCCCGTACTGGATGAGGCCGAGCCTGGGGATCCTCCCAGTGCTCTCGGCCCTCGTTCCCGAGCACCACAGCCATCTCCGACGACTCTCCGGCAAAGATCCGCCGCGGATCTGGTCGCCGCCGGTAGTTTCCAACAGGATCTGACCTGGCCTAGCTAATCCACCGTTTTAAACCTAAGCAGTCGCTGACAGTGGGCCCGAGACGCAAGTCAAAAGCAAACAGGGGCTGGTCAGCGTGGGATTAACCCTGTGAGGCTGGCCAGTGGGTCCCCCTGTCAGGTTTGACCTGACCAGGTCGGCCGACGGCTGACGCCATGCTGACGTGGGCCTGACGCAATAAGTAGCTTTCCTGATTTCAAAGAATGCCAGAAAATGCCCAAAACTTCCAAAAATCATAGAAAATAATCTGTAACTCCAATGAAAATAATTTATATATGAAAAAGTATCAGAAAAATCCAAGGAATCTGATATGTCATTTTCAAGCATGTTTGAAAATGTTAACTTGACCAAACATGTAAAATGATGAATAGGTTAAATTTAATAAATGCTTTGGAGTTAGAATTTGAAAATCATTTGGATTCCACTTCAAATGCTATGATCAAACAATGTTCAATAACAACCAGCAACCCATCATACCATTTCCATGCATGCTAAAACAAGATGATCTGAGCATCAGGTCGAACCAATTAAAAGGGTATCTAAAAATACCTTGTTTGAAGTGATATTTGAATCTTGATTCAAATCAACTTCAAACTTGATAAATGATAGCTACATTAGCCTATCAAGTTGCATCTTCATGCCATGCTCATGCATCATTTTGTTGCATATGATTGTTATTGATTGATGTCATTTCTATCGGTAGGCTCCGCTCCTCCAGATTCCACCGAATATCCGACTGACGGATATTGTCTCTCTGCTGAGCAACAAGGCAAGCAACAACCTTGATCATTCCGATAAATCCCATGTTCTCGCTCCTGCACTTACTTATTGCATTAGGATCAAATGCTTCAAATGCTTTTGCCACGTTAGTTGAACCCACTTCCTTTGCATGACCTGTCTTTGTCACAGTAAATAGCTGAACCTTGCAACCTAGTATACCTGGTAGATGCTTGAGCCATGATGTGCCTTATCCTGCTATGCATGCTATGCTTAGAGTTGTGTATGGTCTGTCATCTGGGTGATGAACAGAATTGTGAGAATGTGTTCAGTAAGTAAAGGTTGTGTGTTGAACCTTATTTGGTAAAGGTACCGGTGAAAGGCTATGTAGGAGTACATGGCGGGTTGTTTCATTGGAACCGTCCTTAGTAACTGAGTTCCGTGTATGTAATCCAAGACGAGATACTACCACATGCTGGGCCCTGAAATATGACCCCGCTCGACTTATTAATCGCCTAGTACTCGGTCCAGGAGTTGCAAGTAGTTTCTGGTGTTTATAGTCATGCTGGAGGCCGTGCATAGCGCTGACCTTAGAGGTGGGCTATGATGCGGTAGGCAGTGGCACGGTGTACCAAGTGGCACCCGGATGGTGGGCTTGGGAACCCTGCGCACATCGTTTTGGGCCCTGGCAGAAACCATTGCCGGACTTCCGTGCGGGTTACCCTCAGATAGGCGATAGACCTGGACTAAGTATTAGCGTGGTTAACGGTCGTGGCCGACTCCCTCGCTGGGCTTCCGCTTGAAGGTTGCCGAGGTGCATGACGTGCAAATGGCGAGAAGTGGCGAGAGCGTGTGTGAAGAAGTACACCCCTGCAGGGTTATGATCTATTCGAATAGCCGCGTCCGCGGATATGGACTACTTGGAGACATATGTTGTTCATAGATAACTTTAATGGCTACTCATAAAATTGTCAAGATAAGCGTGAGTGTCGTGGACGGCATTTCTGTATGGAGACGGAATGATTCCACGATGGAGTATTGTTGTGGTGTTAGTGGACTCGTGTGCGAGAAATCAAGTTGTCAAAAATTATTTAAAAATGCAAGTTGGCTAGCCACGAGTCAAATGCTAGCTTTCCGCATGAAACCCCACAATTCCTTATTGATACATTGCATGAGTAGATAGCTTATCCTAAAGTCTTGCTGAGTACTTTTGTACTCATGTTTGCTTAATAATTGTTGCACAGGTTGTTAATGACCCTAACAGAGGGTTCTACCTAGACATCCACGACGACGAGTAGCTGGTATCCCAGCTACGATCTGGCCCTAGGGTGGGTCTGTAGTATAGTCAGGCCATGTGCCTTCTAGTTTCATCTGTCTGTACTCATACAGTTTAATTACTTCCGCTGGCTTGTAACTTGAATGACTGTTATGATGGGTCATGAGACCCCTACTTTGTAATATTATGTGTGTGGCTCTTCCGAGCCTTCTAAATAAAGTTTGTATGTTCATGGTTATGTTGTGATGCCATCGATGTATCTATACATATCGGTATGCCATGGGTACGTGTGGTGTACTTGATATGTATGGGGTTCGATTACCTAGCCGTAGGCTTTAGTAGCATTCCTTACAGGGAAATGCCCCTTTGTGATCTAACGAGCCATGGTAGTTCGCTACTTCTCCGGACACATTGGTTGACCGGCATGTGTCCTTCTTAGCTGCTGTGTCTGTCCCCGTTGGGGAAATGTCACGCGATGTAATGGAGTCCTTGTAGCTTGCTACGACTCATCTACATTCGCTGGTGACCGACACCTGCTTTGTTGGGTCATGTATGCCTGTCCCTGTGCGGAACTGCCGCTTTGGTTTATGACTAGACATGTCGATCCGGGTTTCTGTCACTGGATTGCTAGCGACACAATTGCATACGCGAGTCAAAAGGCGCAAACGGTCCCGGCTAAGGTAAGGTGGCAGCTGTGGGGATAACCGTGCATGAGACCGCAAAGAGATGCGATGTGTTACAGGCTGGATTCCTATGACTTAGGATCGGGGTCCCGACATCCATTCCGACTATGTCCCACTTCCATTCGGGCACTTGGAGAGGTTGTAGCAATCCAGCAGGTCATTGGTGCTCAGCCTTGACCCGGTGGCACACGTCGCACTTGGCAATATAGGAAACTATTTCCCTCTTCATGCCATGCCACCAGAACCTTTCTCAGAGGTCTTGTTACATCTTGGTGCCATCGGGGTGAATAGAGTAGGGTGTGTCATGGGCTTCTTGCAGGATTAAATCCATGAGTTCAGCCTTGTTGGGTACGAATAAAGGCTTCCCAAACCACATGACTCCTTGCTCATCCACTGAGAATTCTGGGGCCTTGCCTTCCTGGATCTTCTTCTTGATACCTACAATGCACTTGTGCCCCTTCTGGGCCTCTTTGATGTCGTCTGCTAGAGTGGGTTTGACTTCAAGGTTAGCTAGGAATCCCAGTTCAACTAGCTCCAACCCGAAGCTTTCCAGCTCATCATATAAGGCGGGTGGCCTTTCCTTGAGCATAACATTCAAGGTGCTGGCCTTCCGGCTTAAGGCATCGGTCACCACATTGGCCTTACCGGGGTGGTATTGAATGCTGAGGTCGTAGTCTTTGATTAGCTCAAACCACCGTCGCTGCCTCATATTCAATTCCCTTTGAGTAAAGATATACTTCAGACTCTTGTGGTTGGTGTATATTTCACATCGCTTCCCTAGAAGGTAATGTCACCATGTCTTCAGGGCATGTACTAGAGCTGCGAACTCGAGATCATGCGTGGCGTAGTTCTCCTCATGCAGGCGCAGTTGCCATGATAGGTAAGCCACGAACCTGCCGTCTTGCATTATTACTCCACCGAGCCCGTTTCTTGAGGCATCATAGTATATCACAAAACTCCTTGCTGTTATCCGGAGTAGCCAATACTGAGGCGGTAGTCAGTCTGTTCTTCAACTCCTGGAAGCTTTCTTTGCACTTCGGCATCCATTCGAACTTCTTGCCCTTCTTCGAGAGCTGAGTCATTGGTCGGGCGATGCGGGAGAATACTTCCACGAACTTGCGGTAGTATCCCGCGAGTCCGAGGAAGCTTCTGACTTCCTTCACATTGATTGGTGACTCCCATTTGGTCACCGTGATAATCTTGGAAGGATGGACCGTCAATCCATTTGTCGTCATGGTATGACCCAAGAATCCAACTTCGTGCAGCTAGAATTTTCATTTTCTAAACTAGGCATAAAGCTGGTGCTCTCGAAGTTTGTCCAACACTAGCCTCAAGTGTTGCTCATGCTCCTCTTCAGACTTGGAAAAGATCAATATGTCATCGATGAAGACGACGACAAACTTATCCAGGTATTACATGAAGACTTTGTTCATGAGGTACATGAAGTATGCTAGGGCATTGGTCAACCCAAATGACATGACTGTGCACTCGTATAGACCGTAGCGGGTCACGAATGCCATCTTAGGTATGTACTCGGGTCGGATCTTCAGTTGGTAATATCCAGATCTAAGGTCGATCTTGAAAAATACCTTGGCACCATTCAACTGGTCAAATAGGTCTTCAGTCTTGGGGAGTGGGTACTTGTTCTTGATCCTTACTTCATTGAGAGAACGGTAATCAACGCAGAGTCTGATAGTCCCATCCTTCTTAGACACAAACAGAACAGGTGATCCCCAAGGTGATGCACTCGGGCGGATGAATCCCTTCCCGAGTTGCTCATCCAACTGCTTCTTCAACTCTGCTAGCTCTCCAGATCCCATCCTATAAGGCTTCTTATAGATAGGCCTTGATCCGGGCATGAGCTCAATGATGAACTCGATGTCTCGGTCAGGAGCCATCCTGGCAGCTCATCAGGAAAGACGTCTGGGTACTCACAGACTATTGGCACTCGGTCCAACTCTTCTTCCGGTAGGCAATTTTCCTGAGGAACTCGAGTGGATGTAGCACTACAACCAGACCCCCCATATAGCAATTCATAGTTTGCAACGCTTTGAGAATGCGCTGCAATATATCATCGTTCCAACGCCTATATACATTGGCAAGGACATCCGTTGTCGCTGTACGGACAACAACGAATACCATATGTTGTAGTTTTGTGTTGCTATGTGTTAATGGATGGGAGGAACGGATCTCCTCTCATCTAGAATTCTGACTCGTGGGCCCTTTAAGTAATAATAACGTTTTTTTGTTTCCCTTATTTATTGGTTATATTGTTTTCTTTTCTAATAAATCGTATAATAATGTAAGGATCAAATACCTAGAAATCTAAGCGATGTTGTTTGGTTGTGTTTGGATCATTTGCTAGACTCGCCTAGCCAGGCTAAATTAAACTAGCCCGTTTGTGCCATAGCCCACTGAGCTAAGCGATGTTGTTTGGTTGTGTTGCGCCGATTTACAGTTACATGACTGTTCTCATGCCCGATTCATTAGTTTGCCCTCGCGAAAGAGCCAATTCGGCAAGGATTTAGCTTTTGGAGGCAAGTTATACTACTGCATTATGCATTATGCGTGCTGTTAATCAGATAACCTTGTCATATGTAAAGCAAGGCAGTGGGTACCAACCAGAGTGGTTACACATGAGTCGTCCAATCTGAAATTTGACCGAGTCTTGTTCATCTTATATTAGTTCATGGGTCATTATGTTTTTTGTTTTTTCGTTAGTAGTATAATACTGACATGATGGGATCCATTTGGCCTTATTATAAAAGCACACCAGAAGGAAGCAAAGCATTAGTTCAAGCATCTCTCTCAACTGCTACTATTTGTTTATGGGTCTTAGCTAGCTATCACCGGGTGCATTACCAGGAGTTATATTATGTACATACAGGTCCTGGAACCAAGCTATCTAGCCTTCTATCCCCTCTCTGGAAGCTTGCCATGGCGGATCCAGTTTCCATCGGTGCTGCTGTAGGGTGGGGCGTATCCGCAGTAGGCTGGCTCGCCTCGCCTATCATTTCAAGGGTCCTCAACAAAGGTTTCGCCCACCTTGACTTTGACGCGACAGAGAAGATGACCCAGGCAAGGATTTAGCTGCAGTTACGAGGTAACTTGCCGCCAAAAGCAAACAAATCATTACTCCACCAAACACATATCCTTGCTAGGCAAGGCTAAAACTGTCCTTGCCTTAGAACCAAACACACCCAAATCTCGCTGCCGAGGAATCCCGCCATGACCTGTGAGGACACGCCGCCGCCGAGGAATCCCACCTCCCACCATCGCCCCCGATTTATACCTGATCCCTAAGGACGCCGAACTCCCCTCCACCTCCACCCTCCCAGGCCGCCTCTCCTTGCTGCGCCGCCACCAAGCCATCTCACTTCTGCCGCCGGCCCCAAGCCCCCTCCCCATACTGCACGCACGACCGTCCGAAGCCCCTCCCACGCCGCCATCCCTTGCTACCCACGCCGCCAACGCCGTTCTAACACTACTCTCCCTGGATCCCTGCACCTAGAAGCGTTGTGAGCCAGTCGTATGCCAATCGCCGCCTCACCTGACGTTGTACGAGCGAAGCGCCCCTGCATAGGTGACCTTCCCTCACCCTCTTCATCTCTTGTCTGAAACAGACATTTATTCCGCTGGTTATAAGAACTGAATGACCTGCGATTCATCTCTTTGTCTGAAAGTGTGAAGATAAATACAGATTTATTCTTGTACTTGATAAAAACCGACACCTAAATTGAACATGATGCAGGTGAAGTCAATTTAGTATATCTATCTAGCATAATCATCTGCATATGCTATTCAAGAAGTCATATTAACAAACTGAATTTTGTTTTCTCTTTCAGAATTTTTGTCACATCTGTACCATCGACGAGCAGTCTGAAAATTGCCGCCTACACCAACACCAAAGACACGGCCCAGCATAGGTAAAGCTTCTCGCCCTTCTCATCTCTTGTATGATCTTATCTACTTCATATTTGGAAAATATTTATGTCCTTGATGATGAAGTTTGCTAGAAAAAGTCTAAGTTTGATATTTTTACGGTCTGCTTATGGTTGTTAGACATAACTTGTCTTGATCGGTAACTGGAAAATCAAATTAAGTAGAATTCCTTAGAATGACAATTAAACCCTGTATTGCAGAGTGGCTATGGATGTACAAATCACCAAGGTACTTTTGCGTTATCCTAGAGGAAGTAGCCGGTACTTGGCTGGCGTAGAAGGATTTTTGGAATTTGCATATAAAGATAAGACAGAAAATACCACGATCCTTTGTCCATGTGAAGAATGTGTGCACACTTCTTTACTGTCAAAGGATGATGTCCGTGATCATTTGATCTGTAATGGAATTCTTCAGAGTTATGACAAATGGGTTTTTCATGGCGAATCTTCAGATGAGAACAATGATGATCAGCAACCACAACCTCACAATGAAGAAATGCTTGCTAACATGCATGGGTTGATCAATGATGCTTTTAGGAATATGTATGATGATGTGCCAATGAGTGAGCGTCCAGATCCACCGAATTAACATGGACCAAATTTAGAAGCTGAGGAATTTTACAAATTGATCGATGATTCGAAGAAGCCTTTATGGTCAGGATGTGGATTATCACAGCTATAATTACTTGTCATTTTGTTTAATATAAAATCCATGAACAAATGGTCTGACAAGTCATTTGGAGACCTACTTGATAATCTACGCATGGCAATTCCAAACGGAAATGAGCTCCCCAGAATTTCTATGAGGCTAAGAAGATTGTTTCAAAATTTGGCCTAGATTATAAAAAGATTCATGCTTGCCCAAATAATTGCCAGCTTTTCTGGAAAGACACAGAAAATGATGATTTTTGCTCGATCTGCAAGGCCTCTAGGTGGAAAGATAAAGCACCGGAAACAAAGTTAACAAAGAAGGAAAGAAAAAAAGCAACACCATGCAAAGTTTTACGTTACTTTCCAATGAAGGATAGGTTGAAAAGATTGTTCATGTGCAAAGAGACAGCACCTCTTTTGCGATGGCATGATGAAGAGCGCATTAAGGATGGTGCACTACGACATCTGGCCGATTCCCCAGCATGGAAGGCTTTAGATGAAAGGTACTCAAATCTTGCATCTGATTGTCGTAATATACGGTTTGGCTTGAGCACTGATGGATTTAATCCCTATAGGATGCTGAGTTCTAGTTATTGTTGTTGGCCAGTTGTTTTGGTAATATATAATCTGCCGCCATGGTTGTGCATGAAAGAATCTTATCTTTTGCTATCTTTGATAATTCCTGGGTCCAAAAGTCCAGGCGATAATATTCATGTCTTCCTCCAGCCACTTTTGGATGACTTGAAAGACTTATTTATGAATGGAATTCAGGCATATGATGTATCTAAAAATGAAACCTTTACTTTGCGAGCAGTCATGTTATGGACTATAAATGATTTGCCAGCTTTAGGAATGGTTTCTTCACATAAGGTGCATGGAGAATTTGCATGTCCACCATGCGGTGCAGATGCATGGTCCAAACGATTGAAACATGGAAAGAAATCATGCTTTATGGGTCACCGCCGATTTCTGCCTCCTGGTCATAAGTTTCGTTTTGATGAAAAGTCTTTTGATGGAACATCAGAGCATAGAGCAGAGCCTCGAACATACTATGGACGTCAGGTCGAAGAAGAAATAAAGGCTCTTGGTGATTTTAAGCAGTCAAAACTTATAAGGGATTAAGTAGTCTATTTACATTACCCTATTGGGACTATAATCTCGTTCGTCATAATCTTGACGTGATGCACATAGAGAAGAACGTGTGTGATAATGTTTTGGGCACACTTTTAGGTTCAGATGGGAAGTCAAAAGATAATCTTTCTACTCGTCTAGATCTTAAAGAAATGAATATCAGAGAGGACCTGCATCCAGAGAAACAACCTTCAGGCAAGTTTTATTTACCACCGGCATTATTTACCATGTCCAGAAGTGAGATAAAATTGTTCCTTGAAGTTCTTGAGTCTATAATGGTTCCTGATGGCTATTGTGGAAATATATCTAAGTGTGTGAAGTCTGCTGAAGGAAAAATTTCTGGGCTAAAAACACATGACTGCCATGTCCTACTGCAACAATTCATGCCTATCGCTTTGACGGGTATTCTTCCAGACCATGTCACAACAGTACTATTTGAATTATCTGCTTACTTCCGAGGAATATGTTCAAAAGTTCTCCATGTAAATGAGCTTGATCGTTTGGAAGAATCAATTAGAATCACACTTTGTAAAATGGAGATGATATTCCCTCCTGGTTTTTTCACAGTCATGGTTCATTTAGTTGTCCATTTAGCAACTGAATGTAAACTTGCTGGACCAGTTTGCTACCGTTGGATGTACTTTATTGAAAGGTAAAATTGTGGTGCTAAGAAAACTATAATATTGGCACAAGTGATGTCATATGAGACCTACTAAATTGATTTTTTTACATGTGTGCAGGTACCTTGGTAAATTGAAGTCATATGTTCGCAACAAAGCTCGCCCTAAGGGTTCAATTGCAGAATCATATTTGGCGGATGAGTGTATGGCCTTTTGTTCAAGGAATCATGACAAACCAAATGAGAATGAATCTGCCATGTATGCAAATGAATCCACATTATTTCCTCTAGTAGGGAATCCATTGGGAAAACCACGCACCTACACTTTGAATGATATGGAGTCCGTACAAGCGCATAGATTTGTGTTGTACAACTGTGATGTTGTCACTCCATATCTCATGGAAATGTCTTACCTTAACTTGTTAGCATGTTGACTAATTTTTTGATCTAAAATTGTGTTTATATGTGTTGTAGAGCTCATGGTGCTGAACTAAAAATGAAAAAACCGCAACAAGCGCCTAGCACTAAAAACCATTGAGCGCATGCAGCATGCAAACTTCCCTGAATGGTTTAGACATCATGTAAGTTCCCTGTTATTTGTTTTCTGATTTTGAGTTTATGTTATCTAAGTTCCGTGTTGGTGTAGGTAATGCAGCTGGAGCAGCAACAGGGTACTGACAGCATCGATGATGACATTAGATGGTTGGCTCATGGTCCAATTGAGGTTGCACGAAGATACATAGGCTTCTGTACCTGTGGATATAGATTTAGACCCAAGCGTTATGACAAGAAGACTCAAAACAGTGGGGTTGTTTTGACCGCAAAAACATCAAGTTATGCTTCTGCAGGTGATACTAAAACTATACTTGGAGATGTCATGTACTATGGAAAGATAGTTGAGACAATTGAGTTGGATTATTATAGAAAATTCTCGGTGGTCCTATTCAAATGTGAATGGGTTAATAGTACTACAGAAAAAGAAGTAAAAAAGGATAGGTTTGGTCGTACGCTTGTGAATTTTTCACATCAACTCCATAGTGGTGAGAAGATAGAGGATGAGCCTTTTGTATTTGCCAATCCAGTTGACCAAGTTTTCTATACGAAAGACCGTACAAATCCTGGATGGTCATTTGTGACGAAGGTGACTCCTCGAGACAATTTTGACATGGGTGAAGAATGGAATAATATAGAAAGTGAACCTTATCATGTCAGTAATCTGGGTGACCTTTTTGACACTGCACATGGGAATGAAATGTGGACTAGAAGAGATATACAAGGAACAATTGTAGATCCTATCGCAAGTTCTTATCCTGAAGCTTGGGACTAAATGAAAGGTTTGCTTCTAATGTCTTGTTTTGCCCTGCTAGGTTTGAAAATTCTAGCTTATCTTTACAATACTGTGAGATCTACAATTTTCTTAATGAAAGATAATATTTCTGTAGTTGATGCTCGGGGTGAAGTCAATTTCATAATAATGCTGCCCCACAACCGCAAGAGCCAGACATATAAGAGATCAATAATAGTGAACCTGCTGAACTGGAAGGAAACACATGAGCAAGTGATCTGCCAGGAAAAATGTGAAGGATACTGAAGCCGTGGAAACAGAAGAAATCAACGACAGCACTGATGCAAACAACAGTGAGCTAACTGAAGATGTGCAAAGCAATGTTCCTCTTACAGATGAGGCAGCTCGACTTGAGCTTCAACTTCTGTTGTGTTCATATAACAACATTAGGACAGTTACTGTCTGTGGGATGAATTCAGCAATGTCTCATTTTCTTATACGTTTCTTGATGAAAAAAATGGTGACATTAATAGCTTTGTTATTTTGTGCGTCTTATGTTTTGTTTCATGATATAGCATGGAGCAATTCCTATCAAGCTGGCAGCAGCTAGTGGTCGACACAAGCTTGTTCAAATTCTATTTCCTGGGACAAAACCGATTCCATCTCTACCAGATTGGAGTGTTGATGGGTTAACTAAAACTGTGAATTCTCCAAAAATAAACTCTTTATGTACTCCTGAAGCTTAATGCATGATTGCTTCGTATTTTCTATTTGGACCATAATTATTCGTTGTCGTCTTATAGATAGTTTATACTCCATCCTCCTTAGATGAATATTTGTGAACTCTGTTTACATGCATAGATAGCTTATACTTTAGTTGTTCGCCACTTCGACTATGTCGCTGTTCAAGCTTTTAGGCTGGCTGCTGTTACCGGTCCTTACCCAATAAAAATGGTTCAAGACAAAATATCACCGCTTATTTTGTAATTCCATCACAAATTTACTATATTATTTTGTATCTAAGCTGGTCTTGAGGAACTTGTACGTATTTGCTCCTCGTACGTAAATAATAATAATAAAATAAACTACTCCTCGTTGTCTTCCTCCAACCCGATGGTATCCTCTCCGCCCTCCTTTTTGCGAAGAATGCGCGCTCGTCGAGGACTTCAAGAGGGGATTGTCGGCGCCACTCCGTCATGGCATGTACGTGCGCGCCGGAATCTACCATGTGTCGGACCGCCGTCTCTCGCGCGCCGAAATGTACCGCTGTAGACAAATCATTGCTAGGGCGAACAGCACACCAAGCCCAAAAAACAAAAAAGAAACAAATGTCAACCGCGTTAGCTGGACAAAGAGCGGATGATACGCCACCGGTGCGCCTTCCGGAGACAAACCACCACAGCCCGAGGCTCCGACTCGCCGTGTGCCAAACAACACCTCCAAGACGGGATGTGACGGTCGACGACGCTGTTGGCCGGACGAGTCCTAGGGTTTCCCCCGGCACGTGGAAGGACGTAGGGGATGGCACCCGCCGGTGTCACCGCATCGGAGCTAGACGAACCATCAAGAATTTCTTCCGCACTCCACACCCCACCACCCAACCGGAGCCAACCAGCCAAACACCAACACGAAACCAATGAGATAAGTCATATTTCACTCCTAGCTACTTATCCGAGCGTGAGGAGATATCTCCACCTCCACCGCCGACGCCAAGCCGGGGAGCCCCACCGCCACCTGGAACGCCGCCGCCTAGGACCCCCTAGTGCAGCTCTGCCCCGCGTCGGAGAGCCACCGGGAGGGTAAGGGCAGGGGATGCTAGCGACGGCGGCGGAGAGGACAGGGAGAAGGCGGGGCTGGATGAAAGGGGAGGTTGGCCGCGGCCGATCGCCCCGCGGGGCCGACGCGGTGGCGGGAGCAGAGAGGCAAAAAAAACTTTTATATTATGGGCGAAGGAAGAAGTAAACTAGCCTTGATCAAATTTTGCTCTTTTTTGAATACATTGACAAAATGAACACATACTTGGGTCATTTTTGAAATCCAATCCCAAGTTCAGCTAACGAACGGAAAATAATATACAAACTATTTCATTTTAGTTCACTTGATTTATATCATACTCAAAAAATAATTTGAGAGTAATGCTATTTTATATCATACTCAAAAAATAATACTAAAAAATGAACGGAAAATAATACTCAAAAACAAATTTCTATTTATCCTCTTTCCCTCGGTCTCTTCCCTCTAGTTTTTTATTTCCCTCCAAATTAAGGTAACTGACCAAAAAAACTTATGCACCTCCTCCGTTTATCTCAACTCGTAAGTCGTGGCTGAACACACATCGTGGGTCATCTCGGCCGGCTCGCGGCGGCAGGCGATTCTCGGCCTTCTCCGGCGAGTGGCGGCGGTAGGCGATTTTGGGCCATCTCCGGCGACTCGCGGCGGCAGACCATCTCTCCGATTGCAGGTTAGTGCCTCCCCCTGGCTCTCTGTTGTATGTACCCTTCCTTCGACCTGTCACCATCGCTCCCACTGCTGCTGCCACTGTCGCCGCCGATCTGGCACCCTTCCTCCGCCCCCGACCTAATGCCTGCATGAGTGCGACACTCCTCGCCCCTGCCCGCCGGCCACCAGCAAAGCCGTTGGACCGCTGCTTGCGCAAGTGCCTATGCCCATGGTTGAGCCATGTCTGTCCTCTGCTTTTGTTGTTGTTCGTCTGTAGTCTGATCGCACCCCTGTGGTGTAGGCCGTGCATGATGGCTGATTGGCCGTGGTGATTGGCCGTGGTCCTTGACAGATACCATCAATCAATGATGCCTCGTTGTGATTCTGTCAATTGGTTTTGACCAAGTAACTCATCCCAAGGCTCACGAGGGAGAGGTCCTTTTTTTCCTTCCCAGACATCAAGCGATGTATCCACGAGACCACAACAGGATGCATCCCAAGCTCTCCCATCTGCCCACAAGTTCCATCCAGTGGTGGAGCTAGATTTTGCATCACTTGGGTATCTGATGCTGAACTTATTTTGCATCAGTGGTCATGATGGCCCTTGTCAGGTCCATTGCAAAATCCCGAGTCAATATCAGACTGGAAATTGTCCACAAAAAGCTGCTGCAGCTCCTCAAAGCTCTCCTGCCTCTGCAAATCCATAGAGATTGCAGTAGTTTTCTTTGTGTACACTCGTAAATGAATTAATAGACAAGCATCATTGGCTGCACTAAATAGTGTTAATGCGGGTGTGATTCAGAGGAACATATTGATGTTTCATTTACATTTTTTTCAGGTTGTGAGTTGGTTTTCCTCCTAGAGTTCATATGACACAAAGTAAACTACATGTTGTTGAATGCAATGATGAATACATGACTGAGGAACATATTGAACATGAGAATACCATGTGCAAAGATGTTGAGTCATCTCATGTTCAACCATCATCTCGTAATGTTGAAGAAGGCTTGAATGATAGTGATGATGAAGAGTACCAGGTCGACGACACTGTTGCTAATGAACAAGGTAATTACCTTTTGACACTACGCTAGACATTCTCAAAAATTAGAATTAGAATCAGCATTGCAGTACCATCTTCTCCAAAATAGAATTGAATTAATTATAAATGTTTTGGAAATTTATGCATGATTAGATGAAAATGGAGAAACAACCAAGCGTGGGAGGACAAGGCTAAAAGAAACATGGAATCTTCCGAAAGGACAAAGGATTGTGGTCCAGTGCAATGATATAAACCAACCAATTGGAAAGGAAGCTGCACGTCTTGGGAATTTTCTTGGCACAGTTGCTAGGAATGGAAAATTGTGTAGTTTGAGCTACAAGGACTGGAGAAAGCTAATAGGAGAGAGAGAAAAAACGACAAATGAACAAAGAAACAAAAGGGATATACTAGCACAAATAAAGGTATATTCAGAGTACATTAAATCTCTTTTGCTGACATCATTATGCTTTGCATACTACATTATCATAAACATAGTTTTGTTTGAAATGTAGATGAGATTTCTTTACCCTCCTCGCATGCAAAAGATTATCTTGAAAAAAATTGGAGATGGATGGAGGGAACATAAGTCAGATCTGAAAGCATTATACTTTGACGCAAATAAGAGCATGGAAGCGAATACCACCAATGTTCCAAAGGGTGTGATTAAGGACCAGTGGATTACTCTTGTCAGTAATTGGATGACCCCAAAGGCACAGGAATATATACTGTCACCAGATTTGTTATGTACATGTTCCTCAGTCATGGTGCAAAATTCTGAAAAATACTTGTGCATACATTATACAATTGTTTGATAGGGGATAAGTGAGACAAATAGGAGAAATTGTACGATGAGGAAGTCCAAACACATGTCTGGAACTAAGAGTTTTCCACGAGTTCGAGAAGAGCTGGTCAGTTTATGCGAACTCAAACTATATGCATCTACATCCCATTTGTACTGCAGGTATTTAATAAGTTAACCATTTGACCAATAGAGACTAAAGGATCCAGAAAAGAAGTACCCACACAGGGTTGTCTTATACATTCATACTCATAAGCATAAAAGCGACAAGAAAATGAATGAACAAGTGGTATAGTATCGACACTTTTATTCAAAATTATAGTGTTGTTTAGCACATTGTTTTGACATACACTATTCATGTATATAGGTTGATTTGAAGGAGCGTATAGCGGAGAATCCATCTTTAGTAGATACTAGTACAGGAAAGACAGCATGGAAAGGAGATGTTTTGAATGCGGTACTTGGCGCAGACAAGCCTGGACATATTCATGGCCCGGGACGTGTTCTGGATACAAATCAAGTCTTTGATGTGTCAACTTCACGCCACTTTCAGAATATACACCTTAGTTCATTGCAGGATACATCGAATGATGATCTTTTGGCTATTAGACTGAAGATGGAGAAGCTGGAGAACAAAGTGGAAAAGCAAGACGCTGAGATTTTGGAACTAAAAGCGAAGAACAAAAACTCCGAAGGACACGTAAATTCTAAGAATTTATCCATTATTCAATATATGTACTAATTCTTAGGGAATATAGTTACACGGTTCTTTGGATCAGATATCTGCATCTCGAGATGTTCCTTTTATTGCCAAGGCAAATTCAAAAAGAAAAGTATGTGTCTTTAGAAAGGTATAATAAATATTTTGAAGCCATTTTAAATTATGTTCTTAATCTAGTTTGGTTTCAATCGACAGAGAATTTATGGCGACGGTCATAGTGAACAACTTCGTACTGTTGGGAAGCAGAATAATGTGATGGTAGTGTATGGATGCATTAATACATTTCTGTTTTCTAGTTAAAGAAATCAATCATCTCTTGACATTCATTACAGAGCTAGAAAACATTTCTCAAAGACATGGAGATGCAACCATCATACAAACGTCCTTCTATGGATGAGGTATGATCATTGATATATTTTTTGCAATCAGACATGGTTGAGTACAAATTTGGAATTACTCACACATTTTTTCACTACGATTTTTTATTATTGTTCTCACGAATCTGATAGTATATCTTTTGTCATAGAGCGATGAAACTTTGGTCCATGATGAAAATGTTCAGCAAGAGTGGGAAAACACTAGTGCAAATAAGGTTACTAACTCCTTCCCTTTCTGAACTTATACCAATGTCGAGAATCTTGAGAAGATTACCGTACAAACTTTTATGATGATACACCAATGAAATCAGATATAAAACACTAGATACTCATTATGTAGCTGTTGTTGCTTATTTATTCTCAACTCTGAATCTGTTTCAAAAACAGAAATTGTTTATCTTTACTTGGAGTCCAATATGGTTGAGCAACAATCAATTGTTACTTACTCGTCTAATGGTAGGAATGTTTATTACAATTCTTCCAAATCTTATGATATATCTTCTGTCACAGAACAAACATACTTCTATCCATGGTGAAAATGTGCAACAAGAGAAGGAAAACTCTAGTGCAAATAAGGTTACTGCACTACATATCTTCTAATCTTCTAAAGCTTATTTTCACAATGCATCTCTGCTCTCATGCGTCAAGATTTTTTTTGCACATTTCCAGTGCGTACGCATGCTAGAAATGATGTCTGACATATATAACAATTTCAATATTGAGTAAAACTATCCAAGATAACAATCTAAGAGATAAAGTGCAGCCACTTTCACCAAGATGAAAAATCCCTTCACATTGTTATTTCAGTCTTTCTTTTGCATAATGATGTAGCCAGCATATATGAATATTTAATCGAGAATGCTTCACATACGACATTTCTCGTCCAATAAATGTACGACGGTTCGATCGTACATTAGGGATGCTCGTGGTTCCTAATTAAGACTGCCCCATGACCCACGGTCCAGCCCAAGCCCAAAACCCATATTAGTGTACTGTTCTGTAACCCCTCAAAACTAGCCATTCTTCAACGGTGTGTGTCGCTATGTTCTGTATGACCAAAATATTTTCTGAAATATCATATTCATTCAGCAACGTTATACTGATGGATCAAATATGTTTACATTGTCCATTGCAGTATATAGCACAACCACAGTATACTAGCTAGATTCAGACACACAATGGACTACTTCTAAGCATGCTGCCTTGGTCAAGATAAATTTGGTCTTAGGCACTAAATTTCCTAGCTATTACCTCAAGCTTGTGCTTTTACCAAGCTTGTGCTTTTACCAATCACATCTCCTATGGATCCATCTCCTATGGATCTGATTTTGCTGAAATTTTTTAGATAGCAGCGGTAGCAGCTAGAGGACTCCGTCCATTGCCTGAGCAAAGGGATAAGGAAAGCTTGCTTTGTAAACAAAGAAAACAGAGTAATTTTCTATTTAATAGGTGGGGCCTACCAGGACAGAAGAGGAAGTATGATCCAACCTGGCCCAAACCCAAACCCATTGCGTGTACGAAGCCGTTCCGCCTCCGTCGCCCCGTGTGTGGTAATTCGCTACCACGTAGCATCGGATGTTTATCGTACGAGAAACGTCATACATGTAGCAGCGCCGATATTTAATTGCGATTCATCATGTGTACATATATAGAAAGTGGCGGAGGACGGAAATAATTTAAGGTGGGGCGGACTCTAAAGCATACAAAAATTTGATGCAATTTTGCTGAACATTAAGGAAAAATATGACAAGTTGGTTGAGTTGGACAAATTCAGAACATTTTTTGTTCTTTCAAAACGGACAAATTCAGAGCATGAACATGAACATGCAGAAAAATTAAAAAATTCACGACCGGGCGTCCAACCGTCCAGGATCAAATTAAGCTGCCCAGCATGCAGATGCAACCAGGCCATCCTCTTAACCTCTTTCTTCTTTTCTCTTTCTCCCACAAACCACGTAACGTAGTAGTATCAGTTGTCCCAGGCTTTGTATGCGTACACATATACAGTTTAAACAAGGAATCAAGGTAGGGCGAGTGCACAACCTCGCCCTACCAGGAGCTCCGCCTGTGTATATAGATGTAGACAGCATATATGAATATTTAATTGTGATTCATCATGTGTACATATATATTCAGTTTTTCCTTCTTAAGTTATTCTGATTATTTTGCATCTTGCCATTAGCATGGTGGCCAGAGCATTAGTAAGATTTCAAGAGGAGGTAACGCAACAAAGAATGCCAATGTATGACATACATCTTCTAAATCTTATTATTCTCCCTTTCAGCTCTTAGGCTTTAAGTATATTGCATACTGATGCTGCATACAATATCTACAGAAACAAAAATGCAGTGCAACAAATTGCATGGGTGCCGACTCGATAGATGTATGTGTATTAAGTTTATGTTACACATGATTATGTGCATGTTTCAAATTGCTTATAGTACAAATGGTTTTCTCGTTTACGAACAGATTGGCACTATAGTATTTTTGAAGAGCTTGGGAAATCCAAACAAGAATGTTGCTCTTGGTATCCAAACACTGACCCAGAATACAAAGTTGAGGGTGTTCGTCTTGGTAATCAATTATGGGCAGTGCGAATTGATGCTACATTGGCAAAATCAGATCCGTTGATACGACCTCTAAAAAAGGTCAACATTATTGGTCATGCAGCAGGATTAATTATTGCATGGCCTTCAACCTTTGTATGTTCTTCCTTCTTTAATTTTACCACTCTTAGCCTTGTTTTCTCTACAATAGCTTGTTGATATCATTTCTTTATTATTGTAGATTGCCAAGATAAATTGATGATGCATGGCCCAGATGTTGATTGCAAGGTGGAGAATGGGGCTCCTATTCGATGGTCTTACGTAGTGTTTTAGGATGTCATCTCTAGTGTGGATATTTCAAACATTATGTTTTAGAATGGTTGAGGCGTTGATTGAAACGTCCAGACTTAGCTATTATTTTAGTATCTCATTGCATCCTTTGGATCATGTTCTTTGTAAAGCAAGAAAGTCAAATTAATATATGAGACCTTTATGTTTGTTATATTGTGGCTCCATGTATTGTCAGCACTAACAATATCATTATGATAACAATATATGGAATCGCATTTCATAAACTTTAGCAACACCTCTATATGTTGCAATGATCTGTTGTGTCCATTTGGAAATCCTATAGTACAATGCAGCGAGCAACACATACAAAGTGTTGTTAGAATCTAGTTATATACGTTGCCAATCTGCAACGTTTTTTCATGCCGTTTACCAACACATTTATATACGTTGTTGTAGGCCCTTCCAACGCCGCCTACGGCAACACATATTAATCCATTGGTGCAGGCCTTAGCAACACTTATATGGACATACAACAACACATCAATGCGTTGCTGAAAGGGGGTTCTTGTTGTAGTGTAGGCTCAGGGACATACTTGACTTTAACCCATTGGTCGCTTGTCATGGTAATGTCCCTTTTGGCGCAGTCCAATATGCTTTTGTACTTGGCCAACCAATCCATTCCAAGCATCACGTCCAAGCCTTGTGACTTAATGACGACGAGATCTGTTGTGAAGCTTATCCCATTAATGTTGATCCAGACTCCTCTACATCCTAGGTTGGTCCTTAGCACTGCTCCCGGGGTATGTACTTCTATTTGCCCATTAAGGAGGGTAGGGTTCAAACCACATTTTTCCGCAAAATTTTGAGTAACAAAAGAATGTGAAGCACCACAATCAAACAATATTGTTGATGGGGTGGAGTTGACGAGCAACGTACCCAGAATGCAGTCTGAGTCTTCTTGTGCTTCTTCTGCGGAGATGTGATTAATGGGTCCCCTGTTGTGGTACTGCTGGTTGCGGGAGCTTGGTTCCTACCTGGCGCTCCTTGACCTTGTCCTTGATTAGGCACATTAGGGCACGCTGCATCGGGCTTCTTGTTGGGGCACTGCATGGAGTAGTGCCTAGTCTGTCCACATCCGAAGGAGGTAACCTGCCCTGGGATGTTGGGCTTGACTCCACTATTATTGGGCGGGTTGATCGCTATCTTGGTGTTGACTTACTGCTGGGGCTAGTAGTTCTGGTGGAACGTTGGAGCCTTGTACTGCCGTTGCTCGTAGTTGGGTCTTGCCGGGGCTGACTGCCATGGGCGTGGCTTCTGGTTACTGGGTCCTCCATTACCCATCAGTTTGCGCTTATGGGTATCATCCATCGCACAATGCTTATCCTCCAACATGAGGGACTTATTCACTAGATCGCAGAAGGTCCAACATTCACATACAACCAGCTGATATTGAAGCGACTGCTGCAGTCTGATACGTCTCCAACGTATCTATAATTTTTGATGGTTTCATGCTATTATCTTGTCAAACTTTGGATGTTTTGTATGCCTTTTATATCTTTTTTGGGACTACCTTATTAACTCAGTGCCAAGTGCCAGTTCCTATTTTTTTCATGTTTTTAACCCCTTTCAGAGGAGGATTTTGAACAGAGTCCAAACGGAACGAAACTTCCAAAAAGATTTTTTCCGAAAGAGAAGAAGATCGGGAAGCTTGAGAACCAAGGCAGGGGGCCACCAGGGACCCCACAAGCCCCCTAGCCGTGGCCAGGGGGGTCGCGCCACCCAGGCTTGTGGGCTCCCTGGGCCTCCTCTGCCCTAGGTCTTCCACCTATATATTCCCTAAAATCCCAGAAAAAATCAGGAGATCATCGAAAGTACTTTTCCGCCGCCGCAAGCTTCTATCTCCGCAAGATCCCATCTAGGGCACGTTCTGGTGCTCTGCCGAAGGGGGGATTCGGATAAGGAGGGCTTCTTCATCAACACCATCACCTGCCCGATGATGCGTGAGTAGTTCACCATAGACCTACTGGTCCATATCTAGTAGCTAGATGGCTTCTTCTCTCTCTTGGATCTTCAATACAAAGTTCTCCATGATCTTCATGGAGATCTATCCGATGTAATCTTCTTTTGCGGTGTGTTTGTCGAGATTCGATGAATTGTGGATTTATGATAAGATTATCTATGAATCTTATTTGAGTTTCTTCTCATCTCTTATATGCATGATTTCATATCCTTGTAATTCTCTTCGAGTTGTGGTTTTTGTTTGGCCAGCTTGATCTATGATTCTTGCATTGGGAGAAGTGCTTGGTTTTGGGTTCATACCGTGCGGTGACCTCACCCAGTGACAGAAGGGGTAGCAAGGCACGCATCATGTTGTTGCCATCAAGGGTAAAAAGATGGGCTTTTCATCATTGGTTTGAGATTATCCCTCTACATCATGTCATCTTGCTTAAGGCGCTACTCTGGGCGTCATGAACTCAATACACTAGATGAATGCTGGATAGCCGTCGATGTGTGGAGTAATAGTAGTAGATGCAGAAAGTATCGGTCTACTTGTCTCGGACGTGATGCCTATATGTATAATCATTGCCTTAGATATCGTCATGACTTTGCGCGGTTCTATCAATTTCTCGACAGTAATTTGTTCACCCACCGTAATATTTGCTATTTTGAGAGAAGCCTCTAGTGAACACTATGGCCCCCGGGTCTACTCCACACTCTATTTTCATCCTTACTCTTTTACTTCGTTGCACTTTCCGCCTTCAGATCTCACTTTGCAATCAATCTTGAAGGGATTGACAACCCCTTTATAGCGTTGGGTGCAAGCTCTTTTGTGTTTGTGCAGGTACTGTGGACTTGACGAGATTCTCCTACTGGATTGATACATTGGTTCTCATACTGAGGGAAATACTTACTGCTCCGGTGCTGCATCGCCCTTTCCTCTTCAAGGGAAAAACCAACGCGAGCTCAAGAGACGACAGAAGGTTTCTGTCGCCGTAGCAGAAGAATTTCTGGCACCGTTGCCGGGGAGGATCAAGTCAAGAACTCATCCAAGTAAGTGTTGCAAACTCATCTCTTGCATTTACTTTTTTGCCTCTCGTTTTCCTCTCCCCCACTTCTGAAAAACAAAAATTTACAAAAAGATTTGCCTTTTTCGTTTGCCTTTTTCGTTCGCCCTTTTCTCTCGCTTGCACTTTGTTCGCATGTGTTCTTGCTTGCTTGCTGAAGTCACCATAACTGAAAACACCAAACTTTGTGACTTCTCGAATACTAATAATAATGATTTTATTGGTACTCCGATTGATCCCGCCACTAGTGCGGAGTCATACGAAATCAATGCCGCTTTGCTGAATCTTGTTATGAAAGAGCAATTTTCCGGCCTTCCTAGTGAAGATGCCGCATCCCATCTTAATACCTTCATTGAGCTTTGCGATATGCAAAAGAAGAAAGATGTGGATAATGATGTGATTAAATTGAAGCTTTTTCCTTTCTCGTTGCGAGATCGAGCAAAAACTTGGTTTTCGTCTTTGCCCAAAAATAGTATTGATACTTGGGTAAGTGCAAAGATGCTTATATATCCAAGTATTTTCCGCCGACTAAGATTATCTCTCTCCGTAATGATATCATGAATTTTAAGCAACTTGATCATGAACATGTCGCACAATCTTGGGAGAGAATGAAATTGATGATTAGAAATTGTCCCGCTCATGGCTTGAGTCTTTGGATGATTATACAAATCTTTTACGCTGGCTTGAATTTCGGTTCTAGAAACATCTTGGACTCCGCCTCAGGTGGAACGTTCATGGAAATCACGTTAGGAGAAGCCACAAAAATCCTAGAAAATATCATGATGAACTACTCTCAGTGGCACACTAAAAGGTCACCTACTAGTAAGAAGGTACACGCTATAAAAGAAATTAACTCGTTGAGTGCTAAGATGGATGAGTTAATGAATTTGGTTGCTAGTAGAAGTGCTCCTTTAGACCCTAATGATATGCCCTTTTCTTCCTTGATTGAGAGTAGCAACGCTAGCTTGGACGTTAATTTTGTTGGTAGGAATAATTTTGGCAACAACAATGCTTTTAGAGGAAACTATGTTCCTAGGCCTTTTCCTAATAACCCCTCTAATAACTTTGGCAACTCCTACAACAATACTCATGGAAATTACAATAGATTACCCTCTGATCTAGAGAGTAATATCAAAGAGTTTATCAACTCGCAAAAGTTTTTGAATGCGTCCATAGAGGAAAAACTACTCAAAATTGATGATTTGGCTAAGAGCGTTGTTAGAATGTCTAGTGTTATTGATGCTTTAAAAGTTATATGTGCTCCTCCCAAGATCAATATGGATGAAACTTTGAAAGCTATGCGTGTTTCCATGAGTGAGAGCAAAGAAAGAACCGCCCAAATTCGTGCTAGACATGAATGGCTTAAAAAGGCGTGTTCTTGTGATAAGAATCACGAAGATCTTAAAGTGCTTGGTGTGACTCCCATTGAATCTTTGTTTTCTTGTGTCAAACCCAATTATGATGGGGCTGGATATGAATCCATGCTAAGTTCTCCACACGCTTATAGCCAAAACAAGGCCTTTACCGATCATATCGTCGAAGCTATGATAAGATCTCCTGAAGAGAAACTTGAATTGGAATTCTCTATCCCTAGAAAGCTTCATGATGAGTGGGAACCTACTATCAAAATCAAAATCAAAAACCATGAATGCAATGCTTTGTGTGATTTGGGTGCTAGTGTTTCCGCGATTCCAAAGTCTTTATGTGATGTTCTGGGTTTTAATGAGATTGAAGAGTGTTCTCTTAATTTGCATCTTGCGGATTCTACTGTCAAGAAACCCATGGGAAGGATCAATGATGTTCTTATTATTGCAAATAGGAACTATGTACCCGTGGATTTCATTGTTCTTGACATTGATTGCTATCCTACATGCCCTATTATTCTTGGTAGACCTTTCCTAAGGACTATCGGTGCTATCATCGATATGAAGGAAGGGAATATTAGATTTCAATTTCCTTTAAACAAGGGCATGCATCACTTTCCTAGAAATAAAATAAGATTGCCTTATGAATCCATGATGAGGGCTACCTATGGTTTCAGCACCAAAGACGACGATACGTGATTCTATAGCCTTATGCCTAGCTAAGGGCGTTAAACAATAGCGCTTGTTGGGAGGCAACCCAATGAATTTATTTCTTTATCTTTCTGTTTTTTTGCTTACACACTATCATAATTCTGTTATGATTGTGTCTTTTGTGTTTATTTTTGTGTTTGAGCCAAGCAAAACCTTTATGAGTAGTCTTGGTGATGGTTGTTTGATCCTGCTGGAAAAAGACAGAAACATTTCGCTCACGAGATTATTTTTCATTTTTATTCAGAAAGATATTTTGAGTTGATTATTTTTGCTTCTAGTTTATATGCCTTTGTCCCAGACAGTCATAATTTTTCAGAATTTGTGAGATCCGAGAAGTATACGAAGTTTACAGATTGCTACAGAGTGGTCTGATTTTGACAGATTCTGTTTTTGTTGAGTTGGTTACTTGTTTTGATGAAACTATGGATAGTACCGGGGGGTACTAGCCATGGGAAAGTGATAATACAGTAGCCTAACACCAATATAAATAGAAATCAAGATTGCTACAGTACCTAAAGAGGCGGTAGTTTGTTTTCTTGTGCTAATGTTATCACGAGTTTCTGTTTAAGTTTTGTGTTGTGAAGTTTTCAAGTTTTGGGTGATGTTCTTATGCACAAAGAGATAAGGAGTGGAAAGAGCTCAAGCTTGGGGATGCCCAAGGCATACCAAGCCAAATTCAAGGACACCAAAAATCCTAAGCTTGGGGATGCCCCGGGAAGGTATCCCCTCTTTCGTCTTCAATCCATCAGTAACATTACTTGGAGCTATATTTTTATTCACCACATGATATGTGTTTTGCTTGGAGCATCTTCTATCGTTGGAGTCTTTTCTTTGTGTTGTGTCACAATCATCCTTGCTGCACACCTTTTGAGAGATACATGCACTCATCGTGATTTTGCTAGAATGCTCATCGTGCTTCACTTATATCTTTTAAGCTAGATAATTTTGCTCTTTGTGCTTCACTTAGATCTTTTAGAGCACGGCGGTGCCTGACTTGGTAGTTGGCTTATGCTATGAAAGTAGTCCCAAAGGTGATAGGTACCCAAAGAGGATACAAAAACCTCCATCTTCATGTGCATTAAGTAGTAAGAGAAGTCTTGATTCCTCTCAATTAGTTTTGAGACGTGGATTGGGTAATATTAAGAGTTATGTTAGTAGGGTGTTGTGAATCTAGAAATACTTGTGTTGAAGTTAGTGATTCCCGTAGCATGCACGTATGGTGAACCACTATGTTAGGAAGTCGGAGCATAATTTATTTATTGATTGTCATCCTTTGTGTTGAAGTCGGGATCGCGCGATGGTTAACACCTACCAACCCTTCCCCTAGGAGTATGAGTTTAGCACTTTGTTTCGATTACTAATAAAAACTTTCGCAACAAGTATGTGAGTTCTTCATGACTAATGTGAGTCCATGGTATAGATGCACTTTCACCTTCCACCATTGCTAGCCTCTCTAGTGCCGCGCAACTTTCGCCGGTGCACAAAGCCACCATATGCCTTCCTCAAAACAGCCACCATACCTACCTACTATGGCATTTTCATAGCCATTCCGAGATATATTGCCATGCAACTCCCACCGTTCCATCTCATGACTTGTGCCTTCACTCTCATATTGCCATTGCATGATCGTAAGATAGCTATCAAGATGTTTCAACATCATACGCCAAGCTAGATCGTTGCACATCCCGGTACACTGTCGGAGGCATTTCCTATAGAGTCATCATCATTCTAAGCTTTGAGCTATGAGTAAATAAAAGTGTGATGATCATCATTATTGGAGCATTGTCCCAGGTGAGGTAATAAAAAAGAGAGGCCAAAGATCCCAAATAAAAAAAAGAGGAGGCCAAGAGCCCAAATAAAAAAAAGAGAAGAGAGAAAAAGAGAGAAGGGACAATGCTACTATCTTTTTCCACACTTGTGCTTCATAATAGCACCATGTTCTTCATGATTGAGAGCCTCTCGTTTCGTCACCACCATATGCTAGTGGGAATCTTTATTATATAACTTGGCTTGTATATTCCAATGATGGGCTTCCTCAAAATTTCCATAGGTCTTCGTGAGCAAGCAAGTTGGATGCACACCCACTAGTTCTCCTTTTGAGCTTTCACATACTTATAGCTCTAGTGCATCATTTGTATGGCAATCCCTACTCATTCACATTGATATCTATTAAAGGCAATCTCCATAGCCCTTTGTTCCGCTGAGTCAATGTGACCATCTCCTCCTTTTTTGTCTCACAACCACCACCACACTCTATTTCACTTATAGTGTTATATCCATGGCTCACGCTCATGTATTGCGTGATAGTTATAAAAAGTTTGAAGAAAGTAAGAGCGAGAAAACAATTACTTGGCCAATACCGGGGTTGTGCATGATTTAAATTAGTTGTGTGAGGATGATGGAGCATAGCGAGACTATATGATTTTGTAGGGATAACTTTCTTTGGCCTTGTTATTTTGAAAGTTCATGATTACCTTGATAGTTTGCTTGAAGTATTATTGTTTTCTTGTCAATAGCAAACTATTGTTTTGAATCTTACGGATCTGAACATTCATGTCACATGAAAGAAGTTACAAAGGACAACTATGCTAGGTAGCATTCTGAAAGGATGTGGATGTCGCCTAGAGGGGGGTGAATAGTCGCTTTAAAATAATTAAGGTTTAGGCTTGAACAAATGCGGAATAAAACTAACGTATAATATGTCAAGCACAAAACCTACAAACAACTAGGCTCACCTATGTGCACCAACAACTTATGCTAAGCAAGATAAACAACTAAGTGATAGCAAGATATATTACAATAAACAATATGTCTATCACAAAGTAAAGTGCATAAGTAAAGGGTTTGCGTAAGAGATAACCGAGGCACGGGGAGACGATGATGTATCCCGACGTTCACACCCTTGCGGATGCTAATCTCCGTTAGAGCGGTGTGGAGGCACAATGCTCCCCAAGATGCCACTAAGGCCACCGTAATCTCCTCACGCCCTCGCACAATACAAGATGTCGTGATTCCACTAAGGGACCCTTGAGGGCGGTCACTGAACCTGTACAAATGGCAAACCTTGGGGGCGGTCACCGAACCCGTACACGTGGCAACCCTTGGGGGCGGTTACCAGTACCCGTACAAATTGCTCGGGGCAATCTCCACAACCTAATTGGAGACCCCGACGCTTGCCCGGAGCTTCACACCACAATGATTGAGCTCCGAGACACCACCAAGATTCTAGGACGCCAAAGCATCCGCGAAGAACAATATCTAGGGTACGAAGTACCAAAGGTAATAAGCTTCTCAAACTTCACTTCCACGTATCACCGTGGAGAACTCAAACCGATGCAACTAATGCAATGGCAAGAACACACGAAGTGGTCAAGTCCCTCACACTCAAATCCCTCCACAACAACGAAAGCTATGGAGAAATATGAGAGGAAGAACAAGGAGCTCACAAAGAACTCCAAGATCAAGATCCAAGGGGTTCCCCTCACATAGAGGAGAAAGTGATTGGTGGAGATGTGGATCTAGATCTCCTCTCTCTTTTCCCTCAAGAACAAGTAAGAATCATTGGAGGGATTGAGAGTAAGCAAGCTCTAAAAATGTCAACAATGGAGGTAGAACAAGAGCTCAACGGATAGATAAGACCAAGGGGGAAGAAGACCCCCTTTATATAGTGGGGGAAGGAATCAGACCGTTACCCCCACTTACAGCCCGAGCCCAGCGGTACTACCACTCGCTGCAGCGGTACTACCTTTCGCTGCAGTGGTACTACCGGTGAGCCCATGGTAGCGCAAAGATACTACCGGGCCAACCACCACCAAGAAAGTCTTCGCAAAAATGTCCGACGCAGTACAACCTCAAAAGATGACGGTACTAAGAACTTGGCGCGGTACTACCGCTGGCCAGGGGCGGTACTACCGCTGGGACAGCGGTACTACCGCCAGCTCTAGCGGTACTACCGCTAGGGCCAGCGATACTACCGTCAACTCTAGCGGTACTACCGCTAGGTCCAGCGGTACTACCACTCGCCACTAAAACAGCCATAACTTTCGCATACGAGCTCCGAATTGAGCAAACCCAAGCTTGTTGGATTCAGGACGACAAGAGCTATCCAAACCATGCAGATATGAAAATGCCAATGATATAGAGATGTGAGTCCTCTATGAATGAAGAACCGGCAAAAAATCTAACATCGAAAACATCATAGTAGATGCATATGGACTCCGTTTTCGATGAACTCGAGCTTGTCATGAAGATGACCATAAGCTCTAAAACTCACAAAGAGAAACACCAAACAAGAACCAAGAAGTATGATGCAAGGATGCCAATGGTTTGAGCTCTCAACGAACGATACAATCAAGCTACTCACTTGAGAGCCCCCCTTGATAGTATAGCAATCTATCCTAAACAGAAAACCTATCAAGGGCAAACCTATACCTTGCACCTCGTCGTCTTGAGCTAGATGATGATGATCTTGGCTTCCTCAAGATGGACCACCTTTCTTGATTGCGTTGGCTTGATGAAGATTAATTGATTGCTCCCCCATACTCACTATGGGTGAGCCACTCTTCAGCATATCTTCACAAGTCCATTGCCACCACAATGGACGGCAAGCTTCAAGCATGATATCTTCGTGCTGACCCACTTGAACTTGCACATCGCAATCTTGATGACGATCACAACTTAACGTCATACTTCATGGGTTGTATGAGATCTTCCCTTTGACGCAAGCCCATGGAAACACACCTAACCCCCACATAGAACTCTCACGAAGACCATGGGTTAGTACATAAACACGTAATGGACAATGCTTACCATACCATGGGATCACTTGATCCCTCTCGGTACATCTTGTACGCTTTGTGTGTTGATCATCTTGATTTACTCTTTGTCTGAGATCTTGATCAACCATGTGTCTCTATGACCATTCTTTGGATAATACCTTGAATACCATCTTGGTCATCATATAAACTCCTTGAACCCAACAGATGGACTTCAAGAAGTGCCTATGGACAAATCCTATAAATGTAACTTAAGGCAACCATTAGTCCATAGGAATTGTCATCAATTACCAAAACCACATATGGAGATATATGCTCTAACACATTCCACATCAAAAATTCAGTCTTTATCACTTCCCTACTCGAGGACGAGCAGGAGTTAAGCTTGGGGATGCTTGATACGTCTCCAACGTATCTATAATTTTTGATGGTTTCATGCTATTATCTTGTCAAACTTTGGATGTTTTGTATGCCGTTTATATATTTTTTGGGACTAACTTATTAACTCAGTGCCAAGTGCCAGTTCCTGTTTTTTCTGTGTTTTTGACCACCTTTGAGAGGAGGATTTCAAACGGAGTCCAAACGGAACGAAACTTCCAAAAAGATTTTTCCGAAACAAAAGAAGATCGCGAAGCTTGAGAACCAAGGCAGGGTGCCACCAGGGACCCCACAAGCCCCCTAGCCATGGCCAGGGGGGCCACGCGTCCCAGGCTTGTGGCCTCCCTGGGTCTCCTCAGCCCTAGGTCTTCCGCCTATACATTCCCTAAAATCAGAGAAAAAATCAGGAGATCATCGGAAGTACTTTTCCGCCGCCGCAAGCTTCTGTCTCCGCAAGATCCCATCTGGGGCACGTTCTGGTGCCCTACCGGAGGGGGGATTCGGATACGGAGGGCTTCTTCATCAACACCATCACCTCTCCGATGATGTGTGAGTAGTTCACCATAGAGCTACAGGTCCATAGCTAGTAGCTAGATGGCTTCTTATTTCTCTTGGATTTTCAATACAAAGTTCTTCATGATCTTCATGGAGATCTATCCGATGTAATCTTCTTTTGCAGTGTGTTTGTCGAGATCCGATGAATTGTGGATTTATGATCAGATTATCTATGAATATTATTTGAGTTTCTTCTGATCTCTTATATGCATGATTTCATATCCTTGTAATTCTCTTCGAGTTGTGGGTTTTGTTTGGCCAGCTTGATCTCTGATTCTTGAAATGGGAGAAGTGCTTTGTTTTGGGTTCATACCGTGCGGTGAACTCACCCAGTGATAGAAAGGGTAGCGAGGCACGCATCGTGTTGTTGCCATCAAGGGTAAAAAGATGGGGTTTTCATAATTGGTTTGAGATTATCCCTCTACATCATGTCATCTTGCTTAAGGCGTTACTCTGTTTGTCATGAACTCAATACACTAGATGCATGCTGGATAGCGGTCGATGAGTGGAGTAATAGTAGTAGATGCAGAAAGTATTGGTCTACTTGTCTCAGACGTGATGCCTATATGTATAATCATTGCCTTAGATATCGTCATGACTTTGCGCGGTTCTATCAATTGCTCGACAGTAATTTGTTCACCCACCATAATATTTTCTATTTTGAGAGAAGCCTCTAGTGAACACTATGGCCCCCGGGTCTACTCCACACTATATTTTCAGCCTTACGGTTTTACTTCGTTGCACTTTCTGCCTTTAGATCTCACTTTGCAATCAATCTTGAAGGGATTGACAACCCCTTTATAGCGTTGGGTGGAAGCTGTTTTGTGTTTGTGCACGTACTCTGGACTTGACGAGATTCTCCTACTGGATTGATACCTTGGTTCTCAAACTGAGGGAAATTAAAACTTACTGCTCCTGTGCTGCATCGCCCTTTTCTCTTCAAGGGAAAAACCAACGCAAGCACAAGAGACGACAAAAGGTTTCTATCGCCGTAGCACAGTCCTTCCATAAAGCGTTCCTCCTTCGCGGCTTCAGTGTTGATATCTTCCGGTCCATATCTTGACAGGAGGTTAAACTTTTGAGGTTCCACTGCCTTGCCTCAAAGCTCGGAATTCTCGCTTCTTAATAGTCATCATCCCTCAGGGAATGTGAGCGGCGTGGAATCCTTCCTTGAATACGGTCGAAGTGATAGCTTGCCCTTCTCGCATGATCTGGAACCCGTCCCACCAAGCTCTGGTTGTGCCTCCGAGATAGTGAGAAGCATAAATGACTGTCTCGTGGTCATCGGTTCACTTGACCAGCGCGAGGAGGTCTTCAATGGTGCAGATGCAGCCATCGGCATCCAATGGTTCAGTTGTCTCCGTGAATATAGGAGGCGTAGTCCTCATAATCTCAAATAGAGTGGAGCGATTGTTGCTATTTCCGTTTTGCGGCGGATTGTTCACTAAGACTTGAGCCAGCTGTTGGATGGCGATATTTTTGGCTTGACGTTCCTCTCGGAGAGCTTGGAGGAACTGAGCCACTGTTAGGCTCTCTGGAGGAGGCGGTGGCGGGGGAATGTTGCCTTGCTGCTGCTCGAGGTGATCTCTAGATTGAGCAGACCCACCGGTTCCGTGCTGCTCGCCAGAAGTGGCAGTGCTGGGGTTGCCGAAGGTGCTGGTGCCAGTTGAAATCACCATCCTGTTTCTGGAGCAAACATGTCAATATGCTCGAGGGAATCTTAAGGGATTTGGAAATAATAAGGGAGTGGGAATCACCATCCTGTTTGTGGAGCAGACAGGTCAATATACTCCCTTGACATTGGGGACTTGTATTGCAAACCCAAAGCAATGCTTTGAAATAGCCAAAAATGAGAAAAAGGGTATTATGAAAATGTCAAGTTATAAAGAGCTGTTTTTGGGGTCACTCAATCAATCATACACACAAACAATGACAATCATGGCACTCGTAGCATTTGTTTAAAAAGTTTTATTAATTTCATATTTTGAAACTACAGTTGAAGTGAGATAAAAACATGGTGTGGCAATATCTGAGTTGCGAGTTTGGTAAACATTTAAGACAATGTGAAAATTGCTTCACAACTCATGCCACTTGGAACACCATAGTCTGATGCTGTGTCCGTATGTCATAGTCGTTCCCTATTGGATATGGTGCATACTATGATATCTCTTATCAAATTACCGTTTATGGGTTAGGACTTAGACACAACCGCATTCACTTTAAATAAGGCACCACGTAATTCTGTTGAGATGACACCGTATGGACTATGGTTTAAAGAAACCTAAGCTGTCGTTTCTTAAAAGTTTTGGGCTGCGATGCTTATGTGAAAGACTTTTAGACTGATAACCTCAAACCCAAAGCGGATAAATGCATCTTCATAGGATACCTAAAACAGTTGGGTATACCTGATATCTCCGATCCGGAAGCAAAAGCGTTTGTTTCTAGAAACGGGTCCTTTCTCGAGGAAAAGTTTCTCCCGAAAGAATTGAGTGGGAGGATGGTGGAAACTTGATGAGGTTATTGAACCATTACTTCAACCAGTGAGTTTAGCAGGGCACATGAAGTTGTTCCTGTGGCACCTACACCAATTGAACTAGAAGCTGATGATAGTGATCATGAAGCTTCGGATCAAGTCACTACCTAATCTCGTAGGTTGACAAGGACGCGTACTACTCGAGAGTGGTAGGGTAATCCTGTCATGGAGGTCATGTTGCTAGACAACAATGAACCTACGAGCTATGGAGAAGCGATAGTGGGCCCGGATTCCGACAATTGGCTGCAGGCCATGAGATCCGAGAGAGGATCCATGGATGAAAACAAAGTATAGACTTTGAAAGAACTACTTGATGGTCATAAGACTATGAACTATAGATGGATCTCTAAAAGGAAGACAGACGATGATGGTGAAAAGTCACCATTAAGAAAGCTCGACTTGTCGCAAAGATGTTTCCGACAAGTTCAAAGAGTTGACTATGACGAGACTTTCTCACTCGTAGCAATGCTCAAAGTCTGTTGGAATTATGTTAGCAGTTGCCGTATTATTTATGAAATATTGTAGATAGGATGTCAAAACATTGTTTCCTCGACGGTTTCCTTGAGGAAAGGTTGTATGTGATACAACCAGAAGGTTTTGTCGATCCTAAGGATGCTAACAAGTATGCAAAGCTCCAACAATCCTTCTAAGGACTGGAGCAAGCATCTCGGAGTTGGAATATATGCTTTGATGAGATGATCAAAGTTTTTGGGTTTATACAAGGTTTATGAGTAACCTATATTTCCAAAGAAGTGAGTGGGAGCACTATAGAATTTCTGATACATATATGTGGTTGACATATTGTTGATCGGAAATTATATAGAATTTCTGGAAAGCATATAGGGTTGTTTGAAAGGAGTTTTTCAAAGGAAAACCTGGATTAAAGCTACTTGAACATTGAGCATCAAGGTCTATGGAGATAGATCAAAGTGCTTAGTAGAAACTTTCGACGAAATGCATGCCTTGACAAGTTTTTGAAGGAGTTCAGAATAGATTGGAAAAGAAGGAGTTCTTGGCTGTATTGTAAGGTGTGAATTTGAGTAAGACTCAAAATCCCTACTATGGTAGAGGAAAGAGAAAGGACGATGGTCGTCCCCTATGCCTTAGCCGTAGGCTCTAAAGTATGCCATGTTGTGTACTCCAACTAATGTGTGCCTTGCCATGAGTCAGTCAAGGGTACAAGAGTGATCCAGGAATGGATCACCGGATAGTGGTCATAGTTATCCTTAGTAACTAGTGGACTAAAGGAATTTTTCTCGATTATGGAGGTGATTAAAGAGTTCATCGTAAAGGGTTACATCGATGCAAGCTTTGTCACTAATCCGGATGACTCTGAGTAGTAAACCGGATTCGTATAGTGGAACAGTCATTTGGAATAGTTCCAAATGGTGCATGGTAGAAGTATCTATAGGAATACATAGAGATTTGTAAAGCACACACAGATCTGAAAGGTTCAGACCCATTGACTAAAACCTGTCTCACAAGCCATACATGATCGAACCCCAAAGTTGTATGGGTGTTGGATTCATTGCAATCTCATAGTGATGTGAACTAGATTATTGACTCTAGTGCAAGTGGGACACTGTTGGAAATATGTCCTAGAGACAATAATAAATTGGTTATTACTATATTTCCTAGTTCATGATAATTGTCAATTATTCATGCTATAATTCTATTAACCGGAAACCGTAATACATGTGTGAATATATAGATCACAATGTGTCCCTAGTGAGCCTCTAGTTGGCTAGCTCGTTGATCAATAGATGATCATGATTTCCTAATCATGGACATTGGATGTCATTGGGGAATGATGTGATGGTCAAGACCCAATCCTAAGCATAGCACTAGATCATATTGTTCGTCTGCTAAAGCTTTTCTAATGTCAAGTATCATTTCCATAGACCATGAGATTGTGCAACTCCCGGATAGGAGTGCTTTGGGCCTATCAAACGTCACAACATAACTGGGTGATTACAAAGGTGCACTACAGGTATCTCCGAAAGTGTGTGTTGGGTTGTACGAATCGAGACTGGGATTTGTCATTCCGTGTTACGGAGAGGTAGCTCTGGCCCCACTCGGTAATCCATCATCATACTAAGCTCAATGTGACTAAGGAGTTAGCCACGGGATGATGTGTTATGGAATGAGTAAATAGACTTGCTAGTAACGAGATTGAACAAGGTATAGGAATACCGAGATCGAATCTCGGGCAATTATCATACCGATAGACAAAGGGAATTGCATACGAGATTGATCGAATCCCCGACATCGTGGTTCATCCGATGAGATCATCGTGGAAAATGTGGGAACCAACATGGATATCCACACCCCGCTGTTGGTTATTGACTGGAGAGGTGCCTTGGTCATGTCTGCATGCTTCCCGAAGCCGTAGGGTCTACACACTTAAGGTTCGATGATGCTAGGGTTATATGGGAATAGTGTACGTGGTTACCGAAGGTTGTTCGGAGTCCCGGATGAGATCCCGAACGTCATGATGAGTTTCGGAATGGTCTGGAGGTAAAGATTCATATATAGGAAGTGAGGATTTAATCCCCGGAAGTGTATCGGGTGTCACCGGTAATGTACCGAGACCACGGGAAGGGTTCCCGAGTCCACCGGGAAGGGCCACCAGGCCCAAAGTGCTACATGGGCCAAAAGTGGATGAAAACCATCCCCTAGGTGGCCTAGTACGCCACCACTAAGGGCCCAAGGCGCACAAGGGGTGGAGAGGGGCAAAACCCTAGGCATGGAGGGGCACCTTTGGGCCCAAGGCCCACCCCAGGGTGCCTCCTCCACCCTTGGCCGCCGCCCCTTACCCAATCTAGGGCTGCCGCACCCCTTAGGGTGGGAAACCCTAAGGGTGGGAACCCTCCTCCCTGTCCTCCTATATATAGTGGAGGCTTTGGGGCTATTTTGAGACACAATTGCCTCTCTCCACGACGCAACCCTATTCCTCCTCGTCCTCGTCCTCCGTAGTGCTTGGCGAAGCCGTGTCGGAATACCACGCAGCTCCACCGTCACCATGCCGTCGTGCTGCCGGAGCTCCCCCTTAACCTCTCCTCCCTCCTTGCTGGATCAAGGCATTGGAGATGTCACCGGGCTACACGTGTGTTGAACACGGAGGCACCGTTGTTCGGTGCATAGATCAGAATCCACCGTTATCTGAATCGTTGCGAGTACGACTCCATCAACCGTGTTCTAGCAACGCTTCCGCTTAGCGATCTTCAAAGGTATGAAGATGCTATACCCCTTTGCTCGTTGCTGGTTTCTCCATAGATAGATCCTTGTGTGATGTAGGAATTTTTTTGAAATTACTACGTTCCCCAACATATATCCCCGAAATTAGCCTCGAGGTTAGCTTGATTTATTCATGGTAAGCTCCTGAAATAAGAATAATAAATATGTTAAGGGACCAACTTGCTCCTTGGCTGGCTTATTTCAACGAAGTGGTTCCTAGAAAATCCTGGTTTCTTCGAGACGTCTTGACAATCATCTTGTTGGTCAATGTCCTTTGCAATGGAATATTGGGAATAAAACACCCATATGTCATTGAGTCGGCCTCTAATGCTTTGTCTTGATGAAAATATTGGAGATAAGAGAACCATATGATAACCTGTAAGGGCTTTCTATCTTCACCACCTCAAACATTAAGAGTTTGCATGTGCAATTATGATCGTCCCCAAAAAGTGACATTGAGCTTAATGCGCCCTACTGGGTAAGTTGATTTTCTAGGAATAATGCCATAAAATACCATGGCAAAAGTTTGCAAACTGTTATCGTGAAGGTTCATCCACCGGAAATTGTCGTAATATAAGATGTTGATGTCGTTCCCTCCATCCATGTGGACCTTTGTGAGGGTATAACCACCAACCTGAGATGCCACCACCAAGGCCAGATCTCCTGGGTTATCAACCCGGGGAGGGTGATCCTCTCTGTTCCAAATGATTGGTTGCTCAGACCAGTTCATGTATCTAGGGACAGCCAGCTCGACCATATTGATGGCTCTGTGCTTAAATTTTTGGTCTTTGTTTGCAACTGTTTGTGATGAAAATGTGGTATTAACCATTGTTGAGCTGCTTAGGGTTACTTTGAAACCCACACTGATTGTTATGTCGCTAATTGCCCTAATCAGGATGCTGCCCATTGCCAGTGTTTTCTTAGTGCTGAAAACCCGATCACGAGCTGCCTAGTTCATTGAAACCGAATCCTGAGAACCAGCCAGGTGGGCCACCTTATGAGGCGGTTTAACCATACTCACCCGGATGTCTGATAACCCACAATTATAGGGGATCGCAACAGTGTTCGAGGGTAGAGTATTCAACCCAAATATGTTGATTCGACACAAGGGGAAGCCAAACAATATTCTCGAGTATTAGCAGTTGAGTTGTCAATTCAACCACACTTGAAAGACTTAGTATCTGCAGCAAAGTTTCAGTAGCAAAGTAGCGTGATAGTAACGGTAGCAGCGGTAACACTAGCAATAGTGACATCTGTAGCGGTAAAGTAACGTAGCAAGGACCAGTAGGAAAAACTTGTAGGCATTGGATCGGTGATGGATAATTATGTCGGATGACATTCATCATGTAACAGTTATAACATGGGGAGATATGTAACTAGCTCCAGTTCGTCAACGTAATGTAGGCATGTATTCCGTATATAGTCATACATGGTTATGGAAAAGAACTTGCATGACATCTATTGTCCATCCCTCTCGTGGAAGCGGGGTCCTAATGGAAACTAAGGGACATTAAGGTCTCCTTTTAATAGAGAACCATAACAAAGCATTAGCGCATAGTGAATACATGAACTCCTCATACTATGGTCATCTCCGGGAGTGGTACCGACTATTGTCACTCCGGGGTTGCCGGGTCATAACACATAGTAGGTGACTACAACTTGCAAGATAGGATCAAGAACTCACATATCTTGATGAAAACATAATAGGTTCAGATCTGAAATCATGGCACTCGGGCCCTAGTGACAAGCATTAAGCATAGCAAAGTAGTAGCAACATCAATCTCAGAACATAGTTGATACTAGGGATCAAACCCCATCAAAACTACCTCGATTCAATGATAGATCTCATCCAACCCATCACCGTCCAGCAAGCCTACGATGAGATTACTCACGAACGATGAAGAGCATCATGGATTTGGCAATGAAGGATGGTTGGTGATGATGACGACGACGATTTCCCCTCTCCGGAGCCCACAACGGACTCCAGATCTGCCCTCCAGAGGAAGAACAGGTGGTGGCGGCGGCTCCGTGTCGTAAAACGCGATGAACTCTTCTCTCCTAATTTTTTCTAGGCGAGAGAGACTATATAGAGCTACAGTTCAAGGCAGCAGAGCCACGAGGGCCTCACAAGCGTGCCAGGCGCGGCCAGGGGGGCGCGCCTCCTGGGCTTGTGGGCTCCTGGCTTCGTCCCTCCAGGGAATTCTTGCGCCGGTATTTTTTGTATATTCCACAAAAAATCCTCATAAATTTCTAGGTCATTCCGAGAACTTTTATTTCTGCGCAAAAACAACACCATGGCAATTCTGCTGAAAACAACGTCAGCCGGGTTAGTTCCATTCAAATCATGCAAATTAGAGTCCAAAACAAGGGCAAAAGAGTTTGGAAATGTAGATACGATGGAGACGTATCAACTCCCCCAAGCTTAAAGCCTTGCTTGTCCTCAAGCAATTCAGTTGACAAACTGAAAGAGACAAAAGAAAACTTTTACGAACTCCTTTTGATCTTGTTGTTGTAATTATGTCTAACTCATATTCAGATTTTCAACAAGATCATATGCTAACCACATAAGCAATAACATTTAGGTCTCATGGTGAACTCATATCAATGGCATAATCAACTAGCGAGCAATAATAATAAGTTTCAAGCGTCAACACTTCAATCAAAACAATCATGAAGCAATATGAACAGATGGTATCTCACTAGCTCTTTCTGAGACCGCCAAACATAAATGCACAACACCTTCAAAGACCAAGGGCTGACTGAACATTGTAACTTATGGCAAAGAAGATCCAGTCACAGTCATACTCAATATCAATTAATATCAAAGCATAAAAATTATGGAGGTGCTCTCTAACTGGTGCTTTTTATAAGAAGAGGATGACTCAACAGAAACATAAATAGATAGGCCCTTCGCATAGGGAAGCATTGATTTGCAGAGGTGACAGAGCTCAAGCTTTGAAGACATAGATAAATAATTTTGGGTGGCATGCTTTCATTGTCAACGCGATGACCAAGAGTTTTCAGCATCTTCCATGCTACACATATTATAGGCGGTTCCCAAAAAGAAAAGTAAACTTTTGACTCCCCCACCACCAATCAATCACACTCCACGACTAGCCGAATCCTCAGGTGCCGTCCATACCAACAACAATCTAGGGGGAGTTCTGTTTGCAATTATCTTTTCGATTTGAGCATGGAACTGGGCATTCCAATTACCGGCACCTTTCTCGTGAGTGATAGTGAATAAACACGTATCGAGGATAACACGCCTAGCATGGAAGATACTGACCGCCCCTTGTCACCACATGAGCGGTTCGGGCATACAAAACAAATTATTACTTGAAGATTTAGAGAGTGGCACATGAAATTTACTTGGAACGGCAGGTAGATACCGCATATAGGTAGGTATGGTGGACGCATAGGGAACAACTTTGGGTTTATGGAAGTGGATGCACCAGCAGTATTCCCGCTTAGTACAAGTGAAGGCTAGCAAAAGACTGGGAAGCGACCAAGTAGAGAGCGACACCAGTCATCAATATGCATTGAAATTAACCAACATTGAGTGCAAGCATGAGTAGGACATAAATCACCATAAACATGAATATCATAAGGGTTGTGTTAATTTTGTTTCAACTACATGCGTAAACATGCGCCAAGTCAAGCCACTTGAATCATTCAAAGGAGGATACCATCCTATCATACTACATCATAATCATCTTGAAATTCATGTTGGCATCCAAGACAAACCATTATAAGCTCCTAGCTAATTAAGCATGGCATCAGAAACTATGATCTCTAAGTTGTCATTGCAAACATGTTTCTCTCATAACAAAGCTGAATTAGGAACGATGAGCTAGTCATATTTACAAAAACAAAATAGGCCGAGTTCATACCAGCTTTTCTAGGCTCAGTCACTTCATCATATATAGTCATTATTGCCTTTCACTTGCACGACCGAATGATGTGAATAATAATGAGAGTGTTCGTGCATTGGACTAAGCTGGAATCTGCAAGCAAACTCAAAGGAGAAGACAAAGTAATATGGCTCTCTGACGGATAAAAATATATGCATGTGAGAGCCACTAAACATTTTAACCATGGTCTTCTACCTTGACCCAAAGAAAAAGAAAACTATTTACACGGAAAAGCTCCCAACAAGCAAAAGAAGAACGGGAAATCGTTTTGGGTTTTCTTTTTAAACACCACTAAGCAAGCTGGAAAGTAAACTTACAACTAATTTTTTTTGTTTTTCTCGATCTAAACAAACAGACGAGAAGAAAGCGAGAAAAAGAAATAAACTAGCATGCATGATACAATGACAAGGTGTGAACACCGACTATCAAAGTGAAAGTGTGAGCATGAATATAAAGTCGGTGAGAAACACATACTCCCCCAAGCTTAGGCTTTTGGCCTAAGTTGATCTACTCCCATGGCTGGTCCGGGCGATATCCAAAATCATAATGGGGGTTGTACGGGAACACGGCAGCTACCACCTGAATAGCTGCCTCACGGAGGAGAGCAGCATTTGCCTCCCTCTCATACTCCTCCCCCTCTCCTCTGGTTATGTAATATCTCTATTTTACCTGAAAGTCAAAGAAGGCAAGAGCGGGAAGGGTAATATGGAAAACACGCTATCGGTTAAATATTAACCGGTATAGGAGGGATTCATTATCCCTCTCAAGGAACTGATAACGTGTCATAGTGGCGCGATCAAGGAAAGCTGTATGGAGCAGGGGATCTCCTTCACGGATGGGTACTCCAAGAAAATTTGCTATGCGAGTGGCACATATCCCACCAAAGAAATCCCCTTCATTAGCATTATTATTTAGCCTCCTCGCGATTATAGCTCCCATGTTGAAACTTCTATCACCCGTTACTGCGCTCTTAAGAATAGTAAGGTCAGGTGCGCAGAGGTGACAATGCTCAATCTGGCTGTTAATGCATCTACCTATGAAGAGGGCAAAGTAATGTAACGCAAGGAAATGAATGCTCCCCATGGTAGCGTGCGTAATATCTCTAGTTTCTCCAACAGTTGTACTAGAGATAAAATCTCTAACCGAAGACTTAGGAGGATCATAGAGACTACCCCAATCAGGTATCTTGCAAATTATATTAAAATCCTCTAAATCCATGGTATAGATTTGTCATAAAGATCAAACAGTATGGATGTGTCATGGCCAACTGAAAAATTGAATCTACGAACAAAAGAGGCAGTGAGTGTAGTATACTGTTCGCAATTGTTGGAGATGAATTCTTTGAGCCCGGCGTTGTGAACAAATGTGTCAAACTCGTCCTTGAAACCTCCATCAATCATGAATTCATCGGAAGGCCATTCATATGGTTGTACCTGTGCGTTCCTCGGCTGATAAGGATCGGGCTCCTGAATCGAAACACGGGTACCCCTTTTGCTTGAGGAACCACCATGATAGTTTCTCCTGAACATCTTCTTTTTCTGAAATTTTTAGTGACTCAAAAGAAGAGTGAACAAGGCTCAACAAAACTCATAGCAACTACTCCTACAAGTTCCTAGAGGCCATATCATGCATCAAAACTACTTGGGACCAGCTAAAATAGCATGCAAAGCTCAAGAACAGGGTCACCAAGGCAGCAAAAATATGCAACGGATAAATTACTAGAGCAAAAACTAATTGGACCAATGGAGGAGTCACATACCAAGGAACAATTCCCCCAAAACAGTTTGGTGAATGGGGCTTTGCACGAGAAGATCGAAAAATGCAGCAAGAAGAGCAAGAACAGGGGTTTGAGCCGTGGAATGATTTTTTCTCGAGGTAGAAGAAGGAGATGGGAGCTGGAATAAGTGGAGGGGGCCATGTGGGGCCCACAAGCCTGCCAGGCATGGCCAGTGGGGTGCCCGCGCCTCCTGGGTTTCTGGCCTGATACATCTCCAACGTATCTATAATTTTTGATGGTTCCATGCTATTATCTTGTCAAACTTTGGATGTTTCGTATGCCTTTTATATCTTTTTTGGGACTAACTTATTAACTCGGGGCCAAGTGCTAGTTCTTTTTTTCCGTGTTTTTGACCCTTTTTAGAGGAGAATACTAAACGGAGTCCAAACGAAATAAAACCTCCGAAAAGATTTTTTCCGGAACAGAAGATATGAGGGAGCTTGAGAACCAAGGCACAGGGTGCCAGGGGAGGCCACAAGCCCCCTAGCTGCGGCCTGGGGGGGCCCGCGCCTAGCAGGCTTGTGGGCCCCCTGTGGCTCCTCTGCCCTACTTCTTCCGCCTATAAATCCCCGAAAAATCCAAAACCACGGGAGAGATCCACAAAAATACTTTTCCGCCGCCGCAAGCTTCTGTCTCCGTAAGATCCCATATGGGGCACATTCTGGTGCCCTGCCGGAGGGGGATTCGGATACGGAGGGCTTCTTCATCAACACCATTGCCTCTCCGATGATGCGTGAGTAGCTCACCATAGACCTTCGGGTCCATAGCTATTAGCTAGATGGCTTCTTCTCTCTCTTGGATCTTCAACACAAAGTTCTCCATGATCTTCATGGAGATCTATCCGATGTAATCTTCTTTTGCGGTGTGTTTGTCGAGATTCGATGAATTGTGGATTTATGATCCGATTATCTATGAATCTTATTTGAGTTTCTTCTGATCTCCTATATGCATGATTTCATATCCCTCTTCGAGTTGTGGGTTTTGTTTGGCCAACTTGATCGAGTTGTGGGAGGAGTGCTTGGTTTTAGTTTCATACCGTGCGGTGACCTCACCCAGTGACAGAAGGGGTAGCGAGGTACGTATCGTGTTGTTGCCATCAAGGGTAAAAATATGGGGTTTATATCTATTGCATGAATTTATCCCTCTACATCATGTCATCTTGCGTAAGGCGTTACTCTGTTTGTCATGAATTCAATACACTAGATGCATGTTGGATAACGATCGATGTGTGGAGTAATAGTAGTAGATGCAGAAAGTATCGGTCTACTTGTCTCGGACGTGATGACTATATGTATGATCATTGCCTTAGATATCGTCATGACTTTGCGTGGTTCTATCAATTGCTCGACAGCAATTCGTTCACCCACAGTAATATTTGCTATCTTGAGAGAAGCCTCTAGTGAACACTATGGCCCCCGGGTCTACTTCACATCATATTTTCAGCCCTACACTTTTACTTTTTTGCACTTTCTGCATTCAGATCTCACCTTGCAATCAATCGTGAAGGGATTGACAACCTCTTTGTAGCGTTGGGTGCAAGTTTGCTATTTTTGCACAGGTACATTGGTGTTCCATCTTGATACTCCTACTGGATTGATACCTTGGTTCTCAAACTGAGGGAAATACTTACTACTACTGTGCTGCATCACCTTTCGTCTTCAAGGGAAAAAAACCAACGCAAGCTCAAGAGGTAGCAAGAAGAATTTCTGACGCCGTTGCTGGGGAGCATCAAGTGAAGTTTATCCAAGTAAGTGCCGCAAACTCATCTCTTGCATTTACTTTTTGCCTCTCGTTTTCCTCTCCCCCACTTCTGAAAAACAAAAGTATTTGCCTTTTTCGTTTGCCCTTTTCTTTCGCTTTCTTTCTGTTCACTTGTGTGCTTGTCTGCTTGCTGAAGTCACCATGACTGAAAACACCAAACTTTGTGACTTCTCGAATACTAATAATAATGATTTTATTAGTACTCCGATTGCTCCCGCCACTAGTGCGGAATTATATGAAATCAATGCTGCTTTGCTGAATCTTGTTATGAAAGAGCAATACTGCGGCCTTCCTAGTGAAGATGCCGCATCCCATCTTAATACCTTCATTAAGTTATGCGATATGCAAAATAATTGAGATCGAGCAAAAACTTGGTTTTCATCTTTGCCCAAAAATAGTATTGATTCTTGGAACAAGTGCAAAGATGCTTATATATCCAAGTAATTTCCGCCGGCTAAGATTATCTCTCTCCGTAATGATATCATGAATTTTAAGCAACTTGATCATGAACATGTTGCACAATCTTGGGAGAGAATGAAATTGATGATTAGAAATTGTCCCGCTCATGGCTTGAGTCTTTGCTTTAAATTGATGATTATACAAATCTCCTACGCTGCTTTAAATTTTGCTTCTAGAAATATCTTGGACTCCGCCTCTGGTGGAACTTTCATGGAAATCACATTAGGAGAAGCCACAAAACTCCTAGACAATATCATGACAAACTATTCTTAGTGGCACACTGAAAGGTCACCTACTAGTAAAAAAGTACACGCTATAGAAGAAATTAACTCGTTGAGCGCTAAGATGGATGAGTTAATGAAATTGTTTGCTAGTAGAGGTGCTCCTTTAGATCCAAATTATATGCCCTTGTATTCCTTGATTGAGAGTAGCAATGAGAGCTTGGATGTTAATTTTGTTGGTAGGAATAATTTTGCCAACAACAATGCTTTTAGAGGAAACTATATTCCTAGGCCTTTCCCTAGTAATCCCTCTAATAACTTTGGCAACTCCTACAACAATGCTCATGCAAATTACAATAAATTACCCTCTAATCTAGAGAGTAATATTAAAGAGTTTATCAACTCGCAAAAGATTTTCAATGCGTCCATAGAAGAAAAACTACTCAAAACTAATGATTTGGCTAGGAGCGTTGATAGAATGTCTCTTGATATTGATGCTTTGAAAGTTAGATGTGCTCCTCCCAAGATCAATATGGATGAAACTTTGAAAGCTATGTTTGTTTCCATGAATGAGAGTAAAGAAAGAACCGCCCAAATTCGTGCTAGACATGAATGGCTTAAAAAGGCGTGTTCTTGTGATGAGAATCATGAAGATCTTAAAGTGCTTGGTGTGACTCCCATTGAATCCTTGTTTTCTGGTGTCAAACCTAATGATGATGGGACTGGATATGAATCCACCTTGGTTGAAAAACGCCCCAATGATTCGGAGTCTATCTATCTTTATGCTAAAAGCATTGAAAGTGGAGTAGAGGATATCAAAACTTTGAGTAGTAATGAAACTGCTACTTTGGATTTCAAGGAATTCAATTATGATAGTTTCCCTTTGATTGAATGTATTTCCTTGATGCAATCCATGCTAAACTCTCCACATGCTTATAGCCAAAACAAGGCCTTTACCGATCATATCGTCGATGCTATGATGAAATCTCTTGAAGAGAAACTTGAATTGGAAGTTTCTATTCCTAGAAAACATCATGATGAGTGGGAACCTACTATCAAAATCAATATAAAAAAACAATGAATGCAATGCTTTGTGTGATTTGGGTGCTAGTGTTTCCGCGATTCCAAAGTCTTTATGTGATGTTCTAGGATTTAATGAGATTGATGAGTGCTCTCTTAATTTGCATCTTGCGGATTGTACTGTTAAGAAACCTATGGGAAGGATCAATGATATTCTTATTATTGCAAATAGGAACTATGTACTCGTAGATTTCATTGTGTTTGATATTGATTGCAATCCTAGATGTCCTATGATTCTTGGTAGACCTTTCCTAAGGACTATTGGTGCTGTCATCGATATAAAGGAAGGGAATATTAGATTTCAATTTAATTTAAAGAAGGGCATGGAACATTTTCCTTGAAACAAAATAAGATTGCCTTATGAATCCATGATGAGGGCTACTTATGGTTTGAGTACCAAAGATGACGATACGTGATTCTATCGCCTTATGCCTAGCTAAGGGCGTTAAACAATAGCGCTTGTTGGGAGGCAACCCAATGAATTTATCTTTGCTTTTTGCTTTCTGTTTTGTTGCTTCCACACCATCATAATTCTGTTATGATTGTGTCTTTTGTGTTTCTTTTTGTGTTTGAGCCAAGTAAAACCTTTATGACTAGTTTGGTGATGGTTGTTTGATCATGCTGGAAAAAGACAAACTTTTTGCTCATGAAATGATTTTTCATTTTTTACCCAAAAAGAGCTTTTGAATTGATTCTTTTTGCTGCTGGTTTATATGCCAATTTCCCAAACTGTCGTAATTTTTAAGAATTTGTGAGATCCCATAAGTATACTAAGTATACAGATTGCTACAGACTGGTCTGTTGTTGACAGATTCTGTTTTTGTTGTGTTGATTGCTTATTTTGATGAAACTATGGATAGTATCGGGGGGGGGGGTACAAGCCATGGAAAAGTGAGAATACAGTAATCTAACACCAATATAAATAGAAATCAACTTTTCTACAGTACCTCAAGAGGTGGTAGTTTGTTTTCTTGTGCTAATGATATCACGAGTTTCTGTTTAAGTTTTGTGTTGTGAAGTTCTCAAGTTTTGGTTGATGTTCTCATGGAAAAAGGGATAAAGACTGGAAATAGCTCAAGCTTGGGGATGCCCAAGGCATCCCAAGCCAAATTCAAGGACACAAAAAAGCCTAAGCTTGGGGATGCCCCGGGAAAGCATCCCCTCTTTCGTCTTCAATCCATCAGTAACATTACTTGGAGCTATATTTTTATTCACCACATGATATGTGTTTTTCTTGGAGCGTCGTGTATTATAGGAGTCTTTTCTTTTTGTTGTGTCACAATCATCCTTGCTGCACACCTTTTGAGACAGACATGCACTCATCGTGAATTTGCTAGAATACTCATTGATCTTCGCTTATATCTTTTGAGTTAGGCAATTTAGCTCACATGTGCTTCACTTATATCTTTTGAGCTAGATAACTTTGCTCTAAGTGCTTCCCTTAGATCTTTTAGAGAACGACAGTGTCATATTTTGGAGAAATAATAACTCTCGATCTTCACTTATATCTTTTTTTGAGAGTGCTCTCTCTGAGTAACTTGGTAGTTGGCTTGTGCTATGAAAGTAGTCCCAAAGGTGACAAGCACCCAAAGAGGATACAATAAAACTTCCATCTTCATGTGCATTTATTAGAAAGAGAAGTTTGATTCCTCTCAATTAGTTTTGAGACATGGATTTGTTAATATTAAGAGTTATGTTAGTAGGGTGTTGTGAATCTAGAAATACTGGTGTTGAAGTTAGTGATTCCCGTAACATGCACGTATGGTGAACCGCTATGTTAGGAATTTGGAGCATAATTGATTTACTGATTGTCATCCTTTCTGTTGTGGTCGGGATCGCGCGATGGTTAACACCTACTAACCCTTCCCCTTGGACTATGCATTTAGCACTTTGTTTCGATTAGTAATAAAAACTTTCAGAATAAGTATGTGAGTTCTTCATGACTAATGTGAGTCCATGGTATAGATGCACTTTCACTTTCCACCATTGCTAGCCTCTCTAGTGTCGCGCAACTTCCGCCGATGCACAAACCCACCATATACCTTCCTCAAAACAGCCACCATACCTACCTATTATGGCATTTTCATAGCCATTCCGAGATATATTGCCATGTAACTCCCACCGTTCCGTCTCATGACATGTGCCGTCACTTTCATATTGTCATTGCATGATCGTAAGATAGCTAGCGAGATGTTTCAATGTCATACGCCGAGCTAGATCGTTGCACATCCCGGTACACTGCCAGAGGCATTTCCTATAGAGTCCTCATCGTTCTAAGCATTGAGTTGTGAGTAAATTAAAGTGTGATGATCATCATTATTAGAGCATTGTCCCATGTGAGGAAATAAAAAAATAGGCCAAAGTTGCCCACACAGAAGAGAGAGAGAGATATGGAATGAGGCCAAAGAGCCCAAAAAAAAAGAGAGAAAAAGAGAGAAGGGACAATTCTACTATCTTTTCCATACTAGTGCTTCATAATAGCACCGTGTTCTTCATGATTGAGAGTCTCTTGTTTTGTCACCACCATATGCTAGTGGGAATCTACAATATATAACTTGTCTTGTATATTCCAATCATAGGCTTCCTCAAAATTGACCTAGGTCTTCGTGAGCAAGCAAGTTGGATGCACACCCACTAGTTATCCTTTTGAGCTTTTGCATACTTATAGCTCTAAGTGCATCCATTGCATGGTAATCCCTACTCTTTCACATTGATATCTATTGATGGGCATCTCCATAGCCCTTTGATACGCCGAGTCGATGTGACCATCTCCTCCTTTTTGTCTCACAACCTCCACCACACTCTATTCCACCTATAGTGTTATATCCCTCACGCTCATGTATTGCGTGAGAGTTGAAAAAGGTTTGACAAAGTAAGAGTGCGAAAACAATTACTTGGCCAATACCGGGGTTGTGCATGATTTAAATTAGTTGTGTGGGGATGATGAAGCATAGCCAGACTATATGATTTTGTAGGGATAATTTTCTTTGGACTTGTTATTTCGAAAGTTCATGATTACCTTGCTAGTTTGCTTGAAGTATTATTGTTTTCATGTCAATAGCAAACTATTGTTTTGAATCTTACGGATCTGAACATTCATGTCACATGAAAGAAGTTTAAAAGGACAAGTATGCTAGGTAGCATTCCACATCAAAAATTCAGTCTTTATCACTTCCCTACTCGAGGACTAGCAGGAGTTAAGCTTGGGGATGCTTGATACGTCTCCAACGTATCTATAATTTTTGATGGTTCCATGCTATTATCTTGTCAAACTTTGGATGTTTTGTATGCCTTTTATATCTTTTTTGGGACTAACTTATTAACTCAGTGCCAAGTGCCAGTTCCTGTTTTCCCGTGTTTTTGACCCTTTTCAGAGGAGAATATTAAACGGAGTCACGGAATAAAACCTCCGAAAAGATTTTTTCCGGAACAGAAGATACTCAGGGAGCTTGAGAACCAAGGCAGAGGGTGCCACGGGAGGCCACAAGCCCCCTAGCCGCGGCCTTGGGGGGCGCCTAGCAGGCTTGTGGACCCCGTGTGGCTCCTCTGCCCTACTTCTTCCACCTATAAATCCCCGAAAAATCCAAAACCACGGGAGAGATCGACGAAAATACTTTTCCGCCGCCGCAAGCTTATGTCTCTGCAAGATCCCATATGGGGCACGTTCGACTTCCCTGCCGAAGGGGGGATTCAGATACGGAGGGCTTCTTCATCAACACCATTGCCTCTCCGATGATGCGTGAGTAGTTCACCATAGACCTTCGGGTCCATAGCTAGTAGCTAGATGGCTTCTTCTCTATCTTGGATCTTCAATACAAAGTTCTCCATGATCTTCCTGGAGATCCATCCGATGTAATATTCTTTTGCGGTGTGTTTCTCAAGATCCGATAAATTGTGGATTTATGATCAGATTATCTATGAATCTTATTTGAGTTTCTGCTGATCTCTTATATGCATGATCCCATATCCTTGTAATTCTCTTCGAGTTGTGGGTTTTGTTTGGCCAACTTGATCTATGATTCTTTTAGTGGGAGGAGTGCTTGGTTTTGGGTTCATACCGTGCGGTGACCTCACCCAATGATAGAAGGGGTAGCGAGGCACGTATCGTGTTGTTGCCATCAAGGGTAAAAAGCTGGGATTTATATCTATTGCATGAATTTATCCCTCTACATCATGTCATCTTGCTTAAGGCGTTACTCTGTTTTTCATGAACTCAATACATTAGATGCATGCTGGATAGCGGTTGATGTGTGGAGTAATAGTAGTAGATGCAGAAAGTATCAATCTACTTGTCTCGGACGTGATGCCTATATGTATGATCATTGCCTTAGATATCATCATGACTTTGCACGGTTCTATCAATTGCTCGACAGTAATTCGTTCACCCACCGTAATATTTGCTATCTTCAGAGAAGCCTCTAGTGAACACTATGGCCCCCAGGTCTACTTCACATCATATTTTCGGCCCTACACTTTTACTTTGTTGCACTTTCCGCCTTCAGATCTCACCTTGCAATCAAGCGTGAAGGGATTGACAACCCCTTTGTAGCATTGGGTGCAAGTTTGCTGTTTTTGCGTAGGTACATTGGTGCTTCATCTTGATACTCCTACTGGATTGATACCTTGGTTCTCAAACTGAGGGAAATACTTACTGCTACTGTGTTGCATCACCCTTTCCTCTTCAAGGGAAAAAACCAACGCAAGCTCAAGAGGCAGCATGGCCCACTGGTGCATCCCCTGACTAGCTCTCTATCTCAGAAATTTTAATATATTCCAGAAAAAATCATAGTTGGATTTCAGGGCATTTGAAGAACTTTTATTTTCGGGACACTTTTCTAAGGGACGCAAAAAGCAGAAAACGAGAAAATAAAGCTAAATTTATCATTTTTCTTCTAAACAACAGAAAGTAAAAGTTTGGAACAGAAGGTTGTGACTCCTAGATTCATCCATCTCATGGTCATCAAAAGAAATCTGTCAATGAGGTTGATCAAGTCTCCTTGACAAACTTTTTTCGAATCACATAAAACCAGATAATTTTTGAATAATCACTAGGTTACCTCAACGGGGATGTGCATATCCCCAACAAGTAAATCATACTTCATCTTGAAAGAAGGTATAGAGCATTCAAAGCTCCCAATAAGAATTGATGAAGTTTTTTCAATAGCATTGATGCAATGTACTCGATATTGTTTCTTTGGAAAGTGCACCGTATGCTCATTATCATTAACATGGAAAGTGACATTGCCTTTGTTGCAATCAATAACAGCCCCTGCAGTGTTTAAAAGGTGTCTTCCAAGGATGACCGCCATGTCATCATCCTCGGGAATATCCAGAATAACAAAGTTCGTTAAGATAGTAACGTTAGCAACCACAACAGGCACATCCTCGCAAATGCCGATAGGAAAAGCAGCTGATTTGTCGGCCATTTGCAAAGACATTTCAGTGGGTGTGAACTTATCCAATTCAAGTCTACGATAAAGAGATAGAGGCATAGCACTAACACCAGCTCCAAGATCGCATAAAGCAGTTCTAACATAATTTCCTTTAATGGAGCAAGGTGTAGTGGGCACTCCGGGATCACCTAGTTTCTTAGGAGTTCCACCCTTGAAGGTGTAATTAGCAAGCATGGTGGAAATCTCAACCTCAGGTATCTTCCTTTTATTAGTCACAATATCTTTCATGTACTTAGCATAAGGAGACATTTTGAGCATATCTGTCAAACACATTTGCAAAAAGACATGTCTATTCATTTCAACAAAGCGCTCAAAATCCTCATCATCCTTTTTCTTGGATGGTTTGGGAGGAAAGGGCATGGGTTTCTGAACCCATGGTTCTCTTTCTTTACCATGCTTCCTAGCAATAAAGTCGATCTTATCATATCTCCTGTTCTTAGGTTGTGGGTTATCAAGATCAACAACAGGTTCAATCTCCACATCCTTATCATTACTAGGTTGAGCATCATCATGAACACCACTATCGATATTATCACTAGGCTCACGTTCATCACGAGATTGTGTTTCGACATCAGAAATAGAAATATCATTTGGATTCTCAGGTGTAACAGCAGCGGGTTTGCTAGCATGCAAGTTCCTATCATCTTTCTTTTTCTTCCTATTACTAGGATGACTAGGTGCCTCAGTGCTAACTCCTTGAGAATCTTGCTCAATTCTCTTAGGATGGCCCTCAGGATACAAAGGTTCCTGAGTCATTCTACCACCTCTAGTGACGACTCTAACAGAATTGTCATTCAGCTCATTGGGCAAGTCATTTTGAGCTTTAAGTACTTGTTCTACTTGAGTACTGACCATAGAGGCATGTTTACTCAAAAGCTTAAGATCATTGACATTTCTATCCACACAAGCACTTAAATGATTAATCATGCGAGCATTTTGTTCCAATTGACTGCTAACATAATCATTGACACTTTCTTGTTTGGCAACAAAGTTATCAAATTCATCTAAGCATAAGCTAGCAGGTTTATCAAAAGGAATATCACTCTCATTGAATGTACGAAGAGAATTTACCTCTATACCTGTGTCGGGTTATCAAGACTTGGCAGATTCTCTTCGATAGGTGGTAGATTCTTAACATCTTCAGATTTAATACCCTTCTCATGCATAGATTTCTTGGCTTCTTGCATATCTTCAGGACTGAGGAATAGAATACCTCTTTTCTTCAGAGTTGGCTTCGGAGGTGGTTCGGGAATAGTCCAAGCATTATCATTGCTCAAGATATTATTCAATATAATTTCAGCTTGTTCCACAGTTCGTTCCCTGAAAACACAACCATCACAACTATCTAGTTGGTCCCTAGAAGCATCGGTTAGTCCATTATAAAAGATATCAAGTATTTCATTTTTCTCAAGAGGGTGATCAGGCAAAGCATTCAGTAACTAGACAAGCCTCCCCCAAGCTTGTGGGAGACTCTCTTCTTCAACTTGCACAAAGTTATATATATCCTGCAAGGCAACTTGTTTCTTATGGGCAGGAAAATATTTCTCAGAGAAGCAGTATATCATATCCTGGGGACTAGGCACACAACCAGGAGCAAGAGAAGTAAACCAAGTCTTAGCATCACCCTTTAGCGAGAAAGGAAACAACTTAAGGATATAGTAATGGCTAATCTTTTCCTCATTCGTGAATAGGGTGGCTATATCATTCACTTTAGTAAGATGTGCTACAACCGTTTCAGACTCATAACCATGAAACGGATCAGATTCAACCAAAGTGATCAACTCAGGATCGACAGAGAATTCATAATCCTTATCAGTAACAAAGATGGGAAAAGTAGCAAACTTAGGATCGTATTTAATTCTAGCATTCAAAGATTTTTCTTTCCACTTGCGCAATAAATTGTCAGGATCATAGCTATCCTTACAAGAAAGAAAGTCTTCAGCTACCTCTCCCTCCATAACATAACCCTCAGGTATATTAGGCAATTCATATCTAGGAGAGCCAGGTCTAACAGGTGTAACAGTAGGTTCTACTTCAATAATTTCATCGGTTTCAGAAGTATCATCACATTCAGCAACAACTCTAGGAATTTGTGCATCAAGCAATGCACCCAGTGGCAAATCATTATCAAGCAAAGCATCATCATAAGCATCATGGATAGCAGAAGCAACATCATCAAGCACAGGCGACATATTAGAATTACCAATAGGTGGTGGTGTCGCAAATTTACTCATAACTGAAGGTGAATCAAGTGCAGAGCTAGATGACAGTCCTCGTAGTTGAGGACAAGACTTTAGTTTTTGGATCTCTCGGATTCCTTATAGTAATCAATAGACGTAAATCCCAAGTGACTCAGAGAATAGAGCTATGCCTCCCCGGCAACGGCGCCAGAAAATAGTCTTGATAACCCACAAGTATAGGGGATCACAACAGTTTTCGAGGGTAGAGTATTCGACCCAAATTTGTTGATTCGACACAAGGGGAAGCCAAACAATATTCTCGAGTATTAGCACTTGAGTTGTCAATTCAACCACACCTGAAACACTTAGTATCTACAGCAAAGTTTCAGTAGAAAAGTAGCGTGATAGTAACGGTAGTAGCGGTAACAGTAGCAATAGTGACAGCAGTAGCGGTAAAGTAACGTAGCAAGGACTAGTAGGGAAAACTCGTAGGCATTCGATTGGTGATGGATAATTATGTCGGATGACATTCATCATGTAACAGTTATAACATGGGGAGATATGTAACTAGCTCTAGTTCGTAAATGTAATGTAGGCATGTATTCCGTATATAGTCATACGTGCTTATGGAAAAGAACTTGCATGCCATCTATTGTCCATCCCTCCCATGGCAACGGGTCCTAATGGCAACTAAGGGATATTAAGGTCTCCTTTTAATAGAGAACCGGAACAAAGCATTAGCTCATAGTGAATACATGAACTCCTCATACTATGGTCATCTCCGGGAGTGGTACCGGCTATTGTCACTCCGGGGTTGCCGGGTCATAACACATAGTAGGTGAGTAAAACTTGTAAGATAGGATCAAGAACACATGTATGATGATGAAAACATAATAGGTTCAGATCTGAAATCGTGGCACTCGGGCCCTAGTGACAAGCATTAAGCATAGCAAAGTAGTAGCAACATCAATCTCAGAACATAGTGGATACTGGGGATCAAACCCCATCAAAACTAACTCGATTACATGATAGATCTCATCCTTCCCATCACCGTCCAGCAATCCTACGACGAGATTACTCACGAACGATGAAGAGCATCATGGATTTGGTGATGAAGGATGGTTGGTGATGACGACGGCGACGATTTCCTCTCTCCGGAGCCCAGAACGGACTCCAGATCTGCCCTCCAGAGGAAGAACAGGTAGTGGCAGTGGCTCCGTGTCGTAAAACGCGATGAACTCTTCTCTCCTAATTTTTTCTGGGCGAGAGAGACTATATAGAGCTGGAGTTGGAGGCGGCGGAGCCACGAGGGCCTCACAAGCCTGCCAGGCGCAGCTAGGGGGGCATGCGCCTCCTGGGCTTGTGGGCTCGTGGCTCCGTCCCTCCAGGTAAATCTTGCGCCAGTATTTTTTATATATTCCACAAAAAATCCTTGTAAATTTCCAGGTCATTCCGAGAACTTTTATTTCTGCGCAAAAACAACACCATGGCAATTCTGCTGAAAACAGCGCCAGTCCGGGTTAGTTCCATTCAAATCATGCAAATTAGAGTCCAAAACAAGGGCAAAAGACTTTGGAAAAGTATATACGATGGAGACGTATCAATGTCCTTCACCATTAGCCCCCTGGTGGCTGTGTAAGGCTTGATTCCGAAACTCCTGCATAATATAAGAATTCTCCCATGAGTGAGTAGATGGCTTGTCTTAGGTACTATGCTTTGGGCAAGGCGCCTTGAGCGTTTCCTCATAATTGTGCGGATTATTCCCATTGTAAGCTCCTCCAGAGTGGCGCTGGTTCTTACACCCAGTATTGGTTTTAGCCCAAATTCTGACTCGCCCTCAGGCTACTTATATTTGTTATGTTTGACCTTGAGGGTTTCCACCTTGCTGATTGCTCTTGCCACCTTCACCTTTCTTGTTCTTGCCAACTTTCTTCTCATCTGAGGCTGGATCCTTCGTGTCGTTTGACTCAACATACCTAGTCAGAACATCCATTGAATCGCTCATATCTTGAGTCTCCCGTTTGAGGCGACCAAGCTTCAGGACTAGCGAGTGGAAATGGAATTTTTCTCCAAAATCAGGACGGCTTGGGAGGTCGTAATGCTGTCCGACGAGTGGATGATTTCTGCAACCCGGTGGGTCCAATGATGAGCTGACTCTCCTATGCGCTGGACACAGTGCTGAAGATCCACAATTGTCATCGGCCATTTGCATGTTCCTTGGAAATGTCGGGTCATGATTGTTGGTGACACCTCGTCAAACAACTGTACCCCGGTCTTTCAATTGAGAATAAAAAAATCTGCGAGATGCTGAGACAGTCTTTCAATGCTTCAACTCCTCTTTAAAATTGATCGCTTGAGGGTGTTCTTCCTCTTTCTTTTTTTATCTCCACACTACATGTAGCTCCCAAGCTTCGAGTTTATCAGTTCATGATGACTTGGTGCTTCGAGTAGGAAAATATCTTGGTTGTGTAGCCCCCAAGTGTCGAGTTGTGTTGCCTACAGCAGCCTAGGACTTGTAATTGTCTTATACTTATAAAGCTTCAGCTAGTGTAGCCCCCAAGGGACGATTTGTTTTGCCTGCAACAACCTGGGACTTGAACTTTGCCATTGAATGTTGTAGATAACTTTGAGAAATTTGGGTTGTCATTAGAGTCGCCAGATATGGACTGAATGTCTTGAATTTCACATGTGTAGCCCCCAAAGGCCGACTCATCAGTGTGTGATGGGTCGGGTCTTCAATTTGGACCTCATAATCTATTAAACAGTTGAATGTTGTAGCCTACAAGTGTGAGATCGCATGCCTGCGACGACTTGAGACTTTTTAGAAAATTTGATCTGAGTAGTGTGGTCCCCAAGTGTCGGGTTGTGTGCTTGCACGGACTCAGGACTTACATGTACTTTTCCTTTTGAAAAAAACATCATATGATGTAGCCCCCAAGCTTCAGTCACTTCTAATTTTTGATAGGAGCAATTTCTAGCACCCAAGGGTCGGCTCATTATTACGTGATGGGTTGGATTTTTAGTGAGACTAGTCAAAATGATTATGCATTCCAAGTGCCATGGTGCATGCTTGCAGCGACATGGGACTTTCATACTTGATTTAATTTAAATAATGTGGCCCCCCAAGTATTGGGTCGTATGCCTACAACAATTTGGGACTTTGTGAGCATAACATAACCCATCATAATGCACTTCAGAAATTCTCCTGAAATTGAATGAATCCTTGACCGTGGTTGTAACGCAACCCGGTAATTTTTGTCTGCATGAATATCCTGGAATAATGCCTTTCGTGCTTGAAATGAAATCCCTCCCCGTGGTTGCGGTGGAACACAGCAAATGTATGTTTTGAGAAATCCATAATTGTTGTAGTTTACTAAAGAGCACATGTTGAGGAAATCCAAGAGCCGGTCAATTAGATGACCCGGCAATATAAGTGATGGGCCAGCTCAGCAATATGCAATATGTGAGAAACTGGATTTTGGAGAATATTTATTTCTCCTAAGCTGATTTGAAAACCCCCAACCTTTTAACATTGGTTATGATAAACCATGATGAAAATCGAGCCAGTGTTAGCTCTCAAAGACTTATTTTCTCTTGCAAAGTTTATGTTGTAACCCAGTTTGAAGACCGACATGATATGCATGTATGAATGTATGATGCATGAAGCAATGTAGGATGATGTATGACTGAACTCGTCATAATATGACTGCAGCTTTCGTGAGACGGTCATTCGTGATGAGCCGATAAAAATAGTACTTGTACCTGAAAAGTTAGGAGGTGATATCATGCAGAAATAAAGCATAACTAATAGGCCGGCTCAGTGAGACACGGTAAAAAGAGACCGACTTTCTAGGCTCAAGTCTTGCTTCAATGAAGCGGGTGGTAACCCATGGTTTATCCTACTGCAGTATGCCGGCTCTCACGTGACCTAAACTAATGTTTTAACCTTGCCACTTCAGGGTCCATATTGGATTGATTAGACAAGAGTACATGGGGTCACCTGATCGGAGTCACATCAAGCATACATGCAGGTATAACCATTTTGTGGCGTCTTTGTCGGATCAAGAGGGTGAGAAAGCTAAACTCGTTGAGTTGGAAACCCCCAAGTGACCTATGACCATGGAAAAGCTCAACATAGGATTGCAGAAGACAATGGTATTACTACCAAACAATCTGGGGTCCAGATAAGCTGGCTTGATTCCATTGAGCATAATTTGATAATACGATGATCTAGCAAAAGAGGATACATGTATTTGACCAACACATCATGGCAACTGGTCATCTTTGGCAATCTTTAATTTTTCTCCCATAAGGCAAGGCATCCATGTTTGAATTGTACATCTTGGCAATAAATTCTCTTTGGCAACATTTAACTTTTTGCCAATATGGAAGCAGCCCCCGGGCCGGGCTGTTCTTCCCTGCAATGACCTATAGTTCTTGAATTTGTTGAAAACAACCAAATCTGTTGAGTCATGTTTGTGTAGCCCCCGAGTCTTAAGTCGACTCCTGGAGGCGGCTTGAGAGTCTTCATACTTTGTTGTGGCATAAGTCGGCGTAAGGTTGACGACTGAATGATGGAATTTGCTGCGACTAGAGACGATTTTGGCAAGTTGATGATCTTCGTGATGTGCAACATATATCTTTGGCAAGTCTCATGGCCAAATTGAACTCATATACCTCATGACCCGTGCTTTGTTATTCTCATGTAGTCCGGCTCTCCTGACTACTTGAGGGCCTTTTTTGTCGTTGGCTTTTGAATTACCGGCTCAATGTTGGCCAGCTCAAATTGCAGCTTCTCGAGGGCATTTTCTTCATGACATGATCTTCTATTTCCTGTGATATGTTGAAGTAGAATGTATCGTTGGGATAACATGCCAATGCGTCTATCCATTTGGCAACCTAGCGCGTATTTTGGTGATGTTGCATAAGACATGATTCCAAATGTAACTTTTTTCCTTTTCTTCAATGTTGTTAAAGGAGACGGCCCGCAGGGGCAGCTTGCGTGTGTCCGTAGGACGGCTTGAACGAGTAGGCGCGGCTCCAGCGTGTTGATGTAGACTGGACCGCGGGGGTGGCGGCTTGAGCGCGACCATTGGGTGGCTCGTACGGGCGTATGTAGTCCTGGCGCGTTGATGTAGATGTGTGAGTCACTCATGGCGTTTGAAACCTACGAGGAAAACAAGCCAGCCATGGCGTTGCAAGCCGGCACGGACGGCGAGTCGGCCATGGTGGTGTAAGCCAGCGCGGATGGCGAATTGGTCGCGTCATTTGTAAGCTGGCGCGGATGACGGGCGGCCGCATCATTTGGAAGCCAGCGCGGACGGCGGGTCCGCCGCGTCATTTGGAAGCCAGCGCGGACGACGAGTCGGACACGTCCAGTTTATGTAGATCGCCGTGGGGGCGGCAGTTTGCATGCGTCCGTTGTAAGAGCTGGTGTGAACGGATGTCGGCACATGATAATATTGGCGTGAGCTCCATATCCGCATTATTATATCACCTTTGTAGTGAGCCCTTGTCCTGCGCAGAAAAATATTACAGGCAAAGTAATTTTTCTCAAAATAAAGGTTATACTGATGAAATAAATAAGGTGGATAACACTTGGTATTTTTCACGGATGAATGTCGGAAAGCTTCTGACATATTTGCTATAGACCAGGTCGTGGGGGTGGCGGCTTTCGCGCATCCGTTGGGTGACTCGAACGAGCAGGTTTGACATCGGCATGATGATGTAGACTGGACCACGGTGGTGGCAGCTCTTGTGCATCCATTGGTTGGCTCGAGCGAGCAGGCTCGACATCGGCGTGTTGATGTAGACGCGAGAGTCGACCATGACATTGAACTCAGTGCGGATGCGAGTCGTCCACGATGTTGTACGTTGGTGTGGACACGTGAGTCGGACGTGGTGTTGTACGTCGGTGTGAAGTTTCAAGTTGGCCGCGGTGGGTTTGATTTAGCTTGGACCAATAGGGGCGGCTGCTTGCACGTGTGGCCGTCAAATAATGCGGCATGGTCGGATGCTCGGGCATGATGATATTGATGCAATGTTCATATTCATAATATGACGTCGTCTTGGTAATAAGTGATTGTCATGTGTGGTAATTTGTTCGCGGATGAACGCGATCGCTGGTGTAGCCTCAGCACCTAGGTGGCCATCCCATTTTTTTACAACCGGCTCGACGAGTCGACCTCTTTCTTTTCTTTTCAACCCTCCAAATGGCTCCCCTCTTTCTTCAGGCAGCTGACAGGAACAAATATAGTGGCGCAACTAGAGGTGAGGCGCGCCATGCGGAGACCACGGGGGAGGCTCGGCCACGTTGGAGGCGGAGCGCGGCTGGGGCGGCTCCGAGGCCAAAATTGCAGCGTCGGCTTGGCCATGGTGGAGGCGGATGTCAGGCTCAAGAGATGACCTCCCATGTTTCTATGTGCCGGTTTAGCTATGGTGTGTGGATAGAGGATCCAACGGCCGAGGTTCAAAGATACCGCTTCAGGCGGGAGAAGTCGTAGCGCGTCGCTATTCACTTTCCGACAACACTTCATTTATTTCAGCTGTTTTAAGCTTCTTTTCCTTTCCTTCGACTGGCCTTTATAAGCCACCCTCTCCAGCCCTAAGAGGCATGTAAAATGATGTATGGGTAGAACCCTAGGCCGCCGACGGTGCGCTACTCTCGTTTTTCCCCTCTTCCAAGCAATAGATCACCTCCCCGATCATAAATTCGTGTCTGAATTCCACCTTAAACTGCTTGGTTCGTTTAGTCAGATGCTTTGTTCCTGACAATTGGTATCAGAGCAGTTGATTTTCGGCAGGGAGAGAGGAGTAGCAGGGCGTTGTGCTTCAGATCTGGATCAGCGGAAGGTGCAGTGGCTGGATCCGGCTCAAGGTAACCCCTGATCGTTCCCACCACCCACCATGTTCTTCTGAAGATGACACGGCAAGCAGATTCAGTCCTGACTGGAGATCTGCAATTAGCTTCTTTAGAATTAGATGTGAAAACCTTGCAGAACAGTAGACAGGAGGATAGAAAGGAATTTCACGAATTTCGTGCCATGGTTAACAAGAATTTTGTTACTATGCAAAACAACTTTGACAAGATCCAGGATAACTTAAGAAAGCTGCTGTTAGATCATGGTTGTGAAGAGGGTCAAGGGGATCATTCAAAGCATGGCAGTGTGCAAAATAAGGTGGATGAGGTACAACCACCTGGGGTTCCTCCTGGTAGACCCAAACAGTTACAAAATTTTACTCCACCCTTAGTACATGGTTTGGAAAAGGAGGCAGTTGTGGTAGTGGGTTCTGGTGTGCTAAGAGATAATGCACGAAAGGAGTTGAATTTGGATGGTACTATCAAAGCTCCTTATAGGCACCCAAATTTTCCTAGCAACAAAGTTGATAATCATCATGCTAATGGACAACACCAGCAATTGCCTATACAGCAGGCAGAATTGGGTACAATAGAGGAGTGGCCTGATGGACAGAGGCACAAGCAGTTTGCGCCTACTGGCAATAGAAGGCCTATCCTTACAGTAAAACCTGCAAAGCTTAACATTGTAGAATTTGAAGGTGCAGATCTCGAAGCATGGATACAAAATCTTGATCAATACTTTGCTGCTGCTAGGACACCTATTCAGCATAGGACTGAATGGTAGTGTCATATCTAAAAGACCCTACAGTGCAATGGTGGAGAGGGACTGGATTTTCCCCTAGCAATGTACCATGGCATAAGTTTTGTTCTTATTTATCAAAGAGGTTTGATGTGGATTCCTCTTGTGACATAGTGAGATCCTTCCATGCTGTGCCTCAGACTGCAACCTTATCTAGTTATGTGGAGCAGTTTGAGCTACTTATGAATATAATGAGGAGGGAAAATCCTGGAATACCTGACAGCTATTATGTTACTAGCTTTGTGGCTGGCCTGAGTCCTTACATCAAGAACCATGTGGAGTGTTTTAAGCCCAAAGACATGCAAACTGCTATTTGGTATGCTAGAAGAATGGAAAAGGCCCAACCTCAAGTACAAGTGGTGCAAACTAAAGCTTATATTCCTCAACCAAGGAGGCAAGTCCTGTTTGAGCAAACCAAGAATGAAGGTGGTGTTGTTAGTCAGAACAGGAATGTTATCATTCAACAAGCCAAGCAGAATCAGGTTTGTTACAAATGTAGAGAGCCTTGGGTACCGGGTTATAGACAGGTTTGTAAAATGAACCAGAAAGCTCAAGTGCAAGCCTTGCAAGCACAAGAAGAAGAATGGCCTGAAACTATATTTGTCACTGATTTTTCCGACCCTGAATTGGAAAATGCAGAGCAAGTGCCAGGGGAGACTATTTTACAGGTTTCTATGCATGTAGCTATGGGCATTGGGGCTATGAAAAATACTTTTATTCTGACAGTTAAAGTAGGAGAGTGCTTGGCAACAACACTGGTGGATAGTGGTAGCACTTCCACCTTTGTTTCTCCTGAGATGGCATCTAAAATGTTAGTGAAACCAAGGGCTACTCCTAGAGTCAAGGTGGCTGTAGCTAGTGGTGAAATGCTATGGAGTGAGTTTATGGTGCAAGATTGTGCTTATGAGATTCAGGGACAGAAATTCAAGGATAGTTTCAGAGTGCTACAATTAAAAGGCTATGATATAATTTTGGGAGTTGATTGGTTGAAGAAGTACAGTCCTCTGCACATGGATTTTGTGAAGATGGAAATGAAAATATCTTATGGCAATGGGTAGGGTATTACATTCTCTGATGAAACAGTGCCAAGGGCACAACCTGAAGAAGCCAATCATTTAAATCAGAAAGAAATGGAACAGGTTGTTTGTGGTTTTTTCCTGTTCACAACATCTGCTGTGGAGGTATGCGACCCAGAAAAGAATTTACCTCTGGAATTACAGTCCTTGCTGGATAAGTATGAGCAATTGTTTCAGGAGCCCACTGAATTACCTCCTACTAGGCCTTGTGATGATAGGATTCCTCTGGTAGAAGGAGCTAAGGTGGTAAATCAAAGGCCTTACAGAATGCCACACCACCAAAAGGAGATTTTAGAAGGAATTATCGAAGAATGCTCAAAGCAGGAGTGATTAGACCTAGCACAACTCCTTTTTTTCCCCTGTTTTACTGGTTAAAAAGAAGGATGGGTCATGGAGGTTGTGCACAAATTATAGAAAGTTGAATGCAATCACAATAAAGAACAAGTATCCAATTCCAGTGATTGAGGACCTATTAGACCAGTTAAAAGGAGCTAAATTCTTTTCCAAGATTGATCTCAGAAATGGCTACCATCAGATCAGAATGGTTGAAGAGGATATTCATAAGACTGCATTTGTAACTCACATGGGCTTATTTGAATACCTGGTGATGTCCTTTGGATTAACAAATGGACCACCTAGTTTTCAGGCACTGATGAACTTTCTCTTTGGAATACTCAAGTTTGTGGTTACATTCTTTGATGATATCCTGGTGTTCAACAAATCTTTGGAGGAACATAAGGATCACTTAACACAAGTGTTTGATATCTTGCAGAAGAACAAGCTATATTCTAGATTGGAAAAATGTTCTTTTGGCCAGACTGAGGTTGAGTATTTGGGCCATATCATCAGTCGGGAAGGAGTAGCTACTGACCCATCAAAGATCAAAGCAATCAAGGATTGGCCAACTCCTAAAAACATTACTGAACTTAGAAGCTTCTTGGGCTTAAGTGGTTACTACAGGAGGTTCATTAAGGACTATGGGGTTATTTGTAGACCACTGTTTGACTGTCTGAAGAAGGATGCATTCCATTGGAGTGATGCACAAGACCAAGCAATGGATGTGGTCAAAGACAAGTTAACTCACTCACCTATATTGATCCTGCCTGATTTTTCCAAACCTTTTGTGCTGGAAGCTGATGCAAGTGGGTATGGCTTAGGAGCCGTGTTGATGCAGGAGGGAAGGCCCATTTTCTATTTAAGCAAGTCAATTGGACATAGAGCTGCTGCTATGTCAACTTATGATAAGGAAGCCATGGCCATCATTGAAGCTATTAAGAAGTGGAAACATTACTTCCTTGCCATTGCTCTTATTATCAGAACTGATCAAGAAAGTCTGAAGTACATCCAAGAGCAGAAGTTAACTGAAGGTATCCAGCATAAGTTTTTGCTTAAGTTGTTGGGTCACAACTTCACTATTGAGTACAAGAGAGGCGAAGAAAATAAGGTAGCTGATGCACTATCTAGAGTGAAATACTGGACTTCCATGCTGGTTGCTAGTAATGTTACTCCTACTTGGGTCTTGGAGGTTGTTAAGAGCTGCAGTCAGGATGAGAAGATAAAAGAATGGATCACTCAGTGTGCAGTGGATAAGGGTACTAATGGGTCATATTCTTATAACAATGGTGTACTTAGATTCAATGGTAATGTGATAGTAGGAAAAGCTATTGAACTCAGGCAAGAATTATTGAAAACATTCCATAATTCTGAGTTGGGGGCCACTCTGGTGAGAGAGCTACTTACCAAAGAATTAAGTTGGTGTTTCATTGGCCTGGTTTGAAACAAGATGTTATTGCCTTTGTTAAATCCTGCCCAGTGTGCCAGATCAACAAAGCTGAACATTGCCCCTATCCTGGATTGTTGGAACCATTGCCTATCCTTGATTTTGCTTGGGCTCATGTGAGCATGGATTTTGTGGTGGGGCTACCAGTTTCTGAGAACAAGGACTTGATACTTGTGGTGGTAGACAGGTTTACAAAGTATTCACATTTCATTCGCATGAAGCATCCCATTACTGTGGACTCTGTAGCTAGAGCATTCTCTGAGACAATTTTCAAACTGCATGGTATGCCAGTAGTTATTGTGACTGACAGAGATAGAATCTTCACCAGTAACTTGTGGCAGCAGTTGTTCAAATCCCTGAAGATCAAGCTACACATGAGTACTAGCTATCACCCTCAATCTGATGGACAGACTGAGAGCGTTAACCAGTGTTTGGAGAACTATTTGAGGTGTATGTGTTTCCAGCAACCAACGAAGTGACATAGCTAGCTGGCTTTGGCTGAATGGTGGTATAACACTAGCTTTCACACTGCTCTGAACATGGCTCCATTCCAGGCATTGTATGGGTTTCCTCCACCTATGGTAGCTGAATCTGTTCTGCCTGATTCTATATCTGTGGATGCTGTTGATCTTTTACAAGACATAGAGCTAGCAATGGAGGTGATTAAACAGAATTTGATCAAGGCACATGAGAGGATGAAATGGTTCGCTGACAAGAAGAGGAAAGAGAGGGATTTTAATGTTGGGGATATGGTGTATCTAAAATTGCAACCATACATGCATACTTCTCTAAGTCTGCACAGGCATTTGAAGCTGCATTCTAAGTTCTATGGGCCATTTAGAGTTCTGCAGAAGGTGGGACAGCATGCTTACAAACTGCTTCTTCCTGAAGGGTGCAAACTGCACCATACATTTCATGTGAGTCAGCTCAAAAAGCACATTGGACATAAGGTGGTGCCCTCTAAAGATCTTCCTTTAGTAGGGTCTGATGGGATAGTTCTTATGGAACCTGAAGCTATTCTAGACAGGAAGCTAGTGCCAAGAGTTCAGGGAGATATCAGTGTGCATGTGGTTCGTTGGTTGATCAAATGGATCAATATTCCAATGGAACAGGCTACGTCGGAAGATTCGGCCTTCATCCAAAAAGTTTTTCCATGATTCGCAGCTTGAGAGCAAGCTGCCGCTCAACAAAGGGGTATTGTCAGGCTCGAGAGATGACCTCCCCTGTTTCTATGTGCAGGTTTAGCTATGGTCTGTGGATAAAGGATCCAACGTCCGAGATTCAATGATACCGCTTCAGGCGGGAGAAGTCGTGGCGCGCCGATCCAGCATCAGACGGTCAATTGCGGCGCCCGCGTCGCTATTCACTTTCCGATAACACTTCATTTATTTCAGTTGTTTCAAGCTTATTTTCTTTTCCTTCGGCTGACCTTTATAAGCCACCCTCTCCAGTCCTAAGAGGCATGTAAAATGATTTATGGGTAGAACCCTAGGCAGTCGGCGGCGCACGCTACTCTCGTTTTTCCTTTCTTCCAAGCAATAAATCACCTCCCCAATCATAAATTCGTGTCTGAATTCCACCTTAAACTGCTTGGTTCGGTTAGTCAGGTGCTCTGTTCCCCTCAGGGCCGAGCGACACGGAGGTGAAGTAGGGTCGTGTGGCTCGGAGGCGCACGCATGCGTGAGGGTTTGTTCGGTTAATCCCAGCGAGGAGGGGATTGAAGATGATTGGAGGGGATTGAGGTGGAATTTGACTTGTAGGGGATTTAATCCCTTCCAATCCCCTCCAAACCCCTTCAATTAAGAAGGAACCCAACAAGGCCTGAGGTAGGCCGAAGCGGCGCGAGCGAGCAGCGTGGGAGCTGGCGTGGGAGGCTGGGAGCCAGCAGGCAGGGCGCGGCTGCGGCGAACCTATGGTAGAGTGCGTCACGGCGTGCATGCGCGGCGGCGGAAGCGACGCGCGTGGTGGGCTGGTGACGCATATGATAGTCGGCCAGAGATAGGTGAGCGGTCCGCGGCCGGCCGCGACGAGCCAGGGCGGGGCTTGGACGCTCGGCATGGCGGCTGGCGCGGAGCAGCCGCTGCAGGGCGCGCGGGCGCGAGGTGACTCTATGGAGGCGAGGCGGAGCAAGGTGAGGCCGCCAGGCTGTGGCGGAGGTGAGCAGGCACGGTGCAAACACGGCGGAGGCGAGAATATGTGGCGTGACCGCAGCGGAGAGCCGGCAAGGTCAGGGGCGGGCCCAGGATTTTGATGCCGTGTATTCAAAATTGCAAAGGGTGCAATAAAATTCGACAGTATAAAGGCTAGCTAGGTTTTGGCGTGTATAATTGATTGTTGCATCGCATAGCCCTACTATATAATGTATGTATAGAAGATGACATAATAATACGAACATAATATCCCAGATTTCTATATCAGATCAGACTTGAAATAATTTAAATCATGTGGGTACCAATTTCTCAACATATCAAAGAATAAATATCTGAATAAGAAAACATAAAAACGAAAATGGTAGGAAAGCTTACAAATTACAGGTTAACTTTCCGACTCTTTAAGGCTTGGAAACTAGTAATGATGTCCTCATCCTTAACTTGCTGGAAGAATTCCCTTTCAATGAATGTGACCAAGCATTCATTCAAAAACATTTGTCCCATCTTGCTTCTGAGTTTGTTTTTAATATAATTCATTGAAGAAAAGACCCTCTCAACATCAGCTGTTGCAACAGGAAGAACTAGCACCAATTTCAGAAGTTTGTAAACAATGTCATACCGAAGAATCCTATCTGTTTTAACAAGCATCATAGACAACTCCGCTAGACTTCTCAAATTTGTGAAGTTTTCATCATTTCTCACATCATTGATATAGCGGTTCAGTTGAAAAGGCAGCTGGACCAATTCTTCTAATTCAAAATCATGAGGATAGAACTCCGCAAGCTTAACGAGGTTCTCAACATTAAAAGCAGAAAATGACTTGGCTGGACTGAATGATGCCATGCATCTAAGAAGACTTGTGTTTACCTCATCAAATCTATTATTAAGCTCTTGAAGTTGCCTATCAATAACACCCAAAAACATATCAGCATGAAACCGGTGGTAATTAATGGCATCTTTGTAGAACCTCTTTGCTCTTTGTATAGGCTTGTACTTCCCATCCATGTCAACAACTCTAAGATGATGCTTCACACAAAAAGAAGTGACCTTATCAAGAAATAATTTCCATCCATCATCTTCTCTTAGAACCTCTAGTTCATCCTTTGTAAATGCAAGAAGATCCATTGCATTGACAATATCCTGATCCCTCCTTTGCAAAGCATTGCAAAAGCTATTTGTTAGTCCAAATATCTCATTCATTAAGTGCAACAAGAAAACAAACTCAAATGACTCAAATACTTCCCACATAGTTTGAGCTCCTAAAGCCTCAGCCCCTTTACTTTCTTTCCCAACCCTGAAGAGAACTTTCTTGATTGAAGGATACAAAGCCATAACATCCATTACAATTTTATGGTGAGAACCCCATCGTGTATCACCTGGCCTTGATAAGCCCATCTCTTGATTTAATCCTTGGCCACTTTCAATTTCACCAAGTTTCAATGCTTGAATCATATACTCTACTTGTGCTATGCGAAGCATGCGGATCTTTTTACAAGACATCCCAAGAACATTCAACAAATATGCTAGTTGCCCAAAAAACCATTGGCAATCAATATTTTCCTTAGCAACAATTACAAGGGTTAGTTGCGATTGATGGGCAAAGCAATGAACATAATAAACAGAAGGGGAGTCTTCCATAATTAGTTTCTTCAAACCATTCACATGACCCTTCATATTACTAGCTCCATCATACCCTTGCCCACGGATTTTGGATAAGGGCAATTGATGTCTAATAAGTAAGGACTGAATTGCTTCTTTAAGAGTCAATGATGCCGTATCTTCAACTTGAACAAGACCAAGAAAACGCTCAACCGGCTCTCCTAATTTATTGACAAAACGCAGACAAAGAGCCAATTGTTCTTGCTGATATGCATCACTAGATTCATCGGCGAGAATTGCAAAACACTCGTCACCAACTTCATCTATGAAAAATTTAGTTGTTTTAGCAGCACAACAACCAATGATTTGTTTCTGAATCTTGTGGTCTGTCATTTGACAATTATGTGGAGCATTGTCTAGAACCACCTCCTTAACTTCTTCAAAGTTTCCTGCTAGCCAGTCCAAAAGTTCCTTGAAATTTCCTTTATTTTTTGAATCTCTTGATTCGTCATGTCCACGGAAAGCTAGACCCTGGCGCAAAATATATCTTATGCACTTAAGTGACCATTTCAACCGAGATAGATACCTTGCCTTGAACTGTGCAGTGTTTGATGCAATTGACTCATGAATTGATGTTTTAGGTGTGATGAACATATTATATTTCTCTTCGGCTTCAGAATGGGCACTATTGATTTCACCGGCATGTTTACGAAATCTAGCTTTCATGTTCCAATTTGTGAACCCTCCATTGATGAAACTATCTCCACCGGCAAATTTGTTGGCATCTTTGAATAAGTAGCAGACAAAACAATATGCAGCATCTCAATCAACACTATACTCAAGCCATTCGAACTCATCAAACCAGTTTGGTTGGAACCGGCGCATACCTCCACAATTATGTTGGGGGAAATCCTCCTTCTTCATTTTTGGCCGACATGGTCCCATTGTGATGTATGCCCTTCTAACTGAATCTTGGTCGTTGACAACATATCCCGAGATAGGTGTCCTCAATCCAGGGTCATGCTCAATGTCATAATTGCCGTCATCATCATATTCATCACCAGATTCATCATCCTCTGACATTTCGCCAATCTCCGGCTCAGTGCTAGCAGCTCTCTCTGGTATCTCCGGTTCAGGTGGAATGTTTGTGTGAGTGCCATTGTGACCTTGGAATAACACAATTTGCATCTCACTACTCTGATTTTCATTTTGCTTTTGTGTTTGTCTCTTCTTTGAGGCAGCTCTTTCCAAGAATGCCTTCAAGTCAACAGCAGGACCACTCTTTCTCTTCATGTTTCACACCAAAAACAACCTATTCAATCAGAAAAAACAACAACAGTTAGATCATCTGAATTTCGCACAAATTACATCTGAATGTTTCTGAATTTATATGTCACCTCAAGTCCTATATGATCAATTGAAGGGTATACTTTGGAAATTAGAAGGGAAGAACGGATTGACAAACCGGCCAAAACCAAGATCAAGGACAAACCTTGCTGATAGTCTTGAATTCATGCCTCTTGGTCGATGTCCTGGAGCAGCCTAGCAGGGAACAGGGAGACAGAATTGAGAAGTGGTGCTTGCAGCTTGCCGCCGTGCCGCGCCGTCGGCCGGTGTCACCGTCGTCAATCACCCGTCGGCGCACTCGCCGAGTCGCGCCGTCGTCGATCAATCTAGGGCAATGCTTTCTGTTCGGGATTGGGGAACGATCGATGGCCGTAAAAGAACAGAGGTCGTCTACTGTCGTGCGAGTAAGGAACTAGCGATGCCAGTACCGATCGTGGTTCTAACTGGGCCAAGTAGCCAATCCGGCCATATAGTGGAGGAAGGCGGAATGAATATAGGCTGGAGATGGGCTTGTGTAGCGGCTTGTGGCCCATTTATCTCACTGCTATGTATTTTTCCATACACATATGTATTATATATATGATATATACCTAGTTTTTGTCAAAAAATTTGGGTATTCAGTTGAATACCCTTGAATTGAAGTGGGCCCGCCCCTGGGCAAGGTGAGGCTGCGCGGCTGAAGTGCGTGGTGCCTGAACTACGTGAGGAATAAATTGTTGTTCTTGCCGAGTTCGCGTTGACCATGGATTTTTGTTGAATATCAGCCGTCCTCCAACTGTGGCTCCTTGCTCGTGTACGAGGCGTCGCAGCACTGGGAGCGGTCGGGCTTGCTCCGCTTTTGGTGTTAATTGTTGACACGACTTCGCGAGTAGCACTGGTTGTCTCAACTGCTTCCGCTTTTCTTGTAGAGTTCGGACTAGACACAACACGTGGAGGCCAACGCTGATTTGTTTTCTGGATTCCAATCTGATGTATACCTCTGGCAGACCCTTGGTGCCCGTGTTCGGCCACTACTGCCAAGTTACCGATTGTGTGATGATTGTTTGGTCGTCATCGGAGAAATTTATTTTGTTCCCGATCTACGCCACCGTTAAAATTCAGATCTCAACTGATGAACTCAAGGTCGATGTAGATCCTTTTGCGCCGGCTTTTGTGGATCCGGCAGGTCATAAGATTCTCGATTCATAGGAGAAATCCCTTTAAGAACATATCATCACCTTGCATCGTCCCACGATGAACGCCAACTATTGTGGTTTTTGTCACGGCACATGTCTTCTTGAGAGAACTTAGATGTAGAGCCATCCCAATTATGTGGCGGCTTGAGAGGGGTTAGTCGAAATCGAGAGACGCGAGTTTACCCAGGTTCAGACTCTCGATGGTGGTAAAAGCCTACCTCCTGCTTGTGTTTCATTGATGAAGATGATGATCTCGATTATAAGGATGCGGGATCGCTACCTCTAGTCTCGAGGGTTTGTAATCCCTCTATCTAATGATTTGTCTTGTGTAGACCTAACTTAACTTGTCCCTCTTGGGGTGCCCTGCCCCTTCTTATATGAGTCCTACTAGGACTTGGACTAGCTTTTCTTGGATCATAATCCATGTCATGTTTCTCATCGGAGGGAATTCCTTCTCTTCTTGGGCCCTCCCATGTGAGCCGCCATCCAGGCGTCTCCATGATACGCCTTTGCCGGCTTGCACACTGGGCCTTGGGCCTCTTCGTCCAGGTAGATCCAGCAAGCGGGGTGATCCTCGAGACACCAACTTTATGGGCTGAGTCATACCTCCTGGCCGGGTCAAACCGTGGGGTATATATCCCCGACAGTCATGATATTGAAAGTTGATGGATATAATGTGATATAGTCCTTGGAATGATTTATGGATTATAGGAACTTTAGGTGATTATGTAGAACCCCATCAATATTGGATTGTAGGAATTATGGGTCGTGTGATGATTGATGGGATTGATGAACCACTTGATTGAATTCATAGAAAGGAAACGAAATCTTGGACTGATATAATATGTGTTTCCTTAGCATAGAAATGCAGTACGTTAGACCTTGGATAATTTAGCTAAGCACTTGGATTGTAGATTCTCATTCAAGTGTGGTAGCTTCTATGCTTCCCCAGGAATTTTACATAGGGATATAAATGAGTTAACTATAGTGTACTATGAGGTTTTGGTTTAGTCCTTCTCTCAAACCTTGGAGTTGACTATCATAAGTGAGGTTGGAGTTGACTTATATGACATGGTACCTTTTTATGATATTGGATGATTCTGTGTGAAGGATTAGGTAGGACTATTGGCATCTAAGAAAGTGTGCTCAAGGATAAGGTGATGGATGTTCACTCACATCCTTAGTTCCTTGAAATGCCTAAGCTTCACCGAGCCATTAAATGGCCGAACTGTGACCATAGGCCTTGGCTCTAAGTCATTAGACTATGGCCAATACTCCACCTCGACCACCGCTAAAACACTGGGCAAGTGACCGTCTAGAACAAATACCCGCCCCTCTCACATATCCCATGAGCAAAGTGTTTGTGTGATGATTGGAGAAATATGGTATTGTCCTCATAGATGTCAAGCTTATTTATCCAAGAAGAGTGAGAAGCACCTTAGTCCTATTTGGATAAGCCCGTGAAGCACCAATTGCCAATCTTCTCAAGTATAAGGTTTTACCTTGAAGAAGATGGACTCCTCGAAGCACCCTCCAAGCAGTAGAAGACAATCCTACCCAAGCAAGGTGAAGAACCACCATGGCTAAGAAGGCATGATGGTGAAGAAGAAGAAGCAATAGGAGTCAACCACCAGTCCTTTGCCGGCTACACCAACTATGGCAAGAAGCATCAACGTTCAAGCACGATGAAGCCTTTGGACATCAACAGAAGTTAAAGGGCCCCTTTTTGTCCCTATCAAGGATGTAAGTCATGACTGGATCATGGTGAAACACCTCACAAAGGCGGTTCATCCCTCTTGCCAAGCCTCAGACCTTGGGATTGGATGACTCGTTTATACTTTTGGGTAGCCATCTCATCTAGGGCCCTAAAAACTTTCCTAAATGGTAGAACCCGTTTTAAATACCGTGTCCCTAAGCTTAGTATTATGGACGAGCCCCAACCCAGACTCTTTCGCAAGTAGCTACGAAGAGGCTAGAAGACTAAACATCCGAAGACACGCTCGAAACGTGTGCCCGTGTCGACAAAGACAAATGGCTGAAGATGAATGAAGAACAGACCTAGGCAATTTACTCATGCCAAAATCATGACGAGAAGCCTGCGACGACACCCCCAACACTCTCAAGGATGAAGATCGCGTGGAACGGAAGATCACCTGCTTTAAGGAAGTCAAGGACTTCACCATCGACTAGAAGCCTTTGGTCAAGCTAAGCATATTGCGATAACCCCGTTCACCCTGAGCCGAAACCAAGAGAAGCATTCGAAGATGTATCATCAAGCCCTTCAAGATCCACTCGAGCAATCACATCAAAGAAAGAGCAATATGGGAATGTGAAGACTACCTCACACTCAAATTTCCGCATCTCTTTAACGCCTAGCCTAGGAATCTCGGGGACGAGATTCTTGTAAGGGGGGGAGCTCTGTCACACACTGTGTTTTGCCTTACTTTGCTAAGTTCACATAGCTCAAAATTAGGACCAATTAAAACTTTTTCTGCGTGATGTGATGCTTGAACTGATTGTTGTTTGCTTGCTTTTTTTGCTTGAGTTTTAAATCACAATAATTCCTACTACTCTTTAACCTCACCTCCTTGCCCCAAGTCTCTTCCCAATGACCATACTATGCTTGTGTTCTAAATATTATTTTGGCCAAAAATAATTTATTTAGTTTAGCTTTTCAAAAACCCCTAAATTGAGGTTTGTACTACAAGTCCTCAAATTAGGGAAGATGTTTTGTCCCAAATATTTTATTTAAATCCTATTATCGAAAAGACTTCCGAGAACCACAAAATTGTTATTTTAAAAGTTATTTTCATGTTTTATTTAAATGCCTTCTCCTAAGTCCAGAAATGGTGTTTTAGGAAGAAAAAAATATTTTCTTGCTTCCAAAATATTTGAGAAAATTTAGGGAAACTCAGTGCACATATATATTCTAAATGTAAGAGTTTCAAGAGATGGTCATGTTCATTGTATTGGACAAAACTGTGCAAAACCTTTTTCTGTCTATTTCAAGTATTTGAAATATTTCTATAATAAATATGCTCAAATAATTCCAGTAAAATTCTAGCATGTCACACCTGTTATATGTGATGATCTTGCCAAGTTCCATCTCAATCCAAGTTGATTTGATTCACAAAAATATTCCAAATACCCTCTTTGTCCTGAACCAAACTTGAGAAACTCTACATTGCCATGTGTCTCCAATTGTGCTTAATTTTTATGCACATGTTCCAATACCCTAATAATGCATCCCCGCAAATAGGTGAATCAAGTAGAACAACTGAAACTGTCCAAAACCCCTCAAAACCTCTTGTGCTGATTTCTAGAATTGGGAATATTTGCATAGGCAAGTTTTTCAAAATGACCCCAAATTTTTGGGCATGATCTAATCCTTAAATAATGCCACCACACCAAGTTGTGCATTTGGGGGAATTAATTTGCATGGATTTATCTGGAGAAACCATTTCTACCCATTTATAGGGTTTATCAAGTTTACGTTGTGAACTTTCACCATATAATCTCAAAATTAGTGATCACAACCAAATGGTGTTTCCATTTACCCGTGGTAAGTATCAAGGCCATTGGATACCCATAGATGCCCCTGGATAGCATCAAACACTTTTATCCATGAGCTTGTGGACAAGAGAAGTTGACCCTAAGATATTCTCCTTGCTCCAAGATTTTTACCACAACGAGTGCTAGCCCTCTTCTACCCTAGTAACTCTACCTTGGCTAGGGAACAATAATTGGTGGGTAAAATCCTCCCATATAGCTGTTTGGAGAACTTTGGCATGCTCTTCTACCACCTTTCCTCCTGATGTGTACTAATGATTGCCCCCAGACTCCCCCTAGCCTCTCTTGGATGCTAATGCATTATTCCAAACAAAAATATGGCATGTACGTGTGGAAAATACGAGCGGTACATCCAAACCTAGATTATCGCAGTAATTGTAGCCTTGTACTACAAGTACCTTGTAGAATTGCTCCCTGATCTGCAAATTGGTCGACAATTAGTCCTTGCAATGCTAGGAGTACTAGACAAGGCATTTCCCCAAATGCCCTCCAGTAAAAAGCCATTCTTTTAGCCACAAGTTTGCTGCTGCAAACTTACCCCGTGTTGATACCCCACCTACCTTGCTCCATATGAGACCAAAATGCACCAGTGCTCTCCCGCATGCATGCCTCATGTGTTAGAAAACTTTTCCCTACAAAAAGATGGTCCTGGTCATGTCTTGGCGTGGTGACCATACTTTCAGCATACAACAACGGTGCTCTGCCAGCAAAACTCGTCATGTAGCTTGTGTCTGGCCTCGACAGGGGGCCCACTTATGCCAGACATCTCCCTTCATCCTCCGATGCTCCTCCCCGATGCCAGGATGCAACCAAGTGCCTCCGGTGGCCCCCCGAGCCTCTTCCCGTCACCCCTTCCATTTTACCTCGCCCCAAGCCCCCACTGGACCTCTCTCACTCCCTCTCCTTCCCAGAGATCTCCTCGTGCCCTCCTACTCCTTCTCTGGCCACCATGGAGCCACCCCGACCTCAGTCGAATTGGCGATGCCCTCTCCTTCTCTTTGAGCTCCACCTACATTGCCCAGCTCCTCCGCTCAGCCCCCTTTGCACTCCATCTTCCCTTCTCCATAGCCAGGACATCGTGCCCAACGCTGTCGTCAGCCACCTCCGCCACGACCGACGCTGCGGTTGGCCGAGGCTTTCCCCGGGGCCAAGAGCCACCTAGTCGGGTGCGGCTCGCTCCCCTCAGCCCTCCGGTAGCCGAATCACTAGAAATGGTGGCTTGTAGTTTCGGCTACGCCCGTCGGACCCCTCGTTCTCCCACGAAGAAGAAGGCCTCGTCAGCCGCTGGGCTCCTCCTGTCGGCCGGACTGCGAGGCTGACGAGTGGCCCCGCCCCTTTCAAGTGGAGGCACCCCTCGCAAATCACTCGTCCTTGCGCAGAAGGCCTAAAACCGTTGAATACGTGTTCGGTGTAGCCTCTTGCACTGCGGCTCAGCTTTTGGGCCGACCCAACAGCTATGTTGCGCCCATGGCGCTATTTAGCCGGTTGTAGTGGTAATTCCTTTACCTTTTTATTTTTAAAAAGAGGTTAAATAATTCCTAACTAATTCATATAAACGCCAAATTTGATTATTCAAAATCCTAGGTGTTCATAAAAACATGGCCCATCCAAATATGTGCATTGCACATTTTTCAATTTTTTTTGTAGTATTAATATTCAAATTTGAATATTTCAAATCCCACTTTGCAAATTTCCTATAGGATTCAAATCAACTCCATAATGGAGTGATCCAAATTCTTACAGACTTCAAAAATCATGCCTTATTTTCCTAGTCAGGGTGAACATTTTTCTCATGCATTGTTTGTGCTAGGCCAAATACATAGCCCCATTTCCATTTATTCCATCTTATTAAATTTCTAGGAATTCAAACCAACTCTAAATCCAGTGAAACCACTTCTGAAATTCTTCTAAAATCATTCCCTAATTGATAGGCACATCCACTCATTTTTATAAAATGTTTTTGTAGACTTCTTATTGGATCGTAAATTCCTCCATTTTCGTCGCTCAAAAATCTCCGGTGATCCAAATCCATTAGCACAACTTTAGGCATTCTTCTTATGACCAGAGATGTCCAAGAAAAATAGAACTCCTATTTATAGAGCACTTTGTTTTTTTGCTTGTTGTGTGGCTTATCGTGGTTGTTTTCGATAATAGTTGATGAAGTAAACGAAGTGCTCGTGGTTCGACAAAAAGGTCATGAAGACCTCGAAGACTTGGTTGAGCTAGGCAAGTAACCATTTTATGCATGTCATATGGCACTTTTTTTCGTTGCATTTGAATCATGTTGGATCAGTGACCACCTTGGTGGGTTGTCTCCGGTAACTCCTTATTGATAATTGTACTGAGGATGACCCTACCTTCCTATGGGGGTTGTGCGGGTGGGAAGTAGTTAGGTTGCTAGTAGTTGCTACACATATGGGATGGGAATATGCATGATGACAATGAAGGAAAATATTTCAAAGACTTTTCAAAAACCCGTCGGGTGCCACTAATGTCCGAGGGAGATGGCGTTGAGCTAGGTAACCACTTGAGAAAGAAGTGGTGTACCGAGGCAAATGGTGTGAGTGGTTTCGAAAACGGATTAGATTTAAAAAATTTTGACCATGCCAGTCTTACATGTGCGACCATGATACCCCTTTCTGGGACGAGGCTTTCTTGATTACCTTGGTCGATGCTAGCAGAGAGCCCGCATTACTAGTGGCGGGAGAACCTAGTCACTCTCTCGAGATGGGTTCATGCTAGGTAGGGTGACCATGGGATGTTTTTACAAACACCGGGAACACCGTTGTTCCCTTCATGGATGGTACGATCTAGAGAAAGGCTCGTATGATCTACATCTTGAGGGATGTGTGCCAATTGAGTGGACTCTTTGTTTAGTGTCACCAAGGGAAAGACATTGTTAGGGTGCTTACCTTAGTATGTAATATACCGCGAGTCATGGATGACACGATAGTTCCCTGAGTGTTGTGGCACTATATGGATCAGCTTCTTTGCGACAAGGGACCAGGTCACGAACGACAAAGACCTTTGTCGTATGTTGGATGACAACCTAACTTTTGGCACTAAAAGTCATGGTAAAAATATTCTTTCTAGTCTGCGGGGAGGCAACGGACGGCAAAGATCTTTGTCGTTGGTCTTTCTAGACCAGCAGAAGGCAAAGGGGCTAGACAACAAAGAATAGCTATAAGCCCCGTTAGGTGGCTAACGACAGCCTTTGCCGTCAGCTGCCACGTGCCAACCTTTGCCGTCTGCCTTGCCTGGTCTTTGTCGTCTGCCTGCGGGCCTGCCAACACCAGCCTCTTTGCCGTCAACTCCCACAAGTATCCCTTTGTCGTATGCGTGAGCTGGTCTTTGACGTCTACCAGCGGGCCTGCCAACACCATTCCCTTTGCCATCTGTCAGACTAGGCCTTTGTCGTCTCAGGGGTGGATGGCAAAATGACCAAATGGGTCAGACCTGGTGTCCTAGGTTGCACAGGTTGCTCCCACGTGTCAGCTTTTCCATCGGCTCGCAGATGGCAAAACCATTTGCCATCGGCTGGCAGACGACAAAGTCCCTACATTACCCCTCTTTTATTTCTTTTCTCTTATTTCCGTGCATTTCACAACACATATATAACATATATTGTTCACATCACATATATGATATATAGTGAGCTAGGCCACATCGAAAGAACCAATACATATCATAAGAAGCAATACATAGAAAGTTTACCACTGTTCATACATATATACATAGATATAGTTCCCCATTGTTCATCAACACAAGTCAAAACAAAAACTAAAGCACTCCAGCAATGCGATTTTCCATGTCGTAAATCAAATCTGCAAAATGGGAATAAGAAAGTTAGAAGAAGAAGAAGAAAACTAGAAGAAGAAGAAGAACAATATATGACATTTTTGAGCTTATTATGTCATTTTGGAGGAAAATAAGCTGAGTATATGATATTTATGAGCTAACCAAGGTTGTGATGCCATTTTTGACCTAACTAAGCTAATTATGTCATTTTGGAGGAAAATAAGGTAAGTATATGCACATTTATGAGCTAACCAAGGTTATTATGCCAATTTTGACCTAACTAAGTTAATTATGTCATTTTAGAGGACAACAAGCTAAGTATATAATATTTATGAGCTAACTAAGGTTATCATGCCATTTCTAACCTAACTAAGCTAATTATGTCATTTTGGAGGATAATTAGTTAAGAAGAAGAAGAAGAAGAAGAAGAAGAAGAAGAAGAAGAAGAATATGATGTGATGTGATGAAGAAGATGAAGAAGAAGTATAATAATAATAATAATAATAATAATAATAGTAATAATAATAATAATGATAATAATAATAATAATAAGAGGACTAGAAGAAGAAGACCAACAACAAGAAGATCAAAACTAGAAGAAGAAGAAGAAGAAGAAGAAGAAGAAGAAGATGATGACGACGTGATGAAGAAGATGAAGAAGTAGTAGTAGTAGTAGAAGAAGAAGAGGAATAAGAAGAAGAAGAAGAAGAAGAAGAAGAAGAAGACTGGAATAATAATAATAATAATAAGAATACTAGAAGAGGAAGAAGAAGAAGAGGAAGAAGACATAGAAGAAGAAGAAGAAGAAGACTACAAGAAGAACAACAACAAGAAGAAGAAGATTAGAAGAAGAAGAAGAAGAAGAAGAAAGATAAGAAGAAAGAGAAGGAAAATATTAAGAAGAAAGAAAGAAGAAGCTCGTTCTTCTTCTTTTATTCTTTCTTTTCTTCTCTTTCCTCTTCTATTCTTTATTTTTCATTTTATGCCATTTTGAGCTTATTACGTCATTTTGGAGGAAACTAAGCTAAGTATATGATATTTATGAGCAAACCAAGTGTAACACCCAAGATGCGATCCTATCCATATTTTGGCTCGAGGGCCTCGACAGGGATAGAAGCGAATCTCATCATTTTGTAAGAATGGATATTGTTACAAGTACATGTATGGAAGAGGTGAGTATATGGAGTTGGGTTATACTCACCACAATCTACAACAAGAACACCTCAATACAACAATACATTCAAACATCATGTAGAAGAGCAGGGTCTGACTATGGACAAAATCAAATGATAAAAGAATGACGTCCATCCTTGCAACCCCAGGCTGTCGATGATCGATGAATAATAATAATAAGAAACTTCAAATAGAACAATCATCGAGCTCACAGCAAAGTATCCCTTTACCTGTACCTGCAACTGTTGTTGTAGTAATATGTGAGCCACAGGGACTCAACAATCTCATTTCCAAAGGTATCAAGACTAGCAAAGCTTAATGGATGAGGTATGGTTAAGTGGTGAGGCTACAACAAGCGCTAATCATTTTATTTGAGTGGCTAACTTACGAGTACATGAATAAAAGGGGGATGATCTAGGCATAATGGATGTGAACTAACCATGATCACAAAGTGATCCCGAACATGTACTTACGTCAAGCATAACCCCACCGTGGCCTCTCTCGGATACATAGCTCACAAGAAGGGACAGTCACGGTTATGCACACAATTGGCATATTTTATTTAAGTTTACCATGACCGGGTAATAAACAAAGTTTTCAAGTTGCCACATAACCGCAAGCATGGCTTTGTGAAAGATTTAACCATCGAGGGGTGCTCCAACTAGTCCATTGCAAACTACCACAAGTTACCCTGGAGTGAAAACCTCAACCTCGAGATAGATAGAAGTATCCTCGATATCCGAGTGCACAAGACCTTCAATAAGAGTAAACCAAATCCAGCAAGACCACCCGACAGGCGAGATCCCAATAGGAGTCGCGCGTATTTCTTTCTCAGGGCACTACCAGATGAGCAGTACATACGGTAGCCGGATAGAAATTCCCCGAGTTGCCCCGCGTGGCCTCCACAAGTGGCTCTATTTGGACCAACACTCATGTGGAACACTGGACCGGGTTGTTGATTAATTATCTACGGGGTCCGGAAAGTCCCCATGCAATTTTATTAGTTATTAGGCAAATCTAGAACCAATGTTGGGCCTTGCCATCAGAGTTTTATATCAAAATAAAATCAAGGGGGTCCTCATAACAACCCCAAGAATGTTAGGAGCGCTCAATACGAAAAATAACACTGGTACACATAACTAGGGTGGCAAAGGCGGAAGAAAACACCAAGCTAGAAGGCCAAGCCTTCCACCTCTTACCAAGCGTATAGGTGCATTAAATTGAATAGCAATAAATGTTGGGGAACGTAGTAATAATTCAAAATTTTCCTACGTGTCACCAAGATTGATCTAGGAGATGCTAGCAACAAGAGAGAGGGAGAGCATCTTCATACCGTTAAAGATCGCTAAGCGGAAGCATTGCAATGAACGCGGTTGATGGAGTCGTACTCGCGGCGATTCAAATCGTGGTGCCTTCGTGTTCAACACACGTACAACCCGGGGACGTCTGCTCCTTGTTGATCCAGCAAGGGGGGATGAGAAGTTGAGGGAGAGATGCAGCAACACGACGACGTGGTGGCGGTGGAGCTTGTGGTTCTGTGGCACGGCTTCGCCAAGCGCTACGAAGGAGGAGGTGTAGGAGGGGTAGGGCTGCGCCAAGGGAGAGGGTTCAGGTGTGTGCGCAACCCTCTCAACCCTCCTCTATTTATAGGGGGAGAGGAGAGGGGGCCGGCCAACCTAGAAACCCTAGGAGGGGCGGCAGTGGCCAAGGGGGTAGCCTGCCTCCCAAGTTGGTGGGAGGCAGCCCCCACGCCCTAGGGTTCCCAGCCCTAAGCGCCTTGGGCCCCTTGGGTGGTGCGCACCAGCCCACCAGGGAGCTGGTTCCCTCCCTCTTTCGGCCCATGTGGCCCTCTGGAACAGGTGGCCACTCCCGGTGGACCCTCGGAAACCTTTGGTGGTCCCGATACAATACCGATAAAACCCGAAACCTTTCCGGTGACCGAAACTGGACTTCCCATATATAAATCTTCACCACTGGACTATTTCGGAACTCCTCGTGACGTCCGGGATCTCATCCGGCACTCCGAACAACTTTCAGTAACCACATGCAATTTGCCAATACAACTCTAGCGTCACCGAACCTTAAGTGTGTAGACCCTACAGGTTCGGGAACCATGCAGACATGACTGAGACACCTCTCCGGCCAAGAACCAATAGCGGGATCTGGATACCAATATTGGCTCCCACATGTTCCATGATGATCTCATCGGATGAACCACGATGTCGGGGATTCACTTAATCCCGTATACAATTCCCTTTGTCTACCGGTATGATACTTTCTCGAGATTCGATCATCGGTATTCCTATACCTTGTTCAATCACGTTACCGACAAGTCTCTTTACACACATGATCCCGTGACTAACTCCTTAGTCACATTGAGCTCATTATGATGATGTATTACCGAGTGGGCTCAAAGGTACCTCTGTGTCATACGGAGTGACAAATCCCAGTCTTGATTCGTATCAACCCAACAGACACTTTCACAGATACGTGTAATGCACTTTTATATTCAGCCAATTAAGTTGTGAAGTTTGATACACCCAAAGCATTCCTACGGTATCCGGGAGTTGCACAATCTCATGGTTTAAGGAAATGATACTTGACAATAGAAAAGCTCTAGCAAACGAACTACATGATCTTGTGCTATTCTTAGGATTGGGTCTTGTCCATCACATCATTCTCCTAATGATGTGATCCCGTTATCAACTACATCCAATGTCCATGGTCAGGAAACCATGACCATCTTTTGATCAACGAGCCAGTCAACTAGAGTCTCACTGGGGACATGGTGTGGTCTATGATATCACACATGTATTACGGTTTTCGGTTAATACAATTATAGCATGAACAATAGACAATTATCATGATCAAGGAAATATAATAATAACCATTTTATTATTGCCTCTAGGGCATATTTCGAATAGTCTCCCACTTGCACTAGAGTCAATAATCTAGTTACATTGTGATGAATCGAACACCCATAAAGTTCTGGTGTTGATCATGTTTTGCTTGTGGAAGAGGTTTAGTCAACGGACCTGCGACATTCAGATCCGTATGTACTTTACAAATATTTATACTTCCATCCTGAATGTAACCACAAATGGAGTTGAAGCGGAGCTTGATCTACTTGGTCTTCTTGTGAAACTTGGGCTCCTTGGCAATGTCAATAGCTCCAGTGTTGTCACAGAAGAGAGTCGTCAGGTCCGACGCATTGGGAATCACTCCTAGGTCGGTGATGAACTCCTTCATCCAAACTCCTTCCTGTGCTGCTTCAGAAGTAGTTATGTACTCCGCTTCACCTGTAGATGCCGCCAAGACGTTTTGCTTGCAACTGCACCAGCTGACTGCCCCACCATTCAAAATATACACATATCCGGTTTGTGACTTGGAGTCATCCGGATCTGTGTCGAAGCTAGCATCTACGTAACCCTTTACAATGAGCTCTTCGACACCTCCATAAACGAGAAACATATCTTTAGTCCTTTTCAGGTACTTAAGGACATTCTTGACCGCTGTCCAGTGATCCATTCCGGGATCACTTTGGTACCTACCTACCAAACTTATGGCAAGGTTCACATCATGTCTGGTACGCAGCATGGCATACATAATAGAGCCTATGGCTGAAGCATAGGGGACGATACTCATCTTTTCTCTATCTTCTGTCGTGGTCGGGTATTGAGCCGTGCTCACTCTCACACCTTGCAATACAGGCAAGAACCCCTTCTTGGACTTATCCATATTGAACTTCTTCAATATCTTGTCAAGGTATGCTTTTTGAAAGACCAATGAGGCGTCTCGATCTATCTCTTTATATATTGATGCCTAATATGTAAGCAGCTTCTCCAAGGTCCTTCATTGAAAAACACTTATTCAAGTAGGCCTTTATGCTTTCCAAAAGTTCTATATCATTTCCTATCAACAATATGTCATCCAGATATAAAATGAGAAATGCTACATAGCTCCCACTCACTTTCTTGTAAATACAGGCTTCCCCATAAGACTGTACAAACCCAAACGCTTTGATCACCTCATCAAAGCGAATGTTCCAAGTCCGAGATGCTTGCACCGGCCCATAGATGGAGCGCCGGAGCTTGCATACCTTGTCAACATTTTTAGGATTGACAAAACCTTCCGGTTGCATCATATACAATTCTTCCTTAAGAAAGCCATTAAGGAATGCCATTTTGACGTCCATTTGCCAGATCTCATAATCATAAAATGCGGCAACTCCTAACATGATTCGGACGGACTTCAACATCGCTACAGGTGAGAAAGTCTCATCGTAGTCAACTCCTTGAACTTGTCGATAACCCTTAGCGGCAAGCCGAGCCTTATAGTCGATCACATTACCATCCGCATCAGTCTTCTTCTTAAAGATCCATTTATTTTCTATGGCTTGACGATCATCAGGCAAGTCCACCAAAGTCCACTTTGTTCTCATACATGGATCCTATCTCGGATTTCATGGCTTCAAACCATTTCTTGGAATCCGGGCCCGCCATCGCTTCTTCAAAGTTCGAAGGTTTCACCATTGTCTAACAACATGATTTCCTGGACAGGGTTGCCATATCACTTGGTGCCGAACGTGTCCTCATGTACCTACGAAGTTCAGTAGTAACTTGATCTGAAGTTTCACGATCATCATCATTAACTTCATTTCTAGTCGGTGCACGCACCACAGAAACATTTTCCTGCGCTGCGCTACTCTCTTGTTCGAGAGGGCGTACAATGACCTCATCAAGTTCTACTTTCCTCCCACTAAATTATTTCCAGAGAAACTCTTTCTCTAGAAAGGATCCATTCTTGGCTACAAAGATCTTGCCTTCGGATCTGAGGTAGAAGGTATACCCAATAGTTTCCTTAGGGTATCCTATGAAGACACATTTTTCCGACTTGGGTTCGAGCTTTTTAGGTTGAAGTTTCTTGACATAAGTATCGCATCCCCAAACTTTCAGAAACGACAGCTTAGGTTTCTTCCCAAACCATAATTCATATGGTGTCGTCTCAACGGATTTAGACAGTGCCCTATTTAAAGTGAATGCGACGGTCTCCATTGCATATCCCCAAAATGATAGCGGTAAAGCAGTAAGAGACATCATAGATCGCACCATATCCAATAGAGTGTGATTACAACGTTCGGACACACCATTACGCTGAGGTGTGCCAAGCGGCGTGAGTTGTGAAACAATTCCACATTTCCTTAAGTGCATGCCAAACTCGTGACTCAAATATTCTCCTCCACGATGAGATCGCGAGAACTTTATTTTCTTGTCACATTGATTCTCTACCTCACTTTGAAATTCCTTGAACCTTTGAAAGGGCTCAGACTTGTGTTTCATTAAGTAGACATACCCATATCTGCTTTAGTCATCAGTGAGGGTGAGAACATAACGTTAGCCAGCGCGAGCCTCAACGCTCATTGGACCGCATACATCGGTATGTATTATTTCCAACAAGTTGGTTGCTTGCTCCATTGTTCCGGAGAATGGAGTCTTGGTCATCTTTCCCATGAGGCATTGTTTACACATGTCAAATGATTCAAAATCAATAGACTCCAAAAGTCCATCTGTATGGAGTTTCTTCATGCGTTTGACAACGATATAACCAAGGCGGCAGTGCCACAAGTATGTAGGACCATCATTATCAACCTTACATCTTTTGGTACTCACATTATGAATATGTGTAGCATCACATTCGAGATTCATTAAGAATAAACCATTAACCAGCGGGGCATGACCATAAAACATATCTCTCATATAAATAGGACAACCATTATTCTCGGATTTAAATGAGTAGCCATCTCGCATCAAACAAGATGCAGAAATAATGTTCATGCTCAAAGCTGGTACTAAATAAAAATTATTGAGGTTTAAAACTAATCCCGAAGGTAGATGTAGAGGTAGTGTGCCGACGGCGATCGCATCGACCTTGGAACCATTCTTGACGCGCATCGTCACCTCGTCCTTCGCCAGTCTCCGCTTATTCCGCAACTCACGTTTTGAGTTACAAATGTGAGCAATTGCACCGGTATCAAATACCCAAGAGCTACTACCAGAGATGCTAAGGTACACATCAATAACATGTACATCATAATATACCTTTGATGTTGTCGGCCTTCTTAACCACTAAGTGCTTGGGGTAGTTCCGCTTCCAGTGAACGGTTCCCTTGCAATAATAACACTCAGTTTCAGGCTTGGGTCCATTCTTGGGCTTCTTCCTGGCAACTGATTTACCAGGCGCGGCAACTGCTTTGCCGCCCTTCTTGAAGTTCTTCATACCCTTGCCTTTCTTGAAACTGGTGGTCTTATTCACCATCAACACTTGATGTTCCTTTTTGATTTCCACCTCCGCTGATTTCAGCATCGAATATAACTCAGGAATGGACTTCTCCATCCCTTGCATATTGTAGTTCATCACAAAGATCTTGTAGCTAGGTGGAAGCGACTGGAGCATTCTGTCAATAACCGAGTCATCCGGAAGATTAACTCCCAGCTGAGATAAGCGGGTGTGCAACCTAGACATTTTGAGTATGTGCTCGCTGACAGAACCATATTCTTCCATCTTACAACTGAAGAACTTGTCGGAGACTTCATATCTCTCGACCCGGGCACGAGCTTCGAAAACCAGTTTCAGCTCTTGGAACATCTCATATGCTCCATGTTGCTCAAAACGCTTTTGAACCCCGGTTCTAGACTGTAAAGCATGCCGCACTGAACGAGGGAGTAATCATCACTACGTGACTGCCAGGCGTTCATGACGTCTTGAGTCGCTGGGAATTCAGGTGCGTCACCTAGCGGCGCATCAAGGACATATATTTTCTTCGAATCTATGAGGATGAGCCTCAAGTTACGGGCCCAGTCCGTATAGTTGCTTCCATCGTCTTTCATCTTGGTTTTCTCTAGGAACGCGTTGATGTTGAGGGGAACATTATCGTGGGCCATTGGATCTACAATATAGATTATAAAGACACTTTTAGACAAAGTTCATGATAATTAAGTTCAACTAATCAAATTATTTAATGAACGCCCACTCACATAGACATCCCTCTAGTCATCTAAGTGATACATGATCCATATCGACTAGGCCGTGTCCGATCATCACGTGAGATGAACTAGTCATCAATGGTGAACATGTCCATGTTGATCGCATCAACTATTCGACTCATGTTCGACCTTTCGGTCTCTCGTGTTCCGAGGCCATGTGTGTACATGTTAGGCTCGTCAAGTCAACCTAAGTGTTTCGCGTGTGTAAATATGGCTTACACCCGTTGTTTGAGAACGTTAGAATCTATCACACCCGATCATCAGGTGGTGCTTCGAAACAACGATCCATCGCAACGGTGCACACTTAGGGGGAATACATTTCTTGAAATTTTAGTGAGGGATCATCTTATTTACTACCTTCGTTCTAAGAAAATAAGATGTAAAAACATGATAACTATCACATGCAAATCATAAAGTGACATGATATGTCCAATATCATCTTGCGCCTTTGATCTCCATCTTCGGGGCGCGACATGATCACCATCGTCACCGGCACGGCACCATGATCTCCATCATCATGTCTTCATGAAGTTGGCTCACCAACTATTACTGCTACTACTATGGCTAATGGTTAGCAATAAAGTAAATTAATCATATGGCGTTTTTGATTGACACGCAGGTCATACAATAAATTAAGACAACTCCTATGGCCCTTGCCGGTTGACATACTCATCGACATGCAAGTCGTGAATCCTATTACAAGAACATGATCAATCTCATACATCACATATATTTCATCACATCCTTTTGGCCATATCACATCACATAGTATACCCTGCAAAAACAAGTTAGACGTCCTCTAATTGTTGTTGCAAGTTTTTACGTGGCTGCTATGGGTTTCTAGCAAGTACGTTTCTTACCTATGTTATAGCCACAACAGTGATATGCCAATTTCTATTTACCCTTCATAAGGACCCTCTTCATCGAATCCGATCCGACTAAAGTTGGAGAGACAGACACCTGCTAGCCACCTTATGCAACAAGTGCATGTCAGGCGACCGAACCAGTCTCACGTAAGCGTACGTGTAAAGTCGGCCCGGGCCGCTTCATCCCACAATGCTGCCGAATCAAGATAGGACTAGTAACGGTAAGCAAATTGACCAGATCGTCGCCCACAACTTACTTGTGTTCTACTCATGCATAGAATGTACGCATAGACCTAGATCATGATGCGTGTGTTGGGGAATGTAGTAATAATTCAAAATTTTCCTATGTGTCACCAAGATCAATCTAGGAGATGATAGCAACGAGAGAGAGGGAGAGCATCTTCATACCTGTTAAGATTTATTACACTAATGTAATTAGGAAATCTACTTTTCCCAACCGTCGGGCGGATCTGTCCTCAACCGACGCCTCTCCCCCTCGTCCTGGAACTGGCGTCTGTTCACAGAGCGTCGCGTCTGTCCGGGCGATATATAATCACTGTAAACAGTAACGAATGATCAAGGAATCAGTTTTTCCTAAACACGTTATCAGCACGTAGAACAGCCAGCAAGAGCGACAAAAGAACACAGAAGGAGAAAAGGAGAGGGAGCACCTTTCCGCCGGTAGGATGTCGCCCCTCACTTCCTTCTTCCTCCGCCTCATTAGGGAGGACAACCATCGGGAGCGCCTCCTTGACCTTCGCCGCCGTACTGTTGCTCGACGCGGCCTGGGCGTCGCTCCACGCGGTCGGCACGCCGCTGGACGCGGCCTGGGCGTCGCTGCACACAGTCGGAACGCCGCTGGACGCGGTTGACACGCCGCTGGACGCGGCCAAAACGCCGCCAGTGGCGTCACCCAGAGCGGTGACCGCGCCCCTGAACATGCCATGGGTGGCCGTGCGCCCCCGTCGGCCTTGGTGCCACCGTGCATCCTCCCACCGGCCTTGATCCGTGGCTGCTCGCCGGCCCAGCCGCCCAGACGCTGCGCGCGGATCCGCCCTCGCCTCCTCCCCCGCCCAAGGCATGGCTCCCGCCATGGACGACAACGCCCGACGCTGCGACCGCTGGTCCGAGTCGCAGCCCGCCTGGCTACGCCCCGGTGCCCATGCATTCCGAGGTGGATGCGGAGGAGGCCCTCGCGTTCATCTCCGCGCCAACCGGCGTCGTGCGCCTCAGAGCCGGGATGGAGGCCTCACCACAGCAGGAGGTGGCCACAGATTCGGGCAGCCGCGCGGAATGGCGCTTCGAGCGCCTCTTCGAACGGGCCGTCACTGCCATCGACCGCCGGCCCGGCCGCTGCGCCGGCTCGTGGGCTCCGGCCAGTCTCGGCCTCGGCCTTGGCCTTGGCGCTACCCCCCCAGGACCCGGTCGTCGTCCCCTCTTCTTCTGACGAGGAGGGATCCTCCGTGCTGCGCCGATGATCACCGGAGAAGCCAGGGAGGCAGCAACCCTCACTCCCGTCGGCGGGCTTCTTCTGGTCTTCGCGCGGTGGTGGGGATGGCCTCGATACAGGTGGTGGAGAAAGGAGCGGTGTTGGTTGGGGAGAGGAGCGGTGCTTGGGATGGATCTGGAAACCGATCCCACCTCCTCTCTCTGTCATATGCGGTGGTGTGCTGTCTAGGCCCACACACGTGTTGTTTTTTGGCCAGCCAAAGGATGTCCAAGCTAGCGCATGTGTTGCCCTGGCCGGCCGGCCGGCCGCTGTTCTATAATTTTTTTCTCTCTTTCTCTTTCTTATTTCTCTGTTTAGTACTAGTTAGTACTAATTATTGTAAATAGTATAGTTTTAGACTATGTTTAGTACTGTCTTAGTACTACTATTTACACCTAGTCTAGCTCTAGATTTATTCTAGTTTAAAATTTGTGTAATTATAAGTGTGTTTATATTATGCAATGGATTGATGATATAAATAAAGTATCGGATTTCATCTCGGCATAATGACATGTTTCATGTGTTTACCACATATTTTTTTGAACATGTTTCTTATTTCGATTGAGATCAGCTTCTCTTGCATCAAACTTGCAAATTTTTAAATAATTCTCCCTCGTCTTATTTGGAATCACAAGGTAATGAGTTGTGATCTACTGCACATGTGCAGACTATCCTCTCTTACTGTGGGGTCTACGCTTTGTCAATCTCAACAAGCGATTACCTTCAACGTGTATTCCTTACATCTAAATTGTAGCATACACAACGTAATGGCCATGTAGCCTATTACTGTGAGATCTAAGTGATCTTCAAAGCGTTATGTTCACACAATTGAGGTTGATAATTTTTCAAGTCTACACTTGAGTATCGAGTTTTTGCATTCTTATTACACAACCATGATGGTTTTTAATTTACCCCCCGTAAATTAATTATCTCTGGTTCCCCATGTAGGCAAAGATGACTGCCAAATAATTTGAGGAGCTTGCCCTAAATGGCCACAATTACCCTACATGGGCTATGGACATCAAGATCATTCTTGCGTCCTGTGGGATAGCGCGTGCAATCCAGCCCCCGGAGACTCCTCTCCCGGCTGGAGCCATTATGCTACCTTATTCGTCATAAGGCACCATATTCATCCAGATCTCAAGTCTGAGTATTTACACGAGGAATCTCCTAGTACTCTATTTCTGGCCCTCAAAACGAGGCATGAACAGCACAAGGCAGTAGTCCTGCCAGAAGCACTCCATGATTGGACTCATCTGCGCCTTCAGGATTTCAAGTCCATTGGTGAGTACAATCATGCTGTTCATAAGATATGTTCCCAACTGCGCTTATGTGAGAAGGAACCTACTGAGGGGGAGAAGATAGAAAAAACTCTGTCTACCATGCTCCCTTCAGACAGGATACTCCAACAACAATACCGTGCTCGCAACTACACTGTCTATTCTGAGCTTATTCACATGTTACTTCAGGCTGAAAAGCATGATGAGCTACTCGATAAGAATGGCTCTCAGCGCCCAGTTGGGGCACAACCTTTACCTGAAGTTCATCTGAATGTCGCGAATAGATAGAAGTTTAATGGTACCTTTCGAGGTAAACATTCCAATTATGAGCACAAGCACAAGCGCAATGGGAACAGAAAATTCAGAAACATGGGCAAGGGCAAAGGCACTGCAAAGCCAAAGTTCGATAAATCTAAACTTTGCAACAAGTGTGGATGCTACTCGCATTCTACTGAAAAGTGCTCAATGCCCAAGCATCTGGTCATGCTGTACCAGCAATCTCAGGGACGCAAAGCACCTCAAGGGAAAAGGCTTGAAGCTAACTTCAACCTACATCCGCATAGCGCAAATGGAGCTGGCAATTCATGGTATATTCCTCCTGGACCGAGCAACGCCATGATTCCTTATCCACTTGAGGACCCTGCTGAAACGGCGGCCATGTTACTTGAGTACACCTCCAACGATGTGTTTGGCGACTTTGACTAGTCCCTCGACGTCCTTAGTGATCTACTTAACTATGTCCATTTGTGATGATTGTAATAAGAACATAAGTTTGTTGTTGTCTTTATATTATATTGTATCAGCACATTTGATATAATAAAATTGTATTCTATGTATTAACATAAGGTTTTCCTATTGAAAATTCTTTCGTTTTTATATAGTTTTTCTACGGGACAATCCGATGGAAGAGGAATTATGCCATGTGGACAGTGGTACCACAAACTCCATACCGAGGGAGATAAAATATTTCCAAACTCTAAAAAAGATGAATGGAGATATTCTAACTATCGCTGGACGCGATACAGTGATTGTTGGTACTGGATGTGCCATATTCACCCTCCCAAGTGGCACACAAGTGACGATAGAGGATGCTTTATTGTATCCCGACTCATCACGTACCCTGATCAGTTATCGAGACATCCGTAAGAATGGTTTTCATATTGAAACCCATGAAGACAACAAAGAGGAGTATCTACTCTTTACTAAAGATCACGGATATGGCAAAAAGGTACATGAGAAAATTCCTTCTCTATCGTGTGGTTTGTACTATACGTACATCAAACCCGTGGAACATGTTGCATACAAAGTATTTTTTTTAGAATGTTGACGCATTCCAAACCTGGCATGATCGCCTCGGCCATCTCGGAATCGGGATGATGAGAAAAATTACTAGAAATTCCATTGGTCATAATTTGCTTGAGTCAAAATTTCCTCAATCTTCTGATTTTGTGTGCACATCTTGTGCCACGGGAAAGCTAATTTTAGGCCCTCGCATCTCAAAATACAAGCTGAACCACTTCAGTTCCTTGAACGTATTCATGGAGACATTTGTGGCCCCATTCATCTATTATCTGGACCTTTCCGGTATTTCATGGTTCTGATTAACGCATCTACACGATGGTCACTTGTGTGTCTTCTATCAACACGAAACCATGCATTTGCCAAGATAATGAGGCAAGTCATTAAGTTGCAAGCCCATTATCCTGGAAGTCGAATTAAGACAATTCGAATGGACAATGCTGCAGAATTCTCCTCACGAGCTTTCAATGATTATTGCATGGCTTTGGGGATTGAAGTTCAGCACTCTGTTCCATATGTCCATACACAAAATGGTTTGGCTGAAGCATTAATTAAGAGGATTAGACTCATTGCAAGCCCTTTGTTGACGAATTGCAACTTGCCAACCTCTTGTTGGGGTCATGCGGTTTTACACGCTGCCGACTTGATACAGTTGAGGCCAACTGCATATCACAGTTCTTCCCCTCTGGAATTGGTACGTGGAAATCCTCCAAGCATTTCCTAACTGCGCAAGTTCGGATGTGCTGCATACATCCCGATCTCACCACCACAGCGGACATCTATGGGCCCACACAGAAAGTTGGGGATCTATGTTGGGTATAAATCGCCGTCGATTATCAAGTACCTGGAACCCCTAATTGGGGATCTGTTCACAGCCCGTCACGCTGATTGCATATTTAATGAGGAACATTTTCCGGCATTAGGGGGAGATTTCAAGTACCAGAAAGAATGCCTAGAAATTGATTGGAATGGTCATGCCATTTCATCCTCTGATCCACGTACCCAGGAGACCGAACTTCAAGTTCGGAAGATCATTAATTTGCAACATCTTGCAAATAATCTTCCAGATTCATTTACTGATATGAAAGGTGTTACAAAATCCTTAAATCCGTCCAGAAACGCGCCAGAAAGAGTGGAGGTACCAATAAAAACCACTCAACTCCCTGTTCCTAAAAAGAGTGGGAGTAGTATGGCCTCTGACCTGGAGCTAGCTTCTAGCAAGCAGCAAAGAAAATCGAGGAGAAAATCCTCGGAGACAGTAAATGCAGGTCAACTCAACGTTGACAAACACCTGATGGGTAGTTCACACCCAGTGGAAGGGCAACCTCCACAACCCAGCTCGAGTGTGCACAAACTGGCTGGAACATCGGAACACCCAAACTCAACCGTATTGGCAAATCACGAAGAGTCTCTAGGGGTGCAGGAAATTTCCATCAAGGATGTTGATTCTGGAGAATCATTTGACCATAAGACTACGAATGTCGACATATATTTTGCTGAAAAGATTGCAGATACCCTTCTCACTGATCATGATCCAAGGTCTATCGTCGAGTGCCAAAGGCGTTCCGACTGGCCTAAATGGAAGGATGCAATCCAAGCAGAAATTGCCTCGCTTAACAAAACAAGGTATTCACTGAAGCAATACCTACACCTCTCAATGTTTTCCCTGTGGGATTCAAATGGGTTTTCCTCCAGAAACGGAATGAGAACAATGAGGTGGTGAGATATAAAGCAAGGCTCATAGCACAAGGTTTTACGCAGAAACCCGGCATTGATTTCAACGAGACATACTCTCCAGTAATGAGTGGAACCACTTTCCGATATCTTATATCTATGGTGGTACAAAATCGTCTATCCATGCATTTGATGGACGTCGTGACCTCTTATCTTTACGGGTCACTCGATTCGGACATATATATGAAAGTTCCTGAGGGAATCTCTGTCCCGAATAACTGTGCAAAACGCAACATGTATTGTGTAAAGCTGAATAAGTCATTGTATGGCTTAAAACAGTCGGGACGGATGTGGTACAACCGACTAAGTGAGTTCCTTCTTCAGAAAGGTTACTCCAATAGTGATAATTGCCCATGCGTCTTCATCAAGAAGTCCTCCATAGGATTTTTCATCATTTCCGTGTATGTTGATGATCTCAACATCATCGGCAGTGCACCAGACATTGATGAAGCAAGCAATCACCTAAAGATGGAATTTGAGATGAAGGATTTGGGTAAAACCAAATTTTTCTTAGGTATTCAACTTGAGCACCTTCCCTCAAGAATCATGGTCCCAGCTGCCTATATCCAGAAAATATTGGAAAAATTCAATATGGACAAATCCTATCCATCTAAAACTCCTATGGTGGTTCGATCTCTAGACGTAGAGAAAGATCCGTTCAGATGAGAGATGATGGAGAAGAGGTGTTGGGACCTGAAGTTCCATATCTCAGTGTTGTTGGAGCGCTTATGTATCTTGCAAATTGCACAAGACCTGATATTGCATTTGCAGTGAATCTACTTGCTAGACACAGCGCAGCTCCCACCAAACGTCATTGGTGTGGAGTGAAGAATATCTTTCGATATCTCCAAGGCACGAAGGATCTAGGCCTATTTTTCCAGCTTTAGAGCAATCTGGACTCTAATATGATTCGGTATGTAGATGCCGGTTATTTGTCTGTTCCTACATGGTGGTACAACTATATCATGGAAGTCTTCAAAACAGACTCTAGTGGCTACATCTACCAATCATTCTGAAATAATTTCATTATTTGAAGCATCATGTGAATGTGTATGGCTTTGCAGAATGATAAACCACATACAACAGTCATGTGGAATTGGTTCAATTGAATCACCCACCATTATCTATGAGGATAATGCAGCTTGTGTTGCACAGATGCAAAAATAATACATCAAGAACAATATCACTAAGCATATTTCTCCTAAATGGTTTCCCCCACAATCTTCAGAAAAGCGGGGAAATAAGCATTATGCAAGTCAAATCATGCGATAACCTTGCTGATTTATTTACTAAGTCTCTACCAAACTCAACATTCCAGAAATATGTTCATGGAATTGGTATGCGACTACTTAGAGACTTGCAGGCAACAGGGGGAGTCTCTCGTTGAGATATCCTTGTTCAATAACATCACATTATGCTATCTCTTTGTGAGTTTATGTTTCAGGTTCTCATCAAGTTTTCATGAAGAACTTTTTGGAGAAGAATCTTTTCAAGATGATAGCCCTACCTAGATGATCGTGAGAGGATTCTACATGGTCAAGCGTAGATTAGGGGGAGTGTTAAGATTTATTACACTAATGTAATTAGGAAATCTACTTTTCCTAACCGTCGGGCGGATCTGTCCTCGACCGACGCCTCTCCAACTCGTCCTAGAACCGACGTCTCTTCACAGAGCATCGCGTCTATCCGGGCGATATATAATCACTATAAACAGTAACGAATGATCAAGGAATCAGTTTTTCCTAAACAATACTGTTGAAGATCGCTAAGCAGAAGCGTTGCAATGAACGCGGTTGATGGAGTCATACTCATGGCGGTTCTAATTGTGGAAGATCCAATCAAGCACCAAACGAATGGTGCCTTCACGTTCAACACACGTACAACCCGGGGACGTCTCCTCCTTCTTGATCCAGCAATGGGGGAGGAGAAGTTGAGGGAGAGCTCCAGCAACACGATGGCGTGGTGGTGGTGGAGCTTGTGGTTCTCCGGCAGGGCTACGTCAAGCGCTACGGAGGAGGAGGTGTAGGAGGGGTAGGGCTTCACTAAGGGAGAGGGTTCAAGTGTGTGCGCAGCCCTCTCACCCCTCCTCTATTTATAGGGGGAAGGGGAGAAGGGCCGACTGATACGTCTCAAACGTATCTATAATTTTGATGGTTTCACGCTGTTATCTTGCCTTCTTTGTATGTTTTATGTACCTTTTTATATCTTTTTTGGGACTAACTTATTAATTCAGTGCCAAGTGCCAGTTCCTGTTTTTTCCGTGTTTTTGACTCTTTTCAGATCTGATTTTGGAACGGAGTCCAAACGGAATAAAAACCCCGAAATGATTTTTTCCCGAAAGAAAGAAGACCAGGGAGCCTTTGGGCCAAGCCAGGTGGCCCCGAGGGAGCCCACAAGCTCCCACCACACCACCAGGGGGGAGGCGGCGGTGGGCAAGCTTGTGGCCTCCCTGGCCGCCCCCTGACCTAGGTCTTGCGCCTATATATTCCCAAATATTCCGCAAAAAATCAGGGGAGCCTCGAAAATACTTTTCCGCCGCCGCAAGCTTCCATTTCCGTGAGATCTCATCTGGAGACCCTTCCCGGCACCCTGCGAGACGGGACTTTGGAGGTGGAGGGCTTCTTCATCATCATCATCGCCCCTCCAATGACTCGTGAGTAGTTCACTTCAGACCTACGGGTCCGTAGTTAGTAGCTAGATGGCTTCTTCTCTCTCTTGGATCTTCAATACAAAGTTCTCCATGATCTTCATGGAGATCTATCCGATGTAATCTTCTTTGGCGGTGTGTCTGTCGAGATCCGATGAATTGTGGACTTGTGATCAGATTATCTATGATATATATTTGAGTCTTTGCTGATTTCTTATATGCATGATTTGATATCCTTGTAAGTCTCTCCGAGTCTTGGGTTTTGTTTGGCCAACTAGATCTATGATTCTTGCAATGGGAGAAGTGCTTGGTTTTGGGTTCTGCCATGTGGTGACCTTTCCCAGTGACAGTAGGGGCAGCAAGGCACATATCAAGTAATTGCCATCAAGGGTAAAAAGATGGGTTTTTTTATCATTGGTTTGAGATTATCCCTCTACATCATGTCATCTTGCTTAAGGCGTTACTCTGTTCTTATGGACTTAATACACTAGATGCATGTTGGATAGCGGTCGATGTGTGGAGTAATAGTAGTAGATGCAGAAAGTATCGGTCCACTTGTCTCGGACGTGATGCCTATAGAAATAATCATTGCATGGATATCGTCACGACTCTGCACAGTTCTATCAATTGCTCGACAGTAATTTGTTCACCCACCGTCTACTTGCTTTCATGAGAGAAGCCACTAGTAAACACTATGGCCCCCGGGTCTATTCACATCCATCGTTTACAACTCCGCTTTTACTTTTCTTTGTTACTTTGTTGCTTTCAGTTCTCACTTGGCAAACAATCTATAAGCGATTGACAACCCCTTCATAGCGTTGGGTGCAAGCTTTTGTGTTTGTGTAGGATCTTGAGATACTCTTCCGCCGGATTGATACCTTGGTTCTCAAACTGAGGGAAATACTTACCGACGCTGTGGTACATCACCCTTTCCGCTTCGAGGGAACACCAACGCAAGGCTCCAAGGCCACGGGGGAAATCCTTTGCATACTTGCCTAGGAAGTCCCTTAAGGCGTAGCCGTTGCTGAAGGATTCTTGGTGCCGTCGACACAACTATTTTTGGCGCCGTTGCAAGGGATACACATCAAAACATCACCGACCACCCTAAAACCCTAGGAGGGGGGCGGTGGCGGCCAAGGGGGTGGCTTGCCTCCCAAGTTGGTGGGAGGCAGCCCCCATGTTCTTGGGTTCCCAGCCCTAGGCGCCTTGGCCCCCTTGTGTGGTGCGCACCAGCCCACCAGGGAGCTGGTTCCCTCCCTCTATCGGCCCATGTGGCCCACCGGGATAGATGTCCCCTCCTCGTGGACCCCCGGAACCCTTTCGGTGGTCCCGGTACAATACCGATAAAACCCAAAATCTTTCCAGTGACCGAAACTAGACTTGCCATATATAAACATTCACCTCCGGACTATTCCGGAACTCCTTGTGACGTCAGCACTAGTAGAAAAAGGACCTATTGTCCCGGTTTGTGAGGGCCATTTGTCCCGGTTTTTGAACCGGGACTAAAGTGTCGGTACTAATGCCCTAAACCTTTAGTCCCGGTTCTTGCATAAACCGTGACAGATGGGCCTCCACGTGGCCGGTGCGGCGAGCCTAGGCAGGAGGCCCTTTGGTCCCGGTTGGTGGCACCAACCGGGACCAATAGTCATCCACGCGTCAACATCTCAGGTGCTGGGGTTTTTGTTTTTTTAAAGGGGGGAAGGGTTTGGGGGTTTTGGGGGGGTTAATTTAGGTGTTTCATATATTGTGTTAGCATGCTAATTAATAGAGAGAAGTGTTCTTTCTTATCTCCGTGCTTGGTCGAGGCTACGTACTATACGGATAGAGAGGACTAGACACGCTAGCTAGTTAAGCAAATGAAGGAAACAGAAGATTGTCATGAACAGATGCATACAAAGAGAAGTGATATCGACCACCTCTCCTTCTATGAGAGATTAGTCAAACAACAAGTTCTCATATATCTATCCGACGCTACTGGCTACATATATACAATATAAGTATCTTTTACAATATAATCTCCTAATTAAAATTGAACGCATCAGGGTCCACATAGTATTCTCCGTCTTTAGCGATCACGTGGTCAAGAAAGAATGCCGCCAATTCCTCTTGAATTCCTCGCATACGATGTGGTGCTAGGAGTTCATCTCGCATCCGAAATATCTAATTTGAAGAAGGGGGTCAATACATATATATGAATAAATGAAACTGAATACAAATGATGGTAATAAAATAAAATTGTGAATATAATTATTTACGCACTTCATATTGTTTCTTGGAGTAGCCCCGCTCACAGGTTGTGTGGCGGATGGACTCGCAAATGTAGTATCCACAGTAATTAGTCCCTTCTTCCTGGCACAACCACTTTACGAGAAATAGAGGTCAATCAAACTGATAATTAGCAAGCATGCTAAATGGTATTGATGAAACTAGCGCTTGAATCACTAGGAGATGCGTGGAACATATATGCTACTATAGTACTTACTTTCGGGTGTCTAAACTGCAGCTTCTTTGGCAGTACCAGAGTTTTGGAGGTGAATTACTCCAAACCCTGCCAGACAAAGAAAACAATTACTTGATATCAGGAAATGAACAAATTGAAGTTGCCGATATGGTGCGATAATGATAGATTTAACTTACTTCTCTAGAATTTCAGTCATGTCCGCATACTTCTTGGGATCTTTTCGTCTCGAGTCTAAGACGTTTACTAGTCCCCGCTCAAGCTTAATCTCTAGGAGAATATAGTGGAACCTGCGCACGCATGCATAACTCATCAATTACATTACTATAACCTCGACTAATAAGGGAAACCGAATATGCACAAGACAGTAACACTCACTTGAAGTTGTAAGAGAAGAGTATTATAGCTTTGTTTTGATTTAATATAAACGATTGTAGCAGCTTGGCCTCGGTATCTTTGGCCTGAAATTTAACCATATATGCATCTAAGAGATTTGTGTTAATGAACCCAATATCACCTATTTGTCTTTTCTTCAATTCGGTGATCTTCAATCTGCATAATATAGTGAGAATAATTAAAGATACATGCAATGAAAGAGCTTACCTATATATAGAGACTTAATGACAGAAGTAGTACTACTTACACGCAGTAGCAAGTGATCATTAACTTATCGAGCGCCTTTAGATTGAAAATCTCGAAGAACTCCCCAAATGGAACATTCAACAGATCAATTCCAACGAGGTCATGCTCCTCTTTAACTCTGAGCATCAAAATATTCCTCCCCTCACACTCTCTGTAGATTTTCATATGCCAATCATGAAATCTTCGCATCATTGTTGTTAGAGATTTTTCATCTTTGACGAGAGGCTTCCCGTACACATATCTGTGTTCGTCCACCTCCAAGAAATCAAAATGTGCATCTCGGGCAGGTAATCTCCAAGATCGTTATAATCGGGCACCATCCAGCCCAGATGATTCGCGACGACGCTAGACACCTGGAGCGGGGGAAACGATTGGTTCGCTTGTTCGCCGAGCTGGGCAACTTTTTTCCCAGCTCGTCGTTCTGCTAACCTTTGAGCACTGACAGTACTTCCCGACCGCTCCACTTTGATAAATGACTTTGTAAGAATGCACTCATAGTTGTCTTTCACCGGAGACTTTGGTGGTTTCGTCAAGGCAGCCAGAGTATGCTTCACTTTTACCGGATCTATCTTCTCCTCCGGAGGTGGATTTTTCTTTGCTTTGACCTCTTCAAAGAAGTTGGTCCCTTCGTCTTGCACGATCTTCGCGTTTTCCTCCTGGCTCCTCTCATATGGTAACTTCTCTCGAGTCTTTAGAGAAGGACCGTATCTGTATTGCCTGCCTATGGCTGTACTGCTAGACGCCGGAGCAGACGGAGCGACTGCGGCTGTCTTTCCTTTCTTATGAGGCGGAGGAGAAGGACGACGCGACGGAGGAGCCGGAGTAGCGGCGGGTCTCTTCCGTCCTTGTTGGCGAGGCAAAGAAGGAGGAGGCAGCTGGCTGCTTGGGCGCGCCGGCGCAGGCGGAGTGCCGCCACACGCCGGAGAAGGAGGCTGAGTCCCCTGATCACTCGCCGAAGGAGGCGGAGGAGGAGGCGGAGTGCCCTGACTCGCCGGAGGAGGAGGAGGAGGCGGAGGCGTCCAGTTCGGAAGGTTGATGAGCTCCTTCCGCCATAGGCATGGAGTCTTCAGAGAAGAACCCAGCCGAATCTCCCCTTCACCCGTAGGGTGGTCAAGCTCAAGGTCCTCAAATCCGTCCGTTATTTGATCCACCATCACCCTAGCATATCCTTCTAGAATCGGCTCGCCGTGGTAGGTTGAGCCAGGTTCATTAGGTATAACAGAGCCAACAGCCGCCTTGACTTTCAATGTCATCCATCGCGTCATAAGGTGGCAATGTTGAGACTCTGTGATAGCATCCACGTGGTAGCCCGTGAAGACAGGCTCCAGCTGCTGAGTCTACTCGGTGCAAGCCACGCTGCTTCTCCGCTGAGATGGCGGGGTAGCTTTAGGGGAAGCTTCGGCAGGTCGTTTGCTGCGATCTGCTTCTCGTTCCTCTAGCCCTTGTACCCTTTCGTGCAGCGCCTGTAGTTGGCTATGCTCCACTTTCTTCCTCCTCTCCTTGGTTTTGTAGCCCCCTGCGTCTGGAAACCCAGCGTTCCACCGAAGGGATCCTGGCATGCCTCGTGTCCGTCTAGGGTGCTTAGGATTCCCGAGGGCCATTGTGAGCTCGTCCTTCTCTCTGTCTGGAACGAACGTCCCTTCCTGTGCTGCGGCGATATAGTGCCGAAGCTTCCTGACGGGTATTCGCAATTGCTCTTCCGTCCAAACGCACTTCACTGATACAGGGTCCAAGGTTCCGACAACCCCGAAGAACCAAGTCCGGCAACGGTCTGGCCATCTCAATGTCTCTGGTTCGACCCCTTTAGCAATCAGGTCATTCTCAGCCTTGTCCCACAAAGGTCGGGTTTGAGGTAACCACCTGACCCCGTGCGATGGTGATGCTTCTTCTTCGCAGCATTTTTCTTGTTTTTCGTTGACATCTTCTTACTCTTTTCCGATGTCTTGTGGGCCACAAATGCGGGCCATTGATCTCTGATCTTCTCAAACCGGCCGGTGAATTTTGGTGTCTCTTCTTTGTCGACAAACGTTTTCAGCTCATTCTTCCACCTCCTGAATAGTTCTGCCATCTCCTTAAGAGCATGAGACTTGATCAATTCCTCTCTAACTGGTTTCTCTGGATCCTCCTCTGGCGGTAAGGTGAAATTTTCCTTAAGCGTTGTCCAAAGATCTTCTTTCTGCATATCGGAGACATAAGACGTCGGCACCTCAGGGTCTTCCTTGTTTGGCTTTAACCATTGCTGGATACTGATCGGGATCTTGTCCCTAACAAAAACCCCGCATTGAGCACGAAATGCATCCCTTGTCCGGATGGGTTTAATCGGCTTGCCATCGCGCGCGATTGCTGTGATCTCAAACCTTTCATCCGAGCGCAACTTTTTCTTCGGGCCTCGTTTCTTTAGCGAAGTTGAGCTCGATCCAGAGGGCTAGAGAAAAAAAGAAGAAAGACGAGAGTTAATTAATATGTGTACATATGAAAACAATGAATGCATCAATTAACTAATCAGCACGGGCTTAACTAATATATATATACCTGGCCGGACTCGGTTCGGTCACCGTAGCCATCATCACGGTCTCCTTCTTGTACCTTCATTGGGTCACCAGAGCCATCATGAACATAGCCCTCTTCTTGTATCGGCATTAATGGGTCACCAGAGCCATCATGAACATAGCCCTCTTCTTCACCCGGTCTTTCCTGACCATCGGTGTCGTACAGAAACGACGCAACGACATCACTTCCTTGTGCGATTATCTCCCCCAACATCGCTTCTGTTGCTTCGTCTCGGGAGTGATCCATAGTTTCTGCAAATATTTACAACATGTCAATTATTATTCAAACATGGTACAGATGGATATATATTAGTGGCAAATGTAGAACTAGCTAGCTAATCACAATAAGGAATCTTGTTAGTGGCCTCGACGCTGCTTCTCTAGGGTTTGGGGTGGCCTAGACAGCGCTTCAAGGGTTTGGGGTGGCCTCAACGACAAAGCTCTTTTAACTTGGTAAATATGGGTGGCCTCGAGAGAGTTTGTCGGGTAGGGGCGCGACGGGAGGGGGTAGGAGACCAACATCATTTTTTCGCTAGGGTTTGGGTGTCCTCGAGAGTTTTGGTCGAGCGAGAGGGCCGAGGGGGGGGGGGTGCTCCCGTGGTATAAGTTATCACGGTCGAGAGTGGGTATATATATCGACCGCCCCTCATGTCGAAGTTATCCGGGAGGGGGTTATATCGACAACGACGCGACATACATATACATGGGGAAATAATGTTATCAGGGAGGGGGTATATCGGTACCCCCCCCCCTCATGTTGAAGTTCGATCGGGAGGGGGTATATCGACAACGACATACCCGATAAAAAATAAGAAGACAAAATAAGAAATAAAAAGAGGAGAAGAAGAAAGGAATAGAAGAGAAGCAATCGAAGAAAAAAGAAGAAGGAAAAAAGGAGAAGAAGAAAGGAATAGAGGAGTTTTCTATTTTTTTTCTCCTCTATTCCTTTCTTCTTCTCCTCTTCTTTTTCTTCTTTTTTCCTCTTCTTATTTATTTCTCCTCTTCTTCCTCTCCTCTTCTTCTCCTTTCTTCCTCTTCTTATTTTCCTTTTTCTCCTCTCATTATTTTTCTTCTTCTTCCTTTCCTAGATAGATATTTAAATTTTTTCCAAAAATTAAACTAACCTAAAATGTACTAAATCTAATTTTTGCATATATGAACATATATACACAAAGAACATACAAACATATATACATTTTTATAAAAAAGCAAAACATCATATTCTATAAAAAATCATATACATATAATCTGAAAAAACATCATATTCCATAAAAAAATCATCATATATATGAACAAAAACAATTATCACATATATTAAAAAAAGAGGGGAGGGTGTCGCCGGACCAAGGTGAGGAGGGGCAGGGGCGCGGGGTCGGGGCAAGGCGGCGAGCGGCGACGGCGACGGCGTCGGGGCAGGGCTGGGGAGGCGCGCGTTGGGGTAGGGCCGGGGCGGCACGCGTCGGGGCAGGGCGACGAGCGGTGCGACGGCGACGACGTCGGGGCAGGGCGGCGAGCGGCGACAGCGTCGGGCGAGGGCGCGGGCGACGGCGTCGGGGCAAGGCGGCGAGCGGCGACGGTGTTGGGCGAGGGCGTGGGCGACGGCATCGGGGCAGGGGTGGGCGGCGACGGCGACGAGGAGCAGCGTGGGGGCGGAGAAGAAGTGATTTTTGCAGAAACTGCTAACTATTTCTTATATACCCAAGGCATTGGTACCGGTTCGTGGCACCAACCGGTACCAATGCCTCCCTTTAGTCCCGGTTGGTGCCACCAACCGGGACCAAAGGTCACTTTTCAGCAGCCCAAAGGGCGGGAAGCGGCGGCCTTTGGTCCCGGTTGGTGGCACCAACCGTGACTAAAGGGTGGGCATTGGTACCGGTTGGTGCCACGAACGGGTACCAATGCACCCCCTTTAGCCCCGGTTGGTGCCACCAACCGGGACCAAAGGCCCTTGTGCTGCCCGCGTCGCGGCCAAAGTTTAGTCCCACCTCGCTAGTTGAGAGGGGCGCAGTGGTTTATAAGCCCCACTGGCACACCCTCTCGAGCTCCTCTCCATTGCACGCTTACGGGTCTACTTGCTACTGCTTTGCCTGATGGGCCTTCTGGGCCTACTGCGGGCCTGAATCCTGGCCCATGGATGGGTTACTAGTCGTATTCACGCCGTGGTGGCCTAGTTGGTGGCAATTTTTTTATTTTTTCCCATTTTTTTGTTTTATTTTTTGCTTTATTTATTTTCTTTTATTTCTACTTACAACAAAATACTTATTTATTTTATTTTATTTTGTTTATAATTACTGATTAATTTTATTTTATGATAATTCTTTTTGCTATTAAAGTTTCTAACAAAAAAAGTTCTTTATGAAAATTCTTTTTGCTTTTAATGATTTTGAACAGAAAATACTTTGATAATTTTAGTTGCATGAATTTTATATAATTTTAGTTCCAATAATACTAGAAGTTGCTTATAATGTTTTGAACAGAAAATACTTTGATAATTTTAGTTTCAAATTTTTTATTTATGTTATTAAAGTTTTTTTTGTTTCTACTTATCTATTTTATTAAAGTTTATATTATTTTGTTTCAAATTACTTATTTATTTTATTTTATTTTGTTTTTGACTTGATTTGTTATTTTTCATGCATTTACTAATTATTTTGAGCTATAAGACCATGAAATTCAAAAGCATTTGAAATGAACTCTGAAAAGGTTCCAAGTTGGCATGGTATCATCATTTCACCCACATAGCATGTGCTAGAAAGTAGAGAGGCTTACGGCAAAAACTGGATGCACTCGTGTACAAAACAAACAATCTCCTTCGAAGTATCAGGGTTTCATATGGAAACTCGTCTGTTACAAAGGGATTTCAATTTTTTTGAACTTATTTGAACCCCCTTGTTTTTTTGTGTTCAAAATGCACCATTCAAAGCCACATCATCAATTTATAACCCTTTCTGACTTCATTTGTTATTTTTTATGCATTTACTGATTATTTTGAGCTATAAGACCATGAAATTGAAAAGCATTTGAAATGAACTCTGAAAAGGTTCCAAGTTGGCATGGTATCATCATTTCACCCACATAGCATGTGCAAGAAAGTAGAGAGGCTTACGACAAAAACTGGATGCACTTCGTGTACAAGACAGACAATCTCCTTCGAAGTATCTAGGTTTCATACTGAAACTCGTCTGTTACAAAGGGATTTCAATTTTTTTGAACTTATTTGAACCCCCTTGTTTTTCTGTGTTCAAAATGCACCATTCAAAGCCACATCATCAATTTACAACCCTTTCTGACTTCATTTGTTATTTTTCATGCATTTACTGATTATTTTGAGCTATAAGACCATGAAATTGAAAAGCATTTGAAATGAACTCTGAAAAGGTTCCAAGTTGGCATGGTATCATCATTTCACGCACATAGCATGTGCAAGAAAGTAGAGAGGCTTACGGCAAAAACTGGATGCACTTCGTGTACAAAACGGTCAATCTCTTTCGAAGTATCAGGGTTTCATATGGAAACTCGTCTGTTACAAAGGGATTTCAATGTTTTTGAACTTATTTGAACTCCCTTGTTTTTCTGTGTTCAAAATGCACCATTCAAAGCTATAAGACCATGAAGTTGAAAAGCATTTGAAATGAACTCTGAAACCAAAGTACATACATAGTTCTCCAGAGCATTAAAACCAAAGTACATACATAGTTCTCATTGAACAACATATAGCTCTCCAGAGCATCTAATTAAACCATACATTGAAATTATGTAAAACATTTGAATGCAAAAACAAATGCGATCATAACCGCAACCAAGGTAACAACTGATCCAACTGCATAATGATACCAAGCCTCGGTATGAATGGCATATTTTTTAATCTTTTTAATCTTCAACCGCATTGCATCCATCTTGATCTTGTGATCATCGACGACATCCGCAACATGCAACTCCAATATCATCTTCTCCTCCTCAATTTTTCTTATTTTTTTGTTCAAGTAATTGTTTTCTTCTTCAACTAAATTTAACCTCTCGACAATAGGGTCGGTTGGAATTTCCGGTTCAACAACCTCCTAGATAAATAAAATATATGTCACATTGGTTGGCATAATTGTCATAAACAATAAATGAACCAAACAGTTATGAAAAGATAATATATACCACATCTGAATCATAGACAGGACGAGGGCCGATGGGGGCGGATACCAAAACCATCGCACTATATTATAACAAGGAATAATAAAAGTAAGAAAATTAGACAAGTATCTATCTGAAGTCAGAATTTTTTCTTTCAGAAAGAAGATAAGAACAAGAGGCTCACCACGGTGGTGCCGGCGACGAGATTGGCATGGGCGATCGACGGCCGTGAAGACGGGGCAGGGACGGGGCATGACAGACTGCAAATTCTAGACGAATCTCGTTGAAAATGGAGCTCGGAGGTCGAGTTTCGAGAGGAGAAAGCTTAACTAGTGTGGCTCAGGCATTTCATCGAACACCTTATGTGCATAGGAGGTGAACTAGAGCACCCAAATGCCCTCCCCTCGCCAACTTGACAAAACCAGAGCACTGTGGAGTGCTCTGCCGCGGCGGTGGGTATATGTAGGCAAGTTATTTGTCCCGGTTCGTGGCATGAACCGGGACTAAAGCCAACCCTTATGTCCCGGTTCAAGCCACGAACCGGGACCAATGGTTGTGGGCCAGCAGCGAGGACCATTGGTCCCGGTTCGTGGCTCGAACCGGGACAAATGGTTCCACACGAACCGGGACCAATGCCCACGGGGCCCCGGTCGCCCCCCTCGGCTCACGAACCGGGTCTAATACCCCCCATTAGTCCCGGTTCTTGAAGAACGGGGACTAATGGGCTGGCCAGGGCCGAACAGTAGCCATGTTTTCTACTAGTGCAGGGATCTCATCCAGGACTCCGAACAAGTTTCGGTAACCACATACAATTTCCTAATACAACTCTAGCGTCACTGAACCTTAAGTGTGTAGACCCTACGGGTTCGGGAACCATGCAGACATGACCGACACACCTCTCCGGCCAATAACCAATAGAGGGATCTGGATAACCATATTGGCTCCCACATGTTCCACAATGATCTCATCGGATGAACCAAGATGTCGGGGATTCACTTAATCCCGTATAAAATTCCCTTTGTCTATCGGTATGAAACTTGCTTCAGATTTGATAGGGTATCCCTATAGCTTGTTCAATATCGTTACCGGCAAGTCTCTTTACACGTTCCGTAACACATGATCCCATGACTAACTCCTTAGTCACATTGAGCTCATTATGATGATGTATTAACGAGTGGGCCTAGATATACCTCCCCGTCATACTGAGTGACAAATCCGAGTCTCGATTCGTATCAACCCAACAAACACTTTCGGAGATACATGTAATGCACCTTTATAGTCACCCTATTACGTTGTGACATTTGATACACCCAAAGCATTCCTACGGTATCCAGGAGTTGCACAATCTCATGGTCTGAGGAAATGATACTTGACATTAGAAAAGCTCTAGCAAACGAACTACACGATCTTGTGCTATGCTTAGGATTGGGTCTTGTCCATCACATAATTTTCCTAATGATGTGATCCCGTTATCAATGACATCCAATGTCCATGTTCAAGAAACCATGACCATCTATTGATCAACGAGCCAGTCATTTAGAGGCTCACTTGGGACATGGTGTGGTCGATGTATTCACACTTCTATTACAGTTTTCGGTTAATACAATTATAGCATGAACAATAGAAAATTATACTGAGCAAGAAAATATAATAATAACCATTTTATTATTGCCTCTAGGGCAAATTTCCAACAGTAATATGGTGATATAACAAGGAACCCATTTTTGCATACGTAAGCAACTGTACCTGCAACTGGCAACACTATAAGAACGCTGAGCAAGCGGTAACATAGCCAAACAAAAGTTTTCTCGGATGTGGACGATGTTAGAGGCTTTTCATGTCAATGTTGGGAGGCTGACATTAACAAGAGGTAGGCAGTGAGGCATAGCGATAGAAACGAGACAACTAGCATGGCAATGATAGTAATGGTACCTAGGAAAATGATCATCTTGCATGTGATCCTGCTTGGAAGAAGAACGAATCCGTGAAGTAGACGAACCAACATAGTTGAAGGAGTCCTCACACTGTGAAGCAATTTAGAACTCTATCGATAAGAAACAATTTAGAAGAACAATCTACACACGATAAAGACCACAACGTATGCAAGACATGATGCACATTCACATATGATGCATGTCTTGTTTAAATATGCAAGGCATGGTAACCACAACAATCAAATACTACACATTAAGTGAAGCTCAATATGCAACGAGTTGCATATTGACAAAACTCCATGTTCAAATATTTACTTCACTCTCGTTTAGGTACACGACAATATTAAATGTTGTTAAACATGGCAAGAGGTGAAGCCTAAATAAACTACATTAGCTAGGCATTTTAAATGAGGTGGGAAACAACTTACATTATTTCTAAAATGACCCCATAAGTTAATTTCAAAATTGGTCTAGATATGCCTAACCTTTGCTTTTATATTTATTAAACATAAAAAAAAGTGTACCATGTGATTCTACACGTCATTCTAGTCGATTTACATATATAGATCATCGATAACGGAGCTACGGTTTAAAACATATGACCATCACAAGATAATATGCCATGAATGCAAAATGTATGCAATGGCAGCCACAAACATGTTAGATCAAGGATGCAACAAGATACTATGAAATACATGATATTCTAGGGAAGTTTAAATGAGGCCGGAACAACGAATAACAGCTCTGGAAAGTCCCCATATGCAAATTAAGATTTTGGTACTGTTCTGCCTAGAACACAATTTTAGAGTTGTTAAACAGCAAAGTAAATTCTACCATGTTATTCTACAAATTTTTCAGGTCAAGTTACATATGTGGATATTTTTCATCGGAGCTATCGGTAATTAGTTATGAAATAAATAATTTAACATGGCATCTACACAAATTAAATGCAAACAACAGGTTAAACATTTTTAGCATGGATGAAAGTTGGTTAATGTGAAACTACATAAAATTTTAAGATTTTTTCATGTATAATGATTTAAAAACTGATGCACGGTTTTATTTTCTATGAATTAAATCATTTTAATATGACATCACGCCAAAACATTGCAAACACCTTGTTTAAATATTTTTAACATGTGTGAAAGTGGGATATTATGAATCTACACGAAATTCTGGACATTTTATGTAATTAAGGTTTTTACATATTATGCATGGTTAATTAGTTATCAACAATGCAAAATGATGCAATTTTTTATAATTAGGAAATTTCCAAGGTAAATTGATAAATTCGCAGTGCAATTTTTTATTAAGATACAGGCCGAACCAACCGGTGTTAGATAGAAAACTTTGCCTGCCGATGTTAAACTGCAACCCTTCAACCTGGGCAAGGCCCAACAAATGAAAAAACGGGGCGCTAGGGTGGCGCTCACCTAGTGGGCTTGGCCCATGTCGGCGGTGGGGTAGAGACGATGTTGGGCCTTGGCATGGCGTGGGAGACGGCTCGCAGGCGTAGCATGAGGTCGTCGCCCACTAGTGCTGGCGAGGCGCTGCTGGGTCGGGGCGGGGTGACTGGGATGAGCATTGGGGGGGGGCACGGCAAGTTGGGCCTTTTACGACCTCGCAAAGAAGGTGACCCACACAGCTAGCAAGCGAGCGGGTCAACGGTCAGTGACCCGAACGTCTGTTCCTTCGGTCGAGTGCAAATCATGGCAGCACCGACATGCACCTCCGGAAGGCGAGCGACAAGGACAAGTGAGGATGCAACATATCAAGCCAAGCAGTGTATGGGGAGGTCGATCCGATGCTCGACGGATGGACGGGTGGACAAACAGCAGAGCTCCGATGAGACGGCGACCTTGGCGCGGCGGCGCGGTTCCCTTAGATGGCCATGGTGTCCGAGAGGTCTCAAAGAGAGGAAAAGAGAGAGATTATGAGGGAGAGGAGAAGGAAAGGAAGGAGATGTAACGCCCCAAATGCGATCCTATCCTTGTTTAGGCACGAGGGCCTCGACAGGGATAGAAGCGCATCTAGTTGTTTTGCAGGAATGGATATCGTTACAAGTACATGTACTGAAAAGAAGAGTATATGGAATTGGCTTACACTCGCCACATGCTACATCAGAGTCACATCAGTACAATATATAAATATCATGAATAAGAGTAGGGTCCGACTATAGACGAAAACAAACGAGAAAACAAAACGACGTCCATCCTTGCTATCCCCCGCTCCCGGCCTGTAACCCTTCCTAGATCGAAGAAGATGAAGAAGAATAAGCAACTCCAAATGAAAAATCAACACGCTCGCGTCAGGTAACTTCTACCTGTACCTACAACTGGTGTTGCAGGTATGGTTAAGTGGTGAGGTTGCAACAAGGGACTAAGTAATATATGAGGTCGCTAACTTACGAGTACCAGAATAAAGAGGGGGGGGGGTGATCTACGCATAGCGGACGTGAACTACTGACGATCAAATGAATGATCCTGAACACCTACTTACGTCAAACATAACCCCACCATGTCCTCGATCGGAGAAGGAACTCATGAAAGAGTTAGTCACGGTTACGCACTCAGTTGGCATATTTTTTAATTAAGTTAACTTCAAGTTATCTAGAACCAATGTCAAACAAAGATTCCATGTTGCCAAATAACCGTAGGCACGGCTTTCCGAAAGATTTAACCCTATAGGGGTGCTCCAACTAGTCCATCACAAATTACCACAAGCCGAATAGAAATCCTCGATCACGAAGCTCGCGATCTCGTCGGACTTCTTAGTGGAAAACCTCAACTCTGAGATTACCCAAAGCATCACCGGAATCCCGATGCACAAGATATTTCGTCAAAGGTAAAACTAATTCAACAAGGCCGCCCGACGTGTCGACGAACCCGATAGGAGCCGCGTATCTCGTTCTCAGGACACGACGGATGGGTCACACTAGCAGAAACCAAACCTCGGGTTGCCCCGCGGTGGCCCCGTAGTTTGACAGTTTGGACCAACACTCTTGCGGAGCACTGGCCCGGGGGGTTGATTAATTATCCGCGGGTGCCGGCGGGTCCCTATGCATTAATTAGTTATTAGGCAAATGTAGTACCAAAGTTGGGCCTTGCCAGACCAGTCTTAGTCTAAAACGAATTATCAAGGTGGTTCCCATAACAACCCCGATCGTGTTAGGAGCGCTCAATTATGGAACATAACACCGGTAGCTGAAACTAAGAGGGCAAAGGTGCAACAAAACACCAGGCTAGAAAGGCCGAGCCGTCCACCTTTTACCAAGTATATAGGTGCATTAAATTAAATAGCATTTAATAGAGTGATATAACAAGGAACCCATGTTATCACATGGAAGCAACTGCACCTGCAACTAGCAACGCTAACACATGGTTAAGCAAGCAGTAACATAGCCAATCAGTGGTTTGCTAGGTTGTGAGCAGGTTGAAGGTTTTCATGGCAATGTTGAGAGGCTAATATTTGACAGGTGGTAGGCAACGAGACATAGCGACAGAAATGATAATACTTGCATGGCAATGATAGTAATGGTATCTAGGGAAATGTTCATCTTTCCTGAGATCCCGGTTGGAAGAAGAATCACTCTGTGAAGCAGACGAACCGATGTAGTCGAACGGGTCCTCAATTTCCAACACGCTTGCGGAACTCTAACGAGACGAAACAAACCGGAAACCAGCATCAACATAGGTATTCACCATGGCACATGCACGACAAGATGCAATCCACATATGATGCATGAATAGTTGAATATATGCAAGACATGGCATGACAATTCACAACAATCAAACACTACACCTTAAGTGAAGTTCAATATGCAACGAGTTGCATCTTGACGAAACTCCACATCCGAATTATTTAGTTCACTCTCGATTAGGTACACGACAATATTACATGTGATTAAACATGGCAAGAGGTGAAGCGTAATTATTCTACCTATCTAGGCATTTTAAATGAGGTCGGAAATGACATATAGCATCTCCGAGATGACCTCACATGTTAATTTACAATTCTGTCCAGATCTGAACTAACACATTTTAATGTTTGTTAAACAGAAAAATAAATAGGTTCATGTGATTCTACGCGTCATTACAACCAATTTACACATAAAGAACATCTCCAACGGAGCTACGGTTCAAAAGATACGAACACCGCAAGATATGATGGCATGAATGCAAAATGTGTGCAACGACAGTCACAAGCATCTCAAAAACATACAACCAGCAAGATAATATGAAACTACACGAGATTCTAAGGAAATGATACTTGACATTAGAAAAGATCTAGCAAACGAACTACACGATCTTGTGCTATGCTTAGGATTGTGTCTTGTCCATCACATGATTCTCCTAATGATGTGATCCCTTTATCAATATCATCCAATGTCCATGGTCAAGAAACCATGACCATCTATGGATCAACGAGCCAGTCAACTAGAGGCTCACTTGGGACATGGTGTGGTCTATGTATTGACACACGTATTATGGTTTCCGGTTAATACAATTATATCATGAACAATAGACAATTATACTGAACAAGGAAATATAATAATAACCATTTTATTATTGCCTCTAGGGCATATTTCCAATAATATTATGGTGATATAACAAGGAACCCATTTTTGCACATGTAAGCAACTGTACCTGCAACTAGAAACAATATAAGAAGGTTGAGCAAGCGGTAACATGGCCAAACAAAGGTTTGCTCGGATGTGGAGGATGTTAGAGGCTTTTCATGGCAATGTTGGGAGGCTGACATTAACATGAGGTAGGCAGCGAGGCATAGCTATAGAAACAAGACAACTAGCATGGCAATGATAGTAATAGTATCTAGGGAAATGATCATCTTGCATGTGATCCCGCTTGAAGAGGAACGAATCCGTGAAGTAGACGAACCAACATAGTCGAAGGAATCCTCACACTCTGAAGCATTTTGGAACTCTATCGAGATGAATAAATTCAGAACAACAATCAACACACGATAAACACCACAATGTATGCATGACATGATGCACATTCACATATGATGCATGTCTGGTTTAAATATGCAAGGCATGACAACCACAACAATCAAATACTACACATTAAGTGAAGCTCAATATGGAACGAGTTGCATATTGACGAAGTTCCATGTTCAAATATTTACTTCACTCTCGTTTAGGTACACGACAATATTAAATGCTGTTAAACATGGCAAGAGGTGAAGCATAAATAAACTATACTAGTTAGGCATTTTAAATGAGGTCGGAAACAACTTATAGTATTTCTAAAACGACCCCATAAGTTAATTTCGAAATTGGTCCAGATATGCGTAACCTTTGCTTTATATTTATTAAACATAAAAATAAGGTGGACCATGCGATTCTACATGTCATTCTAGTCAATTTACATATATAGATCATCGATAACGGAGCTACAGTTTAAAACATATGACCATCACAAGATAATATGCCATGAATGCAAAATGTATGCAATGACAGCCAAAAACATGTTAGATCAAGGATGCAACAAGATATTATGAAACTACGTAAAATTCTAGGCAATTTTAAATGAGGCCGGAACGACCAATAACAGTTCCGGAAAGTTCCCATATGCAAATTAAGATTTTGGTATTGTTCTGCCTAGAAACAGTTTTAGAGTTGTTAAACAACAAAATAAATTCTACCATGTTATTCTACACATTTTTCTGGTCAAGTTACATATGTGGATATTTTTAATCGGAGCTATCGGTAATTAGTTAAGAAATAAATCATTTAACATGGCATCTACACTAATATAATGCACAAGAGGTTAAACATTTTTATCATGGATGAAAGTTCGTTAATGTGGAACTACATAAAATACTAAGATTTTTTCATGTATGAAGTTTTTAAATCCGATGCACGATTATTTTTCTATGAATTAAATCATTTTAATATGACATCACGCCAAAACAATGCAAACATGAGGTTTAAATATTTTTAACATGTGTGGAAGTGGGATATTATGAATATACACGAAATTCTGGACATTTTATGTCTCTAAGGTTTTTACATATTATGCATGATTAATTCGTTAATAACAATGCAAAATGATGCAATTTTCGCTAATTAGGAAATTTCCATGGTTAATTGATAAATTGGCAGCGCCAAAAAAATTAAGATACATGCCGAACCAACGGGTGTTAGATAGAAAACTTCGCCTACCGACGTTAAACTGCAGCACTGCAACGTGGGCAAGGCCCAACAAATGAAAAAAGGGGGCGCTGGGGTGGCACTCACCTAGTGGGCTTGGCCCATGTCGGCGGCGGGGTAGAGACAATGTTGGGCCTTGGCATGGCGCGGGAGACGGCTCGCGGGCCTAGCACGAGGTCGTGGCCCACTAGTGCTAGCGAGGCGCTGTTGGGCCGAGGCAGGGTGACTGGGATGTGCGTTGGGGGGCGGGGCATGTTGGGCCTCTTACGATCTCGCGAAGAAGGTGTCCCACACGGCTAGCGAGCGAGCGGGTCAACGGTCAGCGACCTGCTCGTCTGTTCTTTCGGCCGAGTGCGACTCATGGCAGCACCAGCATGCACCTCCGGAAGGCGAGCGATAATGACAAGTGAGGATGCACCGTATCCAGCCAAGCAGGGGATGGGGAGGTCGATCCGGTGCTCGACAGATGGACGGGTGGACAAATAGCGGAGCTCCGATGAGACGACGACCTTGGCACGGCGGCGCGGTTCCCTTAGATGGCCATGGCATCCGAGAGGTCTTGAAGAGAGGAAAAGAGAGAAATCATGAGGGAGAGGAGAAGGAAAGGAAGAAGAGGAGAGCCAGGGCGTGGGGTCCTTCCTTGTCACTGGAGACGACGGGGTGGTGGCACACGGGGCCACGAGGCACGAGGTCCTCGGGTGCGACCGCGGCTGCAGGAGCTCCTGCCCGTAGTCGTTGTAGGATCCGAAGTATGTATAGGGGGTGATTAGACTACTTGACAAGATAAAAACTTAGCCTTTTCCCAAATTTAGTTGTGGGCCAGTTTTAGCAATTATGACTAGTCAAGTTCATCCTACACATGCATATATAAGAGTATAACAATGGAAAGTAAATACATGCAAATGTAATGTAGAGGGTATGGTAGGAAGATCAAACACAAAAGGTTGACACGACGGTTTTTGGCGTGGTTCCGATAGGTGGTGCTATCGTACGTCCATGTTAATGGACACTTGAACCCACAAAGTGTAATGGCTGCGAGAGTCCACGGAGGGCTCCACCCACAAGGGGTCCACGAAGAAGCGGCCTTGTCTATTCCACCATGGCTTATGTCCACACAGGACTAGCCTCACTCATGGTAGATCTTCACGAAGTAGGCGATCTCCTTGCCCTTACAAACTTCTTGGTTCAACTCCACAACACGAAGTAGGAGGCTCCCAAGCGACACCTAACCAATCTAGGAGGAACCACCCTCCAAAAGGTAATAGATGTGGTAGACCGATGAACTCCTTGATCTTGTGCTTCAAAAGATAGTCTCCTCAACACTCAATCACTCTCTCACAGATTTGGCATGGGTAGGAGAGATTGATTTTGTGGAAAGCAACTTGGGGAGGCTAGAGATAAAGTTTCTAATGGTTGGTTTGGAATCTCTTGATCCCAACACATGAGTAGGTGGCTCTCTCTCAGAAAAATGGATCTGGCAAGTGTATGTGTGTTCTGAATGCTTCCTCTGCGAATGAGAGGAGGTGGAGGGGTATATATATGCATTCCCAAAAATCTAACCGTTACAACATTATTGCCCAACTCGGTGACATGGAAATGATTCTCGGTGGTACCGAGTTGCACTAAATGTGTCAACTTTTGAATTCTCAGTGAGACCGATATATAAATCTCGGCGGTACCGATACGATGACCTAGGGAAGTTTCCAAATCTCGGTGAGATCCAATCTCGGAAATTCCAATTCTTGGAACTAGTAAACAGAAATTTGGTTACTGATATCGGTGGCATCGATATGGAATGTTGGTGGTACCGAGATGGTAGGATTTGGCGTAGGATATGTGTGGTGGAAATCGGTAGGGCCGAGTGGAAAAGTTGGTGGCATCGATTTTGCTGGTTTAGCTTTGGACATAGATATTTTGTGGGAGAATGAGTGAATATTTTTGGTGGCTTTCTCTAAGCACTTGAACAACCAATTCATCATAATACCCCACCCTTTTAATAGTATTAGCTTTCCTATGGACTCAGAAGTGCTTTCTCACAAATGTAAAATGTAGAGTCTTCTTGCTTGAAGCTTTAGCCAATTCTATCCCTTTCCTTTATCAAGGGGCTTCTCCTCACAATCGTAAAGCCAAGCCATCTTTGATTTTTTTTGAAATATACTTAGATAAGATCATTAGTCCAATGATGCATATGTTATGATCAATTATCAAAACCCCCTTAGGGAGCAATTGTGCTTTCAATTTGTCGTGTGAAAAACAAGAACTCCCCACAAATTTGTGCATTATTCAATAATTTGTGTTTGAATGCTAATGCACAATCGAATAGGATCATGGGTCACTCTTCCATGTCACATACAACTTGGTGGTGTACATAAATGATATGAGTGAATAGTAATGCACATAACACCAAGCAGGAAAGTGAATGATCATCATGTAGATAGCTCAAAGTTAATAACTTGGTAGAATAAAACAATCAAAGTGTATGATCAAGCACTTCTCCTAAAAGATGAAGTGAGCGAAAAGACCAGATGTTTTGAAAAACCAAATGAGAGAAAATATAAAAGCAAATCTCTCTATCTCGAAGCCCTATTTGATCTATACACGTCTCCCCCTTTGGCAACAAGTTACCAAAAAGTTCAAAGGTCTGGAACTAATTTCTCTCTAGGCCCGATATCCTTCGGTAGCTGACGATGGACTGGACAGGAGAGCATTAACGAAGGCTTCTGCAGATGTCCCTGGAGCTGGAGGTGCTGACACTCGAGGTGCAGGAGCTGGAGGTTAAGCCGAAGGTTGTGAAGCTTGAGCTGATGAAGTTCGTCTTTCTTCTGGAACTGGCACAACCGCTGACCTAGATTGGGTCCTGAACTGATTAGTAGTGGAAAGAGGCGACTCTTCATCATCACTGCTAGGGAGGGATATATGCACTGAATAAACTTCATGCTGGAGCTCCTAAAGAGTGGTAGTCAACTCCGTCACCTTAATATCTAGGTCATGGAACTTTGTTTCAACAATCCTCTCAAGACTCTTCTACTTCAGCAAAATCTCAAAAAAATTCTTCTCCATCCCTTGGATGGTGCTGACTAGGAATGACATATGCTCATCTCTGGTTCTAATCTATGGAGCTGCAGCTGGAGCGTTCCTAGTTGCGTCTGCCTCTGCTGCCTCTAGTGCCTCTCGAGATGGAGGTGAGTTGGGATGGCTTGAGTTCATCACAACTTCATTATCTTCAAACTCTAGCTAAAGTGAGAGGTAGGGACGATCAAGTAGATATGCATGCTTGCCAATCTTGGCATTGATGAGCATTTGAATATATCAAGCATATCCACAAGATCTCTTCTTATCTACAACAGTCCTCTTGATAGTCTCAACTATGAAGTCCATCACTCTGAATTGGGTGTGGGTGTCTAAATGATGCAGCATATTGATAGAATAACCTCTAATCATCTTATCATCTCCTGATTTAGTCATCAGGGTGTGTCTCATTATAGTGTTCGTAGTAGGTATTCCTTCTTGAAAAAGTAGAGAGAGCCAAACTTGTGCGTCTGCACATACTTATGAGGCGCTGTCTTATACATGTTTGACATGGAGTTGTGATTCATCTTGGGTTCTGAATACACTTCCAAGTCCCCCTCTTGTTCCTTTGGCAAACCAATGATAGTGGCCCACTCATCAATTGTTGTCTCATACCTGTGACCTTCCGCCACCCATACAATTCTTCCAGCTGAATAAAAATGAGCAGTTGAATAGAATTGCATGATTATCTCATCGTTCCATGCAGTCATCTCTCTACCAACAAAATCTTCTATGTTAACTAGCCTGATGTTTTCTTTCACATGGGTAAAATAATGTTCATTGGCCTTGATATATTCCCAATCAATATATCTCATGTTACTGATAGCAGGACTCTTGTCAAGCAACACAGTCTCATAGAAATCTTGTTGCTCCTTTGTGTGAAAGCGAGGGTCAACAATAGTTCACCTTGTAATAGCAAAGGATCATCTAACCTCCACTTTCTTGGTCCTTGATCCCTTTTATTCTTCATATCCTTAGCAACTGGATGAGAAACATTGTGCAATGACATGTGAGATCTCAGCTTCATTAGCACAGGTGCATCCTCTTCTTCCTCTACAGCAAATTCTCTAGATGCAGAGCCTTTGTTCTTCTCTGCTATAGGAATGTCCTTGGTAGTATCTTAGGAGCTATAGGCATCTTAGGAGATGAAGGCTTCTTTGGCATAGCATCAGCCATAAGCTTCTTCTTCTTTGAAAGTGGGGCCTTAGCTAGAATTTCATCCTCCTCCTCATCAGCAGCTTCTGCTTGGTGTTCATACACAGAAGTTGGCCTTCCAACAATATGCACAACTCTCTTTATTGCTCTTTTCCGACCTGGCTTCCCAGCAAGCCTAGCTTGTGGAGCTTTCATATCACCAGGTTTGGCATAGTCCTTCCTCATAGTCTTTTTGACCGTGGTCTTATCTTTCTTCTTCTGGGGAACAGTTTCCTCTAGGATAAAGTCAACATCTTCTTCATTTGAATTTAACTTCTCCCTGGACCTGGGAGCTTCCTTGGGCAAGCCATGGGAGCTAGGTGTTCTTGGGTCATAAGGTGTCCTCTCTGGACTAGTGCCAGAGTCCATGTCAACACTGGTCTCACTAAAGTTGTTGTGAGTATCCTCCGTTCCTGACATTTTGTCAAACAGCCAAGGAGACAAACAGACCCTGTGGAATGATATAGAAGAGCTGGAATAGATGAGCATCAAAAAAATTCAGAAGTTTTGAAAAATGTGAACTCTGAAAAGTTAGGTTTAACATTCAACAAAAGGGATTTCAGTTCCACCGAGTCAAAAAATTTAGAGCCACCAAGACTAACATTCTCATTAACAGAAACTTGAAACCCTTTTTGGTTTCACCAAAAATGAGAACTTGGTTTCACCAAGAACATTCTCATTAAGCCTTTTTTTTGGTAAGAATGACTTTTCTGAATCGATGACACCGAGATTCAATCTTGCGGACGGCTAACCCTAAGATTTCCATTGTTCTCCAATCTACAAGGTTTTTCTTCTGGTTGGGTTGATTGCAGAAGTGGACAAAATTCATCAAACCTATTTTCGCAAGAATCCGAACTAGGAGTGCAAAAAAGGGGCCGGATCCATACCCTACCTTGGTGACAGATCCACTACGGTGACGGCGACAATGAAGATTCCCATCGGCGGTGAAGACTCCGGTGGTGAGGGTGCAAGGGTGATTCAAGGTGATGTCTAGAGGACTTGGGCGCGACAGTGAGGACATGAGGGAGGGGACGTTTGAAGAAGTTTTCCAACTGTTGGGTCCGCGATATATATATACCTCCTAGCTGTTGTTGACACCGAGATGGGATATTTGGTGCCACCGAGTTCCATAACCGTTAGCAAACAGTGAAACTCATTGAGGCCAAAAATGACAACTCGGTGGTACCGAGATAAGAAAACCTAATCAACCCTAGGCTTCGGTGGGACCGAGATTTTCAGGTTGGTCACACCGAGATGCACTTTGGGAGGTTTTGCAACTCAGTCCTTTTTCGAGATGGATCTCCGAGTGCTCCTCACACATAGTGTCCCTAAATTGCTTGCTCAAATTTTGTGATGTAGCATGAATAGAATTTGAGACGAGAAAGCATAGTTAGCTGGAGACAAGTACTTATGCATTCTTGTATATCCAATTGGACAAATATAATAGAAAGCAAAATAACAACAATTGGATATCCTTGAATCAGTAAAGTATGCATACCAACATGCTCACACAATAAAATATCAAATAAAACATGGTGAACATGCACAAATACTCTAACATCTATCAAGCACTTTGTAGATGACGAAGTATCTCTATATGAGTAAATTGACTTAGGAGCCAAGTAAGAATACTTGATCATAGGTCATACTCATTGTTTAAGCACAAGTGGGGTTATCGCTTTTACATAAAGCATTAGTGTATTCACATCTTTAGAAGATGCTTATAATCAAGTTTTAGAGTGAAGCTCCCCTTGATGTGACATCCCCCCTAAGTGGGATAAACTAACCTTGGGTTTTGTCGTAGAAGACTTCAAGTAGGTGTTGTAGTGGTGGATGCTCATTGTTGATGAAGGTCATCTTTGAGTTGGGAGAAATCCTTGTTGTTTCTTATTCTTTTCACCTAGATGGGTTAGTCCCAAAGCACAAGGAACATTTGCAAGAATATCAATGGACATAGACTGAAATACATGTGAGATGATGTCCAAAGATACATTAATTACCTTGTCCCTTGCTTACATTCGAAGGAATGTGTGACTCCTTGAACTAATGCATATGGTTGGAGTTGTTTGCATGTAGTTCCTGCCAAAATGAATAAAAGTGAATTTCATTGGCGTATGAACTAATGCATATGAACTAATGCATATGGTTGGAGTCACCCCTCAAGAAATTTCTAGTTCTTCTTCTCGGGGACCCACATCAACTTGATGGGGATCCTTGGAGTTGTGGTAGCACTATATGAACTAGAGCTAGTAGTGTCGTTGGGAATCCACTCGACCTTGGCTTGGGGTTCTTCCTCAAATGAGTCAATCTCCTCGTGAAGCTTGCATTTGCCTTTGTGATCTTGTGGTAGAAGATCATCTTGAGATCTTGTTCCCTTGGGGAGAGTAGGATCATACTTCTCCTCTTGAGGAACAAACTTCGGGATGTGATATGGACCTTTTTCCCATTCAACTCCATTGGCATTGATGTAGCCAACAACTTGCTTCTTCTGATGTTTTCCTTGCTTGTGCACAATTTCCTCGAATGTCATACTTCTGGCAGGACTCTTGAATACACCTCTCTCTATAACCCCTTTCAATAAATTGTTTTCTTTCTCAAGTGTAACTTGGCTAAGAGAAATCATTAGTGGAATCAAAAGAGCTCCTAGCAACAACATCATTTGATCTAACTTTAGCATTATTGTTACTAGATGAAGAAACTTTATTGCCTTTGTTACTAGTGTTCTTAGGTTTAACTTGTGGAATAATAGTAGACAAGAGTAATCGTTTGGCTAGATAAGAAGAACTCTTCTTTCGAAGATCATCATCGATTGCTTTTAGAAACTCATGTTCTTGCTCTAAATTTAGCTTCTCGAAGCGTAGCTTCTCATGAGTTTTTGCAAGCTCTTTTTGATATTCTAGAGTAGTTTCATGACCTAACTTAAGTGTTTAATTCTTTAGTTAGTCATTGAATATATTTCTTATCATCATCATCCGACTTATCTTGACTAGCATGATTATTTTCAAGTCCATTTTCAATGTTATCACTAGTCTTATCAAGGAGCAAGTCATCCTCTCCCAACAAGTCATCCTCATCACTATCAAAGTCAAAATACTCGGGATGTGATACCTTGGGGACTTTTGCCATGAAGAAGTTTCCAATTCCTTCTTTTGGTGAATCAAATAAGTCGTAGGAGTTGGAGGAAACGAGTGCAAGACCGGCAACACCTTCATCTTGACTATAGTCGGAGTCAGAGTGGTAGCTACTCTCGGATTTTTGTCGGACTCGGAGCTAGAATCCCATTCACCAACGTGAGCTTGATGTCTTCTTATTGAGCTGCTCTTGGTGTACTTGTCCTTCTTCTGCGATTCGTTTCATCTCCGAGGGTTTCTTCGTTCATAACGATCTTCTCTACACCTGCTCTCTTTGAGTGGTGACTCATCTCTTGAGCTTTGTCTTCTAGGTCAATCTTCTGTTCGTTTGTGGGGAGACGTGCACTCATTGGAATAGTGTCCGGGCTTTGCACAATTGTAGCAATTTCTGTCACGACTAGACAAATGCTTCACATCATATCTTGAGCTTGAACGTTTCTCTTTGCCTCTACTATTGTAGGACTTGTAGAATTTTATGACCATGAGGTTGATCTCTTCATTGGTAACAAGGTTGTCATTTGAAGTAGCGGGAGTATCACTTGAAACTTTGTAAGCACCGCTTGACTTGTTGTGCAACTCATCTTTTTTCCTTGAGAGACATTTCATGAGCAACAATCGTTCCAATGACTTCACTTGGGTTGAGATCCTTGTAGTTTGTCATCATTTGGATTAATGTGCACACGGTGTCGTATCTTCCATCCAAGGCTCTAAGTATCTTTTTGATGATGAATTTTTCGGTCATCTCTTTGCTTCCTAGGCCGACAATCTCATTTCTGATGAGAGCTAGCCTAGAGTACATCTAAGCGACTGCTTCACCATCCTTCATCTTGAACTTCTCAAGCTGACATTGAATCATATCCAACTTAGATTCTCTCACAATATGAGTACCTTCATGCATATCAATCAAAGTATCCCAAATTTCCTTTGCATTTCAAGGCAGCTGATTTTGTTGAATTCTTCGGGGCACAAGTAGTTGAACAAGATGTCACAGGCTTGAGCATTGTATTGCAACATCTTCAATTCATCCGCTGTCGCATCATGATCCGGTTCTCTTCCTTCTCCAAAGAAATCACCTTGCACACCAACACGAATAACATCCCAAATGGTAGGATAATGACCAAGAATATGCATTTTCATCTTATGTTTCCAACTAGCAAAGTTTGTACCATCAAAATATGGACCTCTATGATGATAATTTACCTCACCAGACAACATACTCTCCTAGGTTTTGAAAATAATGCAATGGAGACCAAAGCTCTGGATCCGAAGTATGTCTAGAGAGGGGGGTGATTAGAATACTTGACAAGATAAAAACTTAGCCTTTTCCCAATTTTAGTTGTGGGCCAGTTTTAGCAATGATGACTAGTTAACCTCACCCTACACATGCATACCTAAGAGCATAGTAGCGGAAAGTAATTACATACAAATGTGATGTAGAGGTTACGGTAGGAAGATCAAACACAAAAGGTTGACACGTCAATTTTTGGCGTGGTTCCGATAAGTGGTGCTATCGTATGTCCATGTTAGTGGAGACTTCAACCCATGGAGGGTAACGACTGCGAGAGTCCATGGAGGGCTCCACCCCAAGGGGTCTACGAAGAAGCGACCTTCTCTATTCCACCATGGATTACGTCCACACATGACTAGTCTCACTCAAGGTAGATCTCCATGAAGTAGGCGATCTCCTTGCACTTACAAACTTCTTCGTTCAACTCGAGAACACGAAGTAGGAGGCTCCCAATCGACACCTAACCAATCTAGGAGGCACCACCCTCAAAAAGGTAATAGATGCGGTAGAACGATGAACTCCTTTCTCTTGTGCTTCAAAAGATAGTCTCCTCAACACTCAATCACTCTCGCACAGATTTGGCATGGGTAGGAGAGATTGATTTTGTTGAAAGTAACTTGGGGAGGCTAGGGATCAAGCTTCAACTGTTTTTATTGGAAGCTCTTGATCTCAACACATTAGTAGGTGGCTCTCTCTCAAAAAAAATGGATCTGGCAAGTATAAGTATGTTTTGAGTGTTTCCTTTGCAAATGAGAGGAGGTGGAGGTGTATTTATAGGTATCCCCAAAATCCAACCTTTACAACATTATTGCCCAACTCGGTTACACCGAAATGAATCTTGGTGGTACTGAGTTGCAATAAATGTGGCATCTTTTGAATTCTCGATGAGACCGATATATAAATCTCGATGGTACCGATACAATGACCTAGAGTAGTTTCGAAATCTCGGTGAAACCAATTCCAATCTTGGAAATTCCGATTCTTGGAATTAGCTTAACGGAAAGTTGGACACTAATCTTGGTGGCACATATATGTAATTTTGGTGGTATTGTGATGGTACGGTTTGGCATAGGATCTGTCTGGTGGAAAATTGGTAGGGCCGAGTGGAAATAGTAGGTGGCACCAATTTTGCTGGTTTAGCTTTGGGCAGAGATATTTTGTGGGAGAATAAGTGAATATTTTTGGTGGCTATCTCCAAGCACTTGAGCAATCAATTCATCATAATACCTCACCCCCTTTTAATAGTATTGGCTTTCCTATGGACTCAAAAGTGATTTATCACAAATGTAAAATGTAGAATCTTCTTACTTGAGGCTTCAGCCAATCCTATCCCTCTACTTCATCAAGGGGTTTCTCCTAACAATCCTAAATCCAAGACATCTTTGAACTTTTCTAAAATATACTTGGATAATATCATTAGTCCAATGATGCATATGTTTTGATCAATTATCAAAAAACCACCTTAGGGAGCAATTGTGATTGTAGTCACGCGGACGAGGACGACTGCGGTCACCGGACCTGTCCAGTAGGCACGGGAGGAAGGGCACATTTGGGCTGCGGCTGGGTGCCCGCTGTGGTTGGCTCGGCGGGAAAAGCAAGGAGCCGGCCAGGGGTGGCTGCGCACTGATTGGACCGGGGATCCCGAGGAAGGCAAGGAGTTGGTGGCGCTACATGAATATGAAGGGAGTTTGTCTGTCTAGGTCTAGGGTTTGTCCAAAATAGTCTAGGGGTGGACTATACATAGCAAATGGGTTAGTTTTAGGGGCATTTGGACCCTCCAATTAGATCAGATGGTTGAGAATAACTAGGTTAGGGAGTCCAATTGACAAATCGATGATGGTTTACGGTATTACGGGGTTGATCCGGACCCATCGGTCATGACCGCCCGTTTTGGGTTTGGGGAAGGTTTTGGACTAGGTTGCGAGCAGGTCGGTGCACGGTGCAGACAGGCTAGCATAGAAGAGAGGGAAAATGGGCAGCTTGCCATCAGGTTTTAAACACCGAAAACGTCTAACATTTGTCCCGCTATAGTGCAGTTATAGGGTTTAACGGTTCGGGTATAAAATGACCTCCGAATGCGATGAACTTGGCAGGTGGTCTACCTACAAATAAATAAGACCGCACACCAACTTTCAACCCATTACCAGAATGTTTTATACAAACTTTTGAAAATAATATTTTAACGATGTCGCGGGCGTGTGCGTGTGTGGTTAGTCTCAAATGGTCAACAACAAAAATGGAGAGGACCGACAACTACGAACGGATGCAAGTTTTAAAAAAATGATGGCAACAGAGTGCCGATGCAATGCGAATGATGCGATGATGAATGCGACAACCAAATAAATCACACGACGACAACAAAATAAAAGGGGAATCTTCTGGAGCATCAGTTCTGGGCCGTTACACCATGGTTATTATACCATTTTTGACCTAACTAAGTTAATTATTTCATTTTAGAGGAAAACAAGCTAAGTATAAGAAATTTATGAGCTAATCAAGATTATTATGCCATTTGTGACCTAACTAAGCTAATTATGTCATTTTAGAGGAAAATAAGCTAAGTGTATGACATTTATGCGATAACCAAGGTCATTATGCCATTTCTGACCTAACTAAGCTAATTATTTCATAAATGAACTAAATAAGCTAATCATGTCATTTTGGAGGATAATTATCTAAGAAGAAGAAGAATAAAAATATTTGATAAACAAGAAGTAGAAGTAGTAGTAGTAGTAGTAGAAGAAGAAGAAGAAGAAGAAGAAGAAGACGAAGAAGAAGATGATGACGTGATGAAGAAGATGAAGATGAAGAAGTATAAGAAGAAGAAGAAGAATAAGAAGAGGAAGAAGACTAGAAGAAGAAGAATAATAAGAAGAAGTGATGAAGAAGATGAAGAAGAAGTAGTAGTAGTAGTAGTAGTAGTAGTAGTAGTAGTAGTAATAATAGAAGAAGAAGAAGAATATAAAGAAGAAGAAGACTAGAATAATAATAATAATAATAATAATAATAATAATAATAATAACACTAGAAAAGAATAAGAAGACTAGAAGAAGAAGAGGCAGAATAATAAGAAAAAGAATAAAGAGAAGGAAAATAGTAAGAAGAAAGAAAGAAGTGGCTCATTCTTCTTCATTTATTCTTTCTTTTTATTCTCTTTCCTCTTCTACTCATTCCTTTTCTTTTTATGCTATTTTTGAGGTTATTATGTCATTTTGGAGGAAATAAGCTAAGTATATGATATTTATGAGCTAACCAAGCTTATTATGCCATTTTTGACCTAATTAAGCTAATTATGTCCTTTTAGAGGAAAACAAGCTAAGTCTATGAAATTCATGAGCTAACCAAGGTTATTATGCCATTTCTGACCTAACTAAGATAATTATGTCATTTTGGAGGAAAATAAGCGAAGTATATGACATTTATGAGCTAACCAAGGTTATTATGCCATTTTCAACCTAACTATGCTAATTATGTCATTTTAGAGGAAAACAAGCTAAGTATATAACATTTATGAGCTAACCAATGTTATTATGCCTTTTCTAATATAACTAAGCTAATCATGTCATAAATGAACTAAATGAGCTAATTACGTCATTTTGAAGGATAATTAGCTAAGAAGAAGAAGAAGAAGAAGCGGAAGAAGAATAAGAAGATGATGATGATGAAGAAGAAGATCAAGAAGAAGTAGAAGAAGTAGAAGTAGAAGAAGAAGAAGACTAGAAGAAGAAGAACAACAACAACAAGTCTAGAAGAAGAAAAAGAAGAATAAGAAGACTAGAAGAAGAATAAGAAGAAAAAGAAAAAGAAAAAGAAGAATAAAGAGAAGGAAAATAATAATAAGAAAGAAAGAAGAAGCTCATTCTTCTTCTTTTATTCTTTCTTTTTCTTCTCTTTCCTATTCTTTTCTTTCTTTTCTTTTTATGTCATTTTGAGCTTATTATGTCATTTTGGAGGAAAATAAGCTAAGCATATGACGTTTATGAGCTAACCAAGGTTATTATGCCATTTTTGAACTAACTAAGCTAATTATGCAATTTTAGAGGAAAACAAGCTTTATGAGATAAGTATGTGGCATAATAGGGCTAACTAGCAAGTACAAAGCTAAGTATGCATTTGTTAAGCAGAACACTAGAGAAAACTTACCGTCGTCTTCATCACGGATGTGAAGCACCTCGGTTGCTTGGGCGGGTTTCACCTAGAGAAGGGTTGTGCGATGCGGCTCGAGTGTTACTCTGCACCAAAGATCATTGGCAATGTCTCGTTAGCATGATGACACTCAAATTTAAATACTAATAACTAATGACCATTCAAATGAAACTCACAGTTCCAACCGCATAAATAAGTGGCATCAATGGAGGGGTCTGACCGGTCTTGTCGCACATAGACTGCACATTTGATTTTGACGAGTTTGATTAGTAATGAAGCAGACATTACATGCATGATTTGGCTAATATGAAGAAGAAAATTACCACAAGGAGATCGTACATGGCCCAATGAGCCACCTCATTCCATGCCCTATCCTCCTCCAACAACCGAGCCATCTTCTCCTCCGCGGCCCGAGCCGTGTCCGCCGCCATCCGGTGCCTCTCCTGCAGAAGCGCCTGAGTTGTCTCTCTCTCTCTCTCTGAAGAGCATCCTGCAACACCACTCCTAGTTAGCAATATAATCATCGATGGCCACAAACACAATGTAATGGAATAAAGTAATCCAAGACCGTATAACTAACCTCGATGGCGAGATCGACTGGCCGTGGACGAGTCCTTATCTCAGGACAAGAGCTCATTTTGTGCGCCTTGATCTCTAGGAGAGTCAGAGAACAATATATAAGCCCATCTCCAAAGGCTATAGAGCCATGGGGCCTCCCGCCACCAGATATCATTACCAACTCTGGATCCAAATGTTGCTAGATCAGGTTAAAGTCCTCTCCTTTCCTCGACTTCCCCTCCTCATTGTACCTCACGAGCTTGTGGTGGGAGGAGATGTTGGTGAACTTCTGTGGATGATCAAGGTCAGACTCAAAGAATGCCTTGGCCTTCTTGTACAAGGCAGTATGGGCCATGACATAGAGGTCTTACACCTCTTGCACCTTGCTACTCCAACAAAAGACCTTCCAACAGTGCCAGAAACAAGCGTGCCGACGGGAGACTATTCTTGTCTTGATACTCCTCAGCAACTGCACCAGGAATCCTTGTGCTACGGCTACGCCTTTAGGGACTTCCTTGGCAAATATGCAAAGGATTCCCCCGTGGCCTTGGAGCCTTGCGTTGGTGTTCCCTCAAAGCGGAAAGGGTGAGGTAGCACAGTGGCGTCAAGTATTTCCCTCAGTTTTCAGAACCAAGGTATCAATCCAGTGAAGGATTATCACAAGTACCTGCACAAACACAAAGAGATTGCACCCAACGCTATGAAGGGGCTGTCAATCCCTTATATATTGTTTTCCAAGTGATAACTGAAAGCAAAAAGAAACAAAGAAAAGTAAAAGGGAAAGTGGAAACGATAGGTGTGAATAGACCCGGGGGCCGTAGTGTTCACTAGTGGCTTCTCTCATGAAAGCAAGTAGACGGTGGGTGAACGAATTACTGTCGAGCAATTGATAGAACCGCGCAAAGTCGTGAAGTTATCCATGGCAATGATTATATCTATAGGCATCACGTCCAAAACAACTAGACCGATACTTTCTGCATCTACTAATATTACGCCACACGTCGACCGCTATCCAGCATGCATCTAGTGTATCAAGTCCGAAAGAACAGAGTAACGCCTTAAGCAAGATGACATGATGTAGATGGACAATCTCATATCTACGATAAAAGCCCATCTTGTTACCCTTGATGGCAACAACATGATGCGTGCCTTGCTGCCCTTTCTGTCACTGGGAAAGGTCAGCACACGGTATGAACCCAAAACCAAGCACTTCTCCCATTGCAAGAATCATAGATCTAGTTGGCCAAACAAAACCCAAGACTCGGAGAGACTTACAAGGATATCAAATCATGCATATAAGAAATCAACAAAGACTCAAATATATAACATAGATAATCTAATCACAAATCCACAATTCATCGGATCTCGACAAACACACCACCGAAGAGGATTACATCGGATAGATCTCCATGAAGATCATGGAGAACTTTGTATTGAAGATCCAAGAGAGAGAAGAAGCTATCTAGCTACTAACTACGGACCCGTAGGTCTGAAGTGAACTACTCCCGAGTCATTGGAGGGGCGATGATGTTCATGAAGAAGCCCTCCAACTCCAAAGTCCCCTCCGGCAGGGCACCGAGAAGGGTCTCGAGATGAGATCTCGCAGAAACGGAAGCTTGCAGTGGCAGAAAATTGTTTTCGTGGATCCCCTTGATTTTTTCTGGATTTTTAGGGAATTTATAGGCCAAAGACCTAGGGCAGGGGAGCGCCAGGGGGGGCACAAGCTTGGTTGATGAGGCCTCCCCCCTGGCCGCGCCAACAGGGCTTGTGGGCCCCCTGTGGTCCCACTTGCTTGGCCCTCAAGCCTCCCGATCTTCTTCCGTTCTGGAAAAATTATTTTGAGGATTTTATTCTATTTGGACTCCGTTCCAAAATCAGATCTGAAAAGAGTAAAAAACATAGAAAAAGCAGGAACTGGCACTTGGCACTGGATTAATAAGTTAGTCCCAAAAAAGGTATAAAAGGTAAACAAAACATCCAAAGTTGACAAGATAACAGTGTGAAACCATCAAAAATTATAGATACGTTTGAGACGTATCAAGCATCCCCAAGCTTAACTCATGCTCGTCCTCGAGTAAGGAAGTGACAAAGAATGAATTTTTGATGTTTTCATGCTACCTAGCATAGATGTCCTTTGTAACTCCTCTTATGTGACGTGAATGTTCAGATCCATTAGATTCAAAACAATAGTTTGATATTGATGTGGAAACAGTATTAATCAAGCAAACTAGCGAGGTAATCATGAACTTTCAAAATAACAAGGTCAAAAGAAAGTTATCCCTACAAAATCATATAGTCTGGCTATGCTCTATCATCATTGCACAACGAATTTAATTCATGCACAACCCCGGTATTGGCCAAGTAATTGTTTTCACACCTTTACTTTCTCAAAAAATTTCAACTCTCACGCAATACATGAGCGCGAGCCATGGTTTTAGCATTATAAGTGGTGTGGAGTGTGGTGGAGGTTGCAAGACAGACAAGGAGAAGATGATCACATTGACTAGGCATATCAATGAGCTATGGAGATGCTCATCAATAGATATCAACGTGAATGAGTATGGATTTCCATACAAATGATGCACTAGAGCTAAGAGTATGTGAAAGCTCTTAAAGAATAATAGTGGGTGTGCATCCAACTTGGTTGCTCACGAAGACCTAAGGCAAATTTGAGGAAGCGTATCATTGGCATATACAAGCCAAGTTATATAATTAAAATTTCCCACTAGCTATATGGTGGTGACAAAACGAGAGACTCTCAATCATGAAGATCATGGTGCTTAATATGCACAAGTGTGGAAAGGTGGTAGCATTGTCCCTTCTCTCCTTTTCTCTCATTTTTTGGATGGGCACTTTGGCATCTTTTATTTATTTTTTATTTATTTTGGTGGGCATCTTTGGCCTCTTTTATTTCCTCACATGGGACAATGCTCCATCAATGATGATCATCACACTTACAACTCAAGACTTAAAGCAATGATGATTCTATATGGAATGCCTTCGGTAGTGTACCGTGACAATGATCTAGCATGGCATAGACATTAATGGAAACATCATGCTAGCTATCTTACGATCATGCAATGGCAATGTAGGAGTGGTGGCACATGTCATGGTGGTAGTCGTATGGCAATATATCTCGGAATAGCTTTGAAAAAGCCATAGTAGGTAGGTATGGTGGCTGTTTTGAGGGAGGCTATTGGTGGGTTTTCTGCACCGGCGAAAATTGCACGACACTAAAGAAGATAGTGATGGTGGAAGGTGAAAGTGCATCTAAACCATGGACTCAACATTAGTCATGAAGAACTCATATACTTGTTGCAAAACTTTTAGTAGTAATCGAAACAAAGCATTCAACGCATGCTCCTAGGGGAAGGGTTGGTAGGTATAAACCATCGCGCGATCCCGACCGCCACACAAAGGATGACAATCAATAGACTAATCATGCTCAGACTTCATCACATAGCGGTTCACCATACGTGCATGCTACGGGAATCACTAACTTCAACACAAGTATTTCTAGATCCACAACACCTTACTAATATAACTTCAATATTACACTAACCACAACTCAAAACTAATTGAGATGAATCAAACTTCTCTAACTATTCAATGCACATGAAGGTTGAAATTTTCATATCCCTTTGGATAACTACCCCTTTTGAGACTACTATCAAAACATAGATCAACTACCAAGCCGCGCTCCGCCGTGCTCTAAAAGATATAAGTGAAGCACACAGAGCAAAAGCAACTAGCTCAAAAGATATAAGTGAAGCACATGTGAGCTGAATTGTCTACCAAAGGATATAAGTGAAGCTCGACAAAATCACGGTGAGTGCATGTCTCTCTCTCTAGGTGTGCCGCGAGGATGATTGTGACACAACAAAAATAAAAGACTCCTACGATACAAGACTCTCCAAGCAAAACACATAACATGTGGTGAATAAAAATATATCCCCAAGTAACGTTACCGATGGATTGAAGATGAAAGAGGCGATGACTTCCCGGGGCATCCCCAAGCTTAGGCTTTTACGACATCCTTGAATCATCTTGGGGTGCCTTGGGCATCCCCAAGCTTGAGCTCAAGATGCGACCCTATCCTCAATTTGGCACGAAGGCCTCGTCAGGGATAGAAGCGCATCTCGTCGTGTCGCAAGAATGGATATCGTTACAAGTACATGTACTGAAAAGAAGAGATATATATATAGAGAGATTTGGCTTACACTCGCCACAAGCTACATCAGAGTCACGGCAGTACAATACATAATCATCTTGAAGAATAGTATGGCCTGACTACGGACGAAAACAAACGAGAAAAGAAGAACGACGTCCATCCTTGCTATCCCAGGCTGCCGGCCTAGAACCCATCCTAGATCAATGAAGAAGAAGAAGAAGCAACTCCAAATGAAAAATCAACACGCTCGCGTCAAGTAACCTTTACATGTACGTGCAACTGGTGTTGTAGTAATCTGTGAGCCACAGGGGACTCAACAATCTCATTTCCAAAGGTATCAAGACTAGCAAAGCTTAATGGGTGAGGTATGGTTAAGTGATGAGCTTGCAGGAGCGGCTAAGCATATATTTGGTGGCTAAACTTATGAGTACAAGAAATAAGAGGGGGAAGAACTACGCATAACGGACGTAACTACTGATGATGAAATGAATGATCCTGAACACCTACCTACGTCAGACATAACCCCACCATGTCCTCGATCGGAGAAGGAACTCATGAAAGAGACAGTCACGGTTACGCAGACAGTTGTCATATTTTAATTAAGTTACCTTCAAGTTATCTAGAACCAGTGTTAAACAAAGTTTCCACGTTGCCACAAAACCGCGGGCACGGCTTTCCGAAAGATTTAACCCTGTAGGGGTGCTCCAACTAGTCCATCACAAATTGCCACAAGCCGCATAGAAATCCTCAATCACGAAGATCGCGATCTCGTCGGATTCCCTAGTGGAAAACCTCAACTCTGAGATTACCCAAAGCATCACCAGAATCGCGATGCACAAGATACTTCGTCAAAGGTAAAACCAATCCAGCAAGGCCACCCGACGTGTCGACGATCCCGATAGGAGCCGCGTATCTCGTTCCCAGGACACGACGGATGAGCTAGACGTCGGGATCGCTAAACCTCCGGGTGACCATAGGGGTGCCGGACATCGCTCAGGGGGGACCAACACTCATGAGGAGCACTGGCCCGGGGGTTGATTAAATTACTCCGCGGGTGCCGGCGAGTCCCTATGCATTATTATTAGGTTATTAGGCAAATGTAGTACCAAAGTTGGGCCTTGCCAGACCAGCTTTAGTCTAAAACGAATTATCAAGGGGGTCCCCATAACAACCCCGATCGTGTTAGGAGCGCTCAATTATGAAACATAACACCGGTAGCCGAAACTAAGGGGGCAAAGGTGGAGCAAAACACCAGGCTAGAAAGGCCGAGCCTTCCACCTTTTACCAAGTATATAGGTGCATTAAATTAAATAGCATTTAATATGGTGATATGACAAGTAACCCATGTTATCACATGGAAGCAACTACACCTGCAACTAGCAACGCTAACAACAGAGTTAAGCAAGCAGTAACATAGCCAATCAGTGGTTTGCTAGGTCGTACAGGTTGAAGGTGACCATGGCATTATTGAGAGGCTGATATTTAACACGTGGTAGGCAACGAGACATAATATATAGAAGTGATAAAACTAGCATGGCAATGATAGTAATGCTATCTAGGGAAATGGTCCTCTTGCTTGAGATCCCGCTTGGAAGAAGAATGACTCCGTGAAGAAGACGAACCGACGTAGTCGAACGGGTCCTCACATCCGACACGCTTGCGGAGCTCTATCGTGACGGGGGAAACCGGAAACAAGCATCAACACACGATATTCACCACACGATGCACAACACAAATGATGCATGAGCATCTGAATACATGCAAGTCACGGCATGACAATTCACACAAACAGACACTACACGTTAAGTGAAGTTCAATATGCAACGAGTTGCATATTGGCGAAACTCCACATTTATTTATTTAGTTCTATCCCGATTAGATACACGGCAATATTAAATGTGGTTAAACATGGCAAGAGGTGAAGCATAATTAAACTACCTATCTAGGCATTTTAAATGAGGTCGGAAATGACATATAGCATCTCCGAGACGACCTCACATGTTAATTTATAATTCTGTACAGATCTGAACTAACACATTTAATTAGTTGTTTAAACAGAAAACCAAATAGGTTCACGTGATTCTACATGTCGTGACAAGCAATTTACACATAGAGAACATCTCCAACGGAGCTACGGTTCAAAAGATACAAGCACCGCAAGATATGATGGCATGAATGCAATATGTGTGCAACGACGGTCACGACCACTTCAAAACATACAAACAGCATGAGAATATGAAACTACACGAGATTCTAATCAATTTTCATGTAGGACACGATCAAATCGGAGCTACGGATCAAAAGCTACGAGCAAAACAAGAAATCACCACAATCTGCCAAAATCAACAACATAACACTTTCTACACCCCACAACTATGAGCTACGCAACTCCGATATTCTCAAGCAAGGCATGAGACGATAGAGAGCAAGAAGCACTACAACAAACAACTAACAACAACTAGCATGGCAGCAAAGATCACTAGAGAAAGAAGTCAGAAAATGGCATCACACACACTATTTCACACTTGGTGAAAATTACAACTCATGGAAGTGCAGTTTTCGATCTGAAGGCATATTGACAGCAGAAAAACCATAAGCTACAGGTCTCCAAATGGCATGAAAATATACAACATGCTAGAGAATCACAATGGCTACAACTAACTCCATTAGACCCACCTGAAAAGAGCTACAGATCACAAGAGAGAAGCAAAACAAAATGGCAACAAAATATAACAGATTCCAGACTTAGAAATATTTCAGCACCTCCAAATCAGCACTATTTGTAGCAACTTGAGAGCAAGCAAACTACCCCTAAACATGCATTTCTATTGCAACCAAAAATACCAAGGGCTAGACTAAACATCCAAGATCAACTCTCTAGTTGACAACTCCTTCAAACGAAGCATGGAATAAATCCTACGAAAATGACAAGAGGGCAACATAGCAAAATATCGCGCGAACTAACTTGCTCAAAAGCTAAAACTAATTGCACAAAAAAATCCCATGGATTTTTCTACCCCGAAAACATATAAAATATGTGGGGTTGCACAACAATAATTTCATCACACGTATATGCGAGATAATATCCTAAACATGGAAAATAAACTAGCGGCAAAACCCTACACGCAAAAATACCAATGACTACTCTAAAATACATGGAAAAGAGGTTCCTAAAACATGAACATTTCTACTACGACATTCGAGCAATCCGGGCACGCGTGAAAAATATCTACGGGACGGAACAATATAGACAACACACGTTTCTAGGCATAAGGCATGCTAAACAACGTCAAACAAATATGCAAGTTGTGAAGTCGGATTCTTCCCAAAAATTTACACAAGATACATATGCTACACGTCGCGATCCGACACACGAGTTGAAAACTACGGGCGTTTTATTATCGTGATATTTCTGGAATTTATTAATTCTGAAAATACTAAATAACCTAAACGGGCCAACTGGTGGGCGCAACATACCGAAAAGTTTCCTTGGTCGGGGGATAGTCTCGGGGATCACTTTGGGCTGACGCGAGATGGGCCTCGTGGAGCGGCTGGTAGCGGTGGGCCGAGGCGGAGGTTGGTGGAGCTGTGCCGGCGGTGTTGGTGCTGGGACGGCTGGAGGCGCTCTAGCCTGCTGGCGCTGGTGAGCAGCGCCCTCGTCGTCCTCTCCCTCGCGCGACCAGAGGAGGGAGGCACGACTGCAGGGAACGGCGATGGACGGCGGCACAAGGCGCTGTGATCCGGCGGGGCCCGACCGAATCCGGTGGATCTGGGTTGGGGAGACCCATTCTCGGCACGGGGAGGGCAAGAGCCAGCGATGGTCGGTACTGATGTCACGCCCAAGATGCGACCCTATCCTCAATTTGGCACCAGGGCCTCGTCAGGGATAGAAGCGCATCTCGTTGTGTCGCAAGAATGGATATCGTTACAAGTACATGTACTGAAAAGAAGATATATATATATATAATAGAATTGACTTACACTCGCCACAAGCTACATCAGAGTCACATCAGTACATTACATATTCATCAAGAGTAAGAGCAGGGTCCGACTACGGACGAAAAAAACAAGAAAATAACCTTTACCTGTACCTGCAACTGGTGTTGTTGTAATCTGTGAGCCAAAGGGGACTCAGCAATCTCATTTCCAAAGGTATCAAGACTAGCAAAGCTTATTTGGTCAGGTAAGGTTAAGTGGTGAGGTTACAGCAACGGCTAAGCATATATTTGGTGGCTAAACTTACGAGTACAAGAAATAAGAGGGGGAAGATCTACGCATAGCGGACGTGACTACTGATGATCAAATGAATGATCCTGAACACCTACCTACGTCAGACATAACCCCACCCTGTCCTCGATCGGAGTAAGAACTCACGAAAGAGACAGTCACGGTTACGCACACAGTTGGCATGTTTTAATTAAGTTAACTTCAAGTTATCCAGAACCAGTATTAAACAAAGTTTCCACGTTGCCACATAACCGCGGGCACGACTTTCCGGAAAGATTTAACCCTGCAGGGGTGATCCAACTAGTCCATCACAAATTACCACAAGCCGCATAGAAATCCTCAATCACGAATACCGCGATCTCATCGGATTCCTTAGTGGAAAACCTCAACTCTGAGATTACCCAAAGCATCACCGGAATCCCGATGCACAAGATATTCCGTCAAAGGTAAAACTAATCCAGCAAGGCCACTCGGTGTGTCGACGATCCCGATAGGAGCCGCGTATCTCGTTCTCAGGACACACCTTCTATGCAAAGTGGACGAGAACCAAACCTTGAGTTGCCCCGTGGTGGCACCGCCAACTGCTAGATGGGTGGACCAACACTCATGAGGAGCACTGGCCCGGGGGTTGATTAAATTTCCTTGCGTTAATTACTCCCTATGCAGTTCATTAGTTATTAGGCAAATGTAGTACCAAAGTTGGGCCTTGCCAGACCAGCTTTAATCTAAAACGAATTATCAAGGGGGTCCCCATAACAACCCCGATCGTGTTAGGAGCGCTCATTTATGGAACATAACACCCGTAGCCGAAAACTAAGGGGGGCAACGGTGGAACAAAACACCAGGCCAGAAAGGCCGAGCCTTCCACCTTTTACCAAGTATATAGGTGCATTAAATTAAGTAGCATTTAAATATGGTGATATGACAAGGAACCCATGTTATCACATGGAAGCAACTACACCTGCAACTAGCAACGCTAACAACATGGTTAAGCAAGCAGTAACATAGCCAATCAGTGGTTTGCTAGGTCGAACAGGTTGAAGGTAATCGTGGCATTGTTGAGAGGCTGATATTTAACATGTGGTAGGCATCGAGACATAAACGATAGAAGCGATAAAACTAGCATGGCAATGATAGTAATGGTATGTGGGGAAATGGTCATCTTGCCTGAGATCCCGCTTGGAAGAAGAACAACTCCGAGAAGCAGCCGAACGGGTCCTCACATTCCAACACGCTTGCGGAACTCTATCGAGATGGAGCAAACCGGAAACAAACATCAACACAGATATTGACCACACGATGCACTACATGATGCACAACCTAATATGATGCATGATCAGTTCAATGATGCAAGGGATGGCATGGCAATTCACCTCACGCAAACTCTACACATTAAGTGAAGCTCGATATGCAACGGGTTGCATATCGACGAAACTCCACGATTAAATTATTTAATTCACTCCCGATTATTTTACACGGCAATATTAAGTGTGGTTAACATGGCAAGGGGTGAAGCGACGATCCTACATAGCATCCTAGACGGTTAACACGCGGAGCATAGAACAGAGCTACGGCACGAGAAACATGCAACACAAGATATATATGCCATGAATGCGTCGTGCATGCGAGTTCATAACACCACGGGCAAGAAGAGAAAGAAACAGGTGTCGCCACGACGAGCAAGAGGGAACCATGGCGGCAAGACAGAAACGAAGCCACGACAACGTTCCTATCCCGATAACTCGACGAGCAATCGTGCCAACGTACTCGGAACGCGTGCGGGAACGCTAAATAAAGATGGGGTGATCCCGGTTACCGGGTTCCCATGTGTCGAGGCACAACATAAGAGGGACAACATGCAACGGGCAACATACGGTGCAAACATACATACATCTCATACATCCTATGCATTCGTTACACGACACGTCTCATCGGTATACCTTCGAAGCGTGCGATTCGAAGCGGATCGGTTCGTAGCGACGACGTGGAAGTCGTGGTCGTCGTGGAAGTAGTTATACACGGTCTTGTCGACGGTAGTCGTTCTCTTGCTGTCGGTACACGGTCTTCGGTGTCGGGAGTCAAACACGGTTCTGGGGGTCGTCGAGGACGTCGTGGTGCTCGTGAATCTTGTCGATGACCCACGACAGCGGGGATGGTGCATGCGACAACGGCAAGCGGCAGCACGAGCAAAGGCGAGCGGAGGCCACGGCTACTAGCGGAAGCAACTAACATCTAGCCTCTAGCATGCCTCAGGAAGAAACCTACATCGAACTGGCAGCTACTAGCTAGCAGAAAGCAACCACGGCAAGCGACGGCAGCATAAGCAACCAGCAACAGCACTAGCTATAGCAGCAGCTAGCAAACAATCAACAGCTACCACTCTCGGCACAGGCAACAGCAACACATGCAGGCATCGCGTGCAGGCAAGCACACATGACAACCTAGCATCGGGCAAAAACTACCTATGCAACTATCGGCAGCCAACAACATATACAACAATTCGACAGCACGCACTAGCAACCCAAGCAGCAGCCACTAACTACAGCAACAGCTAGCAGCAAAACGCAGCAAAGCAAGCTAGCAAAGCGGCATGCAGCAGCGGCCTAGCATCAGGCAGCAGCCAGCGCAGCAAGCAACTACCAGGAGCCTAGCACGCAGCTACAGGGCACGGCAAGCAACACAGACAACAGCAAGACAACAGCTACATCACATAGGCTAGCCTAGCATGCACGACAACAAGAAACATCTACAGCGGCAGCAACATGCCTCGGCCAGCAGGGCGGTGCGCGGAGGACGACCATGGAGGGCACGGCGGCCGGCGCGGGGAGGCGAGGAGAACAGCGTGGCGGAGGAAGACGAGGCGTTCTCGGCGGGGCGGCGACAGGGAACCGGCGCGGAAGACGGACGAGGTCGGTGGGGGATGCAGCATGGCGGTGAGCAGCTCCTGAGGAGGAGGGGCGAGGCCATGGCATGGACAGCACTAGGCGAGGGGAGCACGGGCGGGGGGAAGCCGGGGCGACGCGGCTACTGCAGCAAGGGGAGGATCTCGGCAGGGGAACGGGCGGCCATGCGGGCGAGAAGAGGGAGGCGAGGGGCTGCGCGAGGGGAAGAACGAGAGGGCTCGACAGGAGGGAGGATGACCGGAAGGAGGGATCACTAGGGTTGGGGGCTGCTGGGCCTGGGCAGGCTCCCTCTCCCTACTTGGGTTTTTTTCCCTTTTATTTAAAGATTAAAATAAAGGCTCTTTAAAGGAGAAAAGAAAAGAGTCTGTTTTAGAAAATAAACAAAGGAAAAAAAATAACGGAAACCCAAGGTGTTGTCCCCACATTTAATAAAAGGACTTTTATTGAAAAGAAGAATACGAACCCTTTTAAATAGGGGTTTAAAACGGGAAACTTTAGCAAACCGCAAAACGAAATAAGAGGGGAGAGGGGGAGTTTCTATCATAGTAAGACTTGGTGAGCACTCGAAGCACACACACTCAAAACACCACACGCGACAGACGATGCAAGATGCCATGCATGATGCGACGATGCAACCTAAATGATGATGCAACAAATAAAACTACTCACACGACGGAAACGGCAATAAAGGGGAATCTTCTGGAACGTCGGCCTCGGGCTGTCATAGGCATCCCCAAGCTTGATCTCTTGCCACTCTTTATATTTTTGTCCATAAGAACTTCACCCAAAACTTGAAAACTTCACAACACGAAACTTAAACAGAAACTCGTGATAACATTAGTATAATTTAGCAAACCACAACTTCCTTAGGTACTGTAGCAAACTTAAATTCTACTTATGTTGATTTTGGGTTAATGTAGTTTCCATCTTCCATGGCTAATACCCCCCGATACTATCCACAGTTTCATCAAAATAAACAACCAACACAACAAAAACAGAATCTGTTAACAACTGACCAGTCTGTAGCAATCTGTATACTTTGTATACTTCTGGTACTTCAAAAATTCTGAAATGTTACGACAGTCTGAATAATTTGCGTAGCAATCAGCATAAAAAATAATCAACTCAAAAGCTCTTACAGAAAAAAAATGAAAACTCTTTTCGTGAGCAGAAAGTTTCTGTCTTCTCCAGCATGACCAAACGATCATCCCCAACACTAATCATAACGGTTTTGCTTGGCACAAACGCAAAAAGAAACACAAAATACACAATCATAACAGAATTTTGAAAGTGTGGAAAACACAAAACAGAAAGAAAAAGGATATATTCGTTGGGTTGCCTCCCAACAAGCGCTATTGTTTAACGCCCTTAGCTAGGCAAAAGGTGATGGAATCACGTATAGTCATCTTTGATGCTCAAACCATAAGTACCCCTCATCATAGATTCATAAGGAAATCTTATTTTCTTTCTAGGAAAGTGCTCCATGCCCTTCTTTAGAGGAAATTGAAATCTAATATTCCCTTCCTTCATATCGATGATAGCACCAATAGTCCTTAGGAAAGGTGTACCAAGAATAATGGGGCATGAAGGATTGCAATCTATGTCAAGTACAATGAAATCCACTGGTACATAGTTCTTATTTGCAACAATAAGAATATCATCGATCATTCCCGTGGGTTTCTTGACAGTAGAATCCGCAAGATGCAAATTAAGAAAACACTATTCAATCTCATTAAAACCAAGAATATCACATAAAAACTTTGGAATCGCAGAAACACTAGCACCCAAATCACACAACGCATTGCACTCATAGTTTTTGATCTTGATTTTGATAGTAGGTTCCCACTCATCATGAAGTTTTCTAGGTATAGAGAGCTCTAGTTCGAGCTTCTTTTCAAGTGATTTCATCATAGCATCTACGATATGCGCGGTAAAGGCTTTGCTTTGGCTATAATCATTTGGAGAGTTTGCAATGGATTGAATCAAAGAAATGCATTCAAACAAGGAGCAACTATCATAATTGAATTCCTTGAAATCCAAAGTGGGAGTTTCATTACTACCCAAAATTTTCATTTCTTCTAGTCCACTCTCCACACCTTTATCATCAAGATAGGTGGACTCCGATTCACTGGGGCGTTTTTCAACCAAAGTGGATTCATATCCAGCCCCTTCATCAATAGGTTTGACACGCGAAAACAAAGACTCAAGAGGAGTCACACCAAGCACTTTAAGATCTTCGTGATTTGCATCACTAGAACGCACCCTTTTAATTCATTCATGCCTAGCGTGAATTTGGGTGGTTCTTTCTTTTCTCTAATTCTTGGAGAAACGCATAGCTTTCAAAGATGCATCCAAGTTGACCTTGGGAGGAGCACATCTAACTTTCAAAGCATCAATATCACAAGACATCCTATCAACGCTCTTAGCCAAATCGTCAATTTTGAGTAGTTTTTCCTCTATGGACGCATTGAAAATCTTTTGAGAGTTCATGAACTCTTTGATATTACTCTCTAAATCACAGGGTAATTTGTTGTGATTTCCATAAGTGTTGTTGTAGGAATTGCCATAATTGTTAGAGGAGTTACTAGGAAAAGGCCTAGGAACATAGTTTCCTCTAAAAGCATTGTTGTTGCCAAAATTGTTCCTACCAACAAAATTATCGTCCAAACTAGCGTTTCTACTCTCAATCAAGGAAGATAGTGGCATGTCATTAGGATCTAAAGGAGCGTTTCTACTAGCAATAAAATTCATCAACTCGTCCATCTTAGCACTAAGCGAGCTAATTTCTTCTATAGCGTGTACCTTTTTGCTAGCAGGTGACCTTTCAGTGTGCCACTGAGAGTAGTTGGTCATGATATTGTCTAGGAGTTTTTGTAGCGTCTCCGAACGTAATTTCCATGAATGTTCCACCTGAGGCAGAGCCTAAGATATTGCGAGAAGCGAAAGTCAAACCAGCGTAAAAGATTTGTATAATCATCCACAAACTCAAGCCATGAGCGGGACAATTTCTAATCATTAACTTCATCCTCTCCCAAGATTGTGCAACGTGTTCATGATCAAGTTGCTTGAAATTCATGATATTGTTACGTAAGGAGATAATCTTAGCCGGCGGAAAATACTTGGATATGTAAGCATCTTTGCACTTATCCCAAGAATCGATACTATTTTTAGGCAAAGAAGAAAACCAAGTTTTTGCGCGATCTCGCAACGAGAAAGGAAAAAGCTTCAGCTTAATCACGTCATTATCCACATCTATTTTCTTTTTCATATCTCAAAGCTCAATGAAGGTATTGAGATGGGATGCGGCATATTCACTAGGAAGGCCAGAGAATTGCTCTTTCGTAACAAGATTCAGCAAAGTTGCGTTGATTTCATACGATTCCGCACTAATGGCGGGAGCAATCGGAGTACTAATAAAATCATTATTATTGGTACTCGAGAAGTCGCAAAGTTTGGTGTTTTCAGCCATGATGACTTCAACAAACAAACAAGCACACAAGCAAGCAAGAAAACCGGCAAAGGAAAACGGCAAAAATGCAAAAGGCAAAAGAGAACGGCAAAGGAGAACGGAAAATGAAAACGACAAATGTGAAGTGGGGGAGAGGAAAACGAGAGGCAACTGGCAAAAGAGTGAATGCAAGGGATGAGTTTGTGAGACCTACTTGGATAGATCTCTCCTTCCCCGGCAACGACGCCAGAAATACTTCTGCTACTACAACAAAAGACCTTCCAACGGCACTAGAAACAAGCGTGCTGACGGGAGACTATTCTTGTCTTGATATTCCTCAGCAACGGCACCAGGAATCCTTCTACTATGGCTACGCCTTTAGGGACATCCTTGGAAAATATGCAAAGGATTCCCCCGTGGCCTTGGAGCCTTGCATTGGTGTTCCCTCAAAGCGGAAAGGGTGATGTAGCACAGGGGCTGTAAGTATTTCCCTCAGTTTTGAGAACCAAGGTATCGATCCAGTGAAGGATTATCACAAGTACCTCCACAAACACAAAGAGCTTGCACCCAACGCTATAATGGGATTGTCAATCCCTTATAGATTGTTTGCCAAGTGAGAACTGAAAGCAAAAAGAAACAAAGCAAAGTAAAATCGAAAGTGGAAACGATAAGTGTGAATAGACCCGGGGGCCGTAGTGTTAACTAGTGGCTTCTCTCATGAAAGCAAGTAGACGGTGGGTGAATGAATTACTGTCGAGCAATTGATAGAACCGCGCAAAGTCGTGACGTTATCCATGGCAATGATTATATCTATAGGCATCACATCCAAAACAAGTAGACCGATACTTTCTGCATCTACTACTATTACTCCACACGTCGACCGCTATCCGGTATGTATCTAGTGTATTAAGTCCAAAAGAACAGAGTAACGCCTTAAGCAAGATGACATGATGTAGATGGACAATCTCATATCTACGATAAAAGCCCATCTTGTTACCCTTGATGGCAACAACACGATGCGTGCCTTGCTGCCCTTTCTGTCACTGGGAAAGGTCACCACATGGTATGAACCCAAAACCAAGCACTTCTCCCATTGCAAGAGTCATAGATCTAGTTGGCCAAACAAAACCCAAGACTCGGAGAGACTTACAAGGATATCAAATCATGCATATAAGAAATCAGCAAAGACTCAAATATATAACATAGATAATCTGATCACAAATCCACAATTCATCGGATCTCGACAAACACAGCGCCAAAGAGGATTACATCGGATAGATCTCCATGAAGATCATGGAGAACTTTGTATTGAAGATACAAGAGAGAGAAGAAGCCATCTAGCTACTAACTATGGACCCGCAGGTCTGAAGTGAACTACTCACGAGTCATTGGAGGGGCGATGATGTTGATGAAGAAGCCCTCCAACTCCAAAGTCCCCTCCGGCAGGGTACCGGGAAGGGTCAGATGAGATCTCGTGGAAACGGAAGCTTGTCGCGGCGGAAAAGTGTTTTCGTGAATTCCCTTGATTTTTTCAAGATTTTTAGGGAATTTATAGGCCAAAGACCAAGGGCAGGGGAGCGCCAGAGGGGCCACAAGCTTGATTGCCGCGACCTCCCCCTCGCCATGACAACAGGGCTTGTGGGCCCCCTGTGGGCCCATTTGCTTGGCCCTCAAGCTTCCCCATCTTCTTCCGTTCTGGAAAAATTTATTTCGGGGACTTTATTCTGTTTGGACTCCGTTCCAAAATCAGATCTGAAAAGAAACAAAAACACAGAAAAAACAGGAACCGACACTTGGCACTGGATTAATAAGTTAGTCCCAAAAAAGATAAAAAACGTAAACAAAACATCCAAAGTTGACAAGATAACAACGTGAAACCATCAAACATTATAGATACGTTTGAGACGTATCACACCTCCGTGTTATTGTGATGCGCCTAAAAGAGAGGAACAAAGTATTAGGAAAGGGCTCAAGCTAGCATGAAGAATGAATTGCATGAATCATGAAGCAAACCATATATCCAGTTCCGCCCGAACTGAAATAAGTTGGCGCTGCATTGATGGTGTAGCACACCAATCATTTGGGCACACCGGTCCTTCACATTGTCGTGGACGGCTCGCCATTGGCCTGTGCACCACTCATCCACCAACACCTCCCAACAATCCATCTTATGTGCACACCATCTGAGGGCACCTATAAGTCAGTAAGGAGAAATTTGAGCTCTGGGCCTATGAATAAAATCAAGGAAACTAAGTACAAGGCCTTAAGAATAGGTAAGTACCTTCATGTACTTCTCCTTCCCCGGAAACTTTTCACGGCACAACTACTTGTCCTTCTTAATACGACACGATGGGTAGTAGCCTCGAACAGCCTGCGGTCGACCCTCGTGGCGTAAGTTCTCTTTTAGGCGCTTGCACTCGGTATCAAAAACCTTGGTCGTTGTGTCCTAGTATCCCTCCTCACATCTGTGGAAGGTCTGCAATCAAACATGACAACACTGATTTGTACAAGAACTAGCTATTGTTAATTTTAGATTGTGTAAAACGAGAAATTACCCAAAAGCCATCGATCACCATCTCGGCCCTCGTGTGGCACAAGACACTATCGACCATCTCCTCCGACGGGACTGGGCAGCCTTGTAGTGCTTCCAACTTAATCCTAGTTGAGGAAGCCGACCCTCACCGGGCAACGTGACAAACCCTGGGAAATTTTGTCGGTAAAGCACACCAAGGACGGTGTTCGACTTGCGGACTCCATGGGGTAATGCAAACCCCTACAGCATGACAAGGTCAATGCATTAGATATTTGAAGAAATGTGAAAGCGAAAGGTACAAAAAGAGTAAATGCACTTACTTCTCCCCTTCAGGCCTAATCACGAGCCTCTTCTCGCGGGTTGCTGGCACGAGCGAAGCCATGTACCACCACGCTAGTACATAGGGACCCCCTCAACCACCTCGCCCTCACTATGAGTAGACTCATCCACGCCACCATCCGCATGGCCACCCGGCCCCTCGGTCGTATCCGGCTAGGTACCCCACACGGACGTCTCTTGGGACGTAGCCGTTGGATCCCGAGTCTCGTTGGCAGAAGCCTCTGGGACCGAAGTCTGTTGGGACATAGCTCGTGGGACGGGAGTCTCATGAGCTGAAGCCTCTCGGACATAAATCTTATGGGCCGGAGGCCTGTCGCCCCGAGGCTCATGGTCATGAGTCCGTGTAGCCTCCACCTCAAACGGGTCCACCCTATTAGTCCCGTGCTCAGGTGAATGAGATGGGGTTGGCGCGGAGGACGGCGTAGGAGTCTGCCTATCTCTCCTGCGAACACATCCCGTACCTCTCTGCTTCTTCCCTCCCCGACCTCGTCTCCCAGTGGGAAACAACACTAGTGAAGAAGTGCCCGCAGGTGTCCCTAGACTGTCTACCAATGCTCTTCGGAGACATAGTGGTGGAATGGAAGTAACCGTCCTGCGGGCCATCCACGAAGTAACCATGGAACGATCTAGACCCGTGCCCACCATCTTTCAACTCCTGCCATGACAAAGAGTAAAAGAAATTGGTACAACATAAAAAAATTGAATACTTGACATTGAAAATAATATGTACATAATTTAACTTTGGATGCATACAGACTAATAATAGTATGGATTGTCTATATATGCTCCTGGATCAATAAATGCATCATCATCATCACTATCATGCATGTCGTCATGAATGACTTGCTCATCGGGTTCAACGACATCAACATGTGGAAGGCCTTTCTGTAATCGATGAAGCATTGACATGTCATCCATAGCAGTAACCTCTTCTAGTTCTAGCTCTGCGTGTTCTGGCTCCCGGGTGAAGTCGGATTAACTATCGCTTTCTACTTCCTTGTTCTAGGATGAAGGAGAGCGGTTCTCGAAACGTTTCTTTGAAAGACATGTTTATTGGAAGAATTCTCCTTCATATATGTCTGGTTTAATGTGAGGTTCATAATCCTCTTAATCGGGGGGAGGTGGTCTTGCACGCGGAGACGCTTCATAAACAACATCCCAACCATTCAGATTCTCACCAGTTTGGCAGGCCCACGGTAGATAGAAAACTTGGGTTGCGTGTTGAGTCGTAATAGAGACATCGGGAACATCTAAATGGGTGCTTTGTTTGATTCCGACTAGCCCTATATGTTGATGAGTCCTTCTAGTCTCGTTCAGGTGGAACCAATAACATTTGAAGACTAGGACGTTCGGTGGGTTTTCACCATAGAATTGAACTTCATAGATTGCTTCAAATCTTCCATAATACTGGGTGCCTCCTTTGCCGATAGGAGAGACACCACAATTTGTAGACTTTTGGTCAGCCATAGATAGCTCTTTGCCAGAGGTACGAAAGCGATACCCGTTGATGTTGTATTTCTCAAATGAACGGACCTTATTATAGTCAAAACCATTAGCGACTTGTCTTAATTTGGCGTCCATAGACTCTGAATTAGCCTACAAGTTTATTACGAAAGGATTGTCACATTAGCTGCAAATTTGACCAGGAAATAAAATGGTCCATTAATGATAATTACCGCTTGTTTGAACCAAGAGATGAAACCAGGATAGCCGCATCCATGCTTTGCCAGAAGCTCATACTCTTCGACGGAATCCTTTTGGATCACCACTCCATCTGAGAATTTGGCGATGTATCGACTGTATCGAATATCCGGGAATAAGAGCAGTTCAAAGGAATTAGAAGTTGCAGAAAATGTACCGAGAACTTACTTGATGTACGACCGCACTATTGTTAGGTTGTTGAAGATATACAACGAAATGGTCTACCATTCTTCGACATCCAACGCTATTGGTTTCGAATCTCTGGCTGGTGCGAGCTTCCCTTTGAATAGGTTGAGGTTGGATCCACCTTTTTAGGGTCACCAGCATTGTACCGAGGCTTCGGATTATGCAAATGATTATTTCTGGCTTCGTAGTTTGCTGTCACGAAGTTTGCCACCTCCTGAGTAATGAATGCCTCGGCCATCGATGCTTCAATTCTATGTTTATTTTGACATTTTTCTCGAAGCGTCTTATGCATCCTCTTAGTTGCAAAGCACAACCTATTTTTCGCGCCCCCAATCTTGCCTCAGTCGGGAAATGTAAAATCAAATGCTGCATTGGATTAAAGAAGCCCGATGGAAAGATCTTCTCCAACTTGCAGAGCAACTCTAGCGCCAACTCCTCCATGTCATCTACCACGGCAGGCGATAGTTTTTTCACACAAAGAACACAAAACAAATAGCTCAGCTCTGCCAGTACTAGCCACTCATCGTCAGGAATAAATCCACACAACATCATCGACATTACCCGCTCAAGCCATATGTGCCAATCATGACACTTGAGACCAAATATTTTCAATTTTTCAAGACTCGCTCCCCTCTTTAGATACGCTGCATATCCATCGAGGAACATCAACTGCGTTTTGACCCACAAGATAATTTCCCTCATAGCTCCCCTTTTTAGATTGAACCGGGCCTTTGGCTTCGACCAGTGCTGCTTTCCTTTCGATTGTTGCGTGTTTTGTAACGGTCTATCACATAGAGTCTGCTGATCGACTCTAGCCTTAGGATTATCCTTTGACTTCCCCTCTATGCTGAACAATATACCAAAAATGGCCTCTCCAATATTCTTTTCAGTGTGCATCATGTCGATGTTGTGTGGAAGAAGGAGGTCTTTGAAGTAAAGCAGATCCCATAAGCATGTCTTGTGAGTCGAGGCGTGTTCTGAATTATACCCCTTGAAATACCCTCGACACTCTAGATGAGGTTCGAGAGTGTTTAACTGATCCAGGATCTCTTGGCCTATCAACGCAAGTCGTGCCCAATTTTTGATAACTTTAGTTTTGGTAAACTTCTTCTTGTCTTTTCTGATCTAATGGCGAGGATTCATGAACTATATATGCAAGTCGAAGCAAGAATACTTCCGACCCTCCAGCAACCAAAGAAACTAAAGATCTGCCTTGCATGTGGGGCACGAGAACCGTCCATGCACACACCAGCCAACATAGAGCGAATACGCTGGCAAGTCATGCATTTTGAAGTTTTATTTTCTGGCGGTGTTGTATGTCTTGAACCCATTATCCCAAGCTTCTTGCAACTCATCCTTAATCGGCTGCATGTACACATTCATTTTCTTCCCAGGATAGTTGGGCCCTAGAATTATCAATGTCAGGAATATGTTCTTTCTTTGTATAATCTATCCAGGGGGGATTGAGTGGAATGAAAAATACATGCCAACTACTGTATTGTGTTGCAATCATACCAAAGGGGTTGAACCCATCCATGGCAACGCAGACTCAAGGATGCCTTGGATCTTCTGCTTTATCCAGATGTAATGCATCGAAGTGCTTCCACGGAAAAGCATCTGATGTGTGTACCAACATCTTATTCCCATCTGCATCTAGTTCAGTTCCTTACCCAATTTGTGCGATATCATCTGTCTAGCCGTCTCTTCACCATGACCGTTGTCTACCACAACATACCTGGAGGACTTGCAAATGGGACAATAGTTCAAGTCCGCATACTCAGGCCTAAATAAGGAACATCCTTTCTCAGAGGCATCTATATTCTCATAGGGAATCTTAATTACACGAAATATTTTGTCTGACTAGTATAGGTTTGCACGCATGAAATGGCCTTTCCGTAAGAAGCGTTTAAATAGTGTCATCATCGCATCGTAGCATTCTCTGCCCAAGTTAAATTGAGCCTTCAGAGCCCTTAATTGTGCGATGGAATCTAGCTGAAAAAGCTCAGTGTGCTCATGGAGCCAATGTTTTCAAGACTCCAACATTTCATAGAAGTCCTTTGGAGATTCATCCATCTCATCGTCCAAATCCCCAGCATCATCAACGTCTTGCACCATGTCTTCAATCCCGGTACCATGCTCGTGAGTGCGACAACAAACCACCTCAGATCTCGTATGTTGGGTAGACTCACCATGAAATGCACACACCGTATAATCAGACGTAAAACCCCTCTTCTACACGTGTTTACCCATTTCACCCTCTGTCATCTGTTTAAAGTTGTCGCACCGACGACACGGGCACCAGGTTTTTATCTGGCCATTTTCAAATGCGACTTTCACGAACCCCTTGGTTTTTGTTAACCATTCTTTGGTCATATCTTTTTGACTAGTGTGACCGGTGTACATCCACGCATGATCACCCACGATGGTACTTGCACTAACAGTAGTCGCACCAAATTCATATTCATCAAGTTATGTGTAATGTAATTGCGACTAGATACATAGCTAATTACTTTCGTAATATTATTTACGACATAGTTTTATTTTTTACCATACAAAAGGGAAACGGGATTGAATCTATCTCTAATAGGTAAAGATGGGTCCTAATCCCACCCGAATATGTGTAGATCGGGTTCGTTTCCCATGCTCTGCTCCGGATCAGACACAAAATTTCGGCAACACCTCCCTGTTGTTCTGCTGGTACAGGTTTCGGCAACAAGCCGAGATAATGTGTACCCAGAGAACAACGGGGTGGCACAGACAAAATTTTGCCTCAGACATCAGAGTAGAGCACGGGAAACGAAACCAAATCTACACAAACTCGAGCTGTCCATGGATATAGTGGACAATTCGAAAAGATGATGGTTATAAATAGACATGCATATTTATAGATGTCGCCCTTTCGAACGGGACACGCATACTGGTCACCCATAGTGATGATTGAATATACCTATATCTAGCAAGTATCATCAACACGAAAAGACCGGAACGGAGCAAATGAAGGGGTGAGGAGGAGATGTGATTTGTGCTCACCCACGAAAGCAGGGAGCTCGTTGAACACACAGGGAGATCTTCGAACACGAGAACCTCACAACAACAAAACAACTGCACATTTAAATCCACACGATCAACACGAATATTGGATCCCGATAGAAAAATCTCTATATTATTATTTTTCTCAATACATTTCCACTTCTTTTCCACTTCTATTTTATTCAATATTTTTCTTAATATTATTCGATCGCAATACTTTTCCACCTTTAATGCCCTATATTCCTTCTTCTTCTTATGTTCTTCTTCCTTCTCTTCTCTTCTTCTTCTTCTTCTTCTTATTCTTCTATTTCTTCTTCTCCCTCTTCCTCTTCTTCTTCTTCTTCTTCTTCTTCTTCTTCTTCTTCTTCTTGTTCTTGTTCTTCTTCTTCTTCTTCTTCTTCTTCTTCTTATTTTCTTCTCCTCTTCTTCTTTTCTTATCTTCTTCTTCTTCTGCTCTCTTTATTTTTCTTATTCCTTTCTTCTTCTTCTTCTTCTTCTTCCCTTATTCTCCTCTTCTTCTTCTCCTCTTCTCCTCTTTTTCTTCTTCTTCCTCTTCTTCTTTTCTTCTTTTCCTTCTTCCTTATTCCTTTTTTCCTTCTTCTTTTCCTTCTTCTTTTCTTATTTTCTTCTTCTCATTCTTCTTTTTTTTATTTTCTTCTTCTCCTTCTTCTTTTGTTGTTCTTCTTCTTTTTCTTTTTCCATTTTTTTAACCTAACTAACCTATTAACCTAATTAATAGACACAGTAAAAAAATGATTTTTTTACCGGATAGGGGGGCGCCACGGCCTCTCTCCGGGTGGGTGGGGTGGGGTTTGGTGGTGATAAGTCCAAAACGTATCTATAATTATTGATGGTTTCATGCTACTTTTATGCTTTTGATATTTGTTTTTGTATTAAGTTTATGATTTATTTGGACTAACCTACTAATAGTTGCAAAAGTGCACAATGTTCTTGTTTTACACTTTGATGTGTAGGAACTATCAAAAATAGAAGATGAAACCTTGTTGGAGTGGGACTCTGACTTTCCTGAAATCTACCCCCTATGGATTTTAGAGATCGTCCGTTTCCGCCTCAAAGATGACGTCAAATGGAAAAATAATAGATGCACAAGTTGTGGGGAATTGGATTCTGAAAATTCTACATAAAATTAGACCCATTTGGAGTTCGGACGCTCGAGGAAAGCCCGTTTATTGGAGGACAAATATATGATTACAGGATTACGGGAATCGATGACGTGATTGAGTCCAACTCTTACCATATTAGATGGATTCGACCAAGCCACGACTTTGGGCCCTCATTAGGGCTGAGATGAGTTCGTAGGAAGGTTCTAGAGGTGCCCAAGAGCCCTTGGATCAAAGGGAAATCCATCATAGGGCCAAGTAAGATCGTCCCGACTCATATAAGGAGAGGAAAAACCTGATTTCTCGAGAGCCACCAAGAGCTACGAGATTTCCTCCTCTGAGGCAGCCGCCTTGGGGTGGAGAACCACCTCCACACCAGCACCATCTCCAAGGAATAAGGGTCCAAGGGCCACCACCCCCAATGGGCTGCGGCCGCCGCCGTGGCCGCCGTCGGCCACCATCTCCTCTCCGGGATGCACCTCTCCGTCAACCTCTTGCTCACCATGGCCATGTGTGAGTAGTCTCCCTCGGGGCTGAGGTCTTCTACGTGTAGCTATGTGGTCATCTCTCTCTCCCATGATGTGATCATGATTGTGATCATAGGCTATGTTAATCTAGGTTGATCACATGATGTTTCCCCTTCTTCTATGTATTGGATTGATGTACTCACTTGATCTTATCTAGTATAATCTCCGAGACCATGGTGACAACGGTCTATTGGACATGGATTAGAAGAATATTTTCATGATTTATTTCCTCTTTTGTGAATTGGTTGAAGATTGAGAGTCTCTTGGTGCTTGTCTTTGACTATCCTTGAGATATGTTGTGATGATTGTGGTACTCTCTTTGGATGGCCGCTGTGACATTGGGAAATCCATAGATGAGAACTACGAACTCTGAGGTGTGCTTTTGTAGCCCTACATAATTCTCGCCCTCTCTTGCTCACAAAGGAATGACCTCCGAGTACGTCTCCATTGCATGTTTTAGTGGAAATATCATGTGATTAGACTATGATAATGTTGTTGGGAGTTGTCACTAGTGAAAGTATGAAGCATAGGCCTTGTTTTCCACCATTGAACACCGTTTACTTTCAGTTTTGTTTCATGTTTGCTTGCTGCCATTTTTATTTCAGATTTACAATACCTTGTTTTACCATACATATCACTTGACTTTTAACATATCTTCGCCGAACGAGTGCCCTATACAGCTAACAATTGTATTAGGTGTTTTTGGGACACAAGAGACTTCTTGTATCTTAATTGCAGGGTTGCTTGAGAGAGACCATCTTCAACCTCTACCTCCTTGAGTTCGATAAACCTTAGGTCATCCACTTGAGGGAAATTGTCGTTGTCCTACAACCCTCTCCTCTTGGAGGCCCAACATAGTCTACAAGAATAGAAGCGTGGGTAGACATCAGGTGGCGCCACGGTGGTGGAGGAGGGCCGCGGGGAGGGGGGTGCCACAGCCTGGCTCCAGCGGGGTGGGGGTGGGGGGTGGGGTGGCACCACGGTGGTGGAGGAGGGCGCGAGGATGGGGGATGTCTATCCTAGCTCTGGTGGGGGGGGGGGGTGGCACTACATTGGTGGCAGAGGGCAGAGCCCCGAGGAAGGGGGCATCATGGCTTGCTCTGACAGTGGGACATGGGGGGGGGCACCGCGGCCTGCTGCAAGGTGGTGGTCGGGATCGGGAGGGTGGCACCAACGATGTGGGGAGGAGGTAGTTGCGCTGCGGTGAGGTGACGGCGGCGGTTGCGGGGTGAGGGTAGAGAGTCAGAGGTGGTCGGGGCCGGGGGTGGCACCACGAATAAGGGAAGGGGGTGGGTGGCACCGGCGGTGGGGGAAGGAGCGGGTGGCACCACGATGGTGGAGGGTTGCGTCTGGCGGCTGGTTGGATGGTGTGGGTAGGGGAGAGAGACAGAGTGTGGCGGAGAGATAGAGGGGTGGGGGGGGGCTAATGGTCGTTAGCTAGGGAAGGGCTTTGCCATCTCTAGGCGAACGACAAAGACCCTAAAGGCAGACGACAAAGAACAAGCGAACAATATCTGATGACCTAGCCATCCCCACTATCGAGTGGGGCCCAGCTAGGCTCTTTGCTGTCTACCTTTAGGGGCATTGTTGTCTGCTCGCAGACGGCAACTAGTCATTTTCCATCAGTCATTTCTTTGTCGTTTGTTTTGCGGAAGGAGATGACAAAGAACTTCTTTGCCGTCAGCAAGCCGACGACAAAGAAAGGTCTAATAGAAAATTCTCCAATTCCAGTAGTGTGGGTACAGTGCACAACCTCTATAGACTGCAAAGCTATTTGATTAGCCGTTTCCATGGTCAAGGGTAGTTGGGTGGTGCTTCTTAAACTACGTCCATATGTTTTCGCATAAACCATGTGTGTGTGTGTGTGATAAAGATGGTTGTGTGAGAAAGATGATATTTGAGCTAAGTCATATGACTTGACATGATGAATGAACATGAGATGTTCAACCCCCTACTTATTATGATATCTATAACTTGTTCATATGGATATCTGCAACCTGTTGATGCATGCTCTTGCAAACTGATTGATCATGACATTGCACTCAAAATTGGCTTCCTGCAAATTACTTACTTAGTGCTATATCATGCATTGTTATTGCCTTGTTCCAAACATGGGTTGCTTGTGAGTACATTCAAAGTACTCATTGGCTTGCCTCTGGTTATTTCATTGACCAGGCATGAGAGTACATGATATGATGAAGAATACCTTGGTGACGTTCGTGCAAGGTAGGACGCTTCCTTAGTCAGAATGCGTGTAGGGTTAAGGAAGATGGCATGGGTTAACGCTATCGATGAAGATTTTCCACTGCAAATATAAGAAGACTTGGCCATGAAGGCCATTTTTAAATAAAATGGTACGTAATGGATGTAAGACTCTTGTTATTCAGTTTCTCTGTGTTCAGTGAGCACTAATCTCTGGGATCACTGTGCACGTACATTTGATGATCTCGACTTATGAGTCAGGGGTCCCCACATATACCATGTAGCTGTCGGTGACACCAATTCAGAAATTTCGGTGCCATCCAGTTTCCTAACTTCCTACGGCAAAGAAACTTGGTGAGGCCGAGATTGCAAAATCAGTTGTACCAAGGTTCAAAATCCAGATCAACCATAGCACCTCGATGAGACTGAGTTCGTGGAGTTGGTCACAACGAGTGGCACATGGGTGGTTTTGGAAGTTAGCTCTTTCTCGAGACTCCCATAGAGTGTGTGAAACGTGCTTGCTCAAATATGGGGACCCTGACTCATAAGCCATGATCACTGAATGCACGTGTACATTGATACGAGAGATCAATGCTCACTCAACACACATAAGCTGAATTACAAGAGTCTTACATCCTTACATACCACCTGATACAAATAGTGACCCTTACAGTCAAGTCTTACATAGATAGGGCCTCGAAGGCCGTCACACCAACATAACTAGAAGTGAAAATTTTGTACGAAAGTGTGAACCCATGGCATCTGCCTTAACCTACAACATTCTGACTGGGAAGCGTCCTAGTTCACATGTTCCTCACCCACAAACTTTTCTCCACATTCCCGCTCTTCCATGCCTGGCCAATTAGATAACCAATGGCAAGCCAATGAGTACTTTGAATGTAATCGCAAGCAGTCCATGATGTGGAACAAAGCAATAATAAATCATGATATATCACTAAGTAGGTAATTTGCAGAAAGCTAGTTTTGAGCGCAAGGACATGACCAATATCTTGTGAGAGCATGCATTGAGGGGTAAATGATATCCATAAGAACAAGTTACAAATATCAATATCAACTAAGGGTCGGACCATCCCATGTCCACCCGACTTGCCAATTCGTCTCACTTAGCTTAGGATTCATACTGCCATCATTCTCACATAACCACTTTTCCCTCTCTCTCTCTCTTACACACACACACACACACTTGGTTCATGTGAAAACTTCTGGACGTATTTCAAGCAGCACCACCCAAGTTCCCTTGACTATGGACACGACTATTTGAATAGTTTTACACTCTGCAGAGGTTGTACACTTTACCCACAAGACCTGGGAAACTTTTGTGTCATTCCATGGCTCGCGGCAATTCTGATACCCGAGGTAAGTACCCAAATATTAACTTTCCCATGACAATACTATCAAAGAGTCCACTCGTTGGTGACAATCCCTTGTGATGTACATCACACGTATCATCCATGAGGGCACACGACGGTGTGCCCGGTGTCTATGAAAACATCCCATGGTTGTCTTTTCATGGCACGACCCTGTCTCGAGAGTGACCACGTCACTCCCGCCACTAGTAATGCAGGCTCTCTACTAGCACCAACCACAGTAATCAGCAAGGCCCCATCCCATAAGGGGTATCGTGGTTGTACATGTAAGGTTGGGATGGTCGACAAACCTTAAATCTAGTCCCATTTTCGAAACCACACACACAACTTGCCTCGGTAGACCACTTCTTTATCAAGTGGTTACTTAGATCAACACATCTACCTCGATAATTAGTGGCACCCGATGGGTTTTTAAAAGGTTTTTGAAACCATTTCATCCCACCCCATTATGTAGAAACTACTAGCAACCTAACTACTTCCCACATGCACAACCCTCATACGAAGGTAGGGTCATGCTCAAGTGCAAGTGTCAACGATGAGTTATCGGAAACATCCCACCGAGGTAGTCACCGATTCAACATGATCTTATGCATAAAAACGAAGTGCTATATATGACATGCATAAAAATAGTTTCTTAGACATGGTCAAAGGGTTGCTTGCCTTACTCAAAAGGACTCTGTGATCTTCAAAGCCTTCTGGTCCAAGTCCCTCGTCAACAACAAAATCTATCGTTGCAATATTAACGGGCAAAATAAGAACACAACACAAAACAAAGAAAATAATCCACTCGGAAAAATGTCAACCCATTTTTGTAAAATACTAGGGTGTGTGTACGTACTGTAATTTTTTTTGGGTCTTATTTTTGAAGTGCAAATAGTTGTGAAAAACATTTTAACGGAATGTTAAATACCCTAAACAAGGTTTTACAATAAAACCGTGCATGCAACTTTCTATAAAAATTACACAAGTGGCACTATAAAATACTACACAATATTACAAGATTTTAGGTGGAGGAGTATTAGGTTTGGATAAATATTCACCCCTGTGGATTTTTTGCAAAACGTAAATAAAAAGAAAAAGGCCATAGTTGTTGGGCCAGAAGGTGCTAGCCGAATCGGCCCAGCCAGCGAAACCAGCCTAGGCAGGTCAGGTGCGCGCGTCCGCCTGGGTTTAAACCCGACACGTGGGGACCACCCACCCGTGGCAGAGAGGGAAGGCAAGGGAGCAGGGAAGATGAAAGGTGGCCCCCACCCATCATCTTCAACCTCGGGACAGAGAGGGCGGCGAGCTCACCGACGACGGTAGAGGGCACGACGAGGGCTGCTAGGGGCGGAAATGTGTCAAGGGGCAAGGCGCCATTCGACTGGTGGTGGAGGGAGGAGCCGGGATGTAGGGAGTCACCAACGACGAGGTCCCGTGGAAGAGGTGCTTCGGGAGGTGGTCGCCGGGGTTGATAGATGCAGCAAAAAGGACGAGGGTGAGGTGGAAACGCATCACAAGAGCTAGGGAGGGTCGAAGGAAGAAGAAGGAGGGCCGAAGCGGCTGCCTACCACGAGATCGACGCCAGGCCGAGGCAACGGAGCTCTGTGTCTATCTCAAGCTCATGGAGCTTTGGAGGCGAACTGGGGGCTCTGGAACGCGATTAGGATGAGGGGAGAGAGACCAGAGGGGAGAGGGTGTCTCACGGGATCCTTATATAGGCGGGGCATGAGACCACCGTGGACCTGTCCGCCAGAGTTCGCTGCAACAACCACTCGGGGGCACGGGAGGAGAGATGGGCGGCTCGGGGGTCTTCTTGGGGGTCGTCCACGACCGTGGAGGGAGAGAGAGAGGAGAGAGGGGAGCACGCGCGAGCAAGCACATGCATTAGCCGGCTCGGGCTCGAGCGCGCTCACGCAGCAGGGGACGACACGAGGGGCAGAAAGAAGAGGGACATTGCCCTGGCGTCTTACGGACGTCGGTGCGCTGCTCCTGACACGTGGTAGGGGCTCGAGGAGGGGAGGCGCGTGAAGTAAATTGATACGTCCATTTTGCATCATGCTTTCATGTTGATATTTATCGCTTTATGGGCTGTTATTACACTTCACGGTACAATACTTATGCCTTTTCTCTCTTATTTTGCAAGGTTTACATGAAGAGGAAGAATGTCGGCAGCTGGAATTCTGGCCTGAAAAAGGAGCAAGTTTTAGATACCTATTCTACGCAACTCCAAAAGCCGTGCAAATCAACGAGGATTCATTTTGGAATTTATAAAAAAATACTCGGCCGAAGAAGTACCAGAGGGGAGCCAGCAGGAGGCCACAAGCCTGCTAGGCGCGGCCTACCCCCTGGCAGCACCTAGGGGACTTGTGGGCTCCCTGCTGGCCCTCTGGCCCCCCTCTCTTGCTATAAGGAGGGTTTCGTTCCAAAAAAATCAAGAGGAGGCTTTCGGGAGTATTCGCCGCCGCCATGAGGCGGAACCTGAGCAGAACCAATCTAGAGCTCCGGCAGGGTCGTCCTGCCGGGGAAACTTCCCTCCCGGAGGGGGAAATCATCGCCATCGTCATCACCAACACTCCTCTCATCGGAGGGGACTCATCACCATCAACGTCTTCATCAACACCATGTCATCTCCAAACCATAGTTCATCTCTTGTAATCAATCTCCGTCTCGCGACTCCGATTGGTACTTGTAAGGTTGCTAGTAGTGTTAATTACTCTTTGTAGTTGATGCTAGTTGGGTTACTCGGTGGAAGATTATATGTTCAGATCCTTGATGCTATTTATTACCTCTCTGGTCATGAGTATGATTATGCTTTGTGAGTAGTTACTTTTGTTCCTGAGGACACGGGATAAGTCATGATATTAGTAGTCATGTGAATTTGGTATTCGTTCGATATTTTGATGCGTTGTATGTTGTTTTTCCTCTAGTGGTGTTATTTGAACGTCGACTACAAAACACTTCACCATTATTTGGGCCTAGAGGAAGGCATTGGGAAGTAGTAAGTAGATGATGGGTTGCTAGAGTGACAGAACCTTAAACTCTAGTTTATGTGTTGCTTCGTAAGGGGCTGATTTGGATCCACTAGTTTAATGCTATTGTTAGACTTTGTCTTAATTCTTCTTTCATAGTTGAGGATGCTTGCGTGAGGGGTTAATCATAAGTGGGAGGTTTGTCCAAGTAAGGACAGTACCCAAGCGCCAGTCCACCCACATATGAAACTATCAAAGTAGAGAAGGCGAATCATATGAACATGATGAAAACTAGCTTGACAGAAATTCCCATGTGTCCTCGGGAGCGCTTTACCTCCTATAAGAGTTTGTCCAGGCTTGTCCCTTGATACAAAAGGGATTGGTCCACTTTGCCGCACCTTTGTTACTATTGTTACTTTCTGCTTGCTACGAATCATCTTATCACACAACTATCTGTTACCGATAATTTCAGTGCTTGCAGAGAATACCTTGCTGAAAACCACTTGTCAGATCCTTCTGCTCCTCGTTGGGTTCGACACTCTTACTTATCGAAAGGACTACGATAGATCCCCTATACTTGTGGGTCATCAAGACTCTTTTCTGGCGCCGTTGCCGGGGAATGAAGCGCCTTTGGTAAGTGGAATTTGGTAAGGAAACATTTATATAGTGTGCTGAAATTTATTGTCACTTGTTACTATGGAAACTAATCCTTTGAGGAGCTTGTTCGGGGTATCTTCACCTCGAACGGAAGCACAAGGAGTTGCTCCTCAACCTGCTGCACCTACTTAAAATATTTGCTATGAATTTCTTCGGGTATGCTTGAGAAACTACTGGCTAATCCTTCTACGGGAGATGGAACATCACATCCCGACTTGCATATAATCTATGTAGATGAAGTTTGTGGTTTATTTAAGCTTGCAGGGTTGCCCGAGGATGAGGTCAAGAAGAAGGTCTTTCCCTTATCTTTGAGGGATAAAGCATTTACATGGTATACGCTATGTGATGATACTAGATCATGGAACTACAACCGGTTGAAATTGGAATTTCATCAAATGTTTTATCCTATGCATCCAGTACATCGTGATCGGAATTATATTTATAACTTTTGGCCTCGTGACAGAGAAAGCATCACTCAAGCTTGGGGGAGGCTTAAATCAATGTTATATTCATGCCCCAACCATGAGCTCTCGAGAGAAATTATCATTCAGAACTTCTATGCTCGGCTTTCTCATGATGATCGCACCATGCTTGACACTTCTTGTACTAGTTCTTTTATGAAGAGAGATATTGACTTCAAATGGAATTTATTGGAAAGAATTAAATGCAACTCTGAAGATTGGAAGCTTGATGAAGGTAAGGAGTCAGGTATGAATTTCAAGTTTGATTGCGTTAAATCCTTTGTTGAAACAAATACTTTTTGTGATTTTAGCACTAAGTATGGACTTGACTCTGAGATAGTAGCTTCATTGTGTGAATCATTTGCTGCTCATATCGATCTCCCCAAAGAGAAGTGGTTTAAATATCATCCTCCCTTAGATGTCAATGTAGTTAAACGAAATCCAATTGAAGAGAAAGTCATTGCCTATAATGATCCTATTGTTCCCAGTGCTTACATTGAGAAACCACCTTTCCCGGTTAGGATAAAGGATCATTCTAACGTTTCAACTATGATACGTAGGGAATACATTAGAACACCTACACCCCGTGAGCAAATTAGAGTTGAACCTAGCATTGCTATTATCAAATATCTCCTGTCCGACAATGTTGATGGCCATGATATTCACTTCTGTGAAGATGCTGCTAGAATTGCTAAACCTCATGCTAGAGACAAACATAGGCATGTTGTCGGCATGCCAGTTGTTTCTGTTAAGATAGGAGACCATTGTTATCATGGTTTATGTGACGTGGGTGCTAGTGTTAGTGCAATACCTCAATCCTTATATGATGAAATTAAAGACGACATTGCACCTATTGAGATGGAACCTATTGATGTCACTATTCAGCTTGCCAATAGAGATACTATCTGCCCTTTGGGAATTGTTAGAGATGTTGAAGTCTTGTGTGGTAAAATGAAGTATCCTACTGATTTCCATGTTCTTGCTAGCACACAAGATAGATTTTGTCCCATCATATTTGGCAGACCTTTCCTCAATACTGTCAATGCTCATATTGACTATGAGAAGCAAACTGTCATTGTTGGCTTTGAAGGTGTGTCACACTAGTTCAATTTCTCCAAGTTTGGTAGACAACCTCATGAAAAAGAGTTGCCTAGTAAGGATGAAATTATTGCCCTAGCTTCTATTGCCATGCCTCCTACTGATCCCTTAGAGCAATACTTGCTTGAGCATGAAAATGATATGCATATGGATGAAAGGGATGAGATAGATAGAGTTGTCTTTGAACAATATCCTATCCTTCAGAATAATCTTCCTGTTGAACTGCTTGGAGAACCACCCCCACCAAAGGGTGATCCTCTGTTCGAGCATAAACAGTTGCCTGATACTCTTAAGTATGCTTATCTCGATGAAAAATAGATATATCATGTTATTATTAGTGCTAGCCTCTCAGAGCATGAAGAAAATAAGTTATAAAAACTCTAGGAAGTACCGTGCTGCTATTGGATATACTCTGGATGATCTTAAGGGCATTAGTCCCACTCTATGCCAGCACAAGATTAAAACCGATCCTGATTCCAAACCAGTTGTCATCATCAATGGAGATTAAATCCTAAGATGAAAGAGGTATTAAGAAAAGAAATACTAAATCTCCTGGAAGCAGGTATTATCTATCCTGATGCTCATAGTGACTGGGTGAGTCCGGTGCATTGCGTCCCTAAGAAGGGAGGTATTGTCATTGCCCCTAATGATAAGGATGAATTGACCCCACAGAGGATTATTACTGGCTATGGGATGGTGATAGATTTTAGGAAATTGAATGAAGCCACTATGAAAGATCATTACCTTTTGCCTTTTATTGACCAAATGCTAGAAAGACTATCTAAACGCACACACACTTCTGCTTTCTAGATGGTTATTCTGGTTTCTCCCAAATACGAGTTACACAATCTGACCAGGAGAAAACCACTTTCACCTGCCCTTTCGGTACCTTTTCTTATAGATGTATGCCTTTTGGCTTATGTAATGCACCTTCTACCTTTCAAAGATGTATGATGGCTATATTCTCTGAAATTTGTGAAAAGATCGTTGAGGTTTTCATGGATGACTTCTCCGTTTACGGGTCTTCTTTTGATGATTGCCTCAGCAACCTTGATCGAGTCTTGCAGAGATGTAAAGATACCAACCTTGTCTTGAATTGGGAGAAGTGCCACTTTATGGTTAATGAAGGCATTGTCCTAGGACATAAAATTTCTGAAAGAGGTATTGAAGTCGATAAGGCTAAGGTTGATGCGATCGAGAAAATGCCATGCCCCATAGATATCAAAGATATAAGAAGTTTCCTTGGTCATGCTGGTTTCTATAGAAGGTTCATTAAAGACTTCTCTAAGATTTCTAGGCCTCTTACCAATCTCTTGCAAAAGGATATTCCTTCTGTTTTTGATGATGATTGTGAGGAAGCCTTCAAAATACTTAAGAAGGCTTTGATAACTGCGCCTATTGTTCAACCACCTGATTGGATCTTACCTTTTGAAATCATGTGTGATGCCAATGATTATGCTGTTGGTGCTGTTCTAGGACAAAGAGTTGATAAGAAGTTGAATGTTATTCACTATGCTTGTAAAACCCTAGACAGTGCCCAAAGAAACTATGCTACTACGGAAAAGGAATTTTTAGCAGTCGTGTTTGCATGTGAAAAGTTCAGGTCTTACATTGTTGATTCCAAAGTCACCATTCACACTGATCACGCTGCTATTAAAAAGCTCATGGAAAAGAAAGATGCTAAACCTCGACTTATCAGATGGGTTCTCTTGCTACAAGAATTTGATTTGCATGTTGTTGACAGGAAGGGTGCTGAGAACCCCGTAGAAGATAACTTGTCTAGGTTGGAGAATGTTCTTGATGACCCACAACCTATTGATGATAGCTTTCCTGATGAGCAACTGAATGTCAACAATACTTCACATAGTGCACCGTGGTATGCTGATTATGCAAATTATATCGTTGCCAAATATATACCACCTAGTTTCAAATACCAGCAAAAGAAGAAATTCTTCTTTGATTTAAGACATTACTTCTCGGATGATCCTCACCTTTATAAGGAAGGAGTAGATGGTGTTATTAGACGTTGTGTACCTGAACACGAACAAGGACATATCCTATAGAAGTGTCACTCCGAGGCTTACAAAGGACACCATGCGGGAGATAGAACTACACACAAGGTATTGCAATCAGGTTTCTATTGGCCCACTCTCTTCAATGATGCCCGTAAGTTTGTCTTGTCTTGTGATGAATGTCAAAGAATAGGTAATATCAGTGAATGTTAGGAAATGCCTATGAATTATTCACTTGTCATTGAACCATTTGATGTTTGGGGCTTTGATTATATGGGACCTTTTCCAAAATCCAATGGGTATACTCATATCCTAGTTGTTGTTGATTACGTCACTAAGTGGGTAGAAGCTATCCCAACCAGTAGTGCTGATCACAACACCTCTATCAGGATGCTTAAAGAAGTCATTTTCCCTAGATTTGGAGTCCCTAGATATCTAATGACTGATGGTGGTTCACATTTTCTTCATGGTGCTTTCCATAAAACACTTGCTAAATATGATGTCAACCATAGAGTTGCATCTCCTTATCATCCTCAGTCAAGTGGTCAAGTAGAGCTAAGCAATAGAGAGATTAAACTAATTCTGTAGAAGACTGTCAATAGTTCTAGAAAGAATTGGTCTAAGAAGCTCGATGATGCATTGTGGGCTTATAGAACTGCCTATAAGAATCCCATGGGCATGTCTCCGTACAAAATGGTTTACGGCAAAGCATGTCATTTACCTCTTGAGCTAGAGCATAAGGCTTATGGGGAAATCGAAGAGCTCAACTTTCATTTCAAACTTGTTGGTGAGAAGAGGTTATTTGATATTAGCTCACTTGATGAATGGAGAGCTCAGGCATATGAAAATGCCAAGTTGTTCAAAGAAAAGGTTAAGAGGTGGCATGATAAAAGGATACAGAAACATGATTTCAATGTAGGTGATTATCTCTTGCTATATAATTCCCGTTAAAGATTTTTTGCAGGCAAGCTTCTCTCTAAATGGGAAGGTCCTTACATTGTTGAGGAAGTGTATATTTCCGGTGCCATCAAGATCAACAACATGGAAGGTAATTTTCTGAGAGTGGTAAATGGGCAAAGAATCAAGCATTATATCTCACGTACTCCCATAAATGTTGAAAGCAATATTATCAATACCATAACTCCGAAGGAGTAAATAAGGGATATTTATCAGCATGTTTCAGACTCCAAAAACGAAGAGGTATCTGATTTGGTAAGTAAACATACTCCAAATCTTTTCCAGTAGGATTTTTTCTCCGTTTTGGAATTTTTAGAAAAATAGAAAAATTTAAAGAAGTCCGGAAAGCGCACGAGGAGGCGACAAGCTTGCCAGGCGCGGCCCACCCCCTGGCCGCGCCTGGGGGGGCTTGTGACCACCTCGTGTGCCTCCCGGACTCCGTTTTCTTGCGGAGTACTCCTTCTGGTCGGAAAAAATCAGTATATATTCTCCCGAAAGGTCTGACCCTCGTATCATGCAAATATCCTCAGTTTTCGTTTCGAGCCTGTTTTATGCCGCAGATTTAGAGCAAGATGTCGTCTGAGGATTCTATGGGGGAGAACAATCTCCCTATGGTCTATGAAGAAGTAAATGCTGATATGAAAAGAATGGAGGTCATGGAGGCCAAGGAAAGGCTACCTAAAGAAACTAAGGGCAAACGTAAGGAGAAGAATCCGACGTTGGACGAAGGGCAATCTGTGCTCAACAAGGAAGAAGCTGAGGAAGAGGATTTTCTTCAACCTTACCTCCACCTTTTACCTCCATCCTTGATCGAGCTCTTGAGGTTATGTGAAATAACTCGTGCTTGTAATACTTATCTCACTCATGAAGTTGTTTCGCTGGAGAAACATATCACAGAGCTCCAAGGTATAAATCAAAGATTGATGGCCCTCTTGGAATCAAAGAACAAAACAACTCCGCCACAATCACCTTCGAAGGAAGACAACTAAGCACGGGTATGGGAAAACCCCTTGGCGTGTGCCAAGCTTGGGGGAGTTGCCCTGGTATCGTATCACCATCACATCTTTTGCCTTTACCTTTTCTTAGTTTGATTCTTTTTGGTTTTATCTTTCTCTAGTAGAATAAAGTTCTTAGTGTTTTAGGCTTGAGTTTTGCTTTGTGTCACCCCCGATGTATTCGATCTCGTAAGCCTTATAATAAAGAGTGTCTTAATTAAGGGCCTTGCTTCATGCCATGATCTGAAAGAAGAGAATGATAAAAGAACAAAAGCATGAAACATCATGTAATGATCTTATGGGAAGTGATGGCTTCACATATAAAAAGAATGTTGATTGAAACTTGTTGAGGGTAGACAAACGTAGACCTTGGTCATTGTTGCAATTAATAGGAAGTGATAAAGAAGGATAGGTTCACATATAAATATATCATCTTTGACACCATCTATGATTGTAAACACTCACTAAACTATTACATGCTTAGAAGTAGATGTTGGACAAGGAAGACAACATAATGAATTATGTTTGCGTGGTTCCGAACCATGTTATATGATTAGAGATCCCTTTAGCATGTGAAGATTGTTCCACCTCATATCAGCCAAAACTCCCGCACCAAGTAGAGATACTACTTGTGCATCCATAAACCTTCAACCCAGTTTTGCCATGAGAGTCCACCATACCTACCTATGGATTGAATAAGATCCCTCAAGTAAGTTGTCATCCGTGCAGGCAATAAAAATTGCTCCCTAATTATGTCTGATCTATTAGTGTGTGGAAAATAAACTGTGTACGAACCTGTGATGAGGAAGACATAAAAGCGACAGACTGCATAATAAAGTTCTTTATCACGGGAGGCAATATAAAGTGACGTTCGTTCACACTAAGAGGTCACACATCCAAACCTCAAAAGTGCATGACAACATCTGCTTCCCTCTGCAAAGGGTCTATCTTGTACCTTTACTTTTTTTCCTTAAAAGAGTCATGGTAATCTACACCAATTCCTTATTTCGCCTTTATCTTGGCTAACGTCATATGCTAGGGAAAGATCTATATTCATATGTTAACTTGGAAGTAAGTATTCATGAATTATTATTGTTGACATTACCCTTGATGTAACTAGTTGGGAGGCGAAACTATAAGCCCCTATCTTTCTCTGTGTTCAACTGCAACTTTGATCTCATGAGTACCACGTGAGTTGTAGCAATTGTAGGAGACAAAAGGATGATTGAGTATGTGGATTTGCTTTACAAGCTCTTATTTGACTCTTTCCGATGTTATGATAAATTGCAATTGCTTCAATGACTAAAGGCTATTGGTTGTTAATTCTCAGTAAGGTTCTTGATCCTTACTTTACTTTGTGAAGGAATTTTCACTTTAGCATGAGAGATTATATGATGATATTGATGTTCTAACTATGATCATGATGCCTGCATGTTCGTATCTTGTTTCATCGACACCTCTCTCTCTAAACATGTGGGCATATTTATTGATCTCGGTTTTTCGCCTAAGGACAAGCAAGCTCTAAGCTTCGGGGAGTTGATACGTCCATTTTGCATCATGCTTTCATGTTGACATTTATTGCTTTATGGGCTGTTATTACACTTCACGGTACAATACTTATGCCTTTTCTATCTTATTTTGCAAGGTTTATATGAAGAGGGAGAATGCCGTCAGCTGGAATTCTGGCCTGAAAAAGGAGTAAGTTTGAGATAACTATTCTGCGCAACTCCAAAAGCCATGGAAATCAACGAGGATTTACTTTGAAATTTATCAAAAATACTGGGCCGAAGAAGTACCAGAGGGGAGCCAGCAGGAGGCCACAAGTCTGCTAGGCGTGGCCTACCCCCCTAGCCGCGCCTAGGGGGCTTGTGGGCTCCCTGCTGGCCCTGTGGCCCCCCTCTTTTGCTCTAAGGAGGGTTTTGTTCCAGAAAAAATCAAGAGGAGCCTTTTGGGAGGAACCGCCGCCTCCACGAGGCGGAACTTGAGCAGAACCAATCTAGAGCTCCGACAGGGTCGTCTTGCCGGGGAAACTTCCCTCCCGGAGGGGGAAATCGTCGCCATCGTCATCACCAACACTCCTCTCATCGGAGGGGACTCATCACCATCAACATCTTCATCAGCACCATCTCATCTCCAAACCATAGTTCATCTCTTGTAACCAATCTTCGTCTTGGGACTCCGATTGGTACTTGTAAGGTTGCTAGTAGTGTTATTACTCTTTGTAGTTGATGCTAGTTGGATTACTCGATGGAAGATTATATATTCAGATCCTTGATTCTATTCATTACCTCTCTGGTCATGAATATGATTATGCTTTGTGAGTAGTTACTTTTGTTCCTGAGGACATGGGATAAATCATGCTATTAGTAGTCATGTGAATTTGGTATTCGTTCGATATTTTGATGTGTTGTATGTTGTTCTTCCTCTAGTGGTGTTATGTGAACGTTGACTACATAACACTTCACCATTATTTGGGCCTAGAGGAAGGCATTGGGAAGTAGTAAGTAGATGATGGGTTGCTAGAGTGACAGAAGCTTAAACCCTACTTCATGCGTTGCTTCGTAAGGGGCTGATTTGGATCCACTAGTTTAATGCTATGGTTAGACTTTGTCTTAATTCTTATTTCGTAGTTGTGGATGCTTGCGAGAGGGGTTAATCATAAGTGGGAGGTTTGTCCAAGTAAGGGAAGTACCCAGGCGCCGGTCCACCAACATATCAAACTATCAAAGTAGTGAACGCGAATCATATGAACATGATGAAAACTAGCTTGACAGAAATTCCCACGTGTCCTCGTGAGCGCTTTACCTCCTATAAGAGTTTGTCCAGGCTTGTCCCTTGCTACAAAATGGATTGGGCCACTTTGCTGCACCTTTGTTACTATTGTTACTTGCTACTTGATACGAATCATCTTATCACACAACTATCTGTTACCTATAATTTCAGTGCTTGCAGAGAATACCTTGCTGAAAACCACTTGTCAGATCCTTTTTCTCCTCGTTGGGTTCAACACTCTTACTTATTGAAAGGACTACGATAGATCCCTATACTTGTGGGTCATCATAAATCTCTTGGTGTGATGCGGTTGTCGTGTAGCACGCTCCAGAGCGCGCGTATGGCCGGCATGATGATGCCACCGACGCGCTCTGGCGCTACCACTAGCACCCTTTTGTAGAAGGAGGATTAAACAAGAGAGGGGGAGGCATTGGATGCTCCAGGAACTGCCCAGGGCAGAGAGAGAAGTGAGAGAGAGGGGAGAAAGATGTTTTCCAGGGGCTTGGAAGTGGAGTTTCACCCGTGCAATCATGGAGCTGGGTCCGAGGAAACTTACTCGGGGTTCTGGGGTCTCCATGAACCTGTGGTAAAATTTGGGGTGAAGGGGAAAGCTTTGAATGCTCTAGGAGCAGATTAAGTATTTTGGCAAAAGGTGTTTGATTGGGTCTTGGGAAAGATTCCCTTACCCAATTGCTGTGAACATTAACACAGTGTTATTGGGGGTAAAATCAATAGGGATCACCAAGTTTGAGCTCATTTGAGCAAAGTTGGCAATACAAACATGAAAATACCTAGAAATGGACAAAATCATATTCCTATGAAGCTAAGTGATCAAATCATCTCCCACAAATGCACAACTTGGTGTAGCATCTTATTTTAGGGCTAGATCACACCTGTAAAGTTTGGGATCAACTGGATAAACTTGGCAATGTAAATTTCTCAAATTTAGTTCTGGACACACAGGGTTTTGGGGTATTTTGGTAAACCAAGTCAACTTTGATTGAGATGAAACTTTTCAAGATCACCACATATATCATGTGTAACTTGCTATAATGTTTTCAGAATTTATTGAGAATATTTCTTATGGAAATATTTCAAAAGCTTGAAATAGGTAGAAAGGGTTTTGAGGGGTTTTGTTCAATATTTTGAACATGACCATGTGTTGAAACTCTTATGTATGGAAAATATATGTCGAGTGAGCTTCCCAAAATTTTCTCAAATATTTTTGAAGTGATAATATAATTTTTCCCTATGAAATAACATTTCTGGCCTAAAAAAGAAGTATTTAAATAAAATAGGAAAACAACTTTTAAAATAATTATTTTATGGTTTTGGGAAACCTTTTGATAATAGGTTCCAAATAAAATCTTTGGGGTAAGGCATCTCCCCTAAATTGAGGACTTGCAGTGCAAATTCGAAATCAGGGGTTTTATAAAGCTTAAAATAAATAAATGCCTTTTGTTAATATAATAATTTCTGGAAATAGTTTTCTGGTCCTATTCACATGGCATGATCATTGGGCAAAGGTTTGGGGTCAATGAGATGAGTTATTAAGAGGAGAATATCTTTAGTGATTCAAAATTCATTTAGACACACAAGCAAGTAGAACCAAATCAACCATCACAAGCATCCAAAAAGTTTTAATTGGTTCTAATTTTTATAAAATCATCATGTGGCAAAGTGGTACAAACACAGGGTGTGACAGACCTACGCCCCTTACATGAATCTCGTCCCCGAGATCCTTGGCTAGGCGCTAAAAAGAGAAGGAAACTCTGATTTGAGGTAGTCTTCACGCTCCCATGTTGCTTCTGCTTTGGTGTGGTTGCTTCATTGGACCTTGAATTACTTTATGATGCGGCTTCGGGTGCAACGCTCGGCTTCATCCAAGACGCAAATTGGTCTCTCACGGTAAGTGAGGTCTAGCTGATGGTCGATGGCTTGATGATCCATATCCTTGTAGAGATCAAGGCGGTTGGGAACTTGGAGGAAGTTCCGGAGTTGCGACAAGTGGAAAACGTTGTGCACATCCAAAAGTTCGGATGGTTGCTCCAGCTGGTAGGCAACTTATACTCATCTTGTGGTGATCTTGAAGGGGGCAACGTATCTTGGTGCAAGCATTCCCTGGACATGGAAGCATTTGGTTCCTTTGAGATGTGTGACTCAAAGATAGACATGATCTTCGAGATTGAGGTCCACTTGTCGGGGGTGGGAGTCGGCGTAGCTCTTTTGTATTGACTTGGTAGTCTCCAGACGCTCTTTGAATAGTCGAACTTGTTCTTTGGTTTCTCGGAGAATATCTGGTCCAAAGACTAGCCCTTCTCTAGGTTATGACCAGTTGAGGGGAGTGCGTCACTCGCATCCATACAACACCTCAAATGGTGCCATATGAATGCTAGATTCGTAGCTGTTGTTGTAGGAGAACTCGACAAAGGGCAAACAATCTCCCCACTTGTCTCCTTATGCCAAGACACAGGCACGAAGCATGTCCTCGAGTATCTAATTTACTCATTACATCTATTCGCCCGTTTAGGGTGAAAGGCGGTGCTGAAGGATAGCTTGGTTCCCATAGCTTCTTGAAACTTCTTCCAGAATCTCAAGGTGCACTGGGTACCATGATCTGACAAGAATTCCTTAGGAACTCCGTGAACTCTCACGTTGCGGTTGATGTAGAGGTTGGCAAAGTGGCTTCCATCGTAGGTCGTATTAACGGGGATGAAGTGGGCTACCTTGGTCAGGTGGTCGACAATGACCCAAATGGAATCATGTCCTTTGCTTGATCTCGACACACCGGTGATGAAGTCCATCCCGACCTTATCCCACTTCCATTCAGACATTTTCAAAGGTTGTAGCAGTCTAGCGGATCGCTGATGCTCAGCCTTGACCCTTTGGCATATGTCACACTTAGCTACATAGGAAGCTATATCCCTCTTCATGCCATGCCACCAAAATCTTTCCTTGAGGTCTTGGTACATCTTGGTTCCTCCAGGATGGATGGAATATGGAGTGTCATGTGCTTCTTGCAAGATCAAGTTCTTGAGGTCAACTTTGTTGGGTAGGCAAAGGCGATTCCCAAACCATACAACTCCTTGTTCACCCATCAGAATTCCAGGGCCTTGCCATTCTTGATCTTCTTCATCTTACCCTCGATGCTCCCGTGTCCCTTCTTAGCCTCCTTGATATCATCCATCAGCGTAGGCTTAGCTTTGAGGTTGGCTAGAAATCCTGGTGTGAGTAGCTCCAACCCGAAGCTTTCAAGTTTCTCATACAAGGCATGTAGCCTTTCCTTGATCATATTATTTAAGGAACGAGCCTTTCTTCTCAAGGCATTGGCTACCACATTGGCTTTTCCAGCGTGGTATTGAACACTAAGGTTGTAATCTTTGATCAGCTCCAACCATCTTTTCTGCCTCATGTTCAATTTCTTTTGAGTGAAAATATAATTCAAACTCTGTTGGTATGTGTATATCTCACATTGATTTCTCGAGAAGGTAATGTCACCATATCTTCATGGCATGAACTACTGCTGCCAACTCAAGATCATGAGTGGCGTAGTTCTCTTCATGAGGTCGTAGGTGTGTTGACAGATATGCCATGACTCTACCTTCTTGCATAAGGACACCACCAAGCTCGGTCCTTGATGCATCACAATATATCACATACTCCTTGTGAATATCGAGGGTGGCCAAAATGGGGGCCATTGTCATTCTCTTCTTGAGCTCTTGCAACTTTTCCTCACACTTTGGCGTCCGTTCAAACTTCTTGTCCTTCTCCAAGAGTTGAGTCGTTGGTAGGGCGATGCTTGAGAATCCTTCGACGAACTTGCGCTAGTATCCTGCGAGTCCGAGGAAGCTCTTCCTTCACACTGGTCGGAGATTGCCACTCCACCACGGCTTCAACCTTGGCACGATCAACTCACAATCCATCTGCTGTCAACACATGGCTCAAGAATCGAACTTCATGCAGCCAGAATTCACACTTGCTGAATTTGGCATAAAGCTGGTGCTCTCAAAGCTTCTGAACCATTCTCAAGTGTTTCTCATGTTGTTCTTCAGACTTGGAGAAGGCGAGTATGTCGTCGATGAAGACAACGACAAACTTGTCCAAATACTCCATGAAGACTTTGTTCATGAGGTACATGAAGTAGGCTGGGGCATTGGTCAACACAAACAACATGATCGTGTATGACTGTATTCATACATGCAATACCTGGTCACAAATGCTGTCTTCGGTATATAATCGGGCCCGATCTTCAACTGTATTACCTAGACCTGAGATCGATCTTGGAAAACACCTTGGGACCATTCAGCTGATCGAACACGCCTTCAATCTTGGGGAGTGGATACTTGTTCTTTATTGTGACTTCATAGAGAGAGCAGTAATCAATACAAAGCGTGATAGTTCCATTCCTCTTTGACACAAATAGAACAAACGATCCCCAAGGAGAGGCACTAGGGAGAATGAATCCTTTTTGAGCTGCTCACCTAGTTGCTTCTTAAGTTCAGCCAACTCTTTGGATCCCATTCTATAGGGCTTCTTATAGATGGGTCCTTCTCTTGGAATTAGCTCAATAATGAACTCAATGTCATGATCAGGAGGCATTCCGAGCAGCTCGTCAGGAAAGACATCTAGTTATTCACATACCACTCGCACTTGATCCAACTCAATGCCCGACAGACAATTAACTTGAGGGCATGATTGGAGGTAGGGTTGGGAACATACTTGACTTTGATTCCTTGGCTATTGCTCTTCTGGGAACATTCCAACAAGCCTTGGTGCTTGGTTAACCAATCCATGCAAGGGATCACATCCAAGCCTTGCGACTTGAGGATGATGAGATCTGCTAAGAAGTCTACCCCGTTGATATTAATCCCAACTCCTTTACACCCCATCTTGGTCCTTAATGCTCCACCTGGGGTTTGTACCATCATATGACTACCCAAAGGTGTAGGCTACATGCCACTCTCTAACGCAAAGTTTTGGGTAACAAAAGAATGCAAAGCACCACAATCAAACATAACTGTTGCTAGGGTTGAGTTGATGAGGAACATACCCAATATGACATCCGGGTCTTCCTCGGCTTCTTCAGTGGTGATGTGATTCACATGACCCTTGGCATCCTCGACTTCTAATGAAATTCATAAATTTGCCGTCTGCCAAAGCGGACGGCAAAGGGTGCAACCACGGACAGCAAAGGCTTGGCCGTCGGTCAGCAGACGGCAAAGTAGACACTAAAAAAATCCGGTGAAGAGGTTCTTTGCCGTCTGCCTCCCCAAAGCGGACGGCAAAGAAACTTTGCCATGAGGGGGCAGATGGCAAATTAACTGGGACGGCATATATTGCAACGTCCCCGTTCAGTGTTAACGGCAGGCCTCCTCCCTTTGCCGTGTGCCTCCCCCCTTTGCCATGTGGGTGCAGACGGCAAAGAGGGGAGAAAGAGGGGGCAGATTCCCCCCTTTGCCGTCTGCCTCCCCCCTTTGCCATGTGGGGGCAGACGGCAAAGAGGGGAGAGAGAGGGGACAGATTCCCCCCTTTGCCATCTGTCTCCCCCACTTTGCCATGTGGGGGCAGACGGCAAAGAGGGGAGAGAGAGGGGGCAGATTCCCCCCTTTGCCGTCTGTCTCCCCCACTTTGCCATGTGGGGGCAGACGGCAAAGAGGGGAGAGAGAGGGGGCAGATTCCCCCCTTTGCCGTCTGCCTCCCCCCTTTGCCATGTGGGGGCAGACGGCAAAGAGGGGAACCAGCCCCTTTTTTATTTATTTTTTGTTATATCCAGCATTTTTAACAATAATCAGGATATATATATATATATATATATATATATATATATTTGATGTAAATAAACTCCTTTCCGTACTCATAACCATATTAAAATAACCTCTTATATCCAGCTTTCAAGTTGCATCCACGTGCATACAAAGTTTCATATATTACACCATTTTCATCCACGTGCATACAAAGTTTCATATATTCATATACTACAGTAGTTTCAATACAACCCATGGTACAAGAAATCATCTTCAAGCATTCCATCAATATTTTCCAAGCTTCCCGTGAAGTGAAGGTAATCTGCAAAATGACAAATAAGAAAGTTAGAAGAATAATACTAGATGAAGTAGTGTATATATAGGTTATTTCGGAGAGAAATTAGCTAAGTTTAGACCATTTAGGAGCTAACTAAGCTAATTATGTCATTTAGGTGGAACCCTAGCTAACTATAGGTCGTTTCGGAGCTAACTTGGGTAAAATAGGTCATTTCGGAGCAAACTATGCTTATTAAGCCATTTTTGATCTAGCTAGGCTAATTATAGGCCATTTAATACCTAAGTTAGTGGGAATAGGTCATGTTGCAGCTACGTAAGCCTTATTATGTCATTTACGAGAGAACTTAGCTAATTATAGGTCATGTTTTATTAAATAGACCATTTAGGAGCTGACTAAGCTAATTATGTCATTAGATGGATAATTAGCCAATTTAGGCTTTGTTGGATGAGTCTAAGCTACGTAGAAGAAGAGAAAGAGAAGAAGAAGTAAAAGAAGGAGGAGGAGGAGGAGGAGAAGAAGAAGGAAGAGGAGAAGAAGAAGAAAAGAAGAAGGAGAAGGAGAAGGAGGAAGAAGGAGGAAGAAGAAGGAGAAGGAGGAGCTCCTTCTCCTTCTTCTCCTTCTTCTTATCCTCCTCCCTCTCCTTCTTCTTCTTCTCCTCTTCTTCTTCTTCCTTCCTTTCATTTTTCCTCTTTCTTCTCCTCTCGTCCCCTTCTTCGGGCTAAATTGGCTAAGAATGCCTTTTCGGAGCTAATTATGTCATTTAGGAGAGAACTTAGCTAACTATGGGTCATGTTTTATTAAATAGACCATTTAGGAGCTAACTAAGCTAATTATGTCATTTAGATGGATAATTAGCCAATTTAGGCTTTGTTGGATGAGTCTAAGCTACGTAGAAGAAGAAGTAAAAGAAGGAGGAGGAGGAGGAGGAGAAGGAGAAGGAAAAGGAGAAGAAGAAGAAAAGAAGAAGGAGAAGGAAAAGGAGGAAGAAGAAGGAGAAGGAGGATCAGGAGAAGGAGGATCTCCTTCTCCTTCTTCTCCTCTTTCTTCTCCTTCTTCTTATCCTCCTCCCTCTCCTTGTTCTTCTTCTCCTCCTCTTCTTCTTCCTTCCTTTCATTTTTCCTCTTTCTTCTCCTCTCGTCCCCTTCTTCGGGCTAAATTGGCTAAGAATGCCTTTTTGGAGCTAATTATGTCATTTCGAGGATAATTGGCTAAGTATAGGTCATGTTTTATTAAATAGACCATTTAGGAGCTAACTAAGCTAAATATGTCATTTAGATGGATAATTAGCCAATTTAGGCTTTGTTGGATGGGTCTAAGCTACGTTGAAGATGAGAAAGAGAAGAAGAAGTAAAAGAAGGAGGAGGAGGAGGAGGAGGAGGAGAAGGAGAAGGAAGAGGAGAAGAAGAAGAAAAGAAGAAGGAGAAGGAGAAGGAGGAAGAAGGAGGATGAAGAAGGAGAAGGAGGAGCTCCTTCTCCTTCTTCTCCTCCTTCTTCTCCTTCTTCTTATACTCCTCCCTCTCCTTCTTCTTGTCCTCTTCTTCTTCTTCCTTCCTTTCATTTTTCCTCTTTCTTCTCCTCTCGTCCCATTCTTCGGGCTAAATTGGCTAAGAATGCTTTTTTGGAGGTAATTATGTCATTTCGAGGATAATTAGCTAAGTATAGGTCATGTTTTATTAAATAGACCATTTAGGAGCTAACTAAGCTAATTATGTCATTTAGATGGATAATTGGCCAATTTAGGCTTTGTTGGATGAGTCTAAGCTACGTAGAAGAAGAGAAAGAGAAGAAGAAGTAAAAGAAGGAGGAGGAGGAGGAGGAGGAGAAGGAGAAGGAAGAGGAGAAGAAGAAGAAAAGAAGAAGGAGAAGGAGAAGGAGGAAGAAGGATGAATAAGAAGGAGAAGGAGGAGCTCCCTCTCCTTCTTCTCCTCCTTCTTCTCCTTCTTCTTATCCTCCTCCCACTCCTTGTTCTTCTTCTCCTCTTCTTCTTCTTCCTTCCTTTCATTTTTCCTCTTTCTTCTCCACTCGTCCCCTTCTTCGGGCTAAATTGGCTAAGAATGCCTTTTTGGAGCTAATTATGTCATTTCGAGGATAATTAGCTAAGTATAGGTCATTTTTTATTAAATATGTCATTTTGGAGCTAACTAAGCTAATTATGTCATTTAGATGGATAATTAGCCAATTTAGGCTTTGTTGGATGAGTCTAAGCTACGTAGAAGAAGAGAAAGCGAAGAAGAAGTAAAAGAAGGAGGAGGAGGAGGAGGAAGAGGAGGAGAAGGAAGAGGAGAAGAAGAAGAAAAGAAGAAGGAGAAGGAAAAGGAGGAAGAAGGAGGAAGAAGAAGGAGAAGGAGGAGCTCCTTGTCCTTCTTCTCCTCCTTCTTCTCCTTCTTCTTATCCTCCTCCCTCTCCTTCTTCTTCTTCTCCTCTTCTTCTTCTTCCTTCCTTTCATTTTTCCTATTTCTTCTCCTCTCGTCCCCTTCTTCGGGCTAAATTGGCTAAGAATGCGTTTTTGGAGCTAATTATGTCATTTCGAAGATAATTAGCTAAGTATAGGTCATTTTTTATTAAATAGGTCATTTTGGAGCTAACTAAGCTAATTATGTCATTTAGATGGATAATTAGCCAATTTAGGCTTTCATGGATGAGTCTAAGCTACGTAGAAGTAGAGAAAGAGAAGAAGAAGTAAAAGAAGGAGGAGGAGGAAGAGGAGGAGAAGGAGAGGAGAAGAAGAGGAAAAGAAGAAGGAGAAGGAGAATGAGGAAGAAGGATGAAGAAGAAGGAGAAGGAGGAGCTCCTTCTCCTTCTTCTCCTCCTTCTTCTCCTTCTTCTTATCCTCCTCCCTCTCCTTCTTCTTCTTCTCCTCTTCTTCTTCTTCCTTCCTTTCATTTTTCCTCTTTCTTCTCCTCTTGTCCCCTTCTTCGGGCTAAATTGGCTAAGAATGCCTTTTTGGAGCTAATTATGTCATTTCGAGGATAATTAGCTAAGTATAGGTCATTTTTTATTAAATAGGTCATTTAGGAGCTAACTAAGCTAATTATGTCATTTAGATGGATAATTAGCCAATTTAGGCTTTCTTGGATGAGTCTAAGCTACGTAGAAGAAGAAAAATAGAAGAAGAAGTAAAAGAAGGAGGAGGAGGAGGAGGAGAAGGAGAGGAGAAGAAGAAGAAAAGAAGAAGGAGAAGGAGAAGGAGGAAGAAGGAGGAAGAAGAAGGAGAAGGAGGAGCTCCTTCTCCTTCTTCTCCTCCTTCTCCTTCTTCTTATCCTCCTCCCTCTCCTTCTTCTTCTTCTCCTCTTCTTCTTCTTCCTTCCTTTCATTTTTCCTCTTTCTTCTCCTCTTGTCCCCTTCTTCGGGCTAAATTGGCTAAGAATGCCTTTTTGGAGCTCATTATGTCATTTTAAAGATAATTAGCTAAGTATAGGTCATTTTTTATTAAATAGGTTATTTTGGAGCTAACTAAGCTAATTATGTCATTCAGATGGATAATTAGCCAATTTAGGCTTTCTTGGATGAGTCTAAGCTACCTAGAAGAAGAGAAAGAGAAGAAGAAGTAAAAGAAGGAGGAGGAGGAGGAAGAGGAGGAGAAGGAGAAGGAAGAGGAGAAGAAGAAGAAAAGAAGAAGGAGAAGGAGAAGGAGGAATGAGGAAGAAGAAGGAAAAGGAGGAGCTCCTTTTCCTTCTTCTCCTCCTTCTTCTCCTTCTTCTTATCCTCCTCCCTCTCCTTCTTCTTCTTCTTCTCCTCTTCTTCTTCTTCCTTCCTTTCATTTTCCTCTTTCTTCTCCTCTCGTCCCCTTCTTCGGGCTAAATTGGCTAAGAATGCCTTTTTGGAGCTAATTATGTCATTTCGAGGATAATTAGCTAAGTATAGGTCATGTTTTATTAAATAGACCATTTAGGAGCTAACTAAGCTAATTATGTCATTTAGATGGATAATTGGCCAATTTAGGTTTTGTTGGATGAGTCTAAGCTACGTAGAAGAAGAGAAAGAGAAGAAGAAGTAAAAGAAGGAGGAGGAGGAGGAGGAGGAGAAGGAGAAGGAAGAGGAGAAGAAGAAGAAAAGAAGAAGGAGAAGGAGAAGGAGGAAGAAGGATGAATAAAAGGAGAAGGAGGAGCTCCCTCTCCTTCTTCTCCTCCTTCTTCTCCTTCTTCTTACCCTCCTCCCTCTCCTTGTTCTTCTTCTCCTCTTCTTCTTCTTCCTTCCTTTCATTTTTCCTCTTTCTTCTCCACTCGTCCCCTTCTTCGGGCTAAATTGGCTAAGAATGCCTTTTTGGAGCTAATTATGTCATTTCGAGGATAATTAGCTAAGTATAGGTCATTTTTTATTAAATATGTCATTTTGGAGCTAACTAAGCTAATTATGTCATTTAGATGGATAATTAGCCAATTTAGGCTTTGTTGGATGAGTCTAAGCTACGTAGAAGAAGAGAAAGCGAAGAAGAAGTAAAAGAAGGAGGAGGAGGAGGAGGAAGAGGAGGAGAAGGAAGAGGAGAAGAAGAAGAAAAGAAGAAGGAGAAGGAAAAGGAGGAAGAAGGAGGAAGAAGAAGGAGAAGGAGGAGCTCCTTCTCCTTCTTCTCATCCTTCTTCTCCTTCTTCTTATCCTCCTCCCTCTCCTTCTTCTTCTTCTCCTCTTCTTCTTCTTCCTTCCTTTCATTTTTCCTATTTCTTCTCCTCTCGTCCCCTTCTTCGGGCTAAATTGGCTAAGAATGCGTTTTTGGAGCTAATTATGTCATTTCGAAGATAATTAGCTAAGTATAGGTCATTTTTTATTAAATAGGTCATTTTGGAGCTAACTAAGCTAATTATGTCATTTAGATGGATAATTAGCCAATTTAGGCTTTCATGGATGAGTCTAAGCTACGTAGAAGTAGAGAAAGAGAAGAAGAAGTAAAAGAAGGAGGAGGAGGAAGAGGAGGAGAAGGAGAGGAGAAGAAGAGGAAAAGAAGAAGGAGAAGGAGAAGGAGGAAGAAGGATGAAGAAGAAGGAGAAGGAGGAGCTCCTTCTCCTTCTTCTCCTCCTTCTTCTCCTTCTTCTTATCCTCCTCCCTCTCCTTCTTCTTCTTCTCCTCTTCTTCTTCTTCCTTCCTTTCATTTTTCCTCTTTCTTCTCCTCTTGTCCCCTTCTTCGGGCTAAATTGGCTAAGAATGCCTTTTTGGAGCTAATTATGTCATTTCGAGGATAATTAGCTAAGTATAGGTTACTTTTTATTAAATAGGTCATTTAGGAGCTAACTAAGCTAATTATGTCATTTAGATGGATAATTAGCCAATTTAGGCTTTCTTGGATGAGTCTAAGCTACGTAGAAGAAGAAAAATAGAAGAAGAAGTAAAAGAAGGAGGAGGAGGAGGAGGAGAAGGAGAGGAGAAGAAGAAGAAAAGAATAAGGAGAAGGAGAAGGAAGAAGAAGGAGGAAGAAGAAGGAGAAGGAGGAGCTCCTTCTCCTTCTTCTCCTCCTTCTCCTTCTTCTTATCCTCCTCCCTCTCCTTCTTCTGCTTCTCCTCTTCTTCTTCTTCCTTCCTTTCATTTTTCCTCTTTCTTCTCCTCTTGTCCCCTTCTTCGGGCTAAATTGGCTAAGAATGCCTTTTTGGAGCTCATTATGTCATTTGAAAGATAATTAGCTAAGTATAGGTCATTTTTTATTAAATAGGTTATTTTGGAGCTAACTAAGCTAATTATGTCATTCAGATGGATAATTAGCCAATTTAGGCTTTCTTGGATGAGTCTAAGCTACCTAGAAGAAGAGAAAGAGAAGAAGAAGTAAAAGAAGGAGGAGGAGGAGGAAGAGGAGGAGAAGGAGAAGGAAGAGGAGAAGAAGAAGAAAAGAAGAAGGAGAAGGAGAAGGAGGAATGAGGAAGAAGAAGGAAAAGGAGGAGCTCCTTTTCCTTCTTCTCCTCCTTCTTCTCCTTCTTCTTATCCTCCTCCCTCTCCTTCTTCTTCTTCTTCTCCTCTTCTTCTTCTTCCTTCCTTTCATTTTCCTCTTTCTTCTCCTCTCGTCCCCTTCTTCGGGCTAAATTGGCTAAGAATGCCTTTTTGGAGCTAATTATGTCATTTCGAGGATAATTAGCTAAGTATAGGTCATTTTTTATTAAATAGACCATTTAGGAGCTAACTAAGCTAATTATGTCATCTACCTATCTTTTATTAAAACACTAGAAATAACATACCTAAGTTAGGGTCAAGCACGGTGGCTCTGGCTTGTTTCACCTGGAGAAGGCTGCCCTGGAGAAGGCTCGACTGTAGAAGGGTCGTGCAATGCGTTTCGGGACATATTCTGCACCAAACATCGTTTGCAATGTGTAGTTAGCATGAGGACACTCTTAAGATCACTCCACTGAAATGAAACTCGCCGTCCCCGCCACGTTAATGACTAGCATCGGCGGAGGGACTTGGCCGTTCTTCTCGCATATAGACTGTACATTTCGTTTCCACAAGGCAAACTTTTTATTTATTAATGAAACGGACATTCAATGCAAGTTTTGAAATAACATGAAGAAGAAACTTACCACGAAGAGCTCGTATATGGCCCTGGTAGACGCATCATTCCGTGCCCTCTCCGCCTCCACCAATGCAGTCGTCCTCTCCTCCAGCTCCCTAATTTCCTTATCCTTCTCCGCCATAGCCGCCTGCATTGCCTCTCTCTCTTTCTGAATAGCAGCCTACAACACAACTCATTGTTACCAATGTAATCATATTGGTTCCAACGCACAACATAATGCAGAAAGATAGTTGAGTCCATTAAACTAACCTCGATGGTGAGCTCGACTGGCCGTGGATGACGTGTTATATCCGGACAAGAGCTCGTTTGGCGTACCTTTATCTGCCGGAGAGAGCTAGGACAACGTATAAGGCCGTCTCCAATGGCGATCGAGCCATGGGGCCTCCCGTTGCCAGCTATCATCACCAACTCTGGATCAATAGGCCCCTCGCTCGGGTTAAAGTCCTCCCCTTTCCTCGCCTTCCCGTGATCTCTGTACTTCACGAGCTTGTCGTGGGAGGAGATGTTGGTGAAGTTTTCTGGATGCTCGAGGTCAGACTCGGAGAATGCCTTGACCTTCTTGTACGAGGCAGTATGGGCCATCGCATACAGGTCATACATCTGTAGCGCTTCCGTCTTATTGTGACGCGCCTAAAAGAGAGAGAGAGGAAATTGTATTGGTAAAGTGCTCAAAATAGCACTAAGAATGAATTGCATGAGGCATGATGCAAACCACATATCCAGTTCTCGCCAAATTGGATTAAGTTGACGCTCCCTTGATGGTGTGGCACGCCAACCATTTTGCCACGCCTCTCCTTGGCGTTGTTGTGGCTGGCCTCCCATGTTTCGGAGCACCACTGATCCACCAAGGCCTCCCATCAATCCATCTTATCCACACACCATCTCGGGGGCACCTAAGTTAATAAAGAGAAATTTGAGCGCGTAAGAACCAAATCAAGGAAACTAACTACAAAGCCTTAATAATATGTAATTACCTTCATGTAATGCTCCTTCTCCATCTTAGCATCACGGCACTTCGCCTTGTCAAGCCTAATACGCCGCGTGGCATAGTAGTCTCGAACAACCTGCACCCGAGCCTCGTGCCAAAAGTTTTGAAGTAGGCGGCGACATTCGGTTTCGATAACCTTTCCGCGTCCTCCTCGTATCCCTCCTCACACCTGTAGTAGGTCTGCAAACGATACAACACCGATTAGTACAATAAATAGCTATGGTTGATTTATAATTGTGTGAAAGAGAAATTACCCAGAACTTTCGGATCACCATGTCCGCCCTCGTGTCACACAAAACATCGTCGATCTCCACCTCCGGCGGGGCCGGGGCACCCAAGTAGTGCTCCCAGGTCATTCCTACCTCTCGCTCCCGACCGGGCAACGTAACAAACCCTGGGAAGTTTTGACGGCAAAGAACACCAAGGACACTGTTGGGCTTGCGGACACCCTTGGCAACAATCCAACCCCTACAGTATGACAAATTAAAGCCAAAACATTAGATATTTGAGAAAACGCGAAGGCAAAAGGTTAAATAAGAGTAAATTAACTTACTTGTCCCCATTTGGCCTAATCGACCACCTCTGCTCGGGGGTCGCTAGCACGAGCGGGAGCCCCGAACTACCACGCTGGTAGACGGTAGCCCCCTCACCCAGCTCCTCGTCGCTACTAGCATGGCCACTTGCCTCAGGCCAGGTATCCCACTGGGTCTCTTGGGATGTACCCTCATCCCTGCTTTGCTCCGGAGTCGCCTGGAAGGAAGCCTCTGGGACACGAGTCTCGTGGGTCGAAGGCTCGTCGACCTGAGGCTCGTCGACCCAAGGCTCGTGAACCGGAGACCGTGTAGCCTTCGCCTCATACGAATCCACCCTAGAAGTCATGTGCTCAGGTGAATCAGCTTGGGGTGGTGGCGGAGACCGTGTAGCCCTACCTCTCCCGCGGCCACGTGTACCTTTAGTACAACATAAATACCAACATGAGTAATAAAATGTATATAAATACCAATCTGCATACAACATGAGTACAACATAAATACCAACATGAATACAACATGTACCTTTAGTGCCTCTCGGCTTCGCGGGGGGTCGACCTCCTCTCACGGGGGGCGCTCCTTGCAAAGTAGAGAGCAACACTCTCCGAAGAGGCGAGGCAGGAATGGAAGTACCCATCCCATCACCCGCCGACGAAGAAGCAGCCGCGGAGTGCTTTCGACCCTTTCCCACCATCTTTCAACACATGTCATGACAAAGAGTAAATGAAATTAGTACAACATAAATACCAACAGGAGTAATAAAATGTATATAATTTAAGTGTATCATCGTCATAAATACCAACATGACTAATAAAAATTGAATACCTAACATGAACTCAAAATTTATATATAGTATAATAGTTGAATACCTGACATGAACTAATAACGATCGTCCTCGTCTATATATGCTTCGGGGTCAATAAATGCATCATGATCATCACTATCATCAATAAATGCATCATCATCATCACTATCACGAAGAACATGTGGAAGGCCACCATTATGTAATCGGTCAAGAAGTGATAGGTCATCCGCAGCAGTAACCTCTTCTTCTTCCAGCTCTTCCTGTTCGGGCTCAGGGGTTAAGACGGATTCACTGTCGCTGTCTACTTCAATGTTCTGGGGCGAAGTAGAGCGGTTCTTGAAACGTTTCTTGGACATACGTGTTTCTTGGAAGAATTCTCCTTCATATGTGTCTGGGTTAATGTGAGGTTCATAATCCTCTTCATTGAGGGTAGGTGGTCTAAAATGTGGTGGCACTTCATAAACGACATCCCAACCTTTGAGATTTGGATCAGTTTGGCAGGCCCACGGTAGATAGAAAACTTGTGTCGCCTGTTGAGCCGTAATATAGACATCGGGAACATCTAAGTGGGTGTTTTGGTTGATTTCGACTAGTCCTATATGTTCATGAGTCCTTCTAGTCTCCCTCGGCTCAAACCAATAACATTTGAAGACTACGACGGTCGGTGGGTTTTCACCATAGAATAGAAGTTCATAAATTGCTTCAACTCTTCCATAATACTCGGTGTCTCCTTCGCCGATAGCAGAGACAGAACAATTTGTAGTCTTTAGGTCGGGCATAGATAGCTCTTTGCCAAAGGTACAAAAGTGATACCCGTTGATGTTGTATTTGTCAAATAAACGGACCTTATAGTCAAAACCATTAGCGACTTGTCTCAACTCGGCGTCCATAGACTCTGCATCAGCCTACAACTTTAATACGAAAGAATGGATGCATTAGCCAAAAATTAGACCAAGAAATCAAATGGGCCCTAATGGTAATTAATTACCCTTTGTTTGAACCAAGAGATGAAACCGGCATAGTCGCCTCCATGCTTTGCGAGAAGCTCAGACTCTTCGACGAAATCCTTTTCGATGACCGCTCCATCCGAGAATTCGGCGACGTATCGACTATATCAAATAACCGGGAATAAGAGTAGTTCAAAGCAATTAGAAGTTGCGGAACAATAAATTACCGAGAACTTACTCGATGTATGGCCACACTTCTGTTAGGTTGGTGAAGATATACAATGAAATGGTCCGCCATTCTTCGACATCCAACGATTTCCCTTTCGAAGCACCGGATGGTGCGGGCTTACCTTTGAATAGGTTGAGGTTGGATCGAACTTTTTGTCGATCGCCATCATTGTACCGAGGCTTCGGGTTATGCAAATGATGATTTTTGGCTTCGTAGTGTGCTGTCACGAAGTTTGCCGCCTCCTCAGTAATGAATGCCTCGACCATTGATGCTTCAATTCTACGTTTATTTTTACACTTAGCTCGAAGCGTCTTTTGCATCCTCTCAGTTGAGTAGCACCATCGATTTTGAAGCCCATTCTTACCTCGGTCCCCCATTCTTGCCTCGGTCGGGAGATGCAAAATCAAATGTTGCATTGGATTAAAGAAGCCCGGTGGAAAGATCTTTTCTAATTTGCAGATCAACTCCGGCGCCAACTCTTCCATTTCATCTAGCATCCCAGGCGATAGTTCTTTCGCACAAAGAGAACGGAAGAAATAGCTCAGCTCTGCCAGTACTATCCATTCATCCTCAGGGATAAAGCCACGAAACATCACCGACATTACCCGCTCAATCCATATGTGCCAATCATGACTCTTGAGCCCAAATATTTTCAATTTCTCAAGACTCGCTCCCCTCTTTAGATTCGCAGCATACCCATCGGGGAACATCAACCGCATTTTCACCAACAATAGCATTTCACTCATAGCTTGCCTTTTAAGATTGAACCATGCCTTTGGCTTCGCTATGCTTTGCTTTCCTTTCCGTTGTCGCAAGTTTTGCAACGGTCTATCACATAGAGCCTCCAGGTCGATTCTAGCCTTAGGATTATCTTTTGACTTCCCCTCTATGCCAAACAATGTACCAAAACTGGCCTCCGCAATATTCTTTTCAGTGTGCATCACGTCAATGTTGTGTGGGCAAAGGAGGTCATTGAAGTAAGGGCGATCCCATAAGCATGACTTGTGAGTCCACGCGTGTTCCGTATTATACCCTTTGAAGTATCCTGGACGCAAAGGATCAGGCTCGAGACAATTTAACTGATCAAGGGTCTGTTGGCCTGTCAACGCAGCTGGTGCAGTGTTTTTGACAACTCTACCTTTGATGAAATTCTTCTTGTCTTTTCTGAACTTATGGTCAGGATCCAGGAATTGTCTATGCATGTCGAAGCAAGAATACTTGCGACCAGCTTGCAGCCAACGGAACTGAAGAGATGCCTTGCATGTGGTGCACTGGATGGTGGTGTCAGGTGTCGGTGGCGTCGGGTGTCGGTGGCGTCGATGGTCGGTGGTGTCGGGTGTCGGTGGCGTCGGCGGTCGGTGGTTAGTTCTGTCGGTGGTTAGGGGTTAGTGTTGTCGGGGGTCGAGGATCACTTGCGTCGGGGGTTGGGGTCTCTTTGGTCAACAAGAGGCCGAAGAGGTGTCGGGGGTCGGGGGTTGGGGGTCAATGGTGTCGGGGGTCGGGGGCCGAGGGTCAGGGGCGTCGGGGGTCGGGGTCGAGGGCCAGTGGCATCGGGAGTCGAGGGTCAGTGGCGTCGCGCGTCGGGGGTCGAGGGTCGAGGGTCAGTGGCTTCTGTAGTCGAGGGTCAATGGCGTCGGGCATCGGCGGTTGGGGGTTAGTGGAGTCGGGGGTCGGGAGTCAGGGGTCTGGGGTCAGTGGTGTCGGGCGTCGGGGGTCGGGAGTCGGTTCTCAGTGGCGTCGGAGGTCGGGGGGTCGAGGGTCGGGGGTTGGTGGCGTCGGGCATCGGGGGTCGCGGGCCGGGGGTCGGGGTCCTTTTCTTTCTTCTTCTCCTATCTCTTCTTCTTCTTCTTCTTGATCATCATATTATTATTCTTCTTCTTCTTTCTCCTCCTCCTCCTCTTCTTCTTCTTTCTTTTATCTTTCTCCTACTTTCCTCTTTCTTCTTCTTCTTCTTCTTCTTCTTCCTTTTTCTTCTATTTTATTATTCTCTTATTTTCTTCTATACTATATACTATATGTCTATACAGGCCCAGGCCCATGGGTGTGCAACCTGTGCATCCGCACAGGGCCCCCAGTTTTCGGGGGCCCAGATTTTTTAAACAAACTATTGGCTTATAGCCCATTTTTTTGTAGAAGGCTCAACTTGGTAGCACGCAGCCCATCAAATGGATCCATCATTGGCTCCTCTCTCTAGCCCACAACAGATCAATCTGGTGCTGGTCCAAGAAGAGCAGTGTGTGGGCACCGGCATACATGCCGCCGCCGCCGCGCACACGCTACATGTCCAGCACACAAGTACGATCCCCCGCCGCACGCGCCACTCCATCCGAGGAGGACCTGTTGTGCGAAGCCACCGGGAACGTCGGGGACCTAGCTTGATTCACCGGGTTGTCTTTCCTCTGGGCTGGTGGTGCCGCCCACGAGTCTAGGACATCGTCAAGCTCGATCTACATGGCGCAACTTAAGTCCTGGAAGCCAAACGCTAGGCCACTTGGATCCCCTCCTCCCGGTGAGCTCATTCCTGACACTGATAAAGTCTTGTTGATGTGATGTTGTCCATAATCCCTTTTATTTTCTGTCAGAATTTCATTCAGCTTGCTATATGTAAATTTCAGTGTATGTGATGTCCCAATTTCAGTATTTTGTTGTACAAAATTCAGTGTTGGTGTTGTCCAATATTCACTGTATAGGCTCTCTAAGTTTTATTGTATACATTGTCTAAATTTCTGTGTACTTCCTCTGCTATTTGACTGCCATTTATCAAATGTTTTGCCGCCTTTTATTAAAGTGCACAAGAGTTGGATATAACCCTCACTTCTTTTTTTTCCTCGACCCGCACGAGCTGGCCTTATTGTTTCAAGGATGAACTTGCCGATATAATAATCAATGGGAACAAAATGTATCAAGCGTGTATTATTTTCACTAAAACACTACTACATACAATGGGAACAAAATGTATCAAGTGTGTATCAAGTGTGTAATAATCAATGGGAACAAAGTGTCTACTATATACTATCTACTAGTTTAAAAGAAAAAACATGAAAAAAAGAAAAAAAGAAAAAAAAACTTACCTCCACTCCGAGGAGGGCAGTGGGAGGAGGGGAGGGCGAGCTCCGGCCCTGGGCGGCGGGGAGGAGGGGCGTGGGAAGGACGTGCGCGGGGAGGAGGGGAGGGCGAGCTCCGTCCGTGTGGGTGGCGCCCCTTTGCGGGGAGGAGGGGAGCGGGGAGCTCCGGTCGTGCGCGGCGAGGAGGAGGGCCGCGGGGAGGAGGGCCGTAGGGAGGAGGGACGCGGGGAGGAGGGGAGCGGGGAGCTCCGGTCGTGGGCGGCGGCGATGGGCCGGAGCAGTGAAGGGGGTGGTGGCGGCGGCGCTGTAGTGGGCAGTGGCGGCGGCGCTGTAGAGGCAGGAGATCGAGGGGAGCGGGGGTGCAGCGTGCCGTTAGGGGAGCGGGGGGTGGGGGCTGGGTGCCGTTAGGGGGAGCCCCCCTTTGCCGTGTGCAGAAGTTGGGAGGCGGACGGCAAAGGGGTGGGTGGGGTGGGGCGGGCTTCGGCCGTTAGGGTGGCGCCCCTTTGCCGTCTGTGTTCTCTTTGCCGTTCGCCTCTGGGGCCTTTCCCATGCGTCAGCAGATGGCAAAGAGGTGGCCGACGGCAAATAAAACCTTTGCCATCAGCAACCTCTTTGCCGTCTGCTTTGTGCCAGCTGACGGCAAAGAGGATCTTTGCCATGCGTCAACAGACGGCAAAGGCATGGCAGATGGAAATTTCTCAATTCCAGTAGTGGAGCTTGGTTCCTGGGTGGCGCTGCATGGCCTTGTTCTTGGTTTGGCGCATTGTGGCGCGGTGCATCTGGCTTCTTGTTGGGACACTGCTTCGAGATGTGTCCAGGCTGATTACCTCCAAAGCACGTGACCTGCCCAAAGTTGTTGGGTCTTGCCACTAATATTGTTATTGGGGTTGTTCTTTGTCGGCCTGGGGTTGGCATACTGCTAAGGCTAGTAGCTCGGATGAGGTGCACGAGTCATGGCTTGCTGAGGTTGATAGTTTGGCTTCACTAGGCCGGTTTTCAGGGGCGAGTCTTCTGGTTGCTGGAAGCACCGATGTTGACCATCTTGTGTTTGCGTGTGTCTTTCATGGCACAACGCTTATCTTCAAGCATGAGGGCCTTGTTCACCAGCTCGAAGAAAGTTCGGCAATCACAGACAACAAGTTGATAGTGCAGTGATAGCTGAAGTCCTTCCATGAAGCGTTCTATCTTGGCTGCCTCAGTGCTAACATCATCAAGCGCATATCTTAAGAAGAGATTGAACTTCTGCAGGTACTCCTTGACAGAGCCACTTCCTTGGTTCAACGCTCGAAATTCCCGCTTCTTGATGGCCATAATCCGAGAAGGGATGTGGGAAGTGTGGAATCCTTGCTTGAAGTAAGCCCAGGTGATCACACGCTCGCCTTGCATGACCTTGAATCCATCCTACCAAGAACTGGCGGTACCTCTGAGGTAGTGAGAGACATAGAGAACCTTCTCATGGTCCTCATTGCATCTAACCCATGCACGGAGCTCCTTGATGGTGTGGATCCAGTCATGAGCATCCAAAGGTTAAGCTGTCTCGGTGAAGGTCGTGGGGGGAACTATTCATGAACTCTGACAAAGTGGAATGACCATTGTCGTTCCCGCCTTGCTGCTAGTTGTTCACAAGAACATGAGCCGTCTGCTGGATACCGGCAATATTGGCTTGGCGGATCCTCCCGGAGGACTTGGAGAAACTGAGCCATGGTCATATTCTCTGATGGAGGCGGTGGCAGTGGAAGATCGCCTTGTGGCTGCTCCTGGTGACCTCCATCTTGAGCAGACCCACCGGCCTCCGACTGCTGTCTAGAGTTGTCGGCGTTGGGGTTGCCAAAAGTACTGGTGCGAGTAGCAGTTACCATCCTATTTAGAGCAGCCAAGTCAAACAACTGAAATAGACAAGGAAATAGAAATAATACAAAAACACGCCTAAGGGGGTTGGTATAGTGCAAGTGTGTTAATAAAAGGTCAAAAGGCTCAACACATAACATTAAGATAAGATAGGCGATGTAGTCGCTTACATGTGGCCTAAGGCAAAAGTGCGACTTGCATCGAAACACAAAGAGTAAAACAAGCAACAATCACACATGGTTTCATATGAACCATTACACAGACTCGACTTCGCATGAGGGATACATAACTTATCCTACCCAAGGGGTTCACAAACTCAAGTAGTGGAGTGCTCGGTCTCGTACTCACGCTCCTCTGGGTCTTCCCCTAGTTATCCTATGTATGGGCACCGTCTCCTGTCAAGAGAGTCGGAGAACGGGGAGGTCCATCCCAACAATGCCTTGCCGGTGGAGTGGTGAAGAGCACACAATACTCCTTAACACTCATGCGATGACAACGTGTGAGTGAATCTCTAGCTGGGGGTACTCCTACTCTATAAGCGACAGGGGGTTGTCCCTCGGGGGCTTCATCCTTCTTGATGTTGTCTGGCTTCGTCTTGGCTTGCCGGAGTAGCTCACGGGTGTGATGAAGTTCCTGGAGGAGCTTCACGAACTCCTTAATCAAGTTGTGAGCCCGACTATCGGTGAGAGGCTGGAGTAGGTTTGGAACCTGAGCAGTGTGCCATCCCCCGGGGATGGGATTGATACGTCTCCAACGTATCTATAATTTTTGATGCTTCCATGCTATTATCTTGTCAACTTTGGATGTTTTATATGCATGAATATGCTATTTTATATCTTTTTTGGGACTAACCTATTAACTCGGTGCCAAGTGCCAGTTTTTGTTTTTTCCGTGTTTTTGACCCTTTTTCAGATGGAGTCCAAATGGAATGAAACTTTACGTTGATTGTTTTGGACCAAAACAGACCCCCGAAGCTTTGGAAGAAGGCCAGAAGAGCCACGAGGAAGTCACAAGCCCATGGGGTGCGGCCTACCCCCTGGCCGCACCATGCAGGCTTGTGACCTCCTCGTGGGCCGAACTGACGCAATTCCACCGCCATAAATTCCTATAAATTCAAAAACCCCTAGAAAGAAACCTAGATCGGGAGTTCCGCCGCCGCAAGCCTCTGTAGCCACCAAAAACCAATCTGGAGCCCGTTCCGGCACCCTGTCGGAGGTGGAATCCATCTCCGGTGGCCATCTTCATCATCCCAGTGATCACCATGACGAGGAGGGAGTAGTTCTCCCTCGGGGCTGAGGGTATGTACCAGTAGCTATGTGTTTGATCTCTCTCTCTCTCGTGTTCTTGAGATGTCTTGATCTTGATGTACCGTGGGCTTTGCTACTATAGTTGGATCTTATGATGTTCTTCCCCCTCTCCCTTCTTGTAATGAATTGAGTTTCCCCTTTGAAGTTATCTTATCTGGTTGAGTCTTTGAGAACACTTGATGTATGTCTTGCACATGTCTATCTGATGTGATCAACTTGCGGGTTTGTGACAATTGGGAACCTATGCATATGGGTTGGCACACGTGGATTCATGTGAGTACTCGATGTATGTTTTGGTGATCAACTTGCGGGTTCGTGACATTGGGAACCTATGCATAGGGGTTGGCACACGTCTTGACTCTCCGGTAGAAACTTTGGGGCACTCTTTGAAGTTCTGTGTGTTCGTTGAATAGATCATTCTGAGATTGTGTGATGCATATTGTATAATAATGCCCACGGATACTTGAGGTGACAATGCAGTATGTAGGTGACATTAGGGTCTTGGTTTATATGTACCTTAAGGTTTTATTCTAGTATGAACTCTTGAATAGATCGATCAGAAAGAATAACTTTATGGTGGTTTCGTACCCGACCATAATCTCTTTGTTTGTTCTCCGCTATTAGTGACTTTGGAGTGACTCTTTGTTGCAAGTTGAGGGCTAGTTATATGATCCAATTATGTTATCTTTGTTGAGATAACTTCACTAGTGAAAGTATGAACCCTAGGCCTTGTTTCCACGCATTACAATACCGTTCGTGCTCTCTTTTGTTACTAGTTACCTTGCTGTTTTTGTAATTCCAGATTACAAAAACCTATATCTACCATCCATATTGCTCTTGTATCACCATCTCTTCGCTGAACTAGTGCACCTATACAACTTACCATTTTATTGGGTGTGTTGGGGACACAAGAGACACTTTGCTATTTGGTTGCAGGGTTGCTTGAGAGAGACCATCTTCATCCTTCGCCTCCTGCAGATTGATAAACCTTAGGTCACCCACTTGAGGGAAAATTGCTACTTTTCTTCGAACCTCTGCACTTGGAGGCCCAACAACGTCTACATGGAGAAGGTTGCGTAGTAGACATCAAGCATTTTTCTGGCGCCGTTGCTGGGGAGGCTAGGTAAGAAACACTAACATCCCGTCAACGAAGCATTTTTCTGGCGCCGTTCCCGGGGAGGTTAGCGCTTGAAGGTATATATTTGGATCTTGCAATCGAATATTTTTGTTTCTTGTTCTTTCGCTAGAAAACTACAAAAAAAATTGGAATTGAGGATGTCTCATATGCTCCATCTTTTGAATGTCTTTCGTGAGCATGATGGGAAGGAAAATTGTGCTCAAGTGCTGAAAGAAGAATTACATAGAATGCTTGGCATAGAATATGTGAATGATGAGCATGATTGCAATGTTGTTAGCATGAATTCTATGAATACCCATGATGCTAATGATATGCAAAGCCACAAGCTTGGGGATGCTATATTTGATGAAGATGATCTTTTTAGTTCTTCCACTTTGAATGATCAAAATCATTTTGATGAAAACATGCCCCCTATCTATGATGATTATTGTGATATACTTATGCTTTGAAGAAGAGGAATGATAAAACTTGTCATACTTCCGAAAAGCCCTTTGCTAAACCTTGCTTTTTCATTGTGGACACAATTTTTAGTGCTCAAGTCTTTTACGATACTCCCACTACTATCTTGAGAATATTTCCTTATGTGGAGAGTAGTAGAATTCCTATGCTTGTAGATCATGAAAAGAAAGCCTTAGGTGCTGGTTATATTGTTTAATTCATTCATGATGCTACTGAAAATTACTATGAGAGAGGATCATATGCTTCTACTTATTGCAATAGTATCAAGCTTCCTCTCCATGTGTTGAAATTTTTGAGGCTATGCTTGTTTTGCCTTCCTATGCTAGTTGCTTCTTGCTCCAATAAATTGTTTGATCACAAAATCCCTATGCATAGGAAGTGGGTTAGACTTAAATGTCCTAGCCACATGCTCCATGATGCTCTCGTTGTGTTTCAATCCTTACCTTTTATGTGAGCATCATTGAAATCATGCCTAGATAAGGGCGTTAAACAATAGCGCTTGTTGGGAGGCAACCCAATGAATTTATTTTTGATTTTTGCTTTCTGTTTTGCTTTTTCCACGCCATCATAATTCTGTTATGATTGTGTTTTTTGTGTTTCTTTTAGTTTTTGTGCCAAGTAAAGCCTTTATGATAGCTTGGGTGATAGTTGTTCGATCATGCTGGAAAAAGACAGAAACTTTCTGCTCACGAAATGATTTTTCATTTTTATTCAGAAAGAGATTTTGAGTTGATTATTTTTATTGCTGGTAGATATGCTTTTTTCCGAGGCCGTAGTAATGTTTCAGATTTTTTTAGGTACCAGAAGTGAATGAAGTATACAGATTGCTACAGACTGGTCTGTTTCTGACAGATTCTGTTTTTGCTGAGTTGGTTGCTTGTTTTGATGAAACAATGGTTAGTATCGGGAGGTACTAGCCATGGAAAAGTGAGAATACAGTAGCCCATCATCAATATAGATAGAATTCAAGTTTGCTACAGCACCAAAAGAAGTGGTAGTTTGTTTTCTTGTACTAATGTTATCACGAGTTTCTGTTTAAGTTTTGTGTTAGGAAGTTTTCAAATTTTGGGTGATGTTCTCATGGACAAAGAGATAAGGAGTGGAAAGAGCTCAAGATTGGGGATTCCCAAGGCATCCCAAGCCAAATTCAAGGACACCAAAAAGCCTAAGCTGGGGGATGCCCCGGGAAGGCATCCCCTCTTTCGTCTTCAATCCATCGGTAACATTACTTGGAGCTATATTTTTATTCACCACATGATATGTGTTTTTCTTGGAGCGTCTTGTATCTTAGGAGTCTTTTCTTTTTGTTCTGTCACAATAATCCTTGCTGCACACCTTTTTGAGAGAGAGAGACATGCACTCATCGTGATTTTGCTAGAATGCTTAGAGTGCTTCACTTATACCTTTTGAGCTAGATACTTTTGCTCTATGTGCTTCACTTATATCTTTAGAGCACGGCGGTGCGTGATTTGGTAGTTGGCTTATGCTATGAAAATAGTCACAAATGTGATAGGTACCCAAAGAGGATACAAAAACCTCCATCTTCATGTGCATTGAATAGAAAGAGAAGTTTTGATTCCTCTCAATTAGTTTTGAGACATGGATTCGGTAATATTAAGAGTTATGTTAGTAGGGTGTTGTGAATCTAGAAATACTTTTGTTGAAGTTGGTGATTACCGTAGCATGCATGTATGGTGAACCACTATGTTAGGAAGTCGGAGCATAATTGATCTATTGATTGTCATCCTTTGTGTTGAGGTCGGGGTCGCGCGATGGTTTACACCCACCAACCCTTCCCCTCGGAGTATGCATTTAGCACTTTGTTTCGATTTCTAATAAAAAAAATCGCAACAAGTATGTGAGTTCTTCATGACTAATGTGAGTCCATGGTATAGATGCACTTTCACCTTCCACCATTGCTAGCCTCTCTAGCGCCGCAGAATTCTCGTCGGTGCACAAACCCACCAAATTCCTTCCTCAAAACAGCCACCATACCTACCTACTATGGCATTTTCATAGCCATTACGAGATATATTGCCATGCAACTCCCACCGTTCCGCCTCATGACTTGTGTCGTCACTCTCATATTGCCATTGCATGATCATACTAGATCATTGCACATGCCGGTACACTGCCGGAGGCATTTCCTATGGAGTCATCATCATTGTGATCTTTGAGCTTTCAGTAACTAAAAAGTGTGATGATCATCATTATTAGAGCATTGTCCCATGTGAGGAAAAAAATAGGCCAAAGAGCCCAAAAACAAAAAAGAAAGAGAAAATAAAAAAAGAGGCCTAAGAGCCCAAATAAAAAAAGAAATGAGAGAAAAAGAGAGAAGGGACAATGCTACTATCTTTTTCCACACTTGTGCTTCATGTTAGCACCATGTTCTTCATGATTGAGAGCTTCTTGCTTTGTCACGACCATATGCTAGTGGGAATCTTCATTGTATAACTTGGCTTGTATATTCCAATGATGGGCTTCCTCAAAATTGCCCTAGGTCTTCGTGAGCAAGCAAGTTGGATGCACACCCACTAGTTTTCCTTTTGAGCTTTCACATACTTATAGCTCTAGTGCATCCTTTGTATGGCAATCCCTACTCATTCACATTGATATCTATTAATGGGCATCTCCATAGCCTTTTGATACGCCGAGTCAATGTGACCATCTCCTCCTTTTTGTCTCACAACCACCACCACACTCTATTCCACCTATAGTGCTATATCCATGGCTCGCGCTCATGTATTGCGTGATAGTTATAAAAAGTTTGAGAAAGTAAGAGTGCAAAAACAATTACTTGGCCAATTCCGAGGTTGTGCATGATTTAAATTAGATGTGTGGGGATGATGGAGCATAGCCAGACTATATGATTTTGTAGCGATAACTTTCGTTGGCCTTGTTATTTTGAAAGTTTATGATTACCTTGCTAGTTTGCTTGAAGTATTAATGTTTTCATGTCAATAGCAAACTATTGTTTTGAATCTTACGGATCTGAAAATTCATGTCACGTGAAAGAAGTTGTAAAGGACAACTATGCTAGGTAGCATTCCACATCAAAAAATAATTCTTTATCACTTCCCTACTCGAGGACGAGCAGGAGTTAAGCTTGGGATGCTTGATACGTCTCCAACGTATCTATAATTTTTGATGGTTCCATGCTATTATCTTGTCAACTTCGGATGTTTTATATGCATGAATATGCTATTTTATATCTTTTTTGGGACTAACCTATTAACTCAGTGCCAAGTGCGAGTTTCTGTTTTTTCCGTGTTTTTGACCCTTTTTCATACGAAGTCCACATGGAATGAAACTTTACGATGATTTGCTTTGGACCGAAAGAGACCCCCGAAGCTTTGGAAGAAGGCCAGAAGAGCCAAGAGGAAGTCACAAGCCCATGGGGCGCGCCCTACGCCCTGGCTGCACTGTGCAGGCTTGTGACCTCCTCGTGGGCCCAACTGACGCAATTCCACCGCCATAAATTCCTATAAATTCATAAACCCCTAGAAAGAAACCTAGATCGGGAGTTCCGCCGCTGCAAGCCTATGTAGCCACCAAAAACCAATCTGGAGCCCATTCCGGCACCCTGTCGGAGGGGGAATCCATCTCCGGTGGCCATCTTCATCATCCGGGTGATCACCATGACGAGGAGGGAGTAGTTCTCCCTCGGGGCTGAGGGTATGTCCCAGTAGCTATGTGTTTGATCTCTCTCTCTCTCGTGTTCTTGAGATGTCTTGATCTCAATGTACCATGGGCTTTGCTACTATAGTTGGATCTTATGATGTTCTTCCCCCTCTCCCTTATTGTAATGAATTGAGTTTCCCCTTTGAAGTTATCTTATCGGACTGAGTCTTTGAGAACACTTCATGTATGTCTTGCACGTGTCTATCTGCTATGGTCAACTTGCGGGTTTGTGACAATTGGGAACCTATGCATATGGGTTAGCACACGTGGATTGATGTGAGTACTCGATGTATGTTTTGGTGATCAACTTGCGAGTTCGTGACATTGGGAACCTATGCATAGGGGTTGGCACACGTTTTGACTCTCCAGTAGAAATTTTGGGGCACTCTTTTAAGTTCTATGTGTTGGTTGAATAGATGATTCTGAGATTGTGTGATGCATATCGTATAATCATGCCCACGGATACTTGAGGTGACAATGGAGTATCTAGGTGACATTAGGGTCTTGGTTGATATGTATCTTAAGGTGTTATTCTAGTACGAACTCTTGAATAGATCGATCAGAAAGAATAACTTTATGGTGGTTTCGTACCCGGCAATAATCTCTTTGTTTGTTCTCCGCTATTAGTGACTTTGGAGTGACTCTTTGTTGCATGTAGAGGGCTAGTTATATTATCCAATTATGTTATCTTTGTTGAGAGAACTTCACTAGTGAAAGTATGAACCCTAGGCCTTGTTTCCACGCATTGCAATACCGTTCGTGCTCACTTTTGTTACTAGTTACCTTGCTGTTTTTGTAATTTCAGATTACAAAAACCTATATCTACCATCCATATTGCACTTGTATCACCATCTCTTCGCCGAACTAGTGCACCTATACAACTTACCATTGTATTGGGTGTGTTGGGGACACAAGAGACTCTTTGCTATTTGGTTGCAGGGTTGCTTGAGAGAGACCATATTCATCCTACGCCTCCCGCGGATTGATAAACCTTAGGTCCCCCACTTGAGGGAAAATTGCTACTGTTCTACAAACCTCTGCACTTGGAGGCCCAACAACGTCTATAAGGAGAAGGTTGTGTAGTAGACATCAGGGATCAACGTCCAACTCTCGCCAACATCATCCTTCATGAAAGGGAAGTGGCAAATAGCTGGCTCGTCGGCCATCTCTGCAAGGTTGTCTCGAAGGTGGTTGAGCGCCTTCCGTGTAACTGTCTCAGCTGCTAACACTAGAGTCTCCATTTGTGGTCCTTCAAAGAACTAATTCATCGGGGAGTTAGTTTCCTTCACAACCACATCAACATGGTACTCCTTCATGGTGGCATCGACCCAATGCCTGTGGTGGAGGAAAACGGGTGATCAGCGGAACTGGCACTTATCTAGGTTGTCCTCAAGGAGTAGGGGGAAGCCAGATGCTAGGAGGTCTTCAGGTATGACGACCATCTACAGGATTTAAGGGGAGGGTGTCAGTAAAGATTTTTGAGAATAGAGTGGAAGAGGCAAGAAGTGCAGAAACTCCTAAGTATTGATACTAGGTACTATTTTTGGAAAGGGGTTCATCCTAACTAACGTCCATGCTACTAAGGCTTCCTACAATCAGGATGGCTCTAATACGAGCTCTGTGGGGACCCCGACTCAAAAGTCGTGATCACTGAATGCAGGTGTATAGTGATCCGAGAGATCAATGATCACTGAACATAGAGAAGCTGAATTAGAAGAGTCTTAGATCCTTACACACCGTCCTATACAAACATTGGCTGTTATGGTCAAGTCTTACATAGATAGGGCCTAGGAGGCCGACACACCAACATAACTAGCAACGGAAACCTTGAACGAAAGTGTGAACCCATGCCATCTGCCATAACCTATAGGCAATCTGACTAGGAAGCGTCCTAGTTCGCATGTTCATCACTGGCGAACTCTTCTCCACATTCCTGCTTTTCCATGCGTGGCCAATTAAATAACAAGTGGCAAGCCAATGAGTACTTCGAATATACTCGCAAGCAACCATGATGTGGAACAAAGCAATAATAAAGCATGATATAGCACTAAGTAGGTAATTTGCAGAAAGATAGTTTGGAGTGCAAGGGCATTCTAAATATCTTGTGAGAGCATGCATTGAGGGCTAAGCGATATCCATAAGAACATGTTACAAATATAAATATCCACTGAGGGTCAGACAATCGCATGTCCACCCATCTTGCCAACTCGTCTAACTTAGCTGTCGATTCATACTACCATCATTCTCACATAACCACCTTTCTCTCTCTCTCTCTCACACACACACACACACACTTGGTTTATGCGAAAACTTCTAGATGTACACCATCCAACTGTCCTTGACCGTGTACACGACTATTCGAATAGTCTTACACTCTGCAGAGGTTGTACACTTTACCCACAAGAGTCGAGAAAGTTTCATGTCATTCCACGACTCCGGACATTTCTCATGCCCTAGGTAAGTACCCGAACATTACCTTTCCTATGAAGATACTAGCAAAGAGTCCACTGGTTGGTGATAATCCCTTGTGATGTAGATCACACGTATCATCCACGAGGGCAAGAAACAGTGTGCCCAATGTTTGTATAAACAACCGATGGTCGTCCTTTCTTGGCACGACCCATCTCGAGGGTGACCACATCACTCCCACCACTAGTAATGCGGGCTCTCTACTAGCACCAACCACAGTAATCAACAAGGCCCCATCCCAGAAGGGGTATCGTGGTTGTACATGTAAGGTTGGGATGGTTGAAAAATGTTAAATCTGATCCCATTGTTGAAACCACACACACAACTTGCCTCAGTACACCACTTCTTTATCAATTGGTTACCTCGCTCTACACATCTCCCTCGGGCATTAGTGGCACCCGACGGGGGTTTTGAAAGATTTTCGAAACCATTTCCTTCATTGTCACCAAGCATAATCCCATCCCATTGTGTAGAAACTAATAGCAACTTAACTACCTCCCACCCGCACAACCCTCATACGAAGGTAGGGTCATGCTCAAGTGCAAGTGTCAACATGGATTTATCGGAAACATCCCACTTAGGTAGTCACCGATTCGACATGATCTTATGCATCGGAACGAAGTGCTATATATGACATGCATAAAAATAGTTTCTTAGACATGGTCAAAGGGTTGCTTGTGTTTCTCAACAAAGTCTCCTGGGTCTTCAAAGTCTTCTGGTCCAAGTCCCTTTTCAACAACGCAATCTATCGTCACAATAGTAATGGGCAAAAATAAGAACACATCACAACATGGAGAAAATAATCCACTTAGAAAAATGTCTACCCACTTTTGTAAAATACCAGGGTGGGTGTAGGTACTATAAAAATTGTTGCGTTTTATTTTTAAAATGGAAGAAGTTGTGAAAAACATTTTAAGAGAACGTTAAAATGTCCTAAACAAGGTTTTAAAATAAAACAATGCATGCAATGTTTTTGTAAAATTTACACAAGTGGCACTATAAAATACTAGACAATATTATTAGATTTTAGGTGGAGGAGTATATGGATTTGGATAAATATTCACCCTTGTGGAAATTTTGAAAAATAGAAATAAAAATAAAAAGAAAAAGGCCACGTTTCATGGGCCAGAAGCTACTCGCTGAATTGGCCCAGCCAACGAAACCAGCCCGGGCGGGCCAGGCGCGTGCTCCCGCGAGGGTTTAAACCTGACAGGCATGTCCTAGCCGCAAGTGGCAGAGAGGGAAGGCGAGGGAGCGGTGAGGATGATAGGTGGCCCCCACCTGTCATCTTCATCCTCGGGATAGATAGGGTGGCAAGTTCACCGGTGACGGCAGAGGGCACAACGTGGGAAGGTAGGGGTGGAAATGGGTCCAGGGCGAGCTGCCGCTCAACTAGTGATGGAGGTGCTTCGGGAGGTGGTCGCCGGGGCCGATTCCTGCAGCAAAAAGGACATGGAAGAGTTGGAACATATCAGAAGAGCTAGGGAGGGACGAATGAAGAAGAAGGAGGGTCGGAGCGGCTTCCTACCCTGAGATCAACAACAGGCCGAGGTGGTGGAGCTTTGACTCAATGTCGAGCTCAAGGAGCTTTGGAGGCGAACTGGGGGCACATGCGTGCGATTAGGATGAAGGGACGGAGAGGGCAGAAGGGAGAGGGGCTCTTGGGGGAGCCTTATATCACTAGTAGAAAAAGGGCCTTTTGTCCTGGTTCGTAAGGGCCTTCTGTCCTGGTTTCGGAACCGGGAATAAAAGGTCGTTACTAATGCCCTTGGCCTTTAGTCCCGGTTCTTACACGAACCGAGACAGATGGGCCTCGATGTGGACGGTGCGGCGAGCCCGGGCAGGGGGGGACATTAGTCCCGGTTGGTGAATCCAACCGGGACCAAAAGGCATCCACGCGTCAGCATTTCAGGTGATGGGTTTTTTTGAAGGGGGGGGAGGGTTTAGGGGGTTTTGTGGGGTTAATTTGGGTGTTTCATATATTTTGTTAGCTAGCTAATGAATAGAGAGAAGTGTCCTCTCTTATCTCCGTGCTTGGTCGACGCTGCATACTATACGTATAGAGAGGACTAGACACGCTAGCTAGTAAGCAAATGAAGGAAACAGAAGATCGTCATGAACATATGCATACAAAGAGAAGTGATATCGACCACCTCTCCTTCTCTGAGAGATTGGTCGAACAAGAAGTTCTCGTATATCTATCCGACGCTACTGGCTACATACATACAATATAATTATCTCTTACAATATAATCTCCTAATTAAAATTAAACTCATTAGGGTTCACATGGTATTCTCCGTCTTTAGCAATCACGTGGTCAAGAAAGAATGCCGCCAATTCCTCTTGAATTCCTCGCATATGATCTGCTGGTAGGAGTTCATTCCGCATCCGATATATCTAATTTGAAGAAGGGGGTCAATACATATATATGAATAAATGAAACTGAACACAAATGATGGTAATAAAATAAAATTGTGAATATTATTATTTACGCACGTCATATTGTTTGTCAGAGTAGCCCCACTCACAGGTCACGTGGCGGATGGACTCGCAAATGTAGTATCCACAGTAATCATTCGCTGGTTCCTGCCACAACCACTTTACAAGAAATAGAGGTCAATCAAACTGATAGTTAGCAAGCATGCTAAATTGTATTGATGAAACTAGCGCTTGAATCACTAGGAGATGCGTGGAACAAGCTACTATAGTACTTATTTTCGGGTGTCTAAATTGCAGCTTCTTCGGCAGTCCCGGAGTTTTTGCGGTGAATTTTTTCCAAACCCTGTCAGACAAAGAAAACAATTACTTGATATCAGGAAATGAACAAAGTTGCTGATATGGTGCGATAATGATCGATTTAACATACTTCTCTAGAATTTCAGTCATGTCCGCATACTCGTTGGGATCTTTTCGTCTCGAGTCTAAGATGGTTACTAGTCCCTGCTCAAGCTTAATCTCTAGGAGAATATAGTGGAAGCTGCGGACACATGCATAACTCATCAATTACATTACTATAACCTTGACTAATAAGGGAAACCGAATATGCACAAGACAGTAACACTCACTGGAATTCGTAAGGGAAGAGTATTATAGCTTTGTTTTGATTCAATACAAACGATTGTAGCAGGTTGGCCTCGGTATCTTTGGCCTGAGATTTAATCATAAATGCATCTACGAGATTTGTGTTAATGAACCCAATATCACCGATTTGTCTTTTCTTCAATTCGACGATCTTCAATATGCATATAATGTAGTGAGGATAATTAAAAATACATGCAATGAAAGAGCTAACCTATATATAGAGACTTAATGACAGAAGTTGTACTACTTACAGGCAGTAGCAAGTGATCATTAATTTGTCGAGGGCCTTTAGTTTGAAAAATGGGAAGAACTCCTCAAATGGAACCATTAACAGTTCAAGTCCAACGAGGTCATGCTCCTTTCTAACTCCCAGCGTCAAAATATTACTCCCCCAGACTCTTTGCAAGTTTTCATGTACCAATCATGGAATCTTCGCATCATCGTTGTTAGAGATCTTTCATCTTTGACGAGAGGCTTCCCGTACACGTATTTGTGTTCGTCCACCTCCAATAAATCAAAATGTGCATCATCGGGTAGGTAATCTGCAGGATTGGTACTGGGCAACAAGATCCCCGGATGATTAGCGACGATATCGCTAGACACCTTGAGCGGGGGGAACGATTGGTTCGCTTGTTCGCCGAGCTGGGCAACTTTTTTCCTAGCTCGTCGTTCTACTAACCTTTGATAACTGATAGTACTTCCCAACCGCTGCACTTTGATAAATGAATTTGTAATAATGCGCTCATACTTGCCTTTCGTCAGAGACTTTGGTGGTTTCTTCCGGGCAGCCAGAGTACGCTTTGCTTTTATCGGATCTATCTTCTCCTCCGGAGGTGGATGTTTTTTTGCTTTCACCCCTTCAAAGAAGTTATTCACTTCGGCTTCCACAATCTTCGTGATTTCCTCCTGGCTCCTCTCGTATGGTAACTTCTCTGGAGTCTTCAGAGAAGGACCATATATGTATTGCCTGCCTCTGGCTGTAGTGCTAGACGCCGGAGTAGACAGAGCGGATGCGACTGTTTTTCCTTTCTTACGAGGCGGAGGAGAAGGACTATGTGTCGGAGGAGCCGGAGCGGCGGCGGGTCTCTTCAGCCCTTGTTGACGAGGCGGAGAAGGAGGAGGCAGCTGGCTGCTCGGGCGCGCCGGTGCAGGCGGAGAAGGAGGCGGAGTGCCGTCACACGCGGGAGAAGGAGGCTGAGTGTCCTGATCACTCGCTGGAGGAGGCGGAGGAGGAGGCGGGCCCTGACTCGCCGGAGGAGGAGGAGGAGGCGGAGGCGTCTAGTTCGGAAGGTGGATGAGTTCCTTCCGCCATAGGCATGGAGTCTTCAGAGAAGAACCCAGCCGAATTTCCCCTTCACCCGTAGTGTGGTCAAGATCAAGGTCCTCAAATCCTTCCGTTATTTGATCCACCATCACCCTAGCATATCCTTCTAGAATCGGCTGGTTGTGGTAGGTTGAGCAAGGTTCATTAGGTATAACAGAGCCAACAGCCACCTTGACTTTGAATGTCATCCATTGCGTCATAAGGTAGCAATGTTGAGACTCTGTGATAGCATCCACGGGGTAGCACGTGAAGACAGGCTCCAGCTGCTGAGTCTGCTTGGTGGAAGCCACACTGCTTCTCCGCTGAGATGGCGGGGTAGCTTCAGGGGAAGCTTTGGCAGGTCGTTTGCTGCGATCTGCTTCTCGTTCCTCTAGCCCTTGTACCCTTTCGTGCAGCGCCTGCAGTTGGGTATGCTCCGCTTTCTTCCTCCTCTCCTGGGTTTTGTAACCCCTTGCGTCCGAAAACCCAGCTTTCCATGGAATTCCCGAGGGCCATTGTCCGTCCAGGGTGCTTAGGATTCCCGAGGGCCATTGTGAGCTCGTCATTCTCTCTGTCTGGAATGAACGCCCCTTCCTGTGTTGTGGCGATATAGTGCTGAAGCTTCCTGACGGGTATTCGCAGTTGCTCTTCCGTCCTAACGCACTCCCCTGATACAGGGTCCAAGGTTCCGCCAACCCCGAAGAACCAAGTCCGGCAACGGTCTGGCCATCTCAATGTCTCGGGTTTGACCCCTTTAGCAATCAGGTCATTCTCAGCCTTGTCCCACAAAGGTCGGGCTTTGAGGTAACCACCTGACCCCATGCGATGGTGATGCTTCTTCTTTGCAGCATATTTCTTGTTTGTCGCTGACATCTCCTTACTCTTTTCCGATGTCTTGTGGGCCACAAATGCGGGCCATTGATCTCTGATCTTCTCAAACCGGCCGGTGAATTCTGGTGTCTCTTCTTTGTCGACAAACGTTTTCAGCTCATTCTTCCACCTCCTGAATAGTTCTGCCATCTTCTTAAGAGCATGAGACTTGATCAATTCCTCTTTAACTGGCTTCTCTGGATCCTCCTCTGGCGGTAGGGTAAAATTTTCCTTAAGCGTTGTCCAAAGATCTTCTTTCTGTTTATCAGAGACATAAGACGTCAGCACCTTTGGGTCTTCCTTCTTTGGCTTTAACCATTGCTGGACACTGGTCGGGATCTTGTCCCTAACAAGAACCCCGCACTGAGCACGAAATGCATTCCTTGTCCGGATGGGTTCTATCGGCTTGCCATTGCGCACGATTGCTGTGATCTCAAACCTTTCATCCGAACGCAACTTTTTCTTCGGGCCTCGTTTCTTTACCAAAGTTGAGGTCGATCCGTAGGGCTAGAGAAAAAAGAAGAAAGACGAGAGTTAATTAATATGTGTACATATGAAAACAATGAATGCATCAATTAACTAGTCAGCACGGGCTTAACTAATATATATATATATACCTAGCCAGACTCGGTTCGGTCAACGGAGTCGTCATGAATGCCCTCTTCTTCACCCGATCCTTCCAGATCATCATGAACGCCCTCTTCTTCACCCGTTCCTTCCAGATCATCATGAACATAGCCCTCTTCTTCACCCGATCCTTCCAGACCATCGGTGTCTCTGAGAAACGACGCAATGACATCACTTCCTTGTGCGATTATCTCCCCAACATCGCTTCTTCCTCTTCGTCTCGGGAGTGATCCATAGTTTCTGCAAATATTTACAACATGTCAATTCTTATATAAACATGGTATAGATGGATATATATTAGTGGCAAACGTAGAACTAGCTAGCTAATCACAATAAGGAATCATGTTAGTCGCCTCGACGCTGCTTCTCTAGGGTTTGGGGTGGCCTAGACAACGCTTCAAGGGTTTGGGGTGGCCTCGACACAACGCTTCAAGGGTTTGGGGTGGCCTGGACACAACGCTTCAAGGGTTTGGGGTCACCTCGACGACAATGCTCTTTTAACTTGGTAAATTTGAGAGGGGGTATATATCGACAACGACATACCCGATAAATAATAAGAAGACAAAACAAGAAATAAAAAGAGGAGAAGAAGAAAGGAATAGAAGAGAAGCAATCGAAGAAAAAAAAGAAGAAAAAAAAGGAGAAGAAGAAAGGAATAGAGGAGAAAGAAGAAAAAAATAGAATTTCTTTTTCTTCTTTTTTTCTCTTCTTATTTATTTCTCCTCTTCTTGTTGTCCTCTTCTTCTCCTTTCTTCCTCTTCTTATTTTCCTGTTTCCTCTCATTCATTTTCTTCTTCTTCCTTATCTTCCTAGCTAGATATATAATACTTTTCCAAAAATGTAACTTTTGCATATATAAAACATTTTCTTCTTCTTCCTTCTTCCTTCTTCCTAAATATATATAGATAAAACTAACCTAAAATGTACTAAATCAGAGAACATATATAGATAAAACTAACCTAAAATGTACCCAAATGTACTAAAAATCTAATTTTTATATGCACACAGAACATATACATATATCAATTTTTATAAAAATGCAAAAAACAAATCATCATATATATGAACAAAAAATCTAATAATGAAAAGAACATATACTCACACATATACACATAATGTGGAAAAAACATCATATAATGAAAAAAACAGAGGATAGGACAGGGGGGCGGCGCCGCCGGCCTAACCAAGGAGGGAGAGGTTGGACGGGGCAGGGGTAGAGGCACGGCGTCGGTGTCGGTGTAGAGGGCGGTGACGACGGCGTGGTCGGGGCAGGGCGACAGCGGCGTGGTCGGGGCAGACGGCAGCGACGGTGTCGATGGGGCGGGTTGGGGGCGCGGCAGAAGCACGGCGACGGCGGCGTGGTCGGGGGACAGAGGCACGGTGACGGCGGCAACGACGGCGTGGTCGCGGGGCAGAGGCACGACGACGGCGGCGACGATGGCGTGTTCGGGGGGCAGAGGCAGGACGACGGCGGCGTGGTCGGGGAGGGGGCAACGATGGCGTGGTCGGGGGCAGAGGCGTGGTCGGGATCTCGGGCAGCCTGCCGGTGTCGTCGCAGGGATCGAAAAATATGACGAAAATTTCAGAAGCGCGGGCTTATATATCAAAGCCATTGGTACCGGTTCATGGCACCAATTGGTACCAATGCCCCCCTTTAGTCCCGGTTGGTTCCACCAACCGGGACCAAAGGTCACTTTTCAGCAGCCCAAAGGGCGGGAAGCGGAGGCCTTTGGTCCCGGTTGGTGGCACCAACCGGGACTAAAGGGTGGGCATTGATAGCGGTTGGTGCCACGAACCGGTACCAAAGGACCGTGTGTTGCCCGCGTCACGGCCAAAGTTTAGTCCCACCTCGCTAGTTGAGAGGGGTGCGCAGTGGTTTATAAGCCACACTGCCGCACCCCTCTCGAGCTCCTCTCCACTGCAGGCTTACGGGCCTACTTGATAATGCTTTGCCTGATGGGCCTTCTGGGCCTACCGCGGGCCTGAATCCTGGCCCATGGATGGGTTTCTAGTCGTATTCACGCCGTGGTGGTCCAGTTGGTGGCAATTTTTTTATTTTTTCCCAGTTTTTTTTGCTTTATTTATTTTATTTCTTTTTTGCATTGGTACCGGTTGTCTGTCACAGCCGTGGTGCGGTTGAATGTTTAGTCCAACCTCGCCAAGCGAAGGGCTTCCAAGCCAGTTTATAAGCTCCGCCGTGGCTGCAACGTGGAGAGGAACTACTTTATAGAGAAAATTCAACCTAAATTCAAAGTATTAGTTAGCGCTAATACTTTGATAATTTGATAATTATATAGAGAAAAATTTAATGATTTTTAACAGAAAATACTTTGATAATTTTAGTTGCATTTACTGATTATTTTTTCTTTTATTTTTTGTTTTGTTTATTTTGTTTTGTTTCTACTTAAATTCAAAGTACTAGTTAGCTTATTTTGATTGTTTCTACTTACAACAAAATACTTATTTATTTTATTTTATTTTGTTTATAATTACTTATTAAATTTATTTTATGATAATTCTTTTTGTTATTAAAGTTTCTCTCATATATGGTGGACACTCCCTCACCTGATTTTTCGACCGTCAACGGTGGTCGCTATTCCTTCTTCCCCTAATGCATAAAAAATATCTAGCACAAGGAGAAGAAGGAAGAGTGAACCCCATAACAACAGCCGACATTCTTCTTCTCTCATATGCATGAGCTAGAGTGGCAAGAGCATGGCATGCATGGTCACACCTCAACGCCCAAAAACACGGGAGAGGGGTGGGAGGGGGGAGGGTTTATATAGGCAATCCTTTAGTCCCGGTTCATATCTAAAACCGGGACTAACAACATATGCGGCATGCCACGTTTTTGCGCGACACGCCATGTGGTTTCGCTGGATCTTTAGTCCCGGTTTTTGTCCTGAACTGGGACTAATAACATATGCGGCACGCCACGTGTTTGCGCGTCACGCCACGTGGTTTCGCTCGATATTTAGTCCCGGAAACTCGTCTGTTACAAAGGGATTTCATTTTTTTGAACTTATTTGAACTCCATAGTTTTTCTGTGTTCAAAATGCACCATTCGAAGCCACGTCATCAATTTACAACCCTTTCTGACTTCATTTGTTATTTTTCATACAGTTAATGATTATTTTGAGCTATAAGACCATGAAATTGAAAAGCATTTGAAATGAACTCTGAAAAGGATCCAAGTTGGCATGCTATCATCATTTCACCCACATAGCATGTGCGATAAAGTTGAGAGGGTTACGGCAAAAACTGGATGCAATTCGTGTACAAAACGGACAATCTTTTTCGAAGTATCATGGTTTCATACGGAAACTCGTCTGTTACAAAGGGATTTCATTTTTTTGAACTTATTTGAACTCCATAGTTTTTTTGTGTTCAAAATGCACCATTCAAAGCCACATCATCAATTTACTACCCTTTCTGACTTCATTTGTTATTTTTCATGCATTCAATGATTATTCTGAGCTATAAGACCATGAAATTGAAAAGCATTTGAAATGAACTCTGAAAAGGTTCCAAGTTGGCATGGTATCATCATTTCACCCACATAGCATTTGCGAGAAAGTTGAGAGAGTTACGGCAAAAACTGGATGGAGTTCGTGTACAAAACGGACAATCTCTTTCGAAGTATCAGGGTTTCATACGGAAACTCGCCTATTACAAAGGGATTTCATTTTTTTGAACTTATTTGAACTCCATAGTTTTTCTTTGTTCAAAATGCACCATTCAAAGGCACATCATCAATTTACGACCCTTTCTGACTTCATTTGTTATTTTTCATGCATTTACTAATTATTTTGAGCTATAAGAACATGAAATTGAAAAGCACTTGAAATGAACTCTGAAAAGCTTCCAAGTTGGCATGGTATCATCATTTCACCCACATAGCATGTGCGAGAAAGTGGAGAGGGTTACGGCAAAAACTGGATGCACTTCGTGTACAAAACGGACAATCTCTTTCGAAGTATGAGGGTTCCATACGGAAACTCGTCTGTTACAAAGGGATTTCATTTTTTTGAACTTATTTGAACTCCATAGTTTTTTTGTGTTCAAAATGCACCATTCAAAGCCACATCATCAATTTACTACCCTTTCTGACTTCATTTGTTATTTTTCATGCATTCAATGATTATTCTGAGCTATAAGACCATGAAATTGAAAAGCATTTGAAATGAACTCTGAAAAGGTTCCAAGTTGGCATGGTAACATCATTTCACCCACATAGCATTTGCGAGAAAGTTGAGAGAGTTACGGCAAAAACTGGATGGAGTTCGTGTACAAAACGGACAATCTCTTTCGAAGTATCAGGGTTTCATACGGAAACTCGTCTATTACAAAGGGATTTCATTTTTTTGAACTTATTTGAACTCCATAGTTTTTCTGTGTTCAAAATGCACCATTCAAAGGCACATCATCAATTTACGACCCTTTCTGACTTCATTTGTTATTTTTCATGCATTTACTAATTATTTTGAGCTATAAGACCATGAAATTGAAAAGCACTTGAAATGAACTCTGAAAAGCTTCCAAGTTGGCATGGTATCATCATTTCACCCACATAGCATGTGCGAGAAAGTGGAGAGGGTTACGGCAAAAACTGGATGCACTTCGTGTACAAAACGGACAATCTCTTTCGAAGTATGAGGGTTCCATACGGAAACTCGTCTGTTACAAAGGGATTTCATTTTTTTGAACTTATTTGAACTCCATAGTTTTTTTGTGTTCAAAATGCACCATTCAAAGCCACATCATCAATTTACTACCCTTTCTGACTTCATTTGTTATTTTTCATGCATTCAATGATTATTCTGAGCTATAAGACCATGAAATTGAAAAGCATTTGAAATGAACTCTGAAAAGGTTCCAAGTTGGCATGGTAACATCATTTCACCCACATAGCATTTGCGAGAAAGTTGAGAGAGTTACGGCAAAAACTGGATGGAGTTCGTGTACAAAACGGACAATCTCTTTCGAAGTATTAGGGTTTCATACGGAAACTCGTCTATTACAAAGGGATTTCATTTTTTTGAACTTATTTGAACTCCATAGTTTTTCTGTGTTCAAAATGCACCATTCAAAGGCACATCATCAATTTACGACCCTTTCTGACTTCATTTGTTATTTTTCATGCATTTACTAATTATTTTGAACTATAAGACCATGAAATTGAAAAGCACTTGAAATGAACTCTGAAAAGCTTCCAAGTTGGCATGGTATCATCATTTCACCCACATAGCATGTGCGAGAAAGTGGAGAGGGTTACGGCAAAAACTGGATGCACTTCGTGTACAAAACGGACAATCTCTTTCGAAGTATGAGGGTTCCATACGGAAACTCGTCTGTTACAAAGGGATTTCATTTTTTTGAACTTATTTGAACTCCATAGTTTTTCTGTGTTCAAAATGCACCATTCAAAGCCACATGATCAATTTACAACCCTTTCTGACTTCATTTGTTATTTTTCATGCATTTACTGATTATTATGAGCTATAAGACCATGAAATTGAAAAGCATTTGAAATGAACTCTGAAAAGGTTCCAAGTTGGCATGGTATCATCATTTCACCCACATAGCATGTGCAAGAAAGTTGAGAGGGTTACAGCAAAAACTGGATGCACTTCGTGTACAAAATGGACAATCTCTTTCGAAGTATCAGGGTTTCATACGGAAACTCGTTTGTTACAAAGGGATTTCATTTTTTTGAACTTATTTGAACTCCATAGTTTTTCTGTGTTCAAAATAAACCATTCAAAGCCACATCATCAATTTACAACCCTTTTCGACTCGGGCATTAGTCCCGGTTCGTAATGTACTCCAAAGTGCGTCGGTCATCGTACATCCATTGGCGGTTCATCTCTATTATGAAATTAAGTATATATCAAAAAACCATTGCAGAACAAAATGAATAGAGAAATGACCAAATTAATACACGTTCATCATCACATTAAAACCAAAGAACAACAGTGATCAAATGTTATTATTGAAAAATAAATACATAAAGTTCTGTCATAAAACAACATACAACTATGTAAAACATTTAAATGCAACAACAAACGCGATCAAAATCGCAAGTAACGTAACAATTGACCCAACAGCATAATGATACCAAGCCTCTTTATCATTGGCATATTTTCTAATATTCCTAACCTTCAAGCGCATTTCATCCATCTTCAAGCGCATTGCATCCATCTTCAACCGCATCGCATCGATCTTCATCTTGCGATCGTCAATGACCTCGGCAACATGCAACTCCATTTCCATATTCTTATCCTCAATTATTTTCAATTTTTCCTTCAAGTATTTGTTTTCTTTTTCAACCAAAGTTAACTTCTCGAGAAGCATTTCTAGGTGGGTTGGAATTTCTGGTTCACATACCTCCTAGATTAAAAATATATGTCACGTTGGTCATCATAATTGTCATAAACAATAAATGAACCAAATAGTTATGAAAAGATAATATATACCACATCTGAATCATAGACAGGACGAGGGCCGACGGGGGCGGATACCAAAACCATCGCACTATATAATAACAAGGAATAATAAAAGTAAGAAAATTAGACAAGTATCTATCTGAAGTCAGAATTTTTTTCTTTCAAAAAGAAGATAAGAACAAGAGGCTAACCACGGTGGTGCCGGCGACGAGATCGGCGCGGGCGATCGACGGCGGTGAAGACGGGGCGGGGACGGGGCATGACGGACCGCTATATCTAGACAAGTCTCATTGAAAATGGAGCTCGGAGGTCGAGTTTCGAGAGGAGAAAGCTTAACTAGTGTGGCTCGGGCATTTCATCGAACATCTCATGTGCATAGGAGGTGAACTAGAGCACCCAAATGCCCTCCCCTCGCTGGCTCGACAAAAACAGAGCATCGTGGAATGCTCTGCCGCGGCGGTGGGTATATATGTAGGCAAGTTATTTGTCCCGGTTCGTGGCATGAACCGGGACTAAAGGTTGTGGGCCAGCAGTGAGGACCATTGGTCCCGGTTCGTGGCTCGAACCGGGACATATGGTTCCACACGAACCGGGACCAATGCCCACGAGTCCCCGGCCGGCCCCCAGGGCTCATGAACCGGGTTTAATACCCCCCATTGGTCCCGGTTCTTGAAGAACCGGGACTAATGGGCTGGCGAGGGCCGAACGATAGCCCTGTTTTCTACTAGTGTATAGGTGGGGCACGAGACCACCATGGACAGGTCGGGGGTCTTCCTAGGGGTCGTCCACGGCTACAAAGGGAGAGATAGGAGAGAGGGGAGCACGCGCAAGCTAGCGCTGCATTGGCCGATTCAGGTGGCAGCGCGCTCACGCAGGAGGGGACGACACGAGCGGCATAAATGAGAGGGATGTTTCCCTTGCATCTTGCTGACGTAGGGGCGCTTCTCCTAGCGCATGGGAGGGGCTCAAGGAGGGAAGGCGCGCGAAGTCAATTTCTTGGTGTGCCGCGGTTGTCTTGTAGCATGTTCCAGAGTGCGCATATGTCCGGCATGATGATGCCACTGACGCGCTCTAGCGTGGCCACCAGCACCATTTTGCAACATGAGGATTAAAAAAGAGAGGGGGCATTGGATGCTCAAGGAACTGCCTAGGGTAGAGAGAGGAGTGAGAGAGAGGGGAGAAAGATGTTGTCCAGAGGCTTGCAAGTGGGGTTTTACCCATGCAATGACGGAGCTGGGCATGAGGAAACTTAGTCGGGGTGCTGGGGGCATCCATGAAGCTGTGCTAAAAATTTGGGTTGAAGTGGAAAAGCTTTGGATTTTCTAGCAGCAGATTTAGTATTCTCGCAAAAGGTGTTTGATGGGGTTTTGGGCAAGATTTCCTTGCCCAGTTGTTGTGAAAATTAACAAGATGTTATTGGGGGTAAAATACATTAGGATCACGAAGTTTGAGATCATTTGAGCAAAGTTGGCAATGCAAACATGAAAATCCCTAAAAATGGACATAATCAGATTCCTATGAACCTAAGTGATCAAATCAACTCCCACCAATCCGCAACCTGGTGTACCATTTTTATTTGGGGGCTAGATCTCTCCTGTAAAGTTTGGGATCAATTGAATAAACTTGTCAATGTAAAGTTGCTCAAATTTTGTTCTGGCACAAAGGGTTTTGCGGTATTTTGGTGAACCAAATCAACTTTGATTGAGATGAAACTTTGCAGGATCACCACATATATCATGTGTGACTTGCAAGAATTTTCCTGGAATTTATTGAGAATATTTACTATGGAAATACTTCAGAATCTTGAAATAGGCAAAAAGGGTTTTGAGGGGTTTTGTCCAATATTTTGAACATGACCATGTGTTGAAACTCTTATGTATGGAAAATATATCTTCACTGAGCTTCCCTAAATTTTCTCAAATATTTATAAGTGATAAAGTAATGTTTTCCCTATGAAATATCATTTATGGCTTCAAAAATAAGTATTTAAATAAATAAAATAATTATTTTATGGTTTTGGGAAACCTTTTTGATAATATGTTCCATATAAAATCTTTGGGTTAAGTCATCTGCCCTAAATCGAGGACTTGAAGTGAAAATCTCAAATCACGGGTTTTATAAAGCTTAAAATAAATGAATGCATTTTTTAAAATAATAATTTATTAAAATAGTTTTGTGGTCCTATTCACATGGAATGATCATTTGGCAAAGGTTTGGGGTCAATGAGATGAGTTATTAAGAGGAGAATATCTTTAGTGATTGAAAACTCATTCAAACACACAAGCAAGTAGCAACCAAATCAATCATCACAAGATGCAAAAAGTTTTAATTGGATCTAATATTTATAAAATCATCATGTGGCAAAGTGGTACAAACACAGGGAGTGACATCAAATTTTGTGATGAAGCATCAATAGAATTTGAGACGAGAAAGCATAGATAGCTAGAGAGGGGTAGTTAAGCATTCTTCTATATCCAATTGGCCAAAGAATATGAAATGCCAAATAACAACAATTGGATATCCTTGAATGAGCAAAAGTATGCATACCAACATGCTCACACAATAAGATGTCAAATAAAACATGGCAAACATGCACAACCACTCGAGTATCTACCAAGCACTTTGGCGATGATGAAGTCATCTATATATGAGTATATTTATTTAGGAGCCAAGCAAGAATACTCGATCATATGTCATACTCATCGTTTAAGCACAAATGGTGTTGCCACTTTTAAATAAAGATTTCAGTGTGTTCACATCTTAAGAGATGCTTTAACTCATTTGTTTGCGTAAATCTCCCCTCTATGTGACACCCCTTTAAGAGGGATAAACTAACCTTGGGTTTTGTCGTAGAAGACTTCATGTAGGTGTAGTAGTGGTGGATGCTCATAGTTGATGAAGATTATTTTTAGTTGGGAGAAATCCTTGTTGTTTCTTACTCTTCTCACCTACGTGGGTTAGTCCCACACAAACAACAAACACAAGGATATCTATGGACACAGAATGAAGTACATATGAGATGATGTCCATTGATACATTAATTACCATGTCCCTTGCTTACCTTTGTGGGAATGTGTTATTCCTTGAAATAATGCATATGATTGGAGTTGATTGCGAATAGTTCTTGCCAAAATGAATAATAGTGAATTTCATTGGCGGAGTCACCCCTGAAGAACTTCTCCAGTTCTTCTTCTTAGGTACCCACATCAACTTTGTGGGGATCCTTGGAGCTGAGGTAGCGCTTGTTGAAGTAGATCCAGTGGTTGCCTTGGGAATCCAGTTGACCATGGCCTGGGATTCTTCTTCAAAAGAGTCAATCTCCTCTTGAAGCTTGTCCTTGCCCTTGAGCTTGTAGTATTGTAGAGGAAGGTCATCTTGAGCATTTGTTTCCCCGAGGAGAGTAGGATCATACTTCTCTTTTTGGGGAACAAACTTCGGGTTGGGGTATTGACCTTCTTCCTATTGAACTCCAATGTCTTTAAAATAGCCAATGCCTTGTTTCTTTTGATATCCTCCTTGCTTCCGTATGATGTCAGCTGTGCTTCCCCTTGCAACGGCACCAGAAGAATGCTGCTAGCACTCTCCGGCAATCGAAACTAGAAGAATGTTGTTGTAGGCCCACCAGCGCGTGGGATTGTAGCAGTTTTCGAGGGTAGAGTATTCAACCCAAATTTGTTGATTCGCCAAACAGAAGGTGAGAGAATAAACTCGAGTATTAGCAGCTGAATGGGTCAGATTCAACCACACCTGAAAGATTAGTATCTGCAAGCAAAGTAGTAATAGCAAAGTAGCGAGTAATGGCAGTGGCAAGGAACAGCAGTAGCAAGTAGCAACAGTAGCAAGCGACAGTAGTAGCAACAGTAGCAGCAGAGCAGGACAAGTAACAGCAGCAGCAACAGTAGTAACAGCAACAGAGCAAGACAAGTAACAGCAGCAACAACAGCAGTAACAACAGCAGAGCAAGACAAGTAATAGCAGCAGTAGGACAAACATGTAGGCAATGGGTCGGTGATTTGTTTGGATGATATTCATCATGCAACAGTTATAACACGGAGAGATATGTGGCTAGCTCCCATTCGTCAATGTGATGTAGGCATGCATTCCGTGTGTCGTCATACATGCTTAGGGAAAAGGACTTGCATGACATCTATTGTCCATCCCTCTCGTGGCAGCGGGGTACAAAAGGAAACTACGGGATATTAAGGTTCTCCTTTTAATAAAGAACCGGACCAACGCATTAGCACTTGGTGAACACATGAACTCCTCAAATTATGGTCATCACCGGGAGTGGTTCCGGTTATTGTCACTCCGGGGTTGCCGGATCATAACACATAGTAGGTAACTACAACTTGGAAGATCGGATCTAAAACACACATATATTGGTGACAACATAATAATTTCAGATCTGAAATCATGGCACTCGGGCCCTAGTGACAAGCATTAAGCATGGCAAAGTAGTAGCATCATCAATCTCAGAACATAGTGGATACTAGGGATCAATCCCAATCAAAACTAACTCGATTACATGATAGATCTCATCCTACTCATCACCGCCCAGCGAGCCTACAAATAGATTACTCACGAACGACGAAGAGCTTCATGGAATTGGAGAGGGAAGAAGGTTAATGATGACGATGGCGATGATTTCCCCTCTCCGGAGCCCAAGACGGACTCCAGATCTGCCCTCCAGATGAAGAACAGGTTGTGGCGGCGCCTCCGTATCGCAAACGCGATGAAAACTTCTCTTTTTTATTTTTTCTGGGACGAAAGGGAACTTATAGAGCTGGATTCAGGGGCGGCAGAGCCGTGTGGGCCCCACAACCTTTCCCACCGCCACCAGGGGGTGGCGGAGCCACGGCTTCTGGCCCACTGGCCCACCGCCTCACGTGGAACTTGGCGCAGATATTTTTCATATTTTCCAAAAATGCTCCCCATAAATTTTTAGGACGTTTGGAGAACTTTGATTTCTGCACAAAAATAGCACCAAGGCAATTCTTCTGAAAACAGTGTCAGCCCAGGTTAGTTCCATTCAAATCATGCAAATTAGAGTCCAAAACAAGGGCAAAAGAGTTTGGAAAAGTAGATACGATGGAGACGTATCAACTCCCCCTCACTAGCATTTTTATTCAGCCTCCTTGCTATTATAGCTCCCATATTGAAGCTCGTGTCACCTGTTACTGCGCTCTTAAGGATACTAAGATCGGAAGTGCATAGGTGACAATGTGCACCCTTGCCGTTAATGCACCTACCTATGAAGAGGGCAAGGTAATGCAAGGCAGGGAAATGGATACTTCCTATGGTGGCTTGCGTGATATCTCTGGTTTCTCCAACAGTTATACCGGAGACAAAGTTTCTGACCGAAGACTTAGTAGGATCATTAATACTACCCCCGTCGGGTATCTTGCAAATCCTATTAAAATCCTGCAAATCCACAGTATAGGATTTATCGTACAGATCAAACAGTATGGATCAGTCACGGCAAACCGAAAATTTAAATCTACGCACGAAATAGGCGGTGAGCATAGCATACTGTTCACATTTATCTGTGAGGTATTCTTCTAACCCGGCATTGCGGACAAGTGTATCAAACTCATCCTTGAAACCTGCTTCGATCATGAACTCATCGGAAGGCCATTTACATGGTTGTACCGGTGCGTCCCTTAGTTGAAAAGGTTCAGGCTCCCGAAAAGAAAGACGAGGACCCTTCTTACTTGAGGAACCACCATGAAACTTCCTCCTGAACATCATTTCCTTTTGCTGAAATTTTTTAAGTTCAAGAGAAAAGTGAATGAAGACCCACCACACCTTGTAGCAACTACTCCTACTAGTGCCTAGAGACCGTATCACGCGCTAAAACTACTTGGGACCGGCTAAAATCAACCTTTCTAGCTCAGGAACAGGGTCACCAAGGCAGCAAGAATTCGCGAAGGATAAAGCACTAGAGCAAAAACTAATTGGACCAATGGAGGAGTCACTTACCAAGGAGTAATTTCCCCAAAACAGTTCGGAGAATGGTGCTTTGAGAAAGGAGATCAAAAATCACAGCCAAATGAGCAAGAACATGGGTTTGAGCTACGAAACAATTTTTTCTGGAGGTGGAAGAAGAGGCTGGGAGCTGGAATGAGTGGACGGGGTCCCTGTAGGCCCCACAAGCTTGCACTCCGCCACCAGGGGGTGGCGATAGCAGGGCTTGTGGCCCACTGGTCTGGCCCCCAGGCCAGCTCTCAGGCCCAGTAATTTTCAAAAATTCCAGAAAAAATCATACTAAATTTTCAGGACCATCGGAGAACTTTTATTTTGGAGTTATTTTTCTCCGGGACGCTAAAACCGAAAGCAGGAAAATCTAAACTAATTCTATCATTTTTCTTCTAAGCAACATAAAATGAAAGCTTAAAACCGAGGTATGTGACTCTTTGATTCATCCGTTTCATGGTCATCGAAAGAAATCCGTCAATGGTGTTGATCAAGTCCTCATGACAAAACCTTCTCGAATCTCAAGAGAGAACGGAGAATTTTTGAATAGTCACTAAGTCACCTCAATGGGGATATGTATCTCCCCAACAAGCAAATCATACTTCATCTTGACACGAGGAATAGGGCATTCAAAGCTCCCAGTAAGAATCGATGAAGTCTTTTCGATAGCATTGATGCAATGTACTTGATATCGTTTCTTCGGAAAGTGCACTGTGTGCTCATTACCATTGACATGGAAAGTGACATTGCCTTTGTTGCAATCTATAACAGCCCTTGCAATGTTTAAAAAGGGTCTTCCAAGGATGACAGCCATGGCATCGTCCTCGGGAATATCCAAGATAACAAAGTCTGTTAAGATAGTGGTGTTAGCAACCACAACAGGCACATCCTCGCAAATGCCGATAGGGAAAGCAGTTGATTTGTCGGCCATTTGCAGAGAAATTTCAGTGGGTGTCAACTTATCCAATTCAAGTCTACGGTAAAGAGAGAGCGGCATAACACTAACACCGGCTCCAAGGTCACATAAGGCAGTTCTTACGTAGTTTCCTTTAATGGAGCAAGGTATAGTGGGCACTCCGGGATCACCAAGTTTCTTAGGAGTTCCACCTTTGAAAGTGTAATTGGCAAGCATGGTGGAGATCTCAAGATCTAGTATCTTCCATTTATTAGTCACGATATCTTTCATGTACTTGGCATATGGAAACATATTGAGCATATCAGTTAACCGCATCTGCAGAAAGATGGGTCTTATCATCTCAACAAAGCGCTCAAAATCCTCATCATCCTTTTTCTTGGATGGCTTAGGAGGAAAGGGCATAGATCTCTGAACCCATGGCTCCCTTTCTTTACCATGCTTCCTAGCAGTAAAGTCATTCTTGTCGTATTTCATAGGTTGTGGGTTATCAGGATTAACCGTAGGTTCAATCTCCACATCCTCGTCATTGCTAGGTTGAGCATTATTATGAGCATCATTGTCCATATTGTCACCAGGTTCATGTTCATCACCAGATTGTGTTTCCGCATCAGACGCAGAAATATCATTAGGTTCTTCAGGTGTGACAGTATTTGGTGAACTCGCGTGTAGGTTTCTATCATCCTTCTTCTTCTCCTTAGGATGACTGGGTGTATCAGCATTGGTTCCTTGAGAATCTGGATCAATTCTCTTAGGATGACCTTCAGGATACAAAGGTTCCTGAGTCATTTTGCCTCCTCTAGTAATGACTCTGACATAGTTGTCATTTAATTCATTGAGAAAGTCATTCTGAGCTTTAAGTACTTGTTCTACCTGAGTAGTAATCATAGAGGCGTGTTTACTCAGGAGCTTCAGATCATTGACATTTATGTCTACACAAGCACTTAAATGGCTAAGCATACGAGTACTTTGTTCCAAATGTATGCTAACATAATCATTGAAACTCTGTTGTTTGGCAACAAAGTTGTCAAATTCATCAAAGCATAGGCTAGCAGGTTTGTCAAAAGGAATATCACTCTCATCAAAACTATGCAGAGAATTTACTTCTACTACTTGTATCGGGTTATCGAGACCATGGATCTCTTCGATGGGTGGTAGATTTTTGACATCTTCAGATCTAATGCCTTTCTCTTGCATAGATTTCTTGGCTTCTTGCATATCTTCGGGACTGAGGAATAGAATACCTCTTTTCTTCGGAGTTGGCTTAGGAGGTGGTTCGGGAATAGTCCAAGCATTATCGTTGATCAAGATGTTATTCAGTAGAGTCTCAGCTTGTTCTACAGTTTGTTCCCTAAAATCACAACCGGCACAACTATCTAGGTGGTCTCTAGAGGCATCGGTAAGTCCGTTATAGAGGATATCAAGTATCTCGTTCTTCTTAAGAGGGTTATCAGGCAAAGCATTCTGTAGCTGGACGAGACTCCCCCAAGCTTGTGGAAGACTCTCTTCTTGGAGTTGAGCAAAGTCGTATATTTCCTGCATGGCAGCTTGCTTCTTATGGGCAGGGAAATATTTCTCAAAGAAGTAATAGACCATATCCTGGGGAATACTCACACATCCAGGAGCAAGAGAGGTGAACCAGGCTTTAGCGTCATCCTTTAGAGAGAAAGGAAACAGCTTAAGGATATAGTAGTGGCGGATCTTCTCCTCATTAGTGAAAAGGTTGGCTATATCGTGAAATTTGGCAAGATAGGCTACGATCGTCTCAGACTCATAACCGTGAAAAGGATCAGATTCAACTAGAGAGATTATCTCAGGATCGACAGAGAATTCATAATCCTTATCGGTGATAAAGATAGGTGAAGTGGAAAACTTCGGGTCATATTTCATCTTAGCTTTCAGAGATTTGTCCTTCCACTTGAGAAGTAATTTCTCAGCGTCATAGGCATCCTTACACGCAAGAAAATCCTCAGCTATCTCTCCCTCCATAACGTAACCCTCAGGTATATCAGGCAATTCATATCTAGGAGAGCTAGATCTAGCAGGAGCAAAAGCAAGTTCTATCTCAATAGTATCGGCAGTTTCAGAAGCATCACGAGCATTGGCAGTAACTCTAGCAATATGAGAATCTAGGAATACCCCTAGTGGAACATCAGGCAAAGTAGCATCTCTAGCAGTATCGAGCATAGCATCATCAGGCAAAATAGCATCTCTAGCATCATCAGGCAAAATAGCATCTCTAGCATCATCAGGGAAAGCAGTATCAAGCATAGCATCTCTAGCAGTATCAAGCATAGCATCATCAGGCATAGTATGAAGCATAGTATCAAGAATAGCATCTCTAGCAGTACCATCATAAGAATCATCAAGCACAGGTGACATATCAAGATTTCTAGTAGGAGATGATGTCGCAAACTTACTCATAACTGAAGGTGAATCAAGTGCAGAGCTAAATGGCAGTTCCTTACCTCCCCTCGTAGTTGAGGGAAAGACTTTGGTCTTCGGATCTTTTAGATTCTTCATAGTGATCAGCAGATATAAATCCCAAGTGACTCAGAGAATATAGCAATACCTCCCCGGCAACGGCGCCAGAAAAATGCTTGATGTTAGTTCCTTACCTCCCCTCGTAGTTGAGGGCAAGACTTTGGTCTTCGGATCTTTCAGATTCTTCATAGTGATCAATAGATATAAATCCCAAGTGACTCAGAGAAAATAGCAATACCTCCCCGGCAACGGTGCCAGAAGAATGCTGCTAGCACTCTCCGGCAATCGAAACTAGAAGAATGTTGTTGACAGCCCACCAGCGCGTGGGATTGTAGCAGTTTTCAAGGGTAGAGTATTCAACCCAAATTTGTTGATTCGCCAAACAGGAGGTGAGAGAATACTCTCGAGTATTAGCAGCTGAATGGATCAGATTCAACCACACCTGAAAGATTAGTATCTGCAAGCAAAGTAGTAACAGCAAAGTAGCGAGTAACGGCAGTGGCAAGGAACAACAGTAGTGACAGAAGTAGCAAGTAGCAACAGTAGCAAGTGACAGTAGTAGCAACAGTAGCAGCAGAGCAGGACAAGTAACAGTAGCAGAGAAAGACACGTCACAGCAGCAGCAATAGTAGTAACAGCAGCAAAGCAAGACAAGTAACAGCAGCAGCAACAGTATTAATAGTAGCAGAGCAAGACAAGTAACAGCAACAGTAGGACAAACTCGTAGGTAATGGGTTAGTGATTTGTTTGGATGATATTCATCATGCAACAGTTATAACACGGAGAGATATGTGGCTAGCTCCCGTTCGTCAATGTGATGTAGGCATGCATTCCGTGTGTCGTCATACGTTCTTAGGGAAAAGAACTTCAATGACATCTATTGTCCATCCCTCCCGTGGCAGCGGGGTCCAAAAGGAAACTACGGGATATTAAGGTTCTCCTTTTAATAAAGAATCGGACCAATGCATTAGCACTTGGTGAACACATGAACTCCTCAAACTATGGTCATCACCGGGAGTGGTTCCGGTTATTGTCACTCCGGGGTTTCCGGATCATAACACATAGTAGGTAACTACAACTTGCAAGATCGGATCTAAAACACACATATATTGGTGACAACATAATAATTTCATATCTGAAATCAGGGCACTCGGGCCCTAGTGACAAGCATTAAGCATGGCAAAGTAGTAGCAACATCAATCTCAGAACATAGTGGATACTAGGGATCAATCCCCATCAAAACTAACTCAATTACATGATAGATCTCATCCTACTCATCAGCGCCCAGTGAGCCTACGAATAGATTACTCACGAACGACGAAGAACTTCATGGAATTGGAGAGGAAAGAAGGTTGATGATGACGATGGCGACGATTTCCCCTCTCCGGAGCCCAAGATGGACTCCACATCTGCCCTCCATATGAAGAACAGGTTGTGGCGGCGCCTCCGTATCGCAAACGCGACGAAAAGTTCTCTTTTTTATTTTTTCTGATACGAAAGTTACCTTATAGAGCTGGAATTGGAGGCGACAGAGACGTGTGGGCCCCATGAGCTTGCCCACCGCCACCAGGGGGGTGGCGGAGCCAGGGCTTGTGGCCCACTAGCCCACCCCCTCAGGTGGAACTTGGCGCAGATATTTTTCATATTTTCCAAAAATGCTCCCCGTTAATTTTCAGGACGTTTGGAGAACTTTGATTTCTGCACAAAAATAACACCAAGGCAATTCTGCTGAAAACAGCGTTAGTCCATGTTAGTTCCATTCAAATTATGCAAATTAGAGTCCAAAACAAGGGCAAAAGAGTTTGGAAAAGTTGATACGATGTAGACGTATCAGCATACAATCTCCTCAAATTGCTTACTTCCGACAAGACTCCTGAAGACACTTTTCTCTATAATCCCTTCCAGTAAATTGCTTCTTGCTCAAGAGAGAATCATTTGTGGAATCAAGATAGCTACTAGCAAAAACATCATTAGGTTTAGCATTAGTGTTGTTGTTACTAGATGAAGAAACTTTCTTGCGATTTTTACTAGTTTTCTTAGATTTAACTTGTGGAAAAAAAATTAGATAAGAGTAACCATTTGTCCTGATAAGAAGAATTATTCTTTCGAAGATCATCATTGATTGCTTTTAGAAACTCATGCTCCCAAAGTGTAGCTTCTCATGAGTTCTTGCGAGCTCTCTATGATCTTCTAGATTCATGGGCTAACCTAAGAGTGTTAATGTTTTAATTACATGCTCAATCTTCTTCTTATCATCATCACATGACTTATCTTGACTAGCATGATTATCATCAAGTTCATTTTCATTGTTATCACTAGTTTTATCAATGAACAAGTCATCATATCCAAGTAAGTCATCCGCATCACTATTAAAGTTAAAGTAATCTGGGTGTGATACCTTGGAGCCTTTAGCCATGAAGCAGTTTCCAATCCCTTCATTTGGGAATCAAATATGTCACAGGAGTTGGAGGATACTAGTGCAAGACCGGCAACAACTTCCTCTTGACTATAGTAGGAGTTGGAGTGGTAATTTCTCTCGGATTAGTTGTCAGACTCGGAGCCGGATACCCATTCACCAACATGAGCTTGATGTCTTCTTCTTGAGTGTCTCTTGGTGTACTTGTCCTTCTTCTCTGATTTCTTGCTTCTCCATGAGGGTCTTCGTTCATAACAGTCTTCTCCACTCCCTCTCTCTATTCAAGGTGAAACATCTCTTGAGCTTCGCCTTCTAGGTGACTCTTCTCTTCTTTTCTGTGTGTGTGTGGGGGGGGCAAGTACTCATTGAAGTAGTGTACAGGACTTCCACAATTGTAGCTGTTTCGGTCACGACTAGATGTATGCTTCTCTTCATATCTTGAGTTGGAGTTTCTCTCTTTGCCTCCACTCTTGTAAAACTTGTTGAATTTCTTGACCATGAGGCTTATTTCTTTATTGGTGACAAGGTTTTCATTCGAAGTAGTGGGAGTATCACTTGAAGCTTTGTAAGTACCGCTTGACTTGTTATGAAGCTCTTCTTTATCCTTGAGTGACATTTCATGAGCAACAATCCTTCCAATGACTTACGTTGGCTTGAGATCTTTGTTGTTCGGCCTCATTTGGATCAATGTGCAAATGGTGTAGTAATTCCCATCCAAGTCTCTAAGGATTGTCTTGATGATAAATTTGTCGGTCATCTCTTTGCTTCCTGAGCTAGCAATCTCATTTGTGATGAGAGCAATCCTAGAGTACATCTCATCGACTCCTTCACCATCCTTCATGTTGAACTTGTCAAGCTGACTTTGTAGCACATCCAACTTAGATTCCGTGACGGATTTGGTACCTTCATGCATATCGACCAGAGTGTCCCAAATTTCCTTGGCATTCTCTAGACGGCTAATCTTGTTGAACTTTTTGGGGCATAGGAAGTTAAATAGAATTTCGCATGCTTGTGCGTTGTATTGAACATCTCCAATTCTTTCGCGGAAGCTTCATGATCTGGTTCCCTTCCGTCACTAAAAAATTCACCTTGCAATCGAACATGAACAACAACCCAAATGGCGGGGTTATTGAATGCACATATTCTCCCTTGGTGGTTTTGAGAATTCATAACACAACGTCTCTTGGACCAACACTTTTATCTAGTATATTTCAGGTATAGTCCAGAGAGAGCATTGGCTAAGGATTGTGTGGAGAAGAACCTCCATACAAGGAAAATAATAGGATTGGCCAAGCTTCAAGCTATAAGACTCTACATTTGTTTTTGTGAGAAATCATATTTTAGTCCATAGTAAAGCAAATACTATTAAAAGGGGGTGAGGTATCTATGATGAATTGGTTGCTCAAGTACATAGAGATAGCCACCAAAAAAACTCAACCATTGTCCCACAAAATTCTTTGTCCAAAGCCTAAACATAAAAATCGATGCCACCAGTATTTTCCATTCGGCCCTACTGATTTTTCCAAAGACAGAACCTTTGCCAAACCCTAGATCCTGGTACCACCAACTTCCACTTTGGTGCCACCGAAAGTTAGTGACCAACTTTCGTGTTTGTCGTTTTCAAGAATCAGAATTTCCGAGTTTTGGAATCGGTCTCATCGAGATTTGGATACTGTCCTAGGTCACCGTATTGGTACCATCGAGATTCCTAGATTGTTCTCATCGAGAATTCGAAAGTTGCCACATTTTGTGCAACTCGGTGCCACCGAGATTCATTTCGGTTTCACCGAGTTGGGCAATAATGTTGTAATGGTTGGATTTTAGGAGATGCCTATATATACCCATCCACTACCTCCCATTCGCAGAGGAAGCACTTGAAACACATACACACACACTTGCCATATCCATTTTTCTGAGAGACAACCACCAACTCATGTGTTGAGATCAAGATATTCCAGTCCATCCATTTGAAACTTGATCTCTAGCCTCCCCAAGTTTCTTTCCACCCAAACAATCTCTTCTACCCATGCCAAATCCGTGAGAGGGTGATTGAGTGTTGGGGAGACTACCTTTTGAAGCAAAATAGAAAGGAGTTCATCGTTCTACCGCATCTATTACCTTTTGGAGGGTGGTGCCTCCTAGATTGGTTAGATGTTGCTTGGTATCCTCCTACTTCATGTTGTGGAGTTGAACCAAGAAGTTTGTACATTCAAGGATATCTCCTACTTCATGAAGATCTACCCCGATTGAGGCTAGTCCTTCATGGACATAAGCCATGGTGGAATAGACAAGGCCGATTCTTCATGGACCCTTGTAGGTGGATCCCTTCATGGACTCTCGCCGTTGTTAACCTACGTGGGTTGAAGTCTCCACTAACGTGGACGTACGATAGCACCACCTATCGGAACCACGCCAAAAATCATCTCGTCCATCTTTGCATTTGATCTTCCTAAACTCTACTCCTTACTTACATGTGAAATGTCTTTACTTTTCGCTGCCATAGATGTTGACTAGCATGTGTAGGGCGCATTACACTTGTTATAATTGGTAAAATCTGTTAACAATTAAAAATGGGAAAATGTTAGGTTTTAAATTATGAAAGTAGTTTATTCACCTCCCCTCTAGACATCCATTCTAGTGATCCCACAATTGGTATCCGAGCCTTGGTCTCCATAACCTTTTTTAATCACCACTGGAGGAAGATGGATGTGTCTAGTTTGGGGAATCTTAGTTGTAGAGTGCATGTTCTCATTGGGAAGTATTATAGACAATGGAAATATGAAATGATTGATGTATTTGATGAATTCCATTTGATCATGCATGTTGAATATCCCTATGTGCCTCCCATTGATCCCTTACATCCTTCTCATGATGATGACGTTAATATGCTTGGTAATCTTAAAACTATTAATCTCATCATTAGAGGACTGACAAGAAATGTGCTTAATCAAATAAAGAATTTTGAGTGTGCTTATACTTTTTGGAAACATTTGGAGAAAAGATATCCCGAATACTCCATGAAAAATCTTGATGTCTTTTTCCAAAAATCTATTATTTTTCACAAAATGAACCTAAATTATTCTAATTTTGATAATTGTTTATTTGAGCTTTGTGAGCTCATGCATGCTAAAGGATATGTCATTACCATTAATAACATCGTTGTTGAAGCCACTCGCATGCATAAATATGAACATTGTCATAGTTGAAATTCTGACCAATAACTTGATTCTTGTAACGAGGATATTACATCTGACGATGACAATGTGGATCATGGCTACTACAATGAAGATGGAGAGCTTGACATCGAGTATGGGAAGACCATGAGGAGCCTAAGTCTTATGGCAAACCTTAGAGACTACATGGACAGAGGAAACGAGTGGATACTTGAGAGTGGATGCATCGATCACATGACCGAAGATAAAGAAATGTTTCATGAGATCACACCAAACCATGGACCACGAAGGTATGTAACTTTTGGGGACAACTCCAAGGGTAAGGTACTTGGTCTTCGTAAGGTGGCCATATCTCATGATAGTTCCATTCAAAATATCATGCTTGTTTAATCCCATGGCTACAATAATCTTTCTATTTCTAGATTAGCGGATTTTGGTTTCAATGTGCTATTTACGGAAGTCGATTGCCAAGTGTTTCGTCGAGATAATAATAACATGGTATTTACTAGTTTTCGTAGAGGTTATCTATACATTGTCGATTACACTAAAAGATCCAAACCCCGTACATGTATTATTGCAAAATCTTCTAAAGGTTGGTTATGGCATAGAAGGCTAGGACATGTTGGTATGCGTAATGTTGACAGGCTTATCAAAGGTGATCATATTCTTGGTGTTAAAGATGGTATCTTTGACAAAGATAGACTTTGTAGTGCTTGCCAAGCAGGAAAACAATTCGGTGGAAGTCATATCTTGAAGAACATCATGACTACTAGAAGGCCACTCGAGCTGCTTCACATGGATCTCTTTGGTCCCAACGCTTACAAGAACCTCGGTGGAAATTCTTTTGGTCTAGTTATAGTTGATGATTTACTAGATTTATGTGTGTATTACTTCTTGATGACAAGTCACGGGTATGAAAGATATTCAAGAATGTCTCTTAGAAATCCCAAAATCAGTTTGAAGTGAAGACAAGAAAGTTTGGAGCAACAACGGATTGGAGGTCAAGAACACAAATGTGGAACTTTTCTTGACGAAAAGGGTATCTCACATGGTTTCTCATCGACGTACACACCTAAAAAAATGGAGTTGTTGAGAGGAAGAACCAGAATCTCATACTGATGGCTAGAGTGATGCTTGATGAATACAAGATGCCAATACAGTTTTGGGCAGAAGCCATGGAAACAACTTTTAATGCACAAATCGTCTCTACTTACAGAAGCTTCTTAGTAAAACGACATACGTGCTAATCACCGGTAACAAACCCCAAGTTGGATACTTTCGAGTATTTGGCTCAAAGTGCTTCATTCTTGATATGCCTCGTCGTTCTAATTTGCTCCTAAATCTCATGAAGGTTTCCTACTTGGTTACGGATCAAACTCTCACACTTACCGTGTCTACAACAATTTCAATCGAAAAGTTGAAGAGATGGTATATGTGAAGTTTGATGAATCTAATGGTTCCCAAGTCAAATAATTGCCAAATGATATAGGATATAAAGAACCTTCGGAAGCCATCCAAGATGTGCCTATCGGCAAGATTCGTCCCATGGAGTTGAAGGAAAGTACTTCATCAACTCAAGTGGAAGCTCCTACTTCCCATCAAGCTGAACCACAAAACGACATTGAGGCCTCCACAAGTGGTACATGACATGATGAAGATGAGGAATAAGTACATCGCGATGATCCACCTCAACCTTCTTCACCACCACCTCAAGGGGATGACACCTTCAACAGCAAAAAATAATAGGAAGATGATGAGGAATCTCCACCATCCAACAAGAGAAAGCTGTCATGAGGTCAAGCAAGAGTGGACAAAGATGATCTGATGAATCAAATCTTTGGTGGCATACAAACCAGGAGAATCACTCGCTCTAAAACTCATTTAGGTAACTTTTGTGAGCATTACTCATTTATCTCTAGCATTGAGCCTATGAAGTTAGAAGAATCACTTCAAGACCTAGATTGGGTGAATGTGATGCACAAATAGCTACACAACTTCGAGAGGAATGAAGTTTGGACACTCATGGAAAATCCCAAGGACGAGCACAACATCATTGGTACAAAATGGTTGTTTTAGAACAAGCAATATGAAGGTAGTCAAGTTGTACGCAACAAGGTGTTGGAAATATGCCCTAGAGGCAATAATAAAATAGTTATTATTATATTTCTTAGTTCATGATAATCGTTTATTATCCATGCTATAATTGTATTGATTGGAGACACAATACTTGTGTGGATACATAGACAAAACACTATCCCTAGTAAGCCTCTAGTTGACTAGCTCGTTGATCAAAGATGGTCAAGGTTTCTTGGCCATAGGCAAGTGTTGTCACTTGATAACGGGATCACATAATTAGGAGAATCATGTGATGGACTAGACCCAAACTAATAGACGTAGCATGTTGATCGTGTCATTTTGTTGCTACTGTTTTCTGCGTGTCAAGTATTTGTTCCTATGACCATGAGATCATATAACTCACGGACACCAGAGGAATGCTTTGTGTGTATCAAACGTTGCAACGTAACTGGGTGACTATAAAGATGCTCTACAGGTATCTCCGAAGGTGTTCGTTGAGTTAGTATGGATCAAGACTGGGATTTGTCATTCCGTGTGACGGAGAGGTATCTCGGGGCCCACTCGGTAATACAACATCACACACAAGCCTTGCAAGCAATGTGACTTAGTGTAAGTTGCGGGATCTTGTATTACGGAACGAGTAAAGAGACTTGCCGGTAAACGAGATTGAAATAGGTATGCGGATACTGACGATCGAATCACGGGCAAGTAACATACCGAAGGACAAGGGGAATGACATACGGGATTATATGAATCCTTGGCACTGAGGTTCAAACGATAAGATCTTCGTAGAATATGTAGTGTCCAATATGGGCATCCAGGTCCCGCTATTGGATATTGACCGAGGAGTCTCTCGGGTCATGTCTACATAGTTCTCGAACCCGCAGGGTCTGCACACTTAAGGTTCGACGTTGTGTTATGCGTATTTGAGTTATATGGTTGGTTACCGAATGTTGTTCGGAGTCCCGGATGAGAGCACGGACGTCACGAGGGTTTCCGGAATGGTCCGGAAACGAAGATTGATATATAGGATGACCTCATTTGATTACCGGAAGGTTTTCGGAGTTACCGGGAATGTACCGGGAATGACGAATGGGTTCCGGGAGTTCACCGGGGGGGGCAACCCACCCTGGGGAAGCCCATAGGCCTTGAGGGTGGCGCACCAGCCCTTAGTGGGCTGGTGGGACAGCCCAAGAGGGCCCTATGCGCCTAGAGAAGAAAATCAAGGAGAAAAGAAAAAAAAGAGGAGGTGGGAAGGGAAGGAAGGACTCCCTCCCACCAAACCAAGTCCAACTCGGTTTGGGGGGGGGGAACCTTCCCCCTTGGACTCGGCCGACCCCCTTGGGGCTCCTTGAGCCCCAAGGCAAGGTCCCCTCCCTCCGACCTATATATACGGAGGTTTTAGGGCTGATTTGAGACGACTTTTCCACGGCAGCCCGACCACATACCTCTACGGATTTTCCTCTAGATCTCGTTTCTGGGGAGCTCGGGCGGAGCCCTGCTGAGACAAGGTCATCACCAACCTCCGGAGCGCCGTCACGCTGCCGGAGAACTCTTCTACCTCTCCGTCTCTCTTGCTGGATCAAGAAGGCCGAGATCATCGTCGAGTTGTACGTGTGCTGAACGCGGAGGTGCCGTCCGTTCGGTTCTAGATCGTGGGACTGATCGCGGGATTGTTCGCGGGGCGGATCGAGGGACGTGAGGACGTTCCACTACATCAACCGCGTTCACTAACGCTTCTGCTGTACGATCTACAAGGGTACGTAGATCACTCATCCCCTCTCGTAGATGGACATCACCATGATAGGTCTTCGTGCGCGTAGGACAATTTTTGTTTCCCATGCGACGTTCCCCAACAGTGGCATCATGAGCTAGGTTCATGCGTACATGTCTTCTCGAGTAGAACACAAAAGTTTTTGTGGGCGGTGATGTGCGTTTTGGTGCCTTCCTTAGTCTTTTCTTGATTCCGCGGTATTGTTGGATTGAAGCGGCTTGGACCGACATTACTCGTACGCTTACGAGAGACTGGTTTCATCGCTACGAGTAACCCCGTTGCTCAAAGATGATCGGCAAGTGTTAGTTTCTCCAACTTTAGTTGAATCGGATTTGACCGAGGAGGTCCTTGGATGAGATTAAATAGCAATTCATATATCTCCGTTGTGGTGTTTGCGTAAGTAAGATGCGATCCTACTAGATACCCATGGTCACCACGTAAAACATGCAACAACAAAATTAGAGGACGTCTAACTTGTTTTTGCAGGGTATGCTTGTGATGTGATATGGCCAACGATGTGATGTGATATATTGGATGTATGAGATGATCATGTTGTAATAGTTAATATCGACTTGCATGTCGATGGTACGGCAACCGGCAGGAGCCATAGGGTTGTCTTTATAACAAACTTTTGTGCTTGCAGATGCGTTTACTATTTTGCTAGGACGTAGCTTTAGTAGTAATAGCATGAGTAGCATGACAACCCCGATGGTGACACGTTGATGGAGATCATGGTGTGACGCCGGTGACAAGAAGATCGTGCCGGTGCTTTGGTGATGCAGATCAAGAAGCACGTGATGATGGCCATATCATGTCACTTATGAATTGCATGTGATGTTAATCCTTTTATGCACCTTATTTTGCTTAGAACGACGGTAGCATTATGAGGTGATCTCTCACTAAAATTTCAAGACGAAATTGTGTTCTCCCCGACTGTGCACCGTTGCTACAGTTCGTCGTTTCGAGACACCACGTGATGATCGGGTGTGATAGACTCAACGTTCACATACAACGGGTGCAAAACAGTTGCGCACGCGGAACACTCGGGTTAAGCTTGACGAGCCTAGCATGTGCAGACATGGCCTCGGAACACATGAGACCGAAAGGTCGAGCATGAATCGTATAGTTGATATGATTAGCATAGAGATGCTTACCATCAAAACTATTCTCGACTCACGTGATGATCGGACTTGAGATAGTGGATTTGGATCATGTACCACTCAAATGACTAGAGAGATGTACTTTTTGAGTGGGAGTTCTTTAGTAATATGATTAATTGAACTAATTGTCATGAACATAGTCTAATGGTCTTTGCGAATTACGATGTAGCTTGCGCTATAGCTCTACTGTTTTTATATGTTCCTAGAGAAAATTTTGTTGAAAGTTAATAGTAGCAAACTTTGCAGACTAAGTCTGTAAAACCGAGGATTGTCCTCGTTGCTGCGCAGAAGGCTTATGTCCTTAATGCACCACTCGGTGTGCTGCACCTCGAGCGTCGTCTGTGGATGCTGTGAACATCCGACATACACGTTTCTGATAACTACACGATAGTTAAGTGCAAAATACTTAAATGGCTTAGAAGCAAGGCGCCGAAAACGTTTTAAAACTTCACGGAACATAAGTGATGTTCTAAAGAGATGAAATTGTGATTTCATGCTTGTGCCCTTGTTAAGAGGTACGAGACCTCCGACGAGATTCTTTGTCCACAAAGTAAAGGAGAAAGGCTCAATCGTTGAGCGTGTGCTCAGATTGTCTGAGTACGACAATCGCTTGAATCAAGTGGGAGTTAATCTTCCAGATGAGATAGTGATAGTTCTCCAAAGTCACTGCCACCAAGCTGTGAGAGCTTCGCGATGAACTATAACATATCAAGGATACATACAATGATCCTTGAGCGATTCGCGATGTTTGACACTACGAAAGTAGAAATCAAGAAGGAGCATCAATAGTTGATGGTTTGTAAAACCACTAAGTTTCAAGAAAGGCAAGGGCTAGAAGGGATACTTCGTGAAACGGCAAAACAGTTGCTGCACTAATGAAGAGACCCAAGATAAAACCCAAACCCGAGACTAAGTGCTTCTGTAATGAGGGGAACAGTCACTGAGGCGGAGCAACTCTAGATACTTGGTAGATAAGAAGGTTGGCAAAAGTCAAGAGAAGTATATTAGATATACATGATGTTGATGTGTACTTTACTAGTACTCCCAGTAGCATGAGGGTATTGGATACCAATTCGGTTGCTAAGTGATTAGTAACACGAAATGAAAGCTACGGCATAAACGGAGACTAGCTAAAGGCGAGGTGACGATATGTGTTGGAAGTGTTTCCAAGGTTGATATGATCAAACGTCGCACGCTCCCTCTACCATCGGGATTGGTGTTAAACCTAAATAATTGTTATTTAGTGCTTGCGTTAAGCATGAACATGATTGGATCGTGTTTATTGCAATACGATTATTCATTTAAAGAGAATAATGGTTACTCTATTTTCTTGAATAATCACCTTCAATGGTTTATTGAATCTCGATCGTAGTGTTACACATGTTCATAATATTGGTGCCAAAAAGATACGAGTTAATGATGATAGTACCACTTACTTGTGGCACTGCCGCTTGAGTCATGTTAGTATAAATTGCATGACGAGGCTCCATGCTGATGGATCTTTGTACTCACCTGATTTCGAATCACTAGTGACATGCAAACCATACCACATGAGCAAGGCCTTGTTTTCATTGAGATGAAATGAGATAGTAACTTGTTGGAAGTGATACATTTTGATGTATGCAGTCCAATGGGTACTGAGGCACGCAGTGGATATCATTATGTTCTTACTTCACTAACGATTTGAGTAGATACAAGAGTATTTACTTAATGAATCACAAGTCTGAAATGTTGAAAAGTTCAAATCCGTTTCAGAGTGAAGTTCGTCGTAACAAGAGGATAAACTGTCTATGATACGATCATAGAAATGAATATCTGAGTTACGAGTTTTGGTACGCAGTTAAGACAATGTGGAAATTGTTTCGCAGTTCATGCCACCTGGAACATCATGGTGTGATGATGTGTCTGAACGTCATAGCCATGCACTATTTGGTATGGTGCATACTATGATGTCTCTTATCGAATTACCACTATCGTTTATGGGTTATGCATTAGAGACAACCGCACTCACTTTAAATAGGGCACCGCGTATTTCCGTTGAGATGACACAATATAGACTGAGGTTTAGAGAAATCTAAACTGTCATTTCTTGAAAGTTTGGGGCTTCGACACTTATGTGAAAAAGTTTCAGTCTGATAAGCTCGAACCCAAAGCGGATAAATGCTTCTTCATAGGGTATCCAAAACAGTTGGGTACATCTCCTATCTGAGATCCGAAAGCAAAGTGTTTGTTTCTAGAAACGGATCCTTTCTCGAGGAAAGGTTTCTCTCGAAAGAATTGAGTGGGAGGGTAGTAGAACTTGATGAGGTTATTGAACCATCACTTCAACCAGTGTGTAGCAGGGCGCAGGAAGTTGTTCCTGTGGCGCCTACACCAATTGAAGTGGAAGCTGATGATGGTGATCATCAAGCATCGGATCAAGTTACTACAAGCCTCGTAGGTTGACTAGGTCGCGTACTACTACAGAGTGGTACGGTAAACCTGTCTTGGAGGTCATGTTATTGAGCAACAGTGAACCTACGAGTTATGGAGAAAGCGTTGGTGGGCCTAGATTCCAACAAATGGCTGGAAGCCATGAAACCCGAGAGAGGATCCATGTATGAAAACAAAATGTAGACTTTGGAAAGAACTACTTGATGGTCATAAGACTATTGAGTAAAAATGGATCTTTAAAAGAAGACAGACGATGATGGTGATAAGTCACTATTAAGAAAAGCTCGACTTGTCGCAAAGATGTTTTCGACAAGATCAAATAGTTGACTATGATGAGACTTTCTCACTCGTAGCGATGCTAAAGGTTTGTTAGAATTATGTTAGTTGTTGATGCATTATTTATGAAATATTGCATGTAGGATGTCAAAACATTGTTTCCTCGACGGTTTCCTTGAGAAAACATTGTATGTGATACAACCAGAACGTTTTGTCGATCCTAAGGATACTAACAAGTATGCAAACTCCAGCGATGCTTCAATGGACTGGTGCAAGCATCTCGGAGTTGGAATCAGCACTTTGATGAGATGATCAAAGATTTTGGGTGTGTACAAGGTTTATGAGAAACTTGTATTTCCAAAGAAGTGAGTGGGAGCACTATAGAATTTCTGATAAGTATATGTGGTTGACATATTTTGGATCAGAAGTAATGTAGAATTTCTGTAAGGCATACAAGGTTGTTTGAAAGGAGTTTTCAAAGGAATACCTGGATTGTGCTACTTCAACGTTGAGCATCAAATATCTACGGAGATGGATCAAAAGCGCTTAACGAAAGTTTCAATAAGATGCATGCCTTGACAAGTTTTTGAATGAGTTCAAAATAGATCAGCAAAGAAGGAGTTCTTGGTTGCGTTGTAAGGTGTGAATTTGAGTAAGACTCAAAACCCGACCACGGCAGAATAAAGAGAATAGACGAAGGTCGTCTTCTATGCCTTAGCCGTAGAATTTAAAGTATGCCATGCTGTGTACCGCACCTCATGTGTGCCTTGACTCAAAGTCTGTTGAGAGGTACAGAGAGTGATCCATGATTGAATCACTAGCAGCGGTCAAAATTTATCCTTAGTAACTAATGGACTAAGGAATTTTTCTCGATTATGGAGGTGGTTAAAGAGTTCGTCGTAAAGGGTTACGTTGATGCAAGCTTTGACACTAATCCGAATAACTATGAGTAGTGAAACGGATTCGTATAGTAGAGTAGATATTTGGAGCATTTCCGAATAGCACGTAGTAGCAGCATCTATAAGATGACATAAAGATTTGTAAAGAACACACGGATCTGAAAGTTTCAGAACCGTTGACTGAAACCTCTCTCACGAGCAAGACGTGATCAGACCCCATAACTATATGGGTGTTGGATTCGTTGAAATCACATGGTGATGTGAACTAGATTATTGACTCTAGTGCAAGTGGGAGACTATTGGAAATATGCCCTAGAGGCAATAATAAAATAGTTATTATTATATTTCTTAGTTCATGATAATCGTTTATTATCCATGCTATAATTGTATTCATTGGAAACACAATACTTGTGTGGATACATAGACAAAACACTGTCCCTAGTAAGCCTCTAGTTGACTAGCTCGTTGATCAAAGATGGTCAAGGTTTCCTGGCCATAGGCAAGTGTTGTCACTTGATAACGGGATCACATCATTAGGAGAATCATGTGATGGACTAGACCCAAACTAATAGACGTAGCATGTTGATCGTGTCATTTTGTTGCTACTGTTTTCCGCGTGTCAAGTATTTGTTCCTATGACCATGAGATCATATAACTCACGGACACCGGAGGAATGCTTTGTGTGTATCAAACGTCGCAACGTAACTGGGTGACTATAAAGATGCTCTACAGGTATCTCCGAAGGTGTTCGTTGAGTTAGTATGGATCAAGACTGGGATTTGTCACTCCGTGTGACGGAGAGGTATCTCGGGGCCCACTCGGTAATACAACATCACACACAAGCCTTGCAAGCAATGTGACTTAGTGTAAGTTGCGGGATCTTGTATTACGGAACGAGTAAAGAGACTTGCCGGTAAACGAGATTGAAATAGGTATGCGGATACTGACGATCGAATCTCGGGCAAGTAACATACCGAAGGACAAGGGGAATGACATACGGGATTATATGAATCCTTGGCACCGAGGTTCAAACGATAAGATCGTCGTAGAATATGTAGGATCCAATATGGGCATCCAGGTCCCGCTATTGGATATTGACAGAGGAGTCTCTCGGGTCATGTCTACATAGTTCTCGAACCCGCACGGTCTGCACACTTAAGGTTCGACGTTGTTTTATGCGTATTTGAGTTATATGGTTGGTTACCGAATGTTGTTCGGAGTCCCAGATGAGATCACGGACGTCACGAGAGTTTCCGGAATGGTCCGGAAACGAAGATTGATATATAGGATGACCTCATTTGATTACCGAAAGGTTTTCGGAGTTACGGGGAATGTACCGGGAATGACGAATGGGTTCCGGGAGTTCACCGGGGGGGCAACCCACCCTGGGGAAGCCCATAGGCCTTGAGGGTGGCACACCAGCCCTTAGTGGGCTGGTGGGACAGCCCAAGAGGGCCCTATGCGCCTAGAGAAGAAAATCAAGGAGAAAAAAAAGAGGAGGTGGGAAGGGAAGGAAGGACTCCCTCCCACCAAACCAAGTCCAACTCGGTTTGGGGGGGGGGAACCTTCCCCCTTGGACTCGGCCGACCCCCTCGGGGCTCCTTGATCCCCAAGGCAAGGCCCCTCCCTCCCACCTATATATACGGAGGTTTTAGGGCTGATTTGAGACGACTTTTCCACGGCAGCCCGACCACATACCTCCACGGTTTTTCCTCTAGATCGCGTTTCTGCGGAGCTCGGGCGGAGCCCTGCTGAGACAAGGTCATCACCAACCTCCGGAGCGCCGTCACGCTACCGGAGAACTCTTCTACCTCTCCATCTCTCTTGCTGGATCAAGAAGGCCGAGATCATCGTCGAGCTGTACGTGTGCTGAACGCGGAGGTCCCGTCCGTTCGGTACTAGATCGTGGGACTGATCGTGGGATTGTTCGCGGGGCGGATCGAGGGACGTGAGGACGTTCCACTACATCAACCGCGTTCACTAACGCTTCTGCTCTACGATCTACAAGGGTACGTAGATCACTCATCCCCTCTCGTAGATGGACATCACCATGATAGGTCTTCGTGCGCGTACGAAATTTTTTGTTTCCCATGCGACGTTCCCCAAGACAAGGCGCGTCTCATAGCTCAAGGTTACACGCAAGTCGAAGGTATGGACAAGATGAGATCTATGCCCCCGTTGCTAGACTTGAAGCCATTCACATTCTTCTTAGTTATGCCAATCACCATGATATTACTCTTTACCAAATGGATATCAAAAGTGATTTTCTAAACGGTGAAATTGAGGAGGAAGTTTATGTCAAACAGCCTCTAGGTTTTGTGAACCCTAAGAAACCCAATCATGCTTATAAACTTCGTAAAGCTTTATATGTTCTTAAACAAGCCCCACATGCTTGGTACAAATGCCTAATGATGTTTTAAGATTGGTAAAATTGATGCAACCTTATCCAGTAAAAGAGTCAATGATGAACTATTTGTGTGCCAAATATATGTGGATGATATTATCTTTGGTTCTACTAACCCACATTTTAGTTAGAAGTTTGGAAGGTTGATGTCCGAGAAGTATGAGATGTCTATGATGTGTGAGCTGAAGTTCTTCCTTGGTTTGCAAATCGAACAAACGAGAGAAGGTACATTTATCTCTTAAACCAAATACACCAAGGACTTAATCAAGAAGTTCAACATGCAAGAGTGCAAAGGTATGAAAACTCCCATGCCTACTAGTGGACATGTTGATATTACCAAGGAGGAAAAACGGGTTGATCAAAAGGTTTATCGATCAATGATCGATTCATTGCTATATCTGTGTGCCTCCCGTCTCGATATTATGTTGAGTGCTTGCATGTGTGCCTGATATCAAGCGACACCTAAGGATTTTCATCTAAAGTCTGTGAAAAAAATGTGAGATACTTGATACATACACCAAACTTTGGCATATGGTATCCCAAGGGATTTTTTTGAATATTTTTGGATACTCCCACTCGAACTATGCCAGAGATAAGGTTGATAGAAAATCCACCTCGGGTACATGTCAATTTGTTGGGAGATCTCTTGTGTCTTGGTCATTGATACGTCTCAAACGTATCTATAATTTTTTATTGTTTCATGCTGTTATCTTGTCATCTTTGGATGTTTTATGTATCTTTTATATCTTTTTTGGGACTAACTTATTAATTCAGTGCCAAGTGCCAGTTCCTGTTTTTGTGTGTTTTTGGCTCTTTTCAGATCTGATTTTGGAACGGAGTTCAAACGGAATAAAATCCCCGAAATGATTTTTTCCCAAACGAAAGAAGATCAGGGGGCCTGTGGGCCAAGCCAGGTGGGCTCGAGGGAGCCCACAAGCCCCCACTCCGACACCAGGGGGAGGCGGCGGTGGCAGGGCTTGTGGCCTCCCTGAGCGCCCCCTTACCTAGATCTTTGGCCTATGTATTCCCTAAAATACAACAAAAAATCAGAGGAGCCTCGAAAATACTTTTCCGTTGCCGCAAGCTTCCGTTTTCGCGAGATATCATCCGGAGACCCTTCCCGGCGCCCTGTCGGAGGGGACTTTGGAGTTGGAGGGCTTCTTCATCATCATCATCGCCCCTCCAATGACTCGTGAGTAGTTCACTTCAGACCTATGGATTCGTAGTTAGTAGCTAGATGGCTTCTCCTCTCTCTTGGATCTTCAATACAAAGTTCTCCACGATCTTCATGGAGATCTATCCGATGTAATCTTCTTTGGCGGTGTGTTTGTCGAGATCCGATGAATTGTGGATTTGTGATCAGATTATCTATGATGTATATTTGAGTCTTTGCTGATTTCTTATATGCATGATTTGATATCCTTGTAAGTCTCTCCGAGTCTTGGGTTTTGTTTGGCCAACTAGATCTATGATTCTTGCAATGGGAGAAGTGCTTGGTTTTGGGTTCTACCATGTGGTGACCTTTCGCAGTGACAGTAGGGGCAGAAAGGCACACATTAAGTAGTTGCCATTAAGGGTAACAAGATGGGCTCTGTCGTTGATATGAGATTTTCCATCTACATCATGTCATCTTGCTTAAGGCGTTACTCTGTTCTTTTGGACTTAATACACTAGATGCATGCTGGATAGCGGTCGACGTCTGGAGTAATAGTAGTAGATGCAGAAAGTATCGGTCTACTTGTTTTGGACATGATGCCTATAGATATAATCACTGCCATAGATATCGTCACGACTTTGCGCGGTTCTACCAATTGCTCGACAGTAATTTGTTCACCCACCATCTACTTTCTTTCATGAGAGAAGCCACTAGTAAATACTACGGCCCCGGGGTCTATTCACATCCATAGTTTACACCTCCGCTTTTACTTTGTTTTGTTACTTTGTTGCTTTCAGTTCTCACTTGGCAAACAATCTATAAGGGATTGACAACCCCTTCATAGTGTTGGGAGCAAGCTTTCTGTGTTTGTGCAGGATCTTGTGATACTCCTCCACTGGATTGATACCTTGGTTCTCAAACTAAGGGAACTACTTACCACCGCTGTGCTACATCACCCTTTTCGCTTCGAGGGAACACCAACGCAAGCCTCCAAGGCCACGGGGGGAATCCTTTTCATATTTGCCTAGGAAGTCCCTTAAGGCGTAGCCGCAACAGAAGGATTCCCGGTGTCGTCGACACGACTATTCCTGGCGCCGTTGCAAGGGAAGCACAGCTGACATCAGAAGTATTTCTGGCGCCGTTGCCGGGGAGGAGAGATCAAGATCTATCCAAGTGGGTCTCACAAACTCATCTCTTGCATTTACTTTGGTTGCAAGTTGCCTCTCGTTTTCCTCTCCCCCACTTCACATTTCCCGTTTTCATTTGCCTTTCTCCTTTGCCGTTTTCTTTTGCCTTTGCCGGTTTTCTTGTTTTCTTGTGTGCTTGTTTGTTTGTTGAAGTCATCATGGCTGAAAACACCAAACTTTGCGACTTCTCGAGCACTAATAAGAATGATTTAATTATTACTCCGATTGCTCCACCACTAGTGCGGAATTGTATGAAATCAACGCAGCTTTGCTAAATCTTGTTATGAAAGAGCAATTCTCTGGCCTTCCTAGTGAAGATGCCACATCCCATCTCAATACCTTCATTGAGCTTTGTTATATGCAAAAGAAAAGAGATGTGGATAATGACGTGATTAAGTTGAAACTTTTTCCTTTCTCGTTGCGGATCGCGCAAAAACTTGGTTTTCTTCTTTGCCTAAAAATAGTATCGATTCTTGGGATAAGTGCAAAGATGCTTACATATCCAAGTATTTTCCGCCGGCTAAGATCATCTCCTTACATAACGATATCATGAATTTCAAACAACTTGATCATGAACACGTTGCACAATCTTGGGAGAGGATGAAGCTTATGATTAGAAATTGTGCGGCTCATGGCTTGAGTTTGTGGATGATTATACAAATCTTTTACGTTGGCTTGAATTTCGCTTCTCGCAATATCTTGGACTCCGCCTCACGTGGACCGTTCATGGAAATCACGTTAGGAGATGCTACAAAACTCCTAGACAATATCATGACCAACTACTCTCAGTGTCACACTGAAAGGTCGCCTGCTAGAAAAAAGGTGCACGCTATAGAAGAAATAAACTCGCTTAGTGCTAAGATGGACGAGTTGATGAATTTGGTTGCTAGTAGAAACGTTACCGTAGATCCTAATTACATGCCACTATCTTCTTTGATTGAGAGTAGCAACGCTAGTTTGGACGTGAATTTTGTTGGTAGGAATAATTTTGACAACAACAATGTTTTTAGAGGAAACTATGTTCCTAGGACTTTTCCTAGTAACTCCTCTAACAATTATGGAAATTCCTACAACAATACTTATGGAAATCACAACAAATTACCCTCTGATTTAAAGAGTAATATCAAAGAGTTCATTAACTCTCAAAAGATTTTCAATGCGTCCATAGAGGAAAAACTACTCAAAATAGACGATTTGGCTAAGAGCATTGATAGGATGTCTTGTGATATTGATGCTTTGGAAGTTAGATGCGCTCCTCCCAAGGTCAACTTGGATGAAACTTTGAAAGCTATGCGTATCTCCATGAATGAGAGCAAAGAAAGAACCGCCCAAATGCGCGCTAGGCATGAATGGTTTAAAAGGGTGCGTTCTAGTGATGCAAATCACGAAGATCTTAAAGTGCTTGGTGTGTCTCCTCTTGGATCTTTGTTTTCGCGTGTCAAACCTATTTATGGAGGGGATGGATATGAATCCACTTTGGTTAAAAACGCCCCAATGATTCGGAGTCCACCTATCTTGATGATAAAGGTGTGGAGAGTGGAGTAGAAGAAGTCAAATTTTTGGGTAGTAATGAAACTCGCACTTTGGATTTCAAGGAATTCAATTATGATAATTGCTCCTTGTTTGAATGCATTTCTTTGATGCAATCCATTGCAAACTCTCCACATGCTTATAGCCAAAGCAAAGCCTTTACCGCGCATATCGTAGATGCTATGATGAAATATTTTGAAGAGAAGCTCGAACTAGAAGTCTCTATACCTAGAAAACTTCATGATGAGTGGGAACCTACTATCAAATTCAAGATCAAAAACTATGAGTGCAATGCTTTGTGTGATTTGGGTGCTAGTGTTTCCGCAATTCCAAAGTCTTTATGCGATATTCTTGGTTTTCATGAGATTGAAGAGTGTTCTCTTAATTTGCATCTTGCGGATTCTACTGTCAAAAAACCCATGGGAAGGATCATTTCTGTTCTTATTGTTGCAAATAAGAACTATGTACTCGTGGATTTCATTGTACTTGACATAAATTGCAATCCTTCATGTCCCATTATTCTTGGTAGACCTTTCCTAAGGACTATCGGTGCTATCATCGATATGAAGAAAGGGAATATTAGATTTCAACTTCCTTTAAAGAAGGGCATGGAGCACTTTCCTAGAAATAAAATAAGATTGCCTTATGAATCTATGATGAGGGCTACCTATGGTTTGAGCATCAAAGATGACTATACGTGATTCCATCACTCTTTGCCTAGCTAAGGGCGTTAAACAAAAGCACTTGTTGGGAGGCAACCCAATGAATCTATCCTTTTTCTTTCTGTTTTGTGTTTTCCACACTTTCATAATTCTGTTATGATTGTGTTTTTGTGTTTCTTTTTGCGTTTGTGCCAAGCAAAACCGTTATGATTGGTCTTGGGGATGATCGTTTGGTCATGCTGGAAAAGACAGAAACTTTCTGCTCACGAAAAGAATTTTCATTTTTTTCTGTAAAATATTTTGAGTTGATTCTTTTCTATGCTGATTTCTATGCAAATTCTTCAGACTGTCGTAATTGTTCAGAATTTTTGAAGTAGCAGAGGTATACGAAATATACAGATTGCTACAGACTGGTCTGGTGTTAACAGATTCTGTTTTTGTTGTGTTGGTTGCTTATTTTGGTGAAACTATGGATAGTGTCGGGGGGTATTAGCCATGAAAGATTGAAAATATAGTAACCCAACATCAGCATAAGTATAATTTAAGTTTTCTACAGTACCTAAGGAAGTGGTGGTTTGCTTTCTCATACTAATGTAATCACGAGTTTCTATTTAAGTTTCGTGTTGTGAAGTTTTCAAGTTTTGGGCGAAGTTCTTATGGACAAAGAGATAAAGAGTGGCAAGAGCTCAAGATTGGGGATGCCCAAGGCACCCCAAGAGATTCAAGGATGCCGTAAAAGCCTAAGCTTGGGGATGCCCCGGGAAGGCATCCCCTCTCTCGTCTTCAATCCATCGGTAACGTTACTTGGGGCTATATTTTTATTCACCACATGTTATGTGTTTTTGCTTGGAGCGTCTTGTATCATAGGAGTCTTATATTTCTGTTGTGTCACAATCATCCTTGCTGCACACCTAGAGAGAGATACATGCACTCACCGTGATTTTGTCGAGCTTCACTTATATCTTTTGGTAGACAATTCAGCTCACATGTGCTTCACTTATATCTTTTGAGCTAGATACTTTTGCTCTATGTGCTTCACTTATATATTTTAGAGCACAGGGGTGCGTGGCTTGGTAGTTGATCTAGGTTTTGAAAGTAGTCTCAAAAGGGGGTAGTTATCCAAAGGGATACGAAAACTTCCACCTTCATGTGCATTGAATAGTTAGAGAAGTTTGATTCATCTCAATTAGTTTTGAGTTGTGGTTTTGATAGTATTAAAGTTATGCTAGTAAGGTGTTGTGGATCTAGAAATACTTGTGTTGAAGTTAGTGATTCCCGTAGCATGAACGTATGGTGAACCTCTATGTGATGAAATCTGAGCATGATTAGTCTATTGATTGTCATCCTTTGCGTGGCGGTCGGGATCACGCGATGGTTTATACCTACCAACCCTTCCCCTAGGAGTATGCGTTGAATGCTTTGTTTCGATTACTAATAAAACTTTTGAAACAAGTATATGAGTTCTTCATGACTAATGTTGAGCCCATGGTTTAGATGCACTTTCACTTGCCACCATCACTATCTTCTTAGTGCCGTGCAACTTTCGCCGGTACACAAAACCCACCATTAGCCTCCCTCAAAACAGCCACCATACCTACCTATTATGGCTTTTTCAAAGTCATTCCAAGATATATTGCCATGCAACTACCACCATGATATGTGCCACCATGTCTACATTGCCATTGCATGATCGTAAGATACCTAGCATGATGTTTCCACTAATGTGTATGACATGCTAGATCATTGTCACGGTACACTACCAAAGGCATTCCATATAGAGTCATAGTTGCTCTAAGTTTTGAGTTGAAAGTGTGATGTTCATCAATAATGGATCATTGTCCCATGTGAGGAAATAAAAGAGGCCAAAGAAGCCCACCAAAATAAAAATAAAAAAAGAGGCCAAAGAGCCCACCAAAACAAATGAGAGAAAAAGAGAGAGGGGACAATGCTACCACTTTTTCCACACTTGTGCATATTAAGCACCATGATATTCATGATTGAGAGTCTCTCGTTTTGTCACCACCATATAGCTAGTGGGAAATTTTCATTATATAACTTGGCTTGTATATTCCAATGATAGGCTTCCTCAAAATTGCCTTAGGTCTTCGTGAGCAAGCAAGTTGGATGCACACCCACTAGTTTTCTTTAAGAGCTTTTACATACTTGTAGCTCTAGTGCATCATTTGTATGGCAATCCCTACTCATTCACATTGATATCTATTGATGAGCATCTCCATAGATCATCGATATGCCTAGTTAATGTGACTATCTTCTCCTTTTTTGTGTTGCAACCTCCACCACATTCCACACCATCTATAGTGCTAAAACCATGGCTCATGCTCATGTATTGCGTGAGAGTTGAAAAGGTTTGAGAAAGTAAAGGTGTGAAACAATTACTTGGCCAATACTGGGGTTGTGCATGATTTAAATTCGGTGTGCAATGATGATAGAGCATAGCCATACTATATGCTTTTGTAGGGATAACTTTCTTTTGGCCTTGTTATTTTGAAAGTTCACGATTACCTTGCTAGTTTGCTTGAATTATTATTGTTTCCACGTCAATAGCAAACTATTGTTTTGAATCTAATGGATCTGAACATTCACGTCACATAAGAGGAGTTACAAAGGACATCTATGCTAGGTTGCATGAAAGCATCAAAAATTCATTCTTTATCACTTCCCTACTCGAGGACGAGCAGGAGTTAAGCTTGGGGATGCTTGATATGTCTCAAACGTATCTATAATTTTTGATGGTTTCATGCTGTTATCTTGTCATCTTTGGATGTTTTATGTATCTTTTATAACTTTTTTGGGACTAACTTATTAATTCAGTGCCAAGTGCCAATTCCTGTTTTTTCTGTGTTTTTGGCTCTTTTCAGATCTGATTTTGGAACGGAGTCCAAACGGAATAAAATCCCCGAAATGATTTTTTCCCGAATGAAAGAAGATCAGGGGGCCTATGGGCCAAGCCAGGTGGGCTCCAGGGAGCCCACTAGCCCCCACTCCGCCACCAGGGGAGGCGGCGGTGGCAGGGCTTGTGGCCTCCCTGAGCGCCCCCTGACCTAGATCTTTGGCCTATATATTCCCTAAAATACAGAAAAAAAATCAGAGGAGCCTCGAAAATACTTTTCCGCCGCCGCAAGCTTCCATTTCCGCGAGATCTCATCTGGAGACCCTTCCCGGCGCCCTGCCGGAGGGGACTTTGGAGTTGGAGGGCTTCTTCATCATCATCATCGCCCCTCCTATGACTCGTGAGTAGTTCACTTCAGACCTACGGGTCCGTAGTTAGTACCTAGATGGCTTCTCCTCTCTCTTGGATCTTCAATACAAAGTTCTCCATGATCTTCATGGAGATCTATCCGATGTAATCTTCTTTGGCGGTGTGTTTGTCGAGATCCGATGAATTGTGGATTTGTGATCAGATTATCTATGATATATATTTGAGTCTTTGCTGATTTCTTATATGCATGATTTGATATCCTTGTAAGTCTCTCCGAGTCTTGGGTTTTGTTTGGCCAACTAGATCTATGATTCTAGCAATGGGAGAAGTGCTTGGTTTTGGGTTCTACCATGTGGTGACCTTTCCCAGTGACAGTAGGGGCAGCAAGGCACACATTAAGTAGTTGCCATCAAGGGTAACAAGATGGGCTCTCTCGTTGATATGAGATTGTCCATCTACATCATGTCATCTTGCTTAAGGCGTTACTCTGTTCTTTTGGACTTAATACACTAGATGCATGCTGGATAGCGGTCGACGTGTGGAGTAATAGTAGTAGATGCAGAAAGTATCGGTCTACTTGTTTTAGACGTGATGCCTATAGATATAATCATTGCCATAGATATCGTCACGACTTTGCGCGGTTCTATCAATTGCTCGACAGTAATTTGTTCACTCACCGTCTACTTTCTTTCATGAGAGAAGCCACTAGTAAACACTACGGCCCCCGGGTCTATTCACATCCATCGTTTACACCTCCGCTTTTACTTTGCTTTGTTACTTTGTTGCTTTCAGTTCTCACTTGACAAACAATCTATAAGGGATTGACAACCCCTTCATAGCGTTGGGAGCAAGCTTTTTTTGTTTCTGGAGGATCTTGTGATACTCCTCCACTGGATTGATACCTTGGTTCTCAAACTGAGGGAATATTTACCACCTCTGTGCTACATCACCCTTTCCGCTTCGAGGGAACAGCAACGCAAGGCTCCAAGGACACGGGGGAAATCCTTTGTATATTTCCCTAGGAAGTCCCTTGAGGCGTAGCCGTAGCAGAAGGTTTCCCGGTGCCGTCGACATGACTATTCCTGGCGCCGTTGCAAGGGAAGCACAGCTGACATTAGTCATCCAAGAAACAAAACTCAGTATCTCTATCCACCGCCGAAGCGGAATACATTGCCACTAGATCATGTTGTGTGCAATTACTATGGATGACACAAACTCTTAAGGATCATTGCATTCATGTGAAACATGTTCCATTGTTGTGTGACAATGAAAGTGCTATTAAAATTGGCCATAATCCCGTGCAACATTCTCAAACTAAACATATTCAAGTGCGACATCATTTCATTCATGATCATGTTGGTAAAGGAGATATTAATATCAAGAATGTTCGTACAAACACACAATTGGTTGATATCTTTACCAAGCCACTTGATGAGAAAGTGTTTTTTCACTTGAGGAGTGAGTTGAACATCATTGATGCTTCAAACTTGATCTAGACTCACTCGGATGCATGCAAGGTCATAAGATTACTTGATTATTCCATGATGCTATTGATATGCACTATATTATATCTAGGAAAACTATGCTCTCTTGTGTTGCATATAACCTTTTTGTAGCTACTTGGAAGAACTACACTTCACAAGTTTTCCATCAAATCACATCAAAAGCAATATTGTCATGGCCAAGTATCAGCAACCCCTACTTCGGATATGAAGGAAGAACAAAACCAAATCATATCCTTGACAAGTATATGAGGATAAATCCACTCTTGTCATTTGGATATATTATGTTCTTCCTTCCATGACTAACCAATGTAAGTGCAAAGTTAGCAAAACATCAAGGATAGCTCCAAATTCAAAATGATCTTCATCAATATTGAGCATCCATGACAAGTTCACCTACATGGCACGTCATCAACATCATTCGAAGGTATGTGCTCATATCCTTGATAAATCTTTACACCAAGTCATGAGGTAAAGCAATTCAAGTGATATGAAGACATGAAAATGCTTAATCAAAAAATGGCAACCCCATTTTGCGCTTAACAATGAGTATTACCTTTGAGCAAGGAATCTTGCTTGACTATTCGAGTGAATACTATCTAATATAGGTGACCTAGTCACCGCCCAACATCTAGATGAAGATACTTGTATGGTTCATATTTTTGTTGCATGCTTTCTTGGAACCATTCAAATCTCATCTATATTTATGTATATATTAAAAAATGTTTTCTCTTTTATTTTTCAAAACTTTTTGGTATTCTCTGTCTATTTGAGTTGAGAAGTTGAATTTTTAATTGCAACTAGGTCTCTCCGATCTGGGAAACTTGGTCTAACCAAAATCTCCGAGTGGCCTAAGATCCATTTCGGTTCTACCGAATCATATTGCCTTGGAGACTCCGAATTTTGTTACTTCCTATGAATTTGTGATTCTCTTAGTATTTCTGGATATTTTCCAAAGTGGGAGAAACTTCTAAGTGATGCCACAAAGGCTGGGGGCATCTAGGATTCCGACTGCAAGCGGGAGAACTTTGAAGGAACCCTTATTTATAATAGGGGGAGAAAGTTCAAGGAACCCTTATCTATACTCAAGGGGGAGAAAAATTCAAGGAACCCTTATCAAAGAAAGAAGAGTCCATGATCCCTTACTCTCAATGAACCCTTACTATATTTATAGAAATTAATGCCAAAGGGGGAGATATATCAAAGCTTCTAAATGCTTATACCAAAAGGGGAGATCTACCAAGATGTGTCAAAGGGGGAGATATATCAAAGCCTACATATTTAGAGGGAGAGATACCATTAGGGGAGAAACATAGAAAGTTTTATTTATATTTTATTGCCTATTTTGGATTGAACTTGTCTCACACTACCTACTCCCAATATCTACATGCTATGATTCAGGGGAGAGGAAATCTTACATATTCATTTTTAAGGGAGAAAGTTCTAAATATTCTTGGAGACATATCTCTCATCAAATCATACTTCTCATCTGTGGTCCATATCTTGGTACTTTTGAAGATCTTTTGCATCTTTATAATAGAATATTCTTGTGTTATCTAACATTTGTTTTCCCAAGTGTACTCCTACTGCTCGGATCCTCAAGATCCTTAAGGTAAGTATATGCATCATATCCTTATTCAAGATGATCTCTTGTCTCTTGAACATACTGTTTGCAACAGTGAGTCTTGAACATGGAATCCTTTCAAACACATATGTTTGATGCATATAGCCAAGATTCACATGACTTGTATTGTCCTTTGTACTATGTGTGTGCTCATGCAGTCCAAAGCAAACATATCTTCAACGGGATTGCTGACATTTAGGGGGAGCTTGTATTAGTCATGTATCTATCAAAGCTGTCATATTCTAATGTCTATCTTTGTTTGAAGCTTTGCTTGTATGTTGTCATAAATTACCAAAATGGGGGTACTGAAATCTCATATGCTCCCTTGGTGATTTTGATAATTCATGACAACATGCACTGTCTCTTGAACTAACACTTTTACCTGGTATATTTAAGGTATAACCCAGAAAGAGCATTGGCTAAGGATTGTGTGGAGAAGCCCCTGGATACAACGAAAGGAATAGGATTGACCACGCTTCAAGATAAAAGACTCTACATTTTATATTAGTGAGAAATCACATTTGAATCCATAGGAAAGACAATACTATTAAAAGGGGGTGAGGTATCTATGATGGATTGGTTGCTCAAGTGCTTAGAGATAGAAACCAAAAATACTCAGCCATTCTCCCACAAATCTCTTTGTCCAAAGCCTAAACATCAAAATCGGTGGCACCAATATTTTCCACTCGACCCTACCGATTTTTCCGGAGACAGAACATTTGCCAAACCCTAGAATCCCGGTACGACCAACTTCCACTTTGGTTCCACCGAAATTCAGTGACCAACTTTCTAGTCTATCGTTTTCAACAATCGACATTTCCGAGTCTTAGAATCATCTCACCGAGATTTGGAAACTTCCCTAGTGAAATTGCATGCTATGCCCCTAATCGACTTTTGGTGTTAATGACAACACATACATAGGAAACTAATCCTATTTGTTGAGTGTATCTCAGGATGGCATCTACTTTAGTAGATTGAGAATTATGTGCCAAGGTGGTCTGAGAAGATCGGGATTTATATGTCAAGAAGGCTTGGGATTGAGAAAATATGATGTAGACTATCCTTTTGAGTTTACTATTCTTGAGTATAGGGATCCCGCACTATTAAGAGGGGATCACAGGTTTTGCGATGAATTTGCTCATACCACATCCTCACTATTCTGCTCAATACCACATATTCTCTACTCTGCTCCTATCTCAAAATAGGTCTAATGCCTCGGACTTCCGGCTCCCTCCGGACGTCCGAGGGCCGGTCGAGGGTCGGACGACCGACAGGCTTCGGAAATCCGGAGCTCTGCACCAGAAGAACTTGAGCCATATAACTCGGATTTCCGGCTCCCTCCAGACATCCGAGGGCCGGTCGACCGACCAGCTTCGGAAATCCGGAGCCCTGCACCAGAAGAACGTGAGCCATATAACTCGGACTTCCGGCTCCCTCCGGACGTCCGAGGGCCGGACGTCCGTCCCCTTTCGGAAATCCGGAACCTTGCACCAGAAGAAGTTGAGTCGAATAACTCGGACTTCCGGCCTTCTCCAGACATCCGGTCCCTGTTCAACTCACAGTGTTTCCAGACATACCTACAGCCCGCGGACGACCGACCCATGTCGGACGTCCGACCCCTTGTGGACGCCCGAAGTTTCATAAACTGCCGGACGTCCAAACCCTGTGTGACTTAAAGTGTCCCCAACGGCTGTTTTACACTCCCCACTATATATACCCCCTCCCACTTCGTGACAGGGTGTCCGACACAGCTAGAACACATCCAAGAACACCTTTCTTCTCACTCACTCTTGTCTACACCAAATCTTAGATCCCAAGAGCATTTGTGAGTCCCCTTGAGTGTTGTTCCACTCAAAAGATAGGTCGTCTCTTTCTCCTCCTTCCCACCAAAGTGATTTGTGATTTGAGCAAGTTTTGAGCAATCCCCGTGATCTTGTTACTCTTGGAGGTTGGAGACTCCTAGGCGGTAGGAGTCTTCGGAGAGGAATCAAACCATTGTGATTTCCCCCGGAAAGTTTGTGAAGGTTTGGAAGCCACCTCAAGGCTTACCATTAGTGGTTGAGAAACGCCTTTGTGGAGTTATCTCAAAGGGAGAATAGGGTGAGCCTTCGTGGCGTTGGTGTGCCTTCGTTGTGACATCCGCCCCTCTAATGGTGACGTAGCTTCCCTCCAAGGAAGTGAACATCGGGATACATCCTCGTCTCTCTTGGAGTTTCGGTTATTCCTAACCCTAACTCTCTACTTGTGTTAATCCTTATTACGTACTTGTATTTGATTATTGTTTACCGCTTGCCTTACTTCACTCTAAATAGTTTACTCCTTGTCATAGCAATTATTAGGCCTACACTCATATTCCGCACATTTGCCTAAAATTACTAAGTAATTATTAAAATTTGGAACTGTACCTATTCACCCCCCTCTAGGTCCATCTCGATCCTTTTCAATTGGTATCAGAGCCTCGTGCTCTATTCTTGTGGCTTAACCGCCCTAGAGCGAGATGGACGGGATTCCCACTACTGTAGCTCCAGTGGAGAGGGACGGGACTTCCACGGAAGTAAAGTCCTTCACCTTTGAGGACCTGGAACGGGCCCTTGCCAAGAAAAAAGAGGAGCATGATGCTTCTCTTGAGGCCTTGGTCCAAATAAGACTGGCATCATTAACCACGGGGACAACCACATCCCCGAGGGCCTCAGGGCCAAATGTGCACGGTTCTTCTTTTGGCCAACAACCTCCGAGAAAGGAACCAAACCAGTGTTCCATGGCTTTATGCTAGATCTCAAATTGAGAAACCTAAGTACAATCCTGGAGGAAAACCTCCCTTGCTTGATGACAATTCCGATTTTGCTTTCTGGAGAGTTCGTATGCAGGATCATCTTAGGTACGCCAATGATGAGATGTTGGACATCCTCGAGCATGGGTACAATCCTGTAGATCCAAGGTGCCTCACTCCCAGAGAAACTTATGACAAGCATCTCATTGGCACTGTGATCATGTGCATAAGAAAAGGAATGAATGACAAGCAACGGAGACCTTACATTCACATCACAAGTGCCAAGGAACTGTGGGATAGCATTATAAGGACCAAGACCGGTACCTCCACTCTTCGGCTTGCTCAATATGAAATTGCCAAGGGGCAATTACAGAATTTCTGTATGGAAAAGGGTGAATCTCCCAAGCAACTGCTAGAACGGCTCATGACTCTCGCTGCAGACATTGAGTCATGTGACTGTGACAAGACGCAAGATGGTTTCAATCTGACCAAGAGATTTCTCGTGGACAAGTTACTTCATGCTCTTGCTCCGTACCACCATCAAATGGTATGGGACATGAGGCGGCACCATGGGTTAAAAGAAATGACTCCAGATGACATCATATCCACTTTCCAATTATTTGAAGAGTCAATGGCAAATGCAACAAAGCACCTTGCCATGCATGGCACTTCAACATCAAAGATCAATCTTGCTTTGAAAGCCAAGCATGAATGTGATGAAGAAGAAAGTGAAGAAGAAGAGGGTGATGATGACTGCGAAGATGGTGATGATGTTGACTCTGATGAAAGCCCATCTTATGAGGACATTGCTCTCTTTGTAAAGAAGTTCAGTGTAGGAAAATTCAAGGGAAGATTCCCAAAGAAGAAGGCAAGGAAATGCTATAACTGTGAGGAAACCAACCACTTCTCTAATGACTGCCCTTATGAGAAGAGAGAAGATAAACCAAGGTTTCCGAAGACCTTTGTAAAGAAGAAGTTGCCAAACCCTATGAACTCCAAGCTTAAGAGAACAGATGGAAGAGCAATGGTTGCACAAGAAGAATCAGATCCAGAAGACGTTGGTGGGGTTGCCAGAGTAGCTCAGGATACACAAAACACCTTGAGGCTTGTTAAAAAAAGTGGTGATGTTGTTCAGTACAACTATATGAAAGACTACAAGGGCAACGCCCACAAGTGTTTGATGGCAAAGACTGCCATGGGAGATGAGGAAGACCAAAGCTCCCATGATAAGGTTAAGGTAACTCCACGGTTAAAATCTTTCAGTCTAGCTTCTACCTCACCTGATGAGTATCTTGATGTGGAAGATCACTATGAGGATAATGACTTAGATCATCCCATGTTTGCCAAAATAAACAAATTTATGTGCTCTCTTAAAGGAAAGAAGCTCACTATGTTTCGCATACTTATGGAAATGGTGAGTAAGCACACCAATACCATCAAGGAACTCGAAACCCTCGTCACTGAGGAGAAGGAAAGAAATGAAATCCTTGAGCAGAAAGTCCTGTATGAGGAAGCACAAAATGATGCATTATGCTCAAAAGTTGGTGAGAACCTTGATAAACATGCTAATGATCTTGCCTCCTTGAAAAAGGCTGAATCTGTGTGCAAAGAGTTACTAAATGATAAAAACCGACTAGTGAACTCTCATGCTTCCCTTTCTAAGGACTGTGAGCGTATATCCTTGTCTCTCAAAGACAAGGAAGAGAAACTCACTGTTCTTACAAAGAGATTTGAGGCACTCAAGGTTACTTATCTTGACACTTTAGCTAAGGCTTACTCATCACCTATTATTAATGTTGATACCTGCACTACTAACTCTAGTAGTGAACTGACATCTATCCTTGAGGAAAACTATTCGCTAAAGGCACAGCTAGACAAAGGTCTCATGACATGTGCACAAGGACAAAAGACTCTCAATGAGATCTTAAGTCAACACAATGGAGGCCTTGCCAAGGAAGGGCTTGGGTTCAACCCAAGAACCGCCAAGAACAGTGCATCTCCTCTCAAGTGTACCACTTCGCTTAAAGAAATATTTGTACGAGAGGGACACAAGGAGAAAGGTAAGGTTGTGAGTGGGTCGGCCACTAGGGGTTCGCCTACTCTCAACAAGACAACTGAATTCATGCCTCCATCCTATGTACTTCGCAAATCTAAGGAAGGAGAGGTTTATGCTAAGTTCGTTGGTCCCCGTAATGCATTCCGATTTTATGCTATTTGGGTCCCTAAGACTCTTGTAACTAATGTGAGAGGCCCCATGACGAAATGGGTACGTCAAACCAAGTCTTATGTAACGACCAAGATGCGGTCCTTTCCGATCTGGGGGTCGAGGCCCCCGAATAGGAAAGAAGCGCATCTAAGTGTTTTGCAAGCAGGTAAACATAGCACATAATAATAATTACAGTAGACAATCCGGGATTCAACTGTCTTCTTATTAATAATACAGAGTACAACGCAGATACAAACAAGGTAGTTCCGGTACGGACTACAAAACACGGAAAATGCTATGCTACCCACTGCAGGCCCACGATCACGACCACGGCTCAGTCCTGTGGATAGTTAAAATAAAGGCGATCTGTCTCCTCGTCGTACTGCCACGCCAGCTGGGTGCCGTCGGGATCATCTGCCTCTGGGATACCTGTACCTGCTGGAAGTTTTGGAGGAATCCGTGAGCCACGGGGACTCAGCAATCTAAGACCTTGGTGCCAGACCTAGTCATGTTATTGGGTAAGGAAGGGGTGAAGTGTTTCAGGCTGCTGCATCCTATGACTGATTAAGTGGCTAACTTACGCAAAGGAGAAGTGACAGTGGCCTACGCTAACGATCGGGAATACTTGATCAGAAAGTGATCCTGAACACCTACCTACGGCAACCATAACCCCACCGTGTTCCCGGTCGAAGAGAGATCTTCGAAGGGACGATCACGGTTACGCACACAGTTGGCATATTTTATTAGTTTAAGTTTAAGTTTTCTAATACCGGATGTTAACAAAATATTCCAAGTTGCCACATAACCGCGGGCACGGCTTTCCGAAAGATTAAACCCTGCAGGGGTGCTCCAACTAGTCCATCACAAACGAACACAGGCCACAAAGGCATCCTCTATCACGAATCTCGTGATCTCGTCGGATTCCTTAGAGGAAAACCTCATCTCTGGGGAAAACTAAAGCTTCACCGGGATTCCTATACGCAAGATATACCGCTAAGGCAAGACAAGACTAGCAGGACCTCCCGGTGTGTCGACGACCCGATAAGAGCCGTGTATCTCAGTCTCAGGAGAACACCGTCTATGCAAAGTGGACAAGGACCAAACCTCGAGTTTCCCCGGGGTGGTCTTGCCGACTGCTAGGTGGTTGGACCAACACTCATGAGGAGCACTGGCCCGGGTTGTTGATTAGGATCCTCGGGATAGCTATTCCCTATGCATTTTATTATTAAGTGATTAGCAAATTAAAACCAATGTTGGGTCCTGCCGGACAAGCCTTAACACTACGCGATTTATCAAGGGGGTCCCCATAACAACCCCGAACGTGTTAGGAGCGATCATTATGGATTCAAACACCGGTAACCGGTAACTAAGGCGGCAATAACGGAACAAGACACCCGGCAAAAGGCTAGGCCTCCCGTCATTTACCAAGTATATAGATACATTAATTAGATAACAGAAGTTAATATAATGATATCAAGCTCATGTCACCACATGAGTTAAGGAACCTGCAGCTAACAACGCTAACATTAGTAGCTGAGCAAGCCTACCTAGCCATGCAAGTTTGCTAGGAAAGAGTAAGGTGTTTAAGCTCATGGCATATGAAGAGGCAATATATATTCAGTGGTAGGCAGCGATCAATATGACGTGGAATCGAAACTAACATAACAAGTCTAGATATGGGATCAAGGTCAGGTCATCTTGCCTGTGATATCCTCAGCTTGGAATGGTTCTGGATCGTCCTGCACGTACTCTCCTGACTCCACGTAATCGGTCTCCGCTCCCGGTGCTACCCAACACAAGAATAACAGCCAATGAACAGCCGCACCACAAAATGCAACAATCACATGATGCATGAGATGAAAGTTGAGCATGCACCACTATTTCTAACTCTAGCACAAACAAGATAAGCTACAACAAGTTCCTGGACAGGACTTTGCGCTAAACTATTTGGACATGCATGGGAATGATATTAACAGATGCATCTCGTAAAAACGGTGCAAAACCATATAAAGAACTTTGCAAACGGAGCTACGGATCAACGGGAATCAACGAAACACGATATGAAGCCCTACGTGAAAGATTCATCACCACACACACAATTGGCACAAATCTGGTGTTCCCAGGTTGCCAAGACATATATTAACCCAACATGAATGAAATGGAGAAAGGTAGAACACCCCAACAACAATTAAACACAAACTTTGAACAAAATGGCAAAACTACGCAATCTGCCAGTTTCTGCATCTTAGCTGTTTGTGAGCCACATGCAACATAGCTACAGGTCTCCAAATAAGACAAATAATATATGTGGCTGTTGCCAACCAAGGACACTACAAGCTCCAGCAAGAATCACAGAAAAAGGACTTAAACTCTAGAAGATACAAGGCCACAAACTTTCCCAAAACCATCAGTTCTCAGGGACTTAGTGAAATTTCCTGCACCTGAGATTCTGTTTCTGTTCTGAAGCTTTTTGGCAGCAACCAAAACACAAGCTAATGGACTCCAAATGACTTTAAAATTTACAGGAAGCTTCACAAACATACCAGGTTCAAAACACTAGCACTGAACTAAGTCCAGTTCTCAACATAATGACCAGCACAACCTTATCTACAGGGGAAGAAAATGTTTTCAGCATTCCATACTTAGTGAAATTTTCAGAGTTCAAAAATCTGGAATTTTCCAGCCACATGCCCACTTTGTCTAGGCATATTTTGCACACACATGTCACCAAGAGGTGATTGACACCACTATGGTGTTGAGTACAAACCCCTACTACTAACACACAACAGTTCATGCCCTTGGGCTCCATCTATACCATGGAAACAAAGCCCAAACTTTCAACAAAATGAAAATGCAACCCCATAAGGTATGCTTACAAGATGACAAATACATAGGAGGGCTTTATATGCACAATGACAAAGTGACATGGGGGTTTGAACCCCATGTTTGTGTCATGCACATCAACAACACCAACCCACACAATACCTCACTAGCACTAGCATCAAGCTCAACACAAGGGTAACTCTAAGCCAACAAAAGAGTATGCACACCCCCACATATGGGCATGTGATGGTGCACACTCTCACAAGCATCACTAGGATCTTCCTAGTAATCATGTCATCCTCTATATGCAACCACCACAACATCCACACCTTCACATGCTAGCATAGATAGTCACCTAGATCTTCACATCACACCAAAACATGTGATGAGGGGGAGGCACCCACATCCCACTAAATCATTGCAAACAACTAAAACTACAAGATCACTTATACCACCTAAAACTCCCAAAGATGGGCTCCACAAGAGTAGCTAGTGCATCTTATCTCCTTAAGGCACAACACACACAATAAAAACACATCACAAGCACAACTCCTACCAAGTGTCCTTCACACCACTAGATGTAACCCACAAAGGTTTACAAAGCTAGCAATACAACCTCTAACCTCTTGTAGGTGCACAACACACACACAAAGGACCCTGTTCCCAACTACACTAGCAAGGAAAAAGATGATAAAACCATCTTGCTGCCCAACACAAGGGAGGGGAAGTACAAAAAAAATAAAAAGGCAGCAAAGAAAGATAGCAAAACTAATGCCAGGGGTCTTGGGATTCGATCCCTGTACCTCCTGGTTTACCAGACACCAACTAGCCACTGCACCACCTGCGCTACTGTCGACAGGAACGCAACAGGAAACAAAAGAACTTGCTTTGCTGGCCACCGAATAGCAAAAGAAACCAAAATTATGCCGAGAGGGGGTTCGAACCCTGGACCTCTCATCAGGCACGCAGGAGGTCGACCACTGGGCTACGAATAGGAAGCTGACAGAGGGGGATTCCCATACAGGTAAAGCTACCAAAACCGACTCCTGACTACAGCGAGCGTCGGCGACAGAGAAGTCTGGCAGCTGCTCGCTTGTCGGCGCTGCCGCGCGGCTCTACCGGCGACGCGGGGTTCCCTCTGGTCACGGCGCTACCGACGAGAGGGGGGAGGAAGCCCCTGCTACAACCCCTTGCCAACAAACAGCAACACACAAAAGAACTCGACCCTGCACGTACACACAATCATAACCTCCTGACGAACGGCGGCAGAGAAGAACGACGAACTCCGCCGTGGATCTGGACCGGACCAAGGAGGAGAAAGCACTGGGCGGCGGTCCTCACCTTGGGGAGAAGAGGGGGCGCCGGACAGGAAGGAGGAACGCCGAAGGCGAAGAAGAAAAGCTGATGCAGTTCGCCCGGTTCGCCCCGTTGACGAAGACGAGCTCGACGGGGAGGGCCGCTCCTCGGGGTCCTAGCGCCGGGAATGGGACGCGGGGAGCCGCCCCGAGCCCCCGGACATGACGACGGCGGCGAACGGAGGCGGGGCGCGACGCCACCGGCAACGTCTACTGCTCTTTGTCCTGCTTCTCTCTGATATCTTACCTGACAGAGAAGAAGGAAGAGAGACGGGAACGAGATGGGTTTGGGAGAGGTGGCCGCGGCGGCTGAGGGGAGAAGAGGAACCCTAGGCTTCGGGCACGGACGCCAACGCAACTTATAGGGGGCCCTCAACGTGCTGCTCACGGCGCCATCAGCTCTCGCTCTCACACACGCGCTGACGGAAAGAGGACAGGGAGGAAAGGAGGAAGCGCCGTCAGGAAGGAAAGGAAAGGAGAGGGCTTCGCGTGGGCTCTCTCTGGAGGGAGCAGCTGGGCCAGGAGGGAGGGAAGAGGCCCATGCTGTCCAGGAAGAAGGAAAAAAAATTGGGGAGGGAATTCCTATTTAGTTTTAAACACACTCAAGAAAATAACCCACAAAATAATCTACTGTGGCAAAAATTCAAAAGGAAAATTCTGCTGGACTTAAGGAATTTTGGCCCAATAGGGAAAAATAGGAATGCAATATTTGGAGATGTTTGAAATAAATGCAAAACAGTAATTAAGCTCTGTTTTGAGTTTATTTGCACCACTAAAATCAAAGAATCAAATCAGAAAAATTGCACCCCCTCATAAGCACATTTTATCTAACCACCAGACATTTTAGAATCATCTTTGGGAACAAGGAATTTTGACATGAATAAAAATAGGAGGGAAAAGGAGTTTAGAAGGCAAGAGCTTAAAAAGACTAGCACTCACTCCTACATCACCCACACCATTATCACATGCATCACAAGGTAGTGCAAACCACCACTTAACCCTAGCAAGAACACATGCACTCTCAACACCACACACTACTCCTAGTAACTTCAAATGCAACATGATCATGGCATGCAATCATAAGGTACGGCAAGGCATGATATGCTATGCAAGCATGCAAGGGAAGTAAGCACTAAGGAACACACATGAAATTATGGCACAAAAATGATATCATCAAGATCTCTGACAAGGTGGCCCCACTTGGAAGGTTACAAGAAGGGAAAGTTCTACACTTGGGGCATTACAAACTCTCCCACACTACAAAGAAGATCTCGACCCCGAGATCTAAGACTGAAAGAAATCGGGAAATTCGGAACGGAGGTGATCCTCGCGTTCCCACGTAGCCTCTTTACCGGAATGATGTGACCACTTCACTTTCAGAAACTTGACAGACTTGTTACGGGTCTTGCGCTCAGTCGCCTCGAGAACCCCAACTGGATGCTCGCGATAAGAGAGGTCAGGCTGGAGATCGATATCCTGAAGATGCACAGTGCGCTCGGGGTTCTTGAAACACCTCCGAAGCTGAGAAACATGGAACACATCATGGACATTTGCAAAGGTTGATGGAAGCTCGAGCTGGTATGCGAGGTCGCCCCTCTTGCCAACCACTCTGAACGGACCAACAAAACGAGGCGCAAGCTTGCCTTTGATGCCAAAACGCTGCATACCCTTCATAGGCGACACCTTGAGATAGACGAAATCATCAAGCTCATACGACATGTCACGGTGCTTGCTATCGTAATAGCTCTTCTGGCGGGACTGAGCTGCTCTGAGGTTGTCGCGAATGATCCGACACATCTCCTCAGCTTCTTCTATCATATCATTGCCAAGGATCTGACGCTCGCCAGTCTGGGACCAGTTGAGCGGAGTACGGCACTTCCTGCCATAGAGAATTTCGAACGGAGCCTTGCCAGAGCTAGCTTGATAACTGTTGTTATACGAGAACTCCGCGAAAAGCAGGCAATCCTCCCACTTCATGCCAAACGAGATAATGCAGGCTCTCAGCATGTCCTCAAGAACTTGATTCACTCTCTCCACTTGACCACTAGTCTGAGGATGGAACGCTGTGCTGAAGCGGATCTTCGTGCCCATAGCAGACTGAAACGAGTCCTAGAACTTGGAAGTGAAGATACTCCCGCGATCTGATGAGATCAACATAGGTACACCGTGCAACGAGACAATCCTCGAGGTGTACAACTCTGCCAGCTGAGCTGCTGAAATGGACTCCTTGACTGGAAGGAAATGCGCCATTGTACTCAATTTGCCGATGACGACGAAGATAGCGTCATTGCCCTTCTTGGACTTCGGAAACCCTATGACGAAGTCCATCTCAATGTGATCGAACTTCCACTCAGGAATCGGCAAAGGCTGCAAGAGGCCCGCTGGTCTCTGATGTTCTGCTTTCACCCTTCGACATACATCACACTCATTAACGAATTGTGCAATTTCATGCTTCATACGGGTCCACCAGAACGACTGCTTCAAGTCATGGTACATCTTGGAGCTTCCCGGATGAATAGAAAGCAGAGAATTATGAGCTTCTTCCATGATCACCTTCCTGAGATCACCTTTCGGGACGACAAGGCGGTCCTCGAAAAACAAAGTGTCCCTGGCATCCACAGTGAAACACTTCTACTTGGGAAGGCTCTTTCCCACACCAATCTTGACCTTCTTCACCATAGTATCAAGTAGCTGAGCTGCTCTGACCTGATCTTCCAAGGTAGGAGAGATCTGAAGGTTCGCAAGAAAATCCTGAGGAACCAGCTGAAGATTGAGCTTCCTGAAAGACTCAGAAAGACCCGGCTGGAGAGATTGCAGAATCAGACTGTTGCAATATGCCTTCCTGCTCAATGCATCTGCCACAACATTTGCCTTGCCTGGCGTGTACTCAACACTCGGATTAAAATCCTGGAGCATTTCCACCCAACGTGTTTGCCGAAGATTCAAGTTAGGCTGAGTGAAGATATACTTGAGGCTCTTGTGATCGGTGAAAACTTCAACCTTACGTTCCAACAAGAGATGTCTCCAAGTCATCAAGGCATGTACAACAGCCGCTAGCTCGAGATCGTGCACAGGATAGTTCTTCTCCGCAGGCTTCAGCTGCCTGGAGGTGTAAGCAACCACCTTCCTATCTTGCATCAAGACTGCACCAAAACCCTGAAGAGAAGCATCGCAAAAGACCTGGTACGGCTTGGAATCATCCGGAGGAGCCAATACCGGAGTGGAGGTAAGCTTCTCTTTGAGTGTATCAAAAGCCAGTTGACACTCTGGAGACCACACATACTTGACACCCTTCTGAAGAAGACTAGAGAGCGGCTTGGCGATTTTGGAGAAGTTCTCAACGAATCTTCTGCAATATCCGGCAAGACCGAGAAAGCTTCGAAGCTGCTTCACATTCTGCGGAGGTTCCCATTCAACAATGGCTGAACCTTGGACGGATCAAACTTAATGCCCTCGGCAGAGATAATATGCCCAAGATACACCACTTCTTTCAGCCAGAACTCGCACTTGGAAAACTTGGCATAAAGCTTGTATTCTCTCAGTTTATCAAGCACCAACCTGAGATGTTTCTCATGTTCTTCCTCATCCTCAGAAAAGACCAGAATGTCATCGAGATAGAGCAAGACAAACTCATTCTTGAATGGCGAGAAAATATAGTTCATCAATCGGCAAAAAGTCGGAGGAGCATTAGCCAGACCAAAAGACATGACCGTATACTCATATGAGCCAAAACTGGTCCTGAATGCCGTCTTCGGAATGTCTTCCTCACGAATGCGAATCGGATGATAGCCCATCCTGAGATCAAGCTTGGAGAATACTTTAGCACCTTTCAACTGCTCGAACAACTCATTTATGTTCGGAAGCGGATATTTGTTCTTGATTGTCTTCTTATTCAATGGGCGGTAATCGACACACAGCCGTTCCGTGCCATCCTTCTTCTTGACAAACAGAACACCACATCCCCACGGAGACGAGCTTGGTCTGATCAAACCCAAACGCTCCTGCTCATCGAGTTGCCTCTTGAGTTCCTTCAACTCCTCTGGACCCAGCTTGTACGGCCGCTTGCACACTGGCTCTGTGCCTGGCTCAAGCTCAATGACGAACTCCACTTCACGGTGCGGAGGCATCCCTGGCAGCTCTTCAGGAAACACGTCCTGATATTCGCAGACTACTGGAACTTGCTCAATGGGATTGATCTCACCCTTTTCATTCAAGGAGAACAAGCGGATTGTGTCATCGCTCGCCGCGAATATGATCACATCCTCCGAAGAGTGGGTCAGTTTCACTTCTTTAGCTGCGCAATCAATTGATGCCTTGTTCATGGCCAACCAGTCCATACCAAGGATCAAATCAATGTCGGACTTGCCCAAGACAATAGGAGACGCCAGAAAAGCATAATTGTCCATCTTGATAGAAACGTTCGGAACCATCATGTGAGAATTCATGATCTTACCCGGAGACACAATTGAAAGAGGCTTAATCAAATCACGAGTAGGGAACCCATGCTTAAATGAGAATGGCCTTGAGATAAACGAATGCGATGCACCAGTATCAAACAGGACTTTAGCAGGAAAATCATTGACTAAGAGATTACCCATGATCACATCCGACGAATTCTCTGCCTCAGCTGCATTAACCATGTTGACTCGAGCTGATCTGGGGTTGAACTTGACAAGAGCATTGCTAGGAGGTTTGCGTGGAGGAGGAGGCGGCAGACGAAGCTGAGAAGTGCATTTGTTGGCATAGTGACCCTTCTGCCCACATTTGTGACGAGTGACATCTGCTGGCTGCCGGAACTGAATCTGAGGAGGCCCTTGCTTCTGATACTGATATCTCTGCTGGAATCAAGGGTTGGGTGGGCGGGAAGAACCACGTCCACCTGAGTGCTTTGGCTGCTGAGAGTGCCGAGGAGGAGGAGGAGAAACCCAAAACCTCTGTTGCTTCTGAACCACCTGAGTCGAGGAAGAGCTGGAATCTCTGAAACGTTTCTTGGAGTTCTCCACCCTGAGCAAGGCTGCCTCTGCTCTGAGAGCTAAGTTATAGAATTTTTCAAACTCCTCAGGATCGTGCAAAGCGAGTGCTAACTACAAATCCTCCTTCAAGCCACCTCTGAACTGGTATATCTTGCTCTTCTGATCCGGAACATCCTGCAATGCGTAACGGGCCAGCTCGTGGAACTCCACAATGTACTTGTACACAGAATTGCTGCCCTGCTTCGAGCGCCTGAACTTCTCACGCATCTCCTCAACAAAACTGGAAGGAATGTAGTGGGACCTGAAGTCACGACAGAACTTGTCCCAAGACATCACCCTGCCACCTCTAGAGTCCTTAAGCTGCTGCCACCAAATAGAAGCATGCCCCTTCAATTGGAATGTTGCAAACTTGACATAATCCTCTGGACGCACATTGCTACACTCGAAATGCTTGTTCATATCACGGATCCAATCTTCCGCGTCAAACGGCTAGTCGCAAGAAGTGAACGTCCTAGGCTGGTTTGACAGGAACTGACTCAGACTGGCGAAGTGATTGCCACCCTGCTGGAAATTGCCTTGCTAATGATTGGCTTTCTCCTGGATCAACTGCAACAGCATCTGAGTATTTGCATTGGTAGCTGCCATCATCGCCTGCCAGGCCTCTGCAGGAGGAGGCGGCGGCGGTGGCGGAGGAGGAGGAGGAGGCGGCATATCCTCACGCGCTGGGGTCTGACGAGTTGGTGGAGCCATCCTGAAGACGGACAGCATATTAGTCCACAGAATATTTGAAGATAAGCTGAATCAAAAGACAGAATATCTGAATAGAACTTAGCACTGCACTCGAACAACATAGCAAGAGTGCATTCTCAAAGTAACAGACGACAAAATTCCGATAAGGCCACAGCAAACAAGTGTGAGCTAGTACTGCTCGGAACAAACGTATGATCAAGATTTTCCCAACCTCAATCAAGCGTCTGTAGGAAGATAGCCCTATAAGGTACTACCAGATATCCCACCTATGAATTCCCGAAATAACTGGTCATGCAATCAGGCACCCGGATACAAGGAGTATTTCACACAACTCCTAAACTAACCCGTCACCTGTATCACACCCTTCAACACACGACCAGCATCCCGGACCTTCATCTACAACAGATCCTCGTGATCACAACGATACAAAGTGTGGTAGTACCCCTGAACAATCTACACCAGTACTGGGGACGTCGGGGTTATCTCACCACTACCCGTATTGAAGCAATAACGAACACCCTCCGTTCTTAGGTACTCAGAAATCTGAATGATGGCGATGTGCGCGATAATCCCTGGAGCTCAACTCCCCTGATACTTAGAGCAGATAGGAGGCACCAGGACACAATTCCGTCACATCGAAATCATATAGATTTCGCAAACACCCGCGTGATCCTAAAAAAAAAAAATTTGAGCGGGAAAAAGGAGTAGAGTTAAAGATTTCCTAAGACGGAAGCCTCACCAGAGCAAAGAAGAGGAGAAAAATGAAACCTACTCTCCGATATAACCAAGACTCAAAACACTTACTAGACTCGACTCGGCCAAATACGATCACACAAAGGCTCCTATGGTCATAAAGCTCTGATTACCAACTTGTAACGACCAAGATGCGGTCCTTTCCGATCTGGGGGTCGAGGCCCCCGAATAGGAAAGAAGCGCATCTAAGTGTTTTGCAAGCAGGTAAACATAGCACATAATAATAATTACAGTAGACAATCCGGGATTCAACTGTCTTCTTATTAATAATATAGAGTACAACGCAGATACAAACAAGGTAGTTCCGGTACGGACTACAAAACACGGAAAATGCTATGCTACCCGCTGCAGGCCCACGATCACGACCACGGCTCAGTCCTCTGGATAGTTCACGTAAAGGCGATCTGTCTCCTCGTCGTACTGCCACGCCAGCTGGGTGCCGTCGGGATCATCTGCCTCTGGGATACCTGTACCTGCTGGATGTTTCGGAGGAATCCGTGAGCCACGGGGACTCAGCAATCTAAGACCTTGGTGCCAGACCTAGTCATGTTATTGGGTAAGGAAGGGGTGAAGTGTTTCAGGCTGCTACATCCTATGACTGATTAAGTGGCTAACTTACGCAAAGGAGAAGTGACAGTGGCCTAGGCTAACGATCAGGAATACTTGATCAGAAAGTGATCCTGAACACCTACCTACGGCAACCATAACCCCACCGTGTTCCCGGTCGAAGAGAGATCTTCGAAGGGACAATCACGGTTACGCACACAGTTGGCATATTTTATTAGTTTAAGTTTAAGTTTTCTAATACCGGATGTTAACAAAATATTCCAAGTTGCCACATAACCGCGGGCACGGCTTTCCGAAAGATTAAACCCTGCAGGGGTGCTCCAACTAGTCCATCACAAACGAACACAGGCCGCAAAGGCATCCTCTATCACGAATCTCGTGATCTCGTCGGATTCCTTAGAGGAAAACCTCATCTCTGGGGAAAACCAAAGCTTCACCGGGATTCCTATACGCAAGATATACCGCTAAGGCAAGACAAGACTAGCAGGACCTCCCGGTGTGTCGACGACCCGATAAGAGCCGTATATCTCAGTCTCAGGACAACACCGTCTATGCAAAGTGGACAAGGACCAAACCTCGAGTTTCCCCGGGGTGGTCTTGCCGACTGCTAGGTGGTTGGACCAACACTCATGAGGAGCACTGGCCCGGGTTGTTGATTAGGATCCTCGGGATAGCTATTCCCTATGCATTTTATTATTAAGTGATTAGCAAATTAAAACCAATGTTGGGTCCTGCCGGACAAGCCTTAACACTACGCGATTTATCAAGGGGGTCCCTATAACAATCCCGAACGTGTTAGGAGCGATCATTATGGAATCAAACACCGGTAACCGGTAACTAAGGCGGCAATAACGGAACAAGACACCCGGCAAAAGGCTAGGCCTCCCGTCATTTACCAAGTATATAGATACATTAATTAGATAACAGAAGTTAATATAATGATATCAAGCTCATGTCACCACATGAGTTAAGGAACCTGCAGCTAACAACGCTAACATTAGTAGCTGAGCAAGCCTACCTAGCCATGCAAGTTTGCTAGGAAAGAGTAAGGTGTTTAAGCTCATGGCATATGAAGAGGCAATATATATTCAGTGGTAGGCAGCGATCAATATGACGTGGAATCGAAACTAACATAACAAGTCTAGATATGGGATCAAGGTCAGGTCATCTTGCCTATGATATCCTCAGCTTGGAATGGTTCTGGATCGTCCTGCACGTACTCTCCTGACTCCACGTAATCGGTCTCCGCTCCCGGTGCTACCCAACACAAGAATAACAGCCAATGAACAGCCGCACCACAAAATGCAACAATCACATGATGCATGAGATGAAAGTTGAGCATGCACCACTATTTCTAACTCTAGCACAAACAAGATAAGCTACAACAAGTTCCTGGACAGGACTTTGCGCTAAACTATTTGGACATGCATGGGAATGATATTAACAGATGCATCTCGTAAAAACGGTGCAAAACCATATAAAGAACTTTGCAAACGGAGCTACGGATCAACGGGAATCAACGAAACACGATATGAAGCCCTACGTGAAAGATTCATCACCACACACACAATTGGCACAAATCTGGTGTTCCCAGGTTGCCAAGACATATATTAACCCAACATGAATGAAATGGAGAAAGGTAGAACACCCCAACAACAATTAAACACAAACTTTGAACAAAATGGCAAAACTACGCAATCTGCCAGTTTCTGCATCTTAGCTGTTTGTGAGCCACATGCAACATAGCTACAGGTCTCCAAATAAGACAAATAATATATGTGGCTGTTGCCAACCAAGGACACTACAAGCTCCAGCAAGAATCACAGAAAAAGGACTTAAACTCTAGAAGATACAAGGCCACAAACTTTCCCAAAACCATCAGTTCTCAGGGACTTAGTGAAATTTCCTGCACCTGAGATTCTGTTTCTGTTCTGAAGCTTTTTGGCAGCAACCAAAACACAAGCTACTGGACTCCAAATGACTTTAAAATTTACAGGAAGCTTCACAAACATACCAGGTTCAAAACACTAGCACTGAACTAAGTCCAGTTCTCAACATAATGACCAGCACAACCTTATCTACAGGGGAAGAAAATGTTTTCAGCATTCCATACTTAGTGAAATTTTCAGAGTTCAAAAATCTGGAATTTTCCAGCCACATGCCCACTTTGTCTAGGCATATTTTGCACACACATGTCACCAAGAGGTGATTGAAACCACTATGGTGTTGAGTACAAACCCCTACTACTAACACACAACAGTTCATGCCCTTGGGCTCCATCTATACCATGGAAACAAAGCCAAAACTTTCAACAAAATGAAAATGCAACCCCATAAGGTATGCTTACAAGATGACAAATACATAGGAGGGCTTTATATGCACAATGACAAAGTGACATGGGGGTTTGAACCCCATGTTTGTGTCATGCACATCAACAACACCAACCCACACAATACCTCACTAGCACTAGCATCAAGCTCAACACAAGGGTAACTCTAAGCCAACAAAAGAGTATGCACACCCCCACATATGGGCATGTGATGGTGCACACTCTCACAAGCATCACTAGGATCTTCCTAGTAATCATGTCATCCTCTATATGCAACCACCACAACATCCACACCTTCACATGCTAGCATAGATAGTCACCTAGATCTTCACATCACACCAAAACATGTGATGAGGGGGAGGCACCCACATCCCACTAAATCATTGCAAACAACTAAAACTACAAGATCACTTATACCACCTAAAACTCCCAAAGATGGGCTCCACAAGAGTAGCTAGTGCATCTTATCTCCTTAAGGCACAACACACACAATAAAAACACATCACAAGCACAACTCCTACCAAGTGTCCTTCACACCACTAGATGTAACCCACAAAGGTTTACAAAGCTAGCAATACAACCTCTAACCTCTTGTAGGTGCACAACACACACACAAAGGACCCTGTTTCCAACTACACTAGCAAGGAAAAAGATGATAAAACCATCTTGCTGCCCAACACAAGGGAGGGGAAGTACAAAAAAAATAAAAAGGCAGCAAAGAAAGATAGCAAAACTAATGCCAGGGGTCCTGGGATTCGATCCCTGTACCTCCTGGTTTACCAGACACCAACTAGCCACTGCACCACCTGCGCTACTGTCGACAGGAACGCAACAGGAAACAAAAGAACTTGCTTTGCTGGCCACCGAATAGCAAAAGAAACCAAAATTATGCCGAGAGGGGGTTCGAACCCTGGACCTCTCATCAGGCACGCAGGAGGTCGACCACTGGGCTACGAATAGGAAGCTGACAGAGGGGGATTCCCATACAGGTAAAGCTACCAAAACCGACTCCTGACTACAGCGAACGCCGGCGACAGAGAAGTCTGGCAGCTGCTCGCTTGTCGGCGCTGCCGCGCGGCTCTACCGGCGACGCGGGGTTCCCTCTGGTCACGGCGCTACCGACGAGAGGGGGGAGGAAGCCCCTGCTACAACCCCTTGCCAACAAACAGCAACACACAAAAGAACTCGACCCTGCACGTACACACAATCATAACCTCCTGACGAACGGCGGCAGAGAAGAACGACGAACTCCGCCGTGGATCTGGACCGGACCGAGGAGGAGAAAGCACTGGGCGGCGGTCCTCACCTTGGGGAGAAGAGGGGGCGCCGGACAGGAAGGAGGAACGCCGGAGGCGAAGAAGAAAAGCTGATGCAGTTCGCCCGGTTCGCCCCGTTGACGAAGACGAGCTCCACGGGGAGGGCCGCTCCTCAGGGTCCTAGCGCCGGGAATGGGACGCGGGGAGCCGCCCCGAGCCCCCGGACATGACGACGGCGGCGAACGGAGGCGGGGCGCGACGCCACCGGCAACGTCTACTGCTCTCTGTCCTGCTTCTCTCTGATATCTTACCTGACAGAGAAGAAGGAAGAGAGACGGGAACGAGATGGGTTTGGGAGAGGTGGCCGCGGCGGCTGAGGGGAGAAGAGGAACCCTAGGCTTCGGGCACAGACGCCAACGCAACTTATAGGGGGCCCTCAACGTGCTGCTCACGGCGCCATCAGCTCTCGCTCTCACACACGCGTTGACGGAAAGAGGACAGCGAGGAAAGGAGGAAGCGCCGTCAGGAAGGAAAGGAAAGGAGAGGGCTTCGCGTGGGCTCTCTCTTGAGGGAGCAGCTGGGCCAGGAGGGAGGGAAGAGGCCCATGCTGTCCAGGAAGAAGGAAAAAAAATTGGGGAGGGAATTCCTATTTAGTTTTAAACACACTCAAGAAAATAACCCACAAAATAATCTACTGTGGCAAAAATTCAAAAGGAAAATTCTGCTGGACTTAAGGAATTTTGGCCCAATAGGGAAAAATAGGAATGCAATATTTGGAGATGTTTGAAATAAATGCAAAACAGTAATTAAGCTCTGTTTTGAGTTTATTTGCACCACTAAAATCAAAGAATCAAATCAGAAAAATTGCACCCCCTCATAAGCACATTTTATCTAACGACCAGACATTTTAGAATCATCTTTGGGAACAAGGAATTTTGACATGAATAAAAATAGGAGGGAAAAGGAGTTTAGAAGGCAAGAGCTTAAAAAGACTAGCACTCACTCCTACATCACCCACACCATTATCACATGCATCACAAGGTAGTGCAAACCACCACTTAACCCTAGCAAGAACACATGCACTCTCAACACCACACACTACTCCTAGTAACTTCAAATGCAACATGATCATGGCATGCAATCATAAGGTACGGCAAGGCATGATATGCTATGCAAGCATGCAAGGGAAGTAAGCACTAAGGAACACACATGAAATTATGGCACAAAAATGATATCATCAAGATCTCTGACAAGGTGGCCCCACTTGGAAGGTTACAAGAAGGGAAAGTTCTACACTTGGGGCATTACATCTTAATTCGTTACAGGTTGTTTTCTCCGGAGGAGCCAAATGGGTGATCGACAGTGGATGCACCAATCATATGACCGGAGATAGTAACTTGCTCTCTGACTTCATGCAAGCCATTCGACCATACATGAGCATTGTATTTGGTGGAGGTTCAAAAGGACAGGTAATTGGGTTAGGCAAGGTGTCAATCACTAATGACATGTCTATTGCAAATGTCATGCTTGTCCAATCTCTTCAATATCGTTTACTTTCAGTTCGCCAATTGGCTTCCGTTGGTTATGACACATTATTCGGACTAATGGTTGTGAAAGTCTTTAAGAGAGACACTCTCGAAGTGGCCTTTGTTGGAGAGTTGGATGGCAACCTTTACACGGTTGATTTCTCGAAAGAGAGCACCTTCCATACAACTTGTCTAATGGCCAAGGCCGACATGGGATGGCTGTGGCATCGCCGGCTCGCCCATGTCAGCATGAGAAATCTTCAAAATCTCTTAAACGGCAATCACATCCTTGGACTAACAAATGTATATTTTCAGAAAGATCGTGTGTGCAGTGCATGCATAGCTGGGAAACAACATCAATCAAAACATCCACCCAAGAACATTGTATCCACTTCAAGGCCGTTAGAGCTCCTCCATGTGGATCTGTTTGGGCCTCCTTCATGGGCAAGTCTTGGAGGGAAAAAGTATGGCCTAGTAATTGTTGATGATTACTCAAGATACACATGGGTGTTCTTTCTAAAGTCCAAGGACGAGACGAAGATCACATTCATTGATTTTGCCAAACAAGTCCAGCGGAAGTTTGACAAGGACATCAAGGCAATAAGAAGTGATAGTGGCTCCGAGTTCAAGAACTACACCCTAGAAGAATTTATTAGTGATGAGGGAATTGAACATCAGTACTCCGCACCTTACACCCCTCAGCAAAATGGTGTAGCAGAGAGGAAGAACCGGACACTTGTGGAAATGGCAAGGTCCATGTTAGACGAATACAAGTCACCACATAGTTTTTGGGCTGAGGCCGTCAACACTGCATGTCATGCATCAAACCGGCTCTTCCTTCGATCAATATTGGAGAAGACTCCATATGAGCTCCTAACTGGGAACAAGCCCAATGTTAAGTACTTTCGTGTGTTTGGATGCAAGTGTTTCATCCTCAACAAACGGGAACGGTTAGGAAAATTTCAATCCAAAACAACTGAAGGGATTTTTGTTGGCTATGGATCAAACTCTCACGCCTACCGAGTCTACAACAAATCCACTGGATGTGCTATAGAAACCTGTGACGTGACGTTTGATGAATTTAACCGCTCCCATGGGGAGCAAGTTGATCTAAGTGATGCAGGTGAAGAAGACTCCTCACAAGATATCTTGAACATGGGTATAGGTGCACTTCTTCCCATGGAGCAAAGACCCAGTGATGATGATGAAGATGATGAGAGTATTTCTCATCCTCAAGACAGTTCACTGCCCGTACCTCCACAAGATACTAGCACACATATCATGCCAGTTGTTGAGGATCAAGTGGGAGAACATGTCTCTCATTTTGATCACACTCAACAACAAGTTGATCTTCAAGAGCTAGACCAAAGTATGGATATGCTTGATGATGAACCTCAACAGGTGCAACGCGAAGAAGAATATCTTCCACCGCACGTAAATGATCCATATGTTGAGGACGTTGATGATGGAAACGAAGTCAAACCTCGTGAAACCCTAACCTCCATCATGCCACGTGTGGCCGGTCATGTTGATATTGATCAAATCCTCACTGGCCTATCGGAAGGTAGAGTGACTCGTAAACAATTAACAAACTTTTGTGCTCACTTTTCGTTTGTCCCTAGTACCGTGCCACACACGGTTCAGGATGCATTGTGTGACAATGACTGGCTCCTTGCTATGCAAGAAGAGTTAAACAGTTTTACACGCAACGAAGTATGGTCATTGGTAGAACGACCAACTGAGGAACACAATGTCATTGGAACTAAATGGATATTCAAGAACAAGGAAGATGAGAATGGGACTGTCCTACGCAACAAGGCAAGGTTAGTAGCACAGGGGTACTCCCAAGTTGAAGGTTTGGACTTTGGTGAGACTTTCGCCCCTGTTGCTCGTCTTGAATCCATTCGCATTCTATTGGCCTTTGCTGCTTTCAATGGTTTTACTTTGCATCAAATGGATGTGAAAAGTGCTTTTCTTAACGTTCCTCTACAAGAAGAGGTATATGTATCACAACCACCTGGGTTTGTTGACCCTCACCACAAAGACCATGTATACAGACTTCACAAGGCTCTGTATGGCCTCAAACAAGCACCCCATGCTTGGTACGATCATCTTAAGAAGTTCTTACTCGATGATGGTTTTGTGGTGGGGGTGATCGATCCCACTCTTTTTACTAAGAGGGAAAATGGTGATTTGATCTTATGCCAAATCTATGTAGATGACATCATTTTTGGTTCTCCTAACATCCATTTATGCAAGAAGTTTGCGGCCTCCATGAACAAGACCTTTGAGATGTCACTCAACACGGACTTGAAGTTCTTTCTTGGGTTTCAAATACAACAATTTCGAGAAGAAATTTTCTTCTCTCAAACTAAGTACCTCAAGGAAATTCTTGAAAAATTTGATATGACAAGTGCTAAACCAATGAAGACACCCATGGCTACAGATGTAGTTCTAAATGAAGACACCAACGGTATTCCTTTTGACCCATCTACTTACCGCTCCATGATTGGTTCATTACTTTATCTTTGCACATCTAGACCGGACATCATGTTAAGTGTAGGCATATGTGCTAGATTTCAAGCTTCCCCTAGGGAAAGCCATCATACGGCGGTTAAGCATATTCTTAGATACCTTGTTCACACCCCAAAGTTAGGCTTATGGTACCCTAAGGATGCAAAGTTCGATTTTATTGGGTACTCCGATGCGGATTGGGCCGGTTACAAAGTGGGACGGAAATCCACTTCCGGTGCATGTCAGTTTCTTGGATGCTCCTTGGTAAGTTGGTCCTCGAAAAAGCAGAACTGTGTTTCTCTCTCCACGGCCGAGGCCGAATATATTGTAGCCGCAAGCTGTGCAACCCAACTGCTATGGATGAGGCAAACCCTAAAGGATTATGGTATCACGTATCGACACGTGCCTCTTCTCTGTGATAATGAAAGTGCCATAAAGATCTCCGAGAACCCCATTGATCACCCTCGCACAAAACATATTGATATTAGGTATCATTTCTTGAGAGACCATGTGCAAAAGGGTGACGTTGATATTACCCATGTGGGTACCGACATGCAGCTCGCCGACATTTTCACCAAGCCACTCAGCGTAGCTAGGTTCTGTCAACTTAGGCGTGTACTTGGTATCTTGGAGCTTGATAACATAACTTGAAATCTTGCACACATACACACACTCACATTATGTTTGTGTCTTGATGTGGGCATGCATTTAGGGGGAGTGGGTCATAATTCTGTGTTTTGAGCTTACAAAGTATGCATAAATCAACTTATGTCCACAAGTAGTATATGTAATTCTTGTAGGCAACTATGTTCGTGTTCTTTGTGAGAAACCATGAAAAATCATCATCTCATCATCAAAACAATTCCAGAATCAGCCTCTGCCTCCTCCTCTCTCTCGGTCGTCCGACGTGTACCGGACGTCCGGCGGCTAACCTCATTCCGGACGTCCGGCCAGTGTCGGTCGTCCGATGGCAAAATCCTCTCCGGACGTCCGACACATCGGGGCCTATAAATAGAATGGCGCGGGGCTGGGCCTTGCCCTAGCCCTCACGCGCCCCCTTTTTCCCCAGCACCCACCGCCGCCAGCACCAGGAACGCTCGCCCGCGCCACCACCTCCGAGATCTGCCTGATCTCCTCCGCGGGATCCATCTCTTCTTGCTCTCCTCTCTCGATCTACAGGTATCTCCACCGTTCCCCTCGCGTTTGGATTCCTTTCTCCCAAGTTCGTGTGTTCGTTCACATGGTTAGCCCGTGACCGTTCCCCTTTGGATTTCCATCCGTGTAGGTTTGTGTGCATCATGCCCAGGACTAAGCACGCCACCCGGAAGGACGCTGCTGGCTCATCCACTCGTGCCCCTACTGGCACGGGGTCGGACTCGGAAGGGCAACGTCGTCCCTTCAAACGGATTTCCCGGCGTCCTCCGTCTCAACAGCTCCCCTCGTCGTCTGATGGTGATGGCTCTGACTTCGAGGATGAGATTGCCGCCGAGGACCGTGCTGACCAGCCCGCCGTTCGGAGGTCCATGCCAAAGCCCGGGACTCGCAGGCCGTCCTATATGCCACCACCTCCTCCTGCTCAGCCCGCAGGTGAAGCTCGTCCCATCTCACTTGAACCCCCTGCTACCTTAGGTCGTGAAGTCACGAACTTCACCACGCTTGCCAAGTCTTCATACCTCACTTTCCGCCGCGACATTGATCAATTCTCTATCGTACGTGACTCTATGGACTCACATTTCCGCACAAACATCCAGGCAGACATCTTTACTACAGTCATAGTTCCTAAGGGTCTCTCTGTTCATCACTTCATAGACCTTGAGCATATTTGCACGCACCCAGCGAAATACCCGGGTGCCATTGAGCTTATTGAGTCATCGGGGCTTGCTGCCCCGTTTGCTTTCATCGTGATTTTAACGCTGCTGCCATTCACCAGTTTTATGCCACATGCTTCTTTGGTCCAAACCACACTGTTAGCTGGATCACCTCTGACGTTCGTTTCAGAGCCTCTTATGATACGTTTGTTGCCGCACTTGGTTTCCCCAACTCCGGTTTCAAAATACATAGGAATGATCCTAACCATGCACATAAGCCAATTGAGGCGTGTGGGTATCTCCTCAAACCACTCCGTGAACTTGATGTGGATGAACGCATGAAGGATCTTAACCAGGTATCCATCTCGCGCTCACCTTACTTTATCATCTTTTAGTGTCTTATCCGCACCATCTAGCCCAAGATGGGTGATAAGGGATCTTGCAGTGGCTACTGTATTGACATCATGTCACACTTGTACGAGCACCCCAAGAGAAAAATTAATGTGCCTCACTTTCTATGGCATGAGATTCAGCTTGCTAGTTTTCAATACAAGCGAGCCTTCCCTCATGCCCCCTTCATCCAGGCTCTTATTAATCATGTTGCTGATTTCTCTGTTGCTGTCACTCACACACATCACAAGTGGGTCATTCCCGCTCACATGGCGGATAACTATGCTCCCAAGAAAACCCCATCCTCCACATCCACTCGCCGCACTGCTGCCCGGTCAGCAACCCCCTCATCTAGCTCCGCTCCTCTCGGTCGCTTTGCCAAATTCATTGGCAAGGCACATTCTGCTATGATGAAGGCCGTCTCTTTCCAGTGTGGTTAAACCCATGATGTGGTTTCTCGCCTCGTCTCCTCCAAGAATGCCCTCAAGGCTCGTCTGAGAGACTCGGGCGCTCTTGATGTGAGTGATGATGAGGCCCTTCCTGCTGCTCCTCCTTCTGACTTTGGCTTCCCATCTGGTCCTGAGTGGCTGATTTCCTTGATGAGGCTGATGAGCTCTGAGCATGGTTAATGCTGTTGGTGCCTCCCTTTTTGGTACTTGGTGCCAAAGGGGAGCAACGTATCATAGTTTTTAGTCTTTGGAGATTTAGTCTAAATTTGCATGGTTGAGTAATGTAATGGATAAACTCATGTATGGCTACTTATGAATGTTGTGATTGCTATGGATTGCTATGATATCATCATAGGCTATTATGTTTTGATCCACTACTTCTCTCATGATCTATTATCTTTATATGATGATCTATTATCTTTACATGATGATCCATTATATGTTCGACACACACATTAAAAGGGAGCTCCGATATTTTATCATGCACATACTATGGGGAGCTCCGTACTAAACCACTCCAAGGCTATAATGTATGTTAAATCTTTTTGAGACCTATGTATATGTTGTCATCAACTACCAAAAAGGGGGAGATTGAAAGTGCATGATATGCCCCTAATCGACTTTTGGTGTTAATGACAACACATACATAGGACACTAATCCTATTTGTTGAGTGTATCTCAGGATGGCATCTACTTTAGTAGATTGAGAATTATGTGCCAAGGTGGTCTGAGAAGATCGGGATTTATATGTCAAGAAGGCTCGGGATTGAGAAAAGATGATGTAGACTATCCTTTTGAGTTTACTATTCTTGAGTATAGGGATCCCGCACTATTAAGAGGGGATCACAGGTTTTGCGATGAATTTGCTCATACCACATCCTCACTATTCTGCTCAATACCACATATTCTCTACTTTGCTCCTATCTCAAAAGAGGTCTAATGCCTCGGACTTCCGGCTCCCTCCGGACGTCCGAGGGCCGGTCGAGGGTCGGACGACCGACACGCTTCGGAAATCCGGAGCTCTGCACCAGAAGAACTTGAGCCCTATAACTCAGATTTCCGGCTCCCTCCGGACATTCGAGGGCCGGTCGACCGACCAGCTTCGGAAATCCGGAGCCCTGCACCAGAAGAACGTGAGCCATATAACTCGGACTTCCGGCCCCCTTCGGACGTCTGAGGGCCGGACGTCCGTCCCCTTTTGGAAATCCGAAACGTTGCACCAGAAGAAGTTGAGTCGAATAACTCGACTTCCGGCCTTCTCCGGACGACCGGTCCCTGTTCAACTCACAGTGTTTCCAGACATATCTACAGCCCTCGGACGACCGACCCCTGTCGGACGTCCGACCCCTTGTGGACGCCCGGACTTCCGTAAACTGCGGGACGTCCGAACCCTGTGTGACTTAAAGTGTCCCCAACGGCTGTTTTACACTCCCCACTATATATACCCCCTCCCACTTCGTGAGAGGGTGTCCAACACAACTAGAACACATCCAAGAACACCTTTCTTCTCACTCACTCTTGTCTACACCAAATCTTAGATCCCAAGACATTTGTGAGTCCCTTTGAGTGTTGTTCCAATCAAAAGATAGATCGTCTCTTTCTCCACCTTCCCACCAAAGTGATTTGAGCAAGTTTTGAGCAATCCCCGTGATCTTGTTACTCTTGGAGGTTGGAGACTCCTAGGCGGTAGGAGTCTTCGGAGAGGAATCAAACCATTATGATTTCCCCCGGAAAGTTTGTGAAGGTTTGGAAGCCACCTCAAGGCTTACCACTAGTGGTTGAGAAACGCCTTCGTGGAGTTATCTCAAAGGGAGAATAGGGTGAGCCTTCGTGGCGTTGGTGTGCCTTCGTGGTAACATTCGCCCCTCTAACAGTGACGTAGCTTCCCTCCAAGGAAGTGAACATCGGGATACATCCTCGTCTCTCTTGGAGTTTCGGTTATTCCTAACCCTAACTCTCTACTTGCATTAATTCCTATTACGTACTTGTATTTGATTATTGTTTACCGCTTGCCTTACTTCACTCTAAATAGCTTACTCCTTGTCATAGCAATTATTAGGCCTACACTCATATTCCACACATTTGCCTAAAATTGCTAAGTAATTATTAAAATTTGGAACTGTACCTATTCACCCCCCCCCCTCTAGGTCCATCTCGATCCTTTTCACCTAGGACACCACGTCGGTGCCACCGAGATTCCTATATCGGTCTCACCGGGAATTTTCCACATTTTGTGAAACTTGGTATCATCGAGTTTCATTTCGGTTTCACCGGGTTGGGCAATAATGTTACAAAAGTTTGATTATAGGAGATGCCTATATATGCCCATCTATCACCTCTCATTCGTAGAGGAAGCACTCAGAACACACACACACACTTGCCATATCCATTTTTCTCAGAGAGAGCCACCTACTCATGTGTTGAGATCAAGGTATTATAACCCATCTATTTGAAACTTGATCTATAGCCTCCCCAAATTGCTTTCCACCCAATCAATCTCTTCTACCCATGCCAAATCTATGAGAGAGTGATTGAGTGTTGAGGAGACTACCTTTTGAAGCACAAGAGCAAGGAGTTCATCGTTCTACCACATCTATTACCTTTTGGAGGGTTGTGCCTCTTAGATTAGTTAGGTGTCACTTCGGAGCCTCCTAGTTCGTGTTATGGAGTTGAACCAAGAAGTTTCGTACAAGCAAGGAGATTGCCTACTTCGTGAAGATCTACCCCGAGTGAGGCTAGTCCTTCGTGAACGTATGCCTTGGTGGAATAGAAAAGGCCGCTTATTCGTGGACCCCTTGTGCGTGGAGCCCTCCATAGACTGTCGTAGCTGTTACCCTATGTGAGTTGAATCTCCACTAACGTGGACGTATGGTAGCACCACCTATCATAACCATGGAAAAAATCACCGTGTCCATCTTTGTGTTTGATTTTCCTAAACTCTACCCTTACTTACATGTGCAATGTATTTACTTTCCACTCCCATATATGTTGACTAGCATGTGTAGGGCACACTAGACTTGTTACAATTTCTAAAATCTACCAATAATTAAAATTGGGAAAAAGGACAGGTTTTAAGTTATGCAAGTAGTCCATTCACCCCCTCTAGACGTACCTTCTAGTGATCCCACAGTTATGACCAAGAAAATGCATTTTCATATTAGGCTTCCAACTAGTAAAGTTTGTACCATCAAAATATGAACCTCTACGATGGTAATTTCCCTCACTAGACGCGATACTCTCCTAGGTTGTGAAACCAATGCAATGGAGACCAAAATTTTGATACAACTTGTAGGATCCGAAGTATATCTAGAGGGGGAGGGGTGATTAGACTACTTGTGCAAATAAAAACTTAGCCTTTTCCAAACTTTAGTTGTGTGCAAGTTTTAGCTATTTTTATATGTCAAGCACACCTTACACATGCAAGTCTAAGAGTATAGCGGCGGAAAGTAAAGACATGCAAATGTAAATAGAGGGTAGGGATAGGAAGATCAAACGCAAAGATTGACACAACGATTTTTGGCGTGGTTCCGATAGGTGGTGCTCTCGCTCGTACACGTTAATGGAGACTTCAACCCATGGATGATAATAGTCGCGAAAGTCCACAGAGGGCTCAACCCACGAAGGGTCCATGGAGAAGCAACCTTGTCAATTACATCATGGTTTACATCCACGAAGGACTAGCCTCACTCGGGGTACATCGTCACGAAGTAGGCAATCTCCTTGCCCTTACAAACTTCTTGGTTCGACCTCACAACACAAAGTAGGAGGCTCCCAAGCGACACCTAACCAATCTAGGAGACACCACTCTCCAAAAGGTAATAGATGGGGAGTACGATGAACTCCTTGTTCTTGTGCTTCAAAAGATAGTCTCCTCAACACTCAATCACTCTATCACAGACTTGGCATGGGTAGAAGAGATTGATTGCGTGGAAAAAAAATTTGGGGAGGATAGAAATCAAGATTCAAATGGTAGGATTGGAATATCTTGATCTCAACACATGAGTAGGTGGCTCTCTCTAAGAAAAATGGATATGGCAAGTGTATGTGCGTTCTGAGTGCTTCCTCTTTGAATGAGAGGTGGTTGAGGGGTATATATAGGCATCTCCAAAAAACCAACCATTACAACATAATTGCCCAACTCGAAGAAACTGAAGTGAAACTCGGTGGCACCTACTAGTGCAAAATGTGGCAACTTTTGTCTTTTTGGTGAGACCGATATATAAATCTCGGTGGTACAGATATGGGTGACCTAGGTAATTTCCAAATGTCGTTCATGGCGATTTCCAAAACACGGAAATTCTGATTTTTGAAAATGGCTAACCATAAAGTTGGTCACTGATTTCGGTGGTACAAAATGGAATGTTAATGGCACCTAGATGCTAGGGTTTTACATAGGTTGTGTCTGGTGGAAAAGTTGATAGGGCCGAATGGAAAGTTGGTGGCACCCAATTTTGGACTTTGTGGATTTTATAGAATATTTGTGGGAGAATTTCATGAGTATTTTTGGTGGCTATCCCTAAGCACTTGAGCAACCAGACATCATAGTGACCTCATCCCCTTTTAATAGTATTGGCTTTCCTATGGACTCATGTGGGGACCTCAACTTGTAAGTCGTGATCACCGAATGAACGTGTACAGTGATCCCAGAGGTCAATGCTCAGTGAGCACACAGAAGTTGAATAATGAGAGTCTTACATCCATACACATCTTCTACAAAGAAGGACCATTAATGCCAAGTCTTACATAGATAAGGCATCGAAGGCCGACACACCAAACACAACTAATAACACATGTCTTGAATGAAAGCGTGAACCCATACCAACTAATGAAGGCATTCTGACTGGGAAGCATCGTAATTCATGTTCGTCACAGACAGACTCTTCTCCAAATTCTTGCTCTTCCATGCTTGGCCAATTGAATAACCAGTGGCAAGCTTGTGATGCCCTTGATTTGATTGTACACTAATCATATATTAAAATGTGTACGACCAACCTCAAGGACTCACAAGAAGATACCACAACACAACTTTACACACAAATAAAAACATACAAGCTTCATATTACAAGCTAGGGGCCTTGAGGGATAGAGTATAGAAGCTCGATAAACACACGAGTGAGCGAAAGCAACAAATATCTGAGTACAAAAGATAAATCGATCGAACGAGGCGAGGCCTCCTTCCTGGGAACCTCCTAAACTACTCCTGGTCGCCAGCGGCCTCCACGAAGTAGTAGGAACCGTTGGGGTAGTGCGCGTCATCGGCAAGATACGCCATCTCCTGGGATCCATCATCTAGTCAAAGCAATCGTATCAAGGGGAAAAAGGGGAGCAAAGCAACGGTGAGTACTCATCTAAAGTACTAGCAAGACTGACATCAGAACTATACTAAGTATGCATCAGTATGAAAGGGAAGGGGGTTATATGTGGACTGACTACAGCAATGCGAGAATTGAGAGAGGGGACTAGTCCTATCGAAGACTAGCATCTTCAGCGTCTTGCAGAAAAATATGAGAGTAGAACAAGTAACACAATTGAATAGTCATATTGTTGTAGCAATATTAAATTAAGGTCATGCCCAGAGATTCTTTCTCGACTCCCTGCGAGAAAGTAATCCCGGAGCAAACATTCTAGATAAGTAACGGTTGTAGTTGTATAAGATCTGGACACAACTCCAAACCATCCTGTAACCGTGGACACGGCTATTCGAATAGTTAATTTTCATCCCTGCAGGGGTGCATCACAGTACCCAACACGCTTGATAGACTCTGGCCGGACACAGTTTCCCGGGTCATGCCCGACCTTGGAACATCAACACGTCGGAGCCCTACCTAGGCTCAAAAGACAGGCCAGCCCGCCGATCTAAATCCTAAGTGCGCAGGGGTCATGGTCCCATCACCCTTTGCGCTCCTGCACGATGCAAGAGCGGCCGATGTCAGTCCTGACACCTCTTATACAAGAACAATGCTTATCTGGGTCACTCGGGCGCGCGTTGCTCCATTGAAACGTCTAAAGAGCTTCGGCTGATACCACAACGTTGAGTACCCATAACTTCTCCCACATAAAGGTTAGTGCCATAAGGCCTCCCGACCAACTTAGATCAAACACCCATATCCATTAGCATTTTAATTAATCTCAAGGATGTGTGGAAAGGACCAAAATGCCTGGTCATGCCTCGTCACATTCACGCGGGAATCCAACTGCAATACACCTATCATATTCCCAGTAGCACAGTCAAGTAACTATGTGGTTGTAACATCAGAGGGATCCGAGGTATCACCCTCTATGGATTCCAAACGATGTAACCATCCAGGTGGCCAGCAAGGAATCATCCTCGATGGACCACGCTTGATGGGTTGCACGAAAGAGTCGTCAACAGAGGTGGTGAAGGAGGAATCATCATCCATAAACCACCGCTGGTTAACTACACTATAGAGTTAACATCAGGAGTACGTATCGAGGTGTCACCCTCGGTACTCGATAGTAGCTCTGCAGCGTGGTACAACTAAGGGGGTGTGAGTGATGTGACATGTCTTAGCTCGTCAATCAGATGATCGAGACTTGATGAAAAAGGAGGGGCAACTGGACTAATGGTCAAAGGGGATCACTGCTCCACCTGTACTAAGTAATGTAAAGTGTGGTGCAATAAAGTAGCAGTTCATCAAAAACAGGCTTTGCATCAGAATAGGACCTATCTACAACAGTAGCAAAATCTATGCAAGCAGGAGGGAGAAATAATAGGTGGTATAGAAATGATCTAGGGGGTTTTGTTTATCTTGTTGCTCTGCGGCAAAGGGCTGGTCTTCAGTAGGGTAGTCGTACCCAACAGCAGCGTCAACATCAGCGTCTACCGGAGAGAAGAGGGGGAAGAAACATTAAATATAAAGCAGACAAAAGCATCACGAACCATGACATGGCAATAAGCAGCGGTAGGCATGAGCGAACGCATTATTATTTTTCATAGATGGATCGGGAACATACCTAACGATATTTCCTGGGTCTCTGGCTACTACTCGACAAGCGAAAACGATGGAAAATTTCATGTTTGCTATGTTAGGGACGCATGAGAAACGAACGGACAACGTATGCAGATTCGTCTCGTTTCTCTTATAAACTTTCATGTACAAAGTATTTTCTTCCGGATTACAGATTATTTTATATTAATTTTTAAAGTTTTAATAATATTCTAAAATTAGATAGAATTAATTTAATTCAATAATTTAAATATGACATCACCCTAATGTCATGCTGACATCAATAGTCAACCGTCTTAGTTGACTCGTCAAACTGACCAGTGGGGCCCGTGTGGCATAGAGAGAGGTCTAACCGAGGGATTTATTTATTCAAATTAGTGATTTAATAACAGGACCCCACTTGTCATGCTCTCTTTAATTAACAGATTATTTGAACTAATCTAATTAGGGGGGACCCACATGGCAGTGTCTCAAGTTCAAGTTAATTAGTTAACTAATAAAATAGTCTTAAGAGAGGTTAGTCAAGTCATTAAATAATTAATTAGTTAACTTATTTATATAAATTTCATTATTTTATTATATATATATTATTATTATTATTTTTTTTGCTTTCGTTTCCAGGGGCGTGGTTCCCTGTTGTGAATGGGTACCGTTATTTAGACTTTAGTTAAATTATCTTTACTTAATAATAAAGAGGCTGTCGCTTCTGTCGAAATTTCCGCCGCGGCATTTTTACAAAACAGTCCCTATCGTTTGGCTGAATAAACCCGCAATCCTCGCATTAAGTGAACCTGAAGCTGTACGTGCAAAAAAAAAAAGCAGCACGACCCTTCCTCTCGATTCGATCTGGACTCGAGCCCCGCCTCGCCCCACCCCTCCTCACCGACGTGCGCCCGGGACTACCTCATCCGGTCCCACAGCCTGCCCGAGGCCTCCCCGTTCGAACCGCTGGAGGAGGGCGACACCATAGACACGGTCGAGAGAACTTGTCAGCGGCAAAGGCGGTTCTTGAGGTTGTGGAGGTAGGTGTGCTGGCAGGGGTGGCAAGGTGCTGCTACGAGGCGTTGGCGGATCATACGGCGGCGAATGTGAATACCCAAGGGGGTGAAGCCTTGACGATGAGTGGGGTTCTTATCATTTTGTTGTACGCTGCGGCGCAAGCTCTATTTTGTAGATGTGAAACGATGTGGTTCGATCTACAACTCTCACGGTTCCTTGGTGCCTCATGTAACTAGCCTTGCATCATGTCAAGCCCGGGTGGATGTATGGTCTGCTGCCGCCTGGCACAACAGCTACATCAAACATCGATGACGGCTCGGATGCTCTACAAGTCACTCATGCCCATCCTGTCTGTACGTAACAAGGAGGTGTGTTGATGTTCGAGTTTCATGTCGCTCACTGCCCGTCGACATCACGGCCGCCAATGTCATTCGATGTGTGGCCATCATTCATGGGCAGCAGCACCGTGGTCGACGGACTGCTCGACAACATTGCTTGAAGCGGCATGCAAGCAGAAAGCCCGGCCGCTCGGGAACCTGCTGACTGACCCAGCCAAAGCGTGACAAAAAGGTAACTACCAAGTGTTAGTTCTCGATTATTAGCCATGTTTCTTTCAGTTTAGCTTTTCAACTTGCATCTTGAGCTGCTTCTACTGGTATTAAGAAAACACCAACATATCTTTATATTTTTTTGTTTATCTTGCTTTGCTAATTTTTGTAGTCGATCTCTAGGGAAGTTTTTAACATGGTGTAGTCAAATACCATTCCCTGATTCCATGGTGTAGTCAAATACCATTCCATGGTGTAATCTGAAAAGATTTGATGTTGGATTTGAGTTTCTTTTAATTCATCTCCAAATGATATAGGAAGCCATCAAATACCATTCCCTGGTTCCATAATTTTGATATTCCTAAAAGCTATTAGGATTTAGGATCTTTAGAAATAAAGAGAATTTAGGATGCATACGTGGAGATCTATATCTACCACTTTTTTCAGTGGTACATATAGAGTAATTTTTTTAACTTGATTTCAAATGATGAATATGCTGAGATTTGTGGTTCGCTTCGTGGTTCCTTATAGAACTGAATGAAGAAAAAATATAATCAAATGGTCTTAATCCATACTTATAGTTAGTTTAAATGAATTATTCTTTTTTCATTCATACTTATTTTTTTTACCAACAAAAGAAGTAATGTTACAAGAAACTCCTTGCTCACATTTATTGCAATAAAAATACCCTGGATCATATTTTGTAATGTAAAAATTCTGCTTTACTAGGTTTGCATATGTTTCAAAGGTTTTGCTTAGCTGACATAATTAATGATACAATTGAGGCACATGTAAAAACAATCTTCCGTTGCAACGCACGGGCATTTTTCCTAATAATAGTGGCTACTCTCATTGAATAGTTAATCTAACAGGTAATTAGCCCCCAACTAATTTTTCAATGGTCGACCCGTGATGGCTGTGCATGCACAAAGTACAAACATGCCCGTACAAGGGCATGTGCGAGAGGTGCGACCGCTCAAGGCCCCAAATCCCAGGGGGCCACAATTTTGGGCCAACGTTATATATTTTGTTGGCTATTTTCTTTCTGTCACTGCTTTGGGCCGGCCTGACTGGTCTGATCGCTAGAGCACCTATCCCGATTATCTATCAATTGTTAATTTGGAGACCTCCCCAACTCCCCCTCGGTTAGTCGTATGCCTCACGATTCGTTTCTAGTTCTTCATAGTGCCACGACTCGATCAAATCTGCTTCCGACCGCACAGATGCAAGGAGCAAGATGGCATGGACAGGAAGTAGAATTCACCCCACATATTCCAGCAGAAACAAGCACTAGGGCTAATGCAACCAAGAAAAAAAGGAAGGTGACCGGCGGTCGAGCACCCAGGCTTCGACGAGATCAATTTGAAAATGTAATTTATGCATCACCTACCAGTCCATGTTCATCAGGTGTAGCTAGGGCAAAGTTGATTTATGTTGGGCTATTTTTTCTGTTCAATAATTTAATGGCTAATTAGTATATTGTACATGTGCATCCGTTCTTAATTTCATTGTTAAATGAAAAATTGCCATATGATTATTGCTCCATGGATTAATTCTTTAGGGAAGATAGATGGTGTATTAGATATAATTTCATGACTTTGTATGAAATAACTAACATTTAAAGCTAAAATAACTTAAACGGAAGTATGGTAGAGGCTAGGGTTCTACCAGGTCTCGGACGTAGGTTGTAGGGGTGGAAGTGCGGGCTGCGAGGTTGGGGACGCCGGCGCCGGCGGTTGGGCGCCGTCGCGGCGAGAGAGAGAGAGAGGCGGCTAGGGTTTGGGGCTCTCATCTCCTGAGGGAGACGACAACAGAATATATTGTTTATTGTGTGCTTAATATCGAAGGGGTACATGTGTTTATATAGGAGGACAACCTCCACTAAACCCTAGATAACTTGGACTCTAACTTGGACTCTAATATAACTTGGACTCTAAAATAGGTAAGATAACTTGGGCTAAGCCCATAATTAACCCTGCCCATTGGGCCTCCTCCATTGGTACGTTGTACCGGTCATAACATCTCTCCCCGCCTTCTCAAACAGCTCGTCCTCGAGCTGAACATCTGGAAATTGCTGGCGGAAATCGTCGAGCTTCTCCCAAGTCGCTTCCTCCTCTGGCAGGCCGGTCCATTGTACCAAGACATGCCAGACGCTGCTGCGCCTGTAGCACCTTCGCCACCTGTGCGGAAGCTGGAAGGAGGCGGCCATCCGAAGTAGGAGGATGGGCCGGTGTCGCTGCAGGAGGGTCCCCGCGGTAGGCCTTCAGTAAGCCGACATGGAAGACGTCGTGGAGGCGAGAATCAACTGGCAGCTCCAAGCGGTATGCGAGTGTGCCGACACGCTCCAGCACACGAAAGGGACCGGCGTAGCGAAGTCCCAATTTGTGCTTGGAGCGCGGGTCCAGAGACTGCGTGGTCCTGTGGAGGAGGCGCAGCCACACCCAATCGCCCACCGCGAACTCCGCCTCGCGATGATGAGCATCGTAGTACTTCCGAGCCAGCTGTTGTGCTTGGAGAAGACGCTGGCGTGCCTCAGCCAGAATGTCGTCGCGGGCGCGGAGTAAGTCGCCCGCCGTCTCGGACCGAGCCGTCCCAGGCTCGTAAGGGAGCATCGCCGGAGGTGGGCGCCTGTAGACCACCTCGAAAGGCATGGTGCGCAGGGCGGAATGATAGGCGGTGTTGCAGCAGTACTCCGCCCACGCCAACCAGTCCACCCAAGCTCGTGGATTATCACCAGTAACACAGCGCAGGTACATGGCGATCACCTTGTTGACCACCTCGGATTGGCCGTCTGTCTGAGGGTGGAACACCGTGCTCATGCGGAGCTTCACGCCTGCCAGTCGAAGGAGATGCCGCCAGACATGTCCCGTGAACACAGGATCGCGATCGCTGACGATGGACGACGGAAAACTGTGGAGGCGGACGATGCCGTCGAAGAAGGCCCGTGCCACGGAGGCGGCTGTATATGGATGACCCAGGGTGGTGAAGTGCGCGTACTTGGAGAAGCGGTCAACCACTGTGAGGATGATGGACTTGCCGCCCACCTTGGGAAGGCCCTCGATGAAGTCCATGGAAATATCCGCCCACACCTGGGAGGGTACGTCCAGTGGCTGCAGTAGACCCGCGGGTCGGAGTGTCTCCGTCTTGTTCCGCTGGCACGACACGCACGACCGCACCCAGTCGCGGACCATCGCGCCATCACCGGGGATGTAAAAATCAGCACGGAGACGATGGAGAGTCTTCTGCATGCCCTCGTGCCCTGCAGAGTGCGCCAAGGTCAGGACCTGGTCGCGCAGGTCGCCATGGTCGGGCACGAAGATGCGGCGGCCATGTAGGAGTAGCCCCTCGTCCAAGCGCCAGGGCGCGTCCAGCTCGCCGGCGTCAAGGCGCTGGCGCAGGCCCTGGGCGTCCACGGCCGTCGAAGTTGCCCGGCGAATGTCGTTGATGAAGGCGAAAGATGGCCCGGAGCGAATGCACATGATAGTGCCAGCCATGGCGACGTCGTTCGCGACATCCTCAGTGTCGCGACGGGACAAGGCGTCGGCGACCGTGTTGAGATGTCCGGGGCAGTACTGAACGGTGAAGTCGAAGCCAAAGAGCTTGCTGATCCACTGGTGTTGCGGAACTGTGGAGAGGCGCTGGTCCAGCAAGAACTTGAGGCTGTAGTGGTCCATGCGCACACGGAATGACCGGCCCCAAAGATAAGGCCGCCAGTGGCACACCGCCTGAACCAGCCCAATAAGCTCGCGCTCGTAGGCCGCGAGCTTGTGATGGCGAGCGGCGAAGGGGCGGCTGAAGAAGGCGAGCAGTCCCTCGCCCTAGTGAAGGACGGCGCCGAAGCCGATGCCAGAGGCGTCGCAGTCCATGATGAACGGCATATCAAAGTCCGGCATCTAGAGGACGGGTCCCGTCGTGAGCGCCCGCTGAAGAGCCTCGAATGCCGTAGTCGCCTCCTCGTCCCAGGAGAAGGCGTCGCCTCGAATGAGACGCGTCAGTGGCGCGGTGATGAGGTCGAAGTCCCGGATGTACTTCCGGTAGTAGCCGACAAGGCCCAAGAAGCCGCGGAGGGCCCGCGGTGACCGCGGGATCGGCCACGCGACGCCGGCGGCGACCTTGTCCGCGTCCATCGCTACCCCGTCCGTCGAGATGACGTGCCCGAGGTACGCGATGGAGGTCGTGCCGAACGAGCACTTCGAGCGCTTGAGGTGAAGACGATGCGCTCGAAGCTCGTTGAAGATGATGGCCACATGTTGTAGATGCTCCGCCCAAGATGCACTGTAGATGAGAATGTCATCAAAGAAAACAAGCACAAAGCGGCGCAAGTATGGGCTGAGCACGTCGTTCATCAGGGCCTGGAAGGTTGCCGACGCGTTGGAGAGGCCGAACGGCATCACCAGGAACTCAAAGTGGCCATGGTGAGTGCGGAACGCCGTCTTCTCGATGTCGTCAGGGTGCATGCGCACCTGATGGTAGCCCAAGCGAAGGCCGAGCTTGGTGAAGAAGCGCGCTCCGTGTAGCTCGTCCAAGAGCTCATCCACGACGGGGATGGGGAACTTGTCCTTGGACGTTAGGGCGTTGAGGGCGCGGTAGTCCATGCAGAAGCGCCATGTGCCGTCGGGCTGGAACACAAGGAGCACCGGGGCGGAGAACGGCGATGTGGAAATCCGGATGATGCTCTGCGCGAGCATGACCGCCACCTGACGCTCGAGCTCGTCTTTCTGCAGCTGAGGGTACCGGTACGGACGCACGGCTACAGGTGCCGTGTCCGGCAGCAGGTGGATGCGGTGGTCACAGGGCCGCACGGGAGGGAGGCCCTGTGGCTCGTCGAAGATGTCGCTGTGCTGCTGCAGGAGGTCGGCCAGGAGGGGATGCGCCTCGTCCAGCGCGGACGCCATCAACTAGAGCTGTGGAGTCACGGCGCCGGAGCCGCCGATGCCTGTCCACTGAACGCGACGGCCGCCCTCGTGCCAGAAGATGAGGGACAGCACATCGAGGTCCCAAAGGATGGGGCCGAGAATGGACAGGAAGTCGATGCCGAGGATGAAGTCGTAGCAGCCCAGGTCGATGCCGACGCAGTCGATGGAGAACGGCTCGTCGCCGATGAGGACGGGAACCTGTCGTGCCACCCCTGGCAAGAAAGGCGGTCCCCGTTGGCGACGGTGACGCTGAACTTCTCCGAGCCCGCCGGTTGGAGTGCGAGGCGGCGCATGGTGTCCCCGGGCAGGAAGTTGTGAGACGCTCCCCATTGATCGTCACCGGAAGCAGCATCGTCTTTGCCGTCTTGATGCCAGCCATGGCATGAAGGGAGACGACGAAGCAGGTCGCGTCGACCGGCCCGTAGGTCGTGACGCCGGCCTCGGAGAGTGTGGTGGCGTCGAGCTCCGCGGTGAGGGCCTCCACCTCCGCGTCGTCGACGGTCTCCAAGTAGAACAAGCGGGCGCAAGTATGACCCGGCGCATACGGCTCGTCGCAGTTGAAGCACAGGCCCTTGCGGCGCCGCTCGAGCTGCTCGGCCGACGTCAAGCGCCCGAAGGTGCGTTTCGGCGCGGGGGCAGCCGCAGTAGCGGCCGGCAGGGCGGGGCATGTCGGGGTGGCGGCTGCCGGGGCGGGGCGGGTCGGGGGACGCGTTCCGCGGCCCGGGAACGCCTGCTGCAGGGCGTTGGCGCGCTGCTCGTACACGCGTGTGTAATACATGGCCGTCTGCAGGTCCTGGGGGTCGCGCATCTCGACGTTGATGCGGATGTGGTCGGTAAGGCTGCCGATGAAGAGCTCGGCGCGTTGGCGAGCCGTGTCGTCAGGCGCATGGCAGGCCAACGTGTGGAAGCGGTCGGCGAAGTCCTGCACCGAGGTGGTGAAGGGAAGGCGACCGAGCTCGTCCAAGTGGCTCCCACGTATGGGGGGGCCGAACCGGAGGAGACACAGGTCGCGAAAGCGCTCCCATGAAGGCATCCCGCCCTCGTCCTGCTCGAGGGCGTAGTACCAAGTCTGGGGGGCGCCACGGAGTTGGTAGGAGGCGATCCACATGCGGTCGGACGCCATGGTCCGCTGCCCCCTGAAAAAACTGGTCGCACTTATTGAGCCAGTTCATGGGGTCGACGGTGCCGTCGTAGGTGGCGAACTCCAGCTTGGTGAAGCGGGGTGGCTGCTGCACGTGTGGCGAGGCCACGAAGGTGCCCTCGTGACGACCCAGCGCGGCGGAAGGAGAGTGCTGCGGCACCACGGAGCTCCCGGCGTACGGATCCCCGAATGTGGGGGCGGGTGGATGCAACACCGTCGGCTGTAGTGGCGCCGTCGTGTAGGTCGGCATGTCAATCCATGTCGGTAGCGGGGACGGCGACGGAGGCCACCGGACCTGGGTGATCGGCAGGCCCTGGGGCACGACATTCGCCAGGGGCGGTGGCGCGAAGGGCGTCGCCGGCGGAAGCGGTGGTGGCGGGGTTGCGTACGGAGCCTGGAGGAAAGTCCGGAGGTTCGAGACCGCCAGGTTGAGGTCGCGGATCGCCGAGGACATCTCCGTCGGGGAGAGGACGGGGGCTAGTTCGGCCGCCAAGGCCGCGGGACCGGAGGCGGCCGGACCTGAGGTGGCCGGCGTTGGCGAGTGATGCGGCGGTGGCGGCTGCTGTGAGGTGGCGGGGAAGGCGGTGGTGGTGGGAAGGTCCGACAAACTCATCGAACCCAAGCTACCTGATACCAAATTGGTAGAGGCTAGGGTTCTACCAGGTCTCGGACGAAGGTTGTAGGGGTGGAAGTGCGGGCTGCGAGGTTGGGGACGCCGGCGCCGGCGGTTGGGCGCCGTCGCGGCGAGAGAGAGAGAGAGGCGGCTAGGGTTTGGGGCTCTCGTCTCCTGAGGGAGACGACAACAGAATATACTGTTTATTGTGTGCTTAATATCGAAGGAGTACATGTGTTTATATAGGAGGACAACCTCCACTAAACCCTAGATAACTTGGACTCTAACTTGGAGTCTAATATAACTTGGACTCTAATATAACTTGGACTCTAAAATAGGTAAGATAACTTGGGCTAAGCCCGTAATTAACCCTGCCCATTGGGCCTCCTCCGTTGGTACGTTGTACCGGTCATAACAGAGTATGCTTAAGTTCTATTAATTTTGTAGTTTATAAGAATTACTTATTTTGATTTCGCACCGGGTGATGAGGACATCAACACCATTGTTACACCCACAGCCCCAGTTGCAATACATACTGGACCAGTTACTAGAGCTCGTGCACGCCAATTGAATTACCAGGTACTTTCGTTTATTGGGAATACATCTAATGTTCATGAACGTACGATGCTTCCTAAGTTAGATAATTTTGTTGTGCTCATAAATGAAGGACCTAGCATGGACAAGAAGGATATCCGTTGGAGCGGGATCAAACATGAAGAAGAAGGTGCACGCGCGGGAGAGAACAATGGAGCTTCCACTCATGATTTTTGCACTTTAAAGCCACCATAAGGAGAGCATGAAGGCTTTGGACAAAATATTCAAGACGCCACTTTATAAAATTCGTCCATAGGCTATTATACGTGTTGCGCCACCTTATTTTTGGGTCAGGCCCATGTAATTTCGAAATACCATAATATAGGCTACTTTCAGAGTCCGTATGTGTGGGTAAACCGTGTTTAGGGCTGTTTTCGGACCCCTCCTCCAAGGGTCACGAAATTTCCTCTATTCCCTCATATATACAGCCCTTAGGGCACTGTTTAGACTTGGGTTTTGTTTAGATTACAAGTTCGCCATAGCTGCAACTTCGCGTTCTTCGTTTGTGTTCTACGACCAGATAAAGGTGTCACACAGCCCCACCTTCATCAATAAAGCTTTCCTCTATATTCGCAATATCTTGATTGCATCTTTGTTTATTGCTTGTTCTTCGTTTGTGTGCAGGAAACAGACCTTTGTGGTCAGGTTAATCGTGCTCCGGCAAGGTCAATAACCTCTCGGAGTTGGTTTAGTGATTGCTAAGGTGCGACATCCTCACACGTTCGTCGTCGGATTGTCAAAGTCGACTCTACCAAAACGAAACCAACGTCTCAACAAAAGACAGGAACAACTTCGCCTCTATCAAGTGGCATCGGATTTCCAGGTTGCTCGGTGAGATTTTACCACTTTTTTGTAGTTATATCGCTTCTGTTCTTCATACCTATAGTCCATGAAAAAGCCATAAAAAATTAGGGTTAGATCATCATATCCGAACCAATCTGAGCCTTTGCATAGTCTTTTTAGTAGTTTGCTTTGTTGAAATTGCGGTTACATCATCGTGTGGAGTTGCTGGTCTTAGTGTCTAGTTATTTAGAGTTTCGAGTTCTGTTCACAGGTTATCACGCCACCACCGCACCATCTTTCATCGCTGCCATATACCACCTCCACGTTACCATCATCGATGCTGCCATATACCACCACTACTCCACCATTATCCTTGTTGCCATATAGAACCACCATATATCCACCACAATCCTTTCCGCTTGAGGTTAATTTCGAGATCCTTTTGCTTTCGGTTTCGCGTTTCCTTACCTGAGTAGGTTTAAAAAAAGAGTCTCGCACGCTTTCCAGAGCACTTTTTAGGCCAAAATTTCGAGGGTGGTTTTTTCCCTATCGTTTTCTTCGGCTTTTTAGAGAGTTTTGAGACACTCGCCATCATAGTGATTTTTGTCGCAATTTTTGGTCGTCGCAGCCCCGAATTGCTCCACAACATAATAGTAGAGTTTAGAGAGTTTTTCCGTGCCTATCCTGTTTTTGGTGCTTGGGAAGAGTTTTAAGACACTCTCCATTATAGTGATGTTCTGAAAATAAAAAAGAACACACAAAAAAAAGAGCGCCAAAAAGAGATAAAAAAAAATCAGAGTGCCTCTTCCCTTGATTAGTACGTGTCGTCGTGACTTCGTTGGTGTTCTAGGCTCGCGTCTCTAGTATGGTCTAGCCTAGGACCGGCACGGTACCGTCGTTGAGCTTCTTTTCAATTTTGCATCTCTGAACAGATTATTGCTGACCTTCTTGCTACCATATTATAAGCCTTCCCAGCTCCACATACATCTACATCGTGTGTTTGACACCACCTGGAAATCGCTCTATCCAAGCTCTGAGAGTTTTGACTACACCGGTTGCTGAACGCCACCTGCTGCTGGGTAATAATTGGTAAGAAACTGAGATTTTCTTGACGGATTTGTGACACACCACCACCACCACCACCATCACTTCCTAGTAGTCTATAGGTTCATATTCTTCTGTGTTCCTATTGCTGCTAATCATGCGAGGATCACACGACGAGGAATTCGAGTGGGAGAACTTGACCAGCCGGGAGCTCCATGATAAATTTCAGCAAATCATGTCTGACCAGGTATGGAGAAGAAATTCGACACCAAGATGAACGCCAAGTTCGATGAGGTGCTTGCCCATTTACCACCACCAGCTGCAGCTTCTGTCCCTCTTCAACCATAACAGCGGTTAAGAGCGCGACATGTGCGTGTCAGCCAAGTATAGAATTTTGGTGTTGTTGCTCCTACTGCTGCTGCTCCTCCTGCTACTACTACTAAGGTTTCTGTGGCTGAGTAGAATGAGGAGTATGATGATGATTATGATGGTGATTACACTGAAGAGGGAGAGGTTGCTCCAGTTCATCACTAGGAACAACAACCACCATGACAAGCCGTCGGTCGTCCACATGGATACAATCGCAACGGTAGGGATGCACCACACCCTCACGTACGGGATCATGATGTGACAGCCCGAGACCGACGCCCCAGAAGATTCCCCTTTTCTTTCCATTTTCGTCGTGTGTTTATTTTTATTTGTCGCATCATCATCGCATCATGAGCATCATCTGCATCACATCGGCATCTTCGTTGCTGCCAGTTTTCAAAACTTGCATCCGTTGTTAGTTGCCGGTTCCCGTCGTTGTCCGTTCTGAGCCCGACCACACACACACGCCCCCGCGGCATCGTCGAGACCTTGTTTTAAAAGTGTGTATAAAACTTTCTCTGATTGGGTTGGAATTTGACGTGCGGTCTTATTTTAATGTAGGTAGGCTTCCTGTCAAATTTCGTCGCAATCGGAGTCCGTCTGGTACCCGAACGGTCGACCGTAGCGGCACCGTAGTCGGTCTATCGTCGGACGTCTTTCGGTGTTTTAAAAATCATTGCCGGGCAGCCCGTTTTCCCCCTCGTCTCCGGTTAACCACTCTACACAGCCACGTACCCGTTCCCGCGTGTGGAATCGTCCGATTCCGATCACGCGGTTGGATCCGGGTTGAAATTTCGCTAAACCTAGCCCCCTTTTTGTCTATAAATAGACCCATGTGTATTTTTAGACAGCCCCCTATCCTCCCACCTTGGATCCGCGCCACCCCGAAACCCTAGCCCCCCACTCCCTCTCTCTCTCCTCCCGCGACCTCTCTCTCCCCAGCCGCCGTGGGCCCGCCGAGCCCGCGCGCGGCCCTCCCGAAGCCCATCTCGCCACCGCCCCGTTCTGCCCCGAGCTTCCCGGGCGCAGCAACCCTCCCGAGCGGCAGCGCGCCGAGCCGCCGGTTCCCACGTCGGAAAGTCGTGCCCCACCTCCTTGTGTTGCGCCGCCGGCCGGCTTTGGTGCTCCCCGTCTTCGCCACGACGGCCGCCGCCGCACCCAGCTCCCGCCGGCCGGAGCCTCGGCAGCCCGAAGCCCGCCGTACTCCCTAGCCCATCGGCCGCAGCTTCGATCCAGGCCGGATCTGGATCCGCCGCCACCCAAGGGCGCGTGCAGCGCTGCCCCGCCCGTCTCCCGTCGCGCGCCACTGGCTGCAACCTCGCCGGCCTGCGTGCCGCCGGCGTGCCTCCTCAATCCACGCGGGATCAGGAGCGCAGCAGCCGCCCCGCGTCACCGGTTGCTCGCCTCGCTTGGGCCGTGCCCTCCCGCAGCGTGCTAGGCCCAAGGCCCAGTCGGTGCCTCCCAGCGACCAGCGCGCCTCGACCACTCCGCCCCGGCCCACTCGCCCTCAGCCGGCCTGCTCCACCTCCCCACCGACCGGCCCAAGAAGGCCCAAGGTGAGCCAACCGCACCTGCCCCTATTCCTCGCCCAGGCACTGTTTTTTTTTTAATTTAGCGTTCATTGCCTGTAAGGCCCGTTAGGGATTTCGACCCGGTTAGTTAATTTAGGTTATTTTCGGAATTATTTAAATTCCGGAAAATTGACGATATTCAAATGCCCGTAGTTTCTAAACCGTAAGTCGGATCGCGATGATTTAGATATGTATCTTGTGCAGGTTTTTGCGTAGATCGCGAATTTGCAACTTGCATAAATGTTTGAAGTAGTTTGAACCACCAAATTCCTAGTTTAGCGTGTTGTCTCAATGGGATATTGCCCGTATTTAGTTTTCGCGCGTGTTCGAATTGCTCGAAGACCGTAGATAAAATGTCATATTTTAGGAATCCTTTTGTCATGTATTTTAGAGTGGTTCTTGGTATTTTTGCACGTAGGGTTTAGCCGCTAGTTTATTTTTCACGTTTAGGACATATTCCCGCATATACGTGTGGTCTTGTTTTTATTTTGCATCCCCTCATGTTATATATATTTTCGGGGTAGAAAAATACATAGGACTAAGCTGTGTATTTAGTTTTAACTTTTGAGCAAGTTAGTTCGCGTGATATTTTGCCATGTTGCCTTTTGTTTAATTCGTGAGATTTATTCCGTGCGTGATATGACTAAGTTGTCAACTAGAGAGTTGCCCTTGGATGTTTAGTCTAGCCCCTCGTAATTTTGGTTGCAATAGAAATTCATGTGTAGGTGTGGTTTGCTTGTTCTTTACTTGCTAGGAAATAGTGTTGTTTTAGAGATGCTGAAATATTTCTAAGTCTGAAGCTGTTATATTTTGTTGTTGTCTTTGCATGAGTTTATCTTGTGTTGTGTAGCTCTTTTGAGGTTGGTCCAATGGAGTTAGTTGTAGACTTTGGGATTCTCTAGCACACTATGAATTTTCATGCCATTTGGAGTCCTGTAGCTTATGGTTTTGCTGCTGTCAATATGCCTTCAGATCGAAAACTGCAGTTTCATAAACTGTTATTTTCACAAAGTCTGAAACTGTGTGTGAGAAGCCATTTTGTAACTTCTTTTCCTAGTGATCCATGCTTCCATGCTAGCTGTTGTTAGTTGTTTGTTGTAGTGCTTCTTTCCCTCTATCGTCTCATGCTTGGTTGAGCATATTGGAGTTGAGTAGCTCGTAGTTGTGGGGTGTAGAAAATGTTATGTGGCTGATTTTGGCAGATTGTAGTGTTTTCTTGTTTTGCTCGTAGTTGTTGAACCGTAGCTCCGTTTTGTTTGTGTCCTATATGAAAATGGCTTAGGATCTTGTATAGTTTCATATTTTCTTGTTGGTTGTATGTTTTGAAATGCTCGTGACTGTTGTTGCACACATATTGCATTCATGCCATCATATCTTGCGGTGCTTGTATCTTTTGATCCGTAGCTCCGTTGGAGATGTTCTCTATGTGTAAATTGCTTGTAACGATGCGTAGAATCACGTGAACCTATTTTTTTTGCTGTTTAACAACTATTTAAACGTGTTAGTTCAGATCTGGACAGAATTGTAAATTAACATGTGAGGTCATTTCGGAGATGCTATATGTCATTTTCGACCTCATTTAAAATGCCTAGATAGGTAGTATAATTACGCTTCAACCCTTGCCTTGTGTAACCACATTTAAAATTGCAGTGTACCTAATCGGGATAGAACTAAATAACTCGTATGTGGAGTTTCGTCAATATGCAACTCGTTGCATATTGAACTTCATTTAATGTGTAGTATTTGGTTGTTGTGAATTGACATGTCGTGACTTGCATGTATTCAGCTATTCATGCATCATATGTGGATTGCATCTTGTCGTGCATATGCCGTGGTGAATATCGTGTCTTGATGCTTGTTTCCGGTTTCCTCCGTCTCGATAGAGCTCCGCAAGCGTGTCGGATGTGAGGACCCATTTGACTAATCGGTTCGTGTGGTTCAGAGAGTCATTCTTCTTCCAAGTGGGATCTCAGGCAAGATGACCATTTCCCCATATACCACTACTACCATTGCCATGCTAGTTATTTCGATGCTATCGATTATGTCTCGTTACCTACCACATGTTAAATATCAGCCTCTCAACATTGTCATGAAAACCTTCAACCTGTTCACAACCTAGCAAGCCACTGCTTGGCTATGTTACCGCTTGCTTAACCCTGTGTTAGCGTTGCTAGTTGCAGGTGCAGTTGCTTCCATGTGATTACATGGGTTCCTTGTTATATCACCATATTAATTGCTATTTAAGTAAATGCACCTATATACTTGGCAAAAGGTGGAAGGCTCGGCCTTTCTAGCCTGGTGTTTTGTTCCACCTTTGCCCCCTTAGTTTCGGCTACCGGTGTTATGTTCCATTATTGAGCGGTCCTAACACGATCGGGGTTGTTATGGGGACCCCCTTTATAATTCGTTTTAGATTAAAGCTGGTCCGGCAAGACCCAACATTGGTACTACATTTGCCCAACATAATGATTTTGTTAATACTGAAATGCATAGGGAGTTAGCGCTACCCGAGGAGTAATTCTACATAATACAGGGGGCCAGTGCTGATGGTGCTGGTCCAAAACAAAGCATCGTGCGGGGCCAACCCCGGGCAACTCGGGAGATGTTTATCAGGCCACCGTACGCTTCGCTTATCCATCGTGTCCTGAGAACAAGATACGCGGCTCCTATCGGGATCGTCGACGCGTCGAGTGGCCTTGTTGGATTAGTTTTACCTTTGACGAGATATCTTATGCATCGGGATTCCGGTGATGCTTTGGGTAATCTCAGAGTTGAGGTTTTCCACTAAGGAGTCCGACCAGATCGCGAGTTTCCTGATCGAGGATTTCTATGCGTCTTGTGGTAATTTGTGATGGATTAGTTGGAGCACCCCTGCAGGGTTAAATCTTTCGAAAAGTCGTGCCCGCGGTTATGTGGGAACGTGGAAACTTTGTTTAACACTGGTTCTAGATAACTTGAAGTTAACTTAATTAAAATATGCCAACTGAGTGTGTAACTGTGACTGTCTCTTTCGTGAGTTCCTTCTCCGATCGAGGATACGGTGGGGTTATGTCTGACGTAGGTAGGTGCTCAGGATCATTCATTTGATCATCAGTGGTTCACGTCCGCAATGCTTAGATATTCCCCCTCTTATTTCTTGTACTCGTAAGTTTAGCTACCAAATATATGCTTAGCTGCTGCTGCAACCTCACCACATAACCTTACCTCACCCATTAAGCTTTGCTAGTCTTGATACCTTTGGAAATGAGTTTACTGAGTCCCGTGTGGCTCACAGATTACTACAACACCAGTTGCAGGTACAGGTAAAGGTTATTTGACGCGAGCGCGTTGATTGTACATTTGGAGTTGCTTCTTCTTCTTCTTCTTCATCGATCTAGGATGGGTTCCAGGCCGGCAGCATGGGATAGCAAGGATGTACGTCGTTCTTCTTTTCTCGTTTGTTTTCATCCGTAGTTGGACCCTGATCTTATTCATGATGGTTATGTATTGTAATGATGTGACTCTGATGTAGCTTGTGGCGAGTGTAAGCCAATTCTATATATCTCTACTTTTCAGTACATGTACTTGTAACGATATCCATTCTTGCGAAACGACGAGATGCGCTTCTATCCCTGACGAGGCCCTCGTGCCAAATTGAGGATAGGATCGCATTTTGGGCGTGACACATGACCATGTCCCTAAGCTTAAATTGAATATTCCTACTTTTGAGGGTCGATATGTTCCTGATATATATCTTACTTGGGAGTTAGAAACAGAGCAACGTTTTACATGCTTGCATTTTCCAGAAGATAGACGTGTTGCTGCTGCTGTTTGTTCTTTCACTATTTTTGCTTCTGTTTGGTGGTCTGAATATTGTAGAATACATCATGCTAATATTCCAACTACTTGGCCTACTTTGAAAACTTATATGCATACCCGTTGGGTTCCACCACATTAACAATGTGAGTTACTTCAAAACTTACAGCGTTTAAGACAAGGAAAAAAGTCTATAGAAGAATATTATCAGGAATTACAAACTGGCATGATTAGATGTGGTATTGTTGAGGACAATGAAGCTGTGCTTGCACGTTTTATGGGTGGATTAATTAGAGATATTCATACTATTCTAGAATATAAGGATTATAACACTATCACTCATTTATTCCATCTTGATTGCAAAGCTGAATGTGAAGTGCAGGATCGACAAACATTGGCGAAAACTAATATTTCTGCAGGTCGCACTTCGTTATGGACGCCGCGAACCACATGTACTTCGACACGTACTCTGATGACCCACAAGTATAGGGGATCAATAGTAGTCCTTTCGATAAGTAAGAGTGTCGAACCCAATGAGGAGCAGAAGGTTCTGATAAACGGTTTTCAGCAAGGTAATAACTGCAAGCACTGAAAGTAGCGGTAACAAGTGATGGTGTAGTGAGGTGAAACGTAGCAGGTGAAAAGTAACAAGTAATAGCAACGGTGCAGCAAAGTGGCCCAATCGCTTTTGTAGCAAGGGACAAGCCTGGACAAAGTCTTATAGGAAGTAAAGCGCTCCCGAGGACACATGGGAAATCTGTCAAGCTAATTGTCATCATGTTCACATGGTTCACGTTCGTTACTTTGATAGTCTGATATGTGGGTGGACCGGCGCTTGGGTACTGCCCTTACTTGGACAAGCATCCCACTTATGATTAACCCCTCTCACAAGCATCCGCAACTACAAAAGAAGAATTAAGACAACGTCTAACCATAGCATTAAACTAGTGGATCCAAATCAGCCCCTTACGAAGCAACGCATAGACTGGGGTTTAAGCTTCTGTCACTCTAGCAACCCATCATCTACTTACTACTCCCCAATGCCTTCCTCTAGGCCCAAATATGGTGACGTGTTATGTAGTCGACATTCACATAACACCACTAGAGGAAAAGACAACATACAACATATCAAATTACCGAACGAAAACCAAATTCACATGACTATTAATAGCAAGACTTATCCCATGTCCTCAGGAACAAAAGTAACTACTCACAAAGCATAGATATATTCATGACCAGATAATTAATGAATATCATAATGGATCTGAACTTATAATCTTCCACCAAGTAAACCAACTAGCATCAACTACAAAGAGTAATCAGCACTACTAGCAACCTTACGGGTACCAATCGGCGTCGCGAGATGGCGATTGGTTACAAGAGATAGACTAGGGTTTGGATAGGAGATGGTGCTGATGAAGATATTGATGGAGATGACTCCCCTCCGACGAGAGGAGTGTTGGTGATGACGATGGCGACGATTTGCTCCTCCAGGAGGGAAGTTTCCCTAGCAGGATCGTCCTGCCGGAGCTCTTGATTGGTTCTGCTCAAGTTCCGCCTCGTGGCGGCGGCGCCTCCTCGAAAAAGCTCCGCCTTGATTTTTTTCCGGACGAAACCCTTCATATAATAGAAGAGGGGGGCAGTGGGCCACCAGGGTGCTCACAAGCCCTGTAGCAGCGACCAGGGGGGCAGTCCGCGGCTACCAGACTTGGGGACCCCTGGCAGCTCCCCTTTGGCACTTCTTTCACCCAGTATTTTTTATATATTCCCAAAAAATTCCACGTTGATTTTCAGGGCATTTGGAGTTGTGCAGAATAGAGGAATCAGACTTGCTCCTTTTCCAGTCCAGAATTCCAGTTGCCGATATTCTCCCTCTTCAAATAAACCTTGCAAAATAAGAGAGAAAAGGCATAAGTATGGTACCACAAAGTATAATAACAGTCCATAAAGCGATAAATATCAACATGAAAGCATGATGCAAAATGGATGTATCAACTCCCCCAAGCTTAAATCTTGCTTGTCCTCAAGCGAAAACCAAGATTCATAAACATGTCCACATCTTTAGGGATGAAGGTGTCGATAAAACATAATACGGACATGAGGGCATCATGATCACACATAGAACAGCAATACATCATAAAGATTCTTATGGGAAAGTAACAATTCCTTCACAAAGCAAATACGAATCAAAAACCTTACCGAGAAGTAGCCAACAACAGTCCATAGTCATTGAAGCAATTGCAATTTATCATAACATCAGAAACAGTTAAATAAGATCTTGTAAAGCAAATCGACATACTCAATCATCACTTTTGTTTTCCACATTTGTTACAACTCACGTGGTACTCATGGAATCAAAGTTTCAGTTGGACACAGAGAAAGATAGGGGCTTATAATTTTGCCTCCCAACCATTTACCTCAAGGGTAAAGTCAACAATAATAAAGCATAAGTACTCATCTCCAAGTTGATATATGAATATAGATCTCTCCCTAGCATATGACGTTCACCAAGATGAAGACGGAATAGGGAATTGGTGTTGATCACCATGACTTTGACAAGGACAAAAGTAAAGGTACACGATAGGCCCTTCGCAGAGGGAAGCAGAGGTTGTCATGCCTTTTAAGGTTTGGATATATGACCTCTTAGTATAAAGGAACGTCACTTTATATTGCCGCCTGTGATAAAGAACTTTATTATGCAGTCTGTCGCTTTTATGTCTTCCTCATCACAGGTTCGTCCAAAGCTTATTTTCCACACACTAATAAATCATACATACTTTAGATAGCAACTTTTTATTGCTTGCACCGATGACAACTTACTTGAAGGATCTTACGCAATCCATAGGTAGGTATGGTGGAGTCTCATGGCAAAACTGGGTTGAAGGTTTATGGATGCACAAGTAGTATTTCTACTTAGTACAAAAGTTTTGGCTAATATGAGGTGCAGGCAGTCGTCACATGCTAAGGGATGTCTAGACATATAACATTGTTTGGAACCAAGCAAACACAATTCATTATGTTGTCTTCCTTATCGAACATCTACTTCTAAGCATGTAATAGTTTGGTGAGTGCTCACAATTATAGAAAGTGTCTAAGATGGTATATTTATATGTGAAGCTCTCTTTCCTTATTACTTCTTATTAATTGCAACAATGACTGGGGTCTATGTTGGTCTATTCTCAACAAGTTTCAATCATCATACTTGTTATATGTGAAGCTATCACTTCCCATAAGATCATCTCATGATCTTTCATGCTATCGTTCTTTTCATACTTTTGATCACGGCACAAAACAAAGCCCTTGACTAAGATACTCTTTATTATATAGCTCGCAAGCTCGAATACATCGGGGGAGACACAAGTTCAAAGACTCAAACTAAACACTAAAGACTTATCCCACTAAGGGAAGAAATAAAAACAGAAAAGGAAAGAACTAAAACAAAGGTAAAAGCAAAAGATATAAAGGTGATACGATACCAGGGCAACTCCCCCAAGCTTGGCAAAAGCCAAGGGGATTGCCCATACCAATGCTGAGTTGTCTTCCTTTGGTGGTGGTGGTGGAGAAATTGCAACATGAGTTTGATCCTCCGTATTCCAAGGCATAGGTGCTCCATCATGGCAGGATGAACGAGTCGCCGGAATCCTCAAATCTGCAGCCAACCGTATTGATTTAAATCTATACTCATACTCACAGTTTTGGTTCTGCAGGTCATAGACCTGGCCCTGTAGTTGATCAACCCTGTCATAGAGCCTGGAGAGGTGCTTCCCAATGTCATTGGCATCCATATTGTGCTTGTTGGTGAACTCCGTGATCATCATGTGGTTGGCGTTGAATCCACGCTCCACCATCCCTTGGCACTTGAAGACTTGTTGCTCCATTGCTTCGAGCCTCGTCTCCATGCTTCCGGTCTTCTTAGGCCCCTCAACATCACGGATGTGCAACATCCCCTCACGCATCTCAATAGATTGAGGGTGTTGCAGCACTTCCGTGAGGTAGGGATTGATGACCTTCTCGAAGATCTTGTCCTTAGGAGCTTTTGGGGAAGTCATGACGATCTAGATCTGCAACAGAAACAGGCTCGAAAAGAAAAACAAATGAAATCAGCGTAGTACGGGGTCAGACCCTCGGGCGTATATATAATGATTTTTTCTGGACCAGAAGGATGGCTCCGCAAGAAAACGGAGTCCGGGAGGCACACAAGGTGCCCACAAGCCCTGTAGCCGCGGCCAGGGGGGAGGTCACGGCTACCAAGCTTGTGGCCGCCTCGTGCGCTCTCCGGACTGCTTTTTATTTTTCTATTTTTCCATAAATTCCAAAACGGAGAAAGTTTCCTACTGGAAAAGTTTTGGAGTCCAATTACTTACTGAAACACATACCTCTTCGTTTTCAGAGTCTGAAACAGGATGATAAACATCCCTTATGTACTCCTGTGGAGTTATGATATTGATGATATTGCTCTCAACATTTATGGGAGTACCATAGATATAATGCTTGATTCTTTGCCCATTTACCACTCTAGGAAAATTACCTTCCGTGTTATTGATTTTGATGGCACTGGAACGATACACTTCCTCGACAACATAGGGACCTTCCCATTTAGAGAGAAGCTTGCCTGCGAAGAATCTTAAGCGAGAATTGTATAGCAGGACATAATCCCCTACATTGAACTGACGTTTTTGTATTCTTTTATCGTGCCATCTCTTAACCTTTTCCTTGAAGAACTTGGCATTCTCATATGCCTGGGCCCTCCATTCATCTAATGAGCTGATATCAAACAACCGCTTCTCACCAGCAAGTTTGAAATCGAAGTTGAGCTCTTTGATTGCCCAATAAGCTTTGTGTTCTAGCTCAAGAGGTAAATGACAGGCCTTACCGTAAACCATTTTATACGGCGACATGCCCATGGGATTCTTATAAGCAGTCCTATAAGCCCATAGTGCATCGTCAAGTTTGCTAGACCAATTCTTTCGAGATCTATTGACAGTCTTTTGTAAGATCAATCTGATCTCCCTATTACTCAACTCCACATGACCACTAGACTGAGGATGATAAGGATATGCAACTCTATGGTTGACATCATACTTAGCAAGCATCTTGCGGAAAACACCATGAATGAAGTCTGAACCGCCATCAGTCATCAGATATCTAGGGACTCCAAATCTTGGGAAAATGACTTCTTTAAGCATCTTAATAGAGGTGTGGTGATCAACATTTCTAGTGGGGATAGCTTCTACCCACTTAGTGACGTAACCAACAGCAACTAAGATGTGAGTGTACCCATTGGAACTCGGGAAGGGTCCCATATAATCAAAGCCCCAGACATCAAATGGTTCAATGACAAGTGAATAGTTCGTAGGCATTTCCTGACGTTTACTGATGTTCCCTATTGTTTGGCATTCGTCACAAGACAAGACAAACTTACGGGCATCCTTGAAGAGAGTTGGCCAATAGAAACCTGATTGCAATACCTTATGAGCAGTTCTATCTCCAGCATGGTGTCCTCCGTAGGCTTCGGAATGACACTTCTGCAGGATTTGTCCCTGTTCATGTTCAGGCACACAACATCTAATAACACCATCTACTCCTTCCTTATAAAGGTGAGGGTCATCCCAAAAGTAGTGTCTCAAATCAAAGAAGAATTTCTTCTTTTGCTGGTAGGTGAAACTGGGTGGTATGTATTTGGCTACAATATAGTTTGTGTAATCAGCATACCACGATGCACTATGTGAAGTACGGATGACATTCAATTGCTCATGAGGAAAGTTGTCATCAATAGGTAATGGGTCATCAATGACATTCTCTAGCCTAGACAAGTTATCTGCTACAGGGTTATCAGCACCCTTTCGGTCAACGACGTGCAAATCAAATTCCTGTAGCAGGAGAACCCATCTGATTAGCCTAGGCTTAGCATCCTTCTTCTCCATAAGGTACTTAATAGGAGCATGATCAGAGTGAATAATGACTTTGGAGTCAACTATATAAGATTTGAACTTTTCACATGCAAACACGACTACTAAAAATTCCTTCTCCGTAGTGGCATAGTTTCTTTGAGCACTGTCTAGACTTTTACTAGCGTAGTGAATGACATTCAACTTCTTGTCAACTCTTTGTCCTTCAACAGCACCAACAACATAATCACTAGCATCACACATGATTTCAAAGGGCAAGTTCCAATCAGGTGGTTGAACAATAGGTGCGGTTATCAAGGCCTTCTTAAGTATTTCGAAAGCTTCCTCACAATCCTAATCAAAAACAAAAGGAACATCCTTCTGCAAGAGGTTGGTAAGAGGCCTAGAAATCTTAGAGAAGTCTTTAATGAACCTTCTATAGAAACCAACATGACCTTGGAAACTTCGTATACCTCTGATATCTGTGGGGCAAGGCATTTTCTCAATTGCATCAACCTTAGCCTTATCAACTTCAATGCCTTTCTCAGAAACTTGTGTCCTAAGACGATGCCTTCATTAACCATGAAGTGGCACTTCTCCCAGTTCAAGACTCGATCAAGGTTGCTGAGGCAATCATCAAATGAAGAACCGTAAACGGAGAAATCATCCATGAAAACCTCAACAATCTTTTCACAGAAGTCAGAGAATATTGCCATCATACATTTTTGAAAGGTGGCAGGTGCATTGCATAAGCCAAAAGGCATACGTCTATAAGCAAAGGTACCGAAGGGGCAGGTTAAAGTGGTTTTCTCCTGATCAGATTGTGCAACAGGTATTTCCAAGAAACCTGAATAACCGTCTAGAAAGCAGAAGTGTGTGTGTTTAGATAACCTTTCTAGCATTTGGTCGATAAACGGCAAAGGATAATGGTCTTTCCTGGTGGCCTTGTTCAGTTTCCAGAAGTCTATCACCATCCTATAGCCAGTAATAATCCTCCGTGGTATTAGTTCATTCTTATCATTAGGAACGACGGTGATACCTCCCTTCTTAGGTACGCAATGTACTGGACTTACCCAATCACTATGAGCAACAGGATAAATGATTCCTGCTTCCAGAAACTTTAATATTTCTTTTCTCACGACCACTTTCATCCTAGGATTTAACCTCCATCGATGATCAGCGACTGGCTTAGACTCAGGATTGGTTTTAATCTTGTGCTGACATAGAGTGGGACTAATACCCTTAAGATCATCAAGAGTATATCCAATAGCAGCACAGTGCTTCCTCAAAGTATAACTTCTTCTCTTCATGATTCGAGAGGTGAGCACTAATAATAACAGGATATATCTCGTTCTCATCAAGAGAGGCATACTTAAGTGTATCTGGTAACTGTTTTAGCTCGAACACAGGATCACCCTTTGGTGGGGGAGGATCCCCAAGTAGTTCAACAGGCAGATTATTCTTAAGAATAGGATATTGTTCAAAAACAATTTTATCTATCTCATCTCATTCATCCATATGCATATCATTTTCATGCTCAAGCAGATATTGCTCTAAAGGATACGTAGGAGGAACGACAATAGAGGCAAGAGCAATGATTTCATCCCTACCAGACGACTCTTTTTCATGGGGTTGTCTTGCAAACTTGGAGAAGTTAAATTCATGAGACACACCCTCGAAACTAACAGTGACAGTTTGTTTAATGCAATCAATATGAGCATTGACAGTGTTGAGAAAGGGTCTACCAAATATGATGGGACAAAAGCTATCTTGTGCAGTAGCAAGGACGAGGAAATCAGTAGGATACTTCGTCTTACCACACAGGACTTCTACGTCTCTCACAATTCCCACAAGGCAGATAGTGTCTCTATTAGCTAGCGTAATAGTGACAACAATGGGTTCTAACTCAGCAGGTGCAGTCTCATCTTTGATTTCATCATATAGGGACCGGGGTATTGCACTAACACTAGCACCCATATCACATAAACCATGATAACAGTGATCTCCTATCTTGACAGAAACAACACACAGGCCAACTACAAGTTTGTATTTGTCTTCCGCGTGAGGTTTAGCAATTCTAGCGGAGTCCTCACAGAATTTGATAACATGCCCGTCTATGTCTTCGGCTAAGAGATCTTTGATAATAGCCACACTAGGTTCAACTCTAATTTCCTCAGGGGGTGCAAGTGGTCTAATGTAACCCCTACGTATCACAGTTGGAGCTTTAGAATAATCCTTTTTTCTAGCAGGGTAAGGTGGTTTCTCAGTGTAGGCACAAGGAACAATAGGATCATTATAGGCAATGACTTTCTCTTCAACTAGATTGGGTTTAACTATGTTGACTTCTACGGGAGGATGATACTTAAACCACTTCTCTTTGGGAAGATCAATATGAGCACCAAAAGATTCACATAGAGAAGCTACTATCTCAGAGTCAAGTCCATACTTAGCGCTAAAATCTCTAGAAGTGTTTGTTTTAACAAAAGATTTAACACAATCAAACTGGAAATGCATACCTGACTCCTTACCTTCTTCAAGCTCCCAATCTTTAGAGTTACGTTTGAGTCTTTCTAATAAATTCCAATATCCTTCTTCATAAAAGAACCGGTACAAGAAATGTCAATCATGGTACGATCTTCATGAGAAAGCCGAGCATAAAAGTTTTGAGAGGTCATGATTGGGGCATGAATATAGCATTGATTTAAGCATCCCCCAAGCTTGAGCTATGCTTTCCCTGTCACAAGAGCAAAAGTTATAAATATAATTCCGATCACGATGTACTAAATGCATAGGATAAAACTTTTGATGAAATTCCAATTTCAACCGATTGTAGTCCCATAATCCAGTATCATCACATAGCATATACCATGTCAACACCTTATCCTCCAAAGATAAAGGAAAGACTTTCTTCTTTACCTCATCCTCGGCCAAACCTGCAAGCTTAAATAAACCACAAACTTCATCTACATAGATTAGATGCAAGTCTGGGTGTGATGATCCATCTCCTGTAAAAGGATTAGCCAGCAGTTTCTCAAGCATACCCGAAGGAATTTCATAAAAGATATTTTCAGTAGGTACCTTAGGTTGAGGAGAAACTCCTCGTGCTTCTGTTCGTGGTGAAGATAACCCGAACAAATTCCTGAAAGGAGCAGTTTCCATAGTGACAAGTGACAATAAATTTCAGCACAATATATAATTTTTTCCTTACCAAATTCCACTTACCAAAGGCGCTTCACTCCCCGGAAACGGCGCCAGAAAAGAGTCTTGATGACCCACAAGTATAGGGGATCAATCGTAGTCCTTTCGATAAGTAAGAGTGTCGAACCCAACGAGGAGGAGAACGCTCTGATAAATGGTTTTCAGCAAGGTAATAACTACAAGCATTGAAAGTAGCGGTAACAAGTGATGGTGTAGTGAGGTGAAACGTAGCAGGTGAAAAGTAACAAGTAATACCAACGGTGCAGCAAAGTGGCCCAATCACTTTTGTAGCAAGGTAAAAGCCTGAACAAAGTCTTTTAGGAAGTACAGCGCTCCCGAGGACACATGGGAAATTTGTCAAGCTAATTGTCATCATGTTCACATGGTTCACGTTCGTTACTTTGATAGTTTGATATGTGGGTGGACCGGCAGTTGGGTACTGCCCTTACTTGGACAAGCATCCCACTTATGATTAACCCCTCTCGCAAGCATCCACAACTACAAAAGAAGAATTAAGATAACGTCTAACCATAGCATTAAACTAGTGGATCCAAATCAGCCCCTTACGAAGCAACGCATAGACTGGGGTTTAAGCTTCTGTCACTCTAGCAACCCATCATCTACTTACTACTCCCCAATGCCTTCCTCTAGGCCCAAATATGGTGAAGTGTTATGTAGTCGACGTTAACATAACACTACTAGAGGAAAAGACAACATACAACATATCAAAATACCGAACGAAAACCAAATTCACATGACTATTAATAGCAAGACTTATCCCATGTCCTCAGGAACAAAAGTAACTACTCACAAAGCTTGGATATATTCATAACCAAAGAAGTAATGATATCATAATGGATCTGAACATATAATCTTCCACCAAGTAAGCCAACTAGCATCAACTACAAAAAGTAATCAACCCTACTAGCAACCTTACGGGTACCAATCGACGTCGCGAGACGGCGATTGGTTACAAGAGATAGACTAGGGTTTGGATAGGAGATGGTGTTGATGAATATGTTGACGGAGATGAGTCCCCTCCGACGAGAGGAGTGTTGGTGATGACAATGGTGACGATTTCCCCTCCGGGAGGGAAGTTTTCCCAGCAGGATCGTCCTGCCGGAGCTCTAGATTGGTTCTGCTCAAGTTCCGCCTCGTGGCGGCGACGCCTCCTCGAAAAAGCTCCGCCTTGATTTTTTTCCGGACGAAACCCTTCATATAGCAGTAGAGGGAGGCCAGTGGGCCACCAGGGTGCCCACAAGCTCTGTAGCCGCGGCTAGGGGGGCAGGCCGCGGCTACCAGACTTGTGGGCCCCTGGCAGCTCTACTCTGCCACTTCTTTCGCCCAGTATTTTTTATATATTCCCAAAAAATTCCACATTGATTTTCAGGGCATTTGGAGTTGCACAGAATAGAGGACTCAGACTTGCTCCTTTTCCAGTCTAGAATTCCAGCTGCCGATATTCTCCCTCTTCAAATAAACCTTGCAAAATAAGGGAGAAAAGGCATAAGTATGGTACCACAAAGTATAATAACAGTCCATAAAGCGATAAATATCGACATGAAAGCATGATGCAAAATGGACGTATCATCCTCCTGCATCAGAACCGCCTCCTTCAGCCACCAATTCCACCAGAGATACCAGGAATCAGGCCCCTGCACCACCCTTCGCCAAGAGCACACCTTCCGGGCCCGCACAGAGCTCTTCTTGATCCATGGTACCCACAGGTCAAACACATGAGGTTATTTGTCGTCGTTGCAAGGGTGGGGTTCATTATGCGAGAGAGCGCCCTTCCAAGCGTGTGATGATTATTATTGAGGGTGGTGGATATGACTCCGCCAGTGATTATGACGAGGAGACCTTGGCTCTTATTGCAAGTGAACAACAGGATGTTGATGATATTGAACAAGAGATAAAATAGATGGATGATGACTATGCTGACAGGTATGAAATCTTAGTTTCTCAACGTGTTTTAAGTGTGCAGGTAACACATGTTGAGCAAAATCAGAGGCACAACTTGTTCCATACTAAGGGAGTGGTAAAGGAACGTTTTCTTCGCATAATCATCGATGGAGGGAGTTGCAACAACTTAGCTAGCATGGAGATGGTGGAGAAGCTGTCTCTGACCACGAGACCACATCCTCATCCTTATTATATCAAGTGGTTCAACAATAGTGGCAAGGTTAAGGTAACACGTACTATTCGTGTGCATATTAGCATTGCTACATATTCTGATTTTGTTAATTCTGATGTGGTACTAATGACCCACAAGTATAGGGGATCAATCATAGTAATTTCGATAAGTTAGAGTGTCGAACCCAACGAGGAGCAGAAGGATCTGACAAGTGGTTTTCAGCAAGGTAAATTATGCAAGCACTGAAATTGTCGGTAACAAGTGATTGTGTGGTGAGATGATTTGTAGCAAGCAACAAGTAACAAAAGTAGCAACGGTGCAGCAAGGTAGCCCAATCCCTTTTGTAGCAAGGGACAAACCTGGACAAAGTCTTATAGGAGGAAAAACGCTCCCGAGGACAAACAGGAATTTCTGTCATGCTAGTTTTCATCATGTTCATATGATTCGCATTCGTTACTTTGATAGTTTGATATGTGGGTGGACTGGCGGTTGGGTACTGCCCTTACTTGTAGGAGCATCCCACTTATGATTAACCCCTCTCGCAAGCATCCGCAACTACGAAAGAAGAATTGAGACAAAGTCTAATCATAGCATTAAACTAGTGGATCCAAATCAGCCCCTTATGAAGCAACACATAAACTAGGGTTTAAGCTTCTGTCACTCTAGCAACCCATCATCTACTTACTACTTCCCAATGCCTTCCCCTAGGCCCAAATAATGGTGAAGTTTTATGTAGTCGACGTTCACATAACACCACTAGAGGAAAAACAACATACAACATATCAAATTACCGAACGAATACCAAATTCACATGACTACTATTAGCATGACTTATCCCATGTCATCAGGAACAAAAGTAACTACTCACAAAGCATAATAATATTCATGACCAGAGAGGTAATGAGTAGCATCAAGGATATGAACATAAACTTTTCCACCAAGTAATCCAACTAGCATCAACTACAAAGAGTAATCAACACTACTAGGAACCTTACATGTACCAATCGGAGTCGCGAGATGGAGATTGGTTACAAGTGATGAACTAGGGTTTGGAGATGAGATGGTGCTGATGAAGATGTTGATGGTGATGAGTCCACTCCGATGAGAGGACTGTTGGTGATGACGATGGCGATGATTTCACCCTCCGGGAGGGTAGTTTCCCCGGCAGGATCGTCCTGCCGGAGCTCTAGATTGGTTCTGCTCAAGTTCCGCCTCTTGGCGGCAGCGAATCCACGAAAAAGCTCCTCCCTCATTTTTTCCTGGATGAAACCCTTCATATAGCAGAAGAGGGGGCCAGTGGGTCAGCAGGCTGCCCACAAGCCCTCATGGTGCGGCCTGGGGGGTGGCCGCGTCGAGAAGGCTTGTGGCCACCTGCTGGCGCCCCTCTGGCTCTTCTTCGACCCAATATTTTTTATAAATCCGGAAAAAAAATCCTCGTTGATTATTATGGCGTTTGGAGTTGCGCAAAATAGGTATCTCAACTTTGCTCCACTTTCAGGCCAGAATTCCAATTGCCGGCATTCTCCCTCTTCATGTAAACCTTGCAAAATAAGAGAGAAAAGGCATAAGTATTGTACCATGAAGTGAAATAACAGCCCAAGAAGCGATAAATATCAACATGAAAACATGATGCAAAATGGACGTATCAGCTACCCATGCAAGCATGCTCCGTTTTACTTGGTAGACCATGGCAATTTGATAAAACTTTTGTACACCATGGTAGAACAAATCAGTATAGTCTTGTTCATAAGGATCAATATATAACTTTGCTTCATATGTCTCCTGAACATATTATGAAAGATGACATTGCTAGAGCTAGTAAAGCAAAACAAGACCTATATAAGAGTGAAAATCCGATTGTAGCATAGGAATTCGAGCAACACAATAAGCCTACTAAATCATCATCTAGTGTTGCCTCTAAAATCAAACTGAAGAGTGGTTGTTTACTTGCCACTAAATCTGATCTTACTGATTTGGATATTAGTACATCTGTTTGTTGTGCTTTCGTATGCAAGGAGGTATTATTTTCATTCGAGGACAAGCGACCCTCTTTGCCTCCTGCTGTCATTAACATTTTGCAGGAGTTTGCAGACATCTTTCCACAAGACGTACCACCGAGATTACCACCTATTAGAGGGATTGAGCATCAGATTGACTTAATTCCTGGTGCATCCCTACCCAACTGTGCACCATACCGTACCAATCCAGAGGAGATGAAGGAGATTATGCGTCAAGTACAAGAGCTGCTCAACAAAGGTTATATACGTGAATCTCTTAGTCCTTGTGTTGTTCCAATTATTATAGTGCCAAAAAGGATGGTACATCGCGTATGTGTGTTGACTGTAGAGGCATTAATAATATTACTATTTGTTATCGTCATCCTATTCCTAGGCTAGATGATATGCTTGATGAATTAAGTGGCTCTATAATTTTCTCCAAAGTTGATTTGCATAGTGGGTACCATCAAATTCACATGAAATTGAGAGAAGAGTGGAAAACGGTATTTAAAACAAAGTTTGGCTTATATGAGTGGTTAGTTATGCCTTTTGGATTAACTAATGCACCTAGCACTTTCATGAGATTAATGAATGAGGTTCTATGTGCTTTCATTGGACGATTTGTGGTAGTCTACTTTGATGATATACTGATTTATACTAGATCTTTGGAGGAACACTTGGATCATTTGCGTGTTGTTTTTACTGCTCTACGTGATGCTCGTCTGTTTCAAAACCTTGGGAAGTGCAGCTTTTGCACCGACTGAGTATCTTTTCTTGGCTACGTTGTTACTTCACAGGGAATTGAAGTTGATAAAGCCAAGATTGAAGCTATTGAGAGTTGGTCACAGCCCAAAACGGTCACATAAGTGAGGAGTTTCCTTGGACTCGCTGGGTTTTATAGGCGTTTTGTGAGAGATTTCAGCACCATTGATGCACCTCTCAATGAGCTTAGAAAGAAGGATGTGCCTTATTCTTGGGGTACCGCACAGGAAGAAGCCTTCATGGTTTTGAAAGATAAGTTAACACATGCTCCTTTACTCCAACTTCCTGATTTTAATAAGACTTTCGAGCTTGAATTTGATGCTAGTGGAATTGGATTAGGAGGTGTGTTATTACAAGATGGAAAACGTGTTGCATACTTTTCTAAAAAATTAAGTGGGCCTAGTCTGAACTATTCTACTTATGATAAGGAATTAATGATCTTGTTCGGACTTTGGAAACATGGCAACATTATTTATGGCCTAAAGAATTTTTCATACATTCTGATCATGAATCTTTGAAACATATTAAAAGTCAAGCAAAACTGAACCATGTACATGCTAAATGGGTTGAATTCATTGAGACTTTCCCGTACATCATTAAACACAAGAAGGGTAAAGAAAATGTTATTGCTGATGCTTTGTCTCGTCGTTAGACTATGCTTTCACAACTTGACTTTAAATATTTGGTTTGGAGACCATCAAAGATCAATATGTGCATGATGCTGATTTCAAAGATGTGTTGGAGAATTGTAAATAAGGGAGAACATGGAACAAGTTCATCATTAATAATGGATTTGTGTTTCATGCTAACAATCTATGCATTCCAGCTAGCTCTGTTCGTCTTTTGTTGTTACAGGAGGCGCATGGAGGAGGATTGATGGGACACTTTGGCATAAATAAGATGGAGGACGTACTTGCTACACATTTCTTTTGGCCAAGGATGCGACGAGATGTTGAGCGTTTTGTTGCTCGCTGCAAGACATGTCAAAAAGCTAAGTCACGACTCAGTCCTCATGGTTTATATATGCCTTTGCCTGTACCTAGTGTTCCTTGGGAGAATATATCTAGGGATTTTATTTTAGGTTTACCTCGAACAAAGAAGGGAGGGATAGCATATTTGTTGTCGTGGACAGATTTTCAAAAATGGCACACTTTATACCATGTCATAAAAGTGATGATGCCGCTAATGTGGTTGATTTGTTCTTTCATGAAATTATTCGCTTGCATGGTGTGCCAAATACGATTGTTTCAGATTGTGATGCTAAATTTCTTAGACACTTTTGGCGATGTTTATGGGCTAAGTTGGGGACAAAATTGCTTTTCAGTACTACATGTCACCCCCAAACTGATGGACAAACTAAAGTAGTCAATAGATCTTGGTCTACTATGCTTAGAGTTGTTTTGAAGAACAATCTAAAACTATGGGAAGAATGCTTGCCTAATATTGAATTTGCTTATAATCGTTCGCTGCATTCTACTACAAAGATGTGTCCTTTTGAAGTTGTGTATGGTTTCCTACTTCGTGCACCTATTGATTTGTTACCTCTTACATGTTCGGAGAAGGTTAATTTTGATGCTAAAGAACTTGTTGATTTGATCTTAAAGATGCATAAGTTAACTAAGGAAAACATTGAGAGTATGAATGCTAAATATAAACTTGCTGGAGATAAAGGTAGAAAACATGTTGTCTTTGCACCTGGAGATCTTGTTTGGTTGCATTTGCGTAAGGATAGGTTTCCTGATTTGCGCAAGTCAAAGCTAATGCCGCATGCTGATGGTCCTTTCAAAGTGTTAGAGAAAATAAATGATAATGCATATAGACTTGAGCTGCCTCCAGATTTTGGGGTTAGTCCCACTTTTAACATTGCAGATTTGAAGCCATATTTGGGTGAGGAAGATGAGCTTCCGTCGAGGACGACTTCAGTTCAAGAAGGGGAGGATGATGAGGACATCAACATCATTGTTACACCCACAGCCCCAGCTACTATACATACTGGACCAGTTACTAGAGCTCGTCCACGCCAATTGAATTACCAGGTACTTTCGTTTCTTGGGAATGCTTCTAATGTTCATGAACATATGATGCTGCCTAAGTTAGATACTTTTGTTGTGCTCATGAATGAAGGACCTAGCATGGACAATAAGGATATCCGTTGGAGCGGGATCAAGCATGGAAAATAAGGTGCACGCGCGGAAGATAACAATCAAGCATGGAAATCTTTATGGAAAATAAGTGGTTTTCGCACTTTAAAGCCACCATAAGGAGAGCATGATTGCTTTGGACGAAATATTCAAGACACCACTTTTTAAAATTCATCCATAGGCTATTATAGGTGTTGTGCCACCTTATTTTTGGGCCAGGCCCATGTAATTTTGAAATACCATAATATAGGCTATTTTTAGAGTCCGTATGTGTGGGGGAAACCTAGTATAGGGCTGTTTTTGGACCAATCCTCCAAGGGTTACGAAATTGCCTCTCTATTCCCTCATATATACAGCCATTAGGGAACTGTTTAGACTTGGATTTTGTTTAGATTACAAGTTTGCCATAACTGCAACTTCGCGTTCTTCGTTTGTGTTCTACGACCACACAAAGGCGTCATAGAACCCCACCTTCATCAATAAAGATTTCCTCTTATATTTGCAATATCTTGATTGCATCTTTGTTTATTGCTTGTTCTTTGTTTGCGTGCAGGAAACAGACCTTCGTGGTCAGGTTGATCGTGCTCCGACGTGGTCAATAACCTCTCGAAATTGGTTTAGCGATTGCTAAGGCGCGACGTCCTCACATGTTCGTAGTCGGATCATCAAAATCGACTCTACCAAAACGAAACCACCATCTCATCGAAAGACAGGGACAACTTCGCCTCCATCACCGGGCCTTCGAATTCCTGGAGACGGCCGAGAGCACAAAGCTTGTGCTCGGCCATGGCCTTAGCCAAGGCCATTAGTAGCAGTGAGCAGCGGCATGGAGCATCAGCTAGCAGCGGCAGCAGGAGGAAAGAAGTAGCGACAAGCAGCATCATCTAGGAGCAGCAACAACGGCAAGCACCAACGAAGGAAGCAGAGTAGTAAGGTAGCAACATCCGTCGGCTGTAGCAGCATGCGAGCAACACTAGCAAGCAAGGCAATAGCTGTAGGCATGGGCGAGCGGACGGGCGCGGCCACGCGTGGGGGAGGCCATGGAGCTGGTTGGGCGGTAGCGGGCGTGCACGCGCACGTGTGAGGTGCGTCCAGGACGCGGGGCTGGCCAGCGCAGTGGTTACGGGAGATGCAGGGGGGCTTGCCGGAATGGTGGTGCGCACGGTGGACAGACTGCTACGGCCGGAGGGGGAAGGAAGGAGGAGAGGAGGAGGGAACGGTGCTCACCCTCGGTGTCGGGGTACGCCGGCGAGGCCGCTTGGGGAGGGGCGAGGAGGATCCGACGTTTGGTGCCGGCGTGGATTGGGGGTTGCAGGAGTTGTAGCGGGGCGACGCCGCCGAGAAGGAGCGCGGTGGTGGTCGGCAACGGTGCGCAGGGGAGATGGGGCGCCGCTGGGGACGGCCGGCTAGGTGTCGGGCGACGCTGCATCGGCGCCCGATCCCGACTGGTTGGGGAGGGAGAGGCAGGAGGAGTGGGGCGGTCGTGGGGGGGATGGTGGTGTCGGTGGTGCTCTCACCGGGGGGAGAGGGGGGAGTATAGGCCAGGGGTGGGCCTGGCGGTTGGCAAGCTGGGCCAAGGCCTAGTGGGCGGGGGAAATTTCTTTTTGTTTGGATTGCTTTTATTTTAATTTTTTTCTTTTTCTTTAATCAATGTCAACCTTGCATCAATTTTAAACAGGAAATGGGTTTTGTAAAATATGGAACTTGGCCCATAAATCAACTTGCAATATATAGCAGTGTCCCAAAAAGTTTGGTAGCCATTTGAAAAAGTTTGGAATTTTCATAAATAAAAAAGATATTTAAATAAATTATTTGGCCTTGTTTTAACTGTTTTAGGGAATCTAAATACCTTGTATAATGTTGGTTCCTATTTGGTAAATACTAGGTGATGTTTTTCAACCCAATCATGGTTTTTATTTTATAGTTTGAAGAAATAATTTATTTGACTTAAATTTAAATTTAAATTTAGTTTTGGCTTTTGTCAAGTGGCAATTTGCCTCAGCTAATCTTGATGACATGGCACCGTTAGAACGTAATTACTGTAGCTTGATTACACGGGTTACTGTAGCCTAATCCGAGGATGTCACAAAGCCAATGAGTACTTTGAATGTACTCGCAAGCAACCCATGATGTGGAACAACACAATAATGAAACATGATATGATACTAATAGGAAATTTGCGGAAAGCAGGGTTTTCCCTAGTGCAATAACATGATCAACTTCTCGTGTGGCATGCATCATAAGGTATTTGATAACCACGCGAACGGTTTACCGAATTCAATATCAACTGAGGACTGAACAACCCATGTTCACCTATCATGTCAAGTCATCTAACTTAGCTCATCATTCATACTACCACCCCCCCCCCACACACACACACACTTGGTTTATGCAATAACTCCTCGACATAGTTTAAGCAGCACCAGCGAGGTGTCCTTGACCGTGGACACGATTATTCGAATAGTTTTACACTCTGCAGAGGTCGCACACTTTACCCACAAGACTCGGGAAACTTCCATGTCAAGAAATGACTCACAACATTTCTCATACCCGAGGTAAGTACCCGAACATACCCGAGCTAAGAGACCACTTGTTGGTGACAATCCGTCGTGATGTACATGGCACATATCATCCACGAGGGCACACAACAGTGTTCCCGGTGTGTGTGAAAACAGCCCATGGTCGCACTTTCTTGGCACGATCCCGTTTCGAGAGTAACCACGTCACTCCCGCCACTAGTAGTGCTGGCTCTTTACTAGCACTGACCATAGTAATCAGCAAAGCCCCATCCCATAAGGGGTATTGTGGTTGTACATGTAACGTTGGGACGATCGTCAAATCCTAAATCTAATCCGGTTCTTAGAAGCCACTCACACAACTGGCCTCGGTAAACCACTCCCTTATTAAGCGGTTACCTAGCTCAACACATTACCCTTGGGCATTAGTGGCACCCGACAGGGTTTTCGTAAAACATTTGAAACCATCTACCTCTAGCGTCTCCATGCACGTACCCCTATTCCATGCGCAGCACTACTAGCAACCTAACCACACCCCACCCGAACAACCCTGATGGTAGGTAGGGTTATTCCCAAGTGCAAGTGTCATCGAGGAACTATCGGGAACACCTAACCCGGGTAGTTATCGATTCAACATGGCCTTATGCATTGGAGTAAAATGCTAAATATGACATGCATTAAAGTATTCTCTTAGACATGGTCAATGGGCTGCTTGCCTTGCTCAACAAAGGCTCCAGGGTCTTCAAAGTCTGCCGGTCTAAGTCCCTCGTTGGCAACGCAATCTATCATGCAATATAAACTGGCAAGAATAAGCACTCAACCAAAAACAAAGAAAATAATCTACTCAGAAAATGTCACATCATTTTTGTAAAATACTAGGATGAGTATAGGTTCTGTAAAAATTATTGGGTTTTATTTTTGGGTCGTAAAAAGTTGCTGAAACTATTTTAACATGGTGTTAAAATGCGTAAAATGTGGTTTGAAAATAAAACACTGCATGCAACCCTTTGTAAAAATTTCACAATTGGCAACCTAAAATACGACATAATATTACATGATTTGTGGTAGAGGAATATTTAAATTTGGTTAAATATTCACCCATGTGGGATTTTTGCAAAACAGAATAAAAAGAAAAAGAAAAAGGCCACGGTTCTTGGGCCATAAGCTGTTGTCCAAATTGGCCTAGCCAGGGAATCGAGCTCAGGCGGGCTGGGCGCATGCACCCGCGAGGTCTTAAACCGGACAGGTGGGGCTGAGCGGCCAGTGGCAGCGAGGGGATGCGAGGGAGCGGTGAGGATGACAGGTGGCCCCCAACTGTCATTTTCATCCTCGGGACACAGAGGATGGCAAGCTCACCGGCGATAGCAGATGGCACGACGAGGGCTGCTAGGTGTGGAAATGGGTCACGGCGAGTCGCTGTTCGAATGTGGTTGGAGGGAGGAGCAGGGGTGTAGGGAGTCACCGACGACGAGGTCCCGTGGAAGAGGCACTTTGCGAGGGTGGTCGCCGGGGCCGAATCCTGCAGCAACAGAACATGGGAGATAGGGAGAAGCATCAGGAAGGTGATATGGTTCCAATCGGGAATAAATGAGAGCCGGAGCTTCCTTGTATCCGAGGATTTCCGGAATCCCGATGCGGTGGATCTGGAGCTCGATCTCAAGCTCGGGGGCATCTAGCGATGAGTGGGTGGTTAAGGGGTGCGATTAGGAGTAGCAGGAGGTCAAAGTGAAGGAGAGGGAGGCCCAGGGTGGCGTTTTATAGAGGGGGCACGGTTCACCCAAAGCTGGTGCACGTGCGAGACCGCGACGACGGCCAGGGGGAGAAGGGACTTGGGGTGCATTTGTAGTCTTCATGGACAATGTTCGGGGATGGGAAAAGGACGATGCGGAGTGAGAGCTAGCTCGTGGCATGTCGAAGTGGCGGGCGCCATCTGACCGATTTAGCAGGCCGGGGGTGATGGGGTTATAGTCCTAGGGTAGGGTCATAGGCCTGCCCTGTAGGTCCTACCCAAGGACTACCCTTCATAAGGGACAAGGCCCTTAGTCAGTTCTGACTGAACTAAGAAGTTCCCATCATCCAGTCGGTAACAGATCTTCGACCATCCAGTCGGAGACGAGCATTCGGAGTATAACAAACTAACCGACTGGATTCCACTCTGTGCATCGTAACCCCCCTGGGGGGAAACGTACATACGTTTCCATGCCCCTTTATTAGCATTTAAGACGTATGTTACGTGTAACGTAGGCATTTATTCGCCACTACTCCACCCCTGTGCACCGAACCGTTGTGGAGGGCAGCACACTCTATATAAGCCACCCTCCCCCACTGGTGCAGGGGTTAGCAACTCATTTTTATTCCATATTCCACTTGACAACAAGCTCCCACAGCACTGAGACGTAGGGCTATTACCTCCACCGCAGAGGGGCCTGAACTCATACAACCTCGCCGTAGCTAAGGCTCTGCCCATCCTTTTCGTACCCTACACATCTACTGTCAGACTTATACCCACGACAGTCGGCGCCCACCATGGGGCAGGCGTCTAAGCGACTTCCAGCGAGTTTGCGACTACTTCCTTTCGTCATGTCGTCCGGTGGAGATTCGAGCATGGGTCACCAGATCTTCTTCGGCGCTCTCTCCTTCATCGTCGATGATTCGGCATGGCTTCGGGACGCCCCTCTCGACGTCGAGGCGCTTCCCCGCCATGGGGCTATGCACTTTCGTGCCGGCGCCCGCGGCATTCTTCTTCTCCAGCAGTCGGCTCCGGTGTCGACCTACACTGCCGTCACGCGCCGCAGCAAGCGGTCTTGCCGTCCGCGGCTCCAGCGTTGGGTGCAACACGCCCAGACGCGCCAGAACGCGTCTTCACAAGTGGCGGTTCTAGAGTCGGTTGTGGTTGCCCCGCCGTCCCAGCGCTCGGACTCGGTTTCGACTGAGTTTCCTTCCGAGTACGCGGGTCGCGGGCCTGCAGCAGAAGTACACATGGCCAACTCCCATGAAGATCCCCGTCAAGCTGGCCGAAACGAGCACGAGATCGGCGAAACGTCCGGCGCGCGTCGTCCTCCTCGCCGTTCTGCCAGTCGACACACTCGGCGGAGCAATGTGGAGTTGTTCCGCACACCCCTCCTCAATTGGCCTGCGGCTGCCAAGATAGCCGATCCCCTTCACCCGACTGATTCAGAGGCTAGCAGGGGGGTCGATTAAATCCGCGCCCTGTTGCACACGGCGCAGCAGCAAAATTCGGCTGTTTCCCAGTCGCATAACAGGATCCACAATAGTTCTGTTCATGCGAATAATCATCGGTCGGTTCACAACCCTGGTTCCCATCAGCGACACAGGGGAGGCAGCCGTTCCATAAATCTCGAAGATCGGAGCCGTTCACGCAACCCTCCGCGGGGTGGGTCCTACGGGCCCCGACATCATGATGATCGGCGTTCAGTCGGTGACACTTACGACCCAAGGCCCGACGCGAGAGGGCGTATCGCCCAGCGAAGGGTCGACAGGGGCCGAGCCCACCGCGATGGTTACGATATGGACCGTCCGAGTGGAAGCAGGACCACCGCGTCTGGTCCCGAGTGTTTCAGTCGAGCCATCCGTTCGGCTGACATCCCTCCCAACTTCCGATTGGCGATGGGAATCAGCAAGTTTACAGCAGAGTCCAAGCCAGAAACGTGGCTGGATGATTACCGAGTGGCAGCCCAGATCGGAGGAGGGGACGACCATGTCGCCATGAAGCACCTCCCTCTGATGCTCGACGGCTAGGCGCGAGCGTGGCTGAACTAGTTGGCCCCTCAAGCATCTATAGTTGGGCAGATCTGGCCCGAGTGTTCATCAGGACCTTCGAAGGGACGTGCAAGCGCCCTGCGGGCCTCGTGGAGCTCCAGCATTGCGTCCAGTAGCAGAATGAGCCCCTGCGTGATTTCATTCAGCGTTGGACAACTCTCTACCACACGGTGGAGAACGTCACAGAGCATCAAGCAGTCTGCGCCTTCAAGGCAGGCGTGCGGTACAGGGATCTGTACCTAAAGTTCAGCCGAACAGGTGACATCTCCATGAGCAAGATGATGGAGATAGCAGCACGCTATGCGAATGGCGAAGAAGAGGACCGCATCCGAAGCGGCAAGCACAAGACAGTCGGCGATGGAGACAGGAGTAACACTCGTAAGAAGAAGTAGAAAGCTCCGTCCACTCCGCAGGCAGAAGCTGCAGCCGTGACCAATGCCAAGTTCAAGGGAAAAGGGAAGGCGCAGTTTACCCCCAAGAAGAAGCAGTTCAATAATCCCATCCTGGACCAGCCATGTCCGGTTCATACGAAGATGGATGAAGAGGGCAACCCCATATATCCAAAGCATACCACTCGATAGTGTCGTCTCCTCATCCAGGGGTTCGGCGAAGGGCAACCGAGTGAAAAGGACAATGAACAGGATGAGGAGGATAAGAAGGATCCGTTCCCCTAAGTCCATGCAACACTGATGATTTTTGCTGACGTTGAGAGCAAGAGTCGACTGAAGCTGGTGAACAGGGAGGTGAACATGGCCACCCCAACCAACCCCAAGTTCCTCAAATGGTCTCAGACTGCGATCACCTTTGACCAGTCAGATCATCCAGCACACGTACCCACCCCAGGGAGACAGGCTCTGGTCGTCGACCCGGTGGTGGAAGGAGTCCGACTGCGCAAAGTCCTCATGGACAGCGGCAGCGGCTTGAACATCATGTACGCAGACACTCTCAAGGGGATGGGCATTCCGATGTCTAAACTCAGCGAGAGCAGCATGCAGTTCCATGGAGTCGTCCCTGGACGGAAGGCCAAGTCACTCGGCCAGATCGCGTTGGACGTCGTTTTCGGCTCCCACAAGAACTTCCGCAAGGAAAAGCTGACGTTCGAAGTGGTGGACTTCTAGAGCGCTTACCACGCAATTCTGGGCCGCCCAGCGTATGCGCGTTTCATGGCCCGTCCGTGTTACGTATACCTGAAGCTGAAGATGCCAGGCCCGAAAGGTGTGATCACCATCATGGGCAATCGACAGCGGGCCAAAGAGTGTCTGCAGCAGGGATCAAGAATCGCCGACCAGCAGATGGCCGTCCTCGAGCTCGACGAGTACAAGAAAACAGTCGACCCCACTGACTTGATGCGCTCGAAGAAGCCAGCTTCAGAGTCTGCATTCCAGTCGGTGGGAGAGACGAAGAAGGTCAGCATCCACCCGACAGACGACACTGCTGCCCCGACGAACATCTCCACCACCCTCGATCCTAAATAGGAAGCCGAGCTCACCCAATTCCTCCGTGAGAACTGGGACATCTTCGCATGGAAACCCTCTGACATGCCAGGTGTACCCAGGGAGTTGGCTGAGCACCGACTGCATGTGGATCCCACCGTTCGGCCCGTCCGAGAACGCCTGCGCCGGTCCGCCGCGCACAAGAGGAAGGCAATCGGGGAAGAGGTGGCCAAGCTGCTGGCAGCCAACTTCATTCGCGAGGTTCACCACTCCGAGTGGCTCGCCAATGTTGTCATGGTGCCCAAGAAGGACAAGTCGCTCCGAATGTGCATCGACTTCAAGCATCTCAATAAGGTCTGCCCAAAAGATCATTTTCCGCTCCCCCGCATTGATCAGATTGTCGATTCGACTGCGGGCTGCGAACGTTTGTCATTTCTTACTGCCTTCTCGGGCTATCATCAGATCCATCTGTATGGCCCCGATGAATTAAAAACAGCCTTCATCACCCCATTCGGGTGCTTCTGCTACATCACTATGCCATTCGGTTTGAAGAATGCAGGAGCTACCTTTATGCGCATGATCCAAAAATTCCTCCTCGACCAGATCGGTCGGAATGTGGAGGCATATATGGATGATATCGTAGTCAAGTCACGCAAAGGTTCCGACCTGCTGACTGACTTGGCAGAAACATTCGCCAACCTTCGTAGGTACGATATCAAGCTCAACCCCACCAAATGTTCATTCGGCGTTCCTAGTGAAAAGTTACTCGGTTTCTTCATTTCCGAACGAGGGATCGATGTCAACCCCGAAAAGATCGGGACCATCGTCCGAATGTAGAGGCCGGTCAGAATACACGATGTTCAACGACTCACAGGTTGCCTAGCGGCTTTGAGCAGGTTCATCAGTCGCCTCGGCGAGAAAGCGCTTCCTCTGTACCGACTCATGAAGAAATCAGATACTTTCGAGTGGACAGACGAAGCCCAAGTCGCATTCGACGACCTCAAAGTCCTGCTTTCCACCCAGCCGGTTCTTACTGCTCCGCTCAGTAAAGAGCCCCTTCTTCTGTATATCGCGGCTACAAATCAAGTCGTCAGCACTGTTCTTACAGTCGAATGAGAATAAGAAGGCAAAGCATACAAAGTTCAGCGGCCAGTGTACTACATCTCCGAAGTCCTGACTCCTTCCAAGCAGAGGTATCCCCACTATCAAAAACTTATATACGGGATTTACATGACTGCGAAGAAGGTAGCCCATTATTTCCAAGACCACTCGGTGTCTGTTGTTTCTGATGCCCCGTTGTCGGAAATCCTCCACAATCGGGATGCATCAGGCCGAGTGGCGAAGTGGGCAATGGAGATGTTGTACTGCGATATCAAGTTCGAGGCCAACAAAGCTATAAAGTCTCAAGCCCTGGCTAACTTCATAGCAGAATGGGTAGAACAACAGCAACCGACCCACATCTACTCGGCTCATTGGACAATGTTCTTTGATGGGTCCAAGATGTTGAATGGTTCCGGCGCTGGCGTTGTGATCGTGTCGCCAAAGGGCGACAAGCTGAAATATGTGCTGCAGATACACTTTCATTCCTCCAACAATGAGGCAGAGTATGAAGCTCTCCTTTACGGAGTGCGTATGGCCATCGCACTCGGCGTCCGTCGCCTGATGGTCTATGGCGATTCGGATTTGGTGTTTAATCAAGTGATGAAAGAGTGGGACGTCAGGAACCCCACCATGACCACATACTGCAATGCAGTGAGGAAGCTTGAGAAGAAGTTTGAATGTCTAGAACTCCACCATGTTCCACGACTGAAGAACCAAGCAGCTGATGAGTTGGCAAAACTGGGATCCACTCGGAGACCAGTCCCGAGTGACGTCTGCCTCGAGCACCTCCACCTTCTCTCAGTCAAAGAAGATCCTTTCACAAAGGAACCAGTACAACCAAAGAGTTCGGCAGATCCGACTGAAGTCGATGTACTTGCTGTGGTTGATCTGGTCATGGAGATTCTTGCTGTCATCCCCGATTGGACCGTGCCGATCATTGCATATATCCTGAGGCAGGAATTACCAGAAGACGAAGTCCAGGCCAGGCAGATAGTCCGCAGATCGAAGTCGTTCACTGTCATTGATGGCCAATTGTACAAGGAAAGTGTTTCAGGCGTTCTTCAACGATGCATCTCCCTAGAGGAGGGGCAGCTAATCGTGGAAGAAATTCACGTGGGAACCTGCGGCCATCACGCCTCTTCGAGAGCAATCGTCGCCAAAGCATTCAGAGCTGGTTTCTTCCGGCTGCAGGCAAATGAAATGGCTAAAGATATGGTCGACCGATGTGAGGGCTGTCAGTTCTACTCCAACAAGTCCCACAAGCCAACATCTGCGTTGAAGACAATCCCTCTTGTGTGGCCGTTTGCAGTATGGGGATTAGATACAGTCGGTCCATTCAGGACAGGCCAAGGAGGATACACACATCTGTTGGTGGAAGTCGACAAGTTCACAAAATGGATTGAAGCCAAGCCCATCAACAAGCTTGACGCCCTAACAGCCATCAAGTTTGTCAGGGACATCATCTCCAGATTCGGTGTACCTCACAGCATAATCACGGACAACGGGACAAACTTTGACTCGGACAGATTCAAAGGTTTCTGTGCAAGCCAAGGTATCCGAGTGGATTTTGCTTCCGTGGCGCATCCTCAATCCAATGGACAAGCAGAGCGGGCGAATGGACTTATTCTGCAAGGTTTGAAGCCCCGACTCCTGCGAGAGGTGGGACATGCAGCTGGTGCATGGGTCACCGAGCTACCTTCAGTGCTTTGGGGTCTGCGCACAACCCCAAACAGATCTACAGGGCGATCACCGTTCTTCCTCGTTTACGGAGCAGAAGCAGTCCTTCCGAGTGACTTGCTTCACAATGCTCCACGAGTCAAACTCTTCTCCGAAGCTGAAGCAGAACAAGCAAGGCAAGATGGAGTGGACCTTCTAGATGAGAGCACGAGATGGCACTGACTCGCTCAACCTTTTGTCAACAAGATCTGCGGCGCTTTCATGCACGCCACGTCAGGAGTCACACGTTCCAAGCAAGCGACCTGGTGCTCCGAGTGGATCAGCAAAGACCTCACAAGTTGGCTCCTGCCTGGGAAGGACCCTTCATCATCTCCAAGGTGCTGAACAACGGAGCATACAGACTCTACAACGTCGACAAGGAGACAGACGAGCCGCGAGCATGGAACGGAGATCTCCTGAAGCGCTTCTACACGTGACCGTCGACTGAAGCAATGTAAAGAACAAGTATTGATGAAATAATATAAAGCAGATTGAGCTTTTGCAGATTCAGAATTCTTCCACGATCACAGACTCCGGTCTCAAAAAAAAACTTAGTTGCGATCCAGAATCGCCTAAGTTCTAACTTTCTCCGAGTGTGTACTAAACGTCGCACTCGGAGACTTAGCTGCGAGCCAGAATCGCCTAAGTTCTAACTTTCTCCGAGTGTGCACTAAACGTCGCAGTCGGAGACTTAGCTGCGATCCAGAATCGCCTAAGTAATAACTTTCTCCGAGAGTGCACTAAACGTCGCACTCGGGGACTTAGCTGTGATCAAGAATCGCCTAAGTAATAACTTTCTCCGAGTGTGCACTAAACGTCACACTCGGGGACTTAGCTGCGATCAAGAATCGCCTAAGTATTAACTTTCTTCGAGTGTGCACTTAACGTCACACTCGAAGACTTAGCTGCGATCCAGAATCGCCTAAGTAATAACTTTCTCCGAGTGTGCACTAAACGTCGCACTCGGGGACTTAGCTGTGATCAAGAATCGCCTAAGTAATAACTTTCTCCGAGTGTGCACTAAACATCGCACTCGGGGACTTAGCTGCGATCAAGAATCGCCTAACTATTAACTTTCTTCGAGTGTGCACTAAACGTCGCACTCGGAGACTGAGCTGCGATCAAGAATCGCCTAAGTAATAACTTTCTCCGAGTGTGCACTAAACGTCGCACTCAGAGACTTAGCTGTGATCAAGAATCACCTAAGCAATAACTTTCTCCAAGTGTGCACTAAACGTCGCACTCAGAGACTTAGCTGTGATCAAGAATCACCTAAGTAATAACTTTCTCCGAGTGTGCACTAAACGTCGCACTCGGGGACTTAGCTACGATCAAGAATCGCCTAAGTATTTACTTTATTCGAGTGTGCACTTAACGTCACACTTGGGGACTTAGCTGCGATCAAGAATCGCCTAAGTATTAACTTTCTTCGAGTGTGCACTTAACGTCACACTCGGGGACTTAGCTGCGATCAAAAATGGCCTACGTATTAACTTTCTCCGACTGTGCACTTAACATCACACTTGGGGGCTTAGCTGCAATCCAGAATCGCCTAAGTACATGAGTAATAGACCCTCATTGAGGCTCATGTGGATGTCAAAACAACTGACAATTACATGAGTAGCAGACCCTCATTAAGGCTCATGTGGATGTCAAGACCACTGACAATTACGTGAGTTCCAACTCGCTTCGAGTGAGGCCTGTCCGACGCACTCGACGACTTAGCCGCGATCATGAATCGCCTAAGTACTCTATTGCCTTCGAATGTACCCTACAGATACACTCGGAGACCCCGCAAGACTCTCACAGATGCTCACGCATATGTCAAGACAACTGACACTTACATGCTCTGCATGTTTGCCATTGGCTTCACCAAGAAACGCCAAACAAAAACTAGAGCCAAAATTGCAACAGAAGAGCAAATGGTTTGATTCAAATTTGAAGTTCACCTAAAGATAGTTCACTCGGTGCGGATCAAGCTTACCCGCACCGAATCAAGAATGTGACGGCCAACAGAAGTGGCCAAGTTTTATTACAACCAACACTCGACATACCGAGGTAAAAGTTTTTTTACGCGTCGTCTGGATTGGCGCCAGGACTGGAAGGTTCCACGAATGTGTCCAAGTCGATACCGTCGGCGATGCTGGTGGCACTCTCAAGGAAGGTTTCCATGAAGTCTTCGAATCGAAGTTTCTTCGTGTTGGCGACCTTCAACGCTTTCAGCTTCTCCTCACGCACCTCCTTGCAATGTACTCGGACCAGGGACAGAGCAACGTCTGCACCACAGCGAGCCGCCGATTTCCTCCATGACTGCACTCGGTTTGGGACCTCCTCCAGTCGAGTCATCAAGTTTTCCATCTCCTGCCGCGACTCATCTTCAGGCCAAAGCTCCTTGTCGATCCGGCCGATGACTTCTCTTAGTCGACCGATGAAAGGACCAACTTTGCCCACGCGAATGTGCGCTCGGAGCAGATCTCGATTGGCGTCCTCGCCGAGTGGAATGTTCTCGCGAATCGACCGCTCCACGTCAGCTGCTTCAGCTTCAGCGTCCATGCAAAAATCTGCAATAATAGGACAAGCAAACAAGAAGCGCCGAGTGTAACGCACATACCTCAAGCCCTCGGAAAAACAGGACTTACCACCCAGACGTGTCATCATCTGCCGAGCCCAGTCACTGACGTATTTCTCCTGTGCTATACACCGTTTGTTCAGCACATCCATTTGTCCCGTTAGCACGGTCCTCTGTTTCCCCATCTTCTCAACTTCAGCAGTCAGTGCCTTGTTCTCTTCACGAGCCTGCTCCAACGACTTCTCTCGTTCTGCCAAAACGTCTTTCATACCAGCCATTGCAAGCAGTGCCGCATCCAGTTCACTAGCAAACTGAATCTTTTCAGCCCTGAGAGTCTCGTATGTTGTCCCCATTTCACAAGTTTTCTGCCAGCCAGCACCAAGAGACGATCAGACAATCCAACAATAAAAAGTCTAAGTTCTTTAGACCCCTGCCGACGCAAGGAGTCGACAGCGGTCTCGGGGACTACACCCAGTGGGTTCACTGAGAGTGACCCCACTGGCATGAAACTCAAACAGGTCCGCCCTATTGAGATACATGACAACACCTACGCCTACGAGTCTAATACTACCCGACCTGAGTAAAATTACTCTCGGGGACTCTTACAGTAGGTGCACTCCGAGTGCCCCAACTTTTAGCAGTCGACCATATTATTTACAGATCTGACCAATTCAAAAAGAAAATGCATAAAGACAACTGCTGGTGCAAGCACTCGACAGAAGTCTCAGGGACTACACCCACTGGGTTCACTCAGAGTGAACCCATTGCAAACATCATACGGTATCCGAGCACACCCAGTGGGTTACAAGAGAAAAGTAAATACTTACTAGCCCACTTACTCGGATATCGTCCCGCAGCTCCAAGCTCCGCTGGTACAGGGATGCGATGGAGTCGTACGCTTTTTTGGCTTCTCCCGCCATCAGCTCCGCCTGCATCATGGCCCTCTTGGCCGCTCCCACCTGATCCTCCAGGAGGCGCTAGACGTTGAACTCGACATTCGACGGGCATGGCATCGTTGGAAGCTCCTTGGGCATCCCAAGGCCCGCTCCAGTCGGTTCATCAGCCACCAGCGCTGTTTCAGTCGGCGGCATCGCCTCAGTCGACGGCACGTCCGCGGCGAGAGCAGTAACTGGCAGAACAGCCTCAAGAACAGGCTCCGCAGCTTCCTCAGGTCTCCCCTGGTCACCCTCATCCATGCAAATCGCCCCTGACAGACCGAACGGCGCGAGATCTCAGAAAAAGAAAGGGGCAAGACCGAAGACAGAATTCGCGATGCGATAATATAAAACTCTCGGAATTGCTACAACGCAACTTGCTGGGACGAGACAACATTGTCCGCATCCATGGGATCATCCTCCTGGCGCGTCGGAGAGGTGGCAACCCTGTCGAGTGAAATTCATTCGACCATCAAACAAGAGTTCAATCAAATATCAGAAGAAGAAGAATATCAATGCACTTACGTGGAGGTGACGGGAACAGTGACCCTCATCCGCGGCAAAGCCTTCCGAGGTTTAGATCCGCTCGCTTTGGCCACCTTGGAAGGCTAACCCGCAGGCTCAGCAGCAACATCCCTGGTCCTCTTGGAGCACTCAAGGATGCTGGAGGGACCGAGGGAACTGCAGGTTCATGTCGGCGCTTGGTTCGGTGCTCTGGCTGCGGGGGCGGCGAGTCCTGCTATTCGGCTTCCTCCTCTTCCTCACTAGTCTCTTCCTCCGTTTCCCCGCTGTCGGAGACATACTCGGCGCTCTCCATGCTGCCCTCCTGGCTGCCCTCCTCCTCCTCCTCGGCCGGGTTCCCGTTCGAGACAGGAGAAAACCAGTTGGTCCACTTCTGCATAAAATACAGTCGGCGACATCAGACGACACACAGAGATTCAAGCAAGAAATAAAACTAAGACAGTTACGTGCACTCGACAAATGGTACTCACCTGGTTCGGAGGAGGATTGTCCGCGCAGAAAGGCTTCATTCACCGGGATCCTCTGGGGTTCTCGCAGGCGCCTGTGATCTGGAGCACCCACGACGCCACCTTCTCCTCGGTCACGCCCACAACGATGGTCCGAGTGGAATCTTCGGGCCCCGTGTAATGCCACAAGGCGTGGTCACGAGCCTGCAGGGGTTGGATGCGCCGACCGAGGAAAACCTCCAGCAAGTATATGTCGGTGACCCCCCTTCTGACGACATCTATGAGTGCGTCTACTAGAGGCTGGATGTCGTTCTTCTCCGCCTTCGTGAGCGCAAGCTGCTTAGGTGGAGCGGGTCGATCTAAGCTAAAGGGAGGCAGCCCTCTCATGGCATTCGGGCAGGCAACGTCCTGGCAGTAGAACCACGTCGACTGCCAGTTCCTAACCGACTCACTCAGCTGAAGGGCAGGATAACTACTTCTACTCTTCTTCTGGAAACCTAAGCCTCCGTAGAGCTGGAGAAGGTGTGTTTTATCATCCGACTGGCTAAGTCGTTTGATAGTTTGGGATCTAGCAGAGAATATATGTTTGAACAGCCCCCAATGGGGAGGACAGCCGATGAAGCACTCGCACAGAACTATGAAAGCAGAGAGATGGGCTATAGCATTCGGGGGAAGTGGTGAAGCTGCGCCCAAGCGGTTCATAATGCCTTTGAAGAAAGGATGCGGGGGCAGAGAGAAACCTCGATATACATGGCTGAGCAGCAGGACGCGCTCCCCCTCCCGGGGCGCCGGCTCGACCTCATTCTCCGCCGGCAGCCTCCACGACTTGTGCACGATCATCCCGTGCTCCACCAGGTGCAGCAGATCTCCCTCCGTCACCGTGGAGGGGAGGAAGTCGCCTTGGATCCACCCCACCGGCAACGATTGCTGCCGCCGCTGAGCAGGAGCCGCCGCCTTCCCCTTCTTCTTCCTTGCCTCCATCTTGCTGCTCTGACCCTTCGTCATGGCGGAAGCTGCGGATCCGCGGAGGGGAAGGAGGAGGAAGGAGTTTAGGTGCGCTGGAGGTGGCGAGAAGGACGGAGCAAGCAAAGGCAAAAGATCCGGCGAGCGTAACAAAAAACCCTCGCCGCTGGGATTTAAGTAAGGTTCCGATTGGGTCGCTGGCAGGTGGCCCCGAAACCTTATCCCCCGACCAACCGCGGCGATATCAGTGGAGAGGATGAAGGCGCAAGAATCGAGGCGTCAGGCGCTACTCGAGCGCGATGACGTCATCCCCGCTGAGCGTGTGGTAACCGAAATTTGAGGATCCCGGAAAATCCGCCGCTGTCAGTTGACTGGTCACGTCAGAAGATACCACGGATGCACTCGGTTTCCGACAGTTTGTTTCACAAATACTTACACTCGGGTCGTTGGTCAGGAAAGATAAAATGGATCAAGGCAAGCAACGCCAAAGTTACATCCGCACCAGTCGGATCCAAACTTCAAGCATCGCTTCGTCGTTCCAACCCCAATCCATTCGGGGACTAATGATGGGGTTATAGTCCTAGGGTAGGGTCATAAGCCTGCCCTGTAGGTCCTACCCAAGGACTAGCCTTCATAAGGGACAAGGCCCTTAGTCAGTTACGACTGAACTAAGAAGTTCCCATCATCCACTCGGTAACAGATCTTCGACCATCCAGTCGGAGACGAGCATTCGGAGTATATCAAACTAACCGACTGGATTCCAATCTGTGCATCGTAACCCCCCTGGGGGGAAACGGTCATACGTTTCCATGCGCCTTTATTAGCAATTAAGACGTACGTTACCTGTAACGTAGGCATTTATTCGCCACTACTCCACCCCTGTGCACCGAACCGTTGTGGAGGGCAGCGCACTCTATATAAGCCACCCTCCCCCACTGGTGCAGGGGTTAGCAACTCATTTGTATTCCATATTCCACTCGACAACAAGCTCCCAGAGCACTAAGACGTAGGGCTATTACCTCCACCGCAGAGGGGCCTGAACTCATACAACCTCGCTGTAGCTAAGGCTCTGGCCATCCTTTTCATACCCTACACATCTACTGTCAGACTTATACCCACGACAGGGGGCATGCATCGTAGGGGGAGGAGAAGGCGAGAAAGGAGGGACATGACTTGGCGCAGGGTCTCTACCATCGAGGGGGCCTTGGGGGACAGCCGGAGGAGGCCAAAGCTGGTCGGGGCTGGCCTCCCAAAGTGCCGGTGCGCACTGTAGCGCGTCGAGAGCGTAGTTTTGGCATGCCACGGCATGCCACGACATGCTGGCTCGCTCCGGCGCATTCCACATTGTCCACTAGTATATGGGGGATGTAGAGATGCCCCTTGGATGCTTTGGAGTCGAGGAGGGAGGTTGTGGTCAAAGGAAGAGGGGGAGAAGGTCTCTGTTAGGGTGAATCAGGAGCTTAATTGGGGTCTTTGTCCACTCCAAACGTTGAACTAGAGCTGGATCTCTCTGCTACACTTGAAGAGTAACTCCGTGGGCTTGTGGTAAAAAGTTTAAGTGAAAGAGAATGGTGTAAGGGGTGAAAGTAGCAGTTTTACCAAATCAAAAGAAAGTGTTTGATGCTGGTTAGAGCAAGATAAACCTCACCACTTGCAGTTAGAGTTAACATGATTAAATGATGGGAAAAATTAGTAGCATTCACCAAGTTTGAGCTCATTTGAGCAAAGGTGACAATGTAAACATGAAAAACCCTAGAAATGGACAGAATAATATTTTGTGGACCAAGGTGATCAAATCAACTCCCACATATTCATAACTTGGTGTGGCACTCTTATTGGGGGCTGGATTATTCTTGTAAATTTCGGATTAATTGGGTAAACTTGACTATGTAAAGTTGCTCAAATTTAGTTGTTGACAGAAACAATTTTTGGAATAGTTGGATCAAATCAACTTGTATTGATATAAAACTTTGCAGGGTCACCACATTTTTCATGTGTGACTTGCTAGAATTTTCTATGAATTTATTGATGATGGTAGCTCCAACTCGTAGGCAACTTCTCCCCGTCTTGTGGTGGTCTTGAAAGGGCGAATGTACCTTGGTGCAAGTTTACCCTTGACATGGAAGCGCTTTATTCCCTTGAGAGGTGTGACTCGAAGATATACATAATCCCCAACACGGAGACTCATGCCTTGGAGATGGGAGTCGGCGTACCTCTTCAGTCTTGATTGGCGGCCTCAAGGCCCTCCCTGATGAGTTGAACTTGCTCTTCTACTTGACGGAGGACATCTGGTCCAAAGACCAGCCCTTCTCCAGTTTTTGACAAATTGAGGGGAGTGTGGCACTTGCGACCATACAACATCTCAAATGGTGCCATCTGGAGGCTCGACTGATAGTTGTTGTTGCTGGAGAACTCGGCAAAGGGCAAACAATCTTCCCACTTGTCTCCACATGCCAATACACGGGCATGGAGCATGTCATTGAGTATCTAATTTACTCGTTCTGTCTGCCCGCAGGTCTGAGGGTGAAAAGTGGTGCTGAAGGATAGCCTGGTTCCGATAGCTTCCTGAAACTTCTTCCAGAACCTCGAGGTGAACTAGGTTCCATGATGTGATATTATCTCCACAGAAACTCCATGAAGTCTCACGATGTAATTGATGTAGAGGTTGGCTAGCTGGCTCCCATCATAGGTGGTATTGATGGGAATGAAGTGGGCCACCTTGGTCAGGTGGTCGACAATGACCAAAATGGAATCTTGTCCTTGGCTTGACCTGGGCAGACCAGTGATGAAGTCTATCCCGACTTTGTCCCACTTTCATTCAGGCAATTGGAGAGGTTGCAACAGTCCAGTGGGTCGATGATGATCAGCCTTGACCCTGTGGCATACGTCACATTTAGTGACATAAGAGGCTATCTCTATTCATGCCATGCCACCAGAATCTTGCCTTGAGGTCTTGGTACGTCTTGGTTCCGACAGGGTGGATGGAATATGGAGTGTCATGTACTTCTTGCAAGATCAGGTTCTTGAGCTTCGTTTTGTTGCGTACGCAAATGCGGTCCCAAAAGCAAACAACCACTTGTTCATCCACTGAGAATACTGGGCCTTCCCACCCTTGTTCTTCTTCTTGATACCTTCGATGCTGTCGTGTCCCTTCTGAGCTTCCTTGATATCGTCCATCAACGTAGGATTCACTTCAAGGTTTGCCAGATATCCTGGTGCAACTAGCTCGAACCCGATGCTCTCAAGTTCCTTATACAAGGCGGGCAACCTTTCCTTAATCATAGCATTCAAGGAGCACACCTTCCCGCTCAAGGCATCTGCTACCACATTGGCCTTTCCCGGGTGGTATTGAACACTGAGATCATAATCTTTGATCAATTCCAACAGTCTTTGTTGCCTCATGTTCAATTCCTTCTGAGTGAAAAATACTTCAAACTCTTGTGGTTTGTGTATATCTCACATCGCTATCCCAAAAGTTGATGTCGCCACATCTTTAAGGCATGAACCATAGCTGCTAGATCAAGATCGTGAGTGGTGTAGTTCTCTTCGTGAGGGCATATCTATTGTGACAGATATGCCACTACTCTACCTTCTTGCATCAGGACACCAACAAGCCCGGTCCTTGATGCATCACAATATATCAAAAACTCCTTGTGAATATGATGAGTGGCCAAAACTGGGGTCGTTGTCCACCTCCTCTTGAGCTCTTGGAAGCTTTCCTAACACTTGCGGTGTCCATTCAAAATTCTTGTCCTTCTTCAAGAGTTGAGCCATAGGTCGGGCGATGCTTGAGAAAGATTCAAGAAACTTGCGGTAGTATCCCATGAGTCCGAGGAAGCTCCTGACTTCGTTCACGTTCGTCGATGATTGTCACTTCGTCACGGTTTCAATCTTTGCAGGGTCAACTGACAATCCATATGTTGTCAACACATGGCCCAAAAACCCAACTTCATGCAGCCAGAATTCACACTTGCTAACTTGGCATAAAGCTGGTGCTCTCGAAGCTTTTCCAGCACCACCTCAAGTGTTGCTCATGTTCTTCTTCAGACTTGGAGAAGACGAGTATGTCGTCGATGAAGACAACGACAAACTTGTCTAGATACTCCGTGAAGACTTTGTTCATGAGGTACATGAAGTAGGCTGGGGCATTGATTAACCCAAATGACATGACCGTGTGCTCATACCCACCATATCTGGTCACAAACGTCGTCTTCGGGATATGCTCGGGTCTGATCTAGATCGATCTTTGAGAACACCTTGGCACCGTTTAGCTGATTGAATAGGTCTTCATTCTCGGGGAGCGGATAATTCTTCTTTATTGTGACTTCATTGAGAGAACGATAATCAACACACAGCCTGATTGTCTCATTCTTCTTTGACAAAAATATAACAGGCGATCCCTGACGAGAGACGCTATTTCGAATGAATCCTCTTTTGAGCTGCTCAGCCAGTTGCTCCTTCAGTTTAGCCAATTCTTCGGATCATATTCTATAGGGCTTCTTATAGATGGGTCGTGCTCCGGGCATTAGCTCAATAATGAACTCAATGTCACGATCAAGTGGTATTCTAGGAAGTTCGTTCGGAAAGTCATCTGGTTATTCACATACCACTCGTACATGATCCATCCCAACTCCCAAAAGGAAATTAACCTGAGGGGCTTGATTGAAGGTAGGCTTGGGAATGTACTTGACCTTTACTACTTGGTTATTGGTCATCGTAATGGTCCACTTGGCACAGTGCAACAAGCCTTGGTGCTTGGTTAACCAATTCATCCCAGGGATCACGTCCAAGCCTTGTGACTTAAGGACAATGAGATCTTCTAAGAAGTCTACCCCGTTGATGTTGATCCCAACTCCTCTACACCCTATCTTGGTCCTCATTACTGCACTCAGGATTTGTATCATCACGTGACTACCCAAAGGCGTAGGTTCCGTGCCACTCTCTAGCGCAAAATTTTGGGTAACAAAAGAATGCGAAGCACCACAACCAAACATAACTGTTGCTGGAGTTGAGTTGACAAGGAATGTACCCAGTATGACGTCTGTGTCCTCTTGGGCTTTCCATGTGGAGACGTGATTCACGTGTCCTTTGCCATTGTTGGGCAGGTTGCAGGGACCTTGGTTCCCGGGTGGCCCTCCATGACCTTGTCCCTAGTTTGGAGCATTGGGGTGCGGTGCATATGGTTTCTTGTTGGGGCACTGCCTCGAGATGTGTCCAGAATGACTAGACCCAAAGCAGGTGACCTTCCTGAAGTTGTTGGTCTTGTCGCCATTGTTTTTGTTGGGAGGGTTGTATGCCGGCCTGGGGTTGGCATACGACTGAGGATGGTAGCTCGAAGGAGGTGCAGGAGTCCTGGGTTGCTGAGGCTGATAGTTTGGCTTTGCTGGGGTTGATTGCCAGGGGCAAGTCTTCTGGTTGCTAGAGCCACCGATGTTGATCACCTTGCATTTGCGTGTGTCTTCCATGGAACGATGCTTATCTTCAAGCATGAGGGCCTTGTTCACCAGCTCGAAGAAGGTTCGACAGTGACAACCAATAAGTTGATACTGGAGTGATTGATGAAGCCCTTCCATGAAGTGTTCTATCTTGGCTACCTAAATGCTCACATCATCAGGTGCATACCTCGATAAGAGGTTGAACTTCTGTAGGTACTCTTTGACAGAGCCACTTCTTTGCTTTAGTGCTCAAAACTCCCTCTTCTTGATGGCCATACTCCCAAAAGGGATATGGGCAGTATGAAATCTTTGCTAGAAATCATCCCAGGTGATAGCACGCTCGCCTTGCATGACTTTGAATCCATCCCGCCAAGCTCTTGCGGTACCTCCAAGGCAGTGAGAGGCATAGAGAACCTTCTCATGGTCCTCATTGCAGTTGACGAATGCAAGGAGGCCCTCCATGGTGCGGATCCAGTCATCCACATCGAAAGTTTCAGCTGTCTCACTGAAGGTCGGGGGCGAAGACCTCATGAACTCTGACAGAGTGGAACGACCGTTGCCATCCCAACCCTGTTGGTGGTTGTTCACAAGAACCTGAGCCATCTATTGGATAGCGGTAGTGTTGGCTTAGCGTTCCTCTTGAAGATCTTGGTGAAACTGAGCCAAAGTCAAGTTCTCCGACGGAGGCGGTGTCAGGTGAATATCGCCTTGTGGATGCTCATGGTGACCTCCAGCTTGAGCAGACCCACCGGATTCTGGCTGATGGTTAGAGTCCCCGGTGCTGGGGTTGCCAAAAGTACTGGTGTGAGTAGTAGTCACCATCCTGTTTGGAGCAGCCAAGTCAAACAACTGGAATAGACGAAAGGAATAGCAACAAGAAGGAAACGCGCCTAAAGGGGGTTGGTACAGTGCAAGTGTGACAAACAAAGGGTCAAAAGACTCATCACATAACCTTAAGATAAGATAGGCAATGTAGTCGCTTACATCTTGCCTATGGAAAAAGCGTGACTTGCACCGAAACACAAATATAAAAACAAACAACAAGTACACATGGTTTCATAAGAACCATTACACGGACTCGACTTCGCATGAGGGGTTCATAGCTTGTCCTACCCTAGGGGTTCTTGGACTCAAGTAGTGGAGTGCTCGGTCTCGTACTCACACTCCTCTGGGTCTTCCTCCTAGTCATCACGTGTACGGTCATCGTCTCCCGTCGAGGGAGTGGGGCAACGCGAAGGTCCATCCCGATGATGCTTCATCGGTGGAGCGGTGAAGAGCTCACTATACTCATTCACACTCATGTGATGATGTCGTATGGGTGTATCTCTAGCTCGGGGTACTCCTCCTCTATAAGTGACAACGTCTTAACCCTCGGGGGATCCATCCTTCTTGATCTCGTCTGTCTTCATCTTAGCTTGACGAAGTAGCTCACGAGTGTGGTGAAGTTCCCGTCGGAGCTTCACAGACTCCTTGATCTGGTTGTCAGCCAAACTATCAATGGAGAGGCTGAAGTAGGTCTGGAATCTGAGTGGTGTTCCATCTTCCAAGGATGGGTTCAATGTCCAACTCCAGCCAACATCATCCTTCATGAAGGGAAAGTGGTGAGTAGCGATTCGTCGGCCATATGCTAACACCAGAGTGTCCATTTGTGGTCCTTGAAAGAACCAACTTGTCGGGGAGTCGTTTGCCTTCATGACCACATCAACGTGGTATTACTTCGTGGTGGCATTGACCCAGTGCTCGTGGTAGAGGAAAACGGGTGATCGGCGGACCTGATACTTCTCTAGGCTATCCTCAAGTTGTAGGGGAAAGCCTAATGCTCGGAGGTTTTCTCGTAGAAAATAGAGTGAAAGAGGCAAGAAATGCAGAAACTCCTAAGTATGGACACTAGGTATAGTTTTTGGAAGGGGGTTCGACCTATCTCACATCCATGCTAGCCATGGATTCCTACAGTCAGGATGGCTCTGATACCAGCTCTATGGGGACACCAACTTGTAAGTCATGATCACCGAATGCACGTGTACAGTGACATTGATCCCAAAGATCAATGCTCACTTAACACACCAAAGCTGAATAACAAGAATCTTACATCCATACAGTTCGTCTCATCAAAATAAGGACCATTAAGGCCAAGTCTTACAAAGATAGGGCCTCAAAGCCCGACATACCAAACACAACTAACAGCGGACGTCTTGAATGAAAGAGTGAACCTATTCCATCTTACTTAACCTACATGCATTCTGACTAGGAAGCGACATATATCGCATGTTCATCATGGACAAACTCTTCTCCAAATTCCTTCTCTTCCATGTTTGTCCAATTAAATAACCAATGGCAAGCTAATGAGTAATTTGAATGTACTCGCAAGAAACCCATGATGTGGACCAAGGCAATAATGAAACATGATATGATACTAATAGGCAATTTGCGAAAAGCAGGGTTTTCCCTAGTGCAATAACATGATCAAATTATCATGCGGCATGCATCATAAGGTAAGTGATAACCAAGCAAATGGTTTACAGATTACAATATCAACTGAGGGCTGGACAACCCATGTTCACCCATCATGCCAAGTTATCTGACTTAGCTCATCATTCATACTACCACCATTCCCCCCCCCACACACACACACTTGGTTTATGCGAAAACTCCTAGACGTAGTTTAAGAAGCACACCCCCAACTGTCCTTGACCATGGGCATGACTATTCAAATAGTTCTACACTCTCTAGAGGGTGCACACTTTACCCACAAGACTCGGGAAACTTCCCTGTCAGGACACACCTCGTGTCATTTCTCATACATGTGGTAAGTACGCGAACATCACCTTTCCCATGACGATACTAGCAAAGAGACCACTCATTGGGGAGAATCCCTCGTGATGTACATCACATGTATCATCCATGAGGGCACGCAACGGTGTGTGAAAGCACAATTGCTCCTTAAGGTGGTTTTGGCAATTAATCACAACATATGCATCATTGGACTAATGAATTTATTCAAGTACATTTGAGAAAAGTTCAAAGATGTTTTAGCTATAGGATTATGTCGAGATACCCCTTTGATGCAAGAGAAGGAATAGTATTCGCTAAAGCTTCAAGCAAGAAGACTCTTCATTTTACACTTTGAGAGAAATCACTTTGAGTCCATAGGAAAGCTAATACTATTAAAAGGGGATGAGGTATTATGATGAATTAGTTGCTCAAGTGCTTAGAGATAGCCACCAAAAATACTGAGCCACTTTCCCACAAAATATATCTGTCCCAAGCCACACATGCAAAATCCATGCCACCAATATTTCCTACTTGACCATACCAATTTTACACTTAGACAAATCCTATGCCAAACCCACTATCTCGGTAAAACCAACATTTTTATCGGTGCCACCGAGATTGGGTGACCAACATTCTGTTGAGATAACTTCAAGTTTCGTAATTTCCGAGTTTGAAGTTGGTCTAACTGAGTTTGGAAACCAGTCTAGGTCATTGTATAGGTACCACCAAGATTCCTATATCGGCCTCATCGAGAATTCAAAAGTTGCCTCATTTAGTGCAACTCGGTACCATCGGGATTCATTTCGGTGTCACCGAGTTGGGTAGTAACGTTGTAACGATTGGATTTTGGGGGATTCCTATATATACCCCTCCACCTACCTCTCATTCGTAGAAGAAGCACTTAGAATACATTTACACTTGCCATATCCATTTTTCTGAGAGAGAGGCACCTACTCATGCGTTGAGATTAAGAGATTCCATTCCAACCATTTGAACCTTGAGTTTTAGCCTCCGCAAGTTGCTTTCCACAAGATCAATCTCTCCTACCCATGCCAAATCTGAGAGGGGGTGATTGAGTGTTGAGGAGACTATCTTTTGAAGCACAAGAGCAAGGAGTTCATCGTTCTACCACATCTATTACCTTTTGGAGCGTGGTGCCTCCTAGATTGGTTCGGTGTTGCTTGGGAGCCTCCTACTTCATGTTTTGAAGTTGAACCAAGATGTTTGTAAGGCAAGGAGATCCCCTACTTTGGAACATCTACCGTGAGTGAGGCTAGTCCTGTGTAGACGGAAGCCGTGGTGGAATAGACAAGGTCGCTTTTCTTCGTGGACCCCTTGTGGGTGGAGAACTCCGTGGACTCTTGCAGCCGTTACCCTTGGTGGGTTAAATTATCCATTAACATGGACGTACGATAGTGCGACCTATCGGAACAATGCCAAAAATCGCCATGTCAACCTTTGCGTTTGATCTCCCTACCTTACCCTCTACTTTACACTTGCATGTTTTACTTCCTCCTGCAATACTCTTAGATATGCATGTGTAGGGTGTACTTGACTAGTCATAGTTGCTAAAATTGGCAAACACTAAATTGGGAAAAGGCTAAGTTTTTATCTTGTCAAGTAGTCTAATCACCCCCCTCTAGACATACTTTCGATCCTACAAGTTGTATCAGAGCTTTTGTCTCCATTGCATTGGTTTCACAACCTAGGAGAGTATGGTATCAAGTGAGGGAAATTATCACCGTAGAGGTCCATATTTTGATGGCACTAATTTTGCTAGTTGGAAGCATAAGATGAAAATGCATATTATTGGTCATAATCTTGCCGTTTGGGATGTTGTTTGTGTTGGTGTGCAAGGTGATTTCTTCGGAGAAGGAAGAGAATAGGATCGTTATGCCATAGCAGAAGAATTGAAGCTGCTGCAATTCAATGCTTAAGCTTGTGACATCCTGTTCAACTGCTTGTGGCCCGAAGAATTCAACAAAATCAGTCGCCTTGAGAATCCAAAGGAAATCTAGGATACTTTGATTGATAGGCGCAAACGTACTAATTCTGCCAGAGAATCTAAGTTGGATGTGCTTCAAAGTTAGCTTGACAAATTCAAGATGAAGGATGGTGAAGGAGTTGCTGAGATGTATTCTAGGCTAGCTCTCATCACAAATGAGATTGCCGGCTTAGGAAGCGAAGAGATGACCGACAAATTCATCATCAAGAAGATACTTAGAGATTTGGATTGAATATACAACACCGTGTGCACATTAATTCAAATGATGCCCAACTACAAAGATCTCAAGACTACTGAAGTCATTGGAAGGATTGTTGCTCATGAAATGTCTATCAAATACAAAGATGATTTGCACAACAAGTCAAGTGGTGGTTACAAATCTTCCATCGATGCTCCCGCTACTTTAAGTGACAACATTGTTACCAATGAACAGATAAGCCTCATGGTCAGAAAATTCAACAAGTTCTACGCGAGTAGAGGCAAAGAGGGAAGCTCAAGCTCAAGATATGATGAGAAGCGATCATCTAGTCGTGACCGAAACCGCTACAACTGCGGAAAGCCCATACACTTTTAAAATGAGTGTTAGGATCCCCACATATGAAGAGAAGAGTCACCTAGAAGAAGAATCTCAAGATATGAGTCACCTCGCAGAGAGAGAAGGGGTAGAAAAGATCATTATGAACGAAGACACTCCCGGAGAGGCACAGAATCGGAGAAGGACAAATACACTATCACGACCCTAGAATAATATTTGTAATTAGTTGCATTTGAGTGCATTCATGCATCATATTTATTTTTCCTGAAAGTTGAATTGGGGGGATCTGGAAGCGTCAAAAATTTAAATAAAAGAAGGGCAAAGAACCCTCAAAATTGCTTTCACTCAATCCAAAATGCTCTAAAATGTTTGTGAGAATTTTGGCAAGATAAATATTTCAAACCAAAATTTAGGAACATTTGTAAGGAATATTTTGGCCTTGGAATTTAAATCAATATTGTTTTTGAATTTGGACATTTATTCTTAATATATGGAATATATTTTCAAATGCGTGTGATATAATTTATGTATTGTTGGAATAGTCGAGAGAATTAACATAAAAATATTCAAAATGTTTTCGCACTGGTTTGAATTTGGTTTTGAATTTAAATAGTGGAAAAAATAAATAAAACAGAAAAAAACATAAAATCAAAGAAATAAAGAAAGAACAAACCTGCACCTACCTGTGAAGCCAACCTAGGAGAGAAGCTCGCCCAGCCCACCAGGGGCAGGTGGTCTTCTTCTTCCTGTTGCCAAGAGGACGAGCGCGTGGCCGACGCACGTGCATGCCCCACGTGCCACCTCATGCTTTCTCCTGATCCATGTCTACACAAGGGGATAAGCCACGATGTCGTTCATATCCGACGTGGCCAGCCATTAGAATCCTAATCCACTAGTTAGTGTAGCTAACACACGCTGACACTGGGCCCGACGCTAGGTCAAAGCCCAAGTCAACTCGGGATTAAGTCTAAGTCAATGGTAGGCAGGCCCTACCTGTCAAGTTTGACCCAACAAGGTCAGTTGACCTACTCAGGTCATGCTGATGCAGTTAATCCTTTCTGGAATTAAAATAAATCTTAAATGATTTATTTCTTCCACAAAATGTTAGAAACTTTGAAATATCATAGAAATTCAACCGCAACTCGTATGAAAATAAATTTTATATTTCAAATTATCAAAAAAATGCAAGAAATCTGTTTACGCCATGTTCGTGAATGTTTGAGCAAGTTAACATCACCAAGTAGGGAAAATGATGTTTAGGACAATTTGATAAATAGTGTTGGAGTTGGAATTTGGTATATATTTGAATTCCACTTCACTTAATGTGATTATATTTTGCACTAGGTCAATGCAATGCTTTAACATGCCATATCATACATCATGTTTGTTGTATTGCATTGAATGTGCTCTTTTCTTGTTTTGTCGGTTTTGTTCCTCCTCGGTAGACGATGGTTCTGGTGATGTGACTATTAATATTTATGAAGAGAAGTACTTGCTACTGCAACAAAAGACCTTCCAACGGTGCCAGAAATAGGTGTGTCGACGGCACCAGGAATCCTTCTGCTATGGCTACGCCTTAAGGGACTTCCTAGGAAAATATGCAAAGGATTTCCCCCGTGGCCTTGGAGCCTTGCGTTGGTGTTCCCTCGAAGCGGAAAGGGTGATGTAGCGCAGCGGTGGTAAGTATTTCCCTCAGTTTGAGAACCAAGGTATCGATCCAGTGAAGGAGTATCACAAGAGCCTGCACAAACACAAAAAGCTTGCTCCCAACGCTAGGAAGGGGTTGTCAATCCCTTATAGATTGTTCGCCAAGTGAGAACTGAAAGCAACAAAGCAACAAAGCAAAGTAAAGGCGAAAGTGGAAACGATAGGTATGAATAGACCCGGGGGCCGTAGTGTTTACTAGTGGCTTCTCTCATGAAAGCAAGTAGACGGTGGGTGAACAAATTAATGTCAAGCAATTGATAGAACCGTGCAAAGTCGTGACGTCATCTATGGCAATGATTATAGCTATAGGCATCACGTCCAAAACAGGTAGACCGATACTTTCTGCATCTACTACTATTACTCCACACGTCGACCGCTATCCAGCATGCATCTAGTGTATTAAGTCCAAAAGAACGGAGTAACGCCTTAAGCAAGATGACATGATGTAGATGGACAATCTCATATCTACGACACAGCCCACCTTGTTACCCTTGATGGAAACTACACGATGTGTGCCTTGCTGCCCCTACTGTCACTGGGAAAGTTCACCACACGGTAAGAACCCAAAACCAAGCACTTCTCCCATTGCAAGAATCATAGATCTAGTTGGCCAAACAAAACCCAAGACTCGGAGAGACTTACAAGGATATCAAATCATGCATATAAGAAATCAGCAAAGACTCAAATATATATCATAGATAATCTGATCACAAATCCCCAATTCATCGGATCTCGACAAACACAGCACCAAAGAAGATTACATCAGATAGATCTCCATGAACATCATGGAGAACTTTGTATTGAAGATCCAAGAGAGAGAAGAAGCCATCTAGCTACTAACTACGGACCCGTAGGTCTGAAGTGAACTACTCACGAGTCATTGGAGGGGCGATGATGATGATGAAGAAGCCATTCAACTCCAAAGTCCCCTCCGGCAGGGCCCGGGAAGGGTCTCCAGATGAGATCTCGCGGAAACGGAAGCTTGCGGCGGCGGAAAAGTATTTTCGTGGATCCCTTGATTTTTTTTTCTGATTTTTAGGGAATATATAGGCGCAAGATCTAGGTCAGGGGGGCGCCAGGGAGGCCACAAGCCTGCCCACCGCCGCCCCTGGTGGCGGAGTGGGGGCTTGTGGGCTCCCTGTAGCCCTCCTAGCTTGGCCCACAAGCCCCCTGATCTTCTTTCGTTCGGGAAAAAATCATTTCGGGGATTTTATTCCGTTTGGACTCCGTTCCAAAATCAGATCTGAAAAGAGGCAAAAACACAGAAAAAACAGGAACTGGCACTTGGCACTGAATTAATAAGTTAGTCCCAAAAAAGATATAAAAGGTACATAAAACATCTAAAGATGACAAGATAATAGCATGAAACCATCAAAAATTATAGATACGTTTGAGATGTATCAGTGCTATCTTCAGAACTGTCAAGCAAGAAAACCCCCTTGAGCATACTGATATTAACCCACTCTCTCGCTCCTGCTCTCTTTTAGTACATTAGGACAACAACAATTCGACTGTTACATGTCTTGGTAGTTTAACCATTCCTTTGCATGACCTGTTTTTGCCATAGTAAATAGTTGAAACCACTTAGCATGAGTAGCAGCTTTTTGAGCCTTGATGTTCCTACTCATCCATGCTTGCTTACTATGCCTGGTATGCTTAGGGTTGTGTCGGGTCTGATCCATCTGGACGATGAGTGAGAATGTTTGTGTTCATGTCCTACTGTGTGAGAGTCAAGTGTGTGAATCCGATTTGGTAAAGGTGGCGATGAGAGGCCATGTAGGAGTACATGGCGGGTTGTCTCATTGGGACCATCCTTAAGAACTAAGTTATGTGTATGTTATCCAAGACAAGATACTACCACTCATTGGGCTCCAGTAACTCGACCCCTCTCGGCTTATTAATCGCCTAGATCTCTGTCCAGGAGTTGCAACTAGTTTCTGGTGTTTGTAGGAAAAGTGTTGGCGACCGTGTTTAGCTCTGCCCGATGGGGTAGGGTTCAGTGCAGTAGATACACAGTGGCACGGTGTACCAAGTGGCACCCGGATGTTGGGCTTGTGGAACCCTGCGCACATCGTTTGAGGCTGTTGAGGAAACTTTGGCCAGACTTCCTTGCGGGTTCAGTCTTAAGTAGGCGATAAACCTGCACTAGGGTCTTGTGTGGTTAACGGCCGTGGCCGACACTCACGCCAGGGCTGCGGCTTGGTACTCCTGTGGACACCTTGGTTGACCGCCATGTATCCTTCTTTGTTGTTGTGTCTGTCCCTTCGGGGAAATATCATGCGGTGTAATGGAGTCCATGTAGCTTGCTACGAGTCGTCTACACTCGCTGTTGAGCGACACCTGCTTTGCTAGGTTATGTATGTGTGTCCCTTTATGGATGTGCCACTTAGGTTTATAACTAGTCATGTCAACCCGGGTCTCTATCATTCGAATGCTGGCGACATATACACATACGTGAGCCAAAAGACGCAAACGGTCCCAGCCCAGGTAAGGTGGCAGCCGTGGGGTTAATCATGCATGAGGCCGCAAAGTGATGTGTTGTGTTACTGGCTGGGTTCTTATGACTTAGGATTGGGGTCCCGACATACACCAAGAGCCGTTCAAGAAGAAGACATCAAGCTCATGTACGTGAATGGGTTTCTGGCTTCGAGTCTCACAACCACTCCGAGAGAAGTTATCACTCCAACTCTGACTACAGTCTAGATGAAGGTGTTGTCGGCAGTGCACTTGTTTCCTCCAACTCCTATGACTTATTTGATTCACCAAATGAAGGGATTGGAAAATGCTTCATGGAAAAGGCTCCAAGGTATCACACCCTGAGCATTTTGACTTCGACACTGATGAGGATGACTTGTTAGTGGAAGATGACTTGCTCTTTGATAAGACTAGTGATAATATTGAAAATGAACTTGCTAATTATCCTACTAGTCAAGATTAATCAAATTATGATGATAAGAAAGGGATTGTATGACTAACTAAAGAATTAAACACTCTTGAGTTAGATCATGGAACTACTCTAGAAGATCATAGAGAGCTTGCAAGACCTCATGAGAAGCTATGCTTCGAGAAGTTAAATTTAGAACAAGAGCATGAGTTCCTAAAGGCGATCAATGATGATCTTCGATAGAAGAGTTCCTCTTATCTAGCCAAACAATTACTCTTGTCTACTTCTGTTCCACAAGTTAAACCTAAGAACACTAGCAAGAAATATTTTTCATCTAGTAGCAATAATGCTAAAGCTAAATCAAATGATGTCGTTGCTAGTAGCGCTCTTAATTCCACTAATGATTCTCTTAGCCAAGTGTCAGACCCTCTTTTCACTGCACTTTTACTGTAATTCAAAAATATGAGTTTATTAAAACTTTTCAAATTCAATGATGTGAGTGCCATGGTTGTGATTGTATGCTTGTATGCTTGATTGTGTGTTGTCAAAACCATGTTTATATAACTCAAATATTTCTCAAATCATTTTCCCTATTTCTGATCATTTCAAAACCTTGCTTTGGGTTGCACTACAAGTCCTTGATAGCAAGGAGTGCTTTCACCCAAAGTTGGTAATTTGGTTCTAAAACTATTTTAGTTCACCAAAACCATAAAATAATTATTTTCTAAATTATTTTCCTATTTTATTTGCATGTCCATTTCTGAGGCCAGAAATGATATTCCTATATGGAAAAATACTTTTTGCCTTAGAAAAATCTGAGAAAATTTGGAGATACTCATAGGACATATATTTTCCATACATAAGGTCTTCAACCCCTATTTTTATTATAAATAATTGAGTAAATCCCTTCAAACCTATTATGTCTGTTTTGACCTTTTGAAATATTTCCAAACGAAATATTCTCAATAAATTCCTAGGAATTTCCAGTGACCTCCCCAAGCCATATTTGGTGCCAGTATAAAGTTTCACCTTAATCCAAGGTGGTTACGGTCACCAAATAATTCAAAAACTCTTTCTGTCCAGTATGAAGTTAGAGCAACTCTACATAGCAAAGTTTATCCCATGGAGCTGAAACTTTGCAGGAGTGCCTAATACCTCAAATGAGGACTCCATGCCAAAAATGGGATTTGTGGGACTTGATTTGCCCACATTCCCTTTGAAAGGAACACATTTGGCCATTTAGGAGTGATGTCAAGTTTACATAGCTAAACTTGTCCAATGGAGCCCAAACTTGGTGTAACCTCATGTTTTTGCACCAAACCTAGTCCTCTTAAGTTGCATAGCTAGTGGTGGGGTGCAACCACCCCAAACCACTGTCGAGCACCTTCTGACAGATTGGCAAAACCCCTCTTAATCCCAGCTACACCCACTCCCTTTCTCTCAAACTCCTAGATTAGTTGGCCAGCATCAATGCCCAACTCCAGTAAAGTGGCACTTCTCTAGCTGTAAGTAGAAAATCCAAAACCCAATCTAAGCTTCAGCCCAAGACTGACAGCATCTGGATTCCTCCCCTCCTTTGACTAGACGATGCTCCCAAGGGATTCAAACGGATAGGCATCTCCAAGCAAGGGCCCAGGACAAGCCATACGCATCCAAGGCGCCCCAAAGCGCGCCAGCATGCTATGGCATGCCAAAGCTGCGCTCTCGGCGCGCTACAGAGAGCAAACGAGGTGGGGAGACCTCTCACGGCCAGTTTCAGCCTCCCCGCGGTGTCTCTCCTCTCCCCCGACAGCTCCTCTGCATCAGGCAGCCCCCAGGGCCCCTCCTTTCCCGCGCTAAGAGCCGGTGCGAAACATGCCCGAGCGCACCAGGTCCGTCCACAAGAACGCGGCCACGCAGGCACGCCACTCCTCGCTTCCCCCTCTCTCGCAATGAGCTCACAGGTCCAAAACCACGTCGTGAGACCGTGGTTTTGACCCAAGGCTCTCTCTGTGCTCCCCTGTGCGCCACGGTGAAACCACCGGAGCTTCCCGCCCGATGCATCGTTGCGGGCCTATAAAAGGCCACCCCCTCGCTCCATCTCCCCTCACTCCACTCCAGCTAGACCCGAATAACCTCCCTAGCCACCCAATTGAGCAAGCAGAGCCCTGGTTCTCGAGATCGACCGAGGCCCCTGCACCTCGGAGCTCCGGTTCATCTCCGGCTACACAAAGGTTCTCGCACCCCTCTGCCCACCAACACAATCCCCGTGACCCCAGGATCATTTCCCCTCTCTTCCCCGAGCGGCTCCGTGCCCGTAGCCACCATCTCCTCCGTTGACCGAAACCTCTCCGCCGCGACCACCTCGTCGCCAGTGAAACAGGACCCCCCCCGTCATCGACTCGACCATCGGCAGGTAGGCGACGATGAGGCGGACCCATTCCCTCCATTGTTAGGGCCTGAGAACATCGGTAGCCATGTCGGCGTGCTCCTCCTCCTCTCTATCCAGAGGTAGGAGATGACCCCTATAGGTGTGCCCCACCTGTCGGTGGCCCATCCTCCTCTCCCTCGCGCCCCGCATCCGCTCACCACACGGCCCCGCGCGCCAGGTTCAAACCTAACGGCGCGCGTGCCTGGGCAGGCAGGCTGGCTGGCCATCTGGGCCGGCCCAGCCCCAGGTCGAGCCAGGCCAGGGTTGTTGCCATTTTTCTTTCATTTTAAAACTCTGTTTTCAAAGTTTTTTATAAAAAAATTTAACCAGTGAAAATTAATGATTCTTCCACTGTTATTTTTCTAAAAATGAGGAGTATTTAATAGATCTGTTAGACAATTTTTAGGACAACTTAGGTGTTTTATAATAATTAAAAATGCTATTTGGAATAGTTTTGCTTCTCTTAACTTGATTTCAAAAATATTACTTTCACTAAAACTCGAGACAATTATTTTTAAAATAACAATATGTATTTATCAGAATTAAACAACATTTTTAAATTGACTTTGTGATCTGTTTTAGAGTGAGCTTTTTTTGATTTTTATTATTACGACGATAGAAACATCGTTTGATGAAGGAGTTGGACTTGAAGACCCCGAAGGCCCCGGATACTTAGCTGACCAAGGCAAGTCGCACTTTGACCATGTCTGAGCATATGTTATATTGCATGCTGATGTAGCAAATATTTCCGTTGCATGTGATCATAAGTATGGTAAATCATTGAAGTGATGTTACCGATGGCTTCTCCGGAGCACCTGCATGTTGAGCATGATCCTACCACCTATGAGGGTCACGCTAATATCATGATAAGAAGTAGAGCTAAGCATAGTAGCATGAGCATGATGTTGGTATAAATCAAAAGGTTTATGAAAACACCGTCGGGTGGCACTAATGCCCGAGGGTGATGATTAGTTAGGTGGACACTTTTGGTGAACTGGTGCACCGGTATTTTGTGTATGTATGGTTTTGGAAATGGGATTAGATTTATGATGTGTCGGCCGTCCCAACCTTACATGTGCGACCACGTTACCCCTTTATGGGACGGGGCTTTGTTGATTACTCTCATCGGTGCTAGCAAAGAGCCACATTACTAGTGGCGGGAGTGATGTGTGGTCACTCTCGTGATAGGGTCGTGCCAGGTATGGCGACTATGCCATTTTTACGTGTTCCGGGCACACCGTTGGTCCCCGCATGGCTGATACTGTCCAGAGTCGGTGCTCGTAAGACGTACATCATGTGGGCTGGGTACCAATCGAGTGGACGTCTTTGTCTAGTATCGTCAGGGGAAGGCATTGATCGGGTACTTACCTCGGGTATGTTATATACCGCGAGTCGTGGATGACAAAGAAGTTTCCCGGATCTCGTGGGTACAGCGTACAACCTCTGCAGAGTGTAAAACTTTTCCAATAGTCGTGTCGACGGTCAAGGACAGTTGGGTAATCCTGCATAAACTACGTCCAGTCGTTTCCAAATAAACCAAGTGTTTGTGAGTTCAATGGTGTTATATATGGAAGAGTTGATATGACCAAGTTTGGTGACTCGGCATATCGGGTGAACCCGGAGTGTTCAGCCCTTATCAGATATATTGATATCTGTAACCTGTTCTTCTAAACAACATCTAGCTTATGATGCACTTAAATGATCATGTTTCTTTACAGTTAAGTTGTTGTCCACCAAACTGCATATTGTTATTCTACCAACTGCATTGTTCATATCATGGGCTGTTTGCGAGTACATTCAAAGTACTCACTGGCTTGCCACTGGTTATATTATGGACCAGACATGGAAGGACCGGAGTTTGGAGAAGAGTACATCTTCGGAGACGGCCCTGCGAACTAGGACCCTTCCCAGTCAAAATGCTTGTTGATGTAGGTTGATGGCATGGTCACCTGCTTAGCCCTAAGATTTCCGCTACTAGTTGTATCAGTGTGATTTTGCCTTGTAGGCCCTACCTTGTGAACTTGACCCTTCGGTCATGTGTTGTGATAATTTGGTACTTGGATGTAAGACTCTTAATATGCAACATCTGTGTGTTCTGTGAGCATTGATCTCTGGGATCACTAAGAACGTTCATCTGGCAATATCGACTTGTAAGTCGGGGTACCCACAGAGCTGGTATCAGAGCCATCCTGACTATAGGAAGCCTTAGGTAGCATGGACGATAGCTGAGACGATTAGTGCACTTAGCCTTTACACTTGAGATTTTTGGCACCCACCAATTTTTTATAACCCTCTCCTACAACCTTGTAGATGGCCGTCGTACCTGAGATGCTTCTAGAGACGGGCTTTCCCCTACTTTTGGGAGATAGCCTCGAGAAGTGTCAAGTACGCCGCACGCCCATCTTCCTCTACCACGAGCACTGGGTCAATGCCAACACCAAGGAATATCACGTGGCCGTGATAGTGAAGGCTAACGACTCCCCAACTAGCTGGTTCTTTGAAGGACCACAGATGGAGGATCTGATGTTGGAAGTAGAGACAACCGCATGAGAGGCGCTCGTGCGTCTCTGCGACATCCTTCCCGAGATGGCTAACGAGCCAGCTACTCATCACTTGCCTTTTATTAAGGACGGGATTGAAGGGAGTTGGACACTCAACCCATCTTTAGAGGACGGAACGCCACTAAGGTTTCAGACCTACTTCAGCCTCTCCTCCGACACTTTGACTCACCTTCTGGTCAAGGAGTCGATGAAGATTCGCCAAGAACTGCACCAAGTCAAGGACCTACTTCGCCCGGAGTAGATGAAGACCCGCAAGGTCAAGAAGGAAGGAGCACCCGGAGGGCGGTCAACCATTGCCTTCCAAGGAGGAGTACCACTGCTCCAGGCTACTCCTATTTAGAGTCGCTGTTTGACCGCGGAAGAGTACACTGAACTCCTCACTCCTTCGGCAACTAAGAGACGCCGTGATGGACCACTTCCATCTCCCACACTCCTCAAGGAGGAAAACACCGATGAAGATGAAGACGAAGAACCTGCAAAATCTGCCTATAAGACAGAGCAGTCCGGCTTAGGAGTATGGCTTAGGCAATTAGGAGTCTTACCCAAGCGTAGTGAGTCCATGTATCGGTTCATGTGAACCATGAGTGTTGTGTGAGCATGTTTGATGCAAGCCGCATTTCTGCCTTAGGCAACTTGTAAGAGACTACATCACTTGTTTTAAATTTAATGCATTAGTTTTTCCCCAAAAACCTTTGTTTAAAAATCTCACACTAGCTCGACACCAGCCCTCCTTATTAGAAAATCATCCCTTATGATTCCCAGGCAATTCGGCATATTGACCTGTCTACTCCCCTGAAAGGATGGTGATTTCAACTCGCACCAGCACCTTTAGCAACCCCGGCTCTGCCTCTTCTGGCCAGCAGCAAGGAACCGGAGGGGACGCTCAAGCTGGAGATCACCACGAGCAGCAGCAAGGCGATATTCCTTCACCACCGCCTCCTCCGGAAAACTTGACTATGGCTCAGTTCCTCCAAGCTCTCCGAGAGGAACGAGAAGCCAGTAATGCCGCCATCCAGCAGCTGGCTCAAGTCTTGGTGAACAATCCGCCGCAAGACGGGAATGGCAACGGTCTCTCTACTCTATCTGAGTTTATGCGGACTACGCCTCCTATATTCATGGAGATGACTGAATCATTGGATGCGGATGACTGGATCCGCACAATCAAAGACCCACTCGCGCTGGTTAAGTGCATCGATGATCGCGAGAAAGTCCTTTTTTGCTTCTCACTGTCTCGGAGGCACCGCCAGAGCTTGGTGGGACAGATTCTAGATCATGCGAGCATGACAAGTTATCACTTGGGAAATGTTCAAGGAAGGATTCCGCGTTGTTCTCATTCCTCCTGGAATGATGACCTCCTGTCAAGGAGTATCTGCAGAAGTTTAACCTCCTGTCAAGATATGCACCACAGGACGTCAACACTGAGGCTGCAAAAGTGGAACATTTTATGGAGGGACTGCAACAATCACTCCAGTATCAACTGGTTGTTTGTGAATGTCAGACCTTCCGCAATCTGGTTAACAAGGCCCTTATGTTGGAGGATAAGCGTCATGCAATGGACGACACCCGTAAGCGCAAGCTGATGGGTAGTGAGGACCCAGTAATCCGAAGCCAGGCCCATGGCAATCAGCTCCAGCAAGACCCAGTTATCAGCAGCAGCAGTATAAGGCTCCAACATTCCGCCAGAACTAGCAGCCTCAGCAGCATGTCAACACCAAGCCATCATTAATCCACCGAACAATAGTGGAGTCAAGACCAACATCCCGGGACAGGTTACCTGTTTTGGATGTGGACAAACTGGGCACTATTCCAGGCAGTGCCCAACAAGAAGCCCAACGTGCCACGCCCCAATGTGCCAAATCAAGGACAAGGTCAAGGAGAACTAGCCAGGAACTAGGCTCCCTGCAACCAGCAGTATCACAACAGGGGATGTATTAATCACATTTCCGCAGAAGAGGCACAGGAAAACCCAGACTGCATTTTGGGTACGTTCCTCGTCAATTCCACCCCAACAACAATATTGTTTGATTGTGGTGCTTCGCATTCTTTTGTTACTCAGAAGTTTGAGGGAAAATGTGGTAAGAAGCCTTATAGGATGGGATCCGAAGAGCTAGCAGAGCTGAAGAAGCAGCTGGATAAGTAACTCATGAAGGGATTCGTTCGTCCGAGTGCATCACCTTGGGGATCACCTGTTCTATTCGTGTCTAAGAAGGATGGGACTACCAGACTCTGCATCGATTACCGTTATCTCAATGAAGTCACAATCAAGAATAAGAACGATTCAACTAAAGTTGGAGAAACCGACACTTGCCAGTCATCTTTGAGCAACGGAGTTACTCGTAACGATGAAACCAGTCTCTCGTAAGCGTACGAGTAATGTCGGTCCAAGCCGCTTCAATCCAACAATACCGCGGAATCAAGAAAAGACTAAGGAGGGCCGCAAAACGCACATCACCGCCCACAAAAACTTTTGTGTTCTACTCGAGAAGACATCTACGCATGAACCTAGCTCATGATGCCACTGTTGGGGAACGTCGCATGGGAAACAAAAAAAATTCCTACGCGCACGAAGACCTATCACGGTGATGTCCATCTACGAGAGGGGATGAGTGATCTACGTACCCTTGTAGATCGTACAGCAGAAGCGTTAGTGAACGCGGTTGATGTAGTGGAACGTCCTCACGTCCCTCGATCCGCCCCGCGAACAATCCCGCGATCAGTCCCACGATCTAGTACCAAACAGACGGCACCTCCGCGTTCAGCACACGTACAGCTCGACGATGATCTCGGCCTTCTTGATCCAGCAAGAGAGACGGAGAGGTAGAAGAGTTCTCCAGCAGCGTGACGGCGCTCCAGAGGTTGGTGATGACCTTGTCTCAGCAGGGCTCCGCCCGAGCTCCGCGGAAACGCGATCTAGAGGAAAAACTGTGAAGGTATGTGGTCGGGCTGCCGTGGAAAAGTCGTCTCAAATCAGCCCTAAAACCTCTGCATATATAGGTCGGAGGGAGGGGACCTTGCCTTGGGGCTCAAGGAGCCCCAAGGGGGTCGGCCGAGTCCAAAGGGGGAGGACTCCCCCCCCCCCAAACCGAGTTGGACTTGGTTTGGTGGGAGGGAGTCCTTCCCTTCCTTCCCACCTCCTCCTTTTTTTTCTTTTCTCTTGTTTTTTTCTTCTTGGCGCATAGAGCCCTTTTGGGCTGTCCCACCAGCCCACTAAGGGCTGGTGTGCCACCCTCAAGGCCTATGGGCTTCCCCGGGGTGGGTTGCCCCCCCCGGTGAACTCCCGGAACCCATTCGTCATTCCCGGTACATTCCCGGTAACTCCGAAAACCTTCCGGTAATCAAATGAGGTCATCCTATATATCAATCTTCGTTTCCGGACCATTCCGGAAACCCTCGTGACGTCCGTGATCTCATCCGGGACTCCGAACAACATTCGGTAACCAACCATATAACTCCAATACGCATAAAACAACGTCGAACCTTAAGTGTGCAGACCCTGCGGGTTCGAGAACTATGTAGACATGACCCGAGAGACTCCTCGGTCAATATCCAATAGGACCTGGATGCCCATATTGGGTCCTAAATATTCTACGAAGATCTTATCGTTTGAACCTCAGTGCCAAGGATTCATATAATCCCGTATGTCATTCCCTTTGTCCTTCGGTATGTTACTTGCCCGAGATTCGATCGTCAGTATCCGTATACCTATTTCAATCTCGTTTACCGGCAAGTCTCTTTACTCGTTCCGTAATACAAGATCCCGCAACTTACACTAAGTCACATTGCTTGCAAGGCTTGTGTGTGATGTTGTATTACCGAGTGGGCCCCGAGATACATCTCCGTCACACGAAGTGACAAATCCCAGTCTCGATCCATACTAACTCAACGAACACCTTCGGAGATACCTGTAGAGCATCTATATAGTCACCCAGTTACGTTGCGACGTTTGATACACACAAAGCATTCCTCCGGTGTCCGTGAGTTATATGATCTCATGGTCATAGGAACAAATACTTGACACGCAGAAAACAGTAGCAACAAAATGACACGATCAACATGCTACGTCTATTAGTTTGGGTCTAGTCCATCACATCATTCTCCTAATGATGTGATCCCATTATCAAGTGACAACACTTTCCTATGGCCAGGAAACCTTGACCATCTTTGATCAACGAGCTAGTCAACTAGAGGCTTACTAGGGACAGTGTTTTGTCTATGTATCCACACAAGTATTGTGTTTCCAATCAATACAATTATAGCATGGATAATAAACGATTATCATGAACTAAGAAATATAATAATAACTAATTTATTATTGCCTCTAGGGCATATTTCCAACAGTCTCCCACTTGCACTAGAGTCAATAATCTAGTTCACATCACCATGTGATTCCAACGAATCCAACACCCATATAGTTCTGGGGTCTGATCACGTCTTGCTCGTGAGAGAGGTTTTAGTCAACGGTTCTGAAACTTTCAGATCCGTGCGTTCTTTACAAATCTTTATGTCATCTTATAGATGCTGCTACTACGTGCTATTCGGAAATGCTCCAAATATCAACTCTACTATACGAATCCGTTTCACTACTCATAGTTATTCGGATTAGTGTCAAAGCTTGCATGGACATAACCCTTTACGACGAACTCTTTAACCACCTCCATAATCGAGAAAAATTCCTTAGTCTTTTTAGTTACTAAGGATAACTTAGACCGCTGATCAGTGATTCAATCCTGGATCACCCTCTTAACAGACTAGCTGCAAGGCACACATCAGGTGCGGTACTCAGCACGACATACTTTAGAGTCTACGGCTAAGGCATAGAAGACGACCTTCGTCCATTCTCTTTATTCTGCCGTGGTCGGGTTTTGAGTCTTACTCAAATTCACACCTTACAACACAACCAAGAACTCCTTCTTTGCTGACCTATTTTGAACTCCTTCAAAAACTTGTCAAGGCATGCATCTTGTTGAAACTTCCATTAAGCGCTTTCGATCTATCTCCATAGATCTTTGATGCTCAACGTTCAAGTAGCTCAATCCAGGTATTCCTTTGAAAAACCCTTTCAAACAACCTTGTATGCTTTACAGAAATTCTACATCACTTCTGATCCACAATATGTCAACCACATATACTTATCAGAAATTCTATAGTGCTCCCACTCACTTCTTTGGAAATACAAGTTTCTCACAAACCTTGTACAAAACCCAAAATCTTTGATCATCTCATCAAAGTGTATATTCCAACTCCGAGATGCTTGCACGAGTCCATTGAACGATCGCAGGAGCTTGCATACTTGCTAGTATTTTTAGGATCGACAAAACCTCCTGGTTGTATCACATACAATGTTTGCTCAAGGAAACCATCGAGGAAACAAAGTTTTGACATCCTATGTGCAATATTTCATAAACAATGCAGCAACTACTAACATAATTCTAACAGACTTCTAGCATCGCTACGAGTGAGAAAAGTCTCATCATAGTCAACTGTTTGATCTTGTCGGAAACATCTTTGCGACAAGTCGAGCTTTTCTTAATAGTGATTTATCACCATCATCGTCTGTCTTCCTTTTAAAGATCCAATTTTACTCAATAGTCTTATGACCATCAAGTAATTCTTCCAAAGTCTACACTTTGTTTTCACACATGGATCCTCTCTCGGATTTCATGGCTTCCAGCCATTTGTCGGAATCTGGGCCCACCATCGCTTTCTCCATAACTCGTAGGTTCACTGTTGCTCAACAACATGGCCTCCAAGACAGGGTTACCGTACTACTCTGCAGCAGTACGCGACCTTGTCGACCTACGAGGTTTGTAGTAACTTGATTCGAAGCTCAATGATCATCATCATCAGCTTCCACTTCAATTGGTGTAGGCGCCACATGAACAACTTCCTGCGCCCTGCTACACACTGGTTGAAGTGATGGTTCAATAACCTCATCAAGTTCTACTACCCTCCCACTCAATTCTTTCGAGAGAAACCTTTCCTCGAGAAAGGATCCGTTTTTAGAAACAAACACTTTTCTTTCGGATCTAAGATAGGAGATGTACCCAACTGTTTTGGATATCCTATGAAGATGCATTTATCCGCTTTGGGTTCGAGCTTATCAGACTGAAACTTTTTCACATAAGTGTCGAAACCCGAAACTTTCAAGAAACGGCAGTTTAGATTTCTCTAAACCTCAGTCTATACTGTGTCATCCCAACGGAAATACGTGGTGCCCTATTTAAAGTGAGTGAGGTTGTCTCTAATGCATAACCCATAAACGATAGTGGTAATTCGATAAGAGACATCATAGTATGCACCATACCAAATAGTGCGTGGCTATGACGTTCAGACACATCATCACACTATGATGTTCCAGGTGGCATGAACTGCGAAACAATTTCCACATTGTCTTAACTGTGTACCAAAACTCGTAACTCAGATATTCATTTCCATGATCATATCGTAGACAGTTTATCCTCTTGTTACGACGAACTTCACTCTGAAACGGAATTGAGCTTTTCAACATTTCATACTTGTGATTCATTAAGTAAATACTCCTATATCTACTCAAATCGTCAGTGAAGTAAGAACATAATGATATTCACTGCGTGCCTCAGCACCCATTGGACTGCATACATCAAAATGTATCACTTCCAACAAGTTACTATCTTACTTCATCTCAATGAAAACAAGGCCTTGCTCATGTGGTATGATTTGCATGTCACTAGTGATTCGAAATCAGGTGAGTACAAAGATCCATCAGCATGGAGCCTCTTCATGAAATTTATACTAACATGACTCAAGCGGCAGTGCCACAAGTAAGTGGTACTATCATCATCAACTCGTATCTTTTGGCACCAATATCCTGAACATGTGTAACACTACGATCGAGATTCAGTAAACCATTGAAGGTGTTTATTCAAGAAAATAGAGTAACCATTATTCTCTTTAAATGAATAATCGTATTGTAATAAACACGATCCAATCATGTTTCATGCTTAACGCAAGCACCAAATAACAATTATTTAGGTTTAACACCAATCCCGATGATAGAGGGAGCGTGCGACGTTTGATCATATCAACCTTGGAAACACTTCCAACACGTATCGTCACCTCGCTTTTTAGCTAGTCCCCGTTTATGCCGTAACTTACATTTCGTGTTACTAATCACTTAGCAACCGAACCGGTATCCAATACCCTCATGCTACTAGGAGTACTAGTAAAGTACACATCAACATCATGTATATCAAATACACTTCTTTTGACTTTTGCCAGCCTTCTTATCTACCAAGTATCTAGAGTTGCTCCGCCTCAGTGATTGTTCCCCTCATTACAGAAGCACTTAGTCTCGGGTTTGGGTTTAATCTTGGGTCTCTTCATTAGTGCAGCAACTGTTTTGCCGTTTCACAAAGTATCCCTTCTAGCCCTTGCCTTTCTTGAAACTTAGTGGTTTTACAAACCATCAACTATTGATGCTCCTTCTTGATTTCTACTTTCACAGTGTCAAACATCGCGAATCGCTCAAGGATCATTGCATGTATCCTTGATATGTTATAGTTCATCACGAAGCTCTTACAGCTTGGTGGCAGTGACTTTGGAGAACTATCACTATCTCATCTGGAAGATTAACTCCCACTTGATTCAAGCGATTGTCGTACTCAGACAATCTGAGCACATGCTCAACGATTGAGCCTTTCTCCTTTACTTTGTGGACAAAGAATCTTGTCGGAGGTCTCGTACCTCTTAACAAGGGCACCAGCATGAAATCAAAATTTCATCTCTTTAGAACATCACTTATGTTCCGTGACGTTTTACAACGTTTTCGGCGCCTTGCTTCTAAGACATTAAGTATTTTTGTACTGAACTATCGTGTAGTCATCAGAAACGTGTATGTCCGATGTTCACAGCATCCACAGACGACGCTCGAGGTGCAGCACACCGAGTGGTGCATTAAGGACATAAGCCTTCTGTGCAGCAACGAGGACAATCCTCGGTTTTACAGACTCAGTCTGCAAAGTTTGCTACTATCAACTTTCAACCAAATTTTCTCTAGGTACATATAAAACAGTAGAGCTATAGCGCAAGCTACATCGTAATTCGCAAAGACCATTAGACTATGTTCATGACAATTAGTTCAATTAATCATATTACTTAAGAACTCCCACTCAAAAAGTACATCTCTCTAGTCATTTGAGTGGTACATGATCCAAACCCACTATCTCAAGTCCGATCATCACGTGAGTCGAGAATAGTTTCAGTGGTAAGCATCTCTATGCTAATCATATCAACTATACGATTCATGCTCGACCTTTCGGTCTCATGTGTTCCGAGGCCATGTCTGCACATGCTAGGCTCGTCAAGCTTAACCCGAGTGTTCCGCGTGCGCAACTGTTTTGCACCAGTTGTATGTGAATGTTGAGTCTATCACACCCGATCATCACGTGGTGTCTCGAAACGACGAACTATAGCAACGGTGCACAGTCGGGGAGAACACAATTTCGTCTTGAAATTTTAGTGAGAGATCACCTCATAATGCTACCGTCGTTCTAAGCAAAATAAGGTGCATAAAAGGATTAACATCACATGCAATTCATAAGTGACATGATATGGCCACCATCACGTGCTTCTTGATCTCCATCACCAAAGCACCGGCACGATCTTCTTGTCACCGACGCCACACCATGATCTCCATCAAAGTGTTGCCATCGGGGTTGTCGTGCTACTCATGCTATTACTACTAAAGCTACATCCTAGCAAAATAGTAAACGCATCTGCAAGCACACACGTTAGTATAAAGACAACCCTATGGCTCCTGCCGGTTGCCGTACCATCGACGTGCAAGTCGATATTTCTATTAGAACATGATCATCTCATACATCCAATATATATCATCACATCATTGGCCATATCACATCACAAGCATACCCTGCAAAAACAAGTTAGACGTCCTCTAATTTTGTTGTTGCATGTTTTACGTGGTGACCATGGGTATCTAGTAGGATCGCATCTTACTTACGCAAACACCACAACGGAGGTATATGAGTTTCTATTTAACCTCATCCAAGGACCTCCTCGGTCAAATCCGATTCAACTAAAGTTGGAGAAACCGACACTTGCCAGTCATCTTTGAGCAACGGAGTTACTCGTAACGATGAAACCAGTCTCTCGTAAGCGTACGAGTAATGTCGGTCCAAGCTGCTTCAATCCAACAATACCGCGGAATCAAGAAAAGACTAAGGAGGGCAGCAAAACGCACATCACCGCCCACAAAAACTTTTGTGTTCTACTCGAGAAGACATCTACGCATGAACCTAGCTCATCATGCCACTATTGGGGAACGTCGCATGGGAACCAAAAAAAATTCCTACGCGCACGAAGACCTATCACGGTGATGTCCATCTACGAGAGGGGATGAGTGATCTACGTACCCTTGTAGATCGTACAGCAGAAGCGTTAGTGAACGCGGTTGATGTAGTGGAACGTCCTCACGTCCCTCGATCCGCCCCGCGAACAATCCCGCGATCAGTCCCACGATCTAGTACCGAACGGACGGCACCTCCGCGTTCAGCACACGTACAGCTCGACGATGATCTCGGCCTTCTTGATCCAGCAAGAGAGACAGAGAGGTAGAAGAGTTCTCCGGCAGCGTGACGGCGCTCCGGAGGTTGGTGATGACCTTGTCTCAGCAGGGCTCCGCCCGAGCTCCGCGGAAACGCGATCTAGAGGAAAAACTGTGAAGGTATGTGGTCGGGCTGCCGTGGAAAAGTCGTCTCAAATCATCCCTAAAACCTCCGTATATATAGGTGGGAGGGAGGGGACCTTGCCTTGGGGCTCAAGGAGCCCCAAGGGGGTCGGCCGAGTCCAAGGGGGGAGGACTCCCCCCCCCAAACCGAGTTGGACTTGGTTTGGTGGGAGGGAGTCCTTCCCTTCCTTCCCACCTCCTCCTTTTTTTTTTCTTTTCTCTTGATTTTTTATTCTTGGCGCATAGAGCCCTTTTGGGATGTCCCACCAGCCCACTAAGGGCTGGTATGCCACCCTCAAGGCCTATGGGCTTCCCCGGGGTGGGTTGCCCCCCCCCCCCCCGGTGAACTCCCAGAACCCATTCGTCATTCCCGGTACATTCCCGGTAACTCCGAAAACCTTCCGGTAATCAAATGAGGTCATCCTATATATCAATCTTCGTTTCCGGACCATTACGGAAACCCTCGTGACGTCCGTGATCTCATCCGGGACTCCGAACAACATTCGGTAACCAACCATATAACTCCAATACGCATAAAACAACGTCAAACCTTAAGTGTGCAGACCCTGCGGGTTCGAGAACTATGTAGACATGACCCGAGAGACTCCTCGGTCAATATCCAATAGCGGGACCTGGATGCCCATATTGGATCCTAAATATTCTACGAAGATCTTATCGTTTGAACCTCAGTGCCAAGGATTCATATAATCCCGTATGTCATTCCCTTTGTCCTTCGGTATGTTACTTGCCCGAGATTCGATCGTCAGTATCCGTATACCTATTTCAATCTCGTTTACCGGCAAGTCTCTTTACTCGTTCCGTAATACAAGATCCCGCAACTTACACTAAGTCACATTGCTTGCAAGGCTTGTGTGTGATGTTGTATTACCGAGTGGGCCCCGAGATACCTCTCCATCACACGGAGTGACAAATCCCAGTCTCGATCCATACTAACTCAACGAACACCTTCGGAGATACCTGTAGAGCATCTATATAGTCACCCAGTTACGTTGCGACGTTTGATACACAAAAAGCATTCCTCCGGTGTCCGTGAGTTATATGATCTCATGGTCATAGGAACAAATACTTGACACGCAGAAAACAGTAGCAACAAAATGACACGGTCAACATGCTACGTCTATTAGTTTGGGTCTAGTCCATCACATCATTCTCCTAATGATGTGATCCCATTATCAAGTGACAACACTTGCCTATGGCCAGGAAACCTTGACCACCTTTGATCAACGAGCTAGTCAACTAGAGGCTTACTAGGGACAGTGTTTTGTCTATGTATCCACACAAGTATTGTGTTTCCAATCATTACAATTATAGCACGGATAATAAACGTTTATCATGAACTAAGAAATATAATAATAACTAATTTATTATTGCCTCTAGGGCATATTTCCAACAGGAGGCACGGCCAGAGCTTGGTGGGACAGATTCTAGATCATGCGAGCATGACAAGTTATCACTTGGGAAATGTTCAAGGAAGGATTCCGCGTTGTTCTCATTCCTCCTGGAATGATGACCTCCTGTCAAGGAGTATCTGCAGAAGTTTAACCTCCTGTCAAGATATGCACCAGAGGACGTCAACACTGAGGCTGCAAAAGTGGAACACTTTATGGAGGGACTGCAACAGTCACTCCAGTATCAACTGGTTGTTTGTGAATGTCGGACCTTCTGCAATCTGGTTAACAAGGCCCTTACGTTGGAGGATAAGCGTCATGCAATGGACGACACCCGTAAGCGCAAGCTGATGGGTAGTGAGGACCCAGTAATCCGAAGCCAGGCCCATGGCAATCAGCTCCAGCAAGACCCAGTTATCAGCAGCAGTAGTATAAGGCTCCAACATTCCGCCAGAACTACCAGCCTCAGCAGCATGTCAACACCAAGCCATCATTCAATCCACCGAACAATAGTTGAGTCAAGACCAACATCCCGGGACAGGTTACCTGTTTTGGATGTGGACAAACTGGGCACTATTCCAGGCAGTGCCCAACAAGAAGCCCAACGTGCCACACCCCAATGTGCCAAATCAAGGACAAGGTCAAGGAGAACTAGCCAGGAACTAGGCTCCCTGCAACCAGCAGTATCACAACAGGGGATGTATTAATCACATTTCCACAGAAGAGGCATAGGAAAACCCGGACTGCATTTTGGGTACGTTCCTCATCAACTCCGCCCCAACAACAATATTGTTTGATTGTGGTGCTTCGCATTCTTTTGTTACTCAGAAGTTTGAGGGAAAATGTGGTAAGAAGCCTTATAGGATGGGATCCGAAGAGCTAGCAAAGCTGAAGAAGCAGCTGGATAAGTAACTCATGAAGGGATTCGTTCGTCCGAGTGCATCACCTTGGGGATCACCTGTTCTATTCGTGTCTAAGAAGGATGGGACTACCAGACTGTGCGTCGATTACCGTTATCTCAATGAAGTCACAATCAAGAACAAGTACCCACTCCCCAATATTGAAGACTTGTTTGACGAGTTAAAAGGAGCCAAGGTATTTTCCAAGATCGATCTCTGATCTGGATATTACAAACCAAAGATCCGACCTGAAGACATACCCAAGACTGCATTTGTGACCCGATACGGTCTATACGAGTGCACTCTCATGTCATTTGGGTTGACAAATTCCCTAGCATATTTCATGTACCTCATGAACAAGGTCTTCATGGAATACCTGGATAAGTTTGTCGTCGTATTCATCGATGACATAATAATCTTCTCCAAGTCCGAAGAAGAACATGAGAAACACTTGAGGTTAGTGTTGGAGAAGCTTCGAGAGCACCAACTTTATGCCAAATTCAGCAAATGCCAATTCTGGCTGAACGAAGTTGGATTCTTGGGTCATACCATGACAGCAAGAAGATTGGTGGTCGATCCTTCCAAGATTACTACGGTACCCAACTCGGAGTCGCCAATCGATGTGAAGGAAGTCCGGAGTTTCCTCGGACTCGCGGGATATTACCGCAAGTTCGTAGAAGGATTCTCCTGCATCGCTCAACCCATGGCTCAACTCTTGAAGAAAGGCAAGAAGTTCGAATGGATGCCGGAGTGTGAAGCAAGCTTCCAGGAGTGGAAGAAGAGATTGACTACCGCCCCGGTATTGGATGCTCCAGATATCAGCAAGGAGTTTGTGATATATTGTGATGCCTCCAGAATCGGGCTCGGTGGTGTCCTAATGCAAGATGGCAGGGTCGTGGCATATTTGTCACGGCAACTGCGCCCGCATGAGGAGAACTATGCCACCCATGATCTCGAGTTGGCAGCAGTAGTGCATGCCTTGAAGACATGGCGACATTACCTTCTGGGGAAGCGATGTGAAATATACACTGACAACAAGAGTCTGAAGTATATCTTTACTCAAATGGAATTGAATATGAGGCAGCGAATATGGTTGGAGTTAATCAAAGACTACAACCTCAGCATTCAATACCACCCCGATAAGGCCAATGTGGTGGACGATGCCTTAAGCCGGAAGGCCAACACCTTGAATGTTATGCTCAAGGAAAGGCTACCCGCCTTGTATGAAGAGATGGAAAGCTTCGGGTTGGAGCTAGTTGAACCAGGATTCCTGGCTAACCTTGAAGTCAAACCAATGCTGGCAGATGACATCAAGGAGGGCCAGAAGGGGCACAAGAGCATTGAAGGCATCAAGAAGAAGATCTAGGAAGGCAAGGCTCCATAATTCTCGGTGGATGAGCAAGGAGTAGTGTGGTTTGGGAAACGTTTATGCGTACCCAACAAGGCAGAACTCAAGAATTTGATCCTATAGGAAGCCCATGACACACCCTACTCCATTCACCTAGGAGGCACCAAGATGTATCAAGACCTCCGAGAAAAATTCTTGTGGCATGGCATGAAGAGGGAAATAGCATCCTATGTTGCCAAGTGCGACGTGTGACAACGAGTCAAGGCTGAACACCAACGACCTGCGGGACTGCTACAACCTCTTCGTGTGCCCGAATGGAAATGGGACCGAGTCGGCATGGACTTTATCACCGGCTTACCCAGGTCCAGCAGAGGCCATGACTCTATTTGGGTCATCGTCGACCACGTGACCAAAGTGTCTCACTTCATCCCGGTCAGTACCACCTATGGGGGCGACAAGCCGGCTAGCCTCTACATTGAGCACATTGTAAGCCTTCATGGAGTCCCCAAGGAGCTCATATCTGAACGAGGCACGCAGTTCACCTCAAGATTCTGGAAGAAGTTCCAAGAAGCCCTCGAAACCAAGCTCTCCTTCAGCACCGCTTTCCACCCGCAGACGGGTGGACACACAGAGAGAGTAAACCAGATACGAAGATATGCTTCGCGCTGCGTCTTGGCACATGGTGCCAGATGGGAAGACTGTCTGTCGTTCGCTGAGTTCTCATACAACAACAACTATCATTCCAGTTTCCAGATGGCCCCATTTGAAGTGTTGTATGAACGAAAGTGCCGCACCACGCTCAACTGGTCCGAAACCGGCGAAGGGTTGATTTTCGGGCCGGAAGCTCTGCAAGAGGCAGAAGATAAGGTGCAGCTTGTCCGAGAAAACTTGAAGGCAGCCAAGTTGCGACAAAAGAGCTATGCGGATTCTCACCATAGAGAAGTGGAGCTCATTCTCGGAGACCAGGTGTACCTCCGCGTCACGCCTTTGAAAGGAACCAAGCGTTTCCACGTCAAGGGGAAACTTGCTCCAAGGTTCATTGGTCCTTTTAGGATCATGGCAAGGCGTGGAGAAGTTGCCTACTAGTTGGAGCTACCTCCGGAACTTTCGGGTGTGCACAACGTTTTCCACATGTCACAGCTCCGGAAGTGTCTGCAAGCGACGAACCGATCAGATCTATATAAGGACATTGACCATCAGGCCATCGGCCTGCAACCAGATCTCACTTATCGTGAGAGACCGATCCGCATCTTGGATGAAGCAGAGCATTGCACCAGAAGCCGCACCATCAAGTATTTCACGGTTCAGTGGAGCAACCACACCGATGTGAATTTCCGTACCTTTTTAGCACCTAGCTTAGGAATCTCGGGGACGATATTCTTGTAAGGGGTAGGTCTATCACACCCTGTTTTCAGTGCACTTTTACTATAATTCAAAAATCTGAGTTTGTTACAACTTTTCCAAAATCAATGATGTGAGTGCCATGGTTGTCATTGTATGCTTGTATGCTTGATTGTGTTCTCAAAACCATGCTTTCATAACTTAAATATTCTGAAATACTTTTCCTATTTATGATTATTTCAAAACCCTGCTTTGGGTTGCACTACAAGTCCTTGATAGCAAGGAGTGCTTTCACCCAAAGTCAGTCATTTGGTTCAGAAACTATTTTAGTTCACCAAAACCATAAAATAAGTATTTTATAAATTATTTGCCTATTTTATTTGCATGTCCATTTCTGAGGCCAGAAATGATATTCCTATATGGAAAAATACATTTCTGCCTTAGAAAAATTTGAGATAATTTGGACATACTCAGAGGACATATATTTTCCATACATAAGGTTTTCAAACCCTATTTATATTATAATAATTGAGTAAAACCCTGAAAACCTATTCTGTCTGTTTTGACCTTTTCAAATATTTCCAAAGGAAATATTCTCAACAAATTCCTAGGAAATTCTAGTGACCTCCCTAAGCCATATTTGGTGCCCATATAAAGTTTCACCTTGAACCAAGGTGGTTAGGGTCACCAAATAATTCCAAAACTCTTTGTGTCCAGTATGGAGTTAGAGCAACTCTACATAGCAAAGTTTATCCAACGGAGCTTAAACTTTGCAGGAGTGCCTAATACCTCAAATGAGGACTCCATGCCAAAAATGGGATTTGTGGGACTTGATTTGCCCACACTCCCTTTGGAAGGAACAGATCTGGCCATTTAGGAGTGATTTCAAGTTTACATGGCTAAACTTGTCCAATGGAGCCCAAACTTGGAATAGCCTCATGTTTTTGCACCAAACCTAGTCCTCTTAAGTTGCATATCCAGTGGTGGGGTGCAACCACCCCAAACCACTGTCGAGCACCTTGTGACAAATTGGGGAAACCCCTCTTAACCCAGCTACACCCAGTCCTTTTCTCTCAAACTCCTAGATTAGGTGGCCAACAACAATGCCCAATTCCAGTCAAGTGGCTCTTCTCTCGTTCTAAGTAGAAAATCCGAAAACCCGAATCTAAGCTTCAGCCCAAGGCTGACACCATCTGGTTTCCTCCCCTCCTTTGACTAGCCTATGCTCCCATGAGATTCGAATGGCTAGGAATCACCAAGCAAGGGCCCAGGACACGCGAGATGCGTCTAAGGCGCCCCAGAGCGCGCCAGCATGCCGTGGCATGCCAAAGTTGCGCTCTGGGCACGCTATAGAGAGCAACCGAGGTGCGGCGACCTCCCACGGCCAGTTCCAGCCTCCCTGCGGTGTCTCTCCTCTCCACCAGCAGCTCCTCTGCATCAGGCAGCCCCTAGGGCCCCTCCTTTCCCGTGCTAAGAGCCGGTGCGACGCGTGCCCGCGCACACTAGGTTTGGTCAGAGGAACGCGGCCATGCATGCACGCCACTCCTCACTCGCCCCTCTCTTGAGGTGAGCTCAGAGGTCCAAAACCACGTCCGGAGACTGTGGTTTCGACCCTAGCCTCTCTTTGTGCTCCCGTGTGCGCCACGGTGAAACCACCGGAGCTTGCCGCGCAGAGCACCGTTGTGGGCCTATATAAGGCCACCCCTCGCTCCAGCTCCCCTCACTCCACTCCACCTAGACCCCAATCACCTCCCTAGCCACCCCATTATGCAAGCAGAGCCCCGGTGCTCGAGATCGACCGAGGCCCCTCCGCCTCGGAGTTTCGGTCGATCTCCGGCTACACGTTGGTTCTCGCACCCCTCTGCCCACATACACACTCCCCGTGAACCCAGGATCATTTCCCCTATCTTCCCCAAGTGATTCCGTGCCTGTAGCCACCATCTCCTCCGTTGACCGAAACCTCTCCGCCGCGGCCACCTCATCGCCGGTGAACCAGGACCCCCCCTCGTAGTCGACTCGACCATTAGCAGGTAGGCGACAACTAGCCGGACCCATTCCCTCTGTTGTTAGGGCCTGAGGACGTCGGTATCCACGTCGGTGTGCTCCTCCTCCTCTCTGTCCAGAGATAGGAGACGACCGTGACAGGTGTTCCCCACCTGTCGGTGGCTCATCCTCCTCTCCCTCGCACCCCGCAGCCGATGACCACAAGGGCCCGCGCATCAGGCTCAAACCTGATGGCGCGCGCGCCTGGGCAGGCTGGGTGCCAGGCCATCTGGGCCGGCCCAACCCCTGGTCGAGCTAGGCAAGGGTTGTTTCCCTATTTCTTTTATTTTAAAACTATGGTTTAAAAGATTTTTATAAAAAGATTTAAACAATGAAAATTAATGATTCTTCCATTCTTATTTTTCTAAAAATGAGGAGTATTTAATAGATATGTTAGACAAATTTTTAGGACAACTTATCTGTTTTATAATAATTAAAAATGCTATTTGGAATAGTTTTGCTTCTGTTAAATTGCTTTTAAAAATATTCCTTGCACTAAAACCAGAGACAATTATTTTTTAAATAACAATATGGATTTATGAGAATTAAACAACATTTTTAAAGTGACTTTGTGATATGTTTTGGAGTGAGCTACTTATTGCTTTTTATTTATTACGACCCTGGATACTTAGCTGACCAAGGCAAGCAACCCTTTGATCATGTCTGAGCATACATTATATTGCATGCTAGTGTAGCAAATACTTCCTTTGCATGTGATCATAAGTATCGGTAAATCATTGAAATGCTGTTACCGATGGCTCCTCCGGAGCACCTGCATGTTGAGCATGATCCTACCACCTATGAGGGTCATGCTAATATCATGATGTCAAGTAGAGCTAAGCATAGTAGCATGAGCATGATGTTGGTATAAATCAAATGTTTATGAAAACCTCGTCGGGTGCCACTAATGCCCGAGGGTGATGATCAGTTAGGTGGCCACTTTTGGTGAAGTGGTGCATCGGGTATTTTGTGTGTGTATGGTTTCGGAAATGGGATTAGATTTATGATGTGTCGACCGTCCCAACCTTACATGTGCGACCATGTTACCCCTTTATGGGACGGGCTTTGTTGATTACTCTGGTTGGTGCTAGCAAAGATGCACATTACTAGTGGCGGGAGTGATGTGTGGTCACTCTCGTGACGGGGTCGTGCCAGGTAAGGCGACTATGCCGTTTTTACGTGTTCCGGGCACACCGTTGGTCCCCGCATGGATGATAATACCCAGGGTCGGTGCTCGTAAGACATACATCATGTGGGCTGGGTACCAATCGAGTGTACCTCTTTGTCTAGTATCGTTAGGGGAAAGGCATTGATCGGGTACTTACCTCGGGTATGTTATATACCGCGAGTCGTGGATGACACAGAAGTTTCCCGGATCTTGTGGGTACAACGTACAACCTCTGCAGAGTGTAAAACTATTCGAATAGACTTGTCCACGGTCAAGGACGGTTGGGTAATCCTGCTTAAACTATGTCTAGTCGTTTCCGTATAAACGAAGTGTGTGTAAGTTTAATGGTGTTAATACGGAAGAGTTGATATGACCAAGTTTGGTGACTTGGCATATCGGGTGAACCCGGAGTGCTCACCCCTTATCAGATATATTGATATTTGTAACCTGTTCTTCTAAACAACATCTAGCTTATGTTGCACTTCCATGATCATGTTTATTTACAGTTAAGCTGTTGTCCACCAAGCTGCATATTACTTGTTATTCTACCAACTGCATTGTTCATATCATGGGCTATTTGCAAGTACATTCAAAGTACTCACTGGCTTTCCACTTGTTATATTATTGACTAGACATGGAAGGACCAGAGTTTGGAGAAGAGTGCGTCTTCGGAGACGTCCCTGCGAACAAAGACACTTCCCAGTAAGAATGCATGTTGGTTTAGGATGATGGCATGGGCACCAGCTTAGCCCTAAGAATTCCGCTACTAGTTGTATCACTGTGATTTGGCCTTATATGCCCTACCTTGTGAACTTGACCCTTCGGTCATGTGTTGTAATAATTCGGTACTTGGATGTAAGACTCTTAATATGCAGCATCTGTGTGTTCGGTGAGCATTGATCTCTGGGATCACTGAGCAAGTTCATTTGGCGATCTCGACTCGTAAGTCAGGGTACCCACACCAAGTTACACTTGACCAAGAAAACGATTTATTGAAAGGGATTATAGAGAGAGGTGTATTCAAGAGTCTTGCAGGAAGTAAGCAATTCAAGGAAATTGTGCGCAAGCAAGGATGACATCGAAAGAAGCAAGGTGTTGGCTACTTCAACATCAATTGAGATGTTTGGGAAGAAGGTTCATATCCCATTCCCTAGTTTGTTCATCAAGAGGAGAAGTATGATCCTACTCCTCCCAAGGGAACAAGCTCTCAAGATGGCCTTGTACCACAAGACCATAAGGGCAAGGGAAAGATTCAAGAGGACATTGACTCATTTGAAGAAGAACCCCAAGCCGAGGTCTAGTGGGTTCCCAAGGACACTTTTAGCACTACCTCATCTGGTGATACCACAACTCCAAGGATCCCCATCAAGGTGATGTGGGTCACCAAGAGGAAGAACTGGGAAGTTCTTGAGGGCTGACTCCGCCAATGGAATTCACTCTTATTCATTTTGGCAACAACAACATGCAATCAACCTCAACCATATGCATTAGTTCAAGGAGCCACAAATTGCCTCAAAGGTGAGCAAAGGACAAGGTAATTAATGCATCTTTGGACATCACCTCCCAGTTATTTCACTCTATGTCCATAGATACCCTTGCATTTGTTCATGTTGCTTTGGGACTAACCCATGTAGGTGACAAGAGTAAGAAACAATAAGGATTACTCTCAACTCAAGATGAACTTCATCAACAATGAGCATCCACCACTACTTCACTTACTTGAAGTCTTCTACGACAAAACCCAAGGTAAATGATCCTTCTTAGGGGCGATGTCACATCTAGGGGGAGCTTTACTCTAAGACTTTAGTACTAGTGTCTCCTAAATGATGTGAACACATTAATGCATTATGTAAAAGTGGTAACCTCACTTGTGCTTATTCAATGAGTATGACCTATGATCAAGTATTTTTACTTGCCACCTAAGTCAATATACTCGTATATAGATGACTTTGTCATCGCCAAACTACTTGATAAATGCTAGAATATTTGTGCATGTTCAACATATTTCATTTGACATCTTATTGTGTGAGCAAGTTGGTATGCATATATTTGCTCATTCGAGGATATCCAATTGTTGTTATTTGGCTTCAATTTTATTTGGCCAATTTGATATACAAGCATGCCTAAGTACCCTCTTCTAGCTACCTATGCTTTCTCGTCTCAAATTATATTCATGCCACATCACAAAATTTGAGCAAGGACTTTAGAGACACTTTGTGTGAGGAGCACTTGGAGATCCTCTCGATAAGGGCTGAATTCCAAAACCTCCCAAAGTGCATCTTGGTGTGACCTGCTACCTCTTGAGCTTGTGTTGGTTTTTCCCTTGAAGGGGAAAGGGTGATGCAGCACAGTAGTTGTAAGTATTTCCCTCATTTTGAGAACCAAGGTATCAATCCAGTAGGAGTATCAAGCCAAGTTCCTAAAGTACCTGCGCAAAAACAGCAAACTTGCACCCAACGCTACAAAGGGGTTGTCAATCCCTTCACGATTGATTGCAAGGTGAGATCTAAAGGCGGAAAGTGCAACAAAGTAAAAGTGTGGAGCTGAAAATATAATGTGAAGTAGACCCGGGGGCCATAGTGTTCACTAGAGGCTTCTCTCATAATAGCAAATATTACGGTGGGTGAACGAATTACTGTCGAGCAATTGATAGAACCGCGCAAAGTCATGACAATTTTTAAGGCAATGATCATACATATAAGCATCACGTCCGAGACAAGTAGACCGATACTTTCTGCATCTACTACTATTACTCCACACATCGACCACTATCCAGCCTGCATCTAGTGTATTGAGTTCATGACAAGCAGAGTAACGCCTTAAGCAAGATGATATTATGTAGAGGGATAAATTCATGCAATAGATATAAACCCCATCTTTTTACCCTTGATGGCAACAACATGATGCGTGCCTTGCTACTCCTTCTGTCACTGGGTGAGGTCACCGCACGGTATGAACCCAAAACCAAGCACTTCTCCCATTACAAGAATCATAGATCAAGTTGGCCAAACAAAACCCACAACTCGAAGAAAATTACAAGGATATGAAATCATGTATATAAGAGATCAGAAGAAACTCAAATAAGATTCATAGATAATATGATCATAAATCCACAATTCACCGGATCTCGACAATACACATCGCAAAAGAAGATTACATCGGATAGATCTCCATGAAGATCATGGAGAACTTTGTGTCGAAGATCCAAGAGAGAGAAAAAGCCATCTAGCTACTAGCTATGGACCCGAAGGTCTATGGTGAACTACTCACGCATCATCGGAGAGGCAATGGTTTTGATGAAGAATCCCTTCGTGTCCGAATCCCCCTCCGGCAGGGCACCAGAACATGCCCCAGATGGGATCTTGCGGAGGCAGAAGCCTGCCGCGGCGGAAAAGTATTTTCGTGGCTATCTCCCGTGGTTTTGGATTTTTCGGAGATTTATAGGCAGAAGAAATAGGGCAGGAGAGCCACAGGGGGCCCACAAGCCTGCTAGGCGCGCCCCCCAGGCCGCACCTAGGGGGCTTGTGATTCACTTAGAGCTATAAGTGTGTGAAAGCTCAAAAGGAGAACTAGTGGGTGTGCATCCAACTTGCTTGCTCACGAAGACCTAGGGCAATTTTGAGGAAGCCCATCATTGGAATATACAAGCCAAGTTACATAATGAAGATTCCCAATAGTATATGGTGGTGACAAAACAAGAGACTCTCAATCATTAAGATCATGGTGCTATTATGAAGCACAAGTGTGGAAAAAGATAGTAGCATTGTCCCTTCTCTCTTTTTCTCTCTTTCTTTTTGTTTGGGCTCTTCGGCCTCTTTCCATATATCTCTCTCTCTTTTTGTGTGAGCAACTTTGGCCTCTTATTTATTTATTTATTATTTCCTCACATGGGACAATGCTCTAATAATGATGATCATCACACTTTCATTTACTGAAAGCTCAATGCTTAGAACGATGATGACTCTATAGGAAATGCCTCTGGCAGTGTACCGGGATGTGCAACGATCTAGCTTAGCGTATGACATTGAAACGTCTTGCTAGCTATCTTACGATCATGCAATGGCAATATGTAAGTGACGGCACAAGTCATGAGACGGAACGGTGGGAGTTGCATGGCAATATATCTCGGAATGGCTATGAAAATGCCATAGTAGGTAGGTATGGTGGCTGTTTTGAGGAAGATCTATGGTGGTTTTTTGTACCGGCAAAAGTTGCGCGACACTAGAGAGGCTAGCAATGGTGGAAAGTGAAAGTGCATCTATACCATGGACTCACATTAGTCATGACGAACTCACATACTTATTGCGAAAGTTTTTATTAGTAATTGAGACAAAGTGCTAAACGCATACTCCTAGGGGAAGGGTTGGTAGGTGTTTAACCATCGCGCGATCCCGACCGCAACACAAAGGATGACAATCAATAAATCAATCATGCTCCGACTTCATAACATAGAGGTTCACCATACGTGCATGTTATGGGAATCACTAACTTCAACACAAGTATTTCTAGATTCACAACACCCTACTAACATGTCTCTTAATATTACCAAATCCATGTCTCAAAACTAATTGAGAGGTATCACACTTCTCTTTCTAATCAATGCACTTTAGGACTACTTTCATAGCACAAGCCAACTACTAAGTTTCTCAGAGAGAGCACTCTCAAAAAGATATAAGTGAAGATCGAGAGTTCTTATTTCTCCAAAATATGACACTGCCGTGCTCTACAAGATCCAAGTGAAGCACATAGAGCAAAGTTATCTAGCTCAAAAGATATAAGCGAAGCTCAATGAGTATTGTAGCAAATTCGTGATGAGTGCATGTCTCTCTCAAAAGGTGTGCACCAAGGATGATTGTGACACAACAAAAAGAAAAGACTCCAATAATACATGACGCTCCAAGCAAAACACATATCATGTGGTGAATAAAAATATAGCTCCAAGTAATGTTACCAATGGATTGAAGACGAAAGAGGGGATGCCTTCCCGGGGCATCCCCAAGCTTAGGCCTCTTGGTGTCCTTGAATTTTGCTTGGGATGCCTTGGGAATCCCCAAGCTTGAGCTCTTTCCATTCTTTATCCCTTTGTCCATGAGAATATCAACCAAAACTTGAAAACTTCACAACACAGAACGTAAACAGAAACTCGTGATATCATTAGCATAAGAAAACAACCTACCACCTCTTTAGGTACTGTAGCAAACTTGATTTCCATTTATATTGGTGCTAGATTACTGTATTCTCACTTTTCCATGGCTAGTACCCCCCGATACTATCCATAGTTGCATCAAAATAAGCAATCAACACAACAAAAACAGAATCTATAAAAACAGACTAGTCTGTAGAAATATGTATACTTCTGGTATCTCAAAACTTGTGAACAATTACGAAAATTTGGGCAATTGGAATATCAACCAGCAGCAAAAAGAATCAACTCAAAAGCTCTTTCTGGATAAAAATGAAAAATAATTTCATGAGCAAAAAGTTTCTGTCTTTTTCCAGCATGATCAAACAACCATCACCAAAACTAGTCATAAAGGTTTTACTTGGCTCAAACACAAAAAGAAACACAAAAAACACAATCATAACAGAATTATGATGGTGTGGACGTAACAAAACAGAAAGCAAAAAATCAAAGATAAATTCATTGGGTTGCCTCCCAACAAGCGCTATTTATTAACGCCCTTAGCTAGGCATAAGGCGATAGAACCACGTATCGTCGTCTTTGGTGCTCAAACCATAAGTCGGGTGAACACTCATCATTTTAAGGTCTTCATCTTTCTTACTAGATGGTTCATCACTATTTTTAGGAACAAAAACAGACTTGGTGGCCTTATTGTGGGCAAAATTTGGAGTGTTCTGCACAGCGGCAAAAGCGGAACCCAAGTTGGTTATAACATCCACTAGTTTGCAAATCCTATACCAAGCATCCTTTAATTTTTATTCCTCATTTTGTTTGTGTAACACCCTGGATTTTGCCCATTTCTTTTTCTTTGATTTTCATCTGGATTTGCTTCTCTGTGGTTTGATAGTTTTGAAACCCAAAAGGATTTCTCTTGATTTCATTTTTCTTAGTGGCTTGCCAATATTCAAACCACCCCAAGACCTAGCCATTTACATCTTGAGCCAACCCCAAGATTCTTTTCCATGGGAATATTCCTTTTTCTTTTCAAGGAATAATCCTGTTTGCCTTGAGTGGTGAAGCAACCCCCATTTACATATCTCCGAAAATTCCCAAATAATTCTCATAAATCTATTGGGTTATATCTTCCTCAGATATGAAAAATATTTCCTTGCCATATTCAAATATATTTCCCAAAAATTCCTTTTCTGATTCTCCCCTATGTGTCAAGTTGTGAAGCAAGTACCCTTTGTATTTTCTTGATTGCTCTGAAAATTTGTGAGCACTTTTTCCTAGCCATATCATTGCCTCATGCCAAAATTCAACTCAATCTAGCTAGTAAATATTTCTTGGCAAATTTTCAAAGTTTCTGATCCACAAGTAGCTTTGTGAAGCAAGTGCTTGCTAGGAGTGTTCAAATGAGTTGAATCTTTGCCATCATCTCAATATGCTCAAATAATGCCTCTCCACCAAATTTGAGCATCACACCTTCAACCATGTGACCATAGCTGCAAATCTTTGTGTGTGGTCATTATTTGGATTTGTGAAGCAACTATATTTTATATTGCTTGATAAATTCTGATATTTTCCTCGGACATTATTCTAGCTATAAAACCTTGTTAAACCAATTTTGAGCTCATTTTATCTAGCCAATTATTCCCAGTAATGTTTCTACGTTTCTGTCCAGTGAGAAACTGTATGAAGGAAGTGCCACTTGGGCTTATCAAGATGGCATGAATTTTATACAGCATCCTCACATGTCCAAAATATTCATCTCCTCCAAGTTTGAGCCCAATCCAAGCATGTATGTGAATGCCACATCAAAATCCCCATTCTAGACCAGATTGGTGAGTTGCAAAGCAACAATATTAAATCTTGATCCTCTTCTTCTCAAACTTCACATCATTGTAGTCCCTCCTACCCTAAGCCTCCCAGACATAACCTTTTGACCTTATCTCTTTCCTGTTGACCACAGTGTCATTGCCAAGTTGGCAACAACAATCTTGTGGTGAAGTTTCCCATCACCCCAGTGCTTGCTTTTGTGATCCATCACCTCCAGGCTGCCTTGGGGACCAAGGACTTCACCCCAGACAAGGTTGCCAGCCCCTCTTGTCTCCTTAACAACAGTGCGCGTGGTGAACACGCATGTCGCATGCAATAACCGTGCCCTGTGCAGTGGAGCCCCTCGGCCTCGTCCGTTTTTCCTCTCCCCCGAGCTCTCGTCGTGTCCAACAGCTCCCCATCGCCGTCCTTTTCCTCCTGGACCCCTCTCCCCCTCTCAAATCCCCTCCCGAGCGGCATTGTAGTCGTGGTCGCGACGTCGCCGTCCCTATCGCCGTCGCGTCCCGTCGCCGAGCTCTCCCGAGCCTTCTCGAGCTGGCTTGAGCTGTCTGAGCCCCTCCTAGAAGCTCCCCGAGGCCGCAAGCTGTCAGCCCCGACGCTGTGGAAAACAGGGAGTGGCTAAGGCCGCCACAGTGGCCGAGCTCATACGCTCGCCGTTGGCCGGCTATTTATAGGCCTCCCTGGAGCCCTTTGAGCCCACCGGGAGCCTCCTCTCTCTCTTCCGCTCCGTCCTAGCCTCCTGCCCAAGCTCGAGGAGCTCTCCTCGCCCCCAATCGCCGCCATGGCCGCCACCCTCTTCGGCCTAAATTCACGCAGAATATAGCTTGTCCCTTCTCCATTGTTCCTCCTATGGGACCCTCTCGATGCAGCCGGAGCTACCCCAACCCCCAGACCCTCCTTTCCGGTGCTGTGTCGCCCGCCCCATGGTCACCCGAGCCGGCCGTCTGCCATGGACAAAGGGAAGCTTGCTCCAGCCATCCTCGGTGAGCGCGCATGGCGGGGGCGAATGCCCCATCTTTCCCCGAGTCCGTCAGTGGTCCCAGCTCCACCGGAGATGGCCGGAGCCACCGGGGAGCGTCGCTGGAGTGCGTCGACCGCACCTCCCTCCTCTGTTCTATCGGGGGGAAGGCAGGAGGAGGAAGAAGAAGATAGGGGAGGAGAGAGAAGGGCGTGGGCCCTAGGCGGAAGTGGCCCAAAGGTCGGCCACGCCGCTGCTGACTGGATTAAGTGGAGGCGCCCGGCTCCAAAATACGATTTCCCCCCTGGGAAACGTATTCCTCCGAAGACGCTTTCAGATTTTCAGCCAGGGACCTGTTTGAAGAAGTTTCTTTTGCAGATTGGTCCCTGAATTGGATCGGGTCATAACTTCTTATCCGTGACTCCAATTCCGGTTATTCCAAAGCCCACATCTTCATCTCGTCGAGCCCGACAAGATGGTGTCATTTCCTCCATGTGATCACATGGTGGAAAATGACCATGTTGCCCTTGCTGTAATCAGCCCCCTCCGAGAGAGAACTATTTCCGGCGATTCATTTTGCGAGTTTCTCGCACTTATTTCCGGTGGTTTCCCCCATCCCAGGCAAGCCACAACTCTTATTGCTTAATCGCACTTCAATATCATTGTTTCATTAACTACTTCAATCACAAGTATATTTGGTTACCGTTTGTGATTTGAGTTTGCAATGTTGGAGAAACGACTACTATGATGAGTACGGGATTGTTAGTGACTAGTGTCTTACACGCTATTCGATGCCACGATGTTGAGATTATTTTATCTGACAGTTTATAGATACGGATTAAGAGTAGTGGTTGAGTTTATCGGTCATTGGATTGCTATGACACCGGAGTGTCAGCTATGATATATTATTCAGGATGAGATAACCTAGTTGGTTGATCGGAGTCACCTGTCCGAGCATTATCGTGCAACCACATTTTGCCGGTATGGGACGGCCTTGACTTGAGCTGTTCGCGTGATCGCTCTCACCGGTACCTCCAAAGAGGGAGGGTTATGCACACGTGCTACCTTGGCCCGGTAGGCGGTGATAACCCTGTGAGCCAGTTGAGTTATTTTTGCCGGCGTCCCCGTTTGGGACAGATATATTTGGCCACGACGATGGCAGGTGTCATGAGGACACAAGTATCATGAGGATACAGGGCCACCTAGGGCAAGACTCCAGAGGAGAGTGGTTGCCGGTGGAACGATGAGAGGATCACGGTTCAGGGAAGTTTCGTTGGAGCAATGCTGGTCCACTCGAATGGGATCTCGAGGTCAGTGCTCCAGAGTATGGGTAAAGTGTGCAACCTCTGCAAGGTGTCAAACCTATTCGAATAGTCATGTCCACGGTATTGGACAGCCCGACCAGACCTCAGTAGATGATCAACCGCATCCATGATACTAATGATGGAAGAACTCGTCTGAGTATGTTGCAGTTGGGCATCGTGCAGGTGTTACAGTGGGGCATCGTATCGGTTAACAGTTGGGCATCGTGCTGGTGATAAATCCTGGTATCCATCTTAAGGATACTCGCTAAGGATCTTGGTAAGATCACATGAGTTGGTATCACCCAGGTATGGTGAGAGTAGCCTGGTATAGCTAGTTCTCTAATACTCCTTTAATAATAACAACCTTTTACTTAATCTTGATTGATATGATGTTGTCTTGCCTTAATGCTAATGTTTGTTGTGAGCTTGTGAGTACATTCAAAGTACTCACCTGGCTTGTCATGCCAGCTTGCAGGTCATGCCTAGATTGTTTGATTGTCGAAGATTCCGAGTTGCGAGCTAGGATGCGCGTTCCAGCCAGAGTCCCTGCGGAGTGGAGTTCATCCCATCGGTAGCTGTTCTGCTGCTAGCATAAGATTTACTGTAGGCAGGTGTAGTATCGCCACGGCGATGTAATCCATGTATCCTTGTAATCTTTTTCATAGTAATAAAAAGCTGATTTGTTCTGAGCCAATGGTCCCGTATTCCAGAAGACTGGTCCTTGGGCTGGAATACGGGGCGTTCCAGTTTCTTCTGAGCCGGGGTGCCACAAGAATTGGTATCAAAGCAGGTTTGGCTGTAGGACGCCCTAGACCGCGTGAATGTTGGCAACCGGTAGTACAAGATCTAGTTGGTTTGCTGCACTTGTTTGTTGCATTTGATTGTGCATAACATGCTTATAGACTAGATATGGTATTACTAACTATGGATCTGGTGAGTATAGGTGGCATCGGCTTCGATTCACCCCGTGCACTCTCCAGCCAGCTTTCTTATTCCTTGGTGTGGTGTTACCTTCGCTTCAGCGGAGTGATGCCAAGGTGCCTGGTGATGTTGATCCCTTGTCAGATTGATGCACCGGTACCACACCAATGCATTTTCTCCAGCCGCCCTATGGTCTTGGTGATAGACATGCTTCTATCTAGGATCTTGCCCATCCCTCTAGCCGCATTAGCAACCCTTACTGATCTTGCTTATCAGAAAAAGGGCAATGCCCACAAGCCCTTCTTTTCATAGTTATCCTTCCCTGCCATTCGTTCTCTGGACGAGTACGGTTTTCCCCGTACGCTTGATGATGACGTGGTCGAGACCCTGTGTTCCGACCCACGATCACCAAGTTCGTCCTTGCCACCGTGTCCGTCCAGCCCGAACCGGTGTAAGCCCGTGTTTGGTGTAGCATTGTTTACACCGACCCCCTTCCACACATTGATTCACCTTCGTGCACACCGCCACAGGATGTTAGACCGTAGTACCGGAGTTCTTGCAAGATTTTTGTGCTTAAGTAGGAATGCATATCATCGCTATGAATAGTTGTAAAATGTATGCTATTACCGGTATGTGATCGTGCCGCTTTGTGTTTGTCATTTGCTTCTTTCTTTGGGCCCCTGGTGTTACCTTATTTTCCCCTTATGGAAATTGCTCACCCACATTGGACTCAAAGGAAACAGTGAAGAGCCAGTTATTTGGAAGCTTAGTTCAGCAAGATGGAATTTTTTAGCAGGCTGCATTATATAAGGAATGTCGAGCCCGAATGTAAATGGTATCCTCACTAGATGAATTATCGGCATCAAGTATACATCCGTGCAACTTTTTTAGCAGCAATCATGGAATCAAAAAAAGGAAGAGATGCGTACAGTTCGAGTCAAATGTATGATGCATGTACACGGTTCAGCCTGTCAGAATGAGCCATGAACTTAGTGTCCATCAAGAAGGTTAGTCAAATACGATATTGCATTCAACGAGTGACCGACAACAAGAACATTAAGGAGATATTCATGCACTTAGCTTGCATATGGCAAAAGAATGCTTCAGGTGTAAGCAACCTAGTCGTTCCCCGCAAACTACCCGAAAAGCTTATGGCAAAAGATTCAGGAGACCTCCTCAATGTGATACGCGGATCTTTGTCCAAGACACCCATGCTTCTCTAGTAAGACATCACAGCAAGCTTCTAGCATAAGGTACCGAGTCTTACCCAGCAAGTCTTCAAGGAAGGAAAGCACTTGAGATATGGTACCCATGCTTCTTCAAGAAGCCATCCCGATCAAAGTGTCAAGCACAAGCTATCCAGTCTTCCTAGACACAATACCCTGGATGCCTTACAACACAAGCTACGTAAACCCTTGTTGGAAAGGTATCGCATTTTCACTAGTACCAGTTATTCCACTGACAGTTGGCAGCATATCACCGTGCATCTCAAGGATGAGATCCGCAACAGTTGGTCAGAAGGCAAAATAGTCAGTCAAGACATGAGCCTGCTTCCGGAATCAAGCACTCAGCCACATACACCCAATATATATATGGTGGACATTCTACCAAGGCCATAGGAGTTACTCATACAACGATGACAGCCCGATGAGAATCCGACTATTGCATGAGCTATATAAGAATAAGAACGCCGGATATACACTTCAGTGAGATGACCAACAACCCATGGATAAGATGTATGGGACACGGATGAACCCTTGCATGTCTTTCTTTGATGACGGCACCACGCCTGTGTTCTGAGTTGTTTTCGGCCGTCCGGGGTGGATGCCGACTTTTATTTATTTTGTCAACAACTGGCCTGTGTTCTGAGCTGCTTCTCGGCCGTCTCGGACAGTTGTTGAGTTTCTTTTCGTAGTAGTGACCCTATGCTCTGAGCTGTTTCATGACCGTCTTAGGGAACTGCTACTTTCTTCTTATCGACACCGTCTCATGCTCTGAGCTGCTTTTCAGCCGTCTTGAGTCGGGGTTGAGTTACTCCAGTAATGTCCCAGATCTGAGTTGTAAAGACCGTTCTGGTGGCTACTGGTTTATATGCTGATTTTATCCAAGGGTTCAGACGGTCGTTATGCTACAACTACAACTTGTTAAGCAATATGCTTGCCAGAACATGGTACGTGGCATCACCCATGGTCATCTGAAGGAATAAAGAATACATGAGACCAAGCTCTTTCAACTAAGGATCCAAGCAAAGAGAACTATAATGAAAGAGTAAGATTGCCCATACAGGTACGATAATGGTTGCAAGACCAACATAATACATATATTCAAAACAGTCCGGTTCGATATCAAGCACCGTGGTAACATCCCCATGGAGTCTATTTAAGTTGCAAGGACCCTATATTGAGTCAATCCGCTCAGCCCAAGCAGATATGCTCAGATCGGAATATTCAGATCTATGAAGACCACCCAGCATTTAGATTACGGCAATAATGATGCAACGTTGCACGGCCTATTATTCATTTAAAGATGACGACAAGCGAAACGACCAGAATGTGGGGGCAACAATATCGGAGCATGTGTCCGCACATATGGGAATGCGTCAAAAGATAGTTTGTCCTAAACAAGATATCTCTGCCAGAACCTTCGACAGTCAAGTCACCATATATAGACAGATGGAAGTTAGAAAAACACATAAGAATCTAGTGGAACAAACAAACCTGAAGCCACATAGTCAGTCAGCGAAGATCTACCGGAAGTATCATTCTAAGGTAAGAAGGAAACCCGAGTTGGAAACGGTTTCCTCAAGTAAGGATATTTTTGTTGAACCTTGAGCAATCAAATCTCGAGGACGAGATTTCTTTAAGGTGGGTAGGTTTGTAACACCCTGGATTTTGCCCATTTCTTTTTCTTTGATTTTCATCTGGATTTGCTTCTCTATGGTTTGATAGTTTTGAAACCCAAAATGATTTCCCTTGATTTATTTTTTCTTAGTGGCTTGCCAATCTTCAAACCACCCCAAGACCTAGCCATTTCCATCTTGAGCCAATCCCAAGATTCTTTTCCATGGGAATATTCCTTTTTCTTTTAATGGAATAATCCTGTTTGCCTTGAGTTGTGAAGCAACCCCCATTTATATCTCTCCAAAAATTCCCAAATAATTCTAATAAATCTATTGGGTTATATATTCCTCACATATGACAAAATATTTCCTTTACATATTCAAAAATATTTCCCAAAAATTCCTTTTCTGATTCTGCCCTATCTGTCAAGTTGTGAAGCAAGTACCCTTTGTATTTGCTTGATTGCTCTCAAAATTTGTGGGCACTTTTTCCTAGCCATATCATTGCCTCATGCCAAAATTCAACTCAATCTAGCTAGTAAATATTTCTTGGCAAATTTCCAAAGTTTCTGATCCACAAGAAGCTTTGTGAAGCAAGTGCTAGCGAGGAGTGTTGAAATGAGTTGAATCTTTGCCATCATTTCAATATGCTCAAATAATGCCTCTCCACCAAATTTGAGCATCACATCTTCAACCATGTGACCATAGCTTCAAATCTTTGTTTGTGGTCATTATTTGGATTTGTGAAGTAACTATATTTTATAGTGCTCCATAAATTCTGATATTTTACCAAGACATGATCCTAGCTATAAAACCTTGCTAAACCAATTTTGATCACATTTTATCTAGCCAATTATTCCGAGTAATGTTTCTAAGTTTCTGTTCAGTGAGAAACTGTATGAAGGAAGTGCCACTTGGGCTTATCAAGATGGCATGAATTTTATATAGCATCCTCACATGTCCAAAATATTTATCTCCTCCAAGTTTGAGCCCAATCCAAACATGTATGTGAGTGCCACATCAAAATCCCCATTCTGAACCAGATTGGTGAGTTGCAAAGCAACTATATTAAATCTTAATCCTCTTCTTCTCAAACTTCACAGGATTATAATTCCTCCTACCCTAAGACTCCCAGACATAACCTTTCGACCTTATCTCTTTCCTGTTGACCATAGTGTCAGTGCCAAGTTGGCAACAACAATCTTGTGGTGAAGTTTCCCATCACCTTACTGCTTGCTTTTGTTATCCATCACCTCCAGGCTGCCTTGGGGACCAAGGACATCACCCCAGACAAGGTGTGCCAACCCCTCTTGTCTCCTCAGCAACAGTGTGCATGGTGACCACTCCTGTGGCTTGCAATAACCGTGCTCTGTGCAGTGGAGCCCCTCGGCCTCGTCAGTTTTTCCTCTACCCCGAGCACTCGTCGTGTCCAACAGCTCCCCATCGCCGTCCTCTTCCTCCTGGACCCCTCTCCCCCTATCAAGTCCCCTCCTGAGCGGCTTTGTAGCCGTGCCCGCGATGTCGCCGTCCCTGTCGCCGTCGCGTCCTGTCGCCGAGATCTCCCGAGCCTTCACGAGTTGGCTTGAGCTGTCTCAGCCCCTCCTAGAAGCTCCCCGAGGCCGCAAGCTGCCAGCCCCGGTGCTGTGGAGCAACAGGGAGTGGCTAAGGCCGCCACGGTGGCCGAGCTCATACGCTCACCATTGGCCGGCTATTTATAGCCCTCCCTGGAGCCCTTTGAGCCCACCGGGAGCCTCCTCTCTCTCTTCCACTCCGTCCCAGCCTCTTGCCCAAGCTCGAGGAGCTCTGCTCGCCCCCAATCGCCGCCATGGCTGCCGCCCTCTCCGTCCTAAATTCGCGCAAAATAGAGCTTCTCCCTTCTCCATTGTTCCTCCTATGGGACCCTCTCGATGCAGCAGGGCTTCCCCGACCCCCATACCCTCCTCTCCGGTGCTGTGTCGCCCGCCCCATGGACGAAGGGAAGCTTGCTCCAGCCATCCTCGGTGAGCGCGCATGGCGGGGGCGAATGCCACGTCTTTCCCCGAGTCCGCCGGTGGTCCCAGCTCCGTCGGAGATGGCCACAGCCGCCGGGGAGCATCGCCGGAGCGCGTTGGCCGCACCTTCCTGCTCTGTTATATCGGGGGAAGGCAGGAGGAGGAAGAAGAAGATAGGGGAGGAGAGAGAAGGGTGTGGGCCCTAGGCGTTAGTGGCCCAAAGGCCGGCCCCGCCGCGGCTGACTGGATTAAGTGGAGGCGCCCGAGCCCAAAATACGTTTTCCCCTCTGGGAAACGTATTCCTCCGAAGACACTTTCATATTTTAACCCAGGGACCTGTTTGAAGAAGTATCTTTTGCAGATTGGTCCTCGAACTTCATCGGGTCACAGCTTCTTATCCGTTACTCCAATTCCGGTGATTCCAAAGCTCACATTTTCGTCTCGTCGAGCCCTACAAGATGATGTCATTTTTTCCATGTGATCACATAGTGGAAAATGACCATGTTGCCCTTGCCATAATAAGCCCCCTCCGAGAGAGAACTATTTCCGGCGATTCATTCGACGAGTTTCTCGCACTTCCTTCCGGTGGTTTCCCCCATCCGAGGCAAGCCACAACTCTCATTGCTTAATCGCACTTCAATATCATAGTTTCATTAACTACTTCAATCACAAGTATATTTGGTTACCGTTTGTGATTTGAGTATGCAATTTTGGAGAAACGACTACTATGATGAGTACGGGATTGTTAGTGACTAGTGTCTTACACGCTATTCGATGCCACGATGTTGAGATTACTGTCTATAATTATTTTATCTGACAGTTTATAGATACGGATTAAGAGTAGTGGTTGAGTTTATCGGTCATTGGATTGCTATGACACCGGAGTGTCAGCTATGATATATTATTCAGGATGAGATAACCTAGTTGGTTGATCGGAGTCACCTGTCCGGGTATTATCCTGCAACCACATTTTGCCGGTATGGGACAGCCTTGACTTGAGCTGTTTGCGTTATCGCTCTCACCGATACCACCAAAGAGGGAGGGTTATACACGTGTGCTACCTTGGCCCGGTAGGCGGTGATAACCCTGTGAGCTAGTTGAGTTGTTGTTGTCGGCGTCCCCATTTGGGACAGATATGTTTGGCCACGACGGTGGCAGGTGTCATGAGGACACAGGTGTCATGAGGACACAGGGCCACCCAGGGCAAGACTCCAGAGGAGAGTGGTTGCCGGTGGAACGGTGAGAGGATCACGGTTCAGGCAAGTTTCGTTGGAGCAATGCTGGTCCACCTGAATGGGATCTCGAGGTCAGTGCTCCAGAGTGTGGGTAAAGTGTGCAACCTCTGCAGAGTGTCAAACCTATTCGAATAGCCGTGTCCACGATATTGGACAGCCCGACCAGACCTGAGTAAATGATCATCCGCATCCATGATAGTAATGATGGAAGAACTGGTCGGAGTATGTTACAGTTGGGCATCGTGTCGGTGTTACAGTGGGGCATCATGCCGGTGTAACAGTTGGGCATCGTGCCAGTGATAAGTCCTCGTATCCATCTTGAGGATACTCGCTGAGGATCTTGTTAAGATCACATGAGTTGGTATCACCCGGGTATGGTGAGAGTAGTCTAGTATAGCTAGTTCTCTAATACTCCTTTAATAATAACAACCTTTTACTTAATCTTGATTGATATGATGTTGTCTTGCCTTAATGCTAATGTTTGTTGTGAGCTTGCGAGTACATTTAAAGTACTCACCTGGCTTGTCATGCTAGCTTGCAGGTCATGCCTTGATTGTTTGATTGTCGAAGATTCTGAGTTGCGAGCAAGGATGTGCGTTCCAACCAGAGTCCCTGCGGAGTGGAGTTCATCACATCGGTAGTTGTTCTGCTGCTAGCGTAAGATTTACCGTAGGCAGGTGTACTATCGCCACGGCGATGTAATCCATGTATCCTTGTAATATTTTTCATAGTAATAAAGAGTTGTTTTGTTCTGAGCCAACGGTTCCATATTCCAGAAGACTGGTATGTGGGCTGGAATACGGTGCATTCCGGTTTCCTCTGAGACGGGGTGCCACAGTTTGAAATTGAGAACTTCGCTCTCGGGAGTATCGTTCGAAGCGGTAGGTCTAGCCATGGGGACAAATAGACTATCCCACACAAGGAGGCCGAAAGCAAGCGAAAGAAAAGGGCAAACGAAAAAAGGCAAATATTTTTATAAATTTTTGTTTTTCAGAAGTGGGGGAGAGGAAAAGGAGAGGCAAAAAAAGTAAATGCAAGAGATGAATTTGCGACGATTACTTGGATAACATTCAATTGATGCTCCCCGGCAACGGTGCCATCAATTATTCTTGCTACCTCTTGAGCTTGCATTGGTTTTTCCCTTGAAGACGAAAGGGTGATGCAACACAGTAGCAGTAAGTATTTCCCTCAGTTTGAGAACCAAGGTATCAATCCAGTAGGAGTATCAAGCCAAGTTCCTAAAGTACCTGCGCAAAAACAGCAAACTTGCACCCAACACTACAAAGGGGTTGTCAATCCCTTCACGATTGATTGCAAGGTGAGATCTCGAGGCGGAAATTTCAACAAAGTAAAAATGTGGAGCTGAAAATATAACGTGAAGTAGACCCGGGGGCCATAGTGTTCACTAGAGGCTTCTCTCATGATAGCAAATATTACGGTGGGTGAACGAATTACTGTCGAGCAATTGATAGAACTGTGCAAAGTCATGACGATATCTAAGGCAATGATCATACATATAAGCATCACGTCCGAGACAAGTAGACCGATGCTTTCTCCATCTACTACTATTACTCCACACATCGACCACTACCCAGCATGCATCTAGTGTATTGAGTTCATGACAAACAGAGTAACGCCTTAAGCAAGATGACATGATGTAGAGGGATAAATTCATGCAATAGATATAAACCCCATCTTTTTACCCTTTATGGCAACAACACGATGCATGCCTCGCTACCCCTTCTATCACTGCGTGAGGTCACCGTACGGTATGAACCCAAAACCAAGCACTTCTCCCATTGCAAGAATCATAGATCAAGTTGGCCAAACAAAACCCACAACTCGAAGAGAATTATAAGGATATGAAATCATGCATATAAGAGATCAAAAGAAACTCAAATAAGATTCATAGATAATCTGATCATAAATCCACAATTCATCGGATCTCGGAAACACACCGCAAAAGAAGATTACATCGGATAGATCTCCATGAAGATCATGGAGAACTTTGTATTGAAGATCCAAGAGAGAGAAGAAGCCATCTAGATACTAGCTATGGACCCGAATGTCTATGGTGAACTACTCACGCATCATCGGAGAGGCAATGGTGTTGATGAAGAAGCCCTCCGTGTCTGAATTCCCCTCCGGCAGGGCACCAGAATGTGCCCCGGATGGGATCTTGCGGAGACAGAAGCCTGCGGCGGCGGAAAAGTATTTTCGTGGTTCTCTCCCGTGGTTTTGGATTTTTCGGAGATTTATAGGCGGCAGAAGTAGGGCAGGGGAGCCACAGGGGGCCCACAAGCCTGCTTTGCGCCCCAGACCGTGCCTAGCGGGATTGTGACCTCCCCCGGGGTCCTTTGCCTTGGTTTTGAAGTTCCCCACGTATCTTCTGTTCCGGAAAAAATCTTTTTGGAGGTTTTATTCCTGTTGGACTCCGTTTAATATTCTCCTCTGAAAAGGGTCAAAAACACGTAAGAAACATGAACTAGCACTTGGCACTGAGTTAATAAGTTAGTCCCGAAAAAGATATAAAAGGCATACAAACATCCAAAGTTTGACAAGATAATAGCATGGAACCAAAAAAATTATAGATACGTTGGAGACGTGTCAAGCATCCCCAAGCTTAACTCCTGCTCGTCCTCGAGTAGGGAAGTAATAAGCATCCCCAAGCATATTTGTCCTTTGTAACTTCTTTCTTGTGACACGAATGTTCAGATCCGTAAGATTCAAAACAAAAGTTTTCTACTAACATGAAAACAATAATACTTCAAGCAAACTAGCAAGGTAATCATGAACTTTCGAAATAACAAAGCCAAATAAAGTTATTCCTACAAAATCATATAGTGTGGCTATGCTCCATCATCCCCACACAACGAATTTAAATCATGCACAACCCCGGTATTGGCCAAGTAATTGTTTTCGCACTCTTACTTTCTCAAACCTTTTTCAACTCTCACGCAATACATGAGCGTGAGCCATGGATATAGCACTATAGGTGAAAAAGAGTGTGGTGGAGGTTGTGAGGCAAAAAGGAGGAGATGGTCACATTGAATCGACGTATCAAAGGGCTACGGAGATGCCCATTAACAGATATCAATGTGAAAGAGTAGGGATTACCATGCAATGGATGCACTTAGAGCTATAAGTGTGTGAAAGCTCAAAAGGAGAACTAGTGGGTGTGCATCCAACTTGCTTGCTCACGAAGACCTAGGGCAATTTTGAGGAAGCCCATCATTGGAATATACAAGCAAAGTTACATAATGAAGATTCCCAATAGTATATGGTGGTGACAAAACAAGAGACTCTCAATCATGAAGATCATGGTGCTATTATGAAGCACAAGTGTGGAAAAAGATAGTAGCATTGTCCCTTCTCTCTTTTTCTCTCTTTTTTTTGTTTGGGCTCTTTGGTCTCTTTCCATATCTCTCTCTCTCTCTTTGTGTTAGCAACTTTGACCTTTTTTTATTTATTATTTCCTCACATGGGACAATTGTCTAATAATGATGATCATCACACTTTCATTTACTCAAAGCTGAATGCTTAGAACAATGATGACTCTATAGGAAATGCCTCCGGCAGAGTACCGGGATGTACAACGGTCTAGCTTAGCGTATGACGTTGAAACATCTCACTAGCCATCTTACGATCATGCAATGGCAATATGTAAGTGACGACACAAGTCATGAGACGGAACGATGGGAGTTGCATGGCAATATATCTTGGAATGGCTATGAAAATGCCATAGTAGGTAGGTATGGTGGCTATTTTGAGGAAGATCTGTGGTGGTTTTGTGTACCGGCGAAAGTTGCGCGGCACTAGAGAGGCTAGCAATGCTGGAAAGTGAAAGTGCATCTATACCATGGACTCACATTAGTCATGAAGAACTCACATACTTATTGTGAAAGTTTTTATTAGTAATCGAAACAAAGTGCTAAACGCATACTCCTAGGGGAAGGGTTGGTAGGTGTTTAACCATCGCGTGATCCCGACTGCAACACAAAGGATGACAATCAATAAATCAATCGTGCTCCAACTTCCTAACATAGCGGTTCACCATACGTGCATGTTACGGGAATCACTAACTTTAACACAAGTATTTCTAGATTCACAAAACCCTACTAACATGTCTCTTAATATTACCAAATCCATGTCTCAAAACTAATTGAGAGGAATCACACTTCTCTTTCTAATCAATGCACAAGAATATGGAAGTTTTATTGTATCCTCTTTGGACACCTATCATCTTTAGGACTACTTTCATAGCACAAGCCAACTACCAAGTTACTCAGATAGAGCACTCTCGAAAAGATATAAGTGAAGACCGAGAGTTCTTATTTCACCAAAATATGACACCGCCGTGCTCTAAAAGATCTAAGTGAAGCACATAGAGCAAAGTTATCTAGCTCAAAAGATATAAGCGAAGCTCAATGAGTATTCTAGAAAATTCATGATGAGTGCATGTCTATCAAAAGGTGTGCAGCAAGGATTATTGTGACACAACAGAAATAAAACACTCCTATAACACATGACACTCCAAGAAAAACACATATCATATGGTGAATAAAAATATAGCTCCAAGTAATGTTACCGATGGATTGAAGATGAAAGAGGGGATGCCTTCCCGGGGAATCCCCAAGCTTAGGCTTCTTGGTGTCCTTGAATTTGGCTTGGGATGCCTTGGGAATCCCCAAGCTTGAGCTCTTTCCACTCTTTATCCCTTTGTCCATGAGAACATCACCCAAAACTTGAAAACTTCACAACACAAAACTTAAACAGAAACTCGTGATATCATTAGCACAAGAAAACAAACAACCACCTCTTTAGGTACTGTAGCAAACTTGATTTCCATTTATATTGGTGTTAGATTACTGTATTATCACTTTTCCATGTCTAGTACCCCCCGATACTATCCATAGTTGCATCAAAATAAGCAGTCAACACAACAAAAACAGAATCTGTCAAAAACAGACCAATCTGTAGAAATATGTATACTTCGTATACTTCTGGTATCTCAAAAATTCTTAACAATTACGACAATTTGGGCAATTGGCCTATCAACCAGCAGAAAAAAGAATCAACTCAAAAGCTCTTTATGGAAAAAATTGGAAAATAATTTCATGAGCGAAAAGTTTCTGTGTTTTTCTAGCATGATCAAACAACCATCACCAAAACTAGTCATAAAGGTTTTACTTGGCTCAAACACAAAAAGAAACACAAAAAACACAATCATAAAATAATTATGATGGTGTGGACGCAACAAAATAGAAATCAAAAAAGCAAAGATAAATTCATTGGCTTGCGTCCCAACAAGCGCTATTGTTTAAGGCCCTTAGCTAGGTATAAGGCGATAGAATCACGTATCGTCGTCTTTGGTGCTCAAACCATAAGTAGGGTGAACACTCATAATCTTAAGGTCTTCATCTCTCTTACTAGATGGTTCACCACTATTTTTAGGAACAAAAACAGACTTGGTGGCCTTATTGTGGGCAAAATTGGGTGTGTTCCGCACAGCAGCAAAAGCGGAACCCAAGTTGGTTATAACATCCTCTAGTTTGCCAATCCTAGCGGAGTCATGGCCTAGTTTTTCGTTAAATGTGGGTTCCCTCTCCATTAAATGTTTCAAAGTCATTCCCACCTTGGACCCGTATTGAGTGATTTGATTGTGGATATTTTTATCCAAATTCTCAATGAATTCAATCGTAGCAACTTTATTTTCAATGATATCCAGCCTACGCATCACATGTTCCAAAGTTAAGGTAGTTCCAATAACCATGAGTGGGGGTGAGCCTAACAAATTTATCAAAGCACCGTAAGAATCAACAGTATGGCTACCCAAGAAATTTCCGCCTACGATGGTGTCAAGAACATACCTATTCCAAGGGGAGATACCCACATAAAAGTTGCGAAGCAGGACGGTAGTAGATTGCTTACGAGTAGATCTACTCTGAGCATTGCAAATCCTATACCAAGCATCCTTTAAGTTTTCTTCCTCATTTTGTTTGAAATTGAGAACTTCGCTCTCGGGAGTATCGTTCGAAGCGGTAGGTCTAGCCATGGGGACAGATAGACTATCCCACACAAGCAGGTAGAAAGCAAGTGAAAGAAAAGGGCAAACGAAAAAAAAGGCAAATATTTTTCTAAACTTTTGTTTTTTAGAAGTGGGGGAGAGGAAAATGAGAGGCAAAAAAAGTAAATGAAAGAGATGAGTTTCTACGGTTACTTGGATAAGATTCACTTGATGCTCCCCGGCAACGGCGCCAGAAATTCTTCTCGCTACCTCTTGAGCTTGCGTTGGTTTTTCCCTTGAAGAGGAAATGGTGATGCAGCACACTAGCAGTAAGTATTTCCCTCAGTTTGAGAACCAAGGTATCAATCCAGTAGGAGTATCAAGCCAAGTTCCAAAAGTACCTGCACAAAAACAGCAAACTTGCACCCAATGCTACAAAGGGGTTGTCAATCTACTACTATGATCATACATATAAGCATCACATCCGAGACAAGTAGACCGATAATTTCTGCATCTACTACTATTACTCCACACATCTCCCGCTATCCAGCATGCATCTAGTGTATTGAGTTCATGACAAACAGAGTAACGCCTTAAGTAAGATGACATGATGTAGAGGGATAAATTCATGCAACAGATATAAACCCCATATTTTTACTCTTGATGGCAACAACATGATGCGTGCCTCGCTACCGCTTCTGTCACTGAGTGAGGTCACCGCACGGTATGAACCCAAAACCAAGCACTTCTCCCAGTGCAAGAATCATAGATCAAGTTGGCCAAACAAAACCCACAACTCGAAGAGAATTACAAGGATACGAAATCATGCATATAAGAGATCAGAAGAAACTCAAATAAGATTCATAAATAATCTAATCATAAATCCACAATTCATTGGATCTCGACAAACACACCGCAAAAGAAGATTACATCGGATAGATCTCCATGAAGATCATGGAGAACTTTGTATTGAAGATCCAAGAGAGAGAAGAAGCCATCTAACTACTTGCTATGGACCCGAAGGTCTATGGTGAACTACTCACGCATCATTGGAGAGGCAATGGTGTTGATGAAGAAGCCCTCCGTGTCCGAATCCCCCTCCGGCAGGGCACCAGAACGTGCCCCAGATGGGATCTTGCGGAGACAAAAGCCTGCGGCGGCGGAAAAGTATTTTCGTGGCTCTCTCCCGTGGTTTTGGATTTTTCGAAGATTTATAGGCGGAAGAAGTAGGGCAGGGGAGCCACAGGGGGCCCACAAGCATGCTAGGCGTGCCCCCCAGATCGTGCCAATGGGGCTTGTGACCTCCCCCGGGGTCCTTTGCCTTGGTTCAAAAGTTCCCCGCGTATCTTATGTTCCGGAAAAAATCCTTTCAGAGGTTTTATTCCGTTTGGACTCTGTTTAATATTCTCCTCTGAAAAGGGTCAAAAACACGGAAAAAACAGGAACTGGCACTTGGCACTGAGTTAATAAGTTAGTCCCAAAAAAGATATAAAAGGCATACAAAAATCTTGGTCCACCGAAGCCTAGGGTTGATTAGTTTGATTCATCTCAGTACCACCGAGTTTTTCTTTTCAACCTCATCGACTTTCCGTGTGAGTTGAAAGTTATGGAACTTGGTGGCAACGAAAATCCCAACTTGGTGTCACCCACAGTGAGGGGATATATATATATATATCCGCAGACCCGACTCTCGAAGAACTTCTTTCAAATGACGCCTCCCCGCTCCCCTTGCTGTCGTGCCCTAGTCTCCGGTCATCAAACTTGATCTCCCATGCGCCCTCGCATTAGAGTCCTCGCCGCCGACAGAATCTTCACCGTCGTCTCCGCCGTAGCAGATCCAAACCAGTTTAGGGTATGGATTCAATCACTTTTTGGTACTCCCCATATGATTCTTGTGCAAATTAAGTTCTCCCATTTTCTATCCACGATTGAAAGTATTCTATCCAGAAGAGAAATCCTTTAGCGAGCAATGAAGATTTTAGGTTTAACAGTCTGCTAGATTGAATCTCGGTGTCACCGAGTTGAAAACGTCGGTAGTACCAATTTGATTTTAGGGTTCTTGAGAATGGTCTCGGTGGAACCGAGTATTTCTTTTCGGCGAAACCAAAAAGAGGTGCCAGGTTTCTGTTAAGGAGATCATGTGTCTCGGTGGCTCCGAATGTTTTTAACTCAGTGCAACCAAAATCCAAGTTTGCTCAAAGTTAAAACTATTTTTGTAGAGTTCCAATTTGACAAAAACTTCTGCAACTTTGTGATGCTTATCTTTTCTATCTCTTCTAGATCTTTTCGCAGGGTTTGCCAGTCTGTGTGTCAGCTTGTCTGTTTTTTGCAAGATGTCAGGTTCCGATGACAGTGAGAACAACTTCAATGATCCCCATGCGGAGTAGGATTAAGGCACTAGTCTTGAGAGAACTCCTTCTGATCCAAGAAGTCCCATCTCCCATGGCATGCCCAAGGCAGCTACCAGGTCCAGGAAGAAGGTGAATTTTGATGAAGAGGATTCTCATTTTGTTCCTGAAGTTCCTGCTCCCCGGAATCTTAAAGAGAAGGCTACTGACAGGAAGGTAGTGACGAAGGAGTACACCAAACCTTCTGAGTTTAGGTTTACTAAGAAGCTAGGTGTGAATAGAGCGATTAAGAGGGTTATTCATGTCATTGAGACAAACCTCCACGTATGAAGATCCAGCAAAAATGTTGATGTTGATGATGAGGAGGAAGAGATACCAGTTGAGGCCCCTCCTCCAAAGAAGAAGACACTTGTGGCTGATGCCATGCCTAAGAAATCTGCTCCAAAGCCTTCAGCTCCTAAGAAGCATGTAGCTCCCAAGAGTACTACAAAGGACATTCCTACGGCTACTAAAGAGAAAGGAACTTCTTCTAGTGCCTTTGCCGCAGAGGACGAAGATCAGGATGCACCTATTCTCATGAAGCTAAGACCTCGTCTGCCACTTCACAATGAGTCTCATCCAATTGTTGAAGACATGAAGAAGAGAAGAGATGCATTGTTGAGGAAGTGGAGAGCTAATTAACCCTATGTTGTGAGGAGAAGAACTGTTGTTGATCCCCGGTTTCACACAAGGGAACAACAAGATTTCTATGAGACATTTTTGTTTGACAAGAGTCCATCAGTCAGTGACATAAGGTATGTCGACTGGGAATACATCAAAAGCAATGAAGATTTCTTTCCCCATGTAAGAGAAAATTTCAATCTTGTTGACATTGAAGAGTTTGCTGGTAGAGAGATGACTGCATGGAATGATGAGATGATTATGCAATTCTACTCACGAGTTCATTTCTATGTAGATGGCACAATTCTGTGGATGACTAATGGTCATAGATATGAAGCCACAATTGAAGAATGGGCTACTATCATTGGTGCTCCAAAGTCATGTGTAGAGGACTTGGATGTGTATTCGGATCCTAAAATGAATCACAATTCCATGGCCAACATGTACAAGCCAGAGACCAATGACTATTTGTCGTCTCACAAGCTTGGCTCTGTTTATTTCTTGCAAGTAGGAATAACAACTACCAACACTATATTGAGACATACCCTGATGCCTAAATCAGGTGATGACAAAATGATTAGAGGTTATTCCATCAATATGCTGCATCATCTAAATACCCACACCCGCTTCAAAGTCATGGATTTGATTGCTGAGACTGTCAGGAGAACTTCTGCAGACCAGAAGAGATCATGCGTATATGCACTATACGTTGAGATGCTCATAAGTGCCAAGATTGGCAAGCACGCATATCAGCTTGATTGTCCTCATTTTCCACTCCACCCAGAGTTTGAGGATAATATAGTTGTGATGGATGACACTCATCCCAGCTGAGCTATAGCTAGAGAGGCTGCAGAGGCTTCTAGGAATGCTCCAGGTACACCACCCCGACTAAAACCAGAGATGAGCATATGTCTTTCTTCATCAGCACCATCCAATGGATGGAGAAGAATATTTCAGAGATTTTACCAAACTAGAAGAGTTTAGAGAGGATTGTGGAGACAAAATTCCATGACCTCGATGTCAAGGTAACTGAGTTGACCACCATGGTTCAACAACTTTAGCATGAAGTTGACTCTGTGAAGATTCCATGCTCAGATGATGACGAAGATGAAGACAATGATGATGATGATGTTTCACCTCTTCGTACTACCACGCGGTTCACGACCCAGACTAGGTCAACAGTTGTGCCGGTACTAGAAGAAAGACCGTGTTCATCAACTCAAGCTTCAGCTCCTGCTCCAGCACCTCCAGTGTCTACACCTCCAGCTCCTGCTCCAGCGACATCTGCCGAAGCCTTCGTTGATGCTCTCTTGTCTACTCCAATTTCTGCTACCAGAGGAGATCTTCCCTAGTGAGACGCTAAGATTATACCTTTGAACTTTTTGGTACTTGTTGCCAAAGGGGAGAAGTGTATAGATTAATAAGGCTTCGTGGGAGGGAGAGCTATTGACTTTATTTGCTCTCATTTGGTTTTCAAAATTTATTTGGTATTTTGGATGACTTTTTGTGTTTGATCATACGCTTTAATTGTATGATGATACCACGTTATTACTTTTGAGCTATCTACATCATGATCATTCACTTGTTTGTCGGTGCTATGTGCATTGCTATTCATTCTTATCATTTATGCGCACCACCAAGTTGTATGTCACATGAAAGAGTGACCCATAATCATAATCGATTGCACATTTGCATTCAAACGCAAATTTAAAATAATGCACAAATTTAGGGGGAGCTCTTGCTTTTCACATACCCCTCAAAGCGTTGATAGGACTGTGTGAATTTATTCAAGTACATTCCTAAAAAGTTCAAAGATGCTTTGGGTATAGGATTGTGTGGATATGCCCCTTCGATAAAAGAGAAGGAATAGGATTGGCTAAAGCTTCAAGCAAGAAGACTCTTCATTTTAAACTTTGTGAGAAATCACTTTGAGTCCATAGGAAAGTCAATACTATTAAAAGGGGCTGAGGTATTATGATGAATTCGTTACTCAAGTGCTTAGAGATAGCCACCAAAAATACTCAACCACTTTCCCACAAAATATATCTGTACCAAGCCACATAAGCAAAATCGGTGCCACCAACATTTCCTACTCGACCATACCGATTTTACACTTAGACAGATCCTATGCCAAACCCACCATCTCCGTAAAATCAACATTTCTATTGGTTCCACCGAGATTGGGTGACCAACATTCTATTGAGATAACTTCAAGTTTAGGAATTTCCGAGTTTGAAGTTGGTCTCACCGAGTTTAGAAACGAGTCTAGGTCATTGTATCGGTACCACTAAGATTCCTATATCGGTCTCACCAAGAATTCAAAATTTGCCATATTTAGTGCAACTCGGTACTATCGAGATTCATTTCGGTGTCACGGAGTTTGGAAATAATGTTGTACCAATTGGATTTTGGGGGATGCATATATATACCCCTCCACCTACGTCTCATTCATAGAGGAAGAACTCAGAACACTCTTACACTTGCCAGATCCATTTTTCTGAGAGAGAGCCACATACTCATATGTTGAGATCATGAGATTCCATTCCAACTATTAGAACCTTGATTTCTAGCCTCCCAAGTTGCTTTACACAAGATCAATCTCTCCTACCCCTGCCAAATCTGAGATAGACTGGTTGAGTGTTGAGGAGACTATCTTTTGAAGCACAAGAGCAAGGATTTCATCGTCCTACCACATCTATTAACTTTTGGAGGGTGGTGCCTCCTAGATTGGTTAGTGTTGCGTGGGAGCCTCCTACTTTGTGTTTTGCAGTTGAACCAAGATGTTTGTAAGGGCAAGGAGATCGCCTACTTCGTGAAGATCTACCGAGTGAGGCTAGTACCGTGTGGGTGGAAGCTGTGGTGGAATAGACAAGGTCGCTTCTTCGTGGGTTTAAGTCTCCACTAACATGGACGTACGATAGCGCCACTTATGAGAACCATGCCAAAAACGCCGTGTAAACCTTTGCGTTTGATCTCCCAACCTTACCCTCTACTTTACACTTGCATGTTTTACTTTCCGCTGCAATACTCTTAGATATGCATGTGTAGGGTGTACTTGACTAGTCACAGTTCCTAAAACTGGCCCACACTAAAACTTGGGAAAAGGCTAAGTTTTTTATCTTGTCAAGTAGTCTAATCATCCCCTCTAGACATACTTTTGATCCTACAGTGTGCCCAGTGTCTACGAAAACAGCCCATTGTCGCCCTTTCTTAGCACGGCTCCGCCTCGAGAGTGACCACATCACTCCCGCCACTAGTAATGCAGGCTCTCTACCAGCAACAACCATAGTAATTAGCAAAGCCCCATCCAATAAAGGGTATTGTGGTTGTACATGTAAGGTTGGGACGGTCATTAAATTTTAAATCTAATCCGATTTTTAGAAACCACTCACACTACCGACCTCGGTAAACTACTCCCTTATGAAGCGGTTACCTAGCTCAACACATCACCGTCGGGCATCAGTGGCACCCGATGGGGTTTTTGTAAAACATTTGAAATCATCATCTTTTAACGTCTCCATGCATGTACCGAATCCCATGAGTAGAACTACTAGAAACCTAACTACACCCACTCGCACAACCCTGATAGGTAGGTAGGGTTATGCCCAAGTGCAAGTGGCATTGAGGAACTATCGGTAAGACCTCACTAGGGTAGTTACTGATTCAACATGGCCTTATGCATCGGAGTAAAATGCTAAATATGACATACATGAAAGTATTCTCTTAGACATGTTCAAGGGGCTGCTTGCCTTGCTCAACAAAGTCTCCGGGGTCTCCAAAGTCTTCTGGTCCAAGTCCCTCGACAACAACACAATCTATGGTCGCAATATAAATCAGCAAAGATAAGCACTCAACAAAAAAAAAGAGAAAATAATCTACTCAGAAAAATGTCACACCATTTTTGTAAAATACTAGGATGAGTATAGGTTCTGTAAAAATTATTGGGTTTTAGTTTTGGGCTGTAAAAAGTTGCAAAAACTATTTTAACACGGTGTTAAAATGCCTAAAATAGGGTTTTAAAATAAAACAACGCATGCATCCTTTTGTAAAAATTTCACAAGTGGCACCCTAAAATACTACATAATATTACAAGATTTGTGCTGGAGGAATATTGGAATGTGGATAAATATTCACCGCTATGGGATTTTTGCCAAAAAATAAAATGAAAAAGAAAAAGACCACAATTCCTTGGACAAAAGTTGCTGGCCGAATCGGCCCAGCCAGCGAAACCAGCTCAGGCGGGCCAAGCGCGCGCACCCACCAGGGGTTTAAACCCGACAAGCAGGGCCGAGCCGCCAGTGGCAGCGAGGGGAGGCGTGGGAGCGGTGAGGATGATAGGTGGCCCCCACCTGTCATCTTCAATCTCAGGATAGAGAGGACGATGAGCTCATCGACGACGGCAGTAGGCACGGCGAGGGCAGCTAGGGGAGGAAATGAGTCGAGGGGTGAGTCGTTGTTCGACTGGTGGTGGAGTGAGGAGCCGAAGTGTAGGGAGTCGCCACCGACGAGGTCCCGTGGCGGAGGCGCTTCGGAAGGGTGGTCACCGGGGCCGAATCCTGCAGCAAACGAATAGGGGAGAGAGGGAGAAGCATCATGAAGCTATTACGGTTCCAATGGGGAAGAAATGAGAGCCGGAGCAGCCTTGTACCCGGGGATTACTGGAATTCTGAAGCGGTGGATCAGGAGCTTGACCTTGAGCTCGGGGGCCTCTGGTGATGAGTAGGTGGTTTAGGGGTGCGATTAGGAGTAGCAGGAGGTCGAAGGGAGGGAGAGAGGGAGGCAGGGTGGTGTTTTAAAGAGGGGACACGGTTCACCAAAAAGCTCGTGCGCCAGCGAGACCATGGCGACTGCCAGGGGAGGAGAGGGGACTTGGGGGTGCGTCTGCGGTCTTTGTGGATGATGTCTGGGGTTGGGAAAAGGAAGAGTAGGAGCGAGAGCTGGCTCCTGGCGTGCAGCGGTGGCGGGCGCCATCTGACTGATTCGGCTAGCTGGGGGTACACGTCGTAGGGGGAGGAGAAGGGGAGAAAGGAGGTGCACGATGTGGCGCAGGGTCTGTGCCGTCGAGGGGGCCTTAGGTGTAGTGCCCCAAGTGTAAAGTTTTCCCTTTTTGTAAGCTTACATGTGGGACCACCTTGACTTTGTCATGAGAGCTATCTATGCATGTATGATTTCATGTGTCACCTTGTATTCCTTCTTTTGCATGCATGCATCCATGTCATACCATTCTTACCATGCCTTGTGTTGCTTGCATCTATACCTTGCATGTCTTAGAGTGGGTTTTGTAATTTCATGTGTTGATGCCATGTGATGATGGTGTGTGGTGTGTAGGAGTGGTTGCTAGGTATTTTCAAAGCTCATTGCAATTTCAAACCCTTTCCCTTTCCTATTATCTCATGTTCAAAATTCCATCTTCCCAAAAGTTGCTTTAAAATGTCTTGTGTTTAGAGGTTATTGTGGAGATGATGATGTGATGATTTGGAATTTTATTCTTGGTCTTGGGGGTGAATATAAATCACAAAACAGATTAGATTAATGCTGTTTTGGATTTATGAAAGTAGCCCCATAAATGCTGGAAGTATTTTATTTAAAAAGCTTATGTATTTTCAGGCCCACGGGCATTTTTGTTTTGATTTTATAATCAGTAGTTAGTCCTGTGGGCCTTTTTCTTTCTCTGTAATTAATCTAATTAGGTAATAACATGTCCAGGGTTGTTTCTCTATTTTTTTTCTCTAGTGGGCTTCCTCCCACTCAGAGAGGCCCAGCGCCTCCTCTCCCCCTCGCGACAGCATCCCAGCGCCGTTCCTCTCCTACCTCCCGTCGACGTCGCCTTGTACGACCATGGCTCGACCTCCCGATCGCCTCCCCCCCCCCAATCCAGCGGCTCATGCGCGTCCCCCGAGGTGTTTTAAGCTGCAGGAACCTTCCTCCATCCCTAGGGTTCCCTCTCCTTCCTCCAGCGCCGCCGCCACCTCCCTCCTTTTCTCCTCCCTCTCCCTGGTAAGTTCTCTGTAGAGTAGGAGCAGAGAGAGAGAGAACCCCTCGCCTCCGTCTACCCCGCCTTCTCCGTCGAGCAGCGCCGGCGGCCATGTCCAGGGGCACGGGGACGGTGCCCGCGCCCCATTTTCGTCCTCGGGGAGGTCGAGGGACGTCTACAATGCCGGCCAAGAGCACGTCAAGGCGTCTGCTTCGGTGATCTGCTTCGTCTACCTCCGTTCGACATCAACCTGCAGCAGGGCCTTCTCCCGCGCGCCTCCCTCCTCTCCAGCTAGCCTCCTCCACCGAGCGGATCCTCCTTCTTCCTCGAGGTGAGCCGGTCCTCTTCCTCCCTTCTCCCTCGTTGGATCCGGCGAGTAGGCTGCAGGAAGCCCCTGCCCGTGCGGTAGCAGCAGATGTTGGTGCAGTTTGGAGCTGTTCCTGTTGTGTGCAGTAGGAGTAGCAGTAGGGTAGTTCTTCCTCCTCGTAGTGCAGCAGGTATAGCGTCTTGTTCTCCCCATCGAAGCGCAGCAGCAACAGAGAAGCTGGTGCCCCTTCCCTGTCGTCGGCGCGTCTCTGGCGCGCAGGTGCAGAGCAGGAATCCAGTGGAAGTGGTGGTATTCCTAGAAAAACCCCCTCCTTCTGTCAGTAGCCGATTTGTAGCGCAGTGGTTGCGGTCTCTGTTTGTTCTCTGGAGGTGCAGGGATCGAATCCCCGGTGGTGCATATCCTCCCTTTTATTTCATTTTTTCTTGGTTGATAGTAGTAGCAGCAGTAGAGAGGTTAACCTGCCATGTTCCCCTCCTCTATCGAGTGCATGGTGACTAGTAGAGTGGTAGTGGTGCTCTGGTTTACCAGAGGGAGTACTGGGTTCGAATCCCAGGAAGTTCCCCCTTTTTTTTGTTTTTTCTCTTTGCTGCAATATTAATTCATCTTTGCTTTGTAGTTCCTGTTACAATCATAGGTGGTCATGGCATCTTGTTTCTATTTTATTTTCTTGTTGTTATATCTATGTTAGGTGATGTAGTGTGTGGCTTGTGAGAATTGCATGTGTGTGTGAGGCCATATATATATGGAGTAACTTTACATGTTGTGTGTGCATGGTGGTGTTACCTAGTAGATTATCCTAGGTAAAGCTAGCAAGTGAAGTGGTAATTTGTGTAGCTTCTTCTTTGTCATAGGTACTATCATATGTTGATGCACTAGGTTGTGTGTTTATATATGGAGTTGACTTTGTTCTAGTTGGTAGCTAAGATCATATGTGTAAGTGTGTGGTGTTGACCTTGAGTATGTTGTGCTTGTGGGTGATGTGGACTAGGAGTGTGTGTGAGTAGCATCCCACCTTGACAAGCAAGCCTTGCACCTCCACATGTCCATATGTGAGAGGGCATGGCATGATATTTGTGTGAGAAGCTTGATAGTAGGGGTTGTGAAGTTGATGTGCATGACACAAATATGGGGTTCAAACCCCCATGTCACTTTGTCATTGTGCAGATGAACACAACCTTTGTAGTTGTTGTCTTAGTAGGAACTACATGAAATGATGCACTAATTACTAGGCATGATTTGGAGTAGTTTCCTCTTCCTTAATTTGTGGCCACTTGATCCAAGTAAGTGCTCACATGTTATATATGATTTTGGGGTAGAATCTCCCAAGGAATCCAGTGGTGAAGTTTGTTTTGCCATTAGGATACTTTATGGAGTTGACATATTCAGATTTGTTGCAAGTTTGTTCCTTGATTCCGTGGAATAGGTGGAGCCCAAGGGCATGAGCTTTTGTGTGATAGTAGTAGGGGTTTTGCTCTACACCATAGTGGTGTCATTTATCCCTTGGTGTTATGTGTGTGCAAACTATGCCTAGACAAAGTGGGCATGTGCCTGAAAAATTCCAGATTAGTGAAATCTGAAATTTCACTAAGTCTGGATTCTGGAAACATTTTCTTCACCTATAGATGACGATGTGCTGGTCATTCTGTTGAGATCTAGCCTTAGTTCAGTGCTAGGATTTTTAACCTGATATGTTTGTGAAGCTCCCTGTCAAATTTCAAATCATTTGGAGTCCAGTAGGTTGTGTTTTGATTGCTGTCAAAATCTTCAGAACAAAGACAAAAACTCAGGTGCAGGAATTTTCACTAAGTCCCTGAGATCTGATGGTTTTGGGAAAGTTTGTGGCCTTGTATCTTCTAGAGTTTAATTCCTTTTGTTGTGATTCTTGCTGGTGCTTGTAGTGTTCTTGGTTGGCAACAGCCACATATATTATTTGTCATGTTTGGAGACGTGTAGCTATGTTGCATGTAGCTCCCAAAGAGCTAAGGTGCAGATTATGGCAGATTATGTAGTTTTGTCATTTTGGTCAATGTGTGTGCTTAGTTGATGTTGTGGTGTTCTTACTTGCTCCAATCCATTCATGTTGGGTTGTTACAAGTCTTGGCAACCTGGGAATACCGGATTGGTGCCATTTGAGCATGTGGTGTTGATTCTTCCACGTAGAGCTTCATGTCTTGTTTCGTTGATTCCCGTTGATCCGTAGCTCCGTTTGCAATGTTCTTTATATGGTTTTGCACCGTTTTCACGAGCCGCATCTGTTCATGTCATTCTCATGCATGTCAAAATAGCTTAGTGTACAGTTCTGTCCAGAAACTTGGAGTAGTTTATTTTGCTTGTGCTAGTGATAGAAATAGTGGTGCATGCTCAATTTTCATCTCATGCATCATGTGATTGTTGCATCTTGTGGTGCTGCTGTTCATTGGCTGTTATTCTCATGTTGGGTAGCACCGGGATAGGAGAACGAATATGTGGAGTCAGGAGAGTACGTGCAGGACGAACCAGAACCATTCCAAGCTGAGGATATCACAGGCAAGATGGTATGACCTTGATTCCATCTCTAGACTTGTTATGTTAGTTTCGTTTCCATGTCATATTGCTCGCTGCCTACCACTGAATTAAATTGCCTCTTGAAATTCCATGAGCCCAAACCCCGTTCTCCTTCCTAGCAAACTTGTGTGGCTAAGTAGGCTTGCTCAGCTACTAATGTTAGCATTGCTAGTTGCAGGTGTTTTTGACTCATGTGATAACATGAGCTTGATATCATTATATTAAATTCTGTTATTTAATTAATGCACCTATATACTTGGTAAATGACGGGAGGCCTAGCCTTTTGCCGAGTGCCTTGTTCCGTTATTGCCGCCTTAGTTACCGGTTACCGGTGTTTGATTCCATAATGATCGCTCCTAACACGTTCGGGGTTGTTATGGGGACCCCCTCGATAAATCGCGTAGTGCTAAGGCTTGTCCGGCAGGACCCAATATTGGTGTTAATTTGCTAACAACTTAATAATAATCTGCATAGGGAGTAGCTACCCCGAGGACTTTAATCAACAACCCAGGCCAGTGCTCCTCATGATTGTTGGTCCAACCCAGAGCAGCTTATTACGCTCCCCGGGGCAACTCGGTGTTTTGGCGTGGTAACCATCGCTCATCCGGCGTGTCCTGAGACTGAGATACGCAGCTCTTATCAGGGTCGTCGACACGTCGGGAGGTCCTGCTAGCCTTGTCTTACCTTAGCGGTATATCTTGCGTATAGGAATTCCAGTGAAGCTTTGGTTTCCCCTAGAGTTGAGGTTTTCCTCTAAGGAATCCGACGAGATCACGAGATTCATGATAGAGGATGCCTTTGCGGCCTGTGTTCGTTTGTGATGGACTAGTTGGAGCACCCCTACAGGGTTTAATCTTTCGGAAAGCCGTGCCCACGGTTATGTGGCAACTTGGAATATTTTGTTAACATCCGGTATTAGAGAACTTAAACATAAACTAATAAAACTGCCAACTGTGTGCGTAACCGTGACTGTCCCTTCGAAGATCTCTCTTCGATCGGGAACATGGTGGGGTTATGAATGCCGTAGGTAGGTGTTCAGGATCACTTAGTGATCAAGTTATCACGACCGCTAGCGTAGACCACCTTCACTTCTACTTTGCGTAAGTTAGCCACTTAATCAAGCATAGGATGCTGCAGCCTATACACTTCACCCTTACCCTACCCAATAACATGACTAGTTCTGGCACCAAGGTCTTAGATTGCTGAGTCCCCGTGGCTCACGGATTCCTCCAAAACTCCCAGCAGGTACAGGTACCCCAGAGGCCAATGATCCCGACGACACCCAGCTGGCGTGGCAGTACGACGAGGAGACAGACCGCCTCTACGTGAACTATCCAGAGGACTGAGGCGTGGTCGTGATCGTGGGCCTGTAGGCAGGGTAGCATAGCATTTTCCTTGTTTTGTAGTCCGTAGCGGAACTACCTTGATTGTATCTGTGTTGTACTCTGAGTTATTAATAAGAAGAAAGTTGAATCCCGAATTGTCTACTTGTATTATTATTTGTGCTATGTTACTTGCTTGCAAAACGCTTAGATGCACTTCTTTCCTATTCGGGGCCTCGACCCCCAGATCGGAAAGGACCGCATCTTGGTCGTTACATTAGGGGACAGCCTGAGGGGGCCAAAGTTTGTTGGGGCTAGCCTCCCATAAGGCAGGTGCACACTATAGCGCGTCAAGAGCACAGTTTTGGCATGCCATGGCATGCTGGCGCGCTCTGGTGTGTTCCACCTTGTCTAGTAGTGTCTAGGGGGTGTAGAGACGCCCCTTGGATGCTTTGGAGTCGAGGAGGGAGGTTTTGGTCAAAGGAAGAGGGTGGAGAAAGTCTCTGCCATGGTGAATCAGGGGCTTAATTGGGGTCTTTTTCCACTCCTAACATTGAACCAGAGTTGTATCTCTCTGCTGCAGATGAAGAGTAACTCCGTGGGTTTGTGGTAAAAATTTGGAGTGAAGGAGAATGGTGTAAGGGGTGAAAGTAGCAGTTTTACCAAATCACCAAACAAGTGTTTGATGTTGGTTAGAGCAAGATAAACCTCACCATTTGCATTGAGATTTAAGACGATTAAATGATGGGCAAATCAGTAGGATTCACCAAGTTTGAGCTCATTTGAGCAAAGTTGACAATGTAAACATGAAAACCCCTAGAAATGGACAGAATCAGATTTCAGTGGACCAAGGTGATCAAATCAACTCCCACAAATGCACAACTTTGTGTAGCATACTTATTTGGGGGATGGATCACTCCTGTAAAGTTTGGGATCAATTGGGTAAACTTGACAATGTAAAGTTGCTCAAATTTGGTTCTGAACAGAAAGGGTTTTGGGATTAATAGGTGGATCAAATCAACTTGGATTGAGATGAAACTTTGAAGGATCACCACATTTATCATGTGTGACTTGCTATAATTTTCTCGGAATTTATTGAGAATATTTCCTATGGAAATATTTCAAAAGCTTGAAATAGGCAAAAAGAGTTTGAGGGGTTTTGTCCAATATTATGAACATTACCACGTGTTGAAACACTTATGTATGGAAATTATGTCGAGTGAGTTTCCCTAATATTTCTCAAATATTTTTGAAGCAAGAAAATAATTTTTCCCTATGAAATACCATTTTTGGCCTCAGAAAAAGGTATTTAAGTAAAATAGGAAAATAACTTTCAAAATAATTATTTTGTGGTTTTGGGGAGTCTTTTGAATAATAAGATTCAACTAAAGTCTTTGGTCTAAAACATCCCTCCTAAATTAGGGACTTGTAGTGCAAATCCCAATGAGGGGTTTTGGAGAACTTGAAATGTTAAAATGCCTTTTGTTAAAAATAATAATTTATAAAAAATGTTTTTCTGGTTCTATTCACATGGCAGGATCATTGATCAAGGTCTTTGGGTCAAGGAGGTAGGATTTAGAGAGAAGAACAACTGTAGTGATTCAAAACCTCAATGAGTCACACAAGCAAGTTGCAACAAAATCAATCATGTCAAACATGCAAAAAGTTTTAATTGGTCCCAATGTTTATAAAAACAACATGTGCGAAAGTGGTACAAACACAGGATCTAACAACTCAAATGCGTTTTCTCACAAAATATAAAATGTAGAGTCTTCAAGCTTGTTGCCAATAGATGTTCCTTGCATCCAGGGGTTCTCCTCACAATCCTTAGCTAGTGCATCTCTGAAATTTTCTGAAATATACTAAATAAAATCATTAGTTAAATGACACATATGTCATTATTAATTACCAAAACCACCTTAGGGAGAAGTTGTTCTATCAACACCGCACCTTCACTTCATCGGTCTTATCGTACGTGCTCATGGAGATGGCGGATGAAGGACGACGTGGTCTTGGACACAACGCGCCGATGTTGTTGGATAGGTTTAGGGATGGGTTTTTTTTGGGATATACTATAGGTGCATTGCATGCAAATTAAATTTTTGCTACGTGCTGAACAACCAGGAATGTGCTATGGAGATGGATCACATATCGTTACCACTAGACACGCAGTGCCATGCTTCAGAAGTAGAATTGTGGCAGCGCCTCTGCGTGGTCCGTCTCCTGCTTGTTCGATCTCCCTCGAACAGCAAGTCACCGGATCCCACATACAGGTTCGTCGGAGAGGTGCAAATGCACCACCTCTAACGATAATTTGCACGTGCAGGAGGAACACCATGCAACAAACTGCTAGGTCCGACCACACACTCGGCAGCGAGTGGACGTGGCTAGTTGCAACACATGCAAAGCCCTAATGATGGCGTCGAAGCGATCAACTGATTGCGTGTGCAACAGCTCCTCTCTATATAGGCATCCAAAATGGGCTGAACTCTTGGGCCTTGCACGAATCCTAAAGCCCATGTGTTCCTTCCCTTAAGCGGCGACCTCTTAGGTTCTCGTTCACTTGGTCGTGAGTGAGATCACATCCGGCTCGACTAGTCGGTAACGGCCTTTAGCAAAGTATGCCAACTCCAAGCGTCTGATGAAGCTAGTTAGGCGAATATGTACTTCATACTTTTGATCCCCTTGCCACACCATATATGTTGTCATGTTCAAGGCGACATGGTCATCCTTGTTGCAACACAACCTCTTTCTTGTTTTAGTCAATTTGACCAATATTTTAGATTATCTCATAATCCTCATTGCATGGCCATGCTTATCCAGGTCGGATCACCCGAGGGGGCCCAAAGTATATATGTCCTAATAGGAGGGGTAGATCCCATCTTGCTCGACCATGTCTTGCAGCATGGGCCTGGACAATCCTGAAACCAAAATTTGTAACTACCCAGTCACGGAGTAGCATTTGGTCGGTCCAAAGCAGGTGGTCACCGTCGTGAGTACATACGCCAGCTCTGGTCTTAGGACATAGAACATATGTTGTACTAGAGACTTATAGATGACCTATCATTACGTCTCATAGTTGGGTGTGTCCAACTCACACCTTATCTCGACTTCGGTCCGACTACGTCAAATCCGACCAGATCTTTCTGAGTCCACATTATTCGGCATGATCCAATGCTAACTGGTTGTGCATCCACACAACCCTCATGACTAGGGACCATTTAGGATAGTCATCATACAATGCATAGTCTCACCAAAAAGTCACGTACTTGTTAATACACATCATTGATAATGTTGAAGAACTGTCTTTTTTTTGATAAACACATAGGAAATATCATCATACATGATTGCCTCTAGGGCATATCTCCAACATTTTTTTGTTCTAAATATTCAAAATGTAATGAAATCTATCGTGTGTGTATGAAAATTGTCATGTTTGCATGAAGTCCGGACGTGTTTGCATGAATCTCGTCGGGTTGGTTCGAGTTGTTGTCAAAATATATGCAGCTAGCGTTGGATATCATCCTCCCATATCTATGCATGGACGAGCCCCTCCTATTCGCATATGGATGTGGGAGGAAATTTGCAGGTCACCATTGGATATGCCCTTACAAATCACTAGCAATTTGTCTATGTGATGCAACTAGAGAAAACACATTGTTTCCAACTTTTGCATCACAGATTCAGCTTGCATGCCTTTATACCATTCCTACACCTTCAAGGGACTTTTTCAACTTCTGTGTTGATGTGTGTCTTGCAACTAACCTCGTTGTATGGGACGCATCATGAGTCATCCGACTCATCTTCATAGACACCATGCGAGTTCTTACCCGACCTCGTCTAATGGCTTCCCACACTCTCCACAGCCTTCATGCCTCCCCTGATGCCTCCTTGGTACAGTCCATTGTTGTGTTTGGCTGTAGTCATGTGTGCTTGCTTGTGGACGTTGGTTTGGTTTGGTGTTGCTTCTATGATTCTCACATAGCTGGTCTGATGGACGCTGCCGGAGCCATCCCATTACCTTTATAATTGAAAGTTGTGTTAAGTTTTGTGGTGATGAAGTTGTCACGCCCAAGATGCGACCCTATCCTCAATTTGGCACGAAGGCCTCGTCAGGGATAGAAGCGCATCTCGTCGTGTCGCAAGAATGGATATCGTTACAAGTACATGTACTGAAAAGAAGAGATATATATACAGAGTTGGCTTACACTCGCCACAAGCTACATCAGAGTCACATCAGTACATTACATAATCATCAAGAGTAAGAGCAGGGTCCGTCTACGGACGAAAACAAACGACAAAAGAAGAACGACGTCCATCCTTGCTATCCCAGGCTGCCGGCCTGGAACCCATCCTAGATCGATGAAGAAGAAGAAGAAGAAGAAGAAGAAGAAACTCCAAATGAACAATCAACGCGCTCGCGTCAAGTAACCTTTATCTGTACCTGCAACTGGTGTTGTAGTAATCTGTGAGCCACAGGGGACTCAACAATCTCATTTCCAAAGGTATCAAGACTAGCAAAGCTTAATGGGTGAGGTATGTTTAAGTGGTGAGGTTGCAGCAGCGTCTAAGCATATATTTGGTGACTAAACTTACGAGTACCAGAAATAAGAGGGGGAAGATCTACGCATAACGGACGTGAACTACTGATGATTGAATGAATGATCCTGAACACCTACCTACGTCAGACATAACCCCACCGTGTCCTCGATCGGAGAAGGAACTCACGAAAGAGACAGTCACGGTTACGCACACAGTTCGCATGTTTTAATTAAATTAATTTCAAGTTATCTAGAACCAATGTTAAACAAAGTATCCACGTTGCCACATAACCGCGGGCACGGCTTTCCGAAAGATTTAACCCTACAGGGGTGCTCCAACTAGTCCATCACAAATTACCACAAGCCGCATAGAAATCCTCAATCACGAAGCTCGCGATCTCGTCGGATTCCCTAGTGGAAAACCTCAACTCTGAGATTACCCAAAGCATCACCAGAATCCCGATGCACAAGATATCTCGTCAAAGGTAAAACTCATCCAGCAAGGCCGCCCGACGTGTCGACGATCCCGATAGGAGTCGCGTACCTCGTTCTCAGGACACGGCGGATGAGCTAGACGTCGGGATCGCTAAACCTCCGGGTGACCAGAGGGGCGCCGGACATCGCTCAGGTGGGGCCAACACTCATGAGGAGCACTGGCCGGGGGTTGATTAAGTTATCCTCGGGGTCCGGAAAGTCCCTATGCAATTTTATTAGGTGTTTAGGCAAATGTAGTACCAAAGTTGGGCCTTGCCAGACCAGCTTTAAGCTAAAACGAATTATCAAGGGGGTCCCCATAACAACCCCGATCGTGTTAGGAGCGCTCATTTATGGAACATAACACCGGTAGCCGAAACTAAGGGGGCAAAGGTGGAACAAAACACCAGGCTAGAAAGGCCGAGCCTTCCACCTTTTACCAAGTATATAGGTGCATTAAATTAAATAGCATTTAAATATGGTGATATAACAAGGAACCCATGCTTTCGCATGGAAGCATCTGCACCTGCAACTAGCAACGCTATCAACAGGGTTAAGCAAGCAGTAACATAGCCAATCAGTGGTTTACTAGGTTGAACAGGTTGAAGGTTTCATGGCATGGTTGAGAGGCTGATATTTAACATGTGGTAGGCAACGAGACATAAACGGTTGCAACGGTAAAACTAGCATGGCAATGATAGTAATGGTATCTAGGGAAATGATCATCTTGTCTGAGATCCCGCTGAGAAGAAGAATGACTCCGTGAAGCAGACGAACTGACGTAGTCGAACGGGTCCTCACTTTCCGACACGCTTGCGGAACTCTATCGAGACGGGGAAAACCGGAAACACGAATCAACACACGGAATTCACCACACGATGCAAGACACATATGATGCATGAGCGGTCTAATGCAAGGCATGACATGGCAATTCACAACACTCAAACACTACACGTTAAGTGAAGTTCAATATGCAACGAGTTGCATATTGACGAAACTCCACGTTTAGTTATTTAGTTCTATCCCGATTAGGTACTCAGCAATATTAAATGTCATTAAACATGGCAAGAGGTGAAGCGTAAATTTAATCTACCTAGCTAGGCATCTTAAATGAGGCCGGAAACGACATATAGCATCTCCGAAATGACCCCACGCGGTAAATTCTAATTCTGTCCAGATTTGTCCTAATCACATTTTAGGTTTGTTAAACGGAAAAACAAAGTCGTTCACGTGATTCTACTCGTCGTTCTGCTCCATTTACATATATGGCACAACTCCAACGGAGCTACGGACAAATAGTTACGACCTAAACCGTTTTCAAAACGGCGACATGCAAACCGATGCAAACAGCCCACTAAACAGTTCTAGTTATGCATGAGAGTTGGACAAAATTGCTCTACGCAAAATTCTAGCCAAGTTACATATTTAACTCGTCGGAAACCGACGCACGGAATAAAAGTTAGGCGCGTTTGAAAATTATGCTTTTTTCTGAAAATAATAATTCGCACGACTAAAAAGAAATGGGGTTTATTGGGATCGATCCCAAGACCCCCACGGTTGCAAGCCTACAGGCTAACCAGCTGGGCTAGCAATGAGCCGCTGATACAAGGAGGATATGGCACAAGATGTAACACACGCTCGTGCAATAGCCATAGACTAAACTGAATTAACACAAAACAAAACCCAAAATATAGACCGATTGGGATTTGATCCCTGGTCTCTTGGGTGGAGGCTAACTGCACTAGCCAACTCGGATGGGACTCCCCTCGTGCTCTAACCTACATGCGTCTCTAAATAATCCTACGTGATAGAACGAATCTTGGAAAGAAAAGCTCCAGGTACAGTTACGGGAATACACCTCACAAAGGGGGAAGAGGCCAGCGCCATGCCAACGATCTCCGGCGCCAATTCCGGCGGGGAACGACAGAGAAGGGTCGGGTGGTGGTGGCTCTCGCCGGATCTGGCCGGGGTGGCTCCATTCCCGTCGGATCTGACGCGATCCGGCACAGCTTGGCCTCCATGGCTGTGTACCTGCGGGGAAGAAAAGGGCTTGCAGAGAAAGCTTAGAGAGGTGGGGAGAAAACGGAGAGAGGAGGAAGAAGGCCGGCGCGAGGAGCTACCCAGGTGAGCGGCGTCGCCTGTCCTTCGGTGAAGCTCGCCGGTGCGGCTGCCGGCGGCTCACCACATGGTCTCGGGCACGCGGGAGCTCGGGAGGAGGCGTGGGCGAGGCGGCGACCGGCTCTGGCTTGGCGGCGAGCGGAGGCGCGCGCGGGCAGGAAGGGGTGACGAGGACGGGGCCCCGACGGCCAAGGCGGCCGGCGGCGGCGCGGCGACCAGTGTGAGACGCTCGGGCAGACAGGGTGTGCTCCTGCGGGAGGAGGTCGGGGAGAGGGAGAATCCCCTGTGGTCGCCCGGACATTGTCCACTAGAGTGGACATTGTCCGGTAGGTGGGACTTTTGGACGAATCTGAGCCCCATATCTTAGATTCGAAGGCTGAGAAATGCTATGGAGCTTGGGCTGCGGGATTTGAAGGGTGTGGGCTAGCAGGTGGGGTTTTTTCGAGGGGGTGGCTGCAAAAATGGCTAGGGGAAACCCTAGTGAAGTGAGAGGGTCTCTCTAGGGGGGTGATACTTATATAGGGTTGGTCTCTGGTCGGGTGGATCTGGTTCGTCCGATCGCGATCCGATGACCACGAACGAAGGAAGTGGCTAGGTGGCACTACCGACCTGTGTAGATGGGATAAGTAGGGGAGAGAGGGAAATAGTGCGGCGCGGCAACAGGATTTAAAACACCGGCACACTTCCGACTATAGGTCGAATACGGTGCCGCTACGGTCGACCGTTCGGGTACCACACGGACTCCGATTGCGACGGAACTTGACAGGCGGCCTACCTATATATAAATAATACCGCACGACAAATCTCAACCCGATCAGAGGAAGTTTTAAACGCACTTTAAAAACAGGGTTTCAACGGTGCCGCAGGCACGTGCGAGTGCGGTCGGGCTCAGAATGGACGACGACGCGAACCGGCAACTAACAACGGATGCAACTTTTGAAAACTGGCGGCAACGGAGATGCCGATGCAATGCAGATGATGCGAATGATGCGATGATGATGCAACAAAATAAAACAGACACACGACGAAAACGGAAAGGAAAGGGAATCTTATGGAACGTCGGCACCGGGCTGTCACAACGCTCCTACACTACAAGAGGATTTGGCCCCGAGATCCAAGAATGAAAGGGGAGAGGATTATAAAGAACACGAGGGAAGAATTTAGTCGCTTCTTTGACCAACGAGTGAAACCAACGACCATTGAAGGTTGTAAGGAGATGAGGAATGATATGAGAAAGAAGCAAGAATTCATAGAAAATTTCGGCAGCACTTCGGTTGGAAAATGGGACAAAAAATTTGAAAAGGTAGGAGAAATAGACAATATTCACAACAAACAAGTAAATAGAGCAAGGGAACACCATGATCTTGATAGAACAAGATGAAAGACCCAAAAGAGCAACATCACAAAGCCTCCGGAACAATAGAATAGGAGCTAGCTCATACGGAAGAAGAGAATGAATAGAAAAATGACAACTACTATCTACAATGAACTTGGCAAGCATCCTTGCACGAAGAATTGAACGGAGTTGTTGGAAAAACAACAACGAAAAGAACAAGATAGTAGTGGGCTTATGAAAATCATCTCAACAAATATGAGGTGACAACCAACCACTAAAAGAAACAAGGATAGATTGGGAGAAACAAGATATGAACACTCTTACACCAAGAGGATACATTGAGAACTTGGATTACTGACAAGCACCATGATAGCACAATCCATAGGAAAAGCTTTAGGTGAAGTCCAAACCAAGATAGCTCAATGAAGAAATCATGGGTTGCAAATATCTCATGATCATAGAATCGGTGGGTTTAATTATCTCATTCTTGAAAGGAAAACTCTTCGAGGCTCCTACACTAACAAGAAGGCTATAATACCACCTCAAAGGATAAAGGAAGAACAAATGCACTTGGGAATGCAAGAGAACGGATACTTGAGAAAAGAATTGATATCATGAGTCCTCCGGAAGAAGAATTCAGATTACTATGAACAAGAATAAGGATTATGTTATGCTTATCCTTCATCAAGTTTAATTGATGACAAGCAACGGAATTAGCAAACCACTTATTCTTCTTGAAATGATTAAGGAGAGATATGAGCACAAACTAGAAGAAATCTTGAAAGAGGCACCGGTGAGAATTCACAATTGAATGGGAATACCAGGAATTAATGGAGATGCATGATAACGAAGAGATCATGATCCACCTGAGAGAAGAAAACTTAAACACGGCACCGGATAATCGAGAGACGAACGAAGAGACAACGATTGAGAAGAATTGAGGATGAAAGCTGAAAGCTGAGAACGAAGAATCTTCTGAAATGATGGCCTTCGGAGAATCGAGAATGAAGACAACTCAGAAATGCACCGGATAGCAAGAAATTAATCACTCATGATTGGAAACAATTACAGCTGATAACACAAGGCTGAAATGATAAATATTTAAGAGAATGAACCAAGATTTACGAGAAACACTCCTTCGATTTGCAAGGTGAGAATGATGACGAGAAACAACACCAAGAATAGCTGAGACACTCCGGAATAATGAGGAATGAAAGGTTGAACCAAATATGAGAATTAATTCGAATAGGCCTTGGAGAAGGGATACGATTGATGAAATTCATACTTACGTCATAGTTGAAATAAATAGAGAACTCCGGGAAAAGATTAAAGAGCCAGGTAAGATCCTGGGAAGAACCTATGGGTTATGGGCCCACTCAAAGAAACCACCGTTAGAAAAGATTGCTAGAAAGATTGATATTGCACCGGTATGAAGAGGACTAGATGAGGTTAGCACCTCGAAACAATTAAAAGAATTGAAAACACGAAACTTCCGAGATATCTTAAGCACTCCGGATAGACTAGAGAGAAATAACAACAAGAAAATAGACTGATAAAAATTTCCAACATAGGAAATAATTACAAGGATGAAAAGGATATGATGAACACAGACAACTGAATTGAATTCACCGGTAAGGATGACAAGAATGCACAAAGAGGAACACGAAGCTCCTGAGAATCTTCACAATGAATCACCGGTTACGAAAAGAAGAAAAGATAGCGGAAGCATCACTGAATAAAAAGGGCGGGAGGGTGGGGAAAAAAATAAAGACAACTTGGGCTAGATGAGATGAACTCCTGATGAATAAGAGAATGCTCTTGCAAAATTGGAGAGGATTGAATTCACTTAAGAGAAGCACACCGGTTGGAAAGGAATTGATATGACAACTCCGGTAGACAAAAATTGATATGACAATTTGAACGAACAAAAGAATTTGCATTCCCACATAAAAATATGAGAACACCACTTAGGAAAGATCTGAATCCACCACTTGACATCGAAGCAACACGAATTACCATAGTTCAACAAAACAAGGATGAGGCTTATGAAAGAAGCCAGAACAAACTCATGAGAAAGATTTCCGTTCGATATTTTCGTGGACAGGATCGCACGGGCACGATTTTACAGTAGCCATCAAGTGCAAGGCAGTGCACCCGACATACGAAGCGTCCCCGAGTCGTAGCAAGCTACAAGGACTCTTTAAGACACAACGTGTACCGCTGTAAGTCGATCGTGAACAAACGAATCCACTAGATGTCGAACCCCAACCTAACATCATTCATTTGTTGGAAGATTGTCCTATAAGCAACTACAAAAATTCCCACCTATGAATTCCCGAAATTTCTGGTCATGCAATCTGCTACACGGATACAAGGAGTATTATCACACAACTCCTATACTAACCCGTCACCTGTATCACATCCGTCAACACACAACCAGAATCTCGGACCTTCATCTACAACAGACCCTCGTGATCACAACGATACAAAGTATGGCAGTACTCCCGAACAATCTGCACCAGTACTGGGGACATCGGGGTTGTCTCGCCACTACTAGTATTGAAGCAATTACGAACATCCTTCGTACTGAGATACTAAGAAATCTGAATGATAACGATGTGCTCAAGAATCCCCTGGAGCTCAACTCCCCGGAAGAATATCAAGTCACACAGGAGGCACCAAGACAGAACTCTGTCACATCGGCAACATATAGATCTCAAGAATATCCGCGTGATCCTAAAATTTTTTTGAGTGGGAAGAGGGGTAGAATAAATTAATACGTCAAGATTCCTAACCAGAGCATAGAAGAGGAGAAAAAAGAATCCTACTCTCTGATATATAACTAGACTCAAAGTAGTTTTTCTCTAGACTTGACTCGGCCAAGTTCGATCAATCAAGGGGGCTCCTAGGTCAGTACTGGCTCAGATACCAACTTGTCACGCCCAAGATGCGACAATATCCTCAATTTGGCACGAAGGCCTCGTCAGGGATAGAAGCGCATCTCGTCGTGTCGCAAGAATGGATATCGTTACAAGTACATGTACTGAAAAGAAGAGATATATATACAGAGTTGGCTTACACTCGCCACAAGCTACATCAGAGTCACATCAGTACATTACATAATCATCAAGAGTAAGAGTAGGGTCCGTCTACGGACGAAAACAAACGACAAAAGAAGAACGACGTCCATCCTTGCTATCCCAGGCTGCCGGCCTGGAACCCATCCTAGATCGATGAAGAAGAAGAAGAAGAAGAAGAAGAAGCAACTCCAAATGAACAATCAACGCGCTCGCGTCAAGTAACCTTTATCTGTACCTGCAACTGGTGTTGTAGTAATCCGTGAGCCATAGGGGACTCAGCAATCTCATTTCCAAAGGAATCAAGACTAGCAAAGCTTAATGGGTGAGGTATGGTGAGTGGTGAGGTTGCAGCAGCGTCTAAGCATATATTTGGTGACTAAACTTACGAGTACCAGAAATAAGAGGGGGAAGATCTACGCATAACGGACGTGAACTACTGATGATCGAATGAATGATCCTGAACACCTACCTACGTCAGACATAACCCCACCGTGTCCTCGATCGGAGAAGGAACTCACGAAAGAGACAGTCACGGTTACGCACACAGTTCGCATGTTTTAATTAAATTAATTTCAAGTTATCTAGAACCAATGTTAAACAAAGTATCCACGTTGCCACATAACCGCGGGCACGGCTTTCCGAAAGATTCAACCCTGCAGGGGTGCTCCAACTAGTCCATCACAAATTACCACAAGCCGCATAGAAATCCTCAATCACGAAGCTCGCGATCTCGTCGGATTCCCTAGTGGAAAACCTCAACTCTGAGATTACCCAAAGCATCACCAGAATCCCGATGCACAAGATATCTCGTCAAAGGTACAACTAATCCAGCAAGGCCGCCCGACGTGTCGACGATCCCGATAGGAGTCGCGTACCTCGTTCTCAGGACACGGCGGATGAGCTAGACGTCGGGATCGCTAAACCTCCGGGTGACCAGAGGGGCGCCGGACATCGCTCAGGTGGGGCCAACACTCATGAGGAGCACTGGCCCGGGGGTTGATTAAGTTATCCTCGGGGTCCGGAAAGTCCCTATGCAATTTTATTAGGTGTTTAGGCAAATGTAGTACCAAAGTTGGGCCTTGCCAGACCAGCTTTAATCTAAAACGAATTATCAAGGGGGTCCCCATAACAACCCCGATCGTGTTAGGAGCGCTCATTTATGGAACATAACACCGGTAGCCGAAACTAAGGGGGCAAAGGTGGAACAAAACACCACGCTAGAAAGGCCGAGCCTTCCACCTTTTACCAAGTATATAGGTGCATTAAATTAAATAACATTTAAATATGGTGATATAACAAGGAACCCATGCTTTCGCATGGAAGCATCTGCACCTGCAACTAGCAACGCTATCAACAGGGTTAAGCAAGCAGTAACATAGCCAATCAGTGGTTTGCTAGGTTGAACAGGTTGAAGGTTTCATGGCATGGTTGAGAGGCTGATATTTAACATGTGGTAGGCAACGAGACATAAACGGTTGCAACGGTAACACTAGCATGGCAATGATAGTAATGGTATCTAGGGAAATGATCATCTTGCCTGAGATCCCGCTGAGAAGAAGAATGACTCCGTGAAGCAGACGAACCGACGTAGTCGAACGGGTCCTCACTTTCCGACACGCTTGCGGAACTCTATCGAGACGGGGAAAACCGGAAACAAGAATCAACACACGGAATTCACCACACGATGCAAGACACATATGATGCATGAACGGTCTAATGCAAGGCATGACATGGCAATTCACAACACTCAAACACTACACGTTAAGTGAAGTTCAATATGCAACGAGTTGCATATTGACGAAACTCCATGTTTAGTTATTTAGTTCTATCCCGATTAGGTACTCGGCAATATTAAATGTGATTAAACATGGCAAGAGGTGAAGCGTAAATTTAATCTACCTAGCTAGGCATCTTAAATGAGGCCGGAAACGACATATAGCATCTCCGAAATGACCCCACGCGGTAAATTCTAATTCTGTCCAGATTTGTCCTAATCACATTTTAGGTTTGTTAAACGGAAAAACAAAGTGGTTCACGTGATTCTACTCGTCGTTCTGCTCCATTTACATATATGGCACAACTCCAACGGAGCTACGGACAAATAGTTACGACCTAAACCGTTTTCAAAACGGCGACATGCAAACCGATGCAAACAGCCCACTAAACAGTTCTAGTTATGCATGAGAGTTGGACAAAATTGCTCTACGCAAAATTCTAGCCAAGTTACATATTTAACTCGTCGGAAACCGACGCACGGAATAAAAGTTAGGCGCGTTTGAAAATTATGCTTTTTTCTGAAATTAATAATTCGCACGACTAAAAAGAAATGGGGTTTATTGGGATCGATCCCAAGACCCCCACGGTTGCAAGCCTACAGGCTAACCAGCTGGGCTAGCAATGAGCCGCTGATACAAGGAGGATATGGCACAAGATGTAACACACGCTCGTGCAACAGCCATAGACTAAACTGAATTAACACAAAACAAAACCCAAAATATAGACCGATTGGGATTTGATCCCTGGTCTCTTGGGTGGAGTCTAACTGCACTAGCCAACTCGGATGGGACTGCCCTCGTGTTCTAACCTACATGCGTCTCTACATAATCCTACGTGACAGAATGAATCTTGGAAAGAAAAGCTCCAGGTACAGTTACGAGAATACACCTCACAAAGGGGGAAGAGGCCAGCGCCATGCCAACGATCTCCGACACCGATTCCGGCGGGGAACGACAGAGAAGGGTCGGGTGGTGGTGGCTCTCGCCGGATCTGGCCGGGGTGGCTCCATTCCCGTCGGATCTGACGCGATCCGGCAGAGCTTGGCCTCCATGGCTGTGTACCTGCGGGGAAGAAAAGGGCTTGCAGAGAAAGCTTAGAGAGGTGGGGAGAAAACGGAGAGAGGAGGAAGAAGGCCGGCGCGAGGAACTACCCAGATGAGCGGCGGCGCCTGTCCTTCGGTGAAGCTCGCCGGTGCGGCTGCCGGCGGCTCACCAAATGGTCTCGGGCGCGCGGGAGCTCGGGAGGAGGCGTGGGCGAGGCGGCGACCGAATCTGGCTTGGCGGCGAGCGGAGGCACGCGCGGGCAGGAAGGGGCGACGAGGAGGGGGCCCCGACGACCAAGGCGGCCGGCGGCGGCGCGGCGACCAGTGGGAGACGCTCGGGCAGGCAGGGTGTGCTCCTGCGGGAGGAGCTCGGGGAGAGGGAGAATCCCCTGTGGTCGCCCGGACATTGTCCACTAGAGTGGACATTGTCCGGTAGGTGGGACTTTTGGACGAATCTGAGCCCCATATCTTAGATCCGAAGGCTGAGAAATGCTATGGAGCTTGGGCTGCGGGATTTGAAGGGTGTGGGCTAGCAGGTGGGGCTTTTTCGAGGGGGTGGCTGCAAAAATGGCTAGGGGAAACCCTAGTGAAGTGAGAGGGTCTCTCTAGGGGGGTGATACTTATATAGGGTTGGTCTCTGGTCGGGTGGACCTGGTTCGTCCGATCGCGATCCGGTGACCACGAACGAAGGAAGTGGCTAGGTGGCACTACCGACCTGTGTAGATGGGATAAGTAGGGGAGAGAGGGAAATAGTGCGGCGCGGCAACAGGATTTAGAACACCGGCACACTTCCGACGATAGGCCGAATACGGTGCCGCTACGGTCGAACGTTCGGGTACCAAACAGACTCCGATTGCGACGAAACTTGACAGGCGGCCTACCTATATATAAATAATACCGCACGACAAATCTAAACCCGATCAGAGGAAGGTTTAACCGCACTTTAAAAACAGGGTTTCGACGGTGCCGCAGGCGCGTGCGAGTGCGGTCGGGCTCAGAACGGACGACGACGCGAACCGGCAACTAACAACGGATGCAACTTTTGAAAACTGGCGGCAACGGAGATGCCAATGCAATGCATATGATGCGAATGATGTGATGATGATGCAACAAAATAAAACAGACACATGACGAAAACGGAAAGGAAAGGGAATCTTATGGAACGTCGGCATCGGGCTGTCACAGAAGTGTTCAAAGATTGAGGAGGTATCGATATAAGAAGATTAACAAGAGGAAAGAGTTCACGCTTGGGATACACAAGGCACCCCAAGTAAATATTCAAGGAAACTATAGGTGTACTAAAGAACGGGTCCCTTAGTACCCTAACTTGTGCACAAACGACAGCAGCCTCCTTCCCGACAATCCCTGTCGGGAGACGATGCATAGAACACAACACCAAGCATCAAGGCCAAGCCACCGAAAGGCTGCCTTGTCGGTGAAGAAGACCCGACAACCACTATGCCCGGCAAGGACCCCTCTACCACTTCACCGCTCCACCTCATCGGGCTCATTGTCAACACCAACAAGGTGTCGAGCGGGTAAGCGGTTAGGTGAGCCTTGTCAGAGGCATGTGGAGGGAAGCTTTAATGATACCCATCCTAAGACATGCCATAATAATAGGAGGTAGTTAGGCGAACGACATAGAAGGAGAGGCGATCCTTGCCGGGAGACATCGCTAGCATGACACCTCACAGCGCATTTAATGTGCATGTCCTAATCCGTCAAGGTTAGGTATTTACCACTCAAGCTCCTATCAGTAGTTTTGGCACATATAGGATCCACTACTTGCCTCATGTAATGACCATTTTAGCCACTTTGGTAACTCCGTGACTTATGAAAGGAGGTCCATGGCTACCTTTACAAAGGTTGACACTTTGTCCATTTGCACGCGTAGCTGCACTCCTCGAGCATTCTTGTCGGGCTGTCGTGGTGTAACATCCCGGAATCGAGAAGATTCCCTTTTTATTCCATTGTCATCACGTGGTTTGTTTTTTTGTTGCATTCATCATCACATCATGCGCATCATCCGCATTGCATCGGCACTCGTTGCTGTCAGTTTTGAAAACTTGCATCCCTTGTTAGTTGTCGGTTCTCTTCGTTGTTGTCGTCGACCGTTTCGAAACCAACCACACACGCACGCGCCCACGACATCATTAAAATATTATTTTTAGAAGTGTGTTTACAACTTTGTTGGATTTGGTCGAAAGTAGGCGCGCGATCTTATTATCAAGTAGGTAGACCGACTGCCAAATTTCGTCGCAATCGAAGTCCGTTTGATACCTGAACCATTAAACATAGAGCGACACTAGCCTGTAAACCATCACACATTTTTTGGTGTTTTAATTGTCGCGAGGCCTCTTACTTCCCTCTCTTCTCTGAGACCAAAACCCCCATCTACACAGCCCAACAAACCACAGAGCCGATCCCTCCGTTTTAGACCGCCCGATGGAGATCCAACGGTCTGAAAATGGACTAAAGCCCCCCTAAACTAGCCCCTTGCTATATATAGACATCCAACCTGCCATTTTGTACCTAACCCTAATCCTCCGTAGAATTCCATGCAACCCCATCCGCGCCAGCCACGACCTAATCGCCTGCCACCTCTCAACCGCCAGCCGCTCGAGGGGGAGGAGCCCCTCGATCCAACTCTGCCAACCTGTTTTGCTGCTCGCCGCCACACTTGCAAGGCATCGTGCTTCCCCGCGCATGTCGAAAACTGTGCTGCCAGCGCCTCCCCTTAGCGGAGCCCCGCTTAGCCACCCGTCAGAGCTACACTGAGCCGGCTATCAGAGCCCAGCAAGCATGGCCTCCGCCCCGTGTTGACCTTGTCGTCGCCCCGCTGCGTCTCCTCCCCGACAGATCCGGTAGGAGTCGGCCGGATCCGCCGCCGCCTGCTCCTTTAGATCAAACAAGCGAGGGAGATGAGCACCCGATGCCAGATCGACCCCTGCTGCCGAGCGAGCACCCACGTGGCCCATGACCCCACACGAGGTCGAGCTCGCCGCATCGCCACGCAAGCCGAGCGCCCCGCGTTTGCCTCCCTAGTGCAGCTGCTGGGCCGCGCCTCACCCAAGCCGAGCGCCAAGGCCTGGCTTCGGTCTCGCTCGCGGACACCTCCAAGGCCCAGATCCAGCCGACCCAGCCTCCCCGAAGCCCACATGGCCTAGGGCCGCATGGTGAGTAGTGCTAACTTATCTCTCACTGTGCACAATATTACTATGTGTCACCCACGTGCTTGTTGCCCTACTTCAAACTAGATTCGTCTCGTGTGCATGTTTTTTTGTGTGTGTGCAATGCCAATAAACCCGGGATTTTGCTAATTATAGAAAAATGCATGTTTTTTAAAATGCTAATAATTAGATGACCATGCAACGGATTAAAATGAATTATATATGAAAAACGTTCAGAATTTTATGTAAATTCATAATATGCCATTTTAAACCATGATTAAAATGTTTAACCTTTCTATTTAATTAAAATTGCATAGATGCCATGTTGAAATGATTTAATTCATAATTTATTAACTGTAGCTCCGATTAAAATGATCCACATATGTAACTTGACCAGAATAATGTATAGAATAACATGGTGACATTTATTTTGCTGTTTAACAACAATAAATTTGTGAATAGGCACAACAATACCGAAATCTTAATTGCATATGGGGACTTTCGGGAATTGTTATTTGGTGTTCTGGCCTCATTTAAACTTGCCTAGAATTTCATGTAGTTTCGTAATATTTTGTTGCATCCATGATTAACATATTTTTGGTTGTTATTTGCATATATTTTGCATTCATGACATATTATCTTGTGATGATCATATCTTTTAAACCATAACTACGTTGGAGATGATCCATATTTTTAAATCAACTAGAATGATGTGTAGAATCACATGCTTCACTTTATTTTACTGTTTAATAAATATAAAATGTGTTTAATTCAGATCTAGAACAATTTCAAAATTAACATATGGGATCATTTCGGAAGTGTTATATGCTTGACTACGTTGGTTCATCGACTTCACAGATTCGTTCTTCTTCCCAGCGGGATCACATGCAAGATGATAATTTCTCTAGATACCACTACTATCATTGCTATGCTAGTTGTCTTGTTTCTATCGCTATGTCTCACTGCCTACCACCTGTTTAATCAAGCCTCCCAACATTGCCATGAAAATCCTCTAACCCTTCCACAGTCCAACAAACCCTTGTTTGGCTATGTTACAGATTGTCCAGCCTTCTTATAGCGTTGCTAGTTGCAGGTGTACTTTTTCCCATGTGAAAACATGGATTCCTTGTTATATTATCATATTATTGCTATTTAATTTAATGCATCTATATACTTTGTAAAATGTGGAAGGCTTGGCCTTCTAGCTTGGTGTTTTCTTCCATCTTTGCCGCCCTAGTTACTTTTGTACCAGTGTTATGTTCCATAATTGAGCGTTCCTAACATGCTTGGGGTTGTTATGGGGACTCCCTTGATTTTTGTTTTGGGATAAACTCCTCCAGCAAGGCCCAACATTGATATTGTATTTGCTCAACACAATAATACTGAACACCGTTAGTAACGCACAAGGAGTTAACGCTCCCCATGGATTAATTTAACATAATACAGGGGGGGTTAATGCTAATGGTGTTGGTCCCAAACGAGTAGATTGTGGGGCCACTACAGGGAAGCTTGAGGTTTGGTTTTACTCGTAGTGTGACCCATCCGGTAGTACCCTAAGAAAGAGATACACGCGACTCCTTTTGAGATCTGGACTGTCGGGCGGTCTTGGTGGATTTGTTTTACTCTTATCGAAGGTCTTGTGCACTGGGATATCGAGGATACTTCGGGCTATCTCGAGGTTGAGGTTTTCTCTCCATGGCAGCTAGTGGTAGTAAGTGATGGACTAGTTGGAGCACCCCTGCAGGGTTAAATATTTCGAAAAGACGTGTCCGTGGTTTTGTGACAACTTGGAAATTCTGTTTAACACCCGGTCATAGCAAACCTGAAGTACATTTGAATAAAACTTGTCAATTGTGTGCATAACCATGAATGTCTCTTCTCATGAGCTTTGTATCCGAAGGAGGACATGGTGGGGTTATGTTTGACTTAAGTAGGTGTTATGGATCACTTCGTGATCATGAATAGTTCATGTCCGTTTATGCGTGGATCACCCCCTCTTATTCTTATACTCGTATGTTAGCCACCTCAAATAAATGCTTAGTGCTTGCTACAGCCTAACCATACCTCACCTATTAAGTTTTGCTAGTCTTCATACCTATAGAAATGAGGTTGTGGAGTCCCTGTGACTCACATATTACTACAACAATAGTTGTAGGTATAGGTAAAGCCATACTTTGACGTGAGCACGAGGATTGTTCTATTTAGAGTTTCTTCTTCATCATCGATCTAGGATGGGTTCTAGGTCGTCAACCTGATATAGCAAGGATGCACGTTGTTTTTTAGCATTTGTTTTCATTCATAGTCGGACCTTGCACTTTTACATGATGTTTGAATGTATTATTGTATTGAGATGTTCGTGATGTAGCTTGTGGGGAGTGTAAGCCAATTCCATATACTCATCTTTTCTATACATGTACTTGTAACGATATCCATTGTTGCAAAATGAAGAGATGTGCTTCTATCCCTGTCGTGGCCCTCAAGCCAAAATAAGGATAGGATCACATCTTCGGCGTTACAAGTTGGTATTAGAGCAGTACCGACCTAGGAGCCCCCTTGATTGATCCAAGTTGGCCGAGTCGAGTCTAGCAAAAACGTTTTTTAGTTTAGTTATATATCGAAGAGTAGGATTCTTTTTACTCCTCTGCTATGCCGTGGTGAGGAATCTTGATGTAGGATTTTTAATTCTATCACTCTTCTAGTTCAAACCAATTTAGGATCACACAGGTATTTTGGAATCTATATGATGCCGATGCGATGGAATTCTGACTTGGTGCCTCCTGTCTGAATTGATTTCTTCCGGGCAGTTGAGCTCCAAGGGGTTTTTGGCACATCATTATCATTTAGCTTCCTTAGTATCTCAGGATATGGACATCGAAATGCATCTATACTTGGCTTGGTGGCAAATAGTGCCGTGACTTTTCCCGAGTACTGGTGGAGATAGCTCAGATGATCTACCGGGTTTGGTATCGTTGTGTTTTCAAAGGTTTGAGGTAGATGAATTTGCGGAACTTCACGGATATGTGTTTACAGTTACCGGAAAGGTTTGTATGTAACTACATTGAGTAGGTTCCTAGACAGATTTTAGCATAACCAAGAAAGATTTCAGAAGTTCTCAGGTGGGAATTCAAGTAGTTACCTAGGATTATCTACCAACAGATGCATGATGTGAGGTTGAGGTTCGACATGTAGTGGATTTGTTTCTTCACGGTCTTTCTTACACAGGACAATGTCAGTATATGTCGTCATATATGCTTCATCAAGTCCTATGGTCCGCTACGCCTAGGGATCATATTCGAGCGTCATTTCAATATGACAATCCACTGTACGATCGAGCCCGTACGAACCTTACCATGAAAATATTTGATGGAATCTCTGTCATATATTTGTTTGTGGTTTATTCTGTAAGCCTCGTCCTTTGTTTTGTTGGAATATGGTTATTCGAGTTGCTTCTATGTCAAGTGGTGATTTCATATCTTTCCTAAGAGGTTTTCTCATATTTCTATGGGAGTGCTAATTAATTCTTTTGATCAATCAAGTTGTCTTATCAATTCTTTTCAAACCGGAGTTGTTATGGAATTCTTTCCATCCGGTATGCTTCTCTTGAAGTGAATTCAATCCTTTTCAATATTTGCAAGATCAATTTCTCATTTCTTTCCGGAGTTCGTTTCATCCATCCAAGTTGTCTTTGTTTTGTCCCACCCTCCCACCCTTTTGCTTTAGCTATTCAATTATCATCCAAGTGCATTTCTTTTCATTGATGCTACTGCTATCTTCTCTTGTGTGTTGTATCTGGCGATTCATTGTGAAGATCCTCATGACCTTCAAATTCATCATTTCTTCATTTTATTTTCTTCCCCCATGGATTCAATCCAACCTTTTAGGGTTCATCATATCCTTTTCATTTATTCAATGATGTCAAGTGTTAGAAATTCTTATCCAATCCTCTGTTGTTTTCATCCCTCTCTATTCTATCCGGAGTGTTGAAGATATCTCAGAAGTTTCTTGTTTTCAATCCTTCCAAATTATTTCGAGGGTCTCAGATCATCATGTTTTAGTTGTACTCGTGCAATATCTCCTTCTAAGGATGTGTTTCAATGGTGTTTTCTTTTGAGTGGGTCCATAACCCACATGTTTTCCCAGGATCTTACATGGCTCTTCTAATCTTTTCTAGAGATCTCTAATTCTTTTTGAATGTGATGTAAGTATGCATTCCATCAGTCTTACTCACTCTCCAAGATTGCTTCAAATTATTTCTCATCATTGGCTGAACCTTACTTTCTTCATTATTCCGGAGTGTCTTACTAATTCTTGATGGTGATTCTTGCCATCATTCTCTGCTTGGAAGACTGAAGAAGTGTTTCTCTTAAATGTTGGTTCGTTCTTTTGAAGATTCATGTCTCAGCTTGTTGCTATCCTCTCAATTGTTTCCAATCATGAGAAATTCCTTCCATATCTGTCCAGTGCATTTCTGAATTGTTTTTACTTCTCGATCCTCCAAAGGCCATCTCTTGAGAAGATTTCTTCGTTCTCACCTTTTAGCTTCATTCTCGGATTCTTCTCAGTTGTTGTCATTTCATTGATATCTCAATTATTATGGTGTCTTGTTCAAGTTTTCTCTCACGTGGATCATGATCTCTTAGCTCTCTTGCATCTCAATTCATTCAATGTTTTCTCATTCATTTCAATTCTTACCGTTGTTTCATTGAAGACTTGTTCAAGTTTGTGCTCATATCTCTCTTAAAAATCTTTTCATGAAGAATAAGTGGTATGATAAATACATTGCTTGTCATCAATTTAACTTTGATGAAAGATAATTCTAACATTATTCTTATTCTTCTTCATCAAGGTGATTTGAATTCTTTCCGGAGTTGTTCATGATGTCAAAATCTTGATTCTAAGTTGTTTATCTTTTCTTTTCCCGAATTCCAAGTGTTTCTCAAGTATCTCGTTGTGAAGCTTCATCTAAATCTTGACATGGTCATAATCTTATTGTTCTCAACCTTCCTGTCTTTGCATCATTCTTTTGTGTATGGAGGTTCGTCATGGTGGTTCTTCAAGGATTCAATTCATTCTCAAGGTGTTCTTCAACGTTATTGTTGGAGAACCTCAAGTATTCTTTCTCTTGCATTTCAAGTGCAAATCTTCCTCAATTATCTTTTGAGATGGTGTTTGTCGGATTTTGGGCTTCGCAAAACCCTAAAGATTCAAACTCAGGGGCGTGTACGAAGGTCTCTCGCTGGTTCCCCTCACCTAGCTCACTACCCGCGGGGAACGGTGAATAACTCACTCGATGGTGAGGGAAACACAGAACACAAAAGTTTACCCAGGTTCGGGCCGCTGCGAAGCGTAAAACACTACTCCTGCTTTGGTGGGTTGCCTCTCGTGGAGGTTGGTGCATGAACTAGTGCAGTGTTCTTCGGCCTCCTCAGACTAGGTGGCCTTAGTGGTGTGAAGATGGGTGAATGAGGATGAATCCGGGTTCCCGGCCCCTCTCTACGAAGCAACCTATCCTCTATTTATAGTGGCGGCCCCGGTCCTCTTCCCTTATCGTTTCGGAGGGAAGGAATCCCACAACGGCCAATTTCGAAGGGGAACAAGGGAACATGCTCCCGTGCCCAAAGGTGGTCTTTGCCTACAAAGTGGCTACCCGCGCTGCACAGACGGCCCCAGGGATGACGTCTATCCTGCTGGCGGCGGCGTCTGCCTTGTTGCACCAGAAGGGAAACCTTTGGAAGATGCCTTTGGAACCCTGGTATGTCCTTGTCCCCTTTGCACTAAAGGGGAAAGTGCTCCGCCCTGCTGTCTGCTGCTCGCTTGTCCTTCCCTTGCGTTTCCCTTGACTCGTGAGGTCGGGCCTTCCCTCGGAATATACCCCGCTTCGGAGGGGTCCTGAGGAGGCCCTTGTGGGTTTCGATGTTGTTCCTCCTCGTGAGGTTTGGCCCCTCACGAGGGCCTTGCCTTGTGTGGTGCCAGACCCGTTGGTTTGCCTGGTGAAGTGGGCCGACGCTGGGCCACAGGAAGGCAGGTCTAGGTACCCCCATTCCCAGAACGCCGATAGTAGCCCCCCGGGCCCAAGGCGCGCCTCAGCCGGCTTCTCGGCGAAGCCTCGAGGTTAGCCTGAAGCGTCGCGGGCCCTAAACGCCTGCGGGCCAGGCCTTTGAAATGGGGGACCCGACTTCTCTGCGCAGAAACTCCTGTCCCGTGCCTGCACGCCGCCTCCTCCTCCTGTTGATTCCACCGCCGTATCTTCCTCCCGACTCCCACGCGCCGCGTCGCCTTACCCTCATTCTTCCCGCCATGCCTCCGAAAGGCGTGCCTCGGCCCGCGTTCGGCTGGTCAACAATGGTGAACTTAGAGGGGTTGGAGAAGGTCCGACTGGTGGTCGTGGCCGGCTCCAATGAGTGGGGGGGCCACCCTGATCTGGCTTGGTTCATGGCCCCAAGGCGAGATGGCGTCCCCCATGGTTCCTCTACATATCCACGCCCTCCTTTCTGGTGTACTACCGCCGTTCTCGAGCTTCCTATGTGCAGTGCTTTCACATTACCAGATCCACGTGCTCCATCTTGACCCTAGCTATTTGGTTATCCTTTCGGCCTTCGCGTTCTTGTGTGAGTCCTTTGTTCGCGTTGCCCCTTCCGTAGCATTGCTTCGCCACTTCTTCTCCCTCGAATCGATATCCTTGGAGCAGTGCTCTGGATGCGCGTCCTTGAAAGCGGCCGACGCATCGGTCCGGGGGGCCCTCGATGCTGAGCTCCTCCCCGAAGCAGAGGGGTTCCGGCGGCAGTCGGTGCAAGTCTAGACTGTCGAGGCCGGGGCCCTGTTCCACCCCCCATCAGCCCCAGCAACACCGAATCGGGGGTCTATGCGTGAGGAACTTAATGACCCCCGGCTCACAACGGTCCTGACCCGGCTGGAGAGACTAAAGCGGGTGGGGGTGACGATGGCGATGGTGGTGCAGGAGTTTGTCTATCGGCCGATTGCTCCTCTCCAGCACCACTCCCGTCTAATGTGGGCCTATGAAGGACCTTGAGACCCAATGAGGATCCAAATCATGCCTCTTTCCCCTGACGTGTTGTGCGTGCTGCTCCGTCGGCTAACTGGTGGCAATCCCGACGAGCTTCGCCAGGATGGCCTCCCATTATATAACTTCAAAGCCCTGGAAGCTCTCGTCGCGGAGATGCCGCTCTTCAATGAGTGGGGGTTGGCCCTTAGGGTTTAGACCCACACAGACTCTAGTCGTGCCGCCCCTCCCGCAGCCGGAGCGGGCGATGCATCGCTGCCCGCTCCCCCGACCCTTGCTCCGGGTCGAGCCGGGGTCGGCAGCGGCGACCGGTCGATGGCGGAAATCGTCGAACTCGCCTTCGAGCTTCAGCCGAGGGCCGCCAAGTCCCTTCGCCAGGCCACCCATGCTGGCCGGAAAAGGATGTCGCCCGCGGGAGGCCACCCCCAAACGCGGTGGGCTCGAGTGAAGAAGAAATATATCGCTATAGACGAGTAAGCATCCGTACCCTCCTTCATCCTTTTCTTCTGTGTATTCTTTCTGAGACTTTGTTCTGCAGTCTTCCCACCGACAACAGAGGAGGCAAGTCGGTGCTGCCTACCCCTGAGATCACCGAGTATCCTAGGGTTTCTTCTCTCGCATCCCGAGGGGTTCAACCTTCCAGGTCTCTCGCGTGTGAGACTCCTGCGGTCTTTCTCGCCCGCGGCCTATGGCTCTCAGATGGAGTGCCACTCCCCTCGCCTGTGGCCCCTCCTAGGGTCGTGTTGCGCCTCCCTTCTGGACCCCTTCCGCTTGGCGATGCGGGGCGTGAGGGTGCGCTTGCTTCCAACGAAGTGCCTGCGCATGAGGCCCCAACCCCCGAGCATGGACTCGGGCCGGGATGCTCCTCACGCGCCTCTCCCGTTCGTCGTGCAGAAAGTGAGAACTCTTGTTGGCCACTGGAGCCTGTCGTGGGTTCGCGTGCCACGCCGTGGGGCTTGCTCCATACCGCGGCGGATGTGCTTGAATGTCTGGGGCTGGGCTTGCCTGTCACGAAGCCCATAGGGAAAGTGAGCACCGACACTTAGCGTCAGGGTGGCGCCAGCTTGAAGTCGCCGTGAACCGTGGCCGCCTGCAGCGGGAGGGCGCCTGCGCGTAGGCAGAGGCGTCTATTGCCGCAGCGGAGGAAGCCCGTGAGTGCGCTCTCTACGAGGTTGAGGAGGCTGATTGTCAGCATAGGGCTTCCGAGGATAGCCATAGGGAGCTTGGCGCCCTCATCGCCAACCTTGAAGAGCAGGTTCAACAAAGGGCCGCCTTAAGGGATTCCCCTACTAAGTTCTCCCCTGCAGGAGTGGGCTTTCGGGCGTCCGTCGATTCACTGGCGCTCGTAGAGGTGGAGCAGGGCCTGGAGTAGGAGCACCTGGAAATGACGGAGCGCCAGGTGTCGCTTGGCGAGGAATCCCTCGCCTCTCGTGTGGCGGAGCTTCAGGAGAGGGTAGAGAAGAGGGTGGCAGAGGCTCGGCGTTCCCTTCTCCTTGACAATCGTGCGAAGCTGATGCTCCAGGAGTCCTGCTTCCTCGAGTGCCATGGCCACCTGAAAAATGAGGTCAACGTCCTCTAGAAAAGGTTGGATCAGGAAGTGGAGCGTCGACAGGTCGCGCTGAACGCCCAGGCTACTGCAGAAGGTAAACTGTCTCAAGTTTGCAAACAGGTGAAAGGCGCGGCTTCCCTGGTTGAAGAGGCCTCCGAGGAGGCGGTCCGTGCTTGCAGCCTCCAACTTGAATGCTCCCGGATGTTCCAATCCCTCAAGAGCAGAGTCTCTCGTGCTTTGAGCGACATCTGTGGCGAGAGCGTCTCCAACCCCCTTGTGCCCAACGACGCTGGGTACTTGGGTTTCTTCCTCCGCATCGTGGAGCGTATTGAGGCGGCTGCCACGAAGGCCCTCGCGCTCGCGGAGGAAAATAGCCGTGACCTCTTGAGTCAAGCGACCTCGGACGTCTTCAGCCACCTCCTTTGCCTCGACCCAGAATTTGACTTTGCTGCGGTACTGGATCGAGTGCCGGAGACGACCCGCGCCGCCCTGGCTGAATGGGTCAAGATTCACGTGGGAGATCTGGTTGCAAGGCTTGCTCCTGAAGGCCACGGCGTGGACTCTCGCGACGATGCGTCCTCCTGATCCGCCTCTTTGCTCTCCTGATAAGGTTATGTACTAAAGTTAATAGCAACTTTGATGTATCTGTTGAGTACCTTTTAACGTGTTCTCTAAACGCGAGGTGTGCATAGTGCTTCCCTCCTGGCCGTGGCTGCTGCCAGCCCGTGTTGTCGCCACGCTGATGGTCTAGCCCGCGGGCGTGGCTTTGTTCATGGTGCCTCCTCCCTGCTTGTGGGGCGGTTTGAGGACCCTTTTGACACTCTCTGTCTGCAAGTCCCGGTCCCGCACATTTCCCGACCGTCGTGAGGCACAACCCGTTGCCAAGTTTGTTCCCCACGGGGCAAGGCCCCGACGCCCTGGGTGCCGGCATGGGTGGCACCTGGGTGGCCAGGTGGCCTTGCATCCAGTAAGGCTCTGGAGGCATGTTTCTCAGGAGCCCCCTTACACTCAAACTGCTCTACGTCGACAAGTCATGGTCCCGCTCATTTTGCCACCGCCGTTAGGTTCGACGCACTTCACGGGGCGGGGCCCCGCCGCTCCTGGCATCGACCTAAGCCCCAGGACGACACCAGGGGTGGCGAGTGGCCTTATGACCGGTAAGACTCCGGAGGCTCGATGCTCAGGAGCCCCCTTTGACGCTCGAGCGATTCCCCACTCCGTCCCTTTGTGCGGTGGCCTGGGGAGGACCAGGGGCCACCCGAGGTTCTCGCGAAACATCGATCAGAACAAAGGGAGAAAGAGAACACGAGTTCGATAAAACGAGAAAACATAGAGAAGAAATTCCCGCGCTTCTTTTCTTTTCAAAACATTAAGCAAAGAAGTCTTCGAGCCTTCGATAGCTCAAAATACCAAAATGGGGAGGCCCTAGTGGGCCACAACTTAAAACGCAAGGAACGAACGAGAAAACGGCCGCTTCCGGCACCCTAGCTATTCACAGCCTCCGTCTCCCCCCAGCGCTGAGCATAGGGCTTCCACTAGGCGTGGGGTGGACCCCTTCCGCGTCCTTGGGGGGCCCTGGGCATATACAGCCTCGCCTCGTTATTACGTGAGAGTGTCACGATGGGGGTGTATCTGGGAGGTTGCGCGGACGCTTTGGCCTCGCGAGTGTCCCTACCCCCGAGGCATTAGGCGCCTTATTCCGGAAGTCATTGGTGGGCTGCGTTAATTGCCTCCGTCTTCTCCACTAGGCGTAGTGTGGACCCCTTCCGCATCTTCGGGGGTCCCTTGGTGTATACAGCCTCGGCTCGTTATTACGTGAGAGTGTCACGGGATGAACTAGGTTCCGAAAGGATTGAAGGACGATGCAGGGTCGATGCAGATTCGGCGCTGGAGCGTTGCGTGGTTAGTGTAGGGGTGTTACGGGTTGATGCAGGTCCCAGGGACGCCCCGGGGGACCCATGACTCATAGGCGCGTGCCCCGCTCGTAGTCTCCAGGTTCGTAGCTGCGTGGCGTGTTCCGTCTTGAGCGAGCTCTCGAGCGTGGGAGGAGCCCCCAGCACTCGCTGGCGGGAGAGCTCGCCCAAATGGTAAGTCTTGAGTCCCTAGGGCGCCGCCCCAACGCGCCTCGTCGGCACCCCCAGGTCCCCTCGTTGGTATGGGCCATTCCCCCATGCCGGGCTAGCCCGACCTAAGGGCAACGACGGGTACCCGAACACCTGGTGGGAATTGAACGGAGCCCGCACTGGCAACGTGAGCGTGTGTTCCACCCTCAGTCCCCAGGCGGGCGCCGCGTGTCGTGGGGACAGTGGCGGATATACCACCCCCGCCCCCCAGGTTGGGATCGTCTAGCTCGGGAATATGGGCGTGCGCTCCACCCTCAGTCCCCAGGCTCGGGCCCCACGCCCTCGACACAAAGGTGCGTCCATCCTATCCAAAGCGAGAGGTCCCCGGTCCCCAGACCCAGACGGCTGCGCGAAGAAGCTCCCGGCGAGCACGTGTGCCCTGCGAGGACACCCGCGCTGGGCGCCCCCGCGAAGCCACCCCCGCGGGCCTCCCCCGCGGTGCTATTCATACCGGTTTGCATGGGGGCTGCCCGCGGGGTTGCGCGCGTGCCTCCTGCCGTAGTGGTCGCCTGCATTGCCCCCTCCGTAGCCCGAAGGTGCACCGATGCGGTCGTTGTCGGACTGTGGGTGCCTCCAAGGGTTGACGTAGTCGGGACTCCGGTACTCCCCTGCGCTCCGTGCAGCATGCCAGGGAGCGCTGGAAGACGCCTTCCTAGTGCGGCCAAATCCCGTGCTTCCAGTGGCTCCCGCCAGATCCCTAGTAGGGCTAGGTTATTGCAATCCCCGGCCTCGGCGCCAGAAAAATGCTTGATGTCAACTATTCTTCCCCTTTGCAACGGCACCAGAAGAATGCTGCTAGCACTCTCCGGCAATCGAAACTAGAAGAATGTTGTTGACGGCCCACCAGCGCGTGCGATCGTAGCAGTTTTCGAGGGTAAAGTATTCGACCCAAATTTGTTGATTCACCAAATAGGAGGTGAGAGAATACTCTCGAGTATTAGCAGCTGAATGGGTCAGATTCAACCACACCTGAAAGATTGGTATCTGCAAGCAAAGTAGTAACAACAAAGTAGCGAGTAACGGCAGTGGCAAGGAACAACAGTAGTGAAAGCAGTAGCAAGTAGCAACAGTAGCAAGCGGCAGTAGTAGCAATAGTAGCAGCAGAGCAAGACAAGTAACAGCAGTAGCAACAGTAGTAACAGCAGCAGAGCAAGACAAGTAACAACAGTAGCAACAGTAGTAACAATAGCGGTAGGATAAACTCGTAGGCAATGGGTCGGCGATTTGTTTGGACGATATTCATCATGCAATAGTTATAACACGGAGAGATATGTGGCTAGCTCCCGTTCGTCAATGTGATGTAGGCATGCATTCCGTGTGTCGTCATACGTGCTTAGGGAAAAGAACTTGCATGACATCTATTGTCCATCCCTCCCGTGACAGCGGGGTCCATAAGGAAACTACGAGATATTAAGGTTCTCCTTTTAATAAAGAACCGGACCAACGCATTAACACTTGGTGAACACATGAACTCCTCAAACTATGGTCATCACCGGGAGTAGTTTCGGTTATTGTCACTCCGGGGTTGCCGGATCATAACACATAGTAGGTAACTACAACTTGCAAGATCGGATCTAAAACACACATTATTGGTGACAACATAATGATTTCAGATCTGAAATCATGGCACTCGGATCATAGTGACAAGCATTAAGCATGGCAAAGTAGTAGCAACATCAATCTCAGAACATAGTGGATACTAGGGATCAATCCCCATCAAAACTAACTCGATTACATGATAGATCTCATCCTACTCATCACCGCCCAGCGAGCCTATGAATAGATTAGTCACGAACGACGAAGAGCTTCATGGAATTGGAAAGGGAAGAAGGTTGATGATGACGATGGCGATGATTTCCCTTCTCCGGAGCCCAAGGCGGACTCCAGATCCACCCTCTAGATGAAGAACAGGTGGTGGCGGCGCCTCCGTATCGCAAACGTGACGAAAACTTCTCTTTTTTATTTTTTCTGGGACGAAAGTGAACTTATAGACCTGAGGTTGGGGGCAGCAGAGCCGTGTGGGCCCCACAAGCCTGCCCACCGCCACCAGGGGGGGTGGTGGCGGAGCCAAGGCTTATGGTCCATTGGCCCACCTCCTCAGGTGGAACTTGGCGCAAATATTTTTCATATTTTCCAAAACTGCTCCCCGTAAATTTTCAGGACGTTTGGAGAACTTTGATTTCTGCACAAAAATAACACCAAGGCAAATCTGCTGAAAACAGCGTCAGTCCAGGTTAGTTCCATTCAGATCATGCAAATTAGAGTCCAAAACAAGGGCAAAAGAGTTTGGAAAAGTAGATACGATGGAGACGTATCAACTCCCCCAAGCTTAAAACCTTGCTTGTCCTCAAGCAACTCAGTTGACAAACTGAGAGAGAAATAAAAACTTTGACAAACTCTGTTTGATCTTGTTGTTGCAACTATGTCTAACTCATAACCAGAATTTCAGCAAGATCACAAGTTAACCACGTAAGCAAATGACACAAAGGTCTCACGGTAAACTAATATCAATGGCATAATCATATAACGAGCAAATAATAATGAGTTTCAAATACCAACACTTCAATCAAAACAAGCATGAAGCAATATGAATAGGTGGTATCTCGCTAGCTCTTTCTGAGACCGCAAAACATAAATGTAGAGCACTTTCAAAGATCAAGGGCTGACTAAACATTATAATTCATAGCAACGAAGATCCAGTCATAGTCATACTCAATATCAATCAAAAGCAAAGCATAAAAATGACAGAGGTGCTCTCTAATTGGTGCTTATAAAAGAAGAGGATGTCTCGACAGGAAAATAAATAGACAGGCCCTTCGCAGAGGGAAGCATTGATTTGCAGAGGTGCCAAAGCTCAAGCTTTGAAAACAGAGATAATAATTTTGGGTGGCATGCTTTCATTGTCAACGCAATGACCAAGAGTTCTCAATATCTTCCATGCTACTCATGCTATAGGCGGTTCCCAAATAGAAAAGTAAAGTTTTAACTCCCCCACCACCAATCAATCACACTCCACGTCTAGCCGAATCCTCGGGTACCGTCCATACTAACATCAATCCGGGGGGAGTCTTGTTTTACAGTTATGTTTTCGATTTAAGCGTGGAACTCGGCATTCCAATTACCGGCCCCTTTCTCGTGAATGAGAGTGAATAAACACATGTCGAGGATAACACTCCTAGCATGGAAGATATCAGTAGCCCCCTGTCACCACATGAACGGTTCGGGCATGCAAAACAGATTGTTTCTTGAAGGTTTAGAGAATGGCACATGCAAATTTAGTTGGAACGGCAGGTAGATACCGCAACTAGGTAGGTATGGTGGACTCTCATGGAAAAACTTTAGGGTTTATGGAAGTGGATGCACAAGCAGAATTCCTCTTAGTAGAAGTGAAGGCTAGCAAAAGACTGGGAAGCGACCAACTAGAGAGCGACAACAGTCATCAAGATGAATGAGTTTGACTAACATTAAATGCAAGCATGAACATGATATAAATCACCATGAACACGAACATCATAGAGGCTATGTTGATTTTGTTTCAACTACATGCATGAACATGCGCCAAGTCAAGCCACTTGAAACATTCAAAGAAGAATACCATCCTATCACACTACATCATAGTCATTTCAAAATCTATGTTGGCATTCAAGACAAACCATTATAAGCGCTCAGGTAAATAAGCATGGCATCAAAAACTATGATCTCTAAGTTGTCATTGCAAACATGGTTCTCTCACAACAAAGCTAAATCTGGGTCGACAAGCTAGTCATATTTACAAAAACAAAATAGATAGAGTTCATACCAGCTTTTCAATCTCAGTCACTTCATCATATATCATCATTGTTGCCTTTCATTTGCACGGTCGAACGATGTGAATGATAATAAGAGCATTGGACTAAGCTGAATCTGCAGGCAAACACAAAGGAGAAGACAAAGTAATATGGCTCTTTTGAAAGCTAAATAGGTAAGCATGTAAGAACCAATATCTTCTACCTTGACACAAAGAAAAACAAAACTATTTACACGGGAAAGCTCCCAACAAGCAAAAGAAGAAAGAAAAATCTTTTTGGGTTTTCTCAAAAGGACACAAAACAAGAAAGCAAGAAGACGAAAATAAACTAGCATGGATAATACAGTGGCAAAGTGTAAACACCGGCTAACAAAGTGAAAGCATAGGCATGAATGTAAAGTCGGTGAGAACACGTATGTTGGAAATATGCCCTAGAGGCAATAATAAATTAGTTATTATTATATTTCTTAGTTCATGATAATCGTTTATTATCCATGCTATAATTGTATTGATTGGAAACACAATACTTGTGTGGATACATAGACAAAACACTGTCCCTAGTAAGCCTCTAGTTGACTAGCTCGTTGATCAAAGATGGTCAAGGTTTCCTGGCCATAGGCAAGTGTTGTCACTTGATAACGGGATCACATCATTAGGAGAATCATGTGATGGACTAGACCCAAACTAATAGACATAGCATGTTGATCGTGTCATTTTGTTGCTACTGTTTTCTGCGTGTCAAGTATTTGTTCCTATGACCATGAGATCATATAACTCACTAACGCCGGAGGAATGCTTTGTGTGTATCAAACGTCGCAACGTAACTGGGTGACTATAAAGATGCTCTACAGGTATCTCCGAAGGTGTTCGTTGAGTTAGTATAGATCGAGACTGGGATTTGTCACTCCGTGTGACGGAGAGGTATCTCGGGGCCCACTCGGTAATACAACATCACACACAAGCCTTGCAAGCAATGTAACTTAATGTAAGTTGCGGGATCTTGTATTACGGAACGAGTAAAGAGACTTGCCGGTAAACGAGATTGAAATAGGTATGCGGATACTAACGATCGAATCTCGGGCAAGTAACATACCGAAGGACAAAGGGAATGACATACGGGATTATATGAATCCTTGGCACTGAGGTTCAAACGATAAGATCTTCGTAGAATATGTAGGATCCAATATGGGCATCCAGGTCCCGCTATTGGATATTGACCGAGGAGTCTCTCGGGTCATGTCTACATAGTTCTCGAACCCGCAGGGTCTGCACACTTAAGGTTCGACGTTGTTTTATACGTATTTGAGTTATATGGTTGGTTACCGAATGTTGTTCGGAGTCCCGGATGAGATCACGGACGTCACGAGGGTTTCCGGAATGGTCCGGAAACGAAGATTGATATATAGGATGACCTCATTTGGTAACGGAAGGTTTTCGTGCATTACCGGAAGAGTTTCGGGCTCATCGGTAGTGTACCGGGAGTGCCGGGAGGGGTGCCGGGGACCATCGAGAGGGGTGTGACGCCCCAAGGGGTCTCATGGGCTATGGGAAGAGATAAACCAGCCCCTAGTGGGCTGGAATAAGTTCCCACTAAGGCCCATAAGGTTTGAGAAGGAAAAAACACAAGGTGGAAAGAGTTTCCAAGTGGGAAGGTGGAATCCTACTCCAAGTAGGATTGGAGTAGGACTCCTCCACCTCCAATTTCGGCCAAACCTTTAGGTTTTGAGGCTGCCTCCTCCCCTCCCTCCCACCTATATATACGGAGGTTTTAGGGCTGATTTGAGACGACTTTTCCACGGTAGCCCGACCACATACCTCCACGGTTTTTCCTCTAGATCGCGTTTCTGCATAGCTCGGGCGGAGCCCTGCTGAGACAAGGTCATCACCAACCTCCGGAGCACCGTCACGCTGCCGGAGAACTATTCTACCTCTCCGTCTCTCTTGCTGGATCAAGAAGGTCGAGATCATCGTCGAGTTGTACGTGTGCTGAACGCGGAGGTGCCGTCCGTTCGGTACTAGATCGTGGGACTGATCGCGGGATTGTTCGCGGGGCGGATCGAGGGACGTGAGGACGTTCCACTACATCAACCGCGTTCTCTAACGCTTCTGCTGTACGGTCTACAAGGGTACGTAGATCACTCATCCCCTCTCGTAGATGGACATCACCATGATAGGTCTTCGTGCGCGTAGGAAAATTTTTGTTTCCCATGCGACGTTCCCCAACAACGTACTCCCCCAAGCTCAGGCTTTTGTCCTAGCTTGGTCTACTCCCATGGATGGTCCTGGCTAAACCCAAAATCATAATGGGTGTTATACGGGAGTGTTGCAGCCACTGCCTGAATAGCTGCCTCACAAAGTCGAGCAGCAGTCGCCTCCCTCTCATACTCCTCTGCCTCTCCTATGGTTATGTAGTATCTTCGTTTTATGTGGAAGTCAAAGAAAGCAGGAGCAGGAAGAGTAATATGGAAAACACACTGCCGGTTAAATATCCAGCGGTATAGGAGGGATCCATGATCTCTCTCAAGGAACTGGTAGCGCGTTAGAGCGACACGATCAAGGTAGGCTGTACGGAGATGAGGGTCTTCTGGACGGATGGATACTCCAAGAAAATTTGCTAAGCGTGTAGCATAAACTCCACCAAAGAAATCCCCCTCACTGGCATTTTTATTCATCCTCCTTGCTATTATAGCTCCCCTATTGAAGCTCCTGTCACCTGTTATTGCGCTCTTAAGGATACTAAGGTCGGAAGTGCATAGGTGACAATGTGCACCCTTGCCGTTAATGCACCTACATATGAAGAGGGCAAGGTAGTGCAAGGCAGGGAAATGGATGCTTCCTATGGTGGCTTGCGTGATATCTTTGGTTTCTCCAACAGTTATACTAGAGACAAAGTCTTTGATCGAAGACTTAGAAAGATCATTAATACTACCCCAATCGGGTATCTTGCAAATCCTATTGAAATCCTCCAAATCCATGGTATAGGATTTATCATACAGATCAAGCAGTATGGATGAGTCATGACCAACTGAAAATTTAAATCTACGCACAAAAGAGGTAGTGAGCATAGCATACTGTTCACATTTATCTGAGAGGAATTCTTCTAACCCGGCATTGCGAACAAGTGTATCAAACTCATCCTTGAAACCTGCTTCGATCATGAACTCATCGGAAGGCCATTCACATGTTTGTACCGGTGCGTCCCTTAGTTGAAAAGGTTCGGGCTCCTGAAAAGAAAGACGAGGACCCTTCTTACTTGAGGAACCACCATGAAACTTCCTCGTGAACATAATTTCCTTTTGCTGAAAATTTTGAAGTTCAAGAGAAAAGTGAATGAAGACCCACCACACCTTGTAGCAACTACTCCTACTAGTGCCTAGAGACCGTATCACGCGCTAAAACTACTTGGGACTAGCTAAAGTCAACATTTCTAGCTCAAGAACAGGGTCACCAAGGTAGCAAGAATACGCGAAGGATAAAGCACTAGAGCAAAAACTATTTGGACCAATGGAGGAGTCACTTACCAAGGAGTAATTTCCCCAAAACGGTTCGGAGAATGGTGCTTTGAGCAAGGAGATCGAAAATCATAGCCAAATGAGCAAGAACACGGGTTTGAGCTGCGAAACATTTTTTTCTAGAGGTGGAAGAAGAGGCTGGGATCTGGAATGAGTGGATGGGGTCCCTGTGGCCCCCACAAGCTTGCACTCCGCCACCAGGGGGTGGGTGGCGGTGGCAGGGCTTGTGGCCCACTGGTCTGGCCCCCAGGCCAGCTCTCAGGCCCAGAAATTTTCAAAAATTCCAGAAAAAATCATACTAAATTTTTAGGACCATCGGAGAACTTTTATTTTCGAGGTATTTTTCTCCGGGACGCTAAAACAGAAAACAAAAAAGCTAAACTAATTCTATCATTTTTCTTCTAAACAAAAGAAAATGAAAGCTCAAAACAGAGGTATTTGTCTCTTTGATTCATCCGTTTCATGGTCATCGAAAGAAATCCGTCAATGTGGTTGATCAAGTCCTCATGACAAAACCTTCTCGAATCGCAAGAGAGAACAGAGTATTTTAGAACAGCCACTAAGTCACCTCAATGGGGTTATGTATCTCCCCAACAAGCAAATCATACTTCATCTTGACATGAGGAATAGGGCATTCAAAGCTCCCAATAAGAATCGATGAAGTTTTTTCGATAGCATTGATGCAATGTACTTGATATCATTTCTTCAGAAAGTGCACTGTGTGCTCATTACCGTTGACATGGAAAGTGACATTGCCTTTGTTGCAATCTATAACAGCCGCTGTAGTGTTTTAAAAAGGGTCTTCTGAGGATGACAACCATGGCATCGTCCTCGGGAATATCCAAGATAACAAAGTCTGTTAAGATGGTGGTGTTAGCAACCACAATAGGCACATCCTCACAAATGCCGATAGGGAAAGCAGTTGATTTGTCGGCCATTTGCAAAGAAATTTTAGTGGGTGTCAACTTATCCAACTCAAGTCTACGATAAAGAGAGAGCAGCATAACACTAACACTGGCTCCAAGGTCACATAAGGAAGTTCTTACGTAGTTTCCTTTAATGGAGCAAGGTATAGTGGGCACTCCGGGATCACCAAGTTTCTTAGGAGTTCCACCTTTGAAAGTGTAATTGGCAAGCATGGTGGAGATCTCAAGATCTGGTATCTTCCGTTTATTAGTCACGATATCTTTCATGTACTTGGCATACGAAGACATCTTGAGCATATCAGTTAACCTCATCTGCAGAAAAATGGGTCTTATCATCTCAATGAATCACTCAAAATCCTCATCATCCTTTTTCTTGGATGGCTTAGGAGGAAAGGGCATAGGTCTCCGAACCCATGGCTCTCTTTATTTACCATGCTTCCTAGCAGTGAAGTCATTCTTGTCATATTTCTTAGGTTGCGGGTTATTAGGATTAACCGTAGGTTCAATCTCCACATCCTCATCATTGCTAGGTTGAGCATTATTATGAACATCACTGTCCATATTGTCACCAGGTTCATGTTCATCACCAGATTGTGTTTCTGCATCAGACGCAGAAATATCATTAGGTTCTTCCGGTGTGACAGTATTTGGTGAACTGGCATGCAGGCTTCTATCATCCTTCTTCTTCTCCTTAGGATGACTAGGTGTATCCCAATTGACTCCTTGAGAATCCTGATGAATTCTCTTAGGATGACCTTCTGGATACAAAGGTTCCTGAGTCATGTTGCCTCCTCTAGTAATCACTCTGACAGAGTTGTCATTTAATTCATTGAGCAAGTCATTCTGAGCTTTAAGTACTTATTCTACCTGAGTAGTAATCATAGAGGCATGTTTACTCAGAAGCTTCAGATCATTGACATTTCTGTCTACACAAGCACTTAAATGGCTAAGCATACGAGTACTTTGTTCCAAGTGTCTGCTAACATAATCATTGAAACTCTGTTGTTTGGCAACAAAGTTGTCAAATTCATCAAAGCATGGGCTAGCAGGTTGATCAAAAGGAATATCACTCTCATCAAACCTACGCAGAGAATTCACTTCCACTACCTGTATCGGGTTATCGAGACCACTGATCTCTTCGATAGGTGGTAGATTTTTGACATCTTCAGATCTAATGCCTTCCTCTTGCATAGATTTCTTGGCTTCTTGCATATCTTCAGGAATAAGGAATAGAATACCTCTTTTCTTAGGAGTTGGCTTAGGAGGTGGTTCGGGAATAGTCCAAGCATTATCGTTGATCAAGATGTTATTCAGTAGAGTCTCAGCTTGTTCTACAGTTCGTTCCCTAAAAACACAACCGACACAACTATCTAGGTGGTCTCTAGAGGCATTGGTAAGTACGTTATAGAGGATATCAAGTATCTCGTTCTTCTTAAGAGGGTGATCAGGCAAAGCATTTTGTAGCTGGACGAGCCTCCCCCAAGCTTGTGGAAGACTTTCTTCTTGGAGTTGAGCAAAGTTGTACATTTCCTGCAAGGCAGCTTGCTTCTTATGTGCAGGGAAATATTTCTCACGAAAGTAATAGACCATCTCCTGGGGACTACTCACACATCCAGGAGTAAGAGAGGTGAACCAGGCTTTAGCGCCATCCTTTAGAGAGAAAGGAAACAACTTAAGGATATAATAGTGACGAATCTTCTCCTCATTAGTGAAAATGGTGGCTATATCGTGTAGTTTGGCAAGATGGGTTACGACCGTCTCAGAGTCATAACTGTGAAAAGGATCAGGTTCGAGTAGAGAGATTATCTCAGGATCGACAGAGAATTCATAATCCTTATCGGTGATAAATATAGGTGAAGTGGCAAACTTTGGGTCATATTTCATCTTAGCTTCCCGAGATTTTTCCTTCCACTTGAGAAGTAATTTCTCAGTGTCATAGGCATCCTTACACGCAAGAAAATCCTCAGCTATCTCTCCCTCCATAACGTAACCCTCAGGTATATCAGGCAATTCATATCTAGGAGAGCTAGATCTAGCAGGAGCAAAAGCAGGTAATATCTCTATAGTATCGACAGTTTCAGAAGTATCACGAGCATTGGCAGTAACTCTAGCAATATGAGCATCAAGGAATACCCCTAGTGGAACATCAGGCAAAGTAGCATCTCTAGCAGTATCAAGCATAGCATCATCAGGCATAGCATCTCTAGCATCATCAGGCAAAACAGTATTAAGCATAGCATCTCTAGCAGCATCAGGCATAGTATCAAGCATAATATCAGCAGGCATAGTATCAAGCATAGTATCATCAGGCATAGTATCAAGCATAGCATCTCTAGCAATAGCATCATAAGCATCATCAAGCACATGCGACATATCAAGATTTCTAGCAGGAGGTGATGTCGCAAACTTACTCATAACTGAAGGTGAATCAAGTGCAGAGCTAGATGGCAATTCCTTACCTCCCCTCGTAGTTGAGGGCAAGACTTTGGTCTTCGGATCCTTCAGATTCTTCATAGTGATCAGCAGATATAGATCCCAAGTGACTCAGAGAGTATAGCAATACCTCCCGGGCAACGGCGCCAGAAAAATGCTGATTGCAATCCCCGGCCTCGGGGCCAGAAAAATGCTTGATGTCAACTGTTCTTCCCCTTTGCAACGGCACCAGAAGAATGCTGCTAGGACTCACCGGCAATCGAAACTAGAAGAATATTGTTGACAGCCCACCAGCGCGTGGGATCGTAGCAGTTTTTGAGGGTAGAGTATTCGACCCAAATTTGTTGATTCGCCAAACAGGAGGTGAGAGAATACTCTCGAGTATTAGCAGCTGAATGGGTCAGATTCAACCACACCTTAAACATTAGTATCTGCAAGCAAAGTAGTAACAGCAAAGTAGCGAGTAACGACAGTGGCAAGGAATAGCAATAGTGACAGCAATAGCAAGTAGCAACAGTAGCAAGCGACAATAGTAGCAACAGTAGCAGCAAACCAAGACAAGTAACAGCAGTAGCAACAGTAGTAACAGCTACAGAGCAAGACAAGTAACAACAGTAGCAACAGTAGTAACAGCAGCAGTAGGACAAACTCGTAGGCAATGGGTCGGTGATTTGTTTGGATGATATTCATCATGCAACAGTTATAACACGGAGAGATATGTGGCTAGCTCCCGTTCGTCAATGTGATGTAGGCATGCATTCCGTGTGTCGTCATACGTGCTTACGGAAAAGAACTTGCATGACATCTATTGTCCATCCCTCCCGTGGCAGCGGGGTCCAAAAGGAAACTATGGGATATTAAGGTTCTCCTTTTAATAAAGAACCGGACCAACGCATTAGCACTTGGTGAACACATGAACTCCTCAAACTATGGTCATCACCGGGAGTGGTTCCGGTTATTGTCACTCCGGGGTTGCCGGATCATAACACATAGTTGGTAACTACAACTTGCAAGATCGGATCTAAAACACACATATATTGGTGACAACATAATAATTTCAGATCTAAAATCATGGCACTCGGGCCCCGGTGACAAGCATTAAGCATGGCAAAGTAGTAGCAACATCAATCTCAGAACATAGTGGATACTAGGGATCAATCCCCATCAAAACTAACTCGATTACAGGATAGATCTCATCCTACTCATCACCGCCCAACGAGCGTACGAATAGATTACTCACGAATGACGAAGAGCTTCATGGAATTGGAGAGGGAAGAAGGTTGATGATGATGATGGCAATGATTTCCCCTCTCCGGAGCGCAAGACGGACTCCAGATCTGCCTTCCAGATGAAGAACAGGTGGTGGCGGCGCCTCCGTATCCCAAACGCGACGAAAACTTCTCTTTTTTACTTTTTTTGGGACGAAAGTGAACTTATAGACCTGAGGTTGGGGGCGGCAGAGCCATGTGGGTCCCACAAGCCTGCCCACCGCCACCAGGGGGATGGTGGCAGAGCCAGGGCTTGTGGCCCACTGGCCCACCCCCTCAGGTGGAACTTGGTGCAGCTATTTTTCATATTTTCCAAAACTGCTCCCCGTAAATTTTCAGGACGTTTGGAGAACTTTGATTTCTTCACAAAAATAACACCAAGGCAAATCTGCTGAAAACAGCGTCAGTCCAGGTTAGTTCCATTCAAATCTTGCAAATTAGAGTCCAAAACAAGGGCAAATGAGTTTGGAAAAGTAGAGACGATGGAGACGTATCACTAGGAGTGAGTGGATGTTCGGGACGCGCCCGTGTGGTCCTCCTATCGTAATCCCTGGTGATGTGGGTCGAAGAGCGCGGCTCGCACGGGGGCGCTTTTGGGTTTCACCGGCAGCGTCGCGCCCAAGGTCGCGCTCGGAGCCTCCGACACCGTGGCAGAGGGCGGTGTGTTGGCGCCTGAGCTCGTGCGCCACCAGGACGCGACATGCCTGTGCGTCGGGTGCTGACAGACTCGGATGGGGGAGGGAGCGGCCCCGACGTGTGGAAGGGCCGAGGCAACGAGGGGACGCCATGTGGTTGGTGAAGGCGGCAGCTCCCGGCGCCCGTTGGAAGCCTGTCCAGCATGGATGCCGGCCATCGGGGCATGGAGCGTCCATGGGTGTCTCGGCTTGCGTGCGTCGTGTGCGCCATGCGGGTGGCTCGCCTCTCCATGCGGATTCGCCGTCTCCCCGCCATGAGTGTGATCAGCTTCAGCGGGCCGAGTCCTGGGAGAGACCTTGACACACCCCCTACCTGGCGCAACAAATGTCGGATTTCAGGCTCCGCAAAACCCTAAACATTCGAACTGAGGGGCGTGTACGAAGGTCTTTTGCTGGTTCACCTCACCTAGCCTACCCCTAGCGAAGAACTCACTCGATGGTGAGGGAAACACAAAACACATCAGTTTACTCAGGTCCGGGCCACTGCGAAGCGTAAAACCCTACTCCTGCTTTGGTGGATTGCCTCTCGTGGAGGTTAGTGGATGAACTAGTATAGTGTTCTTTGGCCTCCTGAGGCTAGGTGGCCTTAGTGGTGTGAAGATGGTTGAATGAGGATGAATTCAGGTTCTTGGCCCCCTCTACGAAGCAACCCATGCTCTATTTATAGTGGTGGCCCCGGTCCTCTTCCCTTATTGTTTCGGCGGGAAGGGATCCCACAGCGGCCAATTTTGAAGGGGAACAGGGGAACATGCTCCCCTGCCCAAAGGTGGTTTTCGCGTGCAAAGTGGCTACCTGCGCTGCAGGGACGGGCATGGGGATGATGTGTGTTCTGCTGGCGGGTGGCGACTCCTTGTTTCACCAGAAGGGAAACCTTTGGAAGATGCCTTTGGAACCCTGGTACATCCTTGCCCCCTTTGCACTAAAGGGGAAACTGCTCGGCCCTGTTGTCTGCTACTCGTCTGTCCTTCGCTTGCGTCACCCTTGACACCTGTGGCCGGGCCTCGCTTCGGAATAGCCGCCGCTCCGGAGCGGTCCTGAGGAGCCCCCCTGCGGGTTTCGATGCAGTTCGTCCTCGTGAGGCTTGGCCCCTCACGAGGGCCTTGCCTTGAGTGGTGCCGGACCCGTTGGTTTGCCTGGTGAAGTGGGCCAACTCTGGGCTGCAGGCAGGCAGGTATGGGTACCCCCATTCCCAGAATCCCGACAGCCTTATAGCATTCTTGGTTCATGAGGAGTCTTGAAGGAAATTTGTTTCAAGAACGAGATAATTAAACCCATTCCCAGAATGCCAACAGTCTTATAGCTATCTTGGTTTAGACTTCACCTAAAGCTTTTCCTAAGGATTGTTGCTATTATGGTGATCATCAATGATCCAAGTTCTCAATGTCTCCTATTAGTGTAGAAATTTTGCATGCCGTGTTGCTCCCAATTAATCAAGTGTTTTCCATTTGTGGTGAATTGTCACCTCATAATTTTGAAATGGTTTTCATAAGCCCACAACAAGCTTGTTCTTTTCATTGTCGATTTTGCAACAACTCCATCCAATACTTCTTGTAAGGCTTCTTATCAAATTCATTTGTGGTAGAAGTTGTCACTTTCTTCTGTGTCAAATGATCTAGTTTCTATTCTTTTGTTCCGAAGGCTTTGTTATGTTGCTCACTTTAATTAATCATCTCGTGTTATAAAGGTAATGTTCTTCCCTTGCTTATCCATGTAATCGGAGTGTCGTCTTCTCTTTTCAAATTCTTTCCTCCTCATCAAGTTTTGCATCTGTTTCCTACCGAAATGATGTCGAAATTTGTTTTGAATTCTTGCTTGTTTCTCATATAATTATTAATCTCTTTGCAACCTTCAAGGGAAATTGGTTTCACTCGTTTGTCAAAGAAGTAACTATGTTTTACCTCTTCCTCTTTCTTATTCCTCTTCTGCTTTCATTCTTAGATCTCGGGTTGAGATCTCTTGTTAGTGGATGAGAGTTGTACCAGCCTGGAACCGACGCTCCACAAGATTCCCATTTTATTCCATTGTTGACATGTGGTTCGTTTGGTTGTTGCATTCGTCATCACATCATGCGCATCATGCGCATTGCATCGACACTCTGTTGCCGTTAGTTTTCAAAACTTGCATCCGTTGTTAGTTGCCGGTTCTCTCCATTGTTGTCGTTGACTGTTTTGAGACAAACCACACACGCACGCGCCCATGGCATCATTAAAATATTGTTTTTAAAATGGTGTTTTAAAATTTCTCGGATTGGGTCGAAAGTTGGCGTGCGGTCTTACTATCATGTAGGTAGACATCGCGCCAAATTTCGTCCCAATCGGAGTACGTTTGATACACGAACCGTTAAACATATAGCGACACTAGCAGGTCAGACGTTTTTTGGTGTTTCAATTGTCTTCGGGCCTCTCACTTCCCTCTCTTGTCTCAGATCAAAACCCCCATCTACACAGCCCAACAAGCCACCTAGCCTACCCCTCCATTTCGAACTGCCCGATCGAGATCCGACGATCCCAAAATGGACTAAAACCCCCTAAGATACCCCCTTGCTATATATAAGCATCCAACCTGCCATTTTGGACCTAACCCTAACCCTTCCTCGAATCTCGTGCAATCCCGTCTGCACCAGCCGCCACCTGATCATCTCCCACCTCTGAGTTGCCGCCGCTCCATCGATCTAGAGCTCCCCGCACCTGCAGCCACTCGAGGGGGAGCAGCCCCTTGATCCACCGTCGCCATCCTGATCTGCTGCTCGCCGCGGCATTTCCAAGCCACCGCATCGCTCGGCGCATGCGAAAGACCGTGCTGCTAGTGCCTCCCCTCGCCGAAGCCTCGCGCAGCCGCTCGTCGGAGCTGCGCTCAGCCGCCCGTCAAAGCTGCGTTGAGCCGCCCGTCGGAGCCCCGCAAGCATGGCCTTCACCCTTCTTTGACCGCGCCATCGCCCCACCACGTCTCCTCCTCGGCCAGATCTGACAGGATTCGGCTGGACCTGCCGTCACCCTACTCCTTCAGTTTGAGAATGCCAAGGAGACGAGCGCCCAACGGCAGATCGACCCTTGCTCCTGCACGAGGCCCTGCTCGCCGCATCGCCCGACAGACCGAGCGCCCCGCGTTGGCCGCCCTAGCGTAGTTGGTCGACCACACATCATCCCAGCCCAGCGCCAAGGCCCAGCTCCACTCCCGCTCGCGGCCCAACCAGGTGCCAGTCCAAGCCGCAGCAAGGCCTAGGCGCACCGCGGCCTCCTCCAAGGCCCAGATCCAGCCGACCCAGTCTCCCCCAAGCCCACATGGCATATGGCCGCATGATGAGAAGTTCCACGTTATCCCTCGTCGTGCACAATATTGCTATGCGTCGCCCATGTGCTTGTTGGCCAGTTGAAACCAGATTTGGCCCTTGTGCATGTTTTTTCTGTCGTGAATTATCAATAAACCCACAATTTTGCTAATTACATAAAATGCATGTTTTTAAAATGCTAATAATTATATAACCGTGCAGTGGATTAAAATGAATTATATATGAAAAACATTCAGAATTTTGTGTAGATTTGTAATACGCCATTTTAAACCATGATAAAAATGTTTAACCTTGTTGTTTAATTAAAATTATGTAGATGCCATGTTGTAATTCATAATTAATTAACCCTAGCTCCGATTGAAATGATCCACACATGTAACTTGACAAGAAAAATGCATAGAATAATATGGTGACATTTATTTTGATGTTTAACGACAATAAAATTGTGAATAGGCATAAGTATACCAAAATTTTAATTGCATATGGGGACTTTCTGGAATTGTTATTCTATTTTCCTTCTTCATTTAAACTTGCCTAGAATTTCGTGTAGTTTCGTAATATCTTGTTGCATCCAAGATTAACGTGATTGTGGTTGTCATTTGCATACATTTTGCATTCATGGCATATTATCTAGCGATGATCATATATTGTAAACCGTAACTCCGTTGGAGATGATCCATATATGTAAATCGACTAGAATGACATGTAGAATCATATGGTCTTCTTTATTTTGCTGTTTAATAAATATAAAATGTGTTTAGTTAAGATTTGGACCAATTTCGAAATTATCATATGGGGTCATTTCAGAAGTTCTATATGTTGTTTCTGACCCCATTTAAAATACCTAGATAGTGTAGTTTAATTATACTTCACCGTTTAACAATATTTAATATTGTTGTGTACCTAAAGGGGTGTGAAATAAGTAATCCAAATGTGTAGCTTCGTTAATATGCAACTCGTTGTATATTGAGCTTCACTTAATGTGTTGGAGTTGGTTGATGTGATTTGCCATGCCTTGCATAGTTAAACCGGTCATCCATCAGATGTGTTTGTGCATCATGCCATACATATGTTGTGGTGTTCATAGTGTGTTGATTGTTGCTTCCAAATTATTTCTTCTCGATAGGGTTCCAAACCACTTCAGGGTGTGAGGATTCGTTTGACTATGTTGGCTTGTCTACTTCACGAATTTGGTCTTCTTATAAGTGGGATTTGTTGGGTAACGTAGCATAAATTCAAAATTTTCCTACGCATATTCGGATCTTCCTATGGAGAGACCAGCAACGAGAGAGGGGTAAGAGCATCTTCATACCTTTGAAGATCGCTAAGCGGAAGCGTTGCTAGAACGCGGTTGATGGAGTCGTACTCGTAGCGATTCCGATCTAGTGCCGAACTACGGCACCTCCGCGTTCAACACACGTGCAGCCCGGTGACGTCTCCCGCACCTTGATCCAGCAAGGAGGAGGGAGAGGTTGGGGAAGAACTCCAGCAACACGACGGCGTGGTGTCGATGGAGAGACTAGGTCTCCCGGCAGGGCTTCGCCAAGCACCGACAGAGAGGAGGAGGGAGAGGAGCAGGGCTCCGCTGAGAGAGAGGAAAAACCGTGTGTCTCAATGGCCAAAAGTGCCCGATATATATAGGGGGAGGGGAGAGGGGGTGCCACCCCTAGGGTTCCCACCCTAGGGGGTGCGGAAGCCCCCCCAGATGGGAGGTGCGGCGACCAGAGGGGGAGGAGGGGGGTGGCGCACCAACTGGTGGGCCTTAGGCCCACCTGGCTTAGGGTTTGCCCCCCCTTTTCTCTCCCCTGCGCATTGGGCTGAGTGGGGAGGCGCACCAGCCCATCTAGGGGCTGGTTCCCACCCCCACTTGGCCCACCATACCTCCCGGGGTCGTTGCCCCCCTTCGGTGGTCCCCCGGGGCCACCTCCGGTGGTCCCGGTGGTCCCGGTACGTTACCGGTGACGCCCGAAACACTTCCGTTGTCCGAAACCATCCGTCCTATATATCAATCTTTACCTCCGGACCATTCGGAAGCTCCTCGTGACGTCCGGGATCTCATCCGGGACTTCGAACAACTTTCGGTAACCTCGTATAACAATTCCCTATAACCCTAGCGTCATCGAACCTTAAGTGTGTAGACCCTACGGGTTCGGGAGACAGGCAGACATGACCGAGACACCTCTCTGGCCAATAACCATCAGCGGGGTCTGGATACCCATGGTGGCTCCCACTTGTTCCACGATGATCTCATCGGATGAACCACGATGTCAAGGATTCAATCAATCCCGTATACGATTCCCTTTGTCTGTCGGTATAGAACTTGCCCGAGATTCGATCGTCGGTATACCTATACCTTGTTCAATCTCGTTACTGGTAAGTCTCTTTACTCGTTCCGTAGCACGTCATCGTGTGACTAACTCCTTAGTCACATTGAGCTCATGATGATGTTCTACCGAGTGGGCCCAGAGATACCTCTCCGTCACACGGAGTGACAAATCCCGATCTTGATTCGTACCAACCCAACAGACACTTTCGGAGGTACCCGTAGTGCACCTTTATAGTCACCTAGTTACGTTGTGACGTCTGATACACCCAAAGCACTCCTACGGTATCCAGGAGTTGCACAATCTCACGGTCGAAGGAAAAGACACTTGACATTAGAAAAGCTTTAGCATACGAACAATACGATCTAGTGCTATGCTTAGGATTGGGTCTTGTCCATCACATCATTCTCCCAGTGATGTGATCCCGTTATCAATGACATCCAATGTCCATGATCAGGAAAATATGATCATCTATTGACTAACGAGCTAGCCAACTAGAGGCTTGCTAGGGACACATTGTGATCTATTTATCCACACATGTATTACTGTTTCCTGTTAATACAATTATAGCATGAACAATAGACGATTATCATGAACAATGAAATATGATAATAACCATTTTATTATTGCCTCTAGGGCATATTTCCAACAGTCTCCCACTTGCACTAGAGTCAATAATCTAGTTACATTGTGATGTATCGAACACCCATAGCATTATGGTGTTGATCATGTTTTGCTCGTGGAAGAGGTTTAGTCAACGGGTCTGCAATATTCAGATCCGTGTGTACTTTACAAATATCTATCACTCCACTCTGGACATGGTCCTGGATGGAGTTGTAGCGGCGTTTGATGTGCTTCGTCTTCCGGTGAAACCTGGGCTCCTTGGCTATGGCAATGGCTCCAGTGTTATCACAGAAGAGTGTCATAGGACCCAACGCGCTTGGAACCACTCCAAGGTCGGTGATGAGCTCCTTCATCCAAATTCCTTCATGAGCCGCTTCTGAAGCAGCTATGTACTCCGCCTCACATGTAGATGCTGCCACGACTTCTTGCTTGCTGCTGCACCAGCTCACTGCCCCACCATTCAACACATATACGTATCCGGTTTGTGACTTTGAGTCATCCGGATCTGTGTCGAAGCTAGCATCGACGTAAGCCTTTACGACGAGCTCTTCGTCACCTCCATAAACGAGAAACATTTCCTTAGTCCTTTTCAGGTACTTAAGGACATTCTTGACCGCTGTCAAGTGTTCCATACCTGGATCACTTTGGTACCTCCCTACCAAACTTATGGCAAGGTTTATATCAGGTCTGGTACACAGCATGGCATACATTAGAGAGCCCACGGCTGAAGCGTAGGGGACAAAACTCATCTTCTCTCTATCTGCTGCCGTGGTCGGCGACTGAGTCTTACTCAATCTCATACCTTGCAAAACTGGCAAGAACCCTTTCTTTGAGTTTTCCATATTGAATTTCTTCAATATCTTGTCAAGGTATGTACTTTGCGAAAGACCTATGAGGCGTCTCGATCTATCTCCATAGATCTTGATGCCTAATATGTATGCAGCTTCTCCAAGGTCCTTCATTGAAAAACTCTTGTTCAAATAGGCCTTTATGCTCTCCAACATCTCTATATCATTCCCCATCAATAATATGTCATGCACATACAGTATGAGGAAAGCTACAGAGCTCCCACTCACTTTCTTGTACAGACAGGCTTCTCCGTAAACCTGTATGAACCCAAACGCTTTAATCACCTCATTAAAGCGAATGTTCCAACTCCGAGATGCTTGCACCAGCCCATAGATGGAGCGCTGGAGCTTGCACACTTTGTTAGCACCCTTAGGGTCGACAAAACCTTCTGGTTGCATCATATACAACTCTTCCTTAAGGTTCCCGTTAAGGAACGCTGTTTTGACTCCATTTGCCAAATTTCATAATCATAAAAGGCGGCAATTGCTAACATGATTCGGACTGATTTCAGCTTCGCTACGGGAGAGAAAGTCTCTTCGTAGTCAACTCCTTGAATTTGTCGAAAACCCTTTGCGACAAGTCGAGCTTTGTAAACGGTTACATTACCGTTTGCATCAGTCTTCTTCTTGAAGATCCATTTATTTTCTATGGCTCGCCGGTCATCGGGCAAGTCCACCAAAGTCCATACTTTCTTCTCATACATGGATCCTATCTCGGATTTCATAGCCTCAAGCCATTTGTTGGAATCCGGGCCCGCCATCGCTTCTTCATAGTTCGAAGGTTCACCATTGTCTAACAACATGATTTCCATCACAGGGTTGCCGTACCACTCTGGTGTGGAGCGTGCCCTTGTGGACCTTCGCGGTTCAGTAGTAACTTGATCCGAAGCTTCATGATCATCATCATTAACTTCCTCTACAGTTGGTGTAGGCGCCACAGGAAGAACTTCCCGCGCTGCGCTACTATCCTGTTCGAGAGGGGGTGTAATTACCTCATCAAGTTCTACCTTCCTCCCACTTACTTCTTTCGAGAGAAACTCTTTCTCTAGAAAGGATACGTTCTTGGCAACAAAGGTTTTACCTTCGGATCTAAGATAGAAGGTATACCCAATAGTTTCCTTAGGGTATCCTATGAATACGCATTTCTCCGCTTTGGGTTCGATCTTTTCTGGTTGAAGTTTCTTCACATAAGCATCGCAGCCCCAAACTTTAAGAAACGACAACTTAGGTTTCTTGCCAAACCATAGTTCATACGGTGTCGTCTCAACGGATTTAGACGGTGCCCTATTTAAAGTTAATGCTGCAGTTTCTAATGTGTATCCCCAAAATGACAGCGGTAAGTCGGTGAGAGACATCATAGATCGTACCATATCTAATAAAGTGCGATTATGACGTTCAGACACCCCGTTGCGCTGCGGTGTGCCAGGCGGCGTCAGTTGTGAAACGATTCCACACTTCCTTAGGTGTGTGCCAAACTTGTGACTCAAATATTCTCCTCCACGATCAGATCGTAGACATTTAATTTTTCTGTCACGTTGATTCTCAACCTCACTCTGAAATTCCTTGAACTTTTCAAATGTCTCAGATTTGTGCTTCATCAAGTAGATATACCCATACCTACTCAAATCATCGGTGAGGGTGAGAACATAACGATAACCACCGCGAGCTTCAACGTTCATTGGACCACACACATCAGTATGTATTATTTCCAATAAGTCGGTTGCTCTCTCCATTATTCCAGAGAATGGAGTCTTATTCATCTTGCCCATGAGGCACGGTTCGCATGTGTCGAATGATTCAAAGTCAAGAGACTCTAATAGTCCATCAGTATGGAGCTTCTTCATGCGCTTAACGCCGATATGACCAAGGCGGCAGTGCCACAAGTATGTGGGACTATCATTATCAACTTTGCATCTTTTGGTACTCACACTATGAATATGTGTAACATCACGATCGAGATTCATCAAGAATAAACCATTCACCAGCGGAGCATGACCATAAAACATATCACTCATATAAATAGAACAACCATTATTCTCTGACTTAAATGAGTAGCCGCCTCGCATTAAGCAAGACCCTGATACAATGTTCATGCTTAAAGCTGGTACTAAATAACAATTATTAAGGTTTAAAACTAATCCCGACGGTATATGTAGAGGTAGCGTGCCGACGGCGATCACATCGACCTTCGAACCATTCCCGACGCGCATCGTCACCTTGTCCTTGGCCAGTCTCCGCTTATTCCGCAGTTCCTGCTTTGAGTTGCAAATGTGAGCAACAGCACCGGTATCAAATACCCAGGAGCTACTACGAGCTCTGGTAAGGTACACATCAATAACATGTATATCACATATACCTTTAACGTTGCCGGCCTTCTTGTCTGCTAAGTATTTGGGGCAGTTCCGCTTCCAGTGACCCTTTCCCTTGCAATAGAAGCACTCAGTCTCAGGCTTGGGTCCGTTCTTTTTCTTCTTCCCGGTATCTGGCTTGCCGGGCGCGGCAACAGCTTTGCCGTCTTTCTTGAAGTTCTTCTTACCCTTGCCTTTCTTGAAACTAGTGGTATTGTTGACCATCAACACTTGATGCTCTTTCTTGATTTCTACTTCTGCAGACTTGAGCATCGAGTACAACTCGGGAATGGTCTTCTCCATCCCTTGCATGTTGTAGTTAAGCACAAAGCCTTTGTAGCTTGGTGGGAGAGATTGGAGGATTCTGTCAATTATAGCATCATCCGGAAGTTCGACTCCAAGTGAAGTCAGACGACCGTGTAACCCAGACATTTTGAGTATGTGCTCACTGACAGAACTGTTCTCCTCCATCTTACAGCTAAAGAACTTGTCGGAGACTTCATATCTCTTGACACGGGCATGAGCTTGAAAAACTAGCTTCAGCTCGTGGAACATCTCATATGCCCCATCTTGCTCAAAACGCCTTTGGAGCCCCGTTTCTAAACTGTATAACATGCCACACCTGACCAGAGAGTAGTCATCACTCCGCGTTTGCCAGACGTTCAGAATGTCCTGGGCTGCTGTGGGAGCAGGAGGGTCACCTAGCGGCGCATCAAGGACATAATCCTTTTTAGCTGCTTCAAGGATGAGCTTCAAGTTGCGAACCCAGTCCGCATAGTTGCTACAATCATCTTTCAGCTTGTTTTTCTCTAGGAATGCGTTGAAATTGAGGTTGACGTTGGACATCTACAATATTTATAAAGACAACTTTTAGACTAAGTTCATGAAAATTAAGTTCATTTAATCAAATTAAGTATGAACTCCCACTTAAATCGACATCCCTCTAGTCATCTAAGTGATACATGATCCATGTTGACTAACCCGTGTCCGATCATCACGTGAGACGGACTAGTCACCATGGTGAGCAACCTCATGCTGATCGTATTCAACCATATGACTCATGTTCGAACTTTCGATCTCTTGTATTCGAGGTCATGTCTGTACATGCTAAGCTCGTCGAGTCAACCTAGGTGTTTCGCGTGTGTAAATCTGGCTTACACCCGTTGTATGCGAACGTTAGAATTTATCACACCCGATCATCACGTGGTGCTTCGAGACAACGAACCTTCGCAACGGTGCACACTTAGGGGAATACGTTCTCGAAATTTCAAGAGGGATCATCTTATTATGCTACCGTCGTTCTAAGCAATAAGATGTAAAACATGATAAACATCACAATGCAATCATATAGTGACATGATATGGCCATTATCATCTTTGCTCTTTCGATCTCCATCTTCAGGCATCGCATGATCATCATCGTCACCGGCGTGACACCATGATCTCCATCATCATGATCTCCATCATCGTGTCTCCGTGAAGTCGTCACGCCAACTACTACTATCACTACTACTAGGGCTAACCGTTAGCAATGAAGTAAAAGTAGTAAGCACATGGCGTTGCATCTCATACAATAAATTAAGACAACTCCTATGGCTCCTGCCGGTTGTCATACTCATCGACATGCAAGTCGTGGAACCTATTACAATAACATGATCATCTCATACATCATACATGCAGCATCACAACTTTGGCCATATCACATCACATGTCAAACCCTGCAAAAACAAGTTAGACGTCCTCTAATTGTTGTTGCAAGTTTTACGTGGCTGATTTGGGTTTCTAGCAAGAACGCCTTCTTACCTACGTGACAACCACAACGATGATATGCCAAAGCTATTTACCCTTCATAAGGACCCTTTTCATCAAATCCAATCCGACTAGAGTAGGAGAGACAAACACCCGCTAGCCACCTTTATGCACGGTGTGCATGTCTGTCGGTGGAACCAGTCTCACGTAAGCGTACGTGTAAAGTCGGTCCGGGCTGCTTCATCCCACAATACCGCCGGAAAAGAATAAAACTAGTAGCGGCAAGCAAATTGACAAATCATCGCCCACAACTTTTGTGTTCTACTCGTGCATAGAATCTACGCATAGAAAACCTGGCTCGGATGCCACTGCAGGGTAAAGTAGCATAAATTCAAAATTTTCCTACGCATATTCAGATCTTCCTATGGAGAGACCAGCAACGAGAGAGGGGTAAGAGCATCTTCATACCTTTGAAGATCGCTAAGCGGAAGCGTTGCTAGAACGCGGTTGATGGAGTCGTACTCGCAGCGATTCCGATCTAGTGCCGAACTACGGCACCTCCGCGTTCAACACACGTGCAGCCCGGTGACGTCTCCCGCACCTTGATCCAGCAAGGAGGAGGGAGAGGTTGGGGAAGAACTCCAGCAACACGACGGCGTGGTGTCGATGGAGAGACGAGGTCTCCCGGCAGGGCTTCGCCAAGCACCGACAGAGAGGAGGAGGGAGAGGAGCAGGGCTGCGCCGAGAGAGAGGAAAAACCGTGTGTCTCAATGGCCAAAAGTGCCCGATATATATAGGGGGAGGGGAGAGGGGGTGCCACCCCTAGGGTTCCCACCCTAGGGGGTGCGGCAGCCCCCCCAGATGGGAGGTGCGGCGGCCAGAGGGGGAGGAGGGGGGTGGCGCACCAACTGGTGGGCCTTAGGCCCACCTGGCTTAGGGTTTGCCCCCCCTTTCTCTCCCCTGCGCATTTGGCTGAGTGGGGAGGCGCACCAGCCCATCTAGGGGCTGGTTCCCACCCCCACTTGGCCCACCTTACCTCCCGGGGTCGTTGCCCCCCTTCGGTGGTCCCGGTGGTCCCGGTACGTTACCGGTGACGCCCGAAACACTTCCAGTGTCCGAAACCATCCGTCCTATATATCAATCTCCGGACCATTCGAGAGCTCCTCGTGACGTCCGGGATCTCATACGGGACTCCGAACAACTTTCGGTAACCTCGTATAACAATTCCCTATAACCCTAGCGTCATCGAACCTTAAGTGTGTAGACCCTACGGGTTCGGGAGACAGGCAGACATGACCGAGACACCTCTCTGGCCAATAACCATCAGCGGGGTCTGGATACCCATGGTGGCTCCCACTTGCTCCATGATGATCTCATCGGATGAACCACGATGTCAAGGATTCAATCAATCCCGTATACGATTCCCTTTGTCTGTCGGTATAGAACTTGCCCGAGATTCGATCGTCGGTATACCTATACCTTGTTCAATCTCGTTACTGGTAAGTCTCTTTACTCGTTCCGTAGCACGTCATCGTGTGACTAACTCCTTAGTCACATTGAGCTCATGATGATGTTCTACCGAGTGGTCCCAGAGATACCTCTCCGTCACAAGGAGTGACAAATCCCGATCTTGATTCGTACCAACCCAACAGACACTTTCGGACGTACCCGTAGTGCACCTTTATAGTCACCCAGTTACGTTGTGACGTTTGATACACCCAAAGCACTCCTACGGTATTCGGGAGTTGCACAATCTCACGGCCGAAGGAAAAGACACTTGACATTAGAAAAGCTTTAGCATACGAACAATACGATCTAGTGCTATGCTTAGGATTGGGTCTTGTCCATCACATCATTCTCCCAATGATGTGATCCCGTTATCAAAGACATCCAATGTCCATGATCACGAAACCATGATCATCTATTGACTAACGAGCTAGCCAACTAGAGGCTTGCTAGGGACACATTGTGATCTATTTGTCCACACATGTATTACTGTTTCCTGTTAATACAATTATAGCATGAACAATAGACGATTATCATGAACAAGGAAATATGATAATAACCATTTTATTATTGCCTCTAGGGCATATTTCCAACAGGATCACATGCAAGATGATCATTTCCCTAGATACCAGTACTATCATTGCATTGCTAGTTGTATCATTTCTATCGCTATGTCTTGCTGCCCACTAATACGTCTCCAACATATCTGTAATTATTTATTGTTCCATGCTGTTATATTATCATTTTGGATGTTTTATAATCATTTTATAACAATTTTCTACCATTTTTTTCGGGACTAACCGACATAGTGCCTAGTGCGAGTTGCTATTTTGTTTCTTTTTTTTCATCCAGAAAATCCATATCAGATGAGGTCCAATTGCCACGAAACATTACAGATATTTTTTTGGACAGAAGGAAACTTGGGAACCGAGAATGAGCAGTACACAAGGCCCAGGGGCCCACTAGACATCAGGGCATGCCAGAGGCCCCTGGCGCAGCCTCATGTCTAGTGGGGCCCTTTGGAAGGTTCTCCACCCCCTTTAAGCTTTGTAAAAACCAGAATATTCACAAAAATCTAGAGGAGTCGATGAAAAATTGTTTCAAGCGCCGCAAGTTCCACAACCATGAAATACGATCCAAAGCCCATTCCAGAGAGGAACACGATCACGGAGGGGTTAACCATCCTCGTTGGTGATCCTTCGATGATGCGTGAGTAGTCTATATCAGACCTACGGGTCCATAAGCCGTAGCTAGATGGCTTTCTCTCTTGTTTCGTTTCTCAATACAATGATCTCATGGATATTCATATGATGTAACTCTTTTTTTGTGATGTGTTTGTTGAGATCCGATGAATTTTTACTTTATGATCAGATCTATGAAAACATATTCATGCTTGATTATTTTGGCCTCGTATTTCTTCTCGGATACTTGGTTCTTATCTCGCCAACTTGATCTCTTATCTTGCAATGGGAAGAGGTGCTTGATGACCCACAAGTATAGGGGATCAATCGTAGTCCTTTCGATAAGTAAGAGTGTCGAACCCAACGAGGAATAGAAGGATCTGACAAGTGGTTTTCAACAAGGAAAAATCTGCAAGCACTGAAACTGTCGGTAACAAGTGATTGTGTGGTGAGATGATTCGTAGCAAGCAACAAGTAACGAAAGTAGCAATGGTGCAGCAAAGTGGCCCAATCCCTTTTGTAGCAAGGGACAAGCCTGGACAAAGTCTTATAGGAGGAAAAACGCTCCGGAGGACACACGGGAATTTCTGTCATGCTAGTTTCATCATGTTCATATGATTCGCGTTCGTTACTTTGATAGTTTGATATGTGGGTGGACTGGCGCTTGAGTACTGCCCTTACTTGGAAAAGCATCCCAATTATGATTCACCCCTCTCGCAAGCATCCGCAACTACGAAAGATGAATTAAGACAAAGTCTAACCATAGCATTAAACTAGTGGATCCAAATCAGCCCCTTACGAAGCAACGCATAAACTAGGGTTTAAGCTTCTGTCACTCTAGCAACCCAACATCTACTTACTACTTCCCAATGCCTTCCTCTAGGCCCAAATAATGGTGAAGTGTTATGTAGTCGACGTTCACATAACACCACTAGAGGAAAAACAACATAAAACATATCAAATTACGGAACGATTACCAAATTCACATGACTACTATCAGCATGACTTATCCCATGTCCTCAGGAACAAAAGTAACTACTCACAAGGCATAATCACATTCATGACCAGAGAGGTAATGAGTAGCATCAAGGATATGAACATAAACTCTTCCACCAAATAATCCAACTAGCATCAACTACAAAGAGTAATCAACACTAGTAGCAACCTTACAAGTACCAATCGGAGTCGCGAGACAGAGATTGGTTACAAGTGATGAACTAGGGTTTGGAGATGAGATGGTGTTGATGAAGATGTTGATGGTGACGAGTCCCCTCCGATGAGATGAGTGTTGGTGATGACGATGGCGACGATTTCCCTCTCCGGGAGATAAGTTTCCCCGGCAGGATCGTCCTGCTCGAGGTCTAGATTGGTTCTGCTCAAGTTCCGCCTTGTGACGGCGGCGAAACCACGAAAAAGCTCCTTCCTCATTTTTTCCTGGACGAAACCCTCCATATAGCAAAAGAGGGGGGCCAGTGGGCCAGTGTGCTGCCCACAAGCCCCCATGGCGGGGCCTCGGGGCGGGGGGGGGGGGGGGGGGGGGGGGGGCGTGCAGGCTTGTGGGCACCCCTGGTGCCCCTCTGGCACTTCTTCGGCCCAGTATTTTTGATAAATCGGGAAAAAAAATCCCCGTTGATTTTTACGGCGTTTGGAGTTGTGCAGAATAGGTATCTCAACTTTGCTCCACTTTCAGGCCAGAATTCCAGTTGCCGGTACTCTCCCTCTTCATGTAAACCTTGCAAAATAAGAGAGAAAAGGCATAAGAATTGTACCGTGAAGTGAAATAACAGCCAAAGAAGCGATAAATATCAACATGAAAACATGATGCAAAATGGATGTATCAACTCCCCCAAGCTTAGACCTGCTTGTCCTCAAGCGAAAGCCGAGCTCAATAAATATGTCCACAAGTTTAGGGAGAGAGGTGTCGACAAAACAAGATATGAACGTGCATGCATCATGATCAAGATCAGAACAGCAATACCAACATATAATATCTCATGCTAAAGTGATAATTTCTTCACAAAGTAAAGCATGGATCAAGAACCTTACCGAGAAGTAACAACCGATAGCCTTTAGTCATTGAAGGAATTGCAATTTATCACAACATCGGAAAGAGTCAAATAAGAGCTTGCAAAGCAAATCCACATACTCAATCATTCTTTCGTTCTCCACAATTGCTACAACTCACATTGTACTCATGAGGTCAAAGTTTCAGCTGGACACAGAGAAAGATAGGGGCTTATAGTTTTGCCTCCCAACTGCTTACCTCAAGGGTAATGTCAACAATAATAATTCATGAATGCCTACCTCCAAGTTGACATATGAATATAGATCTTTCCCTAGCACATGACGGTAGCCAAGATAAAGGCGAAACAAGGAATTGGTCGAGATCACCATGACTCTTTCAGGGGCAAAAAGTAAAGGTACAAGATAGGCCCTTCGCGGAGGGAAGCAGAGGTTGTCATGCACTTTTGAGGTTTGGATGCATGTCCTCTTAGTGCGGAGGAATGTCACTTTATATTGCCTCCTGTGATAAAGAACTTTATTATGCAGTCTGTCGCTTTTATGTCTTCCTCATCACAGGTTCGTATAAAGTTTATTTTCCACACACTAATAGATCATACATATTAGAGAGCAATTTTTATTGCTTGCACCGATGACAACTTACTTGAGGGATCTTATTCAATCCATAGGTAGGTATGGTGGACACTCATGGCAAAACTGGGTTGATGGTTTATGGATGCACAAGTAGTATCTCTACTTGGTGCGGGAGTTTTGGCTAATATGAGGTGGAAGCAATCATCACATGCTAAGGGATCTCTAATCATATAACATGGCAAGAGGCAAGAACTTTATTTCATGCTTTTGTTCTATTCTCACTCTTTTGATCATGGCAAGAGGCAAAGCCCTTCAACTAAGACACTCTTTATTATATGGCTCACGAGCAATAATACACCGGGGGTTGACACAAAGCAAAACTCAAGACTAAAACACTAAGACTTTTAATATACTAGAGAAAGAGAAAACTGAAAAGGAAAACTAAAACAAAGGTAAAGGCAAAAGATGTGATGGTGATTCGATACCGGGACAACTCCCCCAAGCTTGGCACAAGCCAAGGGGATTGCCCATACCAATGTTTAGTTGTCTCCCTTTGGTGGTGATGGTGGAGTTGTTGCAACATGAATTTGATCCTTCATCTTCCAAGGAATAGGTGCTCCATCATGGAAAGATGAACGAGTCTCCGGCATCCTCAAATCTGCAACCAACCTTATCGATTTAAATATATACTCATACTCACAGTTTTGGTTCTGCAGGTCATAGATCTGGTCGTGGAGTTGATCAACCCTGTCATAGAGCCTGGAGAGGTGCTTCCCAATGTCATTGGCATCAATCCTGTGCTTGTTGGTGAACTACGTGATCATCATGTGGTTGGTGTTGAGTCCACGCTCAACCATCCCTTGGCACTTAAAGACTTGTTGCTCCATTGCTTCGAGACTCGTCTCCACGCTTCCGGTCTTCTTAGGCCCCTCAACATCACGGATGTGCAACATCCCCTCACGCATCTAGATAGATTGAGGGTGTTGCAGCACTTCCGTGAGGTAGGGATTGATGACCTTCTCGAAGATCTTGTCCTTTAGAGCTTTTGGGGAAGTCATAGCAATCTAGATCTGCAACAGAAATAGGCTCAAAACGAAAAACGGAGGAAATCTGCGTGATGTAGGGGCCAGACCAGACGGAAGTATATATAATGATTTTTTCTAGACCAGAAGGAGTACCCTGCACGAAAACGGAGTCCGGGAGGATAACGAGGTGGCCACAAGCCTTCACGGTGCGGCCAGGGGGTGGGCCCGCGCCTTGTAGGCTTGTCGCCTCCTCGCGCACTTTTCGGATTACTTCCAATTTTTGTATTTTTGCAAAAATTCCAAAACAGAGAAAATTTCCTACTGGAAAAGTTTTGGACTATGTTTTCTTACCGAATCACATACCTCTTCGTTTTTGGAGTTTGAAACAGGCTGATAAATGTCCCTTAGGTATTCTTCTGGAGTTATGGTATTGATGATATTGCTTTCAACATTTATGGGAGTACCTGAAATATAATGCTTGATTCTCTGCTCATTTACCACTCTTGGACAATTACCTTCCATGTTGTTGATCTTGATGGCAGCGGAACGATATACTTCCTCAACAACATAGGGACCTTCCCATTTAGAGAGAAGCATGCCTGCAAAGAATCTTAAACGAGAGTTATATAGCAAGACATAACCACCTAAATTGAACTCACGCTTTTGTAACCTCTTATCATGCCACCTCTTAACCTTCTCTTTGAACAGCTTGGCATTCTCATATGGTTGAGTTCTCCATTCATCAAGCGAGCTAATGTCAAATAACCTCTTCTCACCGGCAAGTTTGAAATCAAAGTTGAGCTCTTTGATTGCCCAATAAGCTTTATGCTCTAGCTCAAGAGGTAAATGACATGCTTTACCGTACACCATTTTGTACGGAGACATTCCCATGGGATTCTTATAGGCAGTTCTATAAGCCAAGAGTGCATCATTGAGCTTCTTAGACCAATTCTTTCTAGACCTGTTGACAGTCTTTTGCAGAATCAGTTTAATCTCTCTATTATTTAGCTCAACTTGACCACTAGACTAAGGGTGATAGGGAGATGCAATTCTACGGTTGACATCGTACTTAGCGAGCGTTTTACGGAAAGCACCATGAATGAAGTGTGAACCACCATCGGTCATTAGATATCTAGGGACTCCAAATCTAGGGAAGACAACTTCTTTCAGCATCTTGATAGAAGTGTTGTGATCAACACTACTAGTGGGGATAGCTTCTACCCACTTAGTGACGTAATCAATAGCAACTAAGATGTGAGTATACCCATTGTATTTTGGAAAAGGTCCCATATAATCAAAAACCCAAAAATCAAATGGTTCAATGACAAGTGAATAGTTCATAGGCATTTCTTGACGTTTGCTAATATTACCTATTCTTTGTCATTCGTCACAAGATAAGACAAACTTATGGGCATACTTGAAGAGAGTGGGCCAATAGAAACCTGATTGCAATACCTTGTGTGCAGTTCTATCTCCCTCATGGTGTCCTCCGTAGGCCTTGGAGTGACACTTCTGTAGGACCTGTCCCTGTTCATGTTCAGGTACACAACGTCTAATAACACCATCTACTCCTTCCTTATAAAGGTGAGGATCATCCCAAAAGTAATGTCTCAAGTCAAAGAAGAATTTCTTCTTTTGCTGGTACGTGAAACTAGGTGGTATGTATTTGGCAACAATATAGTTTGCATAAATAGCATACCACGGTGCACTACGCGAAGCATTGATGACATTCAGTTGCTCATTGGGAAAGCTATCATCAATAGGTTCTTGGTCATCAAGAACATTCTCCAACCTAGACAAGTTATCTGCTACGGGGTTATCAGCACCCTTTCTGTCGACAACGTGCAAATCAAATTCTTGTAGCAAGAGAACCCATCTGATAAGTCTAGGTTTAGCATCCTTTTTCTCCATGAGGTACTTAATAGCAGCATGATCAGTGTGAATAGTGACTTTGAAATCAACTATGTAAGACCTGTACTTTTCACATGCAAACAAGACTGCTAAAAATTCCTTCTCCGTAGTAGCATAGTTTCTCTGGGCACTGTCTAGAGTTTTACTAGCGTAGTGAATAACATTCAACTTCTTGTCAATCTTTGCCCTAGAACAACACCAACAACATAATCACTAGCATCACACATGATTTCAAAAGGTAAGTTCCAATATGGTGGTTGAACAATAGGTGCAGTTATCAAAGCCCTCTTAAGTATTTCGAAGGCTTCCTCACAATCATCGTCAAAAACAAAAGGAATATCCTTTTGTAAGAGATTCGTAAGAGGCCTAGAAATATTACAGAAGTCTTTGATGAACCTTCTATAGAAACCAGCATGACCAAGGAAACTTCTTATCCCTTTGATATTTGTGGGGTATGGCATTTTCTCGATTGCATCAACCTTAGCCTTATCAACTCCAATACCTCTTTCAGAAATTTTATGTCCTAAGACGATGCCTTCATTAACCATAAAGTGGTACTTCTCCCAATTCAAGACAAGATTGGTGTCTTTACATCTCTGTAAGAGTCAATCATGGTTGCTAAGGCAATCATCAAAGGAAGACCCGTAAACGGAGAAGCCATCCATCACTACAGGAATTAGCTTCTTTGCCATCTGCAATCACAGACGGCAAAGATTAAATCCCTCACGGCAAAGAGAATATAACCAACGACAAAGAATCTCACGGCCGGCAAAATTTCTGCGTCAGCCTACGACGGCATTGTAGCTTCTTTGCCGTCTGTCTCCCCAAAGCGGACGACAAAGAGCTTTGTCGTCAGCTTTTCGTAGGAGCAGTCGGCAAAGTGGTCGAGACGGCAGCCGACAAGCATTGCCTCCGTTAAGGGCTAATGGAGGTTGTGCCGTCTGCCTTCCCTCTTCTTTGCCGTCTGCCTCCCCCTCCTCTATGCCGTCTGCCTCCCACTTCTTTGCCGTCTGCCTCCCCCTCTTCTGTGTCGTCTTCCTCCCCCTCCTCCCCCCTCCTCTGTGCCAACTTCTTTGTTGTCTGCCCCGTGGAAGAAGACGACAAATATACTATATGGCCAGCTGCTACTGCCCAAGTTGCACAGCTGGGCGCCACGTGGCACAACTGGCAGATGGCAAAGAGCCTATATTGTCACATTTTTGTTTATTTTTTCTATTTCACAGCACATATACATATAATTCATAGCACATATATGATAAATAGGCCACAACACATATATGATATACATATAAAGCTCATCAATGCCATTTATTCATCAACGTACATCCCATATATCAAAAGAACCAACACATACAAAGTTTCATCCATATATACATACATATAGTTGCACATATATTTTTCATCCATATATACATATACATATAGTTCCACATTGTTCATCAGCTCAAATAAAAACGGAAACTAAAGCACTCCAATGCCAGCTTCCATGCATGTAGTACATCCAATCTGCAAAATGGGAATAAGAAAGTCAGAAGAAGAACAACAACATATATATGACAAATAAGCTAAATTGAAGAAGAAATAGAAGAAGCAAGAAGAGAACAAGGAGAAGAAAAACAAGAAGGAGGAGGAGGAGGGGAAGGAGAATGATAAGGAGGAGGAGAAGAAGAAAAAGAAGGAGAGAAGAAGAAGGAGAAGAAGGAGGAGAGAAGAAGAAGGAGAAGAAGGAGGGCTCCTTCTCCTTCTTCTCCTCCTTCTCCTTCTTATTCTCTTATTCTCCTTCTCTTCTTCTTCTCTTCTTCTTCTTCTTCTTCCTTCTTTTCATTTCTCCTCTTCTCCTCTTCTCCTTCTCTTCTTCTTCTCCTTCTCTTCTTCTTCTTCTCCTCCTCCTTCTTCTTCTCCTTCTCCTTCTCCTTCTCTTCTTCTTCTCTTCTTCTTCTTCTTCTTCTTCTTCTTGTTCTTCCTTCTTTTCATTTCTCCTCTTCTCCTCTTCTTGGAGCTAAATTAGCTAACTATGTCTTTTTGGAGCTAAACGGGCTAATTATGTCATTATACAGGAAAACAAGCTAAGTATATAATATTAATGAGCTAACCAAGGTTCTTATGCCATTTTGAGCTTATAATGTCTTTTAGGATCTAAATTGGCTAATTATGTCATTGTTGGGGAAATTAAGGCAAGGAGAATATGAAAGAGGAGAAGAAAGAGGAGGAGGAGGAGAAGAAGAAGAAATAAAGAAGAAGTAGGAGAAGGAGGAGGAGGAGGAGAAGGACTAGAAGGTCCTTGGCCTTCTCCTCCTCCTCCTCCTTCTTCTCTTCTTTTTCTTCTTCTTTCTTTTCATTTTACTATTTCTTCTCCTCTTCTCCTCTTCTTGGAGCTAAATTAGCTACCTATGTCTTTTTGGAGCTAAATGGGCTAATTATCCCATTTTAGAGGAAAACAAGCTAAGTATATAATATTAATGAGCTAACCAAGGTTCTTATGCCATTTTGAGGTTATTATAGAATTTTGGAGCTAAATGGGCTAATTATGTCATTGTTGGGGAAATTAAGGCAAGGAGAATATGAAAGAGGAGAAGAAATAGGAGGAGGAGAAGAAGAAGAATAAATAAAGAAGAAGGAGGAGAAGGAGGAGGAGGAGGAGAAGGACTAGAAGGTCCTTGGCCTTCTCCTCCTTCCCCTCCTCCTCCTTCTTCTTCTCCTCCTCCTTCTTATCCTTATCCTTCTCTTCTCTTTCTCTTCTTCTTTTGGTTCTTCCTTTTCATTTCTCCTCTTCTCCTCTTCTTGGAGCTAAATTAGCTAATTATGTCTTTTTGGAGCTAAATGGGCTAATTATCCCATTTTAGAGGAAAACAAGCTAAGTACATAATATTAATGAGCTAACCAAGGTTCTTATGCCATTTTGAGGTTATTATGGCATTTTGGAGCTAAATGGGCTAATTATGTCATTGTTGGGGAAATTGAGGCAAGGAGAATATGATAGAGGAGAAGAAAGAGGAGGAGGAGGAGAATAAGAAGAAATAAAGAAGAAGGAGGAGGAGGAGGAGGAGAAGGACTAGAAGGTCCCTGGCCTTCTCCTCATTCTCCTACTCCTCCTCCTCCTCCTCCTTCTTCTTCTCTTCTTCTTCTTCTTCTTCTTTCTTTTCATTTTCCTATTTCTTCTCCTCTTCTCCTCTTCTTGGAGCTAAATTAGCTAAATATGTCTTTTTGGAGCTAAATTGGCTAATTATCCCATTTTAGAGGAAAACAAGCTAAGTATATAATATTAATGAGCTAACCAAGGTTCTTATGCCATTTTGAGGTTATTATGGCACTTTGGAGCTAAATGGGCTAATTATGTCATTGTTGGGGAAATTAAGGCAAGGAGAATATGAAATAGGAGAAGAAAGAGGAGGAGGAGGAGAATAAGAAGAAATAAAGAAGAAGGAGGAGAAGGAGGAGGAGGAGGAGGAGGAGGACTAGAAGGCCCTTGGCCTTCTCCTCCTCCTCCTCCTCCTTCTTCTCTTCTTCTTCTTCTTCTTTCTTTTCATTTTTCCTATTTCTTCTCCTCTTCTCCTCGTTTTGGAGCTAAATTAGCTAACTATGTCTTTTTGGAGATAAAGGGGCTAATTATCTCATTTTAGAGGAAAACATGCTAAGTATATAATATTAATGAGCTAACCAAGGTTCTTATGCCATTTTGAGCTTATTATGGCATTTTGGAGCTAAATGGGATAATTATGTCATTGTTGGGGAAATTAAGGCAAGGAGAATATGAAAGAGGAGAAGAAAGAGGAGGAGTTGGAGAAGAAGAAGAAATAAAGAAGAAGGAGGAGAAGGAGGAGGAGGAGAAGGACTAGAAGGTCCTTGGCCTTCTCCTCCTTCTCCTCCTCGTCCTCCTCCTTCTTCTCTTCTTATTCTTCTTCTTTCTTTTCGTAGGTCCTATTTCTTATCCTCTTCTCCTCTTCTTGGAGCTAAATTAGCTAACTATGTCTTTTTGGAGCTAAATGGGCTAATTATGTCATTGTTGGGGAAATTAAGGCAGGGAGAATATGAAAGAGGAGAAGAGAAACTTACCATAGTGGTCATCAAGGAGGAGAAACACCTCGAGAAGGGTCGTGCGATGCCACTCGGGAGTTATTCTGCAGAATAGATATTTTGCAATGTCTCAGTTAACATGATGACACTCAATTATTAATACTAGTTTATAATGAAACTCACCGTGCCAATCGAAGAGAAGACGGGCATCGGCGGAGGGACTTGACCGCTATTCTCGCACACACCCTAAAGAGTGGGTCGTATTAGTTAGTAATGAAACAGACATTACACACATGATTTGGCTAATGTGAAAAAAAAACTTACTAGAAAAAGCTCGTACAGGCCCCGTTGACCCGGCTCATTCCGGGACCTCTCGTTCTCAATCAGTCGTGCCTTGGTCTGGTCCCTCTCATCAAGAGCAGCCTGACTTGCCAATCTCTCTTTCTCAAGAGCAGCCTGGTTTGCAAATATCTCTTTCTCAAGAGCAGCCTGGTTTGCCAATCTATCTTTCTGAAGAGCAGTCTGAAACACCATTCTTCGTTACCATAGTAATGATCTATGGTGACACACATAATGAAATGGATGAAAGTGTTCTTAGTCCATACAACTAACCTCGATGGCAAGATCGACTGGCCATGGACGACGTGTTATCTCAGGACAGCTGCTCGACTGGCGCGCCTTGATCTCCTGGAGAGTGAGTGGACAACGTATTATCCCATCTCCAATGGCTATCGAGCCATGGGGCCTCGCCACCAGATATCATCACCAGCTCTGGATCCAAAGGTTCCTGGCTAGGGTTAAAGTCATCCCCTTTCGTAGCCTTCCCCGCGTCCCTGTATGCCACGAGCTTCTGGTGGGATGATATGTTGGTGAAGTTATTGGGATCATCCAGGTCAGACTCAGAGAATGCCTTCGCCTTCTTGTACGAGGCCGTATGGGCCATGTCATAAAGGTCGTACAAGTGTGGCATCTCCGTCTTATTGTGATGCGCCTAAAAGAGAGGAACAAAATATTAGCATGAAGAATGAATTGCATGAATCATGAAAAAAATCACATACCCAGTTTCGTCCGAACTGAAGTAAGTTTGCGCTGCCTTGATGGTGTGGCACACCAACCATTTGTCTACGCCGATCCTTCGCATTCTCGTGGACGGCTCACCAGCTGCCTGTGCACCACTCATCAACCAACGTCTCCCAACAATCCATCTTATGTGCACACCATCTCGGGGGCACCTCTAAGTTATTAGAAATAATTTTGAGCGCTACGCCTATGAATGAAATCAAGAAAACTACGTAGAAGGACTTAAGAATAGGTAATTACCTTCATGTATTGCTCCTTCTTCACAAACTTTCCGCGGCAATCCTTCTTCTGCTTCTTAATACCACGCGTGGCGTAGTAGTCTCGAATAGCCCGCGGCCGAGCCTCATGGCGTAAGTTCTGTAGTAACCGCCTACACTCGTTCTCGAGAACCCTGGCCGCCTCCTCCTCATATCCATCCTTACACCTATAGAAGGTCTGGAATCAAACGTGAAAACACCGATTAGTACAATAATTAGCTATATTGTTAATTTTAGATTGTGTCAAAGGATAATTTACCCAAAAGCTCTTGATCACCATCTCGGCCCTCGTGTGGCACAAGACACCATCTATAATCTCCTCCGGCGGGGCCTGCGCAGCCTAGTAGTGCTCCGAGGAAAATCCTAGTGTAGGAACCTCACCCTCACCAGGCAACGTGACAAACCCCGGGAAATTTGTCCGACAAAGCACACCAAGGACGGAGTTCGGCCTACGGACTCCAAGAGGGTGTACCCATCCCCTACAGTATGATAAGGTCAACGCATTAGATATTTGAACAAACTTGAAGGCAAAAGCTAAAAAAAGAGTAAATGTACTTACCTATCTCCTTCAGGTTTAATCACCGGCCTCTGCTCGCGGGTAGCCGGCACAACCGGGAGACGTGTACTACCACGCTTGTACACGGTGGACCCATCCACCCACACATCGCCCTCACTATCCGTAAGCTCATGCCTGCCATCCCCGCCCCCTGAGCCACCCGGACCCACGGTCCAATCCGGCAACTCGGTCCGATCCGGCCAGGTCTCCATTCGAGCCTCTCCACGTCGGGTGAAGCCTCCGGAACCGTAGTCTTGTGGGCCGAATGAACCTCGACCCGAGGCCGCTCTTGGACCGGAGTCTCATGGGACGAATGCCCGTCAACACCAGGCTCCTGGAACGGAGTCCCCGTAGCCTCCTTCGCAAACGGGTCGACCATAGTAGTCCTATGCTCGGGTGAATGAGCTAGTGATGGCGAGGACGACTCAACAGTCCTCCTGGATCTTCCGCGGCCACCACCTCTCCTTGTACCCTTCCCCTTCTTCCCTACCCGACCAGCACCTCTCCCAGTGGGCAATAACGCTGACGAAGAAGAACCCACGGGTGGTGTCGACAGACTGTCTGCCAAGGCTCTACGGAGAGATAGGGGTGGAAGGAAAGTACCACCCCTCATGTGGGGCGCCTAGGAAGAACCCGTCGAGCGATCTGGACCAGCGCCGACCGTCTTTCAACACCTGGTGACCTGCCATGATAAAGATTAAAAGAAATTAGTACAACATAAAAAAATTGAATAACTGACATGAATAATAATATGTACATGACTAATAAAGATTAAAATATATATAATTTAAGTTGTGAATCTTACAAACTAATAATCATCATCAATAAATGCATCATCATTATCACTATCACGCATGTCTTAATGAATGACGTGCTCGTCGAGTTCAACGGCATGAAGTTGTGAAAGGCCTTTCTTTAATCGTTGAAGCATTGACAGGTCATCCGCATCAGTAACCTCTACGAGTTCCAGGTCTTCTGGTTCCGGCTCAGGGCTGGAGTCGGATTCATTGTCGCTATCTACTTCCATGTTCTTGGGTGAAGCACGATGGTTCTTGAAACGTTTCTTGGAAAGACGTGTTTCTTGGAAGAATTATCCATCATATGTGTCTGGGTTAATGTGAGGTTCATAATCCTGTTCATTTGGGAGAGGTGGTCTGACATGTGGCGGCACTTCATAAACAACATACCAACCTTCCGGATTCTTATCCGTTTGGCATGCCCACGGTAGATAGAAAACTTGGGTCGCGTGTTGAGCCGTAATGTAGACATCGGGAACATCTAAATGGGTGTTTGGATTGATTTTGACTAGTCCTATATCTTCATGAGTCCTTCTAGTCTCTTTCGGCTGGAACGAATAACATTTGAAGACTACGACGTTCGGTGGGTTTTCACCATAGAATTGAAGTTCATAAATTGCTTCAACTCTTCCATAATACTTGATAACACCTTCGCCGATAGCAGAGACACCACAATTTGTAGATTTCCTGTCGGGCATAGATTGATCTTTGCCAAAGGTATGAAAGAGATACCCGTTGATGTTGTATTTCTCAAATGAACGGACCTTATAGTCAAAACCATTAGCGACTTGTCTCAATTCGGCGTCCATAGACTCTGAATTAGCCTACAAGTTTAATACAAAACGATTGTTGCATTAGCCGCAAGTTAGAGCAAGAAATGAAATGGTCCATTATTGATAATTACCGTTTGTTTGAACCAAGAGATGAAACCGGGATAGCCGCCTCCTGTCTTTGACAGAAGCTCGTACTCTTCGACGGAATCATTTTCGATCACCGCTCCATCCGAGAATTTGGCGACGTAACGGCTGTTTGAAATATCCGGGAATAAGAGCAGTTCAAAGGAATTAGAAGTTATGGGAAAATGTGCCGAGAACTCACTCGATGTACGGCCACACTTCTGTTAGGTTGTTGAAGATATACAATGAAATGTTCCGCCATTCTCCGACATCCAACGTTATTGGTTTCGAAGCACCGGCTGGTGCGAGCTTCCCTTTGAATAGGCAGAGGTTGGACCCACCTTTTTTAGGGTCTGCATCATTGTGCCGAGGCTTCGGATTATGCAAATGATGATTTTTGGCTTCGTAGTGTGCTGTCACAAAGTTTGCCACCTCCTCGTTAATGAATGCCTCAGTCATCGATGCTTCAATTCTACGCTTATTTTTACATTTAGCTCGAAGGGTCTTCTGCATCCTCTCAGTTACATAGCACCAACGATCTTGCACGGGCCCAGCCAATCTTGCCTCGGTCGGTAGATGTAAAATCAAATGCTACATTGGATTAAAGAAGCCTGGTGGAAAGATCTTCTCTAACTTGCACAACAACTCCGGTGCAAACTCCTCCATGTCTTCTACCACGCCAGGTGACAATTCTTTCACACAAAGAACACGGAAGAAATAGCTCAGCTCCGCCAGTACTAGCCATTCATTCTCAGGAATAAAGCCACGTAACATCACCGGCATTACCCGCTCTAGCCATATGTGCCAATCATGACTCTTGAGACCAAAGATTTTTCATTTTTCAAGTCTCGCTCCCCTCTTTAGATTCGCTGCATACCCATCGGGGAACATCAAGTGCATTTTGACCCACAAGATAATTTCCCTCATAGCTGGCCTTCCAAGATTGAACCAGGCCTTTGGCTTTGACCACTTCTACTTTCCTTTGCCTTCTCGCATGTTTTGTAACGGTCTATGACATAGTGTCTCTTGGTCGACTCTAGCGTTAGTATTATCATTTGTCTTCCCATCTTTGTCGAACAATGTACCAAAAATAGCCTCTCCGATATTCTTTTCAGTGTGCATCATGTCGATATTGTGTGGAAGAAGGAGGTCTTTGAAGTAAGGCAGATCCTAGAAGTATGGCTTGTGAGTCCATGCGTGTTTTGAATTATACCCCTTGAAATACCCTGGATGCTCTGGATCAGGCTCGAGGGCGTTTAACTGATCCAGGATCTGTTGGCCTGTCAACGCAGGTGGTGCCAAGTTTTTGACAAATTTACCTTTGGTAAAGTTCTTCTTGTCTTTTCTGAACTGATGGTCAGGATCCAGGAACTGTCTATGCAAGTCAAAGCAAGAATACTTCCGACCCTCCTGCAACCAATGAAACTGAAGAGATGCCTTGCATTGGGGGCACGGGAACCTTCCGTGCACACACCATCCAGAGAATAGCACATACGCTGGCAAGTCATGCATAGAGTACATGTACCACACATGCATTTTGAAGTTTTCTTTTCTAGCGGCATCGTATGTCTTGACCCCATTATCCCAAGCTTCTTCCAATTCATCCTTAAGCGGTTGCAGGTACACATTCATATTCTTCCCCGGATAATTGGGCCCTGGAATTATCAATGTCACAAATATGTTCTTTCTTTGCATAATCTGCCCGGGGGGAGATTGAGTGGAATGACAAATACATGCCAACAACGGTATTGGGTTGCCGTCATGTTGAAGGGATTAAAACCATCCGTGGTGGCGCAGACTCGAGGATTCCTTGGATCTGCCGCTTTATCCTGATGCAATCCATCGAAATGTTTCCACGCTTCCCCATCCAATGTGTGTACCACCATCTTATTCCCATCCGCATCTAGTTCGGTTCTTTTGCCCAATTTGTGCCATGTCATCTGTCTGGCTGTCTCTTCGACCATGAAAAGACGTTGAAGTCTTGGTACGATTGACATATACCGAAGAACACTAAGTGTGATTTTGGTCTGCCTCTTCTCACCCATACCGTTGTCTACCACAAGATATCTACAAGACTCGCAATTGGGACAATAGTCCAAGTGTGCATACTCCTTCCTAAACAAGACACATCCTTTCTCACATGCATCTATCTTCTCATAGGGCATCTTAGTACACGAAGTATTTTGTCTGATTGGTACAGGTTTGCAGGCATGACATGGCCTTTGGGTAGGAAGCGTCCAAATAGTGTCATCATCGCATCGTAGCATTCTCTTCCCAAGTTGAACTGAGCCTTCAGAGCCATTACTTGTGCAATTGTATCCAGCTGACAGAGCTCAGTGTGCTCATGGAGAGGACATTTTGAAGACTCCAACATTTCATAAAAGGCCTTTGCAGATTCCTCCATCTCATCTTCCGAATCCCGAGCATCATCAAAGTCTTGCACCATGTCTTCGATCCCGGTACCATGCTCGTCCGTGCGACGACGGACCACCTTAGCTCTTGTGCGTTGTATAGACTCACCATGAAATGTCCACACCGTATAGTTAGGCTTAAAACCCCTCCTCTGTAGGTGTTGAATCATTACAGCCTCTGTCGTCTTTTTATAGTTGTAGCATCCAGGACAGGGGCAATATTTTCTTTCCTGGCCATTTGCGAATGCGGCTTTCACAAATTCCTTTTTTTTACAAACCATTCTTTCGTCATCTCTTTCTGACTAGGGTGACCGGTATACATCCACGCACGATCACTCATCTTGCCTATCTACTAAAGACAGAAGAAATATATTTATATATAATTTAGCATTTATATTCATCGGTTAATCAGGTTAGCCATTTTTATTACGTCCAGGCAACCTACACGCTAATAGGTAAAGATAGGTCCTAATCCCACCCGAGTATGTGTAGATTGGGTTCGTTTTCCCATGCTCTGCTCCGGATCCAACACAAAATTTCGGCAGCAGCTCCCCGCTGTTCTCCTGATACACATCTCCACAATAAAGAGAGAGGATGTGCATCCGTAGAACAACGGGAAGGCACTGACGAAATTCCGCATCGGATCCAGAGCACAGCATACGGGAAAACGAACCCAATCTACACATACTCGGGCTTTCCATGGATAATGTTGGACAATTCGAAAGGATGGCAGTTATAAATATGCAAAGACATGCATATTTATAGATGTCGCCCTTTCAAACGGGAGACGCATACTGGTCACGCATATTGATAAATTAATTTAATTACCTAAATCTAGAAAGTTTCATCCGGAAACCGAGCCATGGTAAATGAAGGGGCGGGGAGGAGATGAAATTTGTACTGACCCACGAATGCAGGGGCGGAGCTCGTACAATGCACGGGCAGGTCTTCGCACAGCAGACCTCACAACGATGAGACAACTATCACATGTAAATCCACCCGATCAACACAAATATTCTAATTATGTCATTTTAGAGGAAAACAAGTTAAGAATATAATATTCATGAGCTAACCAAGGTTTTGATGCCATTTTGTAGCTAAATGGGCTAATTATCTCATTGTTGGGGAAAATAAGGTAAGGAGAAGAAAATAGAGGAGAAGAAAGAGGAGGAGAAGAAGAAGAAGAAATCCAGAAGAAGGAGAAGGAGGAGGAGAAGAAGGAGGAGGAGAAGGTATTCTTCTTCTCTTCTTCTTTTCTTCTTCTTTTCTTCTTCTCCTTCTTATTTTTGTCTTCTTCGCCTCCTCCTCTTCTTCTTCTTGTTCTTATTCTTCTTCTTCTTCTTCTTCTTCTTCTCCTCCTCCTCCTCCTCTTCTCCTCTTCTCCTCTTCTCCTCCTCCTCCTCTTCTTCTTCTTCCTATTCTATCTATTAAGCTAACTAACTAACTAACCTACCTAACCAAGGTAACTAAACCTATCGCTAAACCTAGATAGCACTAAACAGCAAAAAAATAACAAAAACAGAATCTACCACTATAACAAAAACAGAATCTACCACTAAGTAACTAAAAAAGAATCTAGCTACCACTAAATACCAAACAATAAAAAATCAACTTCTTCTTCTTTTTTCTCTTCTTCTCCTTCTTATTTTTTTCTTATTCTCTTCTTCTCTTCTTATTTACTTCTTCTCCTTCTTATTTTTTTCTTCTCTTCTTCTTATTCTTCTTCTTCTTCTTCTTCTCCTTATTATTTTTTTCTTCTCCTCCTCCTCTTCTTCTTCTTCTTCTTCTTCTTCTTCTTTTTCTTCTCCTCCTCCTCCTCCTACTCCTCTTCTTCTTCTCCTCTTCTCGTCCTCCTCCTCCTCCTCTTCTCCTCTTCTCCTTCTCCACCTAACTAACCAAGATAACTAACTAACCTAACTAAAACTACTAACCTAACTAAATCTACCACTAAAACTACTAACAATAACAACTACTAAAACTACTGAAAAATAATGCGGGTGGGGGTGTAGGGGCTCACGAGGAGGGGCGGCTGTGGAGGGGCCGGGGTGTTGGGGGTGGCGGGGCGGCGCTGGGGGCGCCCTGGGCGGGGGCGCGACGGTGGTGGGGCAGTGGCAACGGGGGCGAGGTGGGGCAGTGGCGGGACGGTGGTGGTGGCTGGACGGTGGCGGCGGGGGCGACAGGGGCGGCGGCGCGACGTGGGCGGCGGCGCGACGGTGGTGGCGGCGGCGGTCGGTGGGCGTCGTGGATTGGGAGAGAGAGAGAGAGGGGCGCGTGGGGTGGCTGTTACAGAAAGAGAGAGGGGCGGGGTGGGGGGGAAGGAGCCGTTAACGGAGTTAACGCTTTTTCGTTATCCGGCAGACGGCAAAGAGTCTAGACTCTTTGTCGTCTGCCTCCGGACTCTTTGCCGTCCGGTAGCAGACGGCAAAGAAGGGACTCCAGTTTGACCTAACTACCCCGCGGTCAGATGGGCCCGTCTACATCTTTGTCGTCTGCCTCCGGACTCTTTGTCGTCCGCTAGCAGACAGCAAAGATGTGACTGATGGCAAAAACTCTCTATGCCATCAGCCTCTGCTTTGCCGTCTGTTTTATTGAAGCTGACGGCAAAGACACTCTCTGCCATCAGCTAGCAGACGTCAAAGACTAGGCAGATGCCAAAAAACTGTTTTCCAGTAGTGCATGAAAACCTCAACAATCTTTTCACAAAAGTCAGAGAATATAGCCATCATACATGTTTGAAAGGTGGCAGGTGCATTACGCAAGCCAAAAGGCATACGTCTATAAGCAAAGGTACCGAAAGGGCAGGTGAAAGTGGTTTTCTCCTGATCAGATTGTGCAACTGGTATTTGGGAGAAACCAGAATAACCATCTAGAAAGCAGAAGTGTGTGTGTTTAGACAACCTTTCTAGCATATGGTCGATAAAAGGCAAAGGGTAATGATCTTTCCTAGTGGCTTTATTCAATTTCCTAAAATCGATCACCATCCTATAGCCAGTAATAATCCTCTGTGGGATCAACTCATCCTTATCATTAGGGACAACAGTAATGCCTCCCTTCTTAGGGACGCAATGCACCGAACTCACCCAATCGCTATGAGCAACAGGATAGATAATACCCGCTTCGAGAAGCTTTAGTATTTCTTTCCTTACTACTTCTTTCATCGTAGGATTCAATCTCCTTTGATGATCAGCAACTAGTTTGAAATCAGGATCAGTTTTGATCTTGTGCTGGCATAGAGTGGGACTAATGCCCTTAAGATCATCAAGAGTATATCCAATAGCAGCACGGTGCTTCCTCAGAGTTTTTAGGAACTTCTTTTCTTCATGCTCTGAGAGGCTAGCACTAATTATAACATGATATATCTCTTTTTCATCAAGATAGGCATACATAAGAGTATCAGGCAACTGTTTAAGCTCGAGCACAGGATCACCCTTTGGTGGGGGAGGATCCCCAAGCAGTTCAACAGGCAAGTTATTATTAAGGATAGGATATTGTTCTAGGACAACTCTATCTATTTCATCCCTTTCATCCGTATGCATATCATTTTCATGCTCAAGCAAATATTGCTCTAAGGGATCAGTAGGAGGCACGACAATAGAGGCTAAGGCAATAGTTTCATCCCTACTAGGCAACTCCTTTTCATGAGGTTGTCTACCAAACCTAGAGAAATTGAACTCATGTGACACACCTTCAAAGCCAACAGTGACAGTTTGCTTCTCATAATCAATATAAGCATTGACAGTATTGAGAAAAGGTCTACCAAATATGATGGGACAAAATCTATCTTGTGTGGTAGCAAGAACGAGGAAATCAGCAGTATACATCATTTTACCACACAAGACTTCAACATCCCTAACAATTCCAAGAGGGCAGATAGTATCACTATTGGCAAGCTGTATAGTGACATTGATAGGCTCTATCTCAACAGGTGCAATCTCATCTTTAATTTCATCGTATAAGGATTGAGGTATTGCACTAACACTAGCACCCACGTCACATAAACCATGATAACAATGATCTCCTATCTTAACAGAAACCACAGGCATGCCAACCACAGGCCTATGTTTGTCTCTAACGTGAGGTTTAGCAATTCTAACAGCATCTTCACAGAAGTGAATATTATGTCCCTCAACTTCTTCGGACATGAGATCTTTGATAATAGAAATGCTAGGTTCAACTCTAATTTTCTCAGGGGGTGTAGGTGTTCTAATATAGCCTCTACGTATCACAGTTGAAGCTTTAGAATGATCCTTTATCCCAACAGGGAAAGGTTGTTTCTCAATGTACGCACCGGGAACCATAGGATCATTATAGGCAATGACTTTCTCTTCAACTGAGTAGGTTTAACTACATTGACTTCTAAAGGAGGATGATATTTAAACCACTTCTCTTTGGGGAGATCAATATGAGCAGCAAAGGATTCACACAATGAAGGTACTATCTCAGAGTCAAGTCCATACTTAGCGTTAAAATCACTAAAGGTATTTGTCTCAACAAAGGATTTAACACAATCAAAAGTGAAATTCATACCTGATTCCTTACCTTCTTCAAGCTCCCAATCTTCAGAGTTGCGTTTAATTCTCTCCAATAAATTCCATTTGAAGTCAATATCTCTCTTCATAAAAGAACCGGTACAAGAAGTGTCAAGCATGGTGCGATCATCAAGAGAAAGCCAAGCATAGAAGTTTTGAATGATAATTTCTCTCGAGAGCTCATGATTGGGGCATGAATATAGCATTCATTTAAGCCTCCCCCAAGCTTGAGCGATGCTTTATCTGTCACGAGGCCAAAACCTATAAATATAATTCTGATCACGATGTACTAAATGCATAGGATAAAACTTTTGATGAAATTCCAATTTCAACCGATTGTAGTCCCATGATCCAGTATCATCACATAGCCTATACCATGTCAACGCCTTATCCTTCAAAGATAAAGGAAAGAACTTCTTCTTGACCTCATCCTCGGGCACACCTGCAAGCTTAAATAAACCACAAGCCTCATCTACATAGATCTGCTGTAAGTCTGGATGTGATGTTCCATCTCCTGTAAAAGGATTAGCGAGCAGTTTCTCAAGCATACCTGAAGGAAATTCAAAGCAAATATTTTCAGTAGGTGCAGCAGGTTGAGGAGCAACTCTTTGTGCTTCCGTTCAAGGTGAAGATACCCCGAACAAGCCCCTCAAAGGATTAGTATCCATAGTGACAAGTGAAAATAAATTTCAGCACACTATATGAATGTTTCCTTACCAAGTTCCACTTACCAAAGGTGCTTCACTACCCAGCAACGGCGCCAGAAAAGAGTCTTGATGACACACAAGTATAGGGGATCAATCGTAGTCCTTTCGATAATAAGAGTGTCGAACCCAACGAGGAGCAGAAGGATCTGACAAGTGGTTTTCAGCAAGGAAAAATCTGCAAGCACTGAAATTGTCGGTAACAAGTGATTGTGTGGTGAGATGATTCGTAGCAAGAAACAACTAACAAAAGTAGCAACGGTGCAGAAAAGTGGCCCAATCCCTTTTGTAGCAAGGGACAAGCCTGGACAAAGTCTTATAGGAGGAAAAACGCTCCGGAGGACACACGGGAGTTTCTTCATGCTAGTTTCATCATGTTCATATGATTCGCGTTCGTTACTTTGATAGTTTGATATGTGGGTGGACCGGCGCTTGGGTACTTCCCTTACTTGGGCAAGCATCCCACTTATGATTAACCCCTCTCGCAAGCATCCGCAACTACGAAATAAGAATTAAGAAAAAGTCTAACCATAGCATTAAACTAGTGGATCCAAATCAGCCCCTTACGAAGCAACCCATAAACTAGGGTTTAAGCTTCTGTCACTCTAGCAACCCATCATCTACTTACTACTTCCCAATGCCTTCCTCTAGGACAAAATAATGGTGAAGTGTTATGTAGTCGACGTTCACATAACACCACTAGAGGAAAAACAATATACAACATATCAAATTACCAAACAAATACCAAATTCACATGACTACTATTAGCATGACTTATCCCATGTCCTCAGGAACAAAAGTAACTACTCACAAAGCATAATCATATTCATGACCAGAGAGGTAATGAGTTGCATCAAGGATCTGAACATAAACTCTTCCACCAAATAATCCAACTAACATCAACTACAAAGAGTAATCAACACTACTAGCAACCTTACAAGTACCAATCGGAGTCGCGAGACGGAGATTGGTTACAAGTGATGAACTAGGGTTTGGAGATGAGATGGTGCTGATGAAGATGTTGATGGTGACGAGTCCCCTCCGATGAGAGGAGTGTTCGTGATGACGATGGTGATGATTTCCCCCTCCGGGAGGGAAGTTTCCCCGGCAGGATCGTCCTGCCGAAGCTCTAGATTGGTTCTGCTCAAGTTCCGCCTCATGGCAGCGACGAAACCACGAAAAAGCTCCTCCCTCATTTTTTCCTGGAGGAAACCCTCCATATAGCAAAAGAGGGGGCCAGTGGGCTGCCCACACGCCCCCATGGCGTGGCCTGGGGGTGGCCGCGCTGTGCAGGCTTGTGGGCACCCCCTGGTGCCCCTCTGGCACTTCTTCGGCCCAGTATTTTTGATAAATCGGGAAAAAAATCCCCATTGATTTTTATGGCGTTTGGAGTTGCGCAGAATAGGTATCTTAACTTTGCTCCACTTTCAGGCCAGAATTCCAGTTGTCGGTATTCTCCCTCTTCATGTAAACCTTGCAAAATAAGAGAGAAAAAGCATAATAATTGTACCGTGAAGTGAAATAACAGCCAAAGAAGCGATAAATATCAACATGAAAATATGATGCAAAATGGACGTATCAGTGCTTTGTCATGGGTTTGATCTCGCGGTGCTCAATCTCAGTGACAGAAAGAGATATGACACACATGTACCATTGCTATCAAGGATAAGACAATGGGGTCTATTCCTACATGAATAAATGTTGTCTACATCATGTCATTATTCTTAAGGAATTACTCGGTTTCTCCATAACTCAATACACTAGATGCATGGTGGATAGCGGTCGATGTGTGGAGTAATAGAAGTAGATGCACGCAGAAGTCGGTCTACTTATCTTGGACGTGATGCCTATATACATGACCATTCTCTTCAATCGTCATAATTATTTTCTCTTCTATCAATTGCCCAATAGTAATTTGTCTACCCAGCGGTTGCTATTTTCTCGAGAGAAGCCACTAGTGAAACCTACTGCCCCCGGGTCGACTTCATATCATCTATTTGCAATCTCTACTTTGCTATTTGCGTTTTTACATTATTTGGTCTTTTGTTTTTAGATCTATATTATCAAAAAACCCAAAAATACCTTGCTGCGTTCTATTTGCTATCACACTTATTTTCATCTATCAATCTATCCTTACTTTATCCATGAGGTATTGACAACCCCTCTACGCATTGGGTTGCGAGGATTTGCTATTTGTGTGCAGGTGCTTCTTATATAGTCTTGTGGATCTTTCTACTGGATTGATGCCTTGGTTTCTTAAGTGGGGGAAATACTTGTCGTTGTTGTGCTACATCACCCTTTAAGATTGGAGGGAGAATCAACACACCTGCAAGGAGTCACAAGATTTCTAGCGCCATTGCAGGGGAAGATCAAGTCAAGATCTATCAGGTTCCTACACACAAATCCCATCTCCTTGCAATTACATTATTTGCCATTTGCCTCTCGTTTTCGTCTCCCCCACTTCACAAAAAATTTCCTTTTATTTGCCTTATTTCCGTTTGCCTTTTTCTTGCTTGCTTGCTTTTATTGCCTTCATGTCAACACTCAAAAATAGAAAAATTAAAGACATATGGATCCTCATCCACTGCTAGTATTTTCAAAAGATTTGATTATGTTGAACCAATTTCTAGTGACTCAAGTGCTCTTGATTATTTTGTGAAGTTTTGCTTGAAAATTGTGAATCTCAATATTTTGATGAAGTGTTAAAAGAAGGAATTTATAAAGTGATTCATAATATCTCCTTGAATGAAAAACATGATTGAGATGATGTTATTATAAATTCTATTAATATCAATTGTGCTAATAATATGCAAAACTACAAGCTTGGGGATGTTAATTTTGTCATGTCCACTACTCATTGTAATGATCATGATTGGGGTGATGCTTCTTATGATCGTGAAAATTTATTTAATCCTCATGATGAATATGATAGTGATAATAATGTTTGCAATAGTATTGAAAGTGGTATTGGAAGTGTGTGAAATCTAGGTAATAATGGTCCCAATATTTTGGAGAATTATCTATCTCTTGAATTTTTTGATAAAAGTGGGTTTGAGAGGTCGTGACTTTATGTAATATTAATCCCACTATCTTGGAAGATTGTAAGACTTTTATGCATGTGGATCATGAAGAGAATATTTTATGTGATAGATATATTGTTGAATTTGAATATGATCCTACATGTTGAGATTGCCATTGTTTCTTTCTTCTTCCATGCATATGTTAGATATTTCTTGTCTTGATAATTTGTTTGCTTATGACATGCCTATGCATCGGAATTATGTTAGACTTAAATGTGTTTGTCTTATGCTACATGTTGATCTCTTTGTGTTTCAACTAGTATCTTTCATGTGAGCATCAACAAAATCTCAAGCCTATCTTTATGCCTATAAAGAAAGAGCTTGTTGGGAGGCAACCCAATGAATACAATTTATTTTTCACTTTTGATTTCTGTTATTGAGTGTTTGCACAATTATTCTACTGTTACAATTTTGTTTTTTGTGTTTTATCTAGTGTTTGTGCCAAGTAAAACCTCTCGGATCATGTGGGGTGTTAATTGCTTTAATCCCGTTGAAAAACACAAACTTCTGCGTCGAGTAAAAAAATCCTAAAAATAATAGAAACGTCAAAAGTGTCTGAATAGTTTACACAAGATTTATATACAAATTCCCTACGTTGTACTATTTTTTCAGAATTTTTGGAGTTACAGAATTATAAGTAAATTCCGAATCTTTATATAGTGTTTTGTTTTTAACAGATTCTGTTTTCTTTGTGTTATGTGCTTATTTTAATGATTCTATGGTCTACATCATGGGGCATAAGCCATGGTATAGTTAGAATTCAGTAGGTATAATGCAAAAACAAAATTATAATGGGTTTTCAACAGTACATATAGTAAATTTGGTTTTCTTATACTAACGGATCTCACAAATTTTTTGTTGAGCTTTGTGTGATTGAAGTTTTCAAGTTTTGAGTGAGATCACAATGGATGATGGAATAAGGCATGATAAAAGCCTAATCTTGGGGATGGCCCATGGCACCCCAAGGAAATATCAAAGGAGTACCTAGCAGCTAAGCTTGGTGATGCCCCGGAAGGCATCCCCTCTTTTCTTCTAGAAACCATCAGTAATTTCACTTGGAGCTATATTTTTATTTGTTACATATCATGAGGTTTGCTTTGAGAATATTGTATCATTTGTGTCTTTCCTTTATTTCTGGTTAGTTTGTCATAATAAACCTTGCTGGACGAACCCATTTGAGAGAGCCAAATTATGCTATGATTTTTTAGAATCACTCTTTATGCTTGACCTAATTTTTTTGAGCCATGGAATAGCTCAAGTACTTCACTTATATCTTTTTGAGCATGGTGGCACTGTTATTTTGAAGAAACTTTCTATCATGAATCACTTAGATTATTTTGAGAGTTGCTGAAATTTTGAAGAAATCCTCTCTTTCTTTACTTATATAATTTTGAGAGTTGAAAATTTTAAAGAAACTTGTGCTCACGGCTTCACTTATACTTGTTTGAGAGCTTTTTATTTGCATTCGCAATTTTCTTTAAAAGAAAATTAGTTCCAAAGTGATGAATGTCCAGGAAAGATATAATAAGGACTTTCATTAACATCATTGGATATTAAGCTTGATTCTTTGCAATAGTTTTGCGATATGAAGATAGTAATATGTGAGTTATGTTGATGATTAATTGTGCTCTAGTAAGAATATTGGTGTTAAGGTTTTTTACTCCCTATGCATGCAAATGAAGTCAACAATTATGCTATGAAATTGCATCCTACTTGTGTTGCATTATTCAGTGTTAGCTATGTTTAACGTTCACTTATGATGATTTTTTTTCCTTCGTTGGGCGCTTTTCAATCTATTTGCTAGGTTTCACTTGTACTAAGCAGGAATACTACTTGTGCATCCAAATCCTAAACCCAAATTTGTGCCAAATGAGGCCACCATACCTACCTATATGCACTATTTCAACGCCATTCGAAGTAAATTTACAAGTGCAAACTCTAATATTCAAAATAAAATTATGTTTTGTGTGCTCGTACCGCTCATGAAGCGGAGAGGGGTGGCCGATATCTTCCATTTTAAATTGGTTATTCTCAAGACGAGTGTTTATTCACTTGTCATTGCACGAGAGTATGGCGGTAATAGGGATGCCCAGTCCCAAAAAGAAAAAATATGTTGTCAAATAATAAATTCCTTGGGAATTGTTGGTATGGACGACACCCATGGATATGGCTAGCCGTGGAATGTGAAAGAATGGTTGAAAAGGAATAAACTTTATTTTCAGCTTGGGAACCACCTATAATTTGTTTGGCATGAAGGATATAGGAAACTCTTAGTCATTCTTGTTGGCAGGACAAGCATGCCACCCTAAAATATATTATCTCTAAGTTTTTCACTTTGAGCTAGGCACCTCTACAAATCCTTCTTCCGTCTACAAAGGGCCTATCTATTTACTTTATGCAATTTTTATTTTTGAATTTGAGTCTCCATCTTCTCTTATAAAGCCCCAACTAAGGAATATCATTATCACACTTGAGCATTGGGTGTAGTTAATATTTGAGTGTGTTGCATGAATGGATCAATGATAGAGCATGATGGGCTAGGGATACCGTTCTTTAGCGTTGATATTTTGGAAGACTTAGTTGTTTGTTGATATGCTTCTGTATTGAAATTTTCATTTCAAACTATAGACTATTGCATTGCATCATCTATAAGTCCAAATCTACATGCCGAAAGAAAAATAATATGATGAACATGTGAAGCAACATTCCAGAATCAAAAATTATGTTTTTATCATTTACCTACTCGAGGACGAGCAGGAATTAAGCTTGGGGATGCTGATACGTCTCCAAGATATCAATAATTTTTGATTGTTCCATGCTATTATATTATCATTCTTGGATGTTTTTAATCACTTTATAACAATTTTATATCATTTTTTGGGGCTAACCTATTGACATAGTGCCTAGTGCCACTTGCTGTTTTTTGCTTTTTTTTCCTTCATAGAAAATCCATAAGAGATGAGTTCAAATTGACATGAAACTTTTTGAAGATTTTTTCGGACCAGAGCGAAACTTGAGAACGAAGAATGAGCAGCACACAAGGCACAGGGGCCCCACTATTCATCACGGCATGCTAGAGGCCCCTGGCATGGCTTGGCGTCTAGTGGGGCCCTCGGGAAGCTTCTCCACCGACTTTGAGCTCTATAAATACCCAATATTTAGAAAACCATAGAGGATTCAACGGAAAATCGTTTCAGCCGCCGCAAGTTCCAGAGCCACGAACTCCAATCTACAGCTCGTTAAGGAGAGGAACATGTTCACGGAGGGGTTCACCATCCTCATTGGTGCTCCTTTGATGATGCGTGAGTAGTTCATATCACACCTACGGGTCCGTAGGCAGTAGCTGGATGGCTTTCTCTCTTGTTTTGTTTCTCAATACAATGGTCTCTTGGAGATCCATATGATGTAACTCTTTATTTTCCGGTTTGCATAGTTGTTAGAATCATGACTCAAGTCTTAGAATCTTACGATCTTACGATCCATACTAGCCCTCCGATTCTATGATTTTGCTCATAGAATCTAAGTTTCTATGATCCTGATAGTTAAGATTCTACGATCCACGATCCTAGCAACGGAGCTCCGATCCGATTCAGAATCACGATTCTGACAACTTTGCCGGTGTGTTTGTTGGGGTCAGATTAATTGTGAGTTTATGATCAGATCTATGAAAACATATTCATGATTGATTATTATAGCCTCGTATTTCTTCTCTAAGATTTGGTTTTTGTCTAGCCAACTTGATATTTTATCTTGCAATGGGAAGAGGTGCTTTGTGATGGGTTTGATCTTGCGGTGCTCAATCTCAGTGATAGAAAGAGACATGACACGTATGTATTGTTGCTATCAAGGATAAAATGGTGGGGGTCTATAACTACATGAACAGATCTTGTCTACATCGTGTCATCGTTCTTAAGTCATTACTCCGTTTCTCCATGAACTCAATACACTAGATGCATGTTGTATATAAGTCGATGTGTGGAGTAATAGAAGTAGAGCCAGGCAGCAGTCGGTCTACTTATCTTGGACGTGATGTCTATATACATGATAATTGTCTTGAATATCGTCACAATTATTTGCTCTTCTATCAATTGCTCAACAGTAATTTGTCTACCCACTTCTTGATATTTTCTCATGACAAGCCACTTGTGAAACCTACGGCCCCCGGGTCTACTTCACACCATCTATTTGCAATCTCTACTTTGCTATTTGTGTTTCTACTTTATTTGCTCTTTTGTTTTCAGATCTATATTATAAAAAAACTTAAAATACCTTGTTGCATTCTTTTTGCTATCACTCTTATTTGCGCCTATCAATCTATTCTTACTTTACCCACGAGGGATTGACAACCCCTCTATGTGTTGGGTTGCGAGGATTTGCTATTTGTGTGCACGTACTGCTTACATAGTCTTGTGAATCTTCCTACTCGATTGAAACCTTGGTTTATTAACTAAAGGAAATACTTTTGGTTGCTGTGCTACATCACCCTTTAATCTTGGAGGGAGAACCAACACACCTGCAACGAGTCACCTACCACGTGTTATATCAAGCCTCCCAACATTGCCATGAAAATCCTCTAACCCTTCCACAACCCACCAAACCCTTGTTTGGCTATGTTACCGCTTGCTCAGCCTTCTTATAGTGTTGCTAGTTGTAGGTGTAGTTGCTCCAATGTGAAAAGATGGATTCCTTGTCATATCACCACAATATTGCTATTTAATTTAATGCACCTATATACTTGGTAAAAGTTGGAAGGCTTGGCCTTCTAGACTGGTGTTTAGTTCCATCTTTGCCGCCATAGTTACTTGTGTACCGGTGTTATGTTCCATAATTGAGCACTCCTAACATGCTTGGGGTTTTTATGTGGACCCCCTTGATTTTTGTTTTGGGATAAAACTCTTCCGGCAAGGCACAACATTGGTACTATATTTTCTGAACATAATAATACTAAACATCGTTAGTAACGCATAGGGAGATAGAGCTACCTGAGGATTAATTGAACATAATAGTGGGGGGGAGATGATGGTGTTGGTCCCAAACTGGCAGACTGTAGGGCCACCACGGGAAACTCGAGGTTTGATTTTACTCGTAGTGTGACCCATCCGGTAGTGCCATGAGAAAGAGATACATTTGACTCCTATTGGGATCTAGCCTACCGGGCGGTCTTGCTGGATTTTTTTACTTTTATCGAAGGACTTCTCCATTGGGATATCGATGATACTTCAGGCTATTTGGAGGTTGAGGTTTTCTCTCCATGGCAGCTGGTGGTAGTTTGTGATTGACTAGTTGAAGCACCCCTGCGGGGTTAAATCTTTCAGAAAGTCGTGCCCGCGGTTATGTGGCAACTTGGAAACTTTGTTTTAATACCGGATCATAGCAAACCTAAAGTAAACTTAATTAAAACTTGCCAACTGTGTGCGTAACCATGATTATATCGTCTCCTGAGTTTTATATCCAAAAGAGGACACAATGGGTGTATGATTGATGTAAGTAGGTGTTCAGCATCACTTCATGATCATGACTAGTTCATGTCCATTTATGCTTAGATCACCCCCTCTTATTCTTTTGCTCGTAAGTTAGTCACTTCGAATAAATGCTTCATTCTTGTTGCAGCCTCACCACTTAACCATAGCTCACCAATTAAGCTTTGCTAGTCTTGATACCTATGGAAATAAGACTGTTGAGTCCTTGTGGCTCACATATTACTACAACAACAGCACAATGATTGTTTTGTTTGGAGTTTCTTTTTCTTCTTCATCGATCTAGGATGGGTTTCAAGCTAGTAGCCTGGGATAGAAAGGTTGGACATCATTCTTTTATTGTTTATTTTCGTCCGTAGTCGGACTCTGCTCTTCTACTTGAAGTCTGAATGTATTTTTGTATTGAGGTGTTCATGTTGTAGCTTGTGGTGAGTGTCATCCAATTCCATATACTCATATCTTTTGCACATGTACTTGTAACCATATCCATTCTTGCAAAACGACGAGATGCACTTCTATCCCTGTCGAGGCCCCCGAGCCAAAATAAGGATATAATTGCATCTTGGGCGCGTGTGCTCTTGTACTTGGACCAATATAATCCACAAAACACAAGGTGTAGGGTTTTATGCTTCCGGGAGTGCATACGAGGGCGGTAATGCTCTTTGTGCAAGCGTGTCCCCATAGTTGAACCTGCAAAGGGGACTCCAAGGTTCAATAGATTGTTGTACCCCGACATCTTTGGCACACCGGTTAGGGGCCTGCGTGCACTAACCTTCACTAACGTCTTCGTGCCTTCACCGACATCTTCAATGACGCCCATGGCTCCCAAGAAGGCCAAGGGCACGTGTGTGGTAGTCCCATCTTCATCCAAGCTGCCATCACACGCAGCTACATGCAAGACATATGGGGGTGACCATCATGCTCACCATACCGGTGAGTGCAACTAAGACACCCTGTAGAGTTCCGCGAGCTACGACCCGGACCCCGTCATCATGGTAGCACAAGACACACCTACGGCGATCGAGGACAATGCTGCAGCAACAACGATAGCGGCAACGACGGGACCTCCATCGCGCCCCTCACAAGACAACCGTGACCAGCGCCCGCGGTGGTATGACCCCGGGCGGCATGCGAACAAGACCCTAGCATGCAACTCTCACGCCGTGCAAAACCAAGCTCATAATTAATGTAATGTCCAAGATGCGACACTTTCCATATTTGGGGATGAGGCCTCAATAGGGAAAGATACGCATCTTAGCGTTTTGCAAGTACATAAATCATCACAATACATACTTGAAGAGATGAACATATGGAATGGATTACACTCGCCACAAGTTAAGTTACAAGTCACTAAACAATTCATTTCAAACCATCCATAAAACAGGGTCTAACTACGAACTAGATAAACCTTGAAATTACAATGATCTGTCTTGCTAGCCGAAGAGACGATCAAGGTCCTCTAATCGTCGGGGTACATCACATACATTCGGCCACTGCTTTCATTGAACTCCCATTGAACTTCTGTAGCGTCAAAAGCCTCCGGATCTGCGGTACCTAAACATGTGGTGTAGTAGTAATCTGTGAGCCATAGGGACTCAGCAATCTTGCGACCATGATATCGGAACTAATCAAGTTATCGGGTATGGAAGGTTAAGTGTTCAGGTTGCAGCAAAACTCAGAATGTATGGTGGCTAACTTACAAGAACATAAAGTAAAGTGAGTGGTCTACGCACGATGTTCGTGAATTAATAATTATCACTAAGTGATCCTGAACACCTACTTACTCTGTCACAACCCCACCGTGTCCTCTATCGGAGAACGAGTGAGCGAAAGAGAGAGTCATGATTATGCACATAGTTGGCATGTTTTAGTTAAGTTTACTTCAAGTTATCTAGAACTAGATGTTAAACAAAGTTTCCAAGTTGCCACATAACCATGGGCATGGCTTT